>NW_026988455.1:44665000-45865000 GCF_030222135.1 Aotus nancymaae | reverse complement strand
AGCAGATATTTCCCTGTGCTTTCTGCTGTTTCTTCCATATGCCGGTATTGGGCTGAAAACGCCTGTTTTGAAACTCTGCACAGAAAGTGTTTGCAGACTGCTGAATCCACACATGGGTTTAACTCTGGAAGTTGAATGCACACATTGACAACCGTTCTGTTAGATAGCTGCGTTTTGGATTTAGAAGCAGATATTTCCCTGGGCTTTCTGCTGTTTCTTCCATATGCCGGTATTGGGCTGAAAACGCCTGTTTTGAAACTCTGCACAGAAAGTGTTTGCAGACTGCTGAATCCACACACGGGTTTAACTCTGGAAGTTGAGTGCACACATTGACAACCGTTCTGTTAGATAGCTGCGTTTTGGATTTAGAAGCAGATATTTCCCTGGGCTTTCTGCTGTTTCTTCCATATGCCGGTATTGGGCTGAAAACGCCTGTTTTGAAACTCTGCACAGAAAGTGTTTGCAGACTGCTGAATCCACACACGGGTTTAACTCTGGAAGTTGAGTGCACACATTGACAACCGTTCTGTTAGATAGCTGCGTTTTGGATTTAGAAGCAGATATTTCCCTGGGCTTTCTGCTGTTTCTTCCATATGCCGGTAACGGGCTGAAAACGTCTGTTTTGAAACTCTGCACAGAAAGTGTTTGCAGACTGCTGAATCCACACACGGGTTTAACTCTGGAAGTTGAGTGCACACATTGACAACCGTTCTGTTAGTTGGCTGTGTTTTGGATTTAGAAGCAGATGTTTCCCTGGGCTTTCTGCTGTTTCTTCCATATGCCGGTATTGGGCTGAAAACGCCTGTTTTGAAACTCTGCACAGAAAGTGTTTGCAGACTGCTGAATCCACACACGGGTTTAACTCTGGAAGTTGAGTGCACACGTTTACAACCGTTCTGTTAGATAGCTGCGTTTTGGATTTAGAAGCAGATATTTCCCTGGGCTTTCTGCTGTTTCTTCCATATGCCGGTATTGGGCTGAAAACGCCTGTTTTGAAACTCTGCACAGAAAGTGTTTGCAGACTGCTGAATCCACACACGGGATTAACTCTGGAAGTTGAGTGCACACATTGACAACCGTTCTGTTAGATAGCTGCGTTTTGGATTTAGAATCAGATATTTCCCTGTGCTTTCTGCTGTTTCTTCCATATGCCGGTATTGGGCTGAAAACGTCTGTTTTGGGCCTCTGCAGAGAAAGTGTTTGCAGACTGCTGAATCCACACACGGGTTTAACTCTGGAAGTTCAGTGCACACATTGACAACCGTTCTGTTAGATAGCTGTGTTTTGGATTTAGAAGCAGATATTTCCCTGGGCTTTCTGCTGTTTCTTCCATATGCCGGTATTGGGTTGAAAACGCCTGTTTTGAAACTCTGCACAGAAAGTGTTTGCAGACTGCTGAATCCACACACGGGTTTAACTCTGGAAGTTGAGTGCACACATTGACAACCGTTCTGTTAGATAGCTGCGTTTTGGATTTAGAAGCAGATATTTCCCTTTGCTTTCTGCTGTTTCTTCCATATGCCGGTATTGGGCTGAAAACGCCTGTTTTGAAACTCTGCACAGAAAGTGTTTGCAGACTGCTGAATCCACACACGGGTTTAACTCTGGAAGTTGAGTGCACACATTGACAACCGTTCTGTTAGATAGCTGCGTTTTGGATTTAGAATCAGATATTTCCCTGGGCTTTCTGCTGTTTCTTCCATATGCCGGTATTGGGCTGAAAACGCCTGTTTTGAAACTCTGCACAGAAAGTGTTTGCAGACTGCTGAATCCTCACACGGGTTTAACTCTGGAAGTTGAGTGCACACATTGACAACCGTTCTGTTAGATAGCTGCGTTTTGGATTTAGAAGCAGATATTTCCCTGGGCTTTCTGCTGTTTCTTCCATATGCCGGTAATGGGCTGAAAACGTCTGTTTTGAAACTCTGCACAGAAAGTGTTTGCAGACTGCTGAATCCACACACGGGTTTAACTCTGGAAGTTGAGTGCACACATTGACAACCGTTCTGTTAGATAGCTGCGTTTTGGATTTAGAAGCAGATATTTCCCTGGGCTTTCTGCTGTTTCTTCCATATGCCGGTATTGGGCTGAAAACGCCTGTTTCGAAACTCTGCACAGAAAGTGTTTGCAGACTGCTGAATCCACACACGGGTTTAACTCTGGAAGTTGAGTGCACACATTGACAACCCTTCTGTTAGATAGCTGCGTTTTGGATTTAGAAGAAGATATTTCCCTGTGCTTTCTGCTGTTTCTTCCATATGCCGGTATTGGGCTGAAAACGCCTGTTTTGAAACTCTGCACAGAAAGTGTTTGCAGACTGCTGAATCCACACATGGGTTTAACTCTGGAAGTTGAATGCACACATTGACAACCGTTCTGTTAGATAGCTGCGTTTTGGATTTAGAAGCAGATATTTCCCTGGGCTTTCTGCTGTTTCTTCCATATGCCGGTATTGGGCTGAAAACGCCTGTTTTGAAACTCTGCACAGAAAGTGTTTGCAGACTGCTGAATCCACACACGGGTTTAACTCTGGAAGTTGAGTGCACACATTGACAACCGTTCTGTTAGATAGCTGCGTTTTGGATTTAGAAGCAGATATTTCCCTGGGCTTTCTGCTGTTTCTTCCATATGCCGGTATTGGGCTGAAAACGCCTGTTTTGAAACTCTGCACAGAAAGTGTTTGCAGACTGCTGAATCCACACACGGGTTTAACTCTGGAAGTTGAGTGCACACATTGACAACCGTTCTGTTAGATAGCTGTGTTTTGGATTTAGAAGCAGATATTTCCCTGTGCTTTCTGCTGTTTCTTCCATATGCCGGTAACGGGCTGAAAACGTCTGTTTTGAAACTCTGCACAGAAAGTGTTTGCAGACTGCTGAATCCACACACGGGTTTAACTCTGGAAGTTGAGTGCACACATTGACAACCGTTCTGTTAGTTGGCTGTGTTTTGGATTTAGAAGCAGATATTTCCCTGGGCTTTCTGCTGTTTCTTCCATATGCCGGTATTGGGCTGAAAACGCCTGTTTTGAAACTCTGCACAGAAAGTGTTTGCAGACTGCTGAATCCACACACGGGATTAACTCTGGAAGTTGAGTGCACACATTGACAACCGTTCTGTTAGATAGCTGCGTTTTGGATTTAGAATCAGATATTTCCCTGTGCTTTCTGCTGTTTCTTCCATATGCCGGTATTGGGCTGAAAACGTCTGTTTTGGGCCTCTGCAGAGAAAGTGTTTGCAGACTGCTGAATCCACACACGGATTTAACTCTGGAAGTTGAGTGCACACATTGACAACCGTTCTGTTAGATAGCTGTGTTTTGGATTTAGAAGCAGATATTTCCCTGGGCTTTCTGCTGTTTCTTCCATATGCCGGTATTGGGCTGAAAACGCCTGTTTTGAAACTCTGCACAGAAAGTGTTTGCAGACTGCTGAATCCACACACGGGTTTAACTCTGGAAGTTGAGTGCACACATTGACAACCGTTCTGTTAGATAGCTGCGTTTTGGATTTAGAATCAGATATTTCCCTGGGCTTTCTGCTGTTTCTTCCATATGCCGGTATTGGGCTGAAAACGCCTGTTTTGAAACTCTGCACAGAAAGTGTTTGCAGACTGCTGAATCCACACACGGGTTTAACTCTGGAAGTTGAGTGCACACATTGACAACCGTTCTGTTAGATAGCTGCGTTTTGGATTTAGAAGCAGATATTTCCCTGTGCTTTCTGCTGTTTCTTCCATATGCCGGTAATGGGCTGAAAACGTCTGTTTTGAAACTCTGCACAGAAAGTGTTTGCAGACTGCTGAATCCACACACGGGTTTAACTCTGGAAGTTGAATGCACACATTGACAACCGTTCTGTTAGATAGCTGCGTTTTGGATTTAGAAGCAGATATTTCCCTGGGCTTTCTGCTGTTTCTTCCATATGCCGGTATTGGGCTGAAAACGCCTGTTTTGAACCTCTGCACAGAAAGTGTTTGCAGACTGCTGAATCCACACACGGGTTTAACTCTGGAAGTTGAGTGCACACATTGACAACCGTTCTGTTAGATAGCTGCGTTTTGGATTTAGAAGCAGATATTTCCCTGGGCTTTCTGCTGTTTCTTCCATATGCCGGTAATGGGCTGAAAACGTCTGTTTTGAAACTCTGCACAGAAAGTGTTTGCAGACTGCTGAATCCACACACGGGTTTAACTCTGGAAGTTGAGTGCACACATTGACAACCGTTCTGTTAGATAGCTGCGTTTTGGATTTAGAAGCAGATATTTCCCTGGGCTTTCTGCTGTTTCTTCCATATGCCGGTATTGGGCTGAAAACACCTGTTTTGAAACTCTGCACAGAAAGTGTTTGCAGACTGCTGAATCCACACACGGGTTTAACTCTGGAAGTTGAGTGCACACATTGACAACCGTTCTGTTAGATAGCTGCGTTTTGGATTTAGAAGCAGATATTTCCCTGGGCTTTCTGCTGTTTCTTCCATATGCCGGTAACGGGCTGAAAACGTCTGTTTTGAAACTCTGCACAGAAAGTGTTTGCAGACTGCTGAATCCACACACGGGTTTAACTCTGGAAGTTGAGTGCACGCATTGACAACCGTTCTGTTAGATAGCTGCGTTTTGGATTTAGAAGCAGATATTTCCCTGGGCTTTCTGCTGTTTCTTCCATATGCCGGTATTGGGCTGAAAACGCCTGTTTTGAAACTCTGCACAGAAAGTGTTTGCAGACTGCTGAATCCACACACGGGTTTAACTCTGGAAGTTGAGTGCACACATTGACAACCGTTCTGTTAGATAGCTGCGTTTTGGATTTAGAAGCAGATATTTCCCTGGGCTTTCTGCTGTTTCTTCCATATGCCGGTATTGGGCTGAAAACGCCTGCTTTGAAACTCTGCACAGAAAGTGTTTGCAGACTGCTGAATCCACACACGGGTTTAACTCTGGAAGTTGAGTGCACGCATTGACAACCGTTCTGTTAGATAGCTGCGTTTTGGATTTAGAAGCAGATATTTCCCTGGGCTTTCTGCTGTTTCTTCCATATGCCGGTATTGGGCTGAAAACGCCTGTTTTGAAACTCTGCACAGAAAGTGTTTGCAGACTGCTGAATCCACACACGGGTTTAACTCTGGAAGTTGAGTGCACACATTGACAACCGTTCTGTTAGATAGCTGCGTTTTGGATTTAGAAGCAGATATTTCCCTGGGCTTTCTGCTGTTTCTTCCATATGCCGGTAACGGGCTGAAAACGTCTGTTTTGAAACTCTGCACAGAAAGTGTTTGCAGACTGCTGAATCCACACACGGGTTTAACTCTGGAAGTTGAGTGCACACATTGACAACCGTTCTGTTAGTTGGCTGTGTTTTGGATTTAGAAGCAGATATTTCCCTGTGCTTTCTGCTGTTTCTTCCATATGCCGGTATTGGGCTGAAAACGCCTGTTTTGAAACTCTGCACAGAAAGTGTTTGCAGACTGCTGAATCCACACACGGGTTTAACTCTGGAAGTTGAGTGCACACGTTTACAACCGTTCTGTTAGATAGCTGCGTTTTGGATTTAGAAGCAGATATTTCCCTGGGCTTTCTGCTGTTTCTTCCATATGCCGGTATTGGGCTGAAAACGCCTGTTTTGAAACTCTGCACAGAAAGTGTTTGCAGACTGCTGAATCCACACACGGGATTAACGCTGGAAGTTGAGTGCACACATTGACAACCGTTCTGTTAGATAGCTGCGTTTTGGATTTAGAATCAGATATTTCCCTGTGCTTTCTGCTGTTTCTTCCATATGCCGGTATTGGGCTGAAAACGTCTGTTTTGGGCCTCTGCAGAGAAAGTGTTTGCAGACTGCTGAATCCACACACGGGTTTAACTCTGGAAGTTCAGTGCACACATTGACAACCGTTCTGTTAGATAGCTGTGTTTTGGATTTAGAAGCAGATATTTCCCTGGGCTTTCTGCTGTTTCTTCCATATGCCGGTATTGGGCTGAAAACGCCTGTTTTGAAACTCTGCACAGAAAGTGTTTGCAGACTGCTGAATCCACACACGGGTTTAACTCTGGAAGTTGAGTGCACACATTGACAACCGTTCTGTTAGATAGCTGCGTTTTGGATTTAGAATCAGATATTTCCCTGGGCTTTCTGCTGTTTCTTCCATATGCCGGTATTGGGCTGAAAACGCCTGTTTTGAAACTCTGCACAGAAAGTGTTTGCAGACTGCTGAATCCACACACGGGTTTAACTCTGGAAGTTGAATGCACACATTGACAACCGTTCTGTTAGATAGCTGCGTTTTGGATTTAGAAGCAGATATTTCCCTGGTCTTTCTGCTGTTTCTTCCATATGCCGGTAACGGGCTGAAAACGTCTGTTTTGAAACTCTGCACAGAAAGTGTTTGCAGACTGCTGAATCCACACACGGGTTTAACTCTGGAAGTTGAGTGCACACATTGACAACCGTTCTGTTAGATAGCTGCGTTTTGGATTTAGAATCAGATATTTCCCTGGGCTTTCTGCTGTTTCTTCCATATGCCGGTATTGGGCTGAAAACGCCTGTTTTGAAACTCTGCACAGAAAGTGTTTGCAGACTGCTGAATCCACACACGGGTTTAACTCTGGAAGTTGAGTGCACACATTGACAACCGTTCTGTTAGATAGCTGCGTTTTGGATTTAGAAGCAGATATTTCCCTGGGCTTTCTGCTGTTTCTTCCATATGCCGGTATTGGGCTGAAAACGCCTGTTTTGAAACTCTGCACAGAAAGTGTTTGCAGACTGCTGAATCCACACACGGGTTTAACTCTGGAAGTTGAGTGCACACATTGACAACCGTTCTGTTAGATAGCTGCGTTTTGGATTTAGAAGCAGATATTTCCCTGTGCTTTCTGCTGTTTCTTCCATATGCCGGTATTGGGCTGAAAACGCCTGTTTTGAAACTCTGCACAGAAAGTGTTTGCAGACTGCTGAATCCACACACGGGTTTAACTCTGGAAGTTGAGTGCACACATTGACAACCGTTCTGTTAGATAGCTGCGTTTTGGATTTAGAAGCAGATATTTCCCTGTGCTTTCTGCTGTTTCTTCCATATGCCGGTAATGGGCTGAAAACGTCTGTTATGAAACTCTGCACAGAAAGTGTTTGCAGACTGCTGAATCCACACACGGGTTTAACTCTGGAAGTTGAGTGCACACATTGACAACCGTTCTGTTAGATAGCTGCGTTTTGGATTTAGAAGCAGATATTTCCCTGTGCTTTCTGCTGTTTCTTCCATATGCCGGTATTGGGCTGAAAACGCCTGTTTTGAAACTCTGCACGGAAAGTGTTTGCAGACTGCTGAATCCACACACGGGTTTAACTCTGGAAGTTGAGTGAACACATTGACAACCGTTCTGTTAGATAGCTGCGTTTTGGATTTAGAATCAGATATTTCCCTGGGCTTTCTGCTGTTTCTTCCATATGCCGGTATTGGGCTGAAAACGCCTGTTTTGAAACTCTGCACAGAAAGTGTTTGCAGACTGCTGAATCCACACACGGGTTTAACTCTGGAAGTTGAGTGCACACATTGACAACCGTTCTGCTAGATAGCTGCTTTTTGGATTTAGAAGCAGATATTTCCCTGTGCTTTCTGCTGTTTCTTCCATATGCCGGTAATGGGCTGAAAACGTCTGTTTTGAAACTCTGCACAGAAAGTGTTTGCAGACTGCTGAATCCACACACGGGTTTAACTCTGGAAGTTGAGTGCACACATTGACAACCGTTCTGTTAGATAGCTGCGTTTTGGATTTAGAATCAGATATTTCCCTGGGCTTTCTGCTGTTTCTTCCATATGCCGGTATTGGGCTGAAAACACCTGTTTTGAAACTCTGCACAGAAAGTGTTTGCAGACTGCTGAATCCACACACGGGTTTAACTCTGGAAGTTGAGTGAACACATTGACAACCGTTCTGTTAGATAGCTGCGTTTTGGATTTAGAAGCAGATATTTCCCTGTGCTTTCTGCTGTTTCTTCCATATGCCGGTATTGGGATGAAAACGCCTGTTTTGAAACTCTGCACAGAAAGTGTTTGCAGACTGCTGAATCGACACACGGGTTTAACTCTGGAAGTTGAGTGCTCACATTGACAACCGTTCTGTTAGATAGCTGCGTTTTGGATTTAGAAGCAGATATTTCCCTGGGCTTTCTGCTGTTTCTTCCATATGCCGGTAATGGGCTGAAAACGTCTGTTTTGAAACTCTGCACAGAAAGTGTTTGCAGACTGCTGAATCCACACACGGGTTTAACTCTGGAAGTTGAGTGCACACATTGACAACCGTTCTGTTAGATAGCTGCGTTTTGGATTTAGAAGCAGATATTTCCCTGGGCTTTCTGCTGTTTCTTCCATATGCCGGTATTGGGCTGAAAACGCCTGTTTTGAAACTCTGCACAGAAAGTGTTTGCAGACTGCTGAATCCACACACGGGTTTAACTCTGGAAGTTGAGTGCACACATTGACAACCGTTCTGTTAGATAGCTGCGTTTTGGATTTAGAAGCAGATATTTCCCTGGGCTTTCTGCTGTTTCTTCCATATGCCGGTAACGGGCTGAAAACGTCTGTTTTGAAACTCTGCACAGAAAGTGTTTGCAGACTGCTGAATCCACACACGGGTTTAACTCTGGAAGTTGAGTGCACACATTGACAACCGTTCTGTTAGATAGCTGCGTTTTGGATTTAGAAGCAGATATTTCCCTGGGCTTTCTGCTGTTTCTTCCATATGCCGGTATTGGGCTGAAAACGCCTGTTTTGAAACTCTGCACAGAAAGTGTTTGCAGACTGCTGAATCCACACACGGGTTTAACTCTGGAAGTTGAGTGCACACATTGACAACCGTTCTGTTAGATAGCTGCGTTTTGGATTTAGAAGCAGATATTTCCCTGGGCTTTCTGCTGTTTCTTCCAAATGCCGGTATTGGGCTGAAAACGCCTGTTTTGAAACTCTGCACAGAAAGTGTTTGCAGACTGCTGAATCCACACACGGGTTTAACTCTGGAAGTTGAGTGCACGCATTGACAACCGTTCTGTTAGATAGCTGCGTTTTGGATTTAGAAGCAGATATTTCCCTGGGCTTTCTGCTGTTTCTTCCATATGCCGGTATTGGGCTGAAAACGCCTGTTTTGAAACTCTGCACAGAAAGTGTTTGCAGACTGCTGAATCCACACACGGGTTTAACTCTGGAAGTTGAGTGCACACATTGACAACCGTTCTGTTAGATAGCTGCGTTTTGGATTTAGAATCAGATATTTCCCTGTGCTTTCTGCTGTTTCTTCCATATGCCGGTATTGGGCTGAAAACGTCTGTTTTGAAACTCTGCACAGAAAGTGTTTGCAGACTGCTGAATCCACACACGGGTTTAACTCTGGAAGTTGAGTGCACACATTGACAACCGTTCTGTTAGATAGCTGCGTTTTGGATTTAGAAGCAGATATTTCCCTGGGCTTTCTGGTGTTTCTTCCATATGCCGGTATTGGGCTGAAAACGCCTGTTTTGAAACTCTGCACAGAAAGTGTTTGCAGACTGCTGAATCCACACACGGGTTTAACTCTGGAAGTTAAGTGCACACATTGACAACCGTTCTGTTAGATAGCTGCGTTTTGGATTTAGAAGCAGATATTTCCCTGTGCTTTCTGCTGTTTCTTCCATATGCCGGTAATGGGCTGAAAACTTCTGTTTTGAAACTCTGCACAGAAAGTGTTTGCAGACTGCTGAATCCACACACGGGTTTAACTCTGGAAGTTGAGTGCACACATTGACAACCGTTCTGTTAGATAGCTGCGTTTTGGATTTAGAAGCAGATATTTCCCTGGGCTTTCTGCTGTTTCTTCCATATGCCGGTATTGGGCTGAAAACGCCTGTTTTGAAACTCTGCACAGAAAATGTTTGCAGACTGCTGAATCCACACACGGGTTTAACTCTGGAAGTTGAGTGCACACATTGACAACCGTTCTGTTAGATAGCTGCGTTTTGGATTTAGAAGCAGATATTTCCCTGTGTTTTCTGCTGTTTCTTCCATATGCCGGTAACGGGCTGAAAACGTCTGTTTTGAAACTCTGCACAGAAAGTGTTTGCAGACTGCTGAATCCACACACGGGTTTAACTCTGGAAGTTGAGTGCACACATTGACAACCGTTCTGTTATATAGCTGCTTTTTGGATTTAGAAGCAGATATTTCCCTGTGCTTTCTGCTGTTTCTTCCTTATGCCGGTATTGGGCTGAAAACGCCTGTTTTGAAACTCTGCACAGAAAGTGTTTGCAGACTGCTGAATCCACACACGGGTTTAACTCTGGAAGTTGAGTGCTCACATTGACAACCGTTCTGTTAGATAGGTGCGTTTTGGATTTAGAAGCAGATATTTCCCTGGGCGTTCTGCTGTTTCTTCCATATGCCGGTATTGGGCTGAAAACGCCTGCTTTGAAACTCTGCACAGAAAGTGTTTGCAGACTGCTGAATCCACACACGGGATTAACTCTGGAAGTTGAGTGCACACATTGACAACCGTTCTGTTAGATAGCTGCGTTTTGGATTTAGAATCAGATATTTCCCTGGGCTTTCTGCTGTTTCTTCCATATGCCGGTATTGGGCTGAAAACGCCTGTTTTGAAACTCTGCACAGAAAGTGTTTGCAGACTGCTGAATCCACACACGGGTTTAACTCTGGAAGTTGAGTGCACACATTGACAACCGTTCTGTTAGATAGCTGCGTTTTGGATTTAGAAGCAGATATTTCCCTGTGCTTTCTGCTGTTTCTTCCATATGCCGGTAATGGGCTGAAAACGTCTGTTTTGAAACTCTGCACAGAAAGTGTTTGCAGACTGCTGAATCCACACACGGGTTTAACTCTGGAAGTTGAATGCACACATTGACAACCGTTCTGTTAGATAGCTGCGTTTTGGATTTAGAAGCAGATACTTCCCTGGGCTTTCTGCTGTTTCTTCCATATGCCGGTATTGGGCTGAAAACGCCTGTTTTGAAACTCTGCACAGAAAGTGTTTGCAGACTGCTGAATCCACACACGGGTTTAACTCTGGAAGTTGAGTGCACACATTGACAACCGTTCTGTTAGATAGCTGCGTTTTGGATTTAGAAGCAGATATTTCCCTGGGCTTTCTGCTGTTTCTTCCATATGCCGGTATTGGGCTGAAAACGCCTGTTTTGAAACTCTGCACAGAAAGTGTTTGCAGACTGCTGAATCCACACACGGGTTTAACTCTGGAAGTTGAGTGCACACATTGACAACCGTTCTGTTAGATAGCTGCGTTTTGGATTTAGAAGCAGATATTTCCCTGGGCTTTCTGCTGTTTCTTCCATATGCCGGTATTGGGCTGAAAACGCCTGTTTTGAAACTCTGCACAGAAAGTGTTTGCAGACTGCTGAATCCACACACGGGTTTAACTCTGGAAGTTGAGTGCACACATTGACAACCGTTCTGTTAGATAGCTGCGTTTTGGATTTAGAAGCAGATATTTCCCTGTGCTTTCTGCTGTTTCTTCCATATGCCGGTATTGGGCTGAAAACGCCTGTTTTGAAACTCTGCACAGAAAGTGTTTGCAGACTGCTGAATCCACACACGGGTTTAACTCTGGAAGTTGAGTGCACACATTGACAACCGTTCTGTTAGATAGCTGCGTTTTGGATTTAGAAGCAGATATTTCCCTGTGCTTTCTGCTGTTTCTTCCATATGCCGGTAATGGGCTGAAAACGCCTGTTTTGAAACTCTGCACGGAAAGTGTTTGCAGACTGCTGAATCCACACACGGGTTTAACTCTGGAAGTTGAGTGCACACCTTGACAACCGTTCTGTTAGATAGCTGCGTTTTGGATTTAGAAGCAGATATTTCCCTGTGCTTTCTGCTGTTTCTTCCATATGCCGGTATTGGGCTGAAAACGCCTGTTTTGAAACTCTGCACGGAAAGTGTTTGCAGACTGCTGAATCCACACACGGGTTTAACTCTGGAAGTTGAGTGCACACATTGACAACCGTTCTGTTAGATAGCTGCGTTTTCGATTTAGAAGCAGATATTTCCCTGTGCTTTCTGCTGTTTCTTTCATATGCCGGTAATGGGCTGAAAACGTCTGTTTTGAAACTCTGCACAGAAAGTGTTTGCAGACTGCTGAATCCACACACGGGTTTAACTCTGGAAGTTGAGTGCACACATTGACAACCGTTCTGTTAGATAGCTGCGTTTTGGATTTAGAATCAGATATTTCCCTGGGCTTTCTGCTGTTTCTTCCATATGCCGGTATTGGGTTGAAAACGCCTGTTTTGAAACTCTGCACAGAAAGTGTTTGCAGACTGCTGAATCCACACACGGGTTTAACTCTGGAAGTTGAGTGCACACATTGACAACCGTTCTGTTAGATAGCTGCGTTTTGGATTTAGAAGCAGATATTTCCCTGGGCTTTCTGCTGTTTCTTCCATATGCCGGTAATGGGCTGAAAACGTCTGTTATGAAACTCTGCACAGAAAGTGTTTGCAGACTGCTGAATCCACACACGGGTTTAACTCTGGAAGTTGAGTGCACACATTGACAACCGTTCTGTTAGATAGCTGCGTTTTGGATTTAGAAGCAGATATTTCCCTGTGCTTTCTGCTGTTTCTTCCATATGCCGGTATTGGGCTGAAAACGCCTGTTTTGAAACTGTGCACGGAAAGTGTTTGCAGAATGCTGAATCCACACACGGGTTTAACTCTGGAAGTTGAGTGCACACATTGACAACCGTTCTGTTAGATAGCTGCGTTTTCGATTTAGAAGCAGATATTTCCCTGTGCTTTCTGCTGTTTCTTCCATATGCCGGTAATGGGCTGAAAACGTCTGTTTTGAAACTCTGCACAGAAAGTGTTTGCAGACTGCTGAATCCACACACGGGTTTAACTCTGGAAGTTGAGTGCACACATTGACAACCGTTCTGTTAGATAGCTGCGTTTTGGATTTAGAATCAGATATTTCCCTGGGCTTTCTGCTGTTTCTTCCATATGCCGGTATTGGGTTGAAAACGCCTGTTTTGAAACTCTGCACAGAAAGTGTTTGCAGACTGCTGAATCCACACACGGGTTTAACTCTGGAAGTTGAGTGCACACATTGACAACCGTTCTGTTAGATAGCTGCGTTTTGGATTTAGAAGCAGATATTTCCCTGTGCTTTCTGCTGTTTCTTCCATATGCCGGTAATGGGCTGAAAACGTCTGTTTTGAAACTCTGCACAGAAAGTGTTTGCAGACTGCTGAATCCACACACGGGTTTAACTCTGGAAGTTGAGTGCACACATTGACAACCGTTCTGTTAGATAGGTGCGTTTAGGATTTAGAAGCAGATATTTCCCTGGGCTTTCTGCTGTTTCTTCCATATGCCGGTATTGGGCTGAAAACGCCTGTTTTGAAACTCTGCACAGAAAGTGTTTGCAGACTGCTGAATCCACACACGGGATTAACTCTGGAAGTTGAGTGCACACATTGACAACCGTTCTGTTAGATAGCTGCGTTTTGGATTTAGAAGCAGATATTTCCCTGTGCTTTCTGCTGTTTCTTCCATATGCCGGTATTGGGCTTAAAACGTCTGTTTTGGGCCTCTGCAGAGAAAGTGTTTGCAGACTGCTGAATCCACACACGGGTTTAACTCTGGAAGTTGAGTGCACACATTGACAACCGTTCTGTTAGATAGCTGCGTTTTGGATTTAGAAGCAGATATTTCCCTGGGCTTTCTGCTGTTTCTTCCATATGCCGGTATTGGGCTGAAAACGCCTGTTTTGAAACTCTGCACAGAAAGTGTTTGCAGACTGCTGAATCCACACACGGGTTTAACTCTGGAAGTTGAGTGCAAACATTGACAACCGTTCTGTTAGATAGCTGCGTTTTGGATTTAGAATCAGATATTTCCCTGGGCTTTCTGCTGTTTCTTCCATATGCCGGTATTGGGCTGAAAACGCCTGTTTTGAAACTCTGCACAGAAAGTGTTTGCAGACTGCTGAATCCACACACGGGTTTAACTCTGGAAGTTGAGTGCACACATTGACAACCGTTCTGTTAGATAGCTGCGTTTTGGATTTAGAATCAGATATTTCCCTGGGCTTTCTGCTGTTTCTTCCATATGCCGGTAATGGGCTGAAAACGTCTGTTTTGAAACTCTGCACAGAAAGTGTTTGCAGACTGCTGAATCCACACACGGGTTTAACTCTGGAAGTTGAATGCACACATTGACAACCGTTCTGTTAGATAGCTGCGTTTTGGATTTAGAAGCAGATATTTACCTGTGCTTTCTGGTGTTTCTTCCATATGCCGGTATTGGGCTGAAAACGCCTGTTTTGAAACTCTGCACGGAAAGTGTTTGCAGACTGCTGAATCCACACACGGGTTTAACTCTGGAAGTTGAGTGCACACATTGACAACCGTTCTGTTAGATAGCTGCGTTTTCGATTTAGAAGCAGATATTTCCCTGTGCTTTCTGCTGTTTCTTCCATATGCCGGTAATGGGCTGAAAACGTCTGTTTTGAAACTCTGCACAGAAAGTGTTTGCAGACTGCTGAATCCACACACGGGTTTAACTCTGGAAGTTGAGTGCACACATTGACAACCGTTCTGTTAGATAGCTGCGTTTTGGATTTAGAATCAGATATTTCCCTGGGCTTTCTGCTGTTTCTTCCATATGCCGGTATTGGGTTGAAAACGCCTGTTTTGAAACTCTGCACAGAAAGTGTTTGCAGACTGCTGAATCCACACACGGGTTTAACTCTGGAAGTTGAGTGCACACATTGACAACCGTTCTGTTAGATAGCTGCGTTTTGGATTTAGAAGCATATATTTCCCTTTGCTTTCTGCTGTTTCTTCCATATGCCGGTAATGGGCTGAAAACGTCTGTTTTGAAACTCTGCACAGAAAGTGTTTGCAGACTGTGGAATCCACACACGGGTTTAACTCTGGAAGTTGAGTGCACACATTGACAACCGTTCTGTTAGATAGCTGCGTTTTGGATTTAGAATCAGATATTTCCCTGGGCTTTCTGCTGTTTCTTCCATATGCCGGTATTGGGCTGAAAACGCCTGTTTGGAAACTCTGCACAGAAAGTGTTTGCAGACTGCTGAATCCACACACGGGTTTAACTCTGGAAGTTGAGTGCACACATTGACAACCGTTCTGTTAGATAGCTGCGTTTTGGATTTAGAAGCAGATATTTCCCTGTGCTTTCTGCTGTTTCTTCCATATGCCGGTAATGGGCTGAAAACGTCTGTTTTGAAACTCTGCACAGAAAGTGTTTGCAGACTGCTGAATCCACACACGGGTTTAACTCTGGAAGTTGAGTGCACACATTGACAACCGTTCTGTTAGATAGCTGCGTTTTGGATTTAGAAGCAGATATTTCCCTGGGCTTTCTGCTGTTTCTTCCATATGCCGGTATTGGGCTGAAAACGCCTGTTTTGAAACTCTGCACAGAAAGTGTTTGCAGACTGCTGAATCCACACACGGGTTTAACTCTGGAAGTTGAGTGCACACATTGACAACCGTTCTGTTAGATAGCTGCGTTTTGGATTTAGAAGCAGATATTTCCCTGGGCTTTCTGCTGTTTCTTCCATATGCCGGTATTGGGCTGAAAACGCCTGTTTTGAAACTCTGCACAGAAAGTGTTTGCATACTGCTGAATCGACACACGGGTTTAACTCTGGAAGTTGAGTGCACACATTGACAACCGTTCTGTTAGATAGCTGCGTTTTGGATTTAGAATCAGATATTTCCCTGGGCTTTCTGCTGTTTCTTCCATATGCCGGTATTGGGCTGAAAACGCCTGTTTTGAAACTCTGCACAGAAAGTGTTTGCAGACTGCTGAATCCACACACGGGTTTAACTCTGGAAGTTGAGTGCACACATTGACAACCGTTCTGTTAGATAGCTGCGTTTTGGATTTAGAAGCAGATATTTCCCTGTGCTTTCTGCTGTTTCTTCCATATGCCGGTATTGGGCTGAAAACGCCTGTTTTGAAACTCTGCACAGAAAGTGTTTGCAGACTGCTGAATCCACACACGGGTTTAACTCTGGAAGTTGAGTGCTCACATTGACAACCGTTCTGTTAGATAGCTGCGTTTTGGATTTAGAAGCAGATATTTCCCTGGGCTTTCTGCTGTTTCTTCCATATGCCGGTATTGGGCTGAAAACGCCTGTTTTGAAACTCTGCACAGAAAGTGTTTGCATACTGCTGAATCGACACACGGGTTTAACTCTGGAAGTTGAGTGCACACATTGACAACCGTTCTGTTAGATAGCTGCGTTTTGGATTTAGAAGCAGATATTTCCCTGTGCTTTCTGCTATTTCTTCCATATGCCGGTAATGGGCTGAAAACGCCTGTTTTGAAACTCTGCACAGAAAGTGTTTGCAGACTGCTGAATCCACACACGGGTTTAACTCTGGAAGTTGAGTGCACACATTGACAACCGTTCTGTTAGATAGCTGTGTTTTGGATTTAGAAGCAGATATTTCCCTGTGCTTTCTGCTGTTTCTTCCATATGCCGGTATTGGGCTGAAAACGCCTGTTTTGAAACTCTGCACAGAAAGTGTTTGCAGACTGCTGAATCCACACACGGGTTTAACTCTGGAAGTTGAGTGCACACATTGACAACCGTTCTGTTAGATAGCTGCGTTTTGGATTTAGAAGCAGATATTTCCCTGGGCTTTCTGCTGTTTCTTCCATATGCCGGTAATGGGCTGAAAACGTCTGTTTTGAAACTCTGCACAGAAAGTGTTTGCAGACTGCTGAATCCACACACGGGTTTAACTCTGGAAGTTGAGTGCACACATTGACAACCGTTCTGTTAGATAGCTGCGTTTTGGATTTAGAAGCAGATATTTCCCTGGGCTTTCTGCTGTTTCTTCCATAGGCCGGTATTGGGCTGAAAACGCCTGTTTTGAAACTCTGCACAGAAAGTGTTTGCAGACTGCTGAATCCACACACGGGTTTAACTCTGGAAGTTGAGTGCACACATTGACAACCGTTCTGTTAGATAGCTGCGTTTTGGATTTAGAAGCAGATATTTCCCTGTGCTTTCTGCTGTTTCTTCCATATGCCGGTAATGGGCTGAAAACGTCTGTTTTGAAACTCTGCACAGAAAGTGGTTGCAGACTGCTGAATCCACACACGGGTTTAACTCTGGAAGTTGAGTGCACACATTGACAACCGTTCTGTTAGATAGCTGCGTTTTGGATTTAGAAGCAGATATTTCCCTGGGCTTTCTGCTATTTCTTCCATATGCCGGTATTGGGCTGAAAACGCCTGTTTTGAAACTCTGCACAGAAAGTGTTTGCAGACTGCTGAATCCACACACGGGTTTAACTCTGGAAGTTGAGTGCACACATTGACAACCGTTCTGTTAGATAGCTGCGTTTTGGATTTAGAAGCAGATATTTCCCTGTGCTTTCTGCTGTTTCTTCCATATGCCGGTATTGGGTTGAAAACGCCTGTTTTGAAACTCTGCACAGAAAGTGTTTGCAGACTGCTGAATCCACACACGGGTTTAACTCTGGAAGTTGAGTGCACACATTGACAACCGTTCTGTTAGATAGCTGCGTTTTGGATTTAGAAGCAGATATTTCCCTGGGCTTTCTGCTGTTTCTTCCATATGCCGGTAACGGGCTGAAAACGTCTGTTTTGAAACTCTGCACAGAAAGTGTTTGCAGACTGCTGAATCCACACACGGGTTTAACTCTGGAAGTTGAGTGCACACATTGACAACCGTTCTGTTAGATAGCTGCGTTTTGGATTTAGAATCAGATATTTCCCTGTGCTTTCTGCTGTTTCTTCCATATGCCGGTATTGGGCTGAAAACGCCTGTTTTGAAACTCTGCACAGAAAGTGTTTGCAGACTGCTGAATCCACACACGGGTTTAACTCTGGAAGTTGAGTGCACACATTGACAACCGTTCTGTTAGATAGCTGCGTTTTGGATTTAGAAGCAGATATTTCCCTGTGCTTTCTGCTGTTTCTTCCATATGCCGGTATTGGGCTGAAAACGCCTGTTTTGAAACTCTGCACAGAAAGTGTTTGCAGACTGCTGAATCCACACACGGGTTTAACTCTGGAAGTTGAGTGCACACATTGACAACCGTTCTGTTAGATAGCTGCGTTTTGGATTTAGAAGCAGATATTTCCCTGTGCTTTCTGCTGTTTCTTCCATATGCCGGTATTGGGCTGAAAACGCCTGTTTTGAAACTCTGCACAGAAAGTGTTTGCAGACTGCTGAATCCACAAACGGGTTTAACTCTGGAAGTTGAGTGCTCACATTGACAACCGTTCTGTTAGATAGCTGCGTTTTGGATTTAGAAGCAGATATTTCCCTGGGCTTTCTGCTGTTTCTTCCATATGCCGGTATTGGGCTGAAAACGCCTGTTTTGAAACTCTGCACAGAAAGTGTTTGCATACTGCTGAATCGACACACGGGTTTAACTCTGGAAGTTGAGTGCACACATTGACAACCGTTCTGTTAGATAGCTGCGTTTTGGATTTAGAAGCAGATATTTCCCTGTGCTTTCTGCTATTTCTTCCATATGCCGGTAATGGGCTGAAAACGCCTGTTTTGAAACTCTGCACAGAAAGTGTTTGCAGACTGCTGAATCCACACACGGGTTTAACTCTGGAAGTTGAGTGCACACATTGACAACCGTTCTGTTAGATAGCTGTGTTTTGGATTTAGAAGCAGATATTTCCCTGTGCTTTCTGCTGTTTCTTCCATATGCCGGTATTGGGCTGAAAACGCCTGTTTTGAAACTCTGCACAGAAAGTGTTTGCAGACTGCTGAATCCACACACGGGTTTAACTCTGGAAGTTGAGTGCACACATTGACAACCGTTCTGTTAGATAGCTGCGTTTTGGATTTAGAAGCAGATATTTCCCTGGGCTTTCTGCTGTTTCTTCCATATGCCGGTAATGGGCTGAAAACGTCTGTTTTGAAACTCTGCACAGAAAGTGTTTGCAGACTGCTGAATCCACACACGGGTTTAACTCTGGAAGTTGAGTGCACACATTGACAACCGTTCTGTTAGATAGCTGCGTTTTGGATTTAGAAGCAGATATTTCCCTGGGCTTTCTGCTGTTTCTTCCATAGGCCGGTATTGGGCTGAAAACGCCTGTTTTGAAACTCTGCACAGAAAGTGTTTGCAGACTGCTGAATCCACACACGGGTTTAACTCTGGAAGTTGAGTGCACACATTGACAACCGTTCTGTTAGATAGCTGCGTTTTGGATTTAGAAGCAGATATTTCCCTGTGCTTTCTGCTGTTTCTTCCATATGCCGGTAATGGGCTGAAAACGTCTGTTTTGAAACTCTGCACAGAAAGTGGTTGCAGACTGCTGAATCCACACACGGGTTTAACTCTGGAAGTTGAGTGCACACATTGACAACCGTTCTGTTAGATAGCTGCGTTTTGGATTTAGAAGCAGATATTTCCCTGGGCTTTCTGCTATTTCTTCCATATGCCGGTATTGGGCTGAAAACGCCTGTTTTGAAACTCTGCACAGAAAGTGTTTGCAGACTGCTGAATCCACACACGGGTTTAACTCTGGAAGTTGAGTGCACACATTGACAACCGTTCTGTTAGATAGCTGCGTTTTGGATTTAGAAGCAGATATTTCCCTGTGCTTTCTGCTGTTTCTTCCATATGCCGGTATTGGGTTGAAAACGCCTGTTTTGAAACTCTGCACAGAAAGTGTTTGCAGACTGCTGAATCCACACACGGGTTTAACTCTGGAAGTTGAGTGCACACATTGACAACCGTTCTGTTAGATAGCTGCGTTTTGGATTTAGAAGCAGATATTTCCCAGGGCTTTCTGCTGTTTCTTCCATATGCCGGTAACGGGCTGAAAACGTCTGTTTTGAAACTCTGCACAGAAAGTGTTTGCAGACTGCTGAATCCACACACGGGTTTAACTCTGGAAGTTGAGTGCACAAATTGACAACCGTTCTGTTAGATAGCTGCGTTTTGGATTTAGAATCAGATATTTCCCTGTGCTTTCTGCTGTTTCTTCCATATGCCGGTATTGGGCTGAAAACGCCTGTTTTGAAACTCTGCACAGAAAGTGTTTGCAGACTGCTGAATCCACACACGGGTTTAACTCTGGAAGTTGAGTGCACACATTGACAACCGTTCTGTTAGATAGCTGCGTTTTGGATTTAGAAGCAGATATTTCCCTGTGCTTTCTGCTGTTTCTTCCCTATGCCGGTATTGGGCTGAAAACGCCTGTTTTGAAACTCTGCACAGAAAGTGTTTGCAGACTGCTGAATCCACACACGGGTTTAACTCTGGAAGTTGAGTGCACGCATTGACAACCGTTCTGTTAGATAGCTGCGTTTTGGATTTAGAAGCAGATATTTCCCTGTGCTTTCTGCTGTTTCTTCCCTATGCCGGTATTGGGCTGAAAACGCCTGTTTTGAAACTCTGCACAGAAAGTGTTTGCAGACTGCTGAATCCACACACGGGTTTAACTCTGGAAGTTGAGTGCACGCATTGACAACCGTTCTGTTAGATAGCTGCGTTTTGGATTTAGAAGCAGATATTTCCCTGGGCTTTCTGCTGTTTCTTCCATATGCCGGTATTGGGCTGAAAACGCCTGTTTTGAAACTCTGCACAGAAAGTGTTTGCAGACTGCTGAATCCACACACGGGTTTAACTCTGGAAGTTGAGTGCACGCATTGACAACCGTTCTGTTAGATAGCTGCGTTTTGGATTTAGAAGCAGATATTTCCCTGGGCTTTCTGCTGTTTCTTCCATATGCCGGTATTGGGCTGAAAACGCCTGTTTTGAAACTCTGCACAGAAAGTGTTTGCAGACTGCTGAATCCACACACGGGTTTAACTCTGGAAGTTGAGTGCACACATTGACAACCGTTCTGTTAGATAGCTGCGTTTTGGATTTAGAAGCAGATATTTCCCTGGGCTTTCTGCTGTTTCTTCCATATGCCGGTATTGGGCTGAAAACGCCTGTTTTGAAACTCTGCACAGAAAGTGTTTGCAGACTGCTGAATCCACACACGGGTTTAACTCTGGAAGTTGAGTGCACACATTGACAACCGTTCTGTTAGATAGCTGCGTTTTGGATTTAGAAGCAGATATTTCCCTGGGCTTTCTGCTGTTTCTTCCATATGCCGGTAAAGGGCTGAAAACGTCTGTATTGAAACTCTGCACAGAAAGTGTTTGCAGACTGCTGAATCCACACACGGGTTTAACTCTGGAAGTTGAGTGCACACATTGACAACCGTTCTGTTAGATAGCTGCGTTTTGGATTTAGAAGCAGATATTTCCCTGGGCTTTCTGCTGTTTCTTCCATATGCCGGTATTGGGCTGAAAACGCCTGTTTTGAAACTCTGCACAGAAAGTGTTTGCAGACTGCTGAATCCACACACGGGTTTAACTCTGGAAGTTGAGTGCACGCATAGACAACCGTTCTGTTAGATAGCTGCGTTTTGGATTTAGAAGCAGATATTTCCCTGGGCTTTCTGCTGTTTCTTCCATATGCCGGTATTGGGCTGAAAACGCCTGTTTTGAAACTCTGCACAGAAAGTGTTTGCAGACTGCTGAATCCACACACGGGTTTAACTCTGGAAGTTGAGTGCACACATTGACAACCGTTCTGTTAGATAGCTGCGTTTTGGATTTAGAAGCAGATATTTCCCTGGGCTTTCTGCTGTTTCTTCCATATGCCGGTAATGGGCTGAAAACGCCTGTTTTAAAACTCTGCACAGAAAGTGTTTGCAGACTGCTGAATCCACACACGGGTTTAACTCTGGAAGTTGAGTGCACACATTGACAACCGTTCTGTTAGATAGCTGCGTTTTGGATTTAGAAGCAGATATTTCCCTGTGCTTTCTGCTGTTTCTTCCATATGCCGGTATTGGGCTGAAAACGCCTGTTTTGAAACTCTGCACAGAAAGTGTTTGCAGACTGCTGAATCCACAAACGGGTTTAACTCTGGAAGT
Source organism: Aotus nancymaae (assembly GCF_030222135.1). NCBI lineage: Eukaryota > Metazoa > Chordata > Mammalia > Primates > Aotidae > Aotus > Aotus nancymaae. The sequence goes on along the minus strand of NW_026988455.1, from coordinate 45,843,038 downwards.
TGAGTGCTCACATTGACAACCGTTCTGTTAGATAGCTGCGTTTTGGATTTAGAAGCAGATATTTCCCTGGGCTTTCTGCTGTTTCTTCCATATGCCGGTATTGGGCTGAAAACGCCTGTTTTGAAACTCTGCACAGAAAGTGTTTGCATACTGCTGAATCGACACACGGGTTTAACTCTGGAAGTTGAGTGCACACATTGACAACCGTTCTGTTAGATAGCTGCGTTTTGGATTTAGAAGCAGATATTTCCCTGTGCTTTCTGCTATTTCTTCCATATGCCGGTAATGGGCTGAAAACGCCTGTTTTGAAACTCTGCACAGAAAGTGTTTGCAGACTGCTGAATCCACACACGGGTTTAACTCTGGAAGTTGAGTGCACACATTGACAACCGTTCTGTTAGATAGCTGTGTTTTGGATTTAGAAGCAGATATTTCCCTGTGCTTTCTGCTGTTTCTTCCATATGCCGGTATTGGGCTGAAAACGCCTGTTTTGAAACTCTGCACAGAAAGTGTTTGCAGACTGCTGAATCCACACACGGGTTTAACTCTGGAAGTTGAGTGCACACATTGACAACCGTTCTGTTAGATAGCTGCGTTTTGGATTTAGAAGCAGATATTTCCCTGGGCTTTCTGCTGTTTCTTCCATATGCCGGTAATGGGCTGAAAACGTCTGTTTTGAAACTCTGCACAGAAAGTGTTTGCAGACTGCTGAATCCACACACGGGTTTAACTCTGGAAGTTGAGTGCACACATTGACAACCGTTCTGTTAGATAGCTGCGTTTTGGATTTAGAAGCAGATATTTCCCTGGGCTTTCTGCTGTTTCTTCCATAGGCCGGTATTGGGCTGAAAACGCCTGTTTTGAAACTCTGCACAGAAAGTGTTTGCAGACTGCTGAATCCACACACGGGTTTAACTCTGGAAGTTGAGTGCACACATTGACAACCGTTCTGTTAGATAGCTGCGTTTTGGATTTAGAAGCAGATATTTCCCTGTGCTTTCTGCTGTTTCTTCCATATGCCGGTAATGGGCTGAAAACGTCTGTTTTGAAACTCTGCACAGAAAGTGGTTGCAGACTGCTGAATCCACACACGGGTTTAACTCTGGAAGTTGAGTGCACACATTGACAACCGTTCTGTTAGATAGCTGCGTTTTGGATTTAGAAGCAGATATTTCCCTGGGCTTTCTGCTATTTCTTCCATATGCCGGTATTGGGCTGAAAACGCCTGTTTTGAAACTCTGCACAGAAAGTGTTTGCAGACTGCTGAATCCACACACGGGTTTAACTCTGGAAGTTGAGTGCACACATTGACAACCGTTCTGTTAGATAGCTGCGTTTTGGATTTAGAAGCAGATATTTCCCTGTGCTTTCTGCTGTTTCTTCCATATGCCGGTATTGGGTTGAAAACGCCTGTTTTGAAACTCTGCACAGAAAGTGTTTGCAGACTGCTGAATCCACACACGGGTTTAACTCTGGAAGTTGAGTGCACACATTGACAACCGTTCTGTTAGATAGCTGCGTTTTGGATTTAGAAGCAGATATTTCCCTGGGCTTTCTGCTGTTTCTTCCATATGCCGGTAACGGGCTGAAAACGTCTGTTTTGAAACTCTGCACAGAAAGTGTTTGCAGACTGCTGAATCCACACACGGGTTTAACTCTGGAAGTTGAGTGCACACATTGACAACCGTTCTGTTAGATAGCTGCGTTTTGGATTTAGAATCAGATATTTCCCTGTGCTTTCTGCTGTTTCTTCCATATGCCGGTATTGGGCTGAAAACGCCTGTTTTGAAACTCTGCACAGAAAGTGTTTGCAGACTGCTGAATCCACACACGGGTTTAACTCTGGAAGTTGAGTGCACACATTGACAACCGTTCTGTTAGATAGCTGCGTTTTGGATTTAGAAGCAGATATTTCCCTGTGCTTTCTGCTGTTTCTTCCCTATGCCGGTATTGGGCTGAAAACGCCTGTTTTGAAACTCTGCACAGAAAGTGTTTGCAGACTGCTGAATCCACACACGGGTTTAACTCTGGAAGTTGAGTGCACGCATTGACAACCGTTCTGTTAGATAGCTGCGTTTTGGATTTAGAAGCAGATATTTCCCTGTGCTTTCTGCTGTTTCTTCCCTATGCCGGTATTGGGCTGAAAACGCCTGTTTTGAAACTCTGCACAGAAAGTGTTTGCAGACTGCTGAATCCACACACGGGTTTAACTCTGGAAGTTGAGTGCACGCATTGACAACCGTTCTGTTAGATAGCTGCGTTTTGGATTTAGAAGCAGATATTTCCCTGGGCTTTCTGCTGTTTCTTCCATATGCCGGTATTGGGCTGAAAACGCCTGTTTTGAAACTCTGCACAGAAAGTGTTTGCAGACTGCTGAATCCACACACGGGTTTAACTCTGGAAGTTGAGTGCACGCATTGACAACCGTTCTGTTAGATAGCTGCGTTTTGGATTTAGAAGCAGATATTTCCCTGGGCTTTCTGCTGTTTCTTCCATATGCCGGTATTGGGCTGAAAACGCCTGTTTTGAAACTCTGCACAGAAAGTGTTTGCAGACTGCTGAATCCACACACGGGTTTAACTCTGGAAGTTGAGTGCACACATTGACAACCGTTCTGTTAGATAGCTGCGTTTTGGATTTAGAAGCAGATATTTCCCTGGGCTTTCTGCTGTTTCTTCCATATGCCCGTATTGGGCTGAAAACGCCTGTTTTGAAACTCTGCACAGAAAGTGTTTGCAGACTGCTGAATCCACACACGGGTTTAACTCTGGAAGTTGAGTGCACACATTGACAACCGTTCTGTTAGATAGCTGCGTTTTGGATTTAGAAGCAGATATTTCCCTGGGCTTTCTGCTGTTTCTTCCATATGCCGGTAAAGGGCTGAAAACGTCTGTATTGAAACTCTGCACAGAAAGTGTTTGCAGACTGCTGAATCCACACACGGGTTTAACTCTGGAAGTTGAGTGCACACATTGACAACCGTTCTGTTAGATAGCTGCGTTTTGGATTTAGAAGCAGATATTTCCCTGGGCTTTCTGCTGTTTCTTCCATATGCCGGTATTGGGCTGAAAACGCCTGTTTTGAAACTCTGCACAGAAAGTGTTTGCAGACTGCTGAATCCACACACGGGTTTAACTCTGGAAGTTGAGTGCACGCATAGACAACCGTTCTGTTAGATAGCTGCGTTTTGGATTTAGAAGCAGATATTTCCCTGGGCTTTCTGCTGTTTCTTCCATATGCCGGTATTGGGCTGAAAACGCCTGTTTTGAAACTCTGCACAGAAAGTGTTTGCAGACTGCTGAATCCACACACGGGTTTAACTCTGGAAGTTGAGTGCACACATTGACAACCGTTCTGTTAGATAGCTGCGTTTTGGATTTAGAAGCAGATATTTCCCTGGGCTTTCTGCTGTTTCTTCCATATGCCGGTAATGGGCTGAAAACGCCTGTTTTGAAACTCTGCACAGAAAGTGTTTGCAGACTGCTGAATCCACACACGGGTTTAACTCTGGAAGTTGAGTGCACACATTGACAACCGTTCTGTTAGATAGCTGCGTTTTGGATTTAGAAGCAGATATTTCCCTGGGCTTTCTGGTGTTTCTTCCATATGCCGGTATTGGGCTGAAAACGCCTGTTTTGAAACTCTGCACAGAAAGTGTTTGCAGACTGCTGAATCCACACACGGGTTTAACTCTGGAAGTTGAGTGCACACATTGACAACCGTTCTGTTAGATAGCTGCGTTTTGGATTTAGAAGCAGATATTTCCCTGTGCTTTCTGCTGTTTCTTCCACATGCCGGTAATGGGCTGAAAACGTCTGTTTTGAAACTCTGCACAGAAAGTGTTTGCAGACTGCTGAATCCACACACGGGTTTAACTCTGGAAGTTGAGTGCACACATTGACAACCGTTCTGTTAGATAGCTGCGTTTTGGATTTAGAAGCAGATATTTCCCTGGGCTTTCTGCTGTTTCTTCCATATGCCGGTATTGGGCTGAAAACGCCTGTTTTGAAACTCTGCACAGAAAGTGTTTGCAGACTGCTGAATCCACACACGGGTTTAACTCTGGAAGTTGAGTGCACGCATTGACAACCGTTCTGTTAGATAGCTGCGTTTTGGATTTAGAAGCAGATATTTCCCTGGGCTTTCTGCTGTTTCTTCCATATGCCGGTATTGGGCTGAAAACGCCTGTTTTGAAACTCTGCACAGAAAGTGTTTGCAGACTGCTGAATCCACACACGGGTTTAACTCTGGAAGTTGAGTGCACACATTGACAACCGTTCTGTTACATAGCTGCGTTTTGGATTTAGAAGCAGATATTTCCCTGGGCTTTCTGCTGTTTCTTCCCTATGCCAGTATTGGGCTGAAAACGCCTGTTTTGAAACTCTGCACAGAAAGTGTTTGCAGACTGCTGAATCCACACACGGGTTTAACTCTGGAAGTTGAGTGCACGCATTGACAACCGTTCTGTTAGATAGCTGCGTTTTGGATTTAGAAGCAGATATTTCCCTGGGCTTTCTGCTGTTTCTTCCATATGCCGGTATTGGGCTGAAAACGCCGGTTTTGAAACTCTGCACAGAAAGTGTTTGCAGACTGCTGAATCCACACACGGGTTTAACTCTGGAAGTTGAGTGCACACATTGACAACCGTTCTGTTAGATAGCTGCGTTTTGGATTTAGAAGCAGATATTTCCCTGTGCTTTCTGCTGTTTCTTCCATATGCCGGTAATGGGGTGAAAACGTCTGTTTTGAAACTCTGCACAGAAAGTGTTTGCAGACTGCTGAATCCACACACGGGTTTAACTCTGGAAGTTGAGTGCACACATTGACAACCGTTCTGTTAGATAGCTGCGTTTTGGATTTAGAAGCAGATATTTCCCTGGGCTTTCTGGTGTTTCTTCCATATGCCGGTATTGGCCTGAAAACGCCTGTTTTGAAACTCTGCACAGAAAGTGTTTGCAGACTGCTGAATCCACACACGGGTTTAACTCTGGAAGTTGAGTGCACACATTGACAACCGTTCTGTTAGATAGCTGCTTTTTGGATTTAGAAGCAGATATTTCCCTGTGCTTTCTGCTGTTTCTTCCATATGCCGGTAATGGGCTGAAAACGTCTGTTTTGAAACTCTGCACAGAAAGTGTTTGCAGACTGCTGAATCCACACACGGGTTTAACTCTGGAAGTTGAGTGCACACATTGACAACCGTTCTGTTAGATAGCTGCGTTTTGGATTTAGAAGCAGATATTTCCCTGGGCTTTCTGCTGTTTCTTCCATATGCCGGTATTGGGCTGAAAACGCCTGTTTTGAAACTCTGCACAGAAAGTGTTTGCAGACTGCTGAATCCACACACGGGTTTAACTCTGGAAGTTGAGTGCACACATTGACAACCGTTCTGTTAGATAGCTGCGTTTTGGATTTAGAAGCAGATATTTCCCTGGGCTTTCTGCTGTTTCTTCCATATGCCCGTATTGGGCTGAAAACGCCGGTTTTGAAACTCTGCACAGAAAGTGTTTGCAGACTGCTGAATCCACACACGGGTTTAACTCTGGAAGTTGAGTGCACACATTGACAACCGTTCTGTTAGATAGCTGCGTTTTGGATTTAGAAGCAGATATTTCCCTGTGCTTTCTGCTGTTTCTTCCATATGCCGGTAATGGGCTGAAAACGTCTGTTTTGAAACTCTGCACAGAAAGTGTTTGCAGACTGCTGAATCCACACACGGGTTTAATTCTGGAAGTTGAGTGCACACATTGACAACCGTTCTGTTAGATAGCTGCGTTTTGGATTTAGAAGCAGATATTTCCCTGGGCTTTCTGCTGTTTCTTCCATATGCCGGTATTGGGCTGAAAACGCCTGTTTTGAAACTCTGCACAGAAAGTGTTTGCAGACTGCTGAATCAACACACGGGTTTAACTCTGGAAGTTGAGTGCACAGATTGACAACCGTTCTGTTAGAGAGCTGCGTTTTGGATTTAGAAGCAGATATTTCCCTGTGCTTTCTGCTGTTTCTTCCATATGCCGGTAATGGGCTGAAAACGTCTGTTTTGAAACTCTGCACAGAAAGTGTTTGCAGACTGCTGAATCCACACACGGGTTTAACTCTGGAAGTTGAGTGAACACATTGACAACCGTTCTGTTAGATAGCTGCGTTTTGGATTTAGAAGCAGATATTTCCCTGGGCTTTCTGCTGTTTCTTCCATATGCCGGTATTGGGCTGAAAACGCCTGTTTTGAAACTCTGCACAGAAAGTGTTTGCAGACTGCTGAATCCACACACGGGTTTAACTCTGGAAGTTGAGTGCACACATTGACAACCGTTCTGTTAGATAGCTGCGTTTTGGATTTAGAAGCAGATATTTCCCTCTGCTTTCTGCTGTTTCTTCCATATGCCGGTAACGGGCTGAAAACGTCTGTTTTGAAACTCTGCACAGAAAGTGTTTGCAGACTGCTGAATCCACACACGGGTTTAACTCTGGAAGTTGAGTGCACACATTGACAACCGTTCTGTTAGATAGCTGCGTTTTGGATTTAGAATCAGATATTTCCTTGGGCTTTCTGCTGTTTCTTCCATATGCCGGTATTGGGCTGAAAACGCCTGTTTTGAAACTCTGCACAGAAAGTGTTTGCAGACTGCTGAATCCACACACGGGTTTAACTCTGGAAGTTGAGTGCACACATTGACAACCGTTCTGTTAGATAGCTGCGTTTTGGATTTAGAAGCAGATATTTCCCTGGGCTTTCTGCTGTTTCTTCCATATGCCGGTATTGGGCTGAAAACGCCTGTTTTGAAACTCTGCACAGAAAGTGTTTGCAGACTGCTGAATCCACACACGGGTTTAACTCTGGAAGTTGAGTGCACACATTGACAACCGTTCTGTTAGATAGCTGCGTTTTGGATTTAGAAGCAGATATTTCCCTGGGCTTTCTGCTGTTTCTTCCATATGCCGGTATTGGGCTGAAAACGCCTGTTTTGAAACTCTGCACAGAAAGTGTTTGCAGACTGCTGAATCCACACACGGGTTTAACTCTGGAAGTTGAGTGCACACATTGACAACCGTTCTGTTAGATAGCTGCGTTTTGGATTTAGAAGCAGATATTTCCCTGGGCTTTCTGCTGTTTCTTCCATATGCCGGTAATGGGCTGAAAACGCCTGTTTTGAAACTCTGCACAGAAAGTGTTTGCAGACTGCTGAATCCACACACGGGTTTAACTCTGGAAGTTGAGTGCACACATTGACAACCGTTCTGTTAGATAGCTGCGTTTTGGATTTAGAAGCAGATATTTCCCTGGGCTTTCTGCTGTTTCTTCCATATGCCGGTATTGGGCTGAAAACGCCTGTTTTGAAACTCTGCACAGAAAGTGTTTGCAGACTGCTGAATCCACACACGGGTTTAACTCTGGAAGTTGAGTGCACGCATTGACAACCGTTCTGTTAGATAGCTGCGTTTTGGATTTAGAAGCAGATATTTCCCTGGGCTTTCTGCTGTTTCTTCCATATGCCGGTATTGGGCTGAAAACGCCTGTTTTGAAACTCTGCACAGAAAGTGTTTGCAGACTGCTGAATCCACACACGGGTTTAACTCTGGAAGTTGAGTGCACACATTGACAACCGTTCTGTTAGATAGCTGCGTTTTGGATTTAGAAGCAGATATTTCCCTGTGCTTTCTGCTGTTTCTTCCATATGCCGGTAATGGGCTGAAAACGTCTGTTTTGAAACTCTGCACAGAAAGTGTTTGCAGACTGCTGAATCCACACACGGGTTTAACTCTGGAAGTTGAGTGCACACATTGACAACCGTTCTGTTAGATAGCTGCGTTTTGGATTTAGAAGCAGATATTTCCCTGGGCTTTCTGGTGTTTCTTCCATATGCCGGTATTGGGCTGAAAACGCCTGTTTTGAAACTCTGCACAGAAAGTGTTTGCAGACTGCTGAATCCACACACGGGTTTAACTCTGGAAGTTGAGTGCACACATTGACAACCGTTCTGTTAGATAGCTGCGTTTTGGATTTAGAAGCAGATATTTCCCTGGGCTTTCTGCTGTTTCTTCCATATGCCGGTAATGGGCTGAAAACGTCTGTTTTGAAACTCTGCACAGAAAGTGTTTGCAGACTGCTGAATCCACACACGGGTTTAACTCTGGAAGTTGAGTGCACACATTGACAACCGTTCTGTTAGATAGCTGCGTTTTGGATTTAGAAGCAGATATTTCCCTGGGCTTTCTGCTGTTTCTTCCATATGCCGGTATTGGGCTGAAAACGCCTGTTTTGAAACTCTGCACAGAAAGTGTTTGCAGACTGCTGAATCCACACACGGGTTTAACTCTGGAAGTTGAGTGCCCACATTGACAACCGTTCTGTTAGATAGCTGCGTTTTGGATTTAGAAGCAGATATTTCCCTGTGCTTTCTGCTGTTTCTTCCATATGCCGGTAACGGGCTGAAAACGTCTGTTTTGAAACTCTGCACAGAAAGTGTTTGCAGACTGCTGAATCCACACACGGGTTTAACTCTGGAAGTTGAGTGCACACATTGACAACCGTTCTGTTAGATAGCTGTGTTTTGGATTTAGAAGCAGATATTTCCCTGGGCTTTCTGCTGTTTCTTCCATATGCCGGTATTGGGCTGAAAACGCCTGTTTTGAAACTCTGCACAGAAAGTGTTTGCAGACTGCTGAATCCACACACGGGTTTAACTCTGGAAGTTGAGTGCACACATTTACAACCGTTCTGTTAGATAGCTGCGTTTTGGATTTAGAAGCAGATATTTCCCTGGGCTTTCTGCTGTTTCTTCCATATGCCGGTATTGGGCTGAAAACGCCTGTTTTGAAACTCTGCACCGAAAGTGTTTGCAGACTGCTGAATCCACACACGGGATTAACTCTGGAAGTTGAGTGCACACATTGACAACCGTTCTGTTAGATAGCTGCGTTTTGGATTTAGAAGCAGATATTTCCCTGGGCTTTCTGCTGTTTCTTCCATATGCCGGTATTGGGCTGAAAACGTCTGTTTTGGGCCTCTGCAGAGAAAGTGTTTGCAGACTGCTGAATCCACACACGGGTTTAACTCTGGAAGTTGAGTGCACGCATTGACAACCGTTCTGTTAGATAGCTGCGTTTTGGATTTAGAAGCAGATATTTCCCTGGGCTTTCTGCTGTTTCTTCCATATGCCGGTATTGGGCTGAAAACGCCTGTTTTGAAACTCTGCACAGAAAGTGTTTGCAGACTGCTGAATCCACACACGGGTTTAACTCTGGAAGTTGAGTGCACACATTGACAACCGTTCTGTTAAATAGCTGCGTTTTGGATTTAGAAGCAGATATTTCCCTGTGCTTTCTGCTGTTTCTTCCATATGCCGGTAACGGGCTGAAAACGTCTGTTTTGAAACTCTGCACAGAAAGTGTTTGCAGACTGCTGAATCCACACACGGGTTTAACTCTGGAAGTTGAGTGCACACATTGACAACCGTTCTGTTAGATAGCTGCGTTTTGGATTTAGAAGCAGATATTTCCCTGGGCTTTCTGCTGTTTCTTCCATATGCCGGTATTGGGCTGAAAACGCCTGTTTTGAAACTCTGCACAGAAAGTGTTTGCAGACTGCTGAATCCACACACGGGTTTAACTCTGGAAGTTGAGTGCACACATTGACAACCGTTCTGTTAGATAGCCGCGTTTTGGATTTAGAAGCAGATATTTCCCTGTGCTTTCTGCTGTTTCTTCCATATGCCGGTAATGGGCTGAAAACGTCTGTTTTGAAACTCTGCCCAGAAAGTGTTTGCAGACTGCTGAATCCACACACGGGTTTAACTCTGGAAGTTGAGTGCACACATTGACAACCGTTCTGTTAGATAGCTGCGTTTTGGATTTAGAAGCAGATATTTCCCTGGGCTTTCTGCTGTTTCTTCCATATGCCGGTATTGGGCTGAAAACGCCTGTTTTGAAACTCTGCACAGAAAGTGTTTGCAGACTCCTGAATCCACACACGGGTTTAACTCTGGAAGTTGAGTGCACACATTGACAACCGTTCTGTTAGATAGCTGCGTTTTGGATTTAGAAGCAGATATTTCCCTGTGCTTTCTGCTGTTTCTTCCATATGCCGGTAACGGGCTGAAAACGTCTGTTTTGAAACTCTGCACAGAAAGTGTTTGCAGACTGCTGAATCCACACACGGGTTTAACTCTGGAAGTTGAGTGCACACATTGACAACCGTTCTGTTAGATAGCTGCGTTTTGGATTTAGAAGCAGATATTTCCCTGTGCTTCCTGCTGTTTCTTCCATATGCCGGTATTGGGCTGAAAACGCCTGTTTTGAAACTCTGCACAGAAAGTGTTTGCAGACTGCTGAATCCACACACGGGATTAACTCTGGAAGTTGAGTGCACACATTGACAACCGTTCTGTTAAATAGCTGCGTTTTGGATTTAGAAGCAGATATTTCCCTGTGCTTTCTGCTGTTTCTTCCATATGCCGGTAATGGGCTGAAAACGTCTGTTTTGAAACTCTGCACAGAAAGTGTTTGCAGACTGCTGAATCCACACACGGGTTTAACTCTGGAAGTTGAGTGCACACATTGACAACCGTTCTGTTAGATAGCTGCGTTTTGGATTTAGAAGCAGATATTTCCCTGGGCTTTCTGCTGTTTCTTCCATATGCCGGTATTGGGCTGAAAACGCCTGTTTTGAAACTCTGCACAGAAAGTGTTTGCAGACTGCTGAATCCACACACGGGTTTAACTCTGGAAGTTGAGTGCACACATTGACAACCGTTCTGTTAGATAGCTGCGTTTTGGATTTAGAAGCAGATATTTCCCTGTGCTTTCTGCTGTTTCTTCCATATGCCGGTAATGGGCTGAAAACGTCTGTTTTGAAACTCTGCACAGAAAGTGTTTGCAGACTGCTGAATCCACACACGGGTTTAACTCTGGAAGTTGAGTGCACACATTGACAACCGTTCTGTTAGATAGCTGCGTTTTGGATTTAGAATCAGATATTTCCCTGGGCTTTCTGCTGTTTCTTCCATATGCCGGTATTGGGCTGAAAACGCCTGTTTTGAAACTCTGCACAGAAAGTGTTTGCAGACTGCTGAATCCACACACGGGTTTAACTCTGGAAGTCGAGTGCACACATTGACAACCGTTCTGTTAGATAGCTGCGTTTTGGATTTAGAAGCAGATATTTCCCTGTGCTTTCTGCTGTTTCTTCCATATGCCGGTAATGGGCTGAAAACGTCGGTTTTGAAACTCTGCACAGAAAGTGTTTGCAGACTGCTGAATCCACACACGGGTTTAACTCTGGAAGTTGAGTGCACACATTGACAACCGTTCTGTTAGATAGCTGCGTTTTGGATTTAGAAGCAGATATTTCCCTGGGCTTTCTGCTGTTTCTTCCATATGCCGGTATTGGGCTGAAAACGCCTGTTTTGAAACTCTGCACAGAAAGTGTTTGCAGACTGCTGAATCCACACACGGGTTTAACTCTGGAAGTTGAGTGCACACATTGACAACCGTTCTGTTAGATAGCTGCGTTTTGGATTTAGAAGCAGATATTTCCCTGTGCTTTCTGCTGTTTCTTCCATATGCCGGTATTGGGCTGAAAACGTCTGTTTTGAAACTCTGCACAGAAAGTGTTTGCAGACTGCTGAATCCACACACGGGTTTAACTCTGGAAGTTGAGTGCACACATTGACAACCGTTCTGTTAGATAGCTGCGTTTTGGATTTAGAATCAGATATTTCCCTGGGCTTTCTGCTGTTTCTTCCATATGCCGGTAATGGGCTGAAAACGTCTGTTTTGAAACTCTGCACAGAAAGTGTTTGCAGACTGCTGAATCCACACACGGGTTTAACTCTGGAAGTTGAGTGCACACATTGACAACCGTTCTGTTAGATAGCTGCGTTTTGGATTTAGAAGCAGATATTTCCCTGGGCTTTCTGCTGTTTCTTCCATATGCGGGTATTGGGCTGAAAACGTCTGTTTTGAAACTCTGCACAGAAAGTGTTTGCAGACTGCTGAATCCACACACGGGTTTAACTCTGGAAGTTGAGTGCACACATTGACAACCGTTCTGTTAGATAGCTGCGTTTTGGATTTAGAAGCAGATATTTCCCTGTGCTTTCTGCTGTTTCTTCCATATGCCGGTAACGGGCTGAAAACGTCTGTTTTGAAACTCTGCACAGAAAGTGTTTACAGACTGCTGAATCCACACACGGGTTTAACTCTGGAAGTTGAGTGCACACATTGACAACCGTTCTGTTAGATAGCTGTGCTTTGGATTTAGAAGCAGATATTTCCCTGGGCTTTCTGCTGTTTCTTCCATATGCCGGTATTGGGCTGAAAACGCCTGTTTTGAAACTCTGCACAGAAAGTGTTTGCAGACTGCTGAATCCACACACGGGTTTAACTCTGGAAGTTGAGTGCACACATTGACAACCGTTCTGTTAGATAGCTGCGTTTTGGATTTAGAAGCAGATATTTCCCTGGGCTTTCTGCTGTTTCTTCCATATGCCGGTATTGGGCTGAAAACGCCTGTTTTGAAACTCTGCACCGAAAGTGTTTGCAGACTGCTGAATCCACACACGGGATTAACTCTGGAAGTTGAGTGCACACATTGACAACCGTTCTGTTAGATAGCTGCGTTTTGGATTTAGAATCAGATATTTCCCTGGGCTTTCTGCTGTTTCTTCCATATGCCGGTATTGGGCTGAAAACGCCTGTTTTGAAACTCTGCACAGAAAGTGTTAGCAGACTGCTGAATCCACACACGGGTTTAACTCTGGAAGTTGAGTGCACACATTGACAACCGTTCTGTTAGATAGCTGCTTTTTGGATTTAGAAGCAGATATTTCCCTGGGCTTTCTGCTGTTTCTTCCATATGCCGGTAATGGGCTGAAAACGTCTGTTTTGAAACTCTGCACAGAAAGTGTTTGCAGACTGCTGAATCCACACACGGGTTTAACTCTGGAAGTTGAGTGCACACATTGACAACCGTTCTGTTAGATAGCTGCGTTTTGGATTTAGAAGCAGATATTTCCCTGGGCTTTCTGCTGTTTCTTCCATATGCCGGTATTGGGCTGAAAACGCCTGTTTTAAAACTCTGCACAGAAAGTGTTTGCAGACTGCTGAATCCACACACGGGTTTAACTCTGGAAGTTGAGTGCACACATTGACAACCGTTCTGTTAGATAGCTGCGTTTTGGATTTAGAAGCAGATATTTCCCTGGGCTTTCTGCTGTTTCTTCCATATGCCGGTATTGGGCTGAAAACGCCTGTTTTGAAACTCTGCACAGAAAGTGTTTGCAGACTGCTGAATCCACACACGGGTTTAACTCTGGAAGTTGAGTGCACACATTGACAACCGTTCTGTTAGATAGCTGCGTTTTGGATTTAGAAGCAGATATTTCCCTGGGCTTTCTGCTGTTTCTTCCATATGCCGGTATTGGGCTGAAAACGCCTGTTTTGAAACTCTGCACAGAAAGTGTTTGCAGACTGCTGAATCCACACACGGGTTTAACTCTGGAAGTTGAGTGCACACATTGACAACCGTTCTGTTAGATAGCTGCGTTTTGGATTTAGAAGCAGATATTTCCCTGTGCTTTCTGCTGTTTCTTCCATATGCCGGTAATGGGCTGAAAACGTCTGTTTTGAAACTCTGCACAGAAAGTGTTTGCAGACTGCTGAATCCACACACGGGTTTAATTCTGGAAGTTGAGTGCACACATTGACAACCGTTCTGTTAGATAGCTGCGTTTTGGATTTAGAAGCAGATATTTCCCTGGGCTTTCTGCTGTTTCTTCCATATGCCGGTATTGGGCTGAAAACGCCTGTTTTGAAACTCTGCACAGAAAGTGTTTGCAGACTGCTGAATCAACACACGGGTTTAACTCTGGAAGTTGAGTGCACAGATTGACAACCGTTCTGTTAGAGAGCTGCGTTTTGGATTTAGAAGCAGATATTTCCCTGTGCTTTCTGCTGTTTCTTCCATATGCCGGTAATGGGCTGAAAACGTCTGTTTTGAAACTCTGCACAGAAAGTGTTTGCAGACTGCTGAATCCACACACGGGTTTAACTCTGGAAGTTGAGTGAACACATTGACAACCGTTCTGTTAGATAGCTGCGTTTTGGATTTAGAAGCAGATATTTCCCTGGGCTTTCTGCTGTTTCTTCCATATGCCGGTATTGGGCTGAAAACGCCTGTTTTGAAACTCTGCACAGAAAGTGTTTGCAGACTGCTGAATCCACACACGGGTTTAACTCTGGAAGTTGAGTGCACACATTGACAACCGTTCTGTTAGATAGCTGCGTTTTGGATTTAGAAGCAGATATTTCCCTGTGCTTTCTGCTGTTTCTTCCATATGCCGGTAACGGGCTGAAAACGTCTGTTTTGAAACTCTGCACAGAAAGTGTTTGCAGACTGCTGAATCCACACACGGGTTTAACTCTGGAAGTTGAGTGCACACATTGACAACCGTTCTGTTAGATAGCTGCGTTTTGGATTTAGAATCAGATATTTCCCTGGGCTTTCTGCTGTTTCTTCCATATGCCGGTATTGGGCTGAAAACGCCTGTTTTGAAACTCTGCACAGAAAGTGTTTGCAGACTGCTGAATCCACACACGGGTTTAACTCTGGAAGTTGAGTGCACACATTGACAACCGTTCTGTTAGATAGCTGCGTTTTGGATTTAGAAGCAGATATTTCCCTGGGCTTTCTGCTGTTTCTTCCATATGCCGGTATTGGGCTGAAAACGCCTGTTTTGAAACTCTGCACAGAAAGTGTTTGCAGACTGCTGAATCCACACACGGGTTTAACTCTGGAAGTTGAGTGCACGCATTGACAACCGTTCTGTTAGATAGCTGCGTTTTGGATTTAGAAGCAGATATTTCCCTGGGCTTTCTGCTGTTTCTTCCATATGCCGGTATTGGGCTGAAAACGCCTGTTTTGAAACTCTGCACAGAAAGTGTTTGCAGACTGCTGAATCCACACACGGGTTTAACTCTGGAAGTTGAGTGCACACATTGACAACCGTTCTGTTAGATAGCTGCGTTTTGGATTTAGAAGCAGATATTTCCCTGGGCTTTCTGCTGTTTCTTCCATATGCCGGTATTGGGTTGAAAACGCCTGTTTTGAAACTCTGCACAGAAAGTGTTTGCAGACTGCTGAATCCACACACGGGTTTAACTCTGGAAGTTGAGTGCACACATTGACAACCGTTCTGTTAGATAGCTGCGTTTTGGATTTAGAAGCAGATATTTCCCTGGGCTTTCTGCTGTTTCTTCCATATGCCGGTAACGGGCTGAAAACGTCTGTTTTGAAACTCTGCACAGAAAGTGTTTGCAGACTGCTGAATCCACACACGGGTTTAACTCTGGAAGTTGAGTGCACACATTGACAACCGTTCTGTTAGATAGCTGCGTTTTGGATTTAGAATCAGATATTTCCCTGTGCTTTCTGCTGTTTCTTCCATATGCCGGTATTGGGCTGAAAACGCCTGTTTTGAAACTCTGCACAGAAAGTGTTTGCAGACTGCTGAATCCACACACGGGTTTAACTCTGGAAGTTGAGTGCACACATTGACAACCGTTCTGTTAGATAGCTGCGTTTTGGATTTAGAAGCAGATATTTCCCTGTGCTTTCTGCTGTTTCTTCCCTATGCCGGTATTGGGCTGAAAACGCCTGTTTTGAAACTCTGCACAGAAAGTGTTTGCAGACTGCTGAATCCACACACGGGTTTAACTCTGGAAGTTGAGTGCACGCATTGACAACCGTTCTGTTAGATAGCTGCGTTTTGGATTTAGAAGCAGATATTTCCCTGGGCTTTCTGCTGTTTCTTCCATATGCCGGTATTGGGCTGAAAACGCCTGTTTTGAAACTCTGCACAGAAAGTGTTTGCAGACTGCTGAATCCACACACGGGTTTAACTCTGGAAGTTGAGTGCACGCATTGACAACCGTTCTGTTAGATAGCTGCGTTTTGGATTTAGAAGCAGATATTTCCCTGGGCTTTCTGCTGTTTCTTCCATATGCCGGTATTGGGCTGAAAACGCCTGTTTTGAAACTCTGCACAGAAAGTGTTTGCAGACTGCTGAATCCACACACGGGTTTAACTCTGGAAGTTGAGTGCACACATTGACAACCGTTCTGTTAGATAGCTGCGTTTTGGATTTAGAAGCAGATATTTCCCTGGGCTTTCTGCTGTTTCTTCCATATGCCGGTAAAGGGCTGAAAACGTCTGTATTGAAACTCTGCACAGAAAGTGTTTGCAGACTGCTGAATCCACACACGGGTTTAACTCTGGAAGTTGAGTGCACACATTGACAACCGTTCTGTTAGATAGCTGCGTTTTGGATTTAGAAGCAGATATTTCCCTGGGCTTTCTGCTGTTTCTTCCATATGCCGGTATTGGGCTGAAAACGCCTGTTTTGAAACTCTGCACAGAAAGTGTTTACAGACTGCTGAATCCACACACGGGTTTAACTCTGGAAGTTGAGTGCACGCATTGACAACCGTTCTGTTAGATAGCTGCGTTTTGGATTTAGAAGCAGATATTTCCCTGGGCTTTCTGCTGTTTCTTCCATATGCCGGTATTGGGCTGAAAACGCCTGTTTTGAAACTCTGCACCGAAAGTGTTTGCAGACTGCTGAATCCACACACGGGTTTAACTCTGGAAGTTGAGTGCACACATTGACAACCGTTCTGTTAGATAGCTGCGTTTTGGATTTAGAAGCAGATATTTCCCTGGGCTTTCTGCTGTTTCTTCCATATGCCGGTAATGGGCTGAAAACGCCTGTTTTGAAACTCTGCACAGAAAGTGTTTGCAGACTGCTGAATCCACACACGGGTTTAACTCTGGAAGTTGAGTGCACACATTGACAACCGTTCTGTTAGATAGCTGCGTTTTGGATTTAGAAGCAGATATTTCCCTGGGCTTTCTGCTGTTTCTTCCATATGCCGGTATTGGGCTGAAAACGCCTGTTTTGAAACTCTGCACAGAAAGTGTTTGCAGACTGCTGAATCCACACACGGGTTTAACTCTGGAAGTTGAGTGCACACATTGACAACCGTTCTGTTATATAGCTGCGTTTTGGATTTAGAAGCAGATATTTCCCTGGGCTTTCTGCTGTTTCTTCCACATGCCGGTAATGGGCTGAAAACGTCTGTTTTGAAACTCTGCACAGAAAGTGTTTGCAGACTGCTGAATCCACACACGGGTTTAACTCTGGAAGTTGAGTGCACACATTGACAACCGTTCTGTTAGATAGCTGCGTTTTGGATTTAGAAGCAGATATTTCCCTGGGCTTTCTGCTGTTTCTTCCATATGCCGGTATTGGGCTGAAAACGCCTGTTTTGAAACTCTGCACAGAAAGTGTTTGCAGACTGCTGAATCCACACACGGGTTTAACTCTGGAAGTTGAGTGCACGCATTGACAACCGTTCTGTTAGATAGCTGCGTTTTGGATTTAGAAGCAGATATTTCCCTGGGCTTTCTGCTGTTTCTTCCATATGCCGGTATTGGGCTGAAAACGCCTGTTTTGAAACTCTGCACAGAAAGTGTTTGCAGACTGCTGAATCCACACACGGGTTTAACTCTGGAAGTTGAGTGCACACATTGACAACCGTTCTGTTACATAGCTGCGTTTTGGATTTAGAAGCAGATATTTCCCTGGGCTTTCTGCTGTTTCTTCCCTATGCCAGTATTGGGCTGAAAACGCCTGTTTTGAAACTCTGCACAGAAAGTGTTTGCAGACTGCTGAATCCACACACGGGTTTAACTCTGGAAGTTGAGTGCACGCATTGACAACCGTTCTGTTAGATAGCTGCGTTTTGGATTTAGAAGCAGATATTTCCCTGGGCTTTCTGCTGTTTCTTCCATATGCCGGTATTGGGCTGAAAACGCCGGTTTTGAAACTCTGCACAGAAAGTGTTTGCAGACTGCTGAATCCACACACGGGTTTAACTCTGGAAGTTGAGTGCACACATTGACAACCGTTCTGTTAGATAGCTGCGTTTTGGATTTAGAATCAGATATTTCCCTGTGCTTTCTGCTGTTTCTTCCATATGCCGGTAATGGGGTGAAAACGTCTGTTTTGAAACTCTGCACAGAAAGTGTTTGCAGACTGCTGAATCCACACACGGGTTTAACTCTGGAAGTTGAGTGCACACATTGACAACCGTTCTGTTAGATAGCTGCGTTTTGGATTTAGAAGCAGATATTTCCCTGGGCTTTCTGGTGTTTCTTCCATATGCCGGTATTGGGCTGAAAACGCCTGTTTTGAAACTCTGCACAGAAAGTGTTTGCAGACTGCTGAATCCACACACGGGTTTAACTCTGGAAGTTGAGTGCACACATTGACAACCGTTCTGTTAGATAGCTGCTTTTTGGATTTAGAAGCAGATATTTCCCTGTGCTTTCTGCTGTTTCTTCCATATGCCGGTAATGGGCTGAAAACGTCTGTTTTGAAACTCTGCACAGAAAGTGTTTGCAGACTGCTGAATCCACACACGGGTTTAACTCTGGAAGTTGAGTGCACACATTGACAACCGTTCTGTTAGATAGCTGCGTTTTGGATTTAGAAGCAGATATTTCCCTGGGCTTTCTGCTGTTTCTTCCATATGCCGGTATTGGGCTGAAAACGCCTGTTTTGAAACTCTGCACAGAAAGTGTTTGCAGACTGCTGAATCCACACACGGGTTTAACTCTGGAAGTTGAGTGCACACATTGACAACCGTTCTGTTAGATAGCTGCGTTTTGGATTTAGAAGCAGATATTTCCCTGGGCTTTCTGCTGTTTCTTCCATATGCCCGTATTGGGCTGAAAACGCCGGTTTTGAAACTCTGCACAGAAAGTGTTTGCAGACTGCTGAATCCACACACGGGTTTAACTCTGGAAGTTGAGTGCACACATTGACAACCGTTCTGTTAGATAGCTGCGTTTTGGATTTAGAAGCAGATATTTCCCTGTGCTTTCTGCTGTTTCTTCCATATGCCGGTAATGGGCTGAAAACGTCTGTTTTGAAACTCTGCACAGAAAGTGTTTGCAGACTGCTGAATCCACACACGGGTTTAATTCTGGAAGTTGAGTGCACACATTGACAACCGTTCTGTTAGATAGCTGCGTTTTGGATTTAGAAGCAGATATTTCCCTGGGCTTTCTGCTGTTTCTTCCATATGCCGGTATTGGGCTGAAAACGCCTGTTTTGAAACTCTGCACAGAAAGTGTTTGCAGACTGCTGAATCAACACACGGGTTTAACTCTGGAAGTTGAGTGCACAGATTGACAACCGTTCTGTTAGAGAGCTGCGTTTTGGATTTAGAAGCAGATATTTCCCTGTGCTTTCTGCTGTTTCTTCCATATGCCGGTAATGGGCTGAAAACGTCTGTTTTGAAACTCTGCACAGAAAGTGTTTGCAGACTGCTGAATCCACACACGGGTTTAACTCTGGAAGTTGAGTGAACACATTGACAACCGTTCTGTTAGATAGCTGCGTTTTGGATTTAGAAGCAGATATTTCCCTGGGCTTTCTGCTGTTTCTTCCATATGCCGGTATTGGGCTGAAAACGCCTGTTTTGAAACTCTGCACAGAAAGTGTTTGCAGACTGCTGAATCCACACACGGGTTTAACTCTGGAAGTTGAGTGCACACATTGACAACCGTTCTGTTAGATAGCTGCGTTTTGGATTTAGAAGCAGATATTTCCCTGTGCTTTCTGCTGTTTCTTCCATATGCCGGTAACGGGCTGAAAACGTCTGTTTTGAAACTCTGCACAGAAAGTGTTTGCAGACTGCTGAATCCACACACGGGTTTAACTCTGGAAGTTGAGTGCACACATTGACAACCGTTCTGTTAGATAGCTGCGTTTTGGATTTAGAATCAGATATTTCCCTGGGCTTTCTGCTGTTTCTTCCATATGCCGGTATTGGGCTGAAAACGCCTGTTTTGAAACTCTGCACAGAAAGTGTTTGCAGACTGCTGAATCCACACACGGGTTTAACTCTGGAAGTTGAGTGCACACATTGACAACCGTTCTGTTAGATAGCTGCGTTTTGGATTTAGAAGCAGATATTTCCCTGGGCTTTCTGCTGTTTCTTCCATATGCCGGTATTGGGCTGAAAACGCCTGTTTTGAAACTCTGCACAGAAAGTGTTTGCAGACTGCTGAATCCACACACGGGTTTAACTCTGGAAGTTGAGTGCACACATTGACAACCGTTCTGTTAGATAGCTGCGTTTTGGATTTAGAAGCAGATATTTCCCTGGGCTTTCTGCTGTTTCTTCCATATGCCGGTATTGGGCTGAAAACGCCTGTTTTGAAACTCTGCACAGAAAGTGTTTGCAGACTGCTGAATCCACACACGGGTTTAACTCTGGAAGTTGAGTGCACACATTGACAACCGTTCTGTTAGATAGCTGCGTTTTGGATTTAGAAGCAGATATTTCCCTGGGCTTTCTGCTGTTTCTTCCATATGCCGGTAATGGGCTGAAAACGCCTGTTTTGAAACTCTGCACAGAAAGTGTTTGCAGACTGCTGAATCCACACATGGGTTTAACTCTGGAAGTTGAGTGCACACATTGACAACCGTTCTGTTAGATAGCTGCGTTTTGGATTTAGAAGCAGATATTTCCCTGGGCTTTCTGCTGTTTCTTCCATATGCCGGTATTTGCCTGAAAACGCCTGTTTTGAAACTCTGCACAGAAAGTGTTTGCAGACTGCTGAATCCACACACGGGTTTAACTCTGGAAGTTGAGTGCACGCATTGACAACCGTTCTGTTAGATAGCTGCGTTTTGGATTTAGAAGCAGATATTTCCCTGGGCTTTCTGCTGTTTCTTCCATATGCCGGTATTGGGCTGAAAACGCCTGTTTTGAAACTCTGCACAGAAAGTGTTTGCAGACTGCTGAATCCACACACGGGTTTAACTCTGGAAGTTGAGTGCACACATTGACAACCGTTCTGTTAGATAGCTGCGTTTTGGATTTAGAAGCAGATATTTCCCTGTGCTTTCTGCTGTTTCTTCCATATGCCGGTAATGGGCTGAAAACGTCTGTTTTGAAACTCTGCACAGAAAGTGTTTGCAGACTGCTGAATCCACACACGGGTTTAACTCTGGAAGTTGAGTGCACACATTGACAACCGTTCTGTTAGATAGCTGCGTTTTGGATTTAGAAGCAGATATTTCCCTGGGCTTTCTGGTGTTTCTTCTATATGCCGGTATTGGGCTGAAAACGCCTGTTTTGAAACTCTGCACAGAAAGTGTTTGCAGACTGCTGAATCCACACACGGGTTTAACTCTGGAAGTTGAGTGCACACATTGACAACCGTTCTGTTAGATAGCTGCGTTTTGGATTTAGAAGCAGATATTTCCCTGGGCTTTCTGCTGTTTCTTCCATATGCCGGTAATGGGCTGAAAACGTCTGTTTTGAAACTCTGCACAGAAAGTGTTTGCAGACTGCTGAATCCACACACGGGTTTAACTCTGGAAGTTGAGTGCACACATTGACAACCGTTCTGTTAGATAGCTGCGTTCTGGATTTAGAAGCAGATATTTCCCTGGGCTTTCTGCTGTTTCTTCCATATGCCGGTATTGGGCTGAAAACGCCTGTTTTGAAACTCTGCACAGAAAGTGTTTGCAGACTGCTGAATCCACACACGGGTTTAACTCTGGAAGTTGAGTGCCCACATTGACAACCGTTCTGTTAGATAGCTGCGTTTTGGATTTAGAAGCAGATATTTCCCTGTGCTTTCTGCTGTTTCTTCCATATGCCGGTAACGGGCTGAAAACGTCTGTTTTGAAACTCTGCACAGAAAGTGTTTGCAGACTGCTGAATCCACACACGGGTTTAACTCTGGAAGTTGAGTGCACACATTGACAACCGTTCTGTTAGATAGCTGTGTTTTGGATTTAGAAGCAGATATTTCCCTGGGCTTTCTGCTGTTTCTTCCATATGCCGGTATTGGGCTGAAAACGCCTGTTTTGAAACTCTGCACAGAAAGTGTTTGCAGACTGCTGAATCCACACACGGGTTTAACTCTGGAAGTTGAGTGCACACATTTACAACCGTTCTGTTAGATAGCTGCGTTTTGGATTTAGAAGCAGATATTTCCCTGGGCTTTCTGCTGTTTCTTCCATATGCCGGTATTGGGCTGAAAACGCCTGTTTTGAAACTCTGCACCGAAAGTGTTTGCAGACTGCTGAATCCACACACGGGATTAACTCTGGAAGTTGAGTGCACACATTGACAACCGTTCTGTTAGATAGCTGCGTTTTGGATTTAGAAGCAGATATTTCCCTGGGCTTTCTGCTGTTTCTTCCATATGCCGGTATTGGGCTGAAAACGTCTGTTTTGGGCCTCTGCAGAGAAAGTGTTTGCAGACTGCTGAATCCACACACGGGTTTAACTCTGGAAGTTGAGTGCACGCATTGACAACCGTTCTGTTAGATAGCTGCGTTTTGGATTTAGAAGCAGATATTTCCCTGGGCTTTCTGCTGTTTCTTCCATATGCCGGTATTGGGCTGAAAACGCCTGTTTTGAAACTCTGCACAGAAAGTGTTTGCAGACTGCTGAATCCACACACGGGTTTAACTCTGGAAGTTGAGTGCACACATTGACAACCGTTCTGTTAAATAGCTGCGTTTTGGATTTAGAAGCAGATATTTCCCTGTGCTTTCTGCTGTTTCTTCCATATGCCGGTAACGGGCTGAAAACGTCTGTTTTGAAACTCTGCACAGAAAGTGTTTGCAGACTGCTGAATCCACACACGGGTTTAACTCTGGAAGTTGAGTGCACACATTGACAACCGTTCTGTTAGATAGCTGCGTTTTGGATTTAGAAGCAGATATTTCCCTGGGCTTTCTGCTGTTTCTTCCATATGCCGGTATTGGGCTGAAAACGCCTGTTTTGAAACTCTGCACAGAAAGTGTTTGCAGACTGCTGAATCCACACACGGGTTTAACTCTGGAAGTTGAGTGCACACATTGACAACCGTTCTGTTAGATAGCTGCGTTTTGGATTTAGAAGCAGATATTTCCCTGTGCTTTCTGCTGTTTCTTCCATATGCCGGTAATGGGCTGAAAACGTCTGTTTTGAAACTCTGCCCAGAAAGTGTTTGCAGACTGCTGAATCCACACACGGGTTTAACTCTGGAAGTTGAGTGCACACATTGACAACCGTTCTGTTAGATAGCTGCGTTTTGGATTTAGAAGCAGATATTTCCCTGGGCTTTCTGCTGTTTCTTCCATATGCCGGTATTGGGCTGAAAACGCCTGTTTTGAAACTCTGCACAGAAAGTGTTTGCAGACTCCTGAATCCACACACGGGTTTAACTCTGGAAGTTGAGTGCACACATTGACAACCGTTCTGTTAGATAGCTGCGTTTTGGATTTAGAAGCAGATATTTCCCTGTGCTTTCTGCTGTTTCTTCCATATGCCGGTAACGGGCTGAAAACGTCTGTTTTGAAACTCTGCACAGAAAGTGTTTGCAGACTGCTGAATCCACACACGGGTTTAACTCTGGAAGTTGAGTGCACACATTGACAATCGTTCTGTTAGATAGCTGTGTTTTGGATTTAGAAGCAGATATTTCCCTGGGCTTTCTGCTGTTTCTTCCATATGCCGGTATTGGGCTGAAAACGCCTGTTTTGAAACTCTGCACAGAAAGTGTTTGCAGACTGCTGAATCCACACACGGGTTTAACTCTGGAAGTTGAGTGCACACATTGACAACCGTTCTGTTAGATAGCTGCGTTTTGGATTTAGAAGCAGATATTTCCCTGTGCTTTCTGCTGTTTCTTCCATATGCCGGTAAAGGGCTGAAAACGCCTGTTTTGAAACTCTGCACAGAAAGTGTTTGCAGACTGCTGAATCCACACACGGGATTAACTCTGGAAGTTGAGTGCACACATTGACAACCGTTCTGTTAAATAGCTGCGTTTTGGATTTAGAAGCAGATATTTCCCTGTGCTTTCTGCTGTTTCTTCCATATGCCGGTAATGAACTGAAAACGTCTGTTTTGAAACTCTGCACAGAAAGTGTTTGCAGACTGCTGAATCCACACACGGGTTTAACTCTGGAAGTTGAGTGCACACATTGACAACCGTTCTGTTAGATAGCTGCGTTTTGGATTTAGAAGCAGATATTTCCCTGGGCTTTCTGCTGTTTCTTCCATATGCCGGTATTGGGCTGAAAACGCCTGTTTTGAAACTCTGCACAGAAAGTGTTTGCAGACTGCTGAATCCACACACGGGTTTAACTCTGGAAGTTGAGTGCACACATTGACAACCGTTCTGTTAGATAGCTGCGTTTTGGATTTAGAAGCAGATATTTCCCTGTGCTTTCTGCTGTTTCTTCCATATGCCGGTAATGGGCTGAAAACGTCTGTTTTGAAACTCTGCACAGAAAGTGTTTGCAGACTGCTGAATCCACACACGGGTTTAACTCTGGAAGTTGAGTGCACACATTGACAACCGTTCTGTTAGATAGCTGCGTTTTGGATTTAGAATCAGATATTTCCCTGGGCTTTCTGCTGTTTCTTCCATATGCCGGTATTGGGCTGAAAACGCCTGTTTTGAAACTCTGCACAGAAAGTGTTTGCAGACTGCTGAATCCACACACGGGTTTAACTCTGGAAGTCGAGTGCACACATTGACAACCGTTCTGTTAGATAGCTGCGTTTTGGATTTAGAAGCAGATATTTCCCTGTGCTTTCTGCTGTTTCTTCCATATGCCGGTAATGCGCTGAAAACGTCTGTTTTGAAACTCTGCACAGAAAGTGGTTGCAGACTGCTGAATCCACACACGGGTTTAACTCTGGAAGTTGAGTGCACACATTGACAACCGTTCTGTTAGATAGCTGCGTTTTGGATTTAGAAGCAGATATTTCCCTGGGCTTTCTGCTGTTTCTTCCATATGCCGGTATTGGGCTGAAAACGCCTGTTTTGAAACTCTGCACAGAAAGTGTTTGCAGACTGCTGAATCCACACACGGGTTTAACTCTGGAAGTTGAGTGCACACATTGACAACCGTTCTGTTAGATAGCTGCGTTTTGGATTTAGAAGCAGATATTTCCCTGTGCTTTCTGCTGTTTCTTCCATATGCCGGTATTGGGCTGAAAACGTCTGTTTTGAAACTCTGCACAGAAAGTGTTTGCAGACTGCTGAATCCACACACGGGTTTAACTCTGGAAGTTGAGTGCACACATTGACAACCGTTCTGTTAGATAGCTGCGTTTTGGATTTAGAAGCAGATATTTCCCTGGGCTTTCTGCTGTTTCTTCCATATGCCGGTATTGGGCTGAAAACGTCTGTTTTGGGCCTCTGCAGAGAAAGTGTTTGCAGACTGCTGAATCCACACACGGGTTTAACTCTGGAAGTTGAGTGCACACATTGACAACCGTTCTGTTAGATAGCTGTGTTTTGGATTTAGAAGCAGATATTTCCCTGGGCTTTCTGCTGTTTCTTCCATATGCCGGTATTGGGCTGAAAACGCCTGTTTTGAAACTCTGCACAGAAAGTGTTTGCAGACTGCTGAATCCACACACGGGTTTAACTCTGGAAGTTGAGTGCACACATTGACAACCGTTCTGTTAGATAGCTGCGTTTTGGATTTAGAATCAGATATTTCCCTGTGCTTTCTGCTGTTTCTTCCATATGCCGGTATTGGGCTGAAAACGCCTGTTTTGAAACTCTGCACAGAAAGTGTTTGCAGACTGCTGAATCCACACACGGGTTTAACTCTGGAAGTTGAGTGCACACATTGACAACCGTTCTGTTAGATAGCTGCGTTTTGGATTTAGAAGCAGATATTTCCCTGGGCTTTCTGCTGTTTCTTCCATATGCCGGTAATGGGCTGAAAACGTCTGTTTTGAAACTCTGCACAGAAAGTGTTTGCAGACTGCTGAATCCACACACGGGTTTAACTCTGGAAGTTGAATGCACACATTGACAACCGTTCTGTTAGATAGCTGCGTTTTGGATTTAGAAGCAGATATTTCCCTGGGCTTTCTGCTGTTTCTTCCATATGCCGGTATTGGGCTGAAAACGCCTGTTTTGAAACTCTGCACAGAAAGTGTTTGCAGACTGCTGAATCCACACACGGGTTTAACTCTGGAAGTTGAGTGCACACATTGACAACCGTTCTGTTAGATAGCTGCGTTTTGGATTTAGAAGCAGATATTTCCCTGTGGTTTCTGCTGTTTCTTCCATATGCCGGTATTGGGCTGAAAACGCCTGTTTTGAAACTCTGCACAGAAAGTGTTTGCAGACTGCTGAATCCACACACGGGTTTAACTCTGGAAGTTGAGTGCACGCATTGACAACCGTTCTGTTAGACAGCTGCGTTTTGGATTGAGAAGCAGATATTTCCCTGTGCTTTCTGCTGTTTCTTCCATATGCCGGTAATGGGCTGAAAACGTCTGTTTTGAAACTCTGCACAGAAAGTGTTTGCAGACTGCTGAATCCACACACGGGTTTAACTCTGGAAGTTGAGTGCACACATTGACAACCGTTCTGTTAGATAGCTGCGTTTTGGATTTAGAAGCAGATATTTCCCTGTGCTTTCTGCTGTTTCTTCCATATGCCGGTATTGGGCTGAAAACGCCTGTTTTGAAACTCTGCACAGAAAGTGTTTGCAGACTGCTGAATCCACACACGGGATTAACTCTGGAAGTTGAGTGCACACATTGACAACCGTTCTGTTAAATAGCTGCGTTTTGGATTTAGAAGCAGATATTTCCCTGTGCTTTCTGCTGTTTCTTCCATATGCCGGTAATGGGCTGAAAACGTCTGTTTTGAAACTCTGCACAGAAAGTGTTTGCAGACTGCTGAATCCACACACGGGTTTAACTCTGGAAGTTGAGTGCACACATTGACAACCGTTCTGTTAGATAGCTGCGTTTTGGATTTAGAAGCAGATATTTCCCTGGGCTTTCTGCTGTTTCTTCCATATGCCGGTATTGGGCTGAAAACGCCTGTTTTGAAACTCTGCACAGAAAGTGTTTGCAGACTGCTGAATCCACACACGGGTTTAACTCTGGAAGTTGAGTGCACACATTGACAACCGTTCTGTTAGATAGCTGCGTTTTGGATTTAGAAGCAGATATTTCCCTGTGCTTTCTGCTGTTTCTTCCATATGCCGGTAATGGGCTGAAAACGTCTGTTTTGAAACTCTGCACAGAAAGTGTTTGCAGACTGCTGAATCCACACACGGGTTTAACTCTGGAAGTTGAGTGCACACATTGACAACCGTTCTGTTAGATAGCTGCGTTTTGGATTTAGAATCAGATATTTCCCTGGGCTTTCTGCTGTTTCTTCCATATGCCGGTATTGGGCTGAAAACGCCTGTTTTGAAACTCTGCACAGAAAGTGTTTGCAGACTGCTGAATCCACACACGGGTTTAACTCTGGAAGTCGAGTGCACACATTGACAACCGTTCTGTTAGATAGCTGCGTTTTGGATTTAGAAGCAGATATTTCCCTGTGCTTTCTGCTGTTTCTTCCATATGCCGGTAATGCGCTGAAAACGTCTGTTTTGAAACTCTGCACAGAAAGTGGTTGCAGACTGCTGAATCCACACACGGGTTTAACTCTGGAAGTTGAGTGCACACATTGACAACCGTTCTGTTAGATAGCTGCGTTTTGGATTTAGAAGCAGATATTTCCCTGGGCTTTCTGCTGTTTCTTCCATATGCCGGTATTGGGCTGAAAACGCCTGTTTTGAAACTCTGCACAGAAAGTGTTTGCAGACTGCTGAATCCACACACGGGTTTAACTCTGGAAGTTGAGTGCACACATTGACAACCGTTCTGTTAGATAGCTGCGTTTTGGATTTAGAAGCAGATATTTCCCTGTGCTTTCTGCTGTTTCTTCCATATGCCGGTATTGGGCTGAAAACGTCTGTTTTGAAACTCTGCACAGAAAGTGTTTGCAGACTGCTGAATCCACACACGGGTTTAACTCTGGAAGTTGAGTGCACACATTGACAACCGTTCTGTTAGATAGCTGCGTTTTGGATTTAGAAGCAGATATTTCCCTGGGCTTTCTGCTGTTTCTTCCATATGCCGGTATTGGGCTGAAAACGTCTGTTTTGGGCCTCTGCAGAGAAAGTGTTTGCAGACTGCTGAATCCACACACGGGTTTAACTCTGGAAGTTGAGTGCACACATTGACAACCGTTCTGTTAGATAGCTGTGTTTTGGATTTAGAAGCAGATATTTCCCTGGGCTTTCTGCTGTTTCTTCCATATGCCGGTATTGGGCTGAAAACGCCTGTTTTGAAACTCTGCACAGAAAGTGTTTGCAGACTGCTGAATCCACACACGGGTTTAACTCTGGAAGTTGAGTGCACACATTGACAACCGTTCTGTTAGATAGCTGCGTTTTGGATTTAGAATCAGATATTTCCCTGTGCTTTCTGCTGTTTCTTCCATATGCCGGTATTGGGCTGAAAACGCCTGTTTTGAAACTCTGCACAGAAAGTGTTTGCAGACTGCTGAATCCACACACGGGTTTAACTCTGGAAGTTGAGTGCACACATTGACAACCGTTCTGTTAGATAGCTGCGTTTTGGATTTAGAAGCAGATATTTCCCTGGGCTTTCTGCTGTTTCTTCCATATGCCGGTAATGGGCTGAAAACGTCTGTTTTGAAACTCTGCACAGAAAGTGTTTGCAGACTGCTGAATCCACACACGGGTTTAACTCTGGAAGTTGAATGCACACATTGACAACCGTTCTGTTAGATAGCTGCGTTTTGGATTTAGAAGCAGATATTTCCCTGGGCTTTCTGCTGTTTCTTCCATATGCCGGTATTGGGCTGAAAACGCCTGTTTTGAAACTCTGCACAGAAAGTGTTTGCAGACTGCTGAATCCACACACGGGTTTAACTCTGGAAGTTGAGTGCACACATTGACAACCGTTCTGTTAGATAGCTGCGTTTTGGATTTAGAAGCAGATATTTCCCTGTGCTTTCTGCTGTTTCTTCCATATGCCGGTATTGGGCTGAAAACGCCTGTTTTGAAACTCTGCACAGAAAGTGTTTGCAGACTGCTGAATCCACACACGGGTTTAACTCTGGAAGTTGAGTGCACGCATTGACAACCGTTCTGTTAGACAGCTGCGTTTTGGATTGAGAAGCAGATATTTCCCTGTGCTTTCTGCTGTTTCTTCCATATGCCGGTAATGGGCTGAAAACGTCTGTTTTGAAACTCTGCACAGAAAGTGTTTGCAGACTGCTGAATCCACACACGGGTTTAACTCTGGAAGTTGAGTGCACACATTGACAACCGTTCTGTTAGATAGCTGCGTTTTGGATTTAGAAGCAGATATTTCCCTGGGCTTTCTGGTGTTTCTTCCATATTCCGGTATTGGGCTGAAAACGCCTGTTTTGAAACTCTGCACAGAAAGTGTTTGCAGACTGCTGAATCCACACACGGGTTTAACTCTGGAAGTTGAGTGCACACATTGACAACCGTTCTGTTAGATAGCTGCGTTTTGGATTTAGAAGCAGATATTTCCCTGTGCTTTCTGCTGTTTCTTCCATATGCCGGTAATGGGCTGAAAACGTCTGTTTTGAAACTCTGCACAGAAAGTGTTTGCAGACTGCTGAATCCACACACGGGTTTAACTCTGGAAGTTGAGTGCACACATTGACAACCGTTCTGTTAGATAGCTGCGTTTTGGATTTAGAAGCAGATATTTCCCTGGGCTTTCTGCTGTTTCTTCCAAATGCCGGTATTGG
This sequence comes from Aotus nancymaae, assembly GCF_030222135.1. Taxonomy (NCBI): domain Eukaryota; kingdom Metazoa; phylum Chordata; class Mammalia; order Primates; family Aotidae; genus Aotus; species Aotus nancymaae. The sequence goes on along the minus strand of NW_026988455.1, from coordinate 45,813,334 downwards.
GCTGAAAACGTCTGTTTTGAATCTCTGCACAGAAAGTGTTTGCAGACTGCTGAATCCACACACGGGTTTAACTCTGGAAGTTGAGTGCACACATTGACAACCGTTCTGTTAGATAGCTGCGTTTTGGATTTAGAAGCAGATATTTCCCTGTGCTTTCTGCTGTTTCTTCCATATGCCGGTAACGGGCTGAAAACGTCTGTTTTGAAACTCTGCACAGAAAGTGTTTACAGACTGCTGAATCCACACACGGGTTTAACTCTGGAAGTTGAGTGCACACATTGACAACCGTTCTGTTAGATAGCTGTGCTTTGGATTTAGAAGCAGATATTTCCCTGGGCTTTCTGCTGTTTCTTCCATATGCCGGTATTGGGCTGAAAACGCCTGTTTTGAAACTCTGCACAGAAAGTGTTTGCAGACTGCTGAATCCACACACGGGTTTAACTCTGGAAGTTGAGTGCACACATTGACAACCGTTCTGTTAGATAGCTGCGTTTTGGATTTAGAAGCAGATATTTCCCTGGGCTTTCTGCTGTTTCTTCCATATGCCGGTATTGGGCTGAAAACGCCTGTTTTGAAACTCTGCACCGAAAGTGTTTGCAGACTGCTGAATCCACACACGGGATTAACTCTGGAAGTTGAGTGCACACATTGACAACCGTTCTGTTAGATAGCTGCGTTTTGGATTTAGAAGCAGATATTTCCCTGGGCTTTCTGCTGTTTCTTCCATATGCCGGTATTGGGCTGAAAACGCCTGTTTTGAAACTCTGCACAGAAAGTGTTAGCAGACTGCTGAATCCACACACGGGTTTAACTCTGGAAGTTGAGTGCACACATTGACAACCGTTCTGTTAGATAGCTGCTTTTTGGATTTAGAAGCAGATATTTCCCTGGGCTTTCTGCTGTTTCTTCCATATGCCGGTAATGGGCTGAAAACGTCTGTTTTGAAACTCTGCACAGAAAGTGTTTGCAGACTGCTGAATCCACACACGGGTTTAACTCTGGAAGTTGAGTGCACACATTGACAACCGTTCTGTTAGATAGCTGCGTTTTGGATTTAGAAGCAGATATTTCCCTGGGCTTTCTGCTGTTTCTTCCATATGCCGGTATTGGGCTGAAAACGCCTGTTTTGAAACTCTGCACAGAAAGTGTTAGCAGACTGCTGAATCCACACACGGGTTTAACTCTGGAAGTTGAGTGCACACATTGACAACCGTTCTGTTAGATAGCTGCGTTTTGGATTTAGAAGCAGATATTTCCCTGGGCTTTCTGCTGTTTCTTCCATATGCCGGTAATGGGCTGAAAACGTCTGTTTTGAAACTCTGCACAGAAAGTGTTTGCAGACTGCTGAATCCACACACGGGTTTAACTCTGGAAGTTGAGTGCACACATTGACAACCGTTCTGTTAGATAGCTGCGTTTTGGATTTAGAAGCAGATATTTCCCTGGGCTTTCTGCTGTTTCTTCCATATGCCGGTATTGGGCTGAAAACACCTGTTTTGAAACTCTGCACAGAAAGTGTTTGCAGACTGCTGAATCCACACACGGGTTTAACTCTGGAAGTTGAGTGCACACATTGACAACCGTTCTGTTAGATAGCTGCGTTTTGGATTTAGAAGCAGATATTTCCCTGGGCTTTCTGCTGTTGCTTCCATATGCCCGTATTGGGCTGAAAACGCCGGTTTTGAAACTCTGCACAGAAAGTGTTTGCAGACTGCTGAATCCACACACGGGTTTAACTCTGGAAGTTGAGTGCACACATTGACAACCGTTCTGTTAGATAGCTGCGTTTTGGATTTAGAAGCAGATATTTCCCTGTGCTTTCTGCTGTTTCTTCCATATGCCGGTAATGGGCTGAAAACGTCTGTTTTGAAACTCTGCACAGAAAGTGTTTGCAGACTGCTGAATCCACACACGGGTTTAATTCTGGAAGTTGAGTGCACACATTGACAACCGTTCTGTTAGATAGCTGCGTTTTGGATTTAGAAGCAGATATTTCCCTGGGCTTTCTGCTGTTTCTTCCATATGCCGGTATTGGGCTGAAAACGCCTGTTTTGAAACTCTGCACAGAAAGTGTTTGCAGACTGCTGAATCAACACACGGGTTTAACTCTGGAAGTTGAGTGCACAGATTGACAACCGTTCTGTTAGAGAGCTGCGTTTTGGATTTAGAAGCAGATATTTCCCTGTGCTTTCTGCTGTTTCTTCCATATGCCGGTAATGGGCTGAAAACGTCTGTTTTGAAACTCTGCACAGAAAGTGTTTGCAGACTGCTGAATCCACACACGGGTTTAACTCTGGAAGTTGAGTGAACACATTGACAACCGTTCTGTTAGATAGCTGCGTTTTGGATTTAGAAGCAGATATTTCCCTGGGCTTTCTGCTGTTTCTTCCATATGCCGGTATTGGGCTGAAAACGCCTGTTTTGAAACTCTGCACAGAAAGTGTTTGCAGACTGCTGAATCCACACACGGGTTTAACTCTGGAAGTTGAGTGCACACATTGACAACCGTTCTGTTAGATAGCTGCGTTTTGGATTTAGAAGCAGATATTTCCCTGTGCTTTCTGCTGTTTCTTCCATATGCCGGTAACGGGCTGAAAACGTCTGTTTTGAAACTCTGCACAGAAAGTGTTTGCAGACTGCTGAATCCACACACGGGTTTAACTCTGGAAGTTGAGTGCACACATTGACAACCGTTCTGTTAGATAGCTGCGTTTTGGATTTAGAATCAGATATTTCCCTGGGCTTTCTGCTGTTTCTTCCATATGCCGGTATTGGGCTGAAAACGCCTGTTTTGAAACTCTGCACAGAAAGTGTTTGCAGACTGCTGGATCCACACACGGGTTTAACTCTGGAAGTTGAGTGCACACATTGACAACCGTTCTGTTAGATAGCTGCGTTTTGGATTTAGAAGCAGATATTTCCCTGGGCTTTCTGCTGTTTCTTCCATATGCCGGTATTGGGCTGAAAACGCCTGTTTTGAAACTCTGCACAGAAAGTGTTTGCAGACTGCTGAATCCACACACGGGTTTAACTCTGGAAGTTGAGTGCACACATTGACAACCGTTCTGTTAGATAGCTGCGTTTTGGATTTAGAAGCAGATATTTCCCTGGGCTTTCTGCTGTTTCTTCCATATGCCGGTATTGGGCTGAAAACGCCTGTTTTGAAACTCTGCACAGAAAGTGTTTGCAGACTGCTGAATCCACACACGGGTTTAACTCTGGAAGTTGAGTGCACACATTGACAACCGTTCTGTTAGATAGCTGCGTTTTGGATTTAGAAGCAGATATTTCCCTGGGCTTTCTGCTGTTTCTTCCATATGCCGGTAATGGGATGAAAACGCCTGTTTTGAAACTCTGCACAGAAAGGGTTTGCAGACTGCTGAATCCACACACGGGTTTAACTCTGGAAGTTGAGTGCACACATTGACAACCGTTCTGTTAGATAGCTGCGTTTTGGATTTAGAAGCAGATATTTCCCTGGGCTTTCTGCTGTTTCTTCCATATGCCGGTATTGGGCTGAAAACGCCTGTTTTGAAACTCTGCACAGAAAGTGTTTGCAGACTGCTGAATCCACACACGGGTTTAACTCTGGAAGTTGAGTGCACGCATTGACAACCGTTCTGTTAGATAGCTGCGTTTTGGATTTAGAAGCAGATATTTCCCTGGGCTTTCTGCTGTTTCTTCCATATGCCGGTATCGGGCTGAAAACGCCTGTTTTGAAACTCTGCACAGAAAGTGTTTGCAGACTGCTGAATCCACACACGGGTTTAACTCTGGAAGTTGAGTGCACACATTGACAACCGTTCTGTTAGATAGCTGCGTTTTGGATTTAGAAGCAGATATTTCCCTGTGCTTTCTGCTGTTTCTTCCATATGCCGGTAATGGGCTGAAAACGTCTGTTTGAAACTCTGCACAGAAAGTGTTTGCAGACTGCTGAATCCACACACGGGTTTAACTCTGGAAGTTGAGTGCACACATTGACAACCGTTCTGTTAGATAGCTGCGTTTTGGATTTAGAAGCAGATATTTCCCTGTGCTTTCTGCTGTTTCTTCCATATGCCGGTAATGGGCTGAAAACGTCTGTTTGAAACTCTGCACAGAAAGTGTTTGCAGACTGCTGAATCCACACACGGGTTTAACTCTGGAAGTTGAGTGCACACATTGACAACCGTTCTGTTAGATAGCTGCGTTTTGGATTTAGAAGCAGATATTTCCCTGGGCTTTCTGCTGTTTCTTCCATATGCCGGTAATGGGCTGAAAACGTCTGTTTTGAAACTCTGCACTGAAAGTGTTTGCAAACTGCTGAATCCACACACGGGTTTAACTCTGGAAGTTGAGTGCACACATTGACAACCGTTCTGTTAGATAGCTGCGTTTTGGATTTAGAAGCAGATATTTCCCTGTGCTTTCTGCTGTTTCTTCCATATGCCGGTAACGGGCTGAAAACGTCTGTTTTGAAACTCTGCACAGAAAGTGTTTGCAGACTGCTGAATCCACACACGGGTTTAACTCTGGAAGTTGAGTGCACACATTGACAACCGTTCTGTTAGATAGCTGTGTTTTGGATTTAGAAGCAGATATTTCCCTGGGCTTTCTGCTGTTTCTTCCATATGCCGGTATTGGGCTGAAAACGCCGGTTTTGAAACTCTGCACAGAAAGTGTTTGCAGACTGCTGAATCCACACACGGGTTTAACTCTGGAAGTTGAGTGCACACATTTACAACCGTTCTGTTAGATAGCTGCGTTTTGGATTTAGAAGCAGATATTTCCCTGGGCTTTCTGCTGTTTCTTCCATATGCCGGTATTGGGCTGAAAACGCCTGTTTTGAAACTCTGCACCGAAAGTGTTTGCAGACTGCTGAATCCACACACGGGATTAACTCTGGAAGTTGAGTGCACACATTGACAACCGTTCTGTTAGATAGCTGCGTTTTGGATTTAGAAGCAGATATTTCCCTGGGCTTTCTGCTGTTTCTTCCATATGCCGGTATTGGGCTGAAAACGCCTGTTTTGAAACTCTGCACAGAAAGTGTTAGCAGACTGCTGAATCCACACACGGGTTTAACTCTGGAAGTTGAGTGCACACATTGACAACCGTTCTGTTAGATAGCTGCGTTTTGGATTTAGAAGCAGATATTCCCCTGGGCTTTCTGCTGTTTCTTCCATATGCCGGTATTGGGCTGAAAACGCCTGTTTTGAAACTCTGCACAGAAAGTGTTTGCAGACTGCTGAATCCACACACGGGTTTAACTCTGGAAGTTGAGTGCACGCATTGACAACCGTTCTGTTAGATAGCTGCGTTTTGGATTTAGAATCAGATATTTCCCTGGGCTTTCTGCTGTTTCTTCCATATGCCGGTATTGGGCTGAAAACGCCTGTTTTGAAACTCTGCACAGAAAGTGTTTGCAGACTGCTGAATCCACACACGGGTTTAACTCTGGAAGTTGAGTGCACACATTGACAACCGTTCTGTTACATAGCTGCGTTTTGGATTTAGAAGCAGATATTTCCCTGGGCTTTCTGCTGTTTCTTCCATATGCCGGTATTGGGCTGAAAACGCCTGTTTTGAAACTCTGCACAGAAAGTGTTTGCAGACTGCTGAATCCACACACGGGTTTAACTCTGGAAGTTGAGTGCACACATTGACAACCGTTCTGTTAGATAGCTGCTTTTTGGATTTAGAAGCAGATATTTCCCTGGGCTTTCTGCTGTTTCTTCCATATGCCGGTAATGGGCTGAAAACGTCTGTTTTGAAACTCTGCACAGAAAGTGTTTGCAGACTGCTGAATCCACACACGGGTTTAACTCTGGAAGTTGAGTGCACACATTGACAACCGTTCTGTTAGATAGCTGCGTTTTGGATTTAGAAGCAGATATTTCCCTGGGCTTTCTGCTGTTTCTTCCATATGCCGGTATTGGGCTGAAAACGCCTGTTTTGAAACTCTGCACAGAAAGTGTTTGCAGACTGCTGAATCCACACACGGGTTTAACTCTGGAAGTTGAGTGCACACATTGACAACCGTTCTGTTAGATAGCTGCGTTTTGGATTTAGAAGCAGATATTTCCCTGGGCTTTCTGCTGTTGCTTCCATATGCCCGTATTGGGCTGAAAACGCCGGTTTTGAAACTCTGCACAGAAAGTGTTTGCAGACTGCTGAATCCACACACGGGTTTAACTCTGGAAGTTGAGTGCACACATTGACAACCGTTCTGTTAGATAGCTGCGTTTTGGATTTAGAAGCAGATATTTCCCTGTGCTTTCTGCTGTTTCTTCCATATGCCGGTAATGGGCTGAAAACGTCTGTTTTGAAACTCTGCACAGAAAGTGTTTGCAGACTGCTGAATCCACACACGGGTTTAATTCTGGAAGTTGAGTGCACACATTGACAACCGTTCTGTTAGATAGCTGCGTTTTGGATTTAGAAGCAGATATTTCCCTGGGCTTTCTGCTGTTTCTTCCATATGCCGGTATTGGGCTGAAAACGCCTGTTTTGAAACTCTGCACAGAAAGTGTTTGCAGACTGCTGAATCAACACACGGGTTTAACTCTGGAAGTTGAGTGCACAGATTGACAACCGTTCTGTTAGAGAGCTGCGTTTTGGATTTAGAAGCAGATATTTCCCTGTGCTTTCTGCTGTTTCTTCCATATGCCGGTAATGGGCTGAAAACCTCTGTTTTGAAACTCTGCACAGAAAGTGTTTGCAGACTGCTGAATCCACACACGGGTTTAACTCTGGAAGTTGAGTGAACACATTGACAACCGTTCTGTTAGATAGCTGCGTTTTGGATTTAGAAGCAGATATTTCCCTGGGCTTTCTGCTGTTTCTTCCATATGCCGGTATTGGGCTGAAAACGCCTGTTTTGAAACTCTGCACAGAAAGTGTTTGCAGACTGCTGAATCCACACACGGGTTTAACTCTGGAAGTTGAGTGCACACATTGACAACCGTTCTGTTAGATAGCTGCGTTTTGGATTTAGAAGCAGATATTTCCCTGTGCTTTCTGCTGTTTCTTCCATATGCCGGTAACGGGCTGAAAACGTCTGTTTTGAAACTCTGCACAGAAAGTGTTTGCAGACTGCTGAATCCACACACGGGTTTAACTCTGGAAGTTGAGTGCACACATTGACAACCGTTCTGTTAGATAGCTGCGTTTTGGATTTAGAATCAGATATTTCCCTGGGCTTTCTGCTGTTTCTTCCATATGCCGGTATTGGGCTGAAAACGCCTGTTTTGAAACTCTGCACAGAAAGTGTTTGCAGACTGCTGGATCCACACACGGGTTTAACTCTGGAAGTTGAGTGCACACATTGACAACCGTTCTGTTAGATAGCTGCGTTTTGGATTTAGAAGCAGATATTTCCCTGGGCTTTCTGCTGTTTCTTCCATATGCCGGTATTGGGCTGAAAACGCCTGTTTTGAAACTCTGCACAGAAAGTGTTTGCAGACTGCTGAATCCACACACGGGTTTAACTCTGGAAGTTGAGTGCACACATTGACAACCGTTCTGTTAGATAGCTGCGTTTTGGATTTAGAAGCAGATATTTCCCTGGGCTTTCTGCTGTTTCTTCCATATGCCGGTATTGGGCTGAAAACGCCTGTTTTGAAACTCTGCACAGAAAGTGTTTGCAGACTGCTGAATCCACACACGGGTTTAACTCTGGAAGTTGAGTGCACACATTGACAACCGTTCTGTTAGATAGCTGCGTTTTGGATTTAGAAGCAGATATTTCCCTGGGCTTTCTGCTGTTTCTTCCATATGCCGGTATTGGGCTGAAAACGCCTGTTTTGAAACTCTGCACAGAAAGTGTTTGCAGACTGCTGAATCCACACACGGGTTTAACTCTGGAAGTTGAGTGCACGCATTGACAACCGTTCTGTTAGATAGCTGCGTTTTGGATTTAGAAGCAGATATTTCCCTGGGCTTTCTGCTGTTTCTTCCATATGCCGGTATTGGGCTGAAAACGCCTGTTTTGAAACTCTGCACAGAAAGTGTTTGCAGACTGCTGAATCCACACACGGGTTTAACTCTGGAAGTTGAGTGCACACATTGACAACCGTTCTGTTAGATAGCTGCGTTTTGGATTTAGAAGCAGATATTTCCCTGGGCTTTCTGCTGTTTCTTCCATATGCCGGTAATGGGCTGAAAACGTCTGTTTTGAAACTCTGCACAGAAAGTGTTTGCAGACTGCTGAATCCACACACGGGTTTAACTCTGGAAGTTGAGTGCACACATTGACAACCGTTCTGTTAGATAGCTGCGTTTTGGATTTAGAAGCAGATATTTCCCTGGGCTTTCTGGTGTTTCTTCCATATGCCGGTATTGGGCTGAAAACGCCTGTTTTGAAACTCTGCACAGAAAGTGTTTGCAGACTGCTGAATCCACACACGGGTTTAACTCTGGAAGTTGAGTGCACACATTGACAACCGTTCTGTTAGATAGCTGCGTTTTGGATTTAGAAGCAGATATTTCCCTGGGCTTTCTGCTGTTTCTTCCATATGCCGGTAACGGGCTGAAAACGTCTGTTTTGAAACTCTGCACAGAAAGTGTTTGCAGACTGCTGAATCCACACACGGGTTTAACTCTGGAAGTTGAGTGCACACATTGACAACCGTTCTGTTAGATAGGTGTGTTTTGGATTTAGAAGCAGATATTTCCCTGGGCTTTCTGCTGTTTCTTCCATATGCCGGTATTGGGCTGAAAACGCCTGTTTTGAAACTCTGCACAGAAAGTGTTTGCAGACTGCTGAATCCACACACGGGATTAACTCTGGAAATTGAGTGCACACATTGACAACCGTTCTGTTAGATAGCTGCGTTTTGGATTTAGAAGCAGATATTTCCCTGTGCTTTTTGCTGTTTCTTCCATATGCCGGTATTGGGCTGAAAACGCCTGTTTTGAAACTCTGCACAGAAAGTGTTTGCAGACTGCTGAATCCACACACGGGTTTAACTCTGGAAGTTGAGTGCACACATTGACAACCGTTCTGTTAGATAGCTGCGTTTTGGATTTAGAAGCAGATATTTCCCTGGGCTTTCTGCTGTTTCTTCCATATGCCGGTAACGGGCTGAAAACGTCTGTTTTGAAACTCTGCACAGAAAGTGTTTGCAGACTGCTGAATCCACACACGGGTTTAACTCTGGAAGTTGAGTGCACACATTGACAACCGTTCTGTTAGATAGGTGTGTTTTGGATTTAGAAGCAGATATTTCCCTGGGCTTTCTGCTGTTTCTTCCATATGCCGGTATTGGGCTGAAAACGCCTGTTTTGAAACTCTGCACAGAAAGTGTTTGCAGACTGCTGAATCCACACACGGGATTAACTCTGGAAATTGAGTGCACACATTGACAACCGTTCTGTTAGATAGCTGCGTTTTGGATTTAGAAGCAGATATTTCCCTGTGCTTTTTGCTGTTTCTTCCATATGCCGGTATTGGGCTGAAAACGCCTGTTTTGGGCCTCTGCAGAGAAAGTGTTTGCAGACTGCTGAATCCACACACGGGTTTAACTCTGGAAGTTGAGTGCACACATTGACAACCGTTCTGTTAGATAGCTGCGTTTTGGATTTAGAAGCAGATATTTCCCTGGGCTTTCTGCTGTTTCTTCCATATGCCGGTAACGGGCTGAAAGCGTCTGTTTGGAAACTCTGCACAGAAAGTGTTTGCAGACTGCTGAATCCACACACGGGTTTAACTCTGGAAGTTGAGTGCACACATTGACAACCGTTCTGTTAGATAGCTGCGTTTTGGATTTAGAAGCAGATATTTCCCTGGGCTTTCTGCTGTTTCTTCCATATGCCGGTATTGGGCTGAAAACGCCTGTTTTGAAACTCTGCACAGAAAGTGTTTGCAGACTGCTGAATCCACACACGGGTTTAACTCTGGAAGTTGAGTGCACACATTGACAACCGTTCTGTTAGATAGCTGCGTTTTGGATTTAGAAGCAGATATTTCCCTGGGCTTTCTGCTGTTTCTTCCATATGCCGGTAACGGGCTGAAAACGCCTGTTTTGAAACTCTGCACAGAAAGTGTTTGCAGACTGCTGAATCCACACACGGGTTTACCTCTGGAAGTTGAGTGCACACATTGACAACCGTTCTGTTAGATAGCTGCGTTTTGGATTTAGAAGCAGATATTTCCCTGGGCTTTCTGCTGTTTCTTCCATATGCCGGTATTGGGCTGAAAACGCCTGTTTTGAAACTCTGCACAGAAAGTGTTTGCAGACTGCTGAATGCACACACGGGTTTAACTCTGGAAGTTGAGTGCACACATTGACAACCGTTCTGTTAGATAGCTGCGTTTTGGATTTAGAAGCAGATATTTCCCTGGGCTTTCTGCTGTTTCTTCCATATGCCGGTAATGGGCTGAAAACGTCTGTTTTGAAACTCTGCACAGAAAGTGTTTGCAGACTGCTGAATCCACACACGGGTTTAACTCTGGAAGTTGAGTGCACACATTGACAGCCGTTCTGTTAGATAGCTGCGTTTTGGATTTAGAAGCAGATATTTCCCTGGGCTTTCTGCTGTTTCTTCCATATGCCGGTATTGGGCTGAAAACGCCTGTTTTGAAACTCTGCACAGAAAGTGTTTGCAGACTGCTGAATCCACACACGGGTTTAACTCTGGAAGTTGAGTGCACACATTGACAACCGTTCTGTTAGATAGCTGCGTTTTGGATTTAGAAGCAGATATTTCCCTGGGCTTTCTGCTGTTTCTTCCATATGCCGGTAACGGGCTGAAAACGTCTGTTTTGAAACTCTGCACAGAAAGTGTTTGCAGACTGCTGAATCCACACACGGGTTTAACTCTGGAAGTTGAGTGCACACATTGACAACCGTTCTGTTAGATAGCTGCGTTTTGGATTTAGAATCAGATATTTCCCTGGGCTTTCTGCTGTTTCTTCCATATGCCGGTATTGGGCTGAAAACGCCTGTTTTGAAACTCTGCACAGAAAGTGTTTGCAGACTGCTGAATCCACACACGGGTTTAACTCTGGAAGTTGAGTGCACACATTGACAACCGTTCTGTTAGATCGCTGCGTTTTGGATTTAGAAGCAGATATTTCCCTGTGCTTTCTGCTGTTTCTTCCATATGCCGGTATTGGGCTGAAAACGCCTGTTTTGAAACTCTGCACAGTAAGTGTTTGCAGACTGCTGAATCCACACACGGGTTTAACTCTGGAAGTTGAGTGCACACATTGACAACCGTTCTGTTAGATAGCTGCGTTTTGGATTTAGAAGCAGATATTTCCCTGGGCTTTCTGCTGTTTCTTCCATATGCCGGTAACGGGCTGAAAACGTCTGTTTTGAAACTCTGCACAGAAAGTGTTTGCAGACTGCTGAATCCACACACGGGTTTAACTCTGGAAGTTGAGTGCACACATTGACAACCGTTCTGTTAGATAGCTGCGTTTTGGATTTAGAATCAGATATTTCCCTGGGCTTTCTGCTGTTTCTTCCATATGCCGGTATTGGGCTGAAAACGCCTGTTTTGAAACTCTGCACAGAAAGTGTTTGCAGACTGCTGAATCCACACACGGGTTTAACTCTGGAAGTTGAGTGCACACATTGACAACCGTTCTGTTAGATAGCTGCGTTTTGGATTTAGAAGCAGATATTTCCCTGGGCTTTCTGCTGTTTCTTCCATATGCCGGTAATGGGCTGAAAACGCCTGTTTTGAAACTCTGCACAGAAAGTGTTTGCAGACTGCTGAATCCACACACGGGTTTAACTCTGGAAGTTGAGTGCACGCATTGACAACCGTTCTGTTAGATAGCTGCGTTTTGGATTTAGAAGCAGATATTTCCCTGGGCTTTCTGCTGTTTCTTCCATATGCCGGTATTGGGCTGAAAACGCCTGTTTTGAAACTCTGCACAGAAAGTGTTTGCAGACTGCTGAATCCACACACGGGTTTAACTCTGGAAGTTGAGTGCACACATTGACAACCGTTCTGTTAGATAGCTGCGTTTTGGATTTAGAAGCAGATATTTCCCTGTGCTTTCTGCTGTTTCTTCCATATGCCGGTAATGGGCTGAAAACGTCTGTTTTGAAACTCTGCACAGAAAGTGTTTGCAGACTGCTGAATCCACACACGGGTTTAACTCTGGAAGTTGAGTGCACACATTGACAACCGTTCTGTTAGATAGCTGCGTTTTGGATTTAGAATCAGATATTTCCCTGGGCTTTCTGGTGTTTCTTCCATATGCCGGTATTGGGCTGAAAACGCCTGTTTTGAAACTCTGCACAGAAAGTGTTTGCAGACTGCTGAATCCACACACGGGTTTAACTCTGGAAGTTGAGTGCAGACATTGACAACCGTTCTGTTAGATAGCTGCGTTTTGGATTTAGAAGCAGATATTTCCCTGTGCTTTCTGCTGTTTCTTCCATATGCCGGTAATGGGCTGAAAACGTCTGTTTTGAAACTCTGCACAGAAAGTGTTTGCAGACTGCTGAATCCACACACGGGTTTAACTCTGGAAGTTGAGTGCACACATTGACAACCGTTCTGTTAGATAGCTGTGTTTTGGATTTAGAAGCAGATATTTCCCTGGGCTTTCTGCTGTTTCTTCCATATGCCGGTATTGGGCTGAAAACACCTGTTTTGAAACTCTGCACAGAAAGTGTTTGCAGACTGCTGAATCCACACACGGGTTTAACTCTGGAAGTTGAGTGCACACATTGACAACCGTTCTGTTAGATAGCTGCGTTTTGGATTTAGAAGCAGATATTTCCCTGTGCTTTCTGCTGTTTCTTCCATATGCCGGTATAGGGCTGAAAACGCCTGTTTTGAAACTCTGCACAGAAAGTGTTTGCAGACTGCTGAATCCACACACGGGATTAACTCTGGAAGTTGAGTGCACACATTGACAACCGTTCTGTTAGATAGCTGCGTTTTGGATTTAGAAGCAGATATTTCCCTGTGCTTTCTGCTGTTTCTTCCATATGCCGGTATTGGGTTGAAAACGTCTGTTTTGGGCCTCTGCAGAGAAAGTGTTTGCAGACTGCTGAATCCACACACGGGTTTAACTCTGGAAGTTGAGTGCACACATTGACAACCGTTCTGTTAAATAGCTGCGTTTTGGATTTAGAAGCAGATATTTCCCTGGGCTTTCTGCTGTTTCTTCCATATGCCGGTATTGGGCTGAAAACGCCTGTTTTGAAACTCTGCACAGAAAGTGTTTGCAGACTGCTGAATCCACACACGGGTTTAACTCTGGAAGTTGAGTGCACACATTGACAACCGTTCTGTTAGATAGCTGCATTTTGGATTTAGAATCAGATATTTCCCTGTGCTTTCTGCTGTTTCTTCCATATGCCGGTATTGGGCTGAAAACGCCTGTTTTGAAACTCTGCACAGAAAGTGTTTGCAGACTGCTGAATCCACACACGGGTTTAACTCTGGAAGTTGAGTGCACACATTGACAACCGTTCTGTTAGATAGCTGCGTTTTGGATTTAGAAGCAGATATTTCCCTGTGCTTTCTGCTGTTTCTTCCATATGCCGGTAACGGGCTGAAAACGTCTGTTTTGAAACTCTGCACAGAAAGTGTTTGCAGACTGCTGAATCCACACACGGGTTTAACTCTGGAAGTTGAGTGCACACATTGACAACCGTTCTGTTAGATAGGTGTGTTTTGGATTTAGAAGCAGATATTTCCCTGGGCTTTCTGCTGTTTCTTCCATATGCCGGTATTGGGCTGAAAACGCCTGTTTTGAAACTCTGCACAGAAAGTGTTTGCAGACTGCTGAATCCACACACGGGATTAACTCTGGAAATTGAGTGCACACATTGACAACCGTTCTGTTAGATAGCTGCGTTTTGGATTTAGAAGCAGATATTTCCCTGTGCTTTCTGCTGTTTCTTCCATATGCCGGTATTGGGCTGAAAACGCCTGTTTTGGGCCTCTGCAGAGAAAGTGTTTGCAGACTGCTGAATCCACACACGGGTTTAACTCTGGAAGTTGAGTGCACACATTGACAACCGTTCTGTTAGATAGCTGCGTTTTGGATTTAGAAGCAGATATTTCCCTGGGCTTTCTGCTGTTTCTTCCATATGCCGGTAACGGGCTGAAAACGTCTGTTTGGAAACTCTGCACAGAAAGTGTTTGCAGACTGCTGAATCCACACACGGGTTTAACTCTGGAAGTTGAGTGCACACATTGACAACCGTTCTGTTAGATAGCTGCGTTTTGGATTTAGAAGCAGATATTTCCCTGGGCTTTCTGCTGTTTCTTCCATATGCCGGTAACGGGCTGAAAACGCCTGTTTTGAAACTCTGCACAGAAAGTGTTTGCAGACTGCTGAATCCACACACGGGTTTAACTCTGGAAGTTGAGTGCACACATTGACAACCGTTCTGTTAGATAGCTGCGTTTTGGATTTAGAAGCAGATATTTCCCTGGGCTTTCTGCTGTTTCTTCCATATGCCGGTAACGGGCTGAAAACGCCTGTTTTGAAACTCTGCACAGAAAGTGTTTGCAGACTGCTGAATCCACACACGGGTTTACCTCTGGAAGTTGAGTGCACACATTGACAACCGTTCTGTTAGATAGCTGCGTTTTGGATTTAGAAGCAGATATTTCCCTGGGCTTTCTGCTGTTTCTTCCATATGCCGGTATTGGGCTGAAAACGCCTGTTTTGAAACTCTGCACAGAAAGTGTTTGCAGACTGCTGAATGCACACACGGGTTTAACTCTGGAAGTTGAGTGCACACATTGACAACCGTTCTGTTAGATAGCTGCGTTTTGGATTTAGAAGCAGATATTTCCCTGGGCTTTCTGCTGTTTCTTCCATATGCCGGTAATGGGCTGAAAACGTCTGTTTTGAAACTCTGCACAGAAAGTGTTTGCAGACTGCTGAATCCACACACGGGTTTAACTCTGGAAGTTGAGTGCACACATTGACAGCCGTTCTGTTAGATAGCTGCGTTTTGGATTTAGAAGCAGATATTTCCCTGGGCTTTCTGCTGTTTCTTCCATATGCCGGTATTGGGCTGAAAACGCCTGTTTTGAAACTCTGCACAGAAAGTGTTTGCAGACTGCTGAATCCACACACGGGTTTAACTCTGGAAGTTGAGTGCACACATTGACAACCGTTCTGTTAGATAGCTGCGTTTTGGATTTAGAAGCAGATATTTCCCTGGGCTTTCTGCTGTTTCTTCCATATGCCGGTAACGGGCTGAAAACGTCTGTTTTGAAACTCTGCACAGAAAGTGTTTGCAGACTGCTGAATCCACACACGGGTTTAACTCTGGAAGTTGAGTGCACACATTGACAACCGTTCTGTTAGATAGCTGCGTTTTGGATTTAGAATCAGATATTTCCCTGGGCTTTCTGCTGTTTCTTCCATATGCCGGTATTGGGCTGAAAACGCCTGTTTTGAAACTCTGCACAGAAAGTGTTTGCAGACTGCTGAATCCACACACGGGTTTAACTCTGGAAGTTGAGTGCACACATTGACAACCGTTCTGTTAGATAGCTGCGTTTTGGATTTAGAAGCAGATATTTCCCTGTGCTTTCTGCTGTTTCTTCCATATGCCGGTATTGGGCTGAAAACGCCTGTTTTGGGCCTCTGCAGAGAAAGTGTTTGCAGACTGCTGAATCCACACACGGGTTTAACTCTGGAAGTTGAGTGCACACATTGACAACCGTTCTGTTAGATAGCTGCGTTTTGGATTTAGAAGCAGATATTTCCCTGGGCTTTCTGCTGTTTCTTCCATATGCCGGTAACGGGCTGAAAACGTCTGTTTGGAAACTCTGCACAGAAAGTGTTTGCAGACTGCTGAATCCACACACGGGTTTAACTCTGGAAGTTGAGTGCACACATTGACAACCGTTCTGTTAGATAGCTGCGTTTTGGATTTAGAAGCAGATATTTCCCTGGGCTTTCTGCTGTTTCTTCCATATGCCGGTAACGGGCTGAAAACGCCTGTTTTGAAACTCTGCACAGAAAGTGTTTGCAGACTGCTGAATCCACACACGGGTTTAACTCTGGAAGTTGAGTGCACACATTGACAACCGTTCTGTTAGATAGCTGCGTTTTGGATTTAGAAGCAGATATTTCCCTGGGCTTTCTGCTGTTTCTTCCATATGCCGGTAACGGGCTGAAAACGCCTGTTTTGAAACTCTGCACAGAAAGTGTTTGCAGACTGCTGAATCCACACACGGGTTTACCTCTGGAAGTTGAGTGCACACATTGACAACCGTTCTGTTAGATAGCTGCGTTTTGGATTTAGAAGCAGATATTTCCCTGGGCTTTCTGCTGTTTCTTCCATATGCCGGTATTGGGCTGAAAACGCCTGTTTTGAAACTCTGCACAGAAAGTGTTTGCAGACTGCTGAATGCACACACGGGTTTAACTCTGGAAGTTGAGTGCACACATTGACAACCGTTCTGTTAGATAGCTGCGTTTTGGATTTAGAAGCAGATATTTCCCTGGGCTTTCTGCTGTTTCTTCCATATGCCGGTAATGGGCTGAAAACGTCTGTTTTGAAACTCTGCACAGAAAGTGTTTGCAGACTGCTGAATCCACACACGGGTTTAACTCTGGAAGTTGAGTGCACACATTGACAGCCGTTCTGTTAGATAGCTGCGTTTTGGATTTAGAAGCAGATATTTCCCTGGGCTTTCTGCTGTTTCTTCCATATGCCGGTATTGGGCTGAAAACGCCTGTTTTGAAACTCTGCACAGAAAGTGTTTGCAGACTGCTGAATCCACACACGGGTTTAACTCTGGAAGTTGAGTGCACACATTGACAACCGTTCTGTTAGATAGCTGCGTTTTGGATTTAGAAGCAGATATTTCCCTGGGCTTTCTGCTGTTTCTTCCATATGCCGGTAACGGGCTGAAAACGTCTGTTTTGAAACTCTGCACAGAAAGTGTTTGCAGACTGCTGAATCCACACACGGGTTTAACTCTGGAAGTTGAGTGCACACATTGACAACCGTTCTGTTAGATAGCTGCGTTTTGGATTTAGAATCAGATATTTCCCTGGGCTTTCTGCTGTTTCTTCCATATGCCGGTATTGGGCTGAAAACGCCTGTTTTGAAACTCTGCACAGAAAGTGTTTGCAGACTGCTGAATCCACACACGGGTTTAACTCTGGAAGTTGAGTGCACACATTGACAACCGTTCTGTTAGATAGCTGCGTTTTGGATTTAGAAGCAGATATTTCCCTGTGCTTTCTGCTGTTTCTTCCATATGCCGGTATTGGGCTGAAAACGCCTGTTTTGAAACTCTGCACAGTAAGTGTTTGCAGACTGCTGAATCCACACACGGGTTTAACTCTGGAAGTTGAGTGCACACATTGACAACCGTTCTGTTAGATAGCTGCGTTTTGGATTTAGAAGCAGATATTTCCCTGGGCTTTCTGCTGTTTCTTCCATATGCCGGTAACGGGCTGAAAACGTCTGTTTTGAAACTCTGCACAGAAAGTGTTTGCAGACTGCTGAATCCACACACGGGTTTAACTCTGGAAGTTGAGTGCACACATTGACAACCGTTCTGTTAGATAGCTGCGTTTTGGATTTAGAATCAGATATTTCCCTGGGCTTTCTGCTGTTTCTTCCATATGCCGGTATTGGGCTGAAAACGCCTGTTTTGAAACTCTGCACAGAAAGTGTTTGCAGACTGCTGAATCCACACACGGGTTTAACTCTGGAAGTTGAGTGCACACATTGACAACCGTTCTGTTAGATAGCTGCGTTTTGGATTTAGAATCAGATATTTCCCTGGGCTTTCTGCTGTTTCTTCCATATGCCGGTATTGGGCTGAAAACGCCTGTTTTGAAACTCTGCACAGAAAGTGTTTGCAGACTGCTGAATCCACACACGGGTTTAACTCTGGAAGTTGAGTGCACACATTGACAACCGTTCTGTTAGATAGCTGCGTTTTGGATTTAGAAGCAGATATTTCCCTGGGCTTTCTGCTGTTTCTTCGATATGCCGGTATTGGGCTGAAAACGCCTGTTTTGAAACTCTGCACAGAAAGTGTTTGCAGACTGCTGAATCCACACACGGGTTTAACTCTGGAAGTTGAGTGCACGCATTGACAACCGTTCTGTTAGATAGCTGCGTTTTGGATTTAGAAGCAGATATTTCCCTGGGCTTTCTGCTGTTTCTTCCATATGCCGGTATTGGGCTGAAAACGCCTGTTTTGAAACTCTGCACAGAAAGTGTTTGCAGACTGCTGAATCCACACACGGGTTTAACTCTGGAAGTTGAGTGCACACATTGACAACCGTTCTGTTAGATAGCTGCGTTTTGGATTTAGAAGCAGATATTTCCCTGTGCTTTCTGCTGTTTCTTCCATATGCCGGTAATGGGCTGAAAACGTCTGTTTTGAAACTCTGCACAGAAAGTGTTTGCAGACTGCTGAATCCACACACGGGTTTAACTCTGGAAGTTGAGTGCACACATTGACAACCGTTCTGTTAGATAGCTGCGTTTTGGATTTAGAAGCAGATATTTCCCTGGGCTTTCTGGTGTTTCTTCCATATGCCGGTATTGGGCTGAAAACGCCTGTTTTGAAACTCTGCACAGAAAGTGTTTGCAGACTGCTGAATCCACACACGGGTTTAACTCTGGAAGTTGAGTGCACACATTGACAACCGTTCTGTTAGATAGCTGCGTTTTGGATTTAGAAGCAGATATTTCCCTGTGCTTTCTGCTGTTTCTTCCATATGCCGGTAACGGGCTGAAAACGTCTGTTTTGAAACTCTGCACAGAAAGTGTTTGCAGACTGCTGAATCCACACACGGGTTTAACTCTGGAAGTTGAGTGCACACATTGACAACCGTTCTGTTAGACAGGTGTGTTTTGGATTTAGAAGCAGATATTTCCCTGGGCTTTCTGCTGTTTCTTCCATATGCCGGTATTGGGCTGAAAACGCCTGTTTTGAAACTCTGCACAGAAAGTGTTTGCAGACTGCTGAATCCACACACGGGATTAACTCTGGAAATTGAGTGCACACATTGACAACCGTTCTGTTAGATAGCTGCGTTTTGGATTTAGAAGCAGATATTTCCCTGTGCTTTTTGCTGTTTCTTCCATATGCCGGTATTGGGCTGAAAACGCCTGTTTTGGGCCTCTGCAGAGAAAGTGTTTGCAGACTGCTGAATCCACACACGGGTTTAACTCTGGAAGTTGAGTGCACACATTGACAACCGTTCTGTTAGATAGCTGCGTTTTGGATTTAGAAGCAGATATTTCCCTGGGCTTTCTGCTGTTTCTTCCATATGCCGGTAACGGGCTGAAAGCGTCTGTTTGGAAACTCTGCACAGAAAGTGTTTGCAGACTGCTGAATCCACACACGGGTTTAACTCTGGAAGTTGAGTGCACACATTGACAACCGTTCTGTTAGATAGCTGCGTTTTGGATTTAGAAGCAGATATTTCCCTGGGCTTTCTGCTGTTTCTTCCATATGCCGGTATTGGGCTGAAAACGCCTGTTTTGAAACTCTGCACAGAAAGTGTTTGCAGACTGCTGAATCCACACACGGGTTTAACTCTGGAAGTTGAGTGCACACATTGACAACCGTTCTGTTAGATAGCTGCGTTTTGGATTTAGAAGCAGATATTTCCCTGGGCTTTCTGCTGTTTCTTCCATATGCCGGTAACGGGCTGAAAACGCCTGTTTTGAAACTCTGCACAGAAAGTGTTTGCAGACTGCTGAATCCACACACGGGTTTACCTCTGGAAGTTGAGTGCACACATTGACAACCGTTCTGTTAGATAGCTGCGTTTTGGATTTAGAAGCAGATATTTCCCTGGGCTTTCTGCTGTTTCTTCCATATGCCGGTATTGGGCTGAAAACGCCTGTTTTGAAACTCTGCACAGAAAGTGTTTGCAGACTGCTGAATGCACACACGGGTTTAACTCTGGAAGTTGAGTGCACACATTGACAACCGTTCTGTTAGATAGCTGCGTTTTGGATTTAGAAGCAGATATTTCCCTGGGCTTTCTGCTGTTTCTTCCATATGCCGGTAATGGGCTGAAAACGTCTGTTTTGAAACTCTGCACAGAAAGTGTTTGCAGACTGCTGAATCCACACACGGGTTTAACTCTGGAAGTTGAGTGCACACATTGACAGCCGTTCTGTTAGATAGCTGCGTTTTGGATTTAGAAGCAGATATTTCCCTGGGCTTTCTGCTGTTTCTTCCATATGCCGGTATTGGGCTGAAAACGCCTGTTTTGAAACTCTGCACAGAAAGTGTTTGCAGACTGCTGAATCCACACACGGGTTTAACTCTGGAAGTTGAGTGCACACATTGACAACCGTTCTGTTAGATAGCTGCGTTTTGGATTTAGAAGCAGATATTTCCCTGGGCTTTCTGCTGTTTCTTCCATATGCCGGTAACGGGCTGAAAACGTCTGTTTTGAAACTCTGCACAGAAAGTGTTTGCAGACTGCTGAATCCACACACGGGTTTAACTCTGGAAGTTGAGTGCACACATTGACAACCGTTCTGTTAGATAGCTGCGTTTTGGATTTAGAATCAGATATTTCCCTGGGCTTTCTGCTGTTTCTTCCATATGCCGGTATTGGGCTGAAAACGCCTGTTTTGAAACTCTGCACAGAAAGTGTTTGCAGACTGCTGAATCCACACACGGGTTTAACTCTGGAAGTTGAGTGCACACATTGACAACCGTTCTGTTAGATCGCTGCGTTTTGGATTTAGAAGCAGATATTTCCCTGTGCTTTCTGCTGTTTCTTCCATATGCCGGTATTGGGCTGAAAACGCCTGTTTTGAAACTCTGCACAGTAAGTGTTTGCAGACTGCTGAATCCACACACGGGTTTAACTCTGGAAGTTGAGTGCACACATTGACAACCGTTCTGTTAGATAGCTGCGTTTTGGATTTAGAAGCAGATATTTCCCTGGGCTTTCTGCTGTTTCTTCCATATGCCGGTAACGGGCTGAAAACGTCTGTTTTGAAACTCTGCACAGAAAGTGTTTGCAGACTGCTGAATCCACACACGGGTTTAACTCTGGAAGTTGAGTGCACACATTGACAACCGTTCTGTTAGATAGCTGCGTTTTGGATTTAGAATCAGATATTTCCCTGGGCTTTCTGCTGTTTCTTCCATATGCCGGTATTGGGCTGAAAACGCCTGTTTTGAAACTCTGCACAGAAAGTGTTTGCAGACTGCTGAATCCACACACGGGTTTAACTCTGGAAGTTGAGTGCACACATTGACAACCGTTCTGTTAGATAGCTGCGTTTTGGATTTAGAAGCAGATATTTCCCTGGGCTTTCTGCTGTTTCTTCCATATGCCGGTAATGGGCTGAAAACGCCTGTTTTGAAACTCTGCACAGAAAGTGTTTGCAGACTGCTGAATCCACACACGGGTTTAACTCTGGAAGTTGAGTGCACGCATTGACAACCGTTCTGTTAGATAGCTGCGTTTTGGATTTAGAAGCAGATATTTCCCTGGGCTTTCTGCTGTTTCTTCCATATGCCGGTATTGGGCTGAAAACGCCTGTTTTGAAACTCTGCACAGAAAGTGTTTGCAGACTGCTGAATCCACACACGGGTTTAACTCTGGAAGTTGAGTGCACACATTGACAACCGTTCTGTTAGATAGCTGCGTTTTGGATTTAGAAGCAGATATTTCCCTGTGCTTTCTGCTGTTTCTTCCATATGCCGGTAATGGGCTGAAAACGTCTGTTTTGAAACTCTGCACAGAAAGTGTTTGCAGACTGCTGAATCCACACACGGGTTTAACTCTGGAAGTTGAGTGCACACATTGACAACCGTTCTGTTAGATAGCTGCGTTTTGGATTTAGAATCAGATATTTCCCTGGGCTTTCTGCTGTTTCTTCCATATGCCGGTATTGGGCTGAAAACGCCTGTTTTGAAACTCTGCACAGAAAGTGTTTGCAGACTGCTGAATCCACACACGGGTTTAACTCTGGAAGTTGAGTGCAGACATTGACAACCGTTCTGTTAGATAGCTGCGTTTTGGATTTAGAAGCAGATATTTCCCTGTGCTTTCTGCTGTTTCTTCCATATGCCGGTAATGGGCTGAAAACGTCTGTTTTGAAACTCTGCACAGAAAGTGTTTGCAGACTGCTGAATCCACACACGGGTTTAACTCTGGAAGTTGAGTGCACACATTGACAACCGTTCTGTTAGATAGCTGTGTTTTGGATTTAGAAGCAGATATTTCCCTGGGCTTTCTGCTGTTTCTTCCATATGCCGGTATTGGGCTGAAAACACCTGTTTTGAAACTCTGCACAGAAAGTGTTTGCAGACTGCTGAATCCACACACGGGTTTAACTCTGGAAGTTGAGTGCACACATTGACAACCGTTCTGTTAGATAGCTGCGTTTTGGATTTAGAAGCAGATATTTCCCTGTGCTTTCTGCTGTTTCTTCCATATGCCGGTATAGGGCTGAAAACGCCTGTTTTGAAACTCTGCACAGAAAGTGTTTGCAGACTGCTGAATCCACACACGGGATTAACTCTGGAAGTTGAGTGCACACATTGACAACCGTTCTGTTAGATAGCTGCGTTTTGGATTTAGAAGCAGATATTTCCCTGTGCTTTCTGCTGTTTCTTCCATATGCCGGTATTGGGTTGAAAACGTCTGTTTTGGGCCTCTGCAGAGAAAGTGTTTGCAGACTGCTGAATCCACACACGGGTTTAACTCTGGAAGTTGAGTGCACACATTGACAACCGTTCTGTTAGATAGCTGCGTTTTGGATTTAGAAGCAGATATTTCCCTGGGCTTTCTGCTGTTTCTTCCATATGCCGGTTTTGGGCTGAAAACGCCTGTTTTGAAACTCTGCACAGAAAGTGTTTGCAGACTGCTGAATCCACACACGGGTTTAACTCTGGAAGTTGAGTGCACACATTGACAACCGTTCTGTTAGATAGCTGCGTTTTGGATTTAGAATCAGATATTTCCCTGTGCTTTCTGCTGTTTCTTCCATATGCCGGTATTGGGCTGAAAACGCCTGTTTTGAAACTCTGCACAGAAATTGTTTGCAGACTGCTGAATCCACACACGGGTTTAACTCTGGAAGTTG
Source organism: Aotus nancymaae (assembly GCF_030222135.1). Lineage (NCBI taxonomy): Eukaryota > Metazoa > Chordata > Mammalia > Primates > Aotidae > Aotus > Aotus nancymaae. The sequence continues at coordinate 45,790,313 of NW_026988455.1, read as the reverse complement.
AGTGCACACATTGACAACCGTTCTGTTAGATAGCTGCGTTTTGGATTTAGAAGCAGATATTTCCCTGTGCTTTCTGCTGTTTCTTCCATATGCCGGTAACGGGCTGAAAACGTCTGTTTTGAAACTCTGCACAGAAAGTGTTTGCAGACTGCTGAATCCACACACGGGTTTAACTCTGGAAGTTGAGTGCACACATTGACAACCGTTCTGTTAGATAGGTGTGTTTTGGATTTAGAAGCAGATATTTCCCTGGGCTTTCTGCTGTTTCTTCCATATGCCGGTATTGGGCTGAAAACGCCTGTTTTGAAACTCTGCACAGAAAGTGTTTGCAGACTGCTGAATCCACACACGGGATTAACTCTGGAAATTGAGTGCACACATTGACAACCGTTCTGTTAGATAGCTGCGTTTTGGATTTAGAAGCAGATATTTCCCTGTGCTTTCTGCTGTTTCTTCCATATGCCGGTATTGGGCTGAAAACGCCTGTTTTGGGCCTCTGCAGAGAAAGTGTTTGCAGACTGCTGAATCCACACACGGGTTTAACTCTGGAAGTTGAGTGCACACATTGACAACCGTTCTGTTAGATAGCTGCGTTTTGGATTTAGAAGCAGATATTTCCCTGGGCTTTCTGCTGTTTCTTCCATACACCGGTATTGGGCTGAAAACGCCTGTTTTGAAACTCTGCACAGAAAGTGTTTGCAGACTGCTGAATCCACACACGGGTTTAACTCTGGAAGTTGAGTGCACACATTGACAACCGTTCTGTTAGATAGCTGCGTTTTGGATTTAGAAGCAGATATTTCCCTGGGCTTTCTGCTGTTTCTTCCATATGCCGGTATTGGGCTGAAAACGCCTGTTTTGAAACTCTGCACAGAAAGTGTTTACAGACTGCTGAATCCACACACGGGTTTAACTCTGGAAGTTGAGTGCACACATTGACAACCGTTCTGTTAGATAGCTGCGTTTTGGATTTAGAAGCAGATATTTCCCTGGGCTTTCTGCTGTTTCTTCCATATGCCGGTAACGGGCTGAAAACGCCTGTTTTGAAACTCTGCACAGAAAGTGTTTGCAGACTGCTGAATCCACACACGGGTTTACCTCTGGAAGTTGAGTGCACACATTGACAACCGTTCTGTTAGATAGCTGCGTTTTGGATTTAGAAGCAGATATTTCCCTGGGCTTTCTGCTGTTTCTTCCGTATGCCGGTATTGGGCTGAAAACGCCTGTTTTGAAACTCTGCACAGAAAGTGTTTGCAGACTGCTGAATGCACACACGGGTTTAACTCTGGAAGTTGAGTGCACACATTGACAACCGTTCTGTTAGATAGCTGCGTTTTGGATTTAGAAGCAGATATTTCCCTGGGCTTTCTGCTGTTTCTTCCATATGCCGGTAATGGGCTGAAAACGTCTGTTTTGAAACTCTGCACAGAAAGTGTTTGCAGACTGCTGAATCCACACACGGGTTTAACTCTGGAAGTTGAGTGCACACATTGACAGCCGTTCTGTTAGATAGCTGCGTTTTGGATTTAGAAGCAGATATTTCCCTGGGCTTTCTGCTGTTTCTTCCATATGCCGGTATTGGGCTGAAAACGCCTGTTTTGAAACTCTGCACAGAAAGTGTTTGCAGACTGCTGAATCCACACACGGGTTTAACTCTGGAAGTTGAGTGCACACATTGACAACCGTTCTGTTAGATAGCTGCGTTTTGGATTTAGAAGCAGATATTTCCCTGGGCTTTCTGCTGTTTCTTCCATATGCCGGTAACGGGCTGAAAACGTCTGTTTTGAAACTCTGCACAGAAAGTGTTTGCAGACTGCTGAATCCACACACGGGTTTAACTCTGGAAGTTGAGTGCACACATTGACAACCGTTCTGTTAGATAGCTGCGTTTTGGATTTAGAAGCAGATATTTCCCTGGGCTTTCTGCTGTTTCTTCCATATGCCGGTAATGGGCTGAAAACGCCTGTTTTGAGACTCTGCACAGAAAGTGTTTGCAGACTGCTGAATCCACACACGGGTTTAACTCTGGAAGTTGAGTGCACACATTGACAACCGTTCTGTTAGATAGCTGCGTTTTGGATTTAGAAGCAGATATTTCCCTGTGCTTTCTGCTGTTTCTTCCATATGCCGGTATTGGGCTGAAAACGCCTGTTTTGAAACTCTGCACAGTAAGTGTTTGCAGACTGCTGAATCCACACACGGGTTTAACTCTGGAAGTTGAGTGCACACATTGACAACCGTTCTGTTAGATAGCTGCGTTTTGGATTTAGAAGCAGATATTTCCCTGGGCTTTCTGCTGTTTCTTCCATATGCCGGTAACGGGCTGAAAACGTCTGTTTTGAAACTCTGCACAGAAAGTGTTTGCAGACTGCTGAATCCACACACGGGTTTAACTCTGGAAGTTGAGTGCACACATTGACAACCGTTCTGTTAGATAGCTGCGTTTTGGATTTAGAATCAGATATTTCCCTGGGCTTTCTGCTGTTTCTTCCATATGCCGGTATTGGGCTGAAAACGCCTGTTTTGAAACTCTGCACAGAAATTGTTTGCAGACTGCTGAATCCACACACGGGTTTAACTCTGGAAGTTGAGTGCACACATTGACAACCGTTCTGTTAGATAGCTGCGTTTTGGATTTAGAAGCAGATATTTCCCTGGGCTTTCTGCTGTTTCTTCCATATGCCGGTAATGGGCTGAAAACGCCTGTTTTGAAACTCTGCACAGAAAGTGTTTGCAGACTGCTGAATCCACACACGGGTTTAACTCTGGAAGTTGAGTGCACGCATTGACAACCGTTCTGTTAGATAGCTGCGTTTTGGATTTAGAAGCAGATATTTCCCTGGGCTTTCTGCTGTTTCTTCCATATGCCGGTATTGGGCTGAAAACGCCTGTTTTGAAACTCTGCACAGAAAGTGTTTGCAGACTGCTGAATCCACACACGGGTTTAACTCTGGAAGTTGAGTGCACACATTGACAACCGTTCTGTTAGATAGCTGCGTTTTGGATTTAGAAGCAGATATTTCCCTGTGCTTTCTGCTGTTTCTTCCATATGCCGGTAATGGGCTGAAAACGTCTGTTTTGAAACTCTGCACAGAAAGTGTTTGCAGACTGCTGAATCCACACACGGGTTTAACTCTGGAAGTTGAGTGCACACATTGACAACCGTTCTGTTAGATAGCTGCGTTTTGGATTTAGAATCAGATATTTCCCTGGGCTTTCTGGTGTTTCTTCCATATGCCGGTATTGGGCTGAAAACGCCTGTTTTGAAACTCTGCACAGAAAGTGTTTGCAGACTGCTGAATCCACACACGGGTTTAACTCTGGAAGTTGAGTGCAGACATTGACAACCGTTCTGTTAGATAGCTGCGTTTTGGATTTAGAAGCAGATATTTCCCTGTGCTTTCTGCTGTTTCTTCCATATGCCGGTAATGGGCTGAAAACGTCTGTTTTGAAACTCTGCACAGAAAGTGTTTGCAGACTGCTGAATCCACACACGGGTTTAACTCTGGAAGTTGAGTGCACACATTGACAACCGTTCTGTTAGATAGCTGTGTTTTGGATTTAGAAGCAGATATTTCCCTGGGCTTTCTGCTGTTTCTTCCATATGCCGGTATTGGGCTGAAAACACCTGTTTTGAAACTCTGCACAGAAAGTGTTTGCAGACTGCTGAATCCACACACGGGTTTAACTCTGGAAGTTGAGTGCACACATTGACAACCGTTCTGTTAGATAGCTGCGTTTTGGATTTAGAAGCAGATATTTCCCTGTGCTTTCTGCTGTTTCTTCCATATGCCGGTATAGGGCTGAAAACGCCTGTTTTGAAACTCTGCACAGAAAGTGTTTGCAGACTGCTGAATCCACACACGGGATTAACTCTGGAAGTTGAGTGCACACATTGACAACCGTTCTGTTAGATAGCTGCGTTTTGGATTTAGAAGCAGATATTTCCCTGTGCTTTCTGCTGTTTCTTCCATATGCCGGTATTGGGTTGAAAACGTCTGTTTTGGGCCTCTGCAGAGAAAGTGTTTGCAGACTGCTGAATCCACACACGGGTTTAACTCTGGAAGTTGAGTGCACACATTGACAACCGTTCTGTTAGATAGCTGCGTTTTGGATTTAGAAGCAGATATTTCCCTGGGCTTTCTGCTGTTTCTTCCATATGCCGGTTTTGGGCTGAAAACGCCTGTTTTGAAACTCTGCACAGAAAGTGTTTGCAGACTGCTGAATCCACACACGGGTTTAACTCTGGAAGTTGAGTGCACACATTGACAACCGTTCTGTTAGATAGCTGCGTTTTGGATTTAGAATCAGATATTTCCCTGTGCTTTCTGCTGTTTCTTCCATATGCCGGTATTGGGCTGAAAACGCCTGTTTTGAAACTCTGCACAGAAAGTGTTTGCAGACTGCTGAATCCACACACGGGTTTAACTCTGGAAGTTGAGTGCACACATTTACAACCGTTCTGTTAGATAGCTGCGTTTTGGATTTAGAAGCAGATATTTCCCTGGGCTTTCTGCTGTTTCTTCCATATGCCGGTAATGGGCTGAAAACGTCTGTTTTGAAACTCTGCACAGAAAGTGTTTGCAGACTGCTGAATCCACACACGGGTTTAACTCTGGAAGTTGAATGCACACATTGACAACCGTTCTGTTAGATAGCTGCGTTTTGGATTTAGAAGCAGATATTTCCCTGGGCTTTCTGCTGTTTCTTCCATATGCCGGTATTGGGCTGAAAACGCCTGTTTTGAAACTCTGCACAGAAAGTGTTTGCAGACTGCTGAATCCACACACGGGTTTAACTCTGGAAGTTGAGTGCACACATTGACAACCGTTCTGTTAGATAGCTGCGTTTTGGATTTAGAAGCGGATATTTCCCTGGGCTTTCTGCTGTTTCTTCCATATGCCGGTATTGGGCTGAAAACGCCTGTTTTGAAACTCTGCACAGAAAGTGTTTGCAGACTGCTGAATCCACACACGGGTTTAACTCTGGAAGTTGAGTGCACACATTGACAACCGTTCTGTTAGATAGCTGCGTTTTGGATTTAGAAGCAGATATTTCCCTGGGCTTTCTGCTGTTTCTTCCATATGCTGGTATTGGGCTGAAAACGCCTGTTTTGAAACTCTGCACAGAAAGTGTTTGCAGACTGCTGAATCCACACACGGGTTTAACTCTGGAAGTTGAGTGCACACATTGACAACCGTTCTGTTAGATAGCTGCGTTTTGGATTTAGAAGCAGATATTTCCCTGTGCTTTCTGCTGTTTCTTCCATATGCCGGTATTGGGCTGAAAACGCCTGTTTTGAAACTCTGCACAGAAAGTGTTTGCAGACTGCTGAATCCACACACGGGATTAACTCTGGAAGTTGAGTGCACACATTGACAACCGTTCTGTTAGATAGCTGCGTTTTGGATTTAGAAGCAGATATTTCCCTGTGCTTTCTGCTGTTTCTTCCATATGCCGGTAATGGGCTGAAAACGTCTGTTTTGAAACTCTGCACAGAAAGTGTTTGCAGACTGCTGAATCCACACACGGGTTTAACTCTGGAAGTTGAGTGCACACATTGACAACCGTTCTGTTAGATAGCTGTGTTTTGGATTTAGAAGCAGATATTTCCCTGGGCTTTCTGCTGTTTCTTCCATATGCCGGTATTGGGCTGAAAACACCTGTTTTGAAAATCTGCACAGAAAGTGTTTGCAGACTGCTGAATCCACACACGGGTTTAACTCTGGAAGTTGAGTGCACACATTGACAACCGTTCTGTTAGATAGCTGCGTTTTGGATTTAGAAGCAGATATTTCCCTGTGCTTTCTGCTGTTTCTTCCATATGCCGGTATTGGGCTGAAAACGCCTGTTTTGAAACTCTGCACAGAAAGTGTTTGCAGACTGCTGAATCCACACACGGGATTAACTCTGGAAGTTGAGTGCACACATTGACAACCGTTCTGTTAGATAGCTGCGTTTTGGATTTAGAAGCAGATATTTCCCTGTGCTTTCTGCTGTTTCTTCCATATGCCGGTATTCGGTTGAAAACGTCTGTTTTGGGCCTCTGCAGAGAAAGTGTTTGCAGACTGCTGAATCCACACACGGGTTTAACTCTGGAAGTTGAGTGCACACATTGACAACCGTTCTGTTAGATAGCTGCGTTTTGGATTTAGAAGCAGATATTTCCCTGGGCTTTCTGCTGTTTCTTCCATATGCCGGTTTTGGGCTGAAAACGCCTGTTTTGAAACTCTGCACAGAAAGTGTTTGCAGACTGCTGAATCCACACACGGGTTTAACTCTGGAAGTTGAGTGCACACATTGACAACCGTTCTGTTAGATAGCTGCGTTTTGGATTTAGAATCAGATATTTCCCTGTGCTTTCTGCTGTTTCATCCATATGCCGGTATTGGGCTGAAAACGCCTGTTTTGAAACTCTGCACAGAAAGTGTTTGCAGACTGCTGAATCCACACACGGGTTTAACTCTGGAAGTTGAGTGCACACATTGACAACCGTTCTGTTAGATAGCTGCGTTTTGGATTTAGAAGCAGATATTTCCCTGGGCTTTCTGCTGTTTCTTCCATATGCCGGTAATGGGCTGAAAACGTCTGTTTTGAAACTCTGCACAGAAAGTGTTTGCAGACTGCTGAATCCACACACGGGTTTAACTCTGGAAGTTGAATGCACACATTGACAACCGTTCTGTTAGATAACTGCGTTTTGGATTTAGAAGCAGATATTTCCCTGGGCTTTCTGCTGTTTCTTCCATATGCCGGTATTGGGCTGAAAACGCCTGTTTTGAAACTCTGCACAGAAAGTGTTTGCAGACTGCTGAATCCACACACGGGTTTAACTCTGGAAGTTGAGTGCACACATTGACAACCGTTCTGTTAGATAGCTGTGTTTTGGATTTAGAAGCGGATATTTCCCTGGGCTTTCTGCTGTTTCTTCCATATGCCGGTATTGGGCTGAAAACGCCTGTTTTGAAACTCTGCACAGAAAGTGTTTGCAGACTGCTGAATCCACACACGGGTTTAACTCTGGAAGTTGAGTGCACACATTGACAACCGTTCTGTTAGATAGCTGCGTTTTGGATTTAGAAGCAGATATTTCCCTGGGCTTTCTGCTGTTTCTTCCATATGCTGGTATTGGGCTGAAAACGCCTGTTTTGAAACTCTGCACAGAAAGTGTTTGCAGACTGCTGAATCCACACACGGGTTTAACTCTGGAAGTTGAGTGCACACATTGACAACCGTTCTGTTAGATAGCTGCGTTTTGGATTTAGAAGCAGATATTTCCCTGTGCTTTCTGCTGTTTCTTCCATATGCCGGTATTGGGCTGAAAACGCCTGTTTTGAAACTCTGCACAGAAAGTGTTTGCAGACTGCTGAATCCACAAACGGGTTTAACTCTGGAAGTTGAGTGCACACATTGACAACCGTTCTGTTAGATAGCTGCGTTTTGGATTTAGAAGCAGATATTTCCCTGTGCTTTCTGCTGTTTCTTCCATATGCCGGTAATGGGCTGAAAACGTCTGTTATGAAACTCTGCACAGAAAGTGTTTGCAGACTGCTGAATCCACACACGGGTTTAACTCTGGAAGTTGAGTGCACACATTGACAACCGTTCTGTTAGATAGCTGCGTTTTGGATTTAGAAGCAGATATTTCCCTGTGCTTTCTGCTGTTTCTTCCATATGCCGGTACTGGGCTGAAAACGCCTGTTTTGAAACTCTGCAGGGAAAGTGTTTGCAGACTGCTGAATCCACACACGGGTTTAACTCTGGAAGTTGAGTGCACACATTGACAACCGTTCTGTTAGATAGCTGCGTTTTCGATTTAGAAGCAGATATTTCCCTGTGCTTTCTGCTGTTTCTTCCATATGCCGGTAATGGGCTGAAAACGTCTGTTTTGAAACTCTGCACAGAAAGTGTTTGCAGACTGCTGAATCCACACACGGGTTTAACTCTGGAAGTTGAGTGCACACATTGACAACCGTTCTGTTAGATAGCTGCGTTTTGGATTTAGAATCAGATATTTCCCTGGGCTTTCTGCTGTTTCTTCCATATGCCGGTATTGGGTTGAAAACGCCTGTTTTGAAACTCTGCACAGAAAGTGTTTGCAGACTGCTGAATCCACACACGGGTTTAACTCTGGAAGTTGAGTGCACACATTGACAACCGTTCTGTTAGATAGCTGCGTTTTGGATTTAGAAGCAGATATTTCCCTTTGCTTTCTGCTGTTTCTTCCATATGCCGGTATTGGGCTGAAAACGCCTGTTTTGAAACTCTGCACAGAAAGTGTTTGCAGACTGCTGAATCCACACACGGGTTTAACTCTGGAAGTTGAGTGCACACATTGACAACCGTTCTGTTAGATAGCTGCGTTTTGGATTTAGAATCAGATATTTCCCTGGGCTTTCTGCTGTTTCTTCCATATGCCGGTATTGGGCTGAAAACGCCTGTTTTGAAACTCTGCACAGAAAGTGTTTGCAGACTGCTGAATCCTCACACGGGTTTAACTCTGGAAGTTGAGTGCACACATTGACAACCGTTCTGTTAGATAGCTGCGTTTTGGATTTAGAAGCAGATATTTCCCTGGGCTTTCTGCTGTTTCTTCCATATGCCAGTATTGGGCTGAAAACGTCTGTTTTGAAACTCTGCACAGAAAGTGTTTGCAGACTGCTGAATCCACACACGGGTTTAACTCTGGAAGTTGAGTGCACACATTGACAACCCTTCTGTTAGATAGCTGCGTTTTGGATTTAGAAGCAGATATTTCCCTGTGCTTTCTGCTGTTTCTTCCATATGCCGGTATTGGGCTGAAAACGCCTGTTTTGAAACTCTGCACAGAAAGTGTTTGCAGACTGCTGAATCCACACACGGGTTTAACTCTGGAAGTTGAGTGCACACATTGACAACCGTTCTGTTAGATAGCTGCGTTTTGGATTTAGAAGCAGATATTTCCCTGGGCTTTCTGCTGTTTCTTCCATATGCCGGTAATGGGCTGAAAACGTCTGTTTTGAAACTCTGCACAGAAAGTGTTTGCAGACTGCTGAATCCACACACGGGTTTAACTCTGGAAGTTGAGTGCACACATTGACAACCGTTCTGTTAGATAGCTGCGTTTTGGATTTAGAAGCAGATATTTCCCTGGGCTTTCTGCTGTTTCTTCCATATGCCGGTAATGGGCTGAAAACGTCTGTTTTGAAACTCTGCACAGAAAGTGTTTGCAGACTGCTGAATCCACACACGGGTTTAACTCTGGAAGTTGAGTGCACACATTGACAACCGTTCTGTTAGATAGCTGCGTTTTGGATTTAGAAGCAGATATTTCCCTGGGCTTTCTGCTGTTTCTTCCATATGCCGGTATTGGGCTGAAAACGCCTGTTTTGAAACTCTGCACAGAAAGTGTTTGCAGACTGCTGAATCCACACACGGGTTTAACTCTGGAAGTTGAGTGCACACATTGACAACCGTTCTGTTAGATAGCTGCGTTTTGGATTTAGAAGCAGATATTTCCCTGGGCTTTCTGCTGTTTCTTCCATATGCCGGTAACGGGCTGAAAACGTCTGTTTTGAAACTCTGCACAGAAAGTGTTTGCAGACTGCTGAATCCACACACGGGTTTAACTCTGGAAGTTGAGTGCACACATTGACAACCGTTCTGTTAGATAGCTGCGTTTTGGATTTAGAATCAGATATTTCCCTGGGCTTTCTGCTGTTTCTTCCATATGCCGGTATTGGGCTGAAAACGCCTGTTTTGAAACTCTGCACAGAAAGTGTTTGCAGACTGCTGAATCCACACACGGGTTTAACTCTGGAAGTTGAGTGCACACATTGACAACCGTTCTGTTAGATAGCTGCGTTTTGGATTTAGAAGCAGATATTTCCCTGTGCTTTCTGCTGTTTCTTCCATATGCCGGTACTGGGCTGAAAACGCCTGTTTTGAAACTCTGCAGGGAAAGTGTTTGCAGACTGCTGAATCCACACACGGGTTTAACTCTGGAAGTTGAGTGCACACATTGACAACCGTTCTGTTAGATAGCTGCGTTTTGGATTTAGAAGCAGATATTTCCCTGGGCTTTCTGCTGTTTCTTCCATATGCTGGTATTGGGCTGAAAACGCCTGTTTTGAAACTCTGCACAGAAAGTGTTTGCAGACTGCTGAATCCACACACGGGTTTAACTCTGGAAGTTGAGTGCACACATTGACAACCGTTCTGTTAGATAGCTGCGTTTTGGATTTAGAAGCAGATATTTCCCTGTGCTTTCTGCTGTTTCTTCCATATGCCGGTATTGGGCTGAAAACGCCTGTTTTGAAACTCTGCACAGAAAGTGTTTGCAGACTGCTGAATCCACACACGGGATTAACTCTGGAAGTTGAGTGCACACATTGACAACCGTTCTGTTAGATAGCTGCGTTTTGGATTTAGAAGCAGATATTTCCCTGTGCTTTCTGCTGTTTCTTCCATATGCCGGTAATGGGCTGAAAACGTCTGTTTTGAAACTCTGCACAGAAAGTGTTTGCAGACTGCTGAATCCACACACGGGTTTAACTCTGGAAGTTGAGTGCACACATTGACAACCGTTCTGTTAGATAGCTGTGTTTTGGATTTAGAAGCAGATATTTCCCTGGGCTTTCTGCTGTTTCTTCCATATGCCGGTATTGGGCTGAAAACACCTGTTTTGAAAATCTGCACAGAAAGTGTTTGCAGACTGCTGAATCCACACACGGGTTTAACTCTGGAAGTTGAGTGCACACATTGACAACCGTTCTGTTAGATAGCTGCGTTTTGGATTTAGAAGCAGATATTTCCCTGTGCTTTCTGCTGTTTCTTCCATATGCCGGTATTGGGCTGAAAACGCCTGTTTTGAAACTCTGCACAGAAAGTGTTTGCAGACTGCTGAATCCACACACGGGATTAACTCTGGAAGTTGAGTGCACACATTGACAACCGTTCTGTTAGATAGCTGCGTTTTGGATTTAGAAGCAGATATTTCCCTGTGCTTTCTGCTGTTTCTTCCATATGCCGGTATTCGGTTGAAAACGTCTGTTTTGGGCCTCTGCAGAGAAAGTGTTTGCAGACTGCTGAATCCACACACGGGTTTAACTCTGGAAGTTGAGTGCACACATTGACAACCGTTCTGTTAGATAGCTGCGTTTTGGATTTAGAAGCAGATATTTCCCTGGGCTTTCTGCTGTTTCTTCCATATGCCGGTTTTGGGCTGAAAACGCCTGTTTTGAAACTCTGCACAGAAAGTGTTTGCAGACTGCTGAATCCACACACGGGTTTAACTCTGGAAGTTGAGTGCACACATTGACAACCGTTCTGTTAGATAGCTGCGTTTTGGATTTAGAATCAGATATTTCCCTGTGCTTTCTGCTGTTTCATCCATATGCCGGTATTGGGCTGAAAACGCCTGTTTTGAAACTCTGCACAGAAAGTGTTTGCAGACTGCTGAATCCACACACGGGTTTAACTCTGGAAGTTGAGTGCACACATTGACAACCGTTCTGTTAGATAGCTGCGTTTTGGATTTAGAAGCAGATATTTCCCTGGGCTTTCTGCTGTTTCTTCCATATGCCGGTAATGGGCTGAAAACGTCTGTTTTGAAACTCTGCACAGAAAGTGTTTGCAGACTGCTGAATCCACACACGGGTTTAACTCTGGAAGTTGAATGCACACATTGACAACCGTTCTGTTAGATAACTGCGTTTTGGATTTAGAAGCAGATATTTCCCTGGGCTTTCTGCTGTTTCTTCCATATGCCGGTATTGGGCTGAAAACGCCTGTTTTGAAACTCTGCACAGAAAGTGTTTGCAGACTGCTGAATCCACACACGGGTTTAACTCTGGAAGTTGAGTGCACACATTGACAACCGTTCTGTTAGATAGCTGTGTTTTGGATTTAGAAGCGGATATTTCCCTGGGCTTTCTGCTGTTTCTTCCATATGCCGGTATTGGGCTGAAAACGCCTGTTTTGAAACTCTGCACAGAAAGTGTTTGCAGACTGCTGAATCCACACACGGGTTTAACTCTGGAAGTTGAGTGCACACATTGACAACCGTTCTGTTAGATAGCTGCGTTTTGGATTTAGAAGCAGATATTTCCCTGGGCTTTCTGCTGTTTCTTCCATATGCTGGTATTGGGCTGAAAACGCCTGTTTTGAAACTCTGCACAGAAAGTGTTTGCAGACTGCTGAATCCACACACGGGTTTAACTCTGGAAGTTGAGTGCACACATTGACAACCGTTCTGTTAGATAGCTGCGTTTTGGATTTAGAAGCAGATATTTCCCTGTGCTTTCTGCTGTTTCTTCCATATGCCGGTATTGGGCTGAAAACGCCTGTTTTGAAACTCTGCACAGAAAGTGTTTGCAGACTGCTGAATCCACAAACGGGTTTAACTCTGGAAGTTGAGTGCACACATTGACAACCGTTCTGTTAGATAGCTGCGTTTTGGATTTAGAAGCAGATATTTCCCTGTGCTTTCTGCTGTTTCTTCCATATGCCGGTAATGGGCTGAAAACGTCTGTTATGAAACTCTGCACAGAAAGTGTTTGCAGACTGCTGAATCCACACACGGGTTTAACTCTGGAAGTTGAGTGCACACATTGACAACCGTTCTGTTAGATAGCTGCGTTTTGGATTTAGAAGCAGATATTTCCCTGTGCTTTCTGCTGTTTCTTCCATATGCCGGTACTGGGCTGAAAACGCCTGTTTTGAAACTCTGCAGGGAAAGTGTTTGCAGACTGCTGAATCCACACACGGGTTTAACTCTGGAAGTTGAGTGCACACATTGACAACCGTTCTGTTAGATAGCTGCGTTTTCGATTTAGAAGCAGATATTTCCCTGTGCTTTCTGCTGTTTCTTCCATATGCCGGTAATGGGCTGAAAACGTCTGTTTTGAAACTCTGCACAGAAAGTGTTTGCAGACTGCTGAATCCACACACGGGTTTAACTCTGGAAGTTGAGTGCACACATTGACAACCGTTCTGTTAGATAGCTGCGTTTTGGATTTAGAATCAGATATTTCCCTGGGCTTTCTGCTGTTTCTTCCATATGCCGGTATTGGGTTGAAAACGCCTGTTTTGAAACTCTGCACAGAAAGTGTTTGCAGACTGCTGAATCCACACACGGGTTTAACTCTGGAAGTTGAGTGCACACATTGACAACCGTTCTGTTAGATAGCTGCGTTTTGGATTTAGAAGCAGATATTTCCCTTTGCTTTCTGCTGTTTCTTCCATATGCCGGTATTGGGCTGAAAACGCCTGTTTTGAAACTCTGCACAGAAAGTGTTTGCAGACTGCTGAATCCACACACGGGTTTAACTCTGGAAGTTGAGTGCACACATTGACAACCGTTCTGTTAGATAGCTGCGTTTTGGATTTAGAATCAGATATTTCCCTGGGCTTTCTGCTGTTTCTTCCATATGCCGGTATTGGGCTGAAAACGCCTGTTTTGAAACTCTGCACAGAAAGTGTTTGCAGACTGCTGAATCCTCACACGGGTTTAACTCTGGAAGTTGAGTGCACACATTGACAACCGTTCTGTTAGATAGCTGCGTTTTGGATTTAGAAGCAGATATTTCCCTGGGCTTTCTGCTGTTTCTTCCATATGCCAGTATTGGGCTGAAAACGTCTGTTTTGAAACTCTGCACAGAAAGTGTTTGCAGACTGCTGAATCCACACACGGGTTTAACTCTGGAAGTTGAGTGCACACATTGACAACCCTTCTGTTAGATAGCTGCGTTTTGGATTTAGAAGCAGATATTTCCCTGTGCTTTCTGCTGTTTCTTCCATATGCCGGTATTGGGCTGAAAACGCCTGTTTTGAAACTCTGCACAGAAAGTGTTTGCAGACTGCTGAATCCACACACGGGTTTAACTCTGGAAGTTGAGTGCACACATTGACAACCGTTCTGTTAGATAGCTGCGTTTTGGATTTAGAAGCAGATATTTCCCTGGGCTTTCTGCTGTTTCTTCCATATGCCGGTAATGGGCTGAAAACGTCTGTTTTGAAACTCTGCACAGAAAGTGTTTGCAGACTGCTGAATCCACACACGGGTTTAACTCTGGAAGTTGAGTGCACACATTGACAACCGTTCTGTTAGATAGCTGCGTTTTGGATTTAGAAGCAGATATTTCCCTGGGCTTTCTGCTGTTTCTTCCATATGCCGGTAATGGGCTGAAAACGTCTGTTTTGAAACTCTGCACAGAAAGTGTTTGCAGACTGCTGAATCCACACACGGGTTTAACTCTGGAAGTTGAGTGCACACATTGACAACCGTTCTGTTAGATAGCTGCGTTTTGGATTTAGAAGCAGATATTTCCCTGGGCTTTCTGCTGTTTCTTCCATATGCCGGTATTGGGCTGAAAACGCCTGTTTTGAAACTCTGCACAGAAAGTGTTTGCAGACTGCTGAATCCACACACGGGTTTAACTCTGGAAGTTGAGTGCACACATTGACAACCGTTCTGTTAGATAGCTGCGTTTTGGATTTAGAAGCAGATATTTCCCTGGGCTTTCTGCTGTTTCTTCCATATGCCGGTAACGGGCTGAAAACGTCTGTTTTGAAACTCTGCACAGAAAGTGTTTGCAGACTGCTGAATCCACACACGGGTTTAACTCTGGAAGTTGAGTGCACACATTGACAACCGTTCTGTTAGATAGCTGCGTTTTGGATTTAGAATCAGATATTTCCCTGGGCTTTCTGCTGTTTCTTCCATATGCCGGTATTGGGCTGAAAACGCCTGTTTTGAAACTCTGCACAGAAAGTGTTTGCAGACTGCTGAATCCACACACGGGTTTAACTCTGGAAGTTGAGTGCACACATTGACAACCGTTCTGTTAGATAGCTGCGTTTTGGATTTAGAAGCAGATATTTCCCTGTGCTTTCTGCTGTTTCTTCCATATGCCGGTACTGGGCTGAAAACGCCTGTTTTGAAACTCTGCAGGGAAAGTGTTTGCAGACTGCTGAATCCACACACGGGTTTAACTCTGGAAGTTGAGTGCACACATTGACAACCGTTCTGTTAGATAGCTGCGTTTTCGATTTAGAAGCAGATATTTCCCTGTGCTTTCTGCTGTTTCTTCCATATGCCGGTAATGGGCTGAAAACGTCTGTTTTGAAACTCTGCACAGAAAGTGTTTGCAGACTGCTGAATCCACACACGGGTTTAACTCTGGAAGTTGAGTGCACACATTGACAACCGTTCTGTTAGATAGCTGCGTTTTGGATTTAGAAGCAGATATTTCCCTTTGCTTTCTGCTGTTTCTTCCATATGCCGGTATTGGGCTGAAAACGCCTGTTTTGAAACTCTGCACAGAAAGTGTTTGCAGACTGCTGAATCCACACACGGGTTTAACTCTGGAAGTTGAGTGCACACATTGACAACCGTTCTGTTAGATAGCTGCGTTTTGGATTTAGAATCAGATATTTCCCTGGGCTTTCTGCTGTTTCTTCCATATGCCGGTATTGGGCTGAAAACGCCTGTTTTGAAACTCTGCACAGAAAGTGTTTGCAGACTGCTGAATCCTCACACGGGTTTAACTCTGGAAGTTGAGTGCACACATTGACAACCGTTCTGTTAGATAGCTGCGTTTTGGATTTAGAAGCAGATATTTCCCTGGGCTTTCTGCTGTTTCTTCCATATGCCGGTAATGGGCTGAAAACGTCTGTTTTGAAACTCTGCACAGAAAGTGTTTGCAGACTGCTGAATCCACACACGGGTTTAACTCTGGAAGTTGAGTGCACACATTGACAACCGTTCTGTTAGATAGCTGCGTTTTGGATTTAGAAGCAGATATTTCCCTGGGCTTTCTGCTGTTTCTTCCATATGCCAGTATTGGGCTGAAAACGCCTGTTTTGAAACTCTGCACAGAAAGTGTTTGCAGACTGCTGAATCCACACACGGGTTTAACTCTGGAAGTTGAGTGCACACATTGACAACCCTTCTGTTAGATAGCTGCGTTTTGGATTTAGAAGCAGATATTTCCCTGTGCTTTCTGCTGTTTCTTCCATATGCCGGTATTGGGCTGAAAACGCCTGTTTTGAAACTCTGCACAGAAAGTGTTTGCAGACTGCTGAATCCACACACGGGTTTAACTCTGGAAGTTGAGTGCACACATTGACAACCGTTCTGTTAGATAGCTGCGTTTTGGATTTAGAAGCAGATATTTCCCTGGGCTTTCTGCTGTTTCTTCCATATGCCGGTAATGGGCTGAAAACGTCTGTTTTGAAACTCTGCACAGAAAGTGTTTGCAGACTGCTGAATCCACACACGGGTTTAACTCTGGAAGTTGAGTGCACACATTGACAACCGTTCTGTTAGATAGCTGCGTTTTGGATTTAGAAGCAGATATTTCCCTGGGCTTTCTGCTGTTTCTTCCATATGCCGGTAATGGGCTGAAAACGTCTGTTTTGAAACTCTGCACAGAAAGTGTTTGCAGACTGCTGAATCCACACACGGGTTTAACTCTGGAAGTTGAGTGCACACATTGACAACCGTTCTGTTAGATAGCTGCGTTTTGGATTTAGAAGCAGATATTTCCCTGGGCTTTCTGCTGTTTCTTCCATATGCCGGTATTGGGCTGAAAACGCCTGTTTTGAAACTCTGCACAGAAAGTGTTTGCAGACTGCTGAATCCACACACGGGTTTAACTCTGGAAGTTGAGTGCACACATTGACAACCGTTCTGTTAGATAGCTGCGTTTTGGATTTAGAAGCAGATATTTCCCTGGGCTTTCTGCTGTTTCTTCCATATGCCGGTAACGGGCTGAAAACGTCTGTTTTGAAACTCTGCACAGAAAGTGTTTGCAGACTGCTGAATCCACACACGGGTTTAACTCTGGAAGTTGAGTGCACACATTGACAACCGTTCTGTTAGATAGCTGCGTTTTGGATTTAGAATCAGATATTTCCCTGGGCTTTCTGCTGTTTCTTCCATATGCCGGTATTGGGCTGAAAACGCCTGTTTTGAAACTCTGCACAGAAAGTGTTTGCAGACTGCTGAATCCACACACGGGTTTAACTCTGGAAGTTGAGTGCACACATTGACAACCGTTCTGTTAGATAGCTGCGTTTTGGATTTAGAAGCAGATATTTCCCTGGGCTTTCTGCTGTTTCTTCCATATGCCGGTATTGGGCTGAAAACGCCTGTTTTGAAACTCTGCACAGAAAGTGTTTGCAGACTGCTGAATCCACACACGGGTTTAATTCTGGAAGTTGAGTGCACACATTGACAACCGTTCTGTTAGATAGCTGCGTTTTGGATTTAGAATCAGATATTTCCCTGGGCTTTCTGCTGTTTCTTCCATATGCCGGTATTGGGCTGAAAACGCCTGTTTTGAAACTCTGCACAGAAAGTGTTTGCAGACTGCTGAATCCACACACGGGTTTAACTCTGGAAGTTGAGTGCACACATTGACAACCGTTCTGTTAGATAGCTGCGTTTTGGATTTAGAAGCAGATATTTCCCTGGGCTTTCTGCTGTTTCTTCCATATGCCGGTATTGGGTTGAAAACGCCTGTTTTGAAACTCTGCACAGAAAGTGTTTGCAGACTGCTGAATCCACACACGGGTTTAACTCTGGAAGTTGAGTGCACACATTGACAACCGTTCTGTTAGATAGCTGCGTTTTGGATTTAGAAGCAGATATTTCCCTTTGCTTTCTGCTGTTTCTTCCATATGCCGGTATTGGGCTGAAAACGCCTGTTTTGAAACTCTGCACAGAAAGTGTTTGCAGACTGCTGAATCCACACACGGGTTTAACTCTGGAAGTTGAGTGCACACATTGACAACCGTTCTGTTAGATAGCTGCGTTTTGGATTTAGAATCAGATATTTCCCTGGGCTTTCTGCTGTTTCTTCCATATGCCGGTATTGGGCTGAAAACGCCTGTTTTGAAACTCTGCACAGAAAGTGTTTGCAGACTGCTGAATCCTCACACGGGTTTAACTCTGGAAGTTGAGTGCACACATTGACAACCGTTCTGTTAGATAGCTGCGTTTTGGATTTAGAAGCAGATATTTCCCTGGGCTTTCTGCTGTTTCTTCCATATGCCGGTAATGGGCTGAAAACGTCTGTTTTGAAACTCTGCACAGAAAGTGTTTGCAGACTGCTGAATCCACACACGGGTTTAACTCTGGAAGTTGAGTGCACACATTGACAACCGTTCTGTTAGATAGCTGCGTTTTGGATTTAGAAGCAGATATTTCCCTGGGCTTTCTGCTGTTTCTTCCATATGCCAGTATTGGGCTGAAAACGCCTGTTTTGAAACTCTGCACAGAAAGTGTTTGCAGACTGCTGAATCCACACACGGGTTTAACTCTGGAAGTTGAGTGCACACATTGACAACCCTTCTGTTAGATAGCTGCGTTTTGGATTTAGAAGCAGATATTTCCCTGTGCTTTCTGCTGTTTCTTCCATATGCCGGTATTGGGCTGAAAACGCCTGTTTTGAAACTCTGCACAGAAAGTGTTTGCAGACTGCTGAATCCACACACGGGTTTAACTCTGGAAGTTGAGTGCACACATTGACAACCGTTCTGTTAGATAGCTGCGTTTTGGATTTAGAAGCAGATATTTCCCTGGGCTTTCTGCTGTTTCTTCCATATGCCGGTAATGGGCTGAAAACGTCTGTTTTGAAACTCTGCACAGAAAGTGTTTGCAGACTGCTGAATCCACACACGGGTTTAACTCTGGAAGTTGAGTGCACACATTGACAACCGTTCTGTTAGATAGCTGCGTTTTGGATTTAGAAGCAGATATTTCCCTGGGCTTTCTGCTGTTTCTTCCATATGCCGGTATTGGGCTGAAAACGCCTGTTTTGAAACTCTGCACAGAAAGTGTTTGCAGACTGCTGAATCCACACACGGGTTTAACTCTGGAAGTTGAGTGCACACATTGACAACCGTTCTGTTAGATAGCTGCGTTTTGGATTTAGAAGCAGATATTTCCCTGGGCTTTCTGCTGTTTCTTCCATATGCCGGTAACGGGCTGAAAACGTCTGTTTTGAAACTCTGCACAGAAAGTGTTTGCAGACTGCTGAATCCACACACGGGTTTAACTCTGGAAGTTGAGTGCACACATTGACAACCGTTCTGTTAGATAGCTGCGTTTTGGATTTAGAATCAGATATTTCCCTGGGCTTTCTGCTGTTTCTTCCATATGCCGGTATTGGGCTGAAAACGCCTGTTTTGAAACTCTGCACAGAAAGTGTTTGCAGACTGCTGAATCCACACACGGGTTTAACTCTGGAAGTTGAGTGCACACATTGACAACCGTTCTGTTAGATAGCTGCGTTTTGGATTTAGAAGCAGATATTTCCCTGGGCTTTCTGCTGTTTCTTCCATATGCCGGTATTGGGCTGAAAACGCCTGTTTTGAAACTCTGCACAGAAAGTGTTTGCAGACTGCTGAATCCACACACGGGTTTAATTCTGGAAGTTGAGTGCACACATTGACAACCGTTCTGTTAGATAGCTGCGTTTTGGATTTAGAATCAGATATTTCCCTGGGCTTTCTGCTGTTTCTTCCATATGCCGGTATTGGGCTGAAAACGCCTGTTTTGAAACTCTGCACAGAAAGTGTTTGCAGACTGCTGAATCCACACACGGGTTTAACTCTGGAAGTTGAGTGCACACATTGACAACCGTTCTGTTAGATAGCTGCGTTTTGGATTTAGAAGCAGATATTTCCCTGTGCTTTCTGCTGTTTCTTCCATATGCCGGTAATGGGCTGAAAACGTCTGTTTTGAAACTCTGCACAGAAAGTGTTTGCAGACTGCTGAATCCACACATGGGTTTAACTCTGGAAGTTGAATGCACACATTGACAACCGTTCTGTTAGATAGCTGCGTTTTGGATTTAGAAGCAGATATTTCCCTGGGCTTTCTGCTGTTTCTTCCATATGCCGGTATTGGGCTGAAAACGCCTGTTTTGAAACTCTGCACAGAAAGTGTTTGCAGACTGCTGAATCCACACACGGGTTTAACTCTGGAAGTTGAGTGCACACATTGACAACCGTTCTGTTAGATAGCTGCGTTTTGGATTTAGAAGCAGATATTTCCCTGGGCTTTCTGCTGTTTCTTCCATATGCCGGTATTGGGCTGAAAACGCCTGTTTTGAAACTCTGCACAGAAAGTGTTTGCAGACTGCTGAATCCACACACGGGTTTAACTCTGGAAGTTGAGTGCACACATTGACAACCGTTCTGTTAGATAGCTGTGTTTTGGATTTAGAAGCAGATATTTCCCTGTGCTTTCTGCTGTTTCTTCCATATGCCGGTAACGGGCTGAAAACGTCTGTTTTGAAACTCTGCACAGAAAGTGTTTGCAGACTGCTGAATCCACACACGGGTTTAACTCTGGAAGTTGAGTGCACACATTGACAACCGTTCTGTTAGTTGGCTGTGTTTTGGATTTAGAAGCAGATATTTCCCTGGGCTTTCTGCTGTTTCTTCCATATGCCGGTATTGGGCTGAAAACGCCTGTTTTGAAACTCTGCACAGAAAGTGTTTGCAGACTGCTGAATCCACACACGGGATTAACTCTGGAAGTTGAGTGCACACATTGACAACCGTTCTGTTAGATAGCTGCGTTTTGGATTTAGAATCAGATATTTCCCTGTGCTTTCTGCTGTTTCTTCCATATGCCGGTATTGGGCTGAAAACGTCTGTTTTGGGCCTCTGCAGAGAAAGTGTTTGCAGACTGCTGAATCCACACACGGATTTAACTCTGGAAGTTGAGTGCACACATTGACAACCGTTCTGTTAGATAGCTGTGTTTTGGATTTAGAAGCAGATATTTCCCTGGGCTTTCTGCTGTTTCTTCCATATGCCGGTATTGGACTGAAAACGCCTGTTTTGAAACTCTGCACAGAAAGTGTTTGCAGACTGCTGAATCCACACACGGGTTTAACTCTGGAAGTTGAGTGCACACATTGACAACCGTTCTGTTAGATAGCTGCGTTTTGGATTTAGAATCAGATATTTCCCTGGGCTTTCTGCTGTTTCTTCCATATGCCGGTATTGGGCTGAAAACGCCTGTTTTGAAACTCTGCACAGAAAGTGTTTGCAGACTGCTGAATCCACACACGGGTTTAACTCTGGAAGTTGAGTGCACACATTGACAACCGTTCTGTTAGATAGCTGCGTTTTGGATTTAGAAGCAGATATTTCCCTGTGCTTTCTGCTGTTTCTTCCATATGCCGGTAATGGGCTGAAAACGTCTGTTTTGAAACTCTGCACAGAAAGTGTTTGCAGACTGCTGAATCCACACACGGGTTTAACTCTGGAAGTTGAATGCACACATTGACAACCGTTCTGTTAGATAGCTGCGTTTTGGATTTAGAAGCAGATATTTCCCTGGGCTTTCTGCTGTTTCTTCCATATGCCGGTATTGGGCTGAAAACGCCTGTTTTGAACCTCTGCACAGAAAGTGTTTGCAGACTGCTGAATCCACACACGGGTTTAACTCTGGAAGTTGAGTGCACACATTGACAACCGTTCTGTTAGATAGCTGCGTTTTGGATTTAGAAGCAGATATTTCCCTGGGCTTTCTGCTGTTTCTTCCATATGCCGGTAATGGGCTGAAAACGTCTGTTTTGAAACTCTGCACAGAAAGTGTTTGCAGACTGCTGAATCCACACACGGGTTTAACTCTGGAAGTTGAGTGCACACATTGACAACCGTTCTGTTAGATAGCTGCGTTTTGGATTTAGAAGCAGATATTTCCCTGGGCTTTCTGCTGTTTCTTCCATATGCCGGTATTGGGCTGAAAACACCTGTTTTGAAACTCTGCACAGAAAGTGTTTGCAGACTGCTGAATCCACACACGGGTTTAACTCTGGAAGTTGAGTGCACACATTGACAACCGTTCTGTTAGATAGCTGCGTTTTGGATTTAGAAGCAGATATTTCCCTGGGCTTTCTGCTGTTTCTTCCATATGCCGGTAACGGGCTGAAAACGTCTGTTTTGAAACTCTGCACAGAAAGTGTTTGCAGACTGCTGAATCCACACACGGGTTTAACTCTGGAAGTTGAGTGCACGCATTGACAACCGTTCTGTTAGATAGCTGCGTTTTGGATTTAGAAGCAGATATTTCCCTGGGCTTTCTGCTGTTTCTTCCATATGCCGGTATTGGGCTGAAAACGCCTGTTTTGAAACTCTGCACAGAAAGTGTTTGCAGACTGCTGAATCCACACACGGGTTTAACTCTGGAAGTTGAGTGCACACATTGACAACCGTTCTGTTAGATAGCTGCGTTTTGGATTTAGAAGCAGATATTTCCCTGGGCTTTCTGCTGTTTCTTCCATATGCCGGTATTGGGCTGAAAACGCCTGCTTTGAAACTCTGCACAGAAAGTGTTTGCAGACTGCTGAATCCACACACGGGTTTAACTCTGGAAGTTGAGTGCACGCATTGACAACCGTTCTGTTAGATAGCTGCGTTTTGGATTTAGAAGCAGATATTTCCCTGGGCTTTCTGCTGTTTCTTCCATATGCCGGTATTGGGCTGAAAACGCCTGTTTTGAAACTCTGCACAGAAAGTGTTTGCAGACTGCTGAATCCACACACGGGTTTAACTCTGGAAGTTGAGTGCACACATTGACAACCGTTCTGTTAGATAGCTGCGTTTTGGATTTAGAAGCAGATATTTCCCTGGGCTTTCTGCTGTTTCTTCCATATGCCGGTAACGGGCTGAAAACGTCTGTTTTGAAACTCTGCACAGAAAGTGTTTGCAGACTGCTGAATCCACACACGGGTTTAACTCTGGAAGTTGAGTGCACACATTGACAACCGTTCTGTTAGTTGGCTGTGTTTTGGATTTAGAAGCAGATGTTTCCCTGGGCTTTCTGCTGTTTCTTCCATATGCCGGTATTGGGCTGAAAACGCCTGTTTTGAAACTCTGCACAGAAAGTGTTTGCAGACTGCTGAATCCACACACGGGTTTAACTCTGGAAGTTGAGTGCACACGTTTACAACCGTTCTGTTAGATAGCTGCGTTTTGGATTTAGAAGCAGATATTTCCCTGGGCTTTCTGCTGTTTCTTCCATATGCCGGTATTGGGCTGAAAACGCCTGTTTTGAAACTCTGCACAGAAAGTGTTTGCAGACTGCTGAATCCACACACGGGATTAACTCTGGAAGTTGAGTGCACACATTGACAACCGTTCTGTTAGATAGCTGCGTTTTGGATTTAGAATCAGATATTTCCCTGTGCTTTCTGCTGTTTCTTCCATATGCCGGTATTGGGCTGAAAACGTCTGTTTTGGGCCTCTGCAGAGAAAGTGTTTGCAGACTGCTGAATCCACACACGGGTTTAACTCTGGAAGTTCAGTGCACACATTGACAACCGTTCTGTTAGATAGCTGTGTTTTGGATTTAGAAGCAGATATTTCCCTGGGCTTTCTGCTGTTTCTTCCATATGCCGGTATTGGGTTGAAAACGCCTGTTTTGAAACTCTGCACAGAAAGTGTTTGCAGACTGCTGAATCCACACACGGGTTTAACTCTGGAAGTTGAGTGCACACATTGACAACCGTTCTGTTAGATAGCTGCGTTTTGGATTTAGAAGCAGATATTTCCCTTTGCTTTCTGCTGTTTCTTCCATATGCCGGTATTGGGCTGAAAACGCCTGTTTTGAAACTCTGCACAGAAAGTGTTTGCAGACTGCTGAATCCACACACGGGTTTAACTCTGGAAGTTGAGTGCACACATTGACAACCGTTCTGTTAGATAGCTGCGTTTTGGATTTAGAATCAGATATTTCCCTGGGCTTTCTGCTGTTTCTTCCATATGCCGGTATTGGGCTGAAAACGCCTGTTTTGAAACTCTGCACAGAAAGTGTTTGCAGACTGCTGAATCCTCACACGGGTTTAACTCTGGAAGTTGAGTGCACACATTGACAACCGTTCTGTTAGATAGCTGCGTTTTGGATTTAGAAGCAGATATTTCCCTGGGCTTTCTGCTGTTTCTTCCATATGCCGGTAATGGGCTGAAAACGTCTGTTTTGAAACTCTGCACAGAAAGTGTTTGCAGACTGCTGAATCCACACACGGGTTTAACTCTGGAAGTTGAGTGCACACATTGACAACCGTTCTGTTAGATAGCTGCGTTTTGGATTTAGAAGCAGATATTTCCCTGGGCTTTCTGCTGTTTCTTCCATATGCCGGTATTGGGCTGAAAACGCCTGTTTTGAAACTCTGCACAGAAAGTGTTTGCAGACTGCTGAATCCACACACGGGTTTAACTCTGGAAGTTGAGTGCACACATTGACAACCCTTCTGTTAGATAGCTGCGTTTTGGATTTAGAAGCAGATATTTCCCTGTGCTTTCTGCTGTTTCTTCCATATGCCGGTATTGGGCTGAAAACGCCTGTTTTGAAACTCTGCACAGAAAGTGTTTGCAGACTGCTGAATCCACACATGGGTTTAACTCTGGAAGTTGAATGCACACATTGACAACCGTTCTGTTAGATAGCTGCGTTTTGGATTTAGAAGCAGATATTTCCCTGGGCTTTCTGCTGTTTCTTCCATATGCCGGTATTGGGCTGAAAACGCCTGTTTTGAAACTCTGCACAGAAAGTGTTTGCAGACTGCTGAATCCACACACGGGTTTAACTCTGGAAGTTGAGTGCACACATTGACAACCGTTCTGTTAGATAGCTGCGTTTTGGATTTAGAAGCAGATATTTCCCTGGGCTTTCTGCTGTTTCTTCCATATGCCGGTATTGGGCTGAAAACGCCTGTTTTGAAACTCTGCACAGAAAGTGTTTGCAGACTGCTGAATCCACACACGGGTTTAACTCTGGAAGTTGAGTGCACACATTGACAACCGTTCTGTTAGATAGCTGTGTTTTGGATTTAGAAGCAGATATTTCCCTGTGCTTTCTGCTGTTTCTTCCATATGCCGGTAACGGGCTGAAAACGTCTGTTTTGAAACTCTGCACAGAAAGTGTTTGCAGACTGCTGAATCCACACACGGGTTTAACTCTGGAAGTTGAGTGCACACATTGACAACCGTTCTGTTAGTTGGCTGTGTTTTGGATTTAGAAGCAGATATTTCCCTGGGCTTTCTGCTGTTTCTTCCATATGCCGGTATTGGGCTGAAAACGCCTGTTTTGAAACTCTGCACAGAAAGTGTTTGCAGACTGCTGAATCCACACACGGGATTAACTCTGGAAGTTGAGTGCACACATTGACAACCGTTCTGTTAGATAGCTGCGTTTTGGATTTAGAATCAGATATTTCCCTGTGCTTTCTGCTGTTTCTTCCATATGCCGGTATTGGGCTGAAAACGTCTGTTTTGGGCCTCTGCAGAGAAAGTGTTTGCAGACTGCTGAATCCACACACGGATTTAACTCTGGAAGTTGAGTGCACACATTGACAACCGTTCTGTTAGATAGCTGTGTTTTGGATTTAGAAGCAGATATTTCCCTGGGCTTTCTGCTGTTTCTTCCATATGCCGGTATTGGGCTGAAAACGCCTGTTTTGAAACTCTGCACAGAAAGTGTTTGCAGACTGCTGAATCCACACACGGGTTTAACTCTGGAAGTTGAGTGCACACATTGACAACCGTTCTGTTAGATAGCTGCGTTTTGGATTTAGAATCAGATATTTCCCTGGGCTTTCTGCTGTTTCTTCCATATGCCGGTATTGGGCTGAAAACGCCTGTTTTGAAACTCTGCACAGAAAGTGTTTGCAGACTGCTGAATCCACACACGGGTTTAACTCTGGAAGTTGAGTGCACACATTGACAACCGTTCTGTTAGATAGCTGCGTTTTGGATTTAGAAGCAGATATTTCCCTGTGCTTTCTGCTGTTTCTTCCATATGCCGGTAATGGGCTGAAAACGTCTGTTTTGAAACTCTGCACAGAAAGTGTTTGCAGACTGCTGAATCCACACACGGGTTTAACTCTGGAAGTTGAATGCACACATTGACAACCGTTCTGTTAGATAGCTGCGTTTTGGATTTAGAAGCAGATATTTCCCTGGGCTTTCTGCTGTTTCTTCCATATGCCGGTATTGGGCTGAAAACGCCTGTTTTGAAACTCTGCACAGAAAGTGTTTGCAGACTGCTGAATCCACACACGGGTTTAACTCTGGAAGTTGAGTGCACACATTGACAACCGTTCTGTTAGATAGCTGTGTTTTGGATTTAGAAGCAGATATTTCCCTGTGCTTTCTGCTGTTTCTTCCATATGCCGGTAACGGGCTGAAAACGTCTGTTTTGAAACTCTGCACAGAAAGTGTTTGCAGACTGCTGAATCCACACACGGGTTTAACTCTGGAAGTTGAGTGCACACATTGACAACCGTTCTGTTAGTTGGCTGTGTTTTGGATTTAGAAGCAGATATTTCCCTGGGCTTTCTGCTGTTTCTTCCATATGCCGGTATTGGGCTGAAAACGCCTGTTTTGAAACTCTGCACAGAAAGTGTTTGCAGACTGCTGAATCCACACACGGGATTAACTCTGGAAGTTGAGTGCACACATTGACAACCGTTCTGTTAGATAGCTGCGTTTTGGATTTAGAATCAGATATTTCCCTGTGCTTTCTGCTGTTTCTTCCATATGCCGATATTGGGCTGAAAACGTCTGTTTTGGGCCTCTGCAGAGAAAGTGTTTGCAGACTGCTGAATCCACACACGGATTTAACTCTGGAAGTTGAGTGCACACATTGACAACCGTTCTGTTAGATAGCTGTGTTTTGGATTTAGAAGCAGATATTTCCCTGGGCTTTCTGCTGTTTCTTCCATATGCCGGTATTGGACTGAAAACGCCTGTTTTCAAACTCTGCACAGAAAGTGTTTGCAGACTGCTGAATCCACACACGGGTTTAACTCTGGAAGTTGAGTGCACACATTGACAACCGTTCTGTTAGATAGCTGCGTTTTGGATTTAGAATCAGATATTTCCCTGGGCTTTCTGCTGTTTCTTCCATATGCCGGTATTGGGCTGAAAACGCCTGTTTTGAAACTCTGCACAGAAAGTGTTTGCAGACTGCTGAATCCACACACGGGTTTAACTCTGGAAGTTGAGTGCACACATTGACAACCGTTCTGTTAGATAGCTGCGTTTTGGATTTAGAAGCAGATATTTCCCTGTGCTTTCTGCTGTTTCTTCCATATGCCGGTAATGGGCTGAAAACGTCTGTTTTGAAACTCTGCACAGAAAGTGTTTGCAGACTGCTGAATCCACACACGGGTTTAACTCTGGAAGTTGAATGCACACATTGACAACCGTTCTGTTAGATAGCTGCGTTTTGGATTTAGAAGCAGATATTTCCCTGGGCTTTCTGCTGTTTCTTCCATATGCCGGTATTGGGCTGAAAACGCCTGTTTTGAACCTCTGCACAGAAAGTGTTTGCAGACTGCTGAATCCACACACGGGTTTAACTCTGGAAGTTGAGTGCACACATTGACAACCGTTCTGTTAGATAGCTGCGTTTTGGATTTAGAAGCAGATATTTCCCTGGGCTTTCTGCTGTTTCTTCCATATGCCGGTAATGGGCTGAAAACGTCTGTTTTGAAACTCTGCACAGAAAGTGTTTGCAGACTGCTGAATCCACACACGGGTTTAACTCTGGAAGTTGAGTGCACACATTGACAACCGTTCTGTTAGATAGCTGCGTTTTGGATTTAGAAGCAGATATTTCCCTGGGCTTTCTGCTGTTTCTTCCATATGCCGGTATTGGGCTGAAAACACCTGTTTTGAAACTCTGCACAGAAAGTGTTTGCAGACTGCTGAATCCACACACGGGTTTAACTCTGGAAGTTGAGTGCACACATTGACAACCGTTCTGTTAGATAGCTGCGTTTTGGATTTAGAAGCAGATATTTCCCTGGGCTTTCTGCTGTTTCTTCCATATGCCGGTAACGGGCTGAAAACGTCTGTTTTGAAACTCTGCACAGAAAGTGTTTGCAGACTGCTGAATCCACACACGGGTTTAACTCTGGAAGTTGAGTGCACGCATTGACAACCGTTCTGTTAGATAGCTGCGTTTTGGATTTAGAAGCAGATATTTCCCTGGGCTTTCTGCTGTTTCTTCCATATGCCGGTATTGGGCTGAAAACGCCTGTTTTGAAACTCTGCACAGAAAGTGTTTGCAGACTGCTGAATCCACACACGGGTTTAACTCTGGAAGTTGAGTGCACACATTGACAACCGTTCTGTTAGATAGCTGCGTTTTGGATTTAGAAGCAGATATTTCCCTGGGCTTTCTGCTGTTTCTTCCATATGCCGGTATTGGGCTGAAAACGCCTGCTTTGAAACTCTGCACAGAAAGTGTTTGCAGACTGCTGAATCCACACACGGGTTTAACTCTGGAAGTTGAGTGCACGCATTGACAACCGTTCTGTTAGATAGCTGCGTTTTGGATTTAGAAGCAGATATTTCCCTGGGCTTTCTGCTGTTTCTTCCATATGCCGGTATTGGGCTGAAAACGCCTGTTTTGAAACTCTGCACAGAAAGTGTTTGCAGACTGCTGAATCCACACACGGGTTTAACTCTGGAAGTTGAGTGCACACATTGACAACCGTTCTGTTAGATAGCTGCGTTTTGGATTTAGAAGCAGATATTTCCCTGGGCTTTCTGCTGTTTCTTCCATATGCCGGTAACGGGCTGAAAACGTCTGTTTTGAAACTCTGCACAGAAAGTGTTTGCAGACTGCTGAATCCACACACGGGTTTAACTCTGGAAGTTGAGTGCACACATTGACAACCGTTCTGTTAGTTGGCTGTGTTTTGGATTTAGAAGCAGATGTTTCCCTGGGCTTTCTGCTGTTTCTTCCATATGCCGGTATTGGGCTGAAAACGCCTGTTTTGAAACTCTGCACAGAAAGTGTTTGCAGACTGCTGAATCCACACACGGGTTTAACTCTGGAAGTTGAGTGCACACGTTTACAACCGTTCTGTTAGATAGCTGCGTTTTGGATTTAGAAGCAGATATTTCCCTGGGCTTTCTGCTGTTTCTTCCATATGCCGGTATTGGGCTGAAAACGCCTGTTTTGAAACTCTGCACAGAAAGTGTTTGCAGACTGCTGAATCCACACACGGGATTAACTCTGGAAGTTGAGTGCACACATTGACAACCGTTCTGTTAGATAGCTGCGTTTTGGATTTAGAATCAGATATTTCCCTGTGCTTTCTGCTGTTTCTTCCATATGCCGGTATTGGGCTGAAAACGTCTGTTTTGGGCCTCTGCAGAGAAAGTGTTTGCAGACTGCTGAATCCACACACGGGTTTAACTCTGGAAGTTCAGTGCACACATTGACAACCGTTCTGTTAGATAGCTGTGTTTTGGATTTAGAAGCAGATATTTCCCTGGGCTTTCTGCTGTTTCTTCCATATGCCGGTATTGGGTTGAAAACGCCTGTTTTGAAACTCTGCACAGAAAGTGTTTGCAGACTGCTGAATCCACACACGGGTTTAACTCTGGAAGTTGAGTGCACACATTGACAACCGTTCTGTTAGATAGCTGCGTTTTGGATTTAGAAGCAGATATTTCCCTTTGCTTTCTGCTGTTTCTTCCATATGCCGGTATTGGGCTGAAAACGCCTGTTTTGAAACTCTGCACAGAAAGTGTTTGCAGACTGCTGAATCCACACACGGGTTTAACTCTGGAAGTTGAGTGCACACATTGACAACCGTTCTGTTAGATAGCTGCGTTTTGGATTTAGAATCAGATATTTCCCTGGGCTTTCTGCTGTTTCTTCCATATGCCGGTATTGGGCTGAAAACGCCTGTTTTGAAACTCTGCACAGAAAGTGTTTGCAGACTGCTGAATCCTCACACGGGTTTAACTCTGGAAGTTGAGTGCACACATTGACAACCGTTCTGTTAGATAGCTGCGTTTTGGATTTAGAAGCAGATATTTCCCTGGGCTTTCTGCTGTTTCTTCCATATGCCGGTAATGGGCTGAAAACGTCTGTTTTGAAACTCTGCACAGAAAGTGTTTGCAGACTGCTGAATCCACACACGGGTTTAACTCTGGAAGTTGAGTGCACACATTGACAACCGTTCTGTTAGATAGCTGCGTTTTGGATTTAGAAGCAGATATTTCCCTGGGCTTTCTGCTGTTTCTTCCATATGCCGGTATTGGGCTGAAAACGCCTGTTTTGAAACTCTGCACAGAAAGTGTTTGCAGACTGCTGAATCCACACACGGGTTTAACTCTGGAAGTTGAGTGCACACATTGACAACCCTTCTGTTAGATAGCTGCGTTTTGGATTTAGAAGCAGATATTTCCCTGTGCTTTCTGCTGTTTCTTCCATATGCCGGTATTGGGCTGAAAACGCCTGTTTTGAAACTCTGCACAGAAAGTGTTTGCAGACTGCTGAATCCACACACGGGTTTAACTCTGGAAGTTGAATGCACACATTGACAACCGTTCTGTTAGATAGCTGCGTTTTGGATTTAGAAGCAGATATTTCCCTGGGCTTTCTGCTGTTTCTTCCATATGCCGGTATTGGGCTGAAAACGCCTGTTTTGAAACTCTGCACAGAAAGTGTTTGCAGACTGCTGAATCCACACACGGGTTTAACTCTGGAAGTTGAGTGCACACATTGACAACCGTTCTGTTAGATAGCTGCGTTTTGGATTTAGAAGCAGATATTTCCCTGGGCTTTCTGCTGTTTCTTCCATATGCCGGTATTGGGCTGAAAACGCCTGTTTTGAAACTCTGCACAGAAAGTGTTTGCAGACTGCTGAATCCACACACGGGTTTAACTCTGGAAGTTGAGTGCACACATTGACAACCGTTCTGTTAGATAGCTGTGTTTTGGATTTAGAAGCAGATATTTCCCTGTGCTTTCTGCTGTTTCTTCCATATGCCGGTAACGGGCTGAAAACGTCTGTTTTGAAACTCTGCACAGAAAGTGTTTGCAGACTGCTGAATCCACACACGGGTTTAACTCTGGAAGTTGAGTGCACACATTGACAACCGTTCTGTTAGTTGGCTGTGTTTTGGATTTAGAAGCAGATATTTCCCTGGGCTTTCTGCTGTTTCTTCCATATGCCGGTATTGGGCTGAAAACGCCTGTTTTGAAACTCTGCACAGAAAGTGTTTGCAGACTGCTGAATCCACACACGGGATTAACTCTGGAAGTTGAGTGCACACATTGACAACCGTTCTGTTAGATAGCTGCGTTTTGGATTTAGAATCAGATATTTCCCTGTGCTTTCTGCTGTTTCTTCCATATGCCGGTATTGGGCTGAAAACGTCTGTTTTGGGCCTCTGCAGAGAAAGTGTTTGCAGACTGCTGAATCCACACACGGATTTAACTCTGGAAGTTGAGTGCACACATTGACAACCGTTCTGTTAGATAGCTGTGTTTTGGATTTAGAAGCAGATATTTCCCTGGGCTTTCTGCTGTTTCTTCCATATGCCGGTATTGGGCTGAAAACGCCTGTTTTGAA
The DNA here is from genome assembly GCF_030222135.1 of Aotus nancymaae. NCBI lineage: Eukaryota > Metazoa > Chordata > Mammalia > Primates > Aotidae > Aotus > Aotus nancymaae. The sequence continues at coordinate 45,758,925 of NW_026988455.1, read as the reverse complement.
ACTCTGCACAGAAAGTGTTTGCAGACTGCTGAATCCACACACGGGTTTAACTCTGGAAGTTGAGTGCACACATTGACAACCGTTCTGTTAGATAGCTGCGTTTTGGATTTAGAATCAGATATTTCCCTGGGCTTTCTGCTGTTTCTTCCATATGCCGGTATTGGGCTGAAAACGCCTGTTTTGAAACTCTGCACAGAAAGTGTTTGCAGACTGCTGAATCCACACACGGGTTTAACTCTGGAAGTTGAGTGCACACATTGACAACCGTTCTGTTAGATAGCTGCGTTTTGGATTTAGAAGCAGATATTTCCCTGGGCTTTCTGCTGTTTCTTCCATATGCCGGTATTGGGCTGAAAACGCCTGTTTTGAACCTCTGCACAGAAAGTGTTTGCAGACTGCTGAATCCACACACGGGTTTAACTCTGGAAGTTGAGTGCACACATTGACAACCGTTCTGTTAGATAGCTGCGTTTTGGATTTAGAAGCAGATATTTCCCTGGGCTTTCTGCTGTTTCTTCCATATGCCGGTAATGGGCTGAAAACGTCTGTTTTGAAACTCTGCACAGAAAGTGTTTGCAGACTGCTGAATCCACACACGGGTTTAACTCTGGAAGTTGAGTGCACACATTGACAACCGTTCTGTTAGATAGCTGCGTTTTGGATTTAGAAGCAGATATTTCCCTGGGCTTTCTGCTGTTTCTTCCATATGCCGGTATTGGGCTGAAAACGCCTGTTTTGAAACTCTGCACAGAAAGTGTTTGCAGACTGCTGAATCCACACACGGGTTTAACTCTGGAAGTTGAGTGCACACATTGACAACCGTTCTGTTAGATAGCTGCGTTTTGGATTTAGAAGCAGATATTTCCCTGGGCTTTCTGCTGTTTCTTCCATATGCCGGTATTGGGCTGAAAACGCCTGTTTTGAAACTCTGCACAGAAAGTGTTTGCAGACTGCTGAATCCACACACGGGTTTAACTCTGGAAGTTGAGTGCACGCATTGACAACCGTTCTGTTAGATAGCTGCGTTTTGGATTTAGAAGCAGATATTTCCCTGTGCTTTCTGCTGTTTCTTCCATATGCCGGTATTGGGCTGAAAACGCCTGTTTTGAAACTCTGCACAGAAAGTGTTTGCAGACTGCTGAATCCACACACGGGTTTAACTCTGGAAGTTGAGTGCACACATTGACAACCGTTCTGTTAGATAGCTGCGTTTTGGATTTAGAAGCAGATATTTCCCTGGGCTTTCTGCTGTTTCTTCCATATGCCGGTATTGGGCTGAAAACGCCTGCTTTGAAACTCTGCACAGAAAGTGTTTGCAGACTGCTGAATCCACACACGGGTTTAACTCTGGAAGTTGAGTGCACGCATTGACAACCGTTCTGTTAGATAGCTGCGTTTTGGATTTAGAAGCAGATATTTCCCTGGGCTTTCTGCTGTTTCTTCCATATGCCGGTATTGGGCTGAAAACGCCTGTTTTGAAACTCTGCACAGAAAGTGTTTGCAGACTGCTGAATCCACACACGGGTTTAACTCTGGAAGTTGAGTGCACACATTGACAACCGTTCTGTTAGATAGCTGCGTTTTGGATTTAGAAGCAGATATTTCCCTGGGCTTTCTGCTGTTTCTTCCATATGCCGGTAACGGGCTGAAAACGTCTGTTTTGAAACTCTGCACAGAAAGTGTTTGCAGACTGCTGAATCCACACACGGGTTTAACTCTGGAAGTTGAGTGCACACATTGACAACCGTTCTGTTAGTTGGCTGTGTTTTGGATTTAGAAGCAGATGTTTCCCTGGGCTTTCTGCTGTTTCTTCCATATGCCGGTATTGGGCTGAAAACGCCTGTTTTGAAACTCTGCACAGAAAGTGTTTGCAGACTGCTGAATCCACACACGGGTTTAACTCTGGAAGTTGAGTGCACACGTTTACAACCGTTCTGTTAGATAGCTGCGTTTTGGATTTAGAAGCAGATATTTCCCTGGGCTTTCTGCTGTTTCTTCCATATGCCGGTATTGGGCTGAAAACGCCTGTTTTGAAACTCTGCACAGAAAGTGTTTGCAGACTGCTGAATCCACACACGGGATTAACGCTGGAAGTTGAGTGCACACATTGACAACCGTTCTGTTAGATAGCTGCGTTTTGGATTTAGAATCAGATATTTCCCTGTGCTTTCTGCTGTTTCTTCCATATGCCGGTATTGGGCTGAAAACGTCTGTTTTGGGCCTCTGCAGAGAAAGTGTTTGCAGACTGCTGAATCCACACACGGGTTTAACTCTGGAAGTTCAGTGCACACATTGACAACCGTTCTGTTAGATAGCTGTGTTTTGGATTTAGAAGCAGATATTTCCCTGGGCTTTCTGCTGTTTCTTCCATATGCCGGTATTGGGCTGAAAACGCCTGTTTTGAAACTCTGCACAGAAAGTGTTTGCAGACTGCTGAATCCACACACGGGTTTAACTCTGGAAGTTGAGTGCACACATTGACAACCGTTCTGTTAGATAGCTGCGTTTTGGATTTAGAATCAGATATTTCCCTGGGCTTTCTGCTGTTTCTTCCATATGCCGGTATTGGGCTGAAAACGCCTGTTTTGAAACTCTGCACAGAAAGTGTTTGCAGACTGCTGAATCCACACACGGGTTTAACTCTGGAAGTTGAATGCACACATTGACAACCGTTCTGTTAGATAGCTGCGTTTTGGATTTAGAAGCAGATATTTCCCTGGTCTTTCTGCTGTTTCTTCCATATGCCGGTAACGGGCTGAAAACGTCTGTTTTGAAACTCTGCACAGAAAGTGTTTGCAGACTGCTGAATCCACACACGGGTTTAACTCTGGAAGTTGAGTGCACACATTGACAACCGTTCTGTTAGATAGCTGCGTTTTGGATTTAGAATCAGATATTTCCCTGGGCTTTCTGCTGTTTCTTCCATATGCCGGTATTGGGCTGAAAACGCCTGTTTTGAAACTCTGCACAGAAAGTGTTTGCAGACTGCTGAATCCACACACGGGTTTAACTCTGGAAGTTGAGTGCACACATTGACAACCGTTCTGTTAGATAGCTGCGTTTTGGATTTAGAAGCAGATATTTCCCTGGGCTTTCTGCTGTTTCTTCCATATGCCGGTATTGGGCTGAAAACGCCTGTTTTGAAACTCTGCACAGAAAGTGTTTGCAGACTGCTGAATCCACACACGGGTTTAACTCTGGAAGTTGAGTGCACACATTGACAACCGTTCTGTTAGATAGCTGCGTTTTGGATTTAGAAGCAGATATTTCCCTGTGCTTTCTGCTGTTTCTTCCATATGCCGGTATTGGGCTGAAAACGCCTGTTTTGAAACTCTGCACAGAAAGTGTTTGCAGACTGCTGAATCCACACACGGGTTTAACTCTGGAAGTTGAGTGCACACATTGACAACCGTTCTGTTAGATAGCTGCGTTTTGGATTTAGAAGCAGATATTTCCCTGTGCTTTCTGCTGTTTCTTCCATATGCCGGTAATGGGCTGAAAACGTCTGTTATGAAACTCTGCACAGAAAGTGTTTGCAGACTGCTGAATCCACACACGGGTTTAACTCTGGAAGTTGAGTGCACACATTGACAACCGTTCTGTTAGATAGCTGCGTTTTGGATTTAGAAGCAGATATTTCCCTGTGCTTTCTGCTGTTTCTTCCATATGCCGGTATTGGGCTGAAAACGCCTGTTTTGAAACTCTGCACGGAAAGTGTTTGCAGACTGCTGAATCCACACACGGGTTTAACTCTGGAAGTTGAGTGAACACATTGACAACCGTTCTGTTAGATAGCTGCGTTTTGGATTTAGAATCAGATATTTCCCTGGGCTTTCTGCTGTTTCTTCCATATGCCGGTATTGGGCTGAAAACGCCTGTTTTGAAACTCTGCACAGAAAGTGTTTGCAGACTGCTGAATCCACACACGGGTTTAACTCTGGAAGTTGAGTGCACACATTGACAACCGTTCTGCTAGATAGCTGCTTTTTGGATTTAGAAGCAGATATTTCCCTGTGCTTTCTGCTGTTTCTTCCATATGCCGGTAATGGGCTGAAAACGTCTGTTTTGAAACTCTGCACAGAAAGTGTTTGCAGACTGCTGAATCCACACACGGGTTTAACTCTGGAAGTTGAGTGCACACATTGACAACCGTTCTGTTAGATAGCTGCGTTTTGGATTTAGAATCAGATATTTCCCTGGGCTTTCTGCTGTTTCTTCCATATGCCGGTATTGGGCTGAAAACACCTGTTTTGAAACTCTGCACAGAAAGTGTTTGCAGACTGCTGAATCCACACACGGGTTTAACTCTGGAAGTTGAGTGAACACATTGACAACCGTTCTGTTAGATAGCTGCGTTTTGGATTTAGAAGCAGATATTTCCCTGTGCTTTCTGCTGTTTCTTCCATATGCCGGTATTGGGATGAAAACGCCTGTTTTGAAACTCTGCACAGAAAGTGTTTGCAGACTGCTGAATCGACACACGGGTTTAACTCTGGAAGTTGAGTGCTCACATTGACAACCGTTCTGTTAGATAGCTGCGTTTTGGATTTAGAAGCAGATATTTCCCTGGGCTTTCTGCTGTTTCTTCCATATGCCGGTAATGGGCTGAAAACGTCTGTTTTGAAACTCTGCACAGAAAGTGTTTGCAGACTGCTGAATCCACACACGGGTTTAACTCTGGAAGTTGAGTGCACACATTGACAACCGTTCTGTTAGATAGCTGCGTTTTGGATTTAGAAGCAGATATTTCCCTGGGCTTTCTGCTGTTTCTTCCATATGCCGGTATTGGGCTGAAAACGCCTGTTTTGAAACTCTGCACAGAAAGTGTTTGCAGACTGCTGAATCCACACACGGGTTTAACTCTGGAAGTTGAGTGCACACATTGACAACCGTTCTGTTAGATAGCTGCGTTTTGGATTTAGAAGCAGATATTTCCCTGGGCTTTCTGCTGTTTCTTCCATATGCCGGTAACGGGCTGAAAACGTCTGTTTTGAAACTCTGCACAGAAAGTGTTTGCAGACTGCTGAATCCACACACGGGTTTAACTCTGGAAGTTGAGTGCACACATTGACAACCGTTCTGTTAGATAGCTGCGTTTTGGATTTAGAAGCAGATATTTCCCTGGGCTTTCTGCTGTTTCTTCCATATGCCGGTATTGGGCTGAAAACGCCTGTTTTGAAACTCTGCACAGAAAGTGTTTGCAGACTGCTGAATCCACACACGGGTTTAACTCTGGAAGTTGAGTGCACACATTGACAACCGTTCTGTTAGATAGCTGCGTTTTGGATTTAGAAGCAGATATTTCCCTGGGCTTTCTGCTGTTTCTTCCAAATGCCGGTATTGGGCTGAAAACGCCTGTTTTGAAACTCTGCACAGAAAGTGTTTGCAGACTGCTGAATCCACACACGGGTTTAACTCTGGAAGTTGAGTGCACGCATTGACAACCGTTCTGTTAGATAGCTGCGTTTTGGATTTAGAAGCAGATATTTCCCTGGGCTTTCTGCTGTTTCTTCCATATGCCGGTATTGGGCTGAAAACGCCTGTTTTGAAACTCTGCACAGAAAGTGTTTGCAGACTGCTGAATCCACACACGGGTTTAACTCTGGAAGTTGAGTGCACACATTGACAACCGTTCTGTTAGATAGCTGCGTTTTGGATTTAGAATCAGATATTTCCCTGTGCTTTCTGCTGTTTCTTCCATATGCCGGTATTGGGCTGAAAACGTCTGTTTTGAAACTCTGCACAGAAAGTGTTTGCAGACTGCTGAATCCACACACGGGTTTAACTCTGGAAGTTGAGTGCACACATTGACAACCGTTCTGTTAGATAGCTGCGTTTTGGATTTAGAAGCAGATATTTCCCTGGGCTTTCTGGTGTTTCTTCCATATGCCGGTATTGGGCTGAAAACGCCTGTTTTGAAACTCTGCACAGAAAGTGTTTGCAGACTGCTGAATCCACACACGGGTTTAACTCTGGAAGTTAAGTGCACACATTGACAACCGTTCTGTTAGATAGCTGCGTTTTGGATTTAGAAGCAGATATTTCCCTGTGCTTTCTGCTGTTTCTTCCATATGCCGGTAATGGGCTGAAAACTTCTGTTTTGAAACTCTGCACAGAAAGTGTTTGCAGACTGCTGAATCCACACACGGGTTTAACTCTGGAAGTTGAGTGCACACATTGACAACCGTTCTGTTAGATAGCTGCGTTTTGGATTTAGAAGCAGATATTTCCCTGGGCTTTCTGCTGTTTCTTCCATATGCCGGTATTGGGCTGAAAACGCCTGTTTTGAAACTCTGCACAGAAAATGTTTGCAGACTGCTGAATCCACACACGGGTTTAACTCTGGAAGTTGAGTGCACACATTGACAACCGTTCTGTTAGATAGCTGCGTTTTGGATTTAGAAGCAGATATTTCCCTGTGTTTTCTGCTGTTTCTTCCATATGCCGGTAACGGGCTGAAAACGTCTGTTTTGAAACTCTGCACAGAAAGTGTTTGCAGACTGCTGAATCCACACACGGGTTTAACTCTGGAAGTTGAGTGCACACATTGACAACCGTTCTGTTATATAGCTGCTTTTTGGATTTAGAAGCAGATATTTCCCTGTGCTTTCTGCTGTTTCTTCCTTATGCCGGTATTGGGCTGAAAACGCCTGTTTTGAAACTCTGCACAGAAAGTGTTTGCAGACTGCTGAATCCACACACGGGTTTAACTCTGGAAGTTGAGTGCTCACATTGACAACCGTTCTGTTAGATAGGTGCGTTTTGGATTTAGAAGCAGATATTTCCCTGGGCGTTCTGCTGTTTCTTCCATATGCCGGTATTGGGCTGAAAACGCCTGCTTTGAAACTCTGCACAGAAAGTGTTTGCAGACTGCTGAATCCACACACGGGATTAACTCTGGAAGTTGAGTGCACACATTGACAACCGTTCTGTTAGATAGCTGCGTTTTGGATTTAGAATCAGATATTTCCCTGGGCTTTCTGCTGTTTCTTCCATATGCCGGTATTGGGCTGAAAACGCCTGTTTTGAAACTCTGCACAGAAAGTGTTTGCAGACTGCTGAATCCACACACGGGTTTAACTCTGGAAGTTGAGTGCACACATTGACAACCGTTCTGTTAGATAGCTGCGTTTTGGATTTAGAAGCAGATATTTCCCTGGGCTTTCTGCTGTTTCTTCCATATGCCGGTAATGGGCTGAAAACGTCTGTTTTGAAACTCTGCACAGAAAGTGTTTGCAGACTGCTGAATCCACACACGGGTTTAACTCTGGAAGTTGAATGCACACATTGACAACCGTTCTGTTAGATAGCTGCGTTTTGGATTTAGAAGCAGATACTTCCCTGGGCTTTCTGCTGTTTCTTCCATATGCCGGTATTGGGCTGAAAACGCCTGTTTTGAAACTCTGCACAGAAAGTGTTTGCAGACTGCTGAATCCACACACGGGTTTAACTCTGGAAGTTGAGTGCACACATTGACAACCGTTCTGTTAGATAGCTGCGTTTTGGATTTAGAAGCAGATATTTCCCTGGGCTTTCTGCTGTTTCTTCCATATGCCGGTATTGGGCTGAAAACGCCTGTTTTGAAACTCTGCACAGAAAGTGTTTGCAGACTGCTGAATCCACACACGGGTTTAACTCTGGAAGTTGAGTGCACACATTGACAACCGTTCTGTTAGATAGCTGCGTTTTGGATTTAGAAGCAGATATTTCCCTGGGCTTTCTGCTGTTTCTTCCATATGCCGGTATTGGGCTGAAAACGCCTGTTTTGAAACTCTGCACAGAAAGTGTTTGCAGACTGCTGAATCCACACACGGGTTTAACTCTGGAAGTTGAGTGCACGCATTGACAACCGTTCTGTTAGATAGCTGCGTTTTGGATTTAGAAGCAGATATTTCCCTGTGCTTTCTGCTGTTTCTTCCATATGCCGGTATTGGGCTGAAAACGCCTGTTTTGAAACTCTGCACAGAAAGTGTTTGCAGACTGCTGAATCCACACACGGGTTTAACTCTGGAAGTTGAGTGCACACATTGACAACCGTTCTGTTAGATAGCTGCGTTTTGGATTTAGAATCAGATATTTCCCTGTGCTTTCTGCTGTTTCTTCCATATGCCGGTATTGGGCTGAAAACGTCTGTTTTGAAACTCTGCACAGAAAGTGTTTGCAGACTGCTGAATCCACACACGGGTTTAACTCTGGAAGTTGAGTGCACACATTGACAACCGTTCTGTTAGATAGCTGCGTTTTGGATTTAGAAGCAGATATTTCCCTGGGCTTTCTGGTGTTTCTTCCATATGCCGGTATTGGGCTGAAAACGCCTGTTTTGAAACTCTGCACAGAAAGTGTTTGCAGACTGCTGAATCCACACACGGGTTTAACTCTGGAAGTTAAGTGCACACATTGACAACCGTTCTGTTAGATAGCTGCGTTTTGGATTTAGAAGCAGATATTTCCCTGTGCTTTCTGCTGTTTCTTCCATATGCCGGTAATGGGCTGAAAACTTCTGTTTTGAAACTCTGCACAGAAAGTGTTTGCAGACTGCTGAATCCACACACGGGTTTAACTCTGGAAGTTGAGTGCACACATTGACAACCGTTCTGTTAGATAGCTGCGTTTTGGATTTAGAAGCAGATATTTCCCTGGGCTTTCTGCTGTTTCTTCCATATGCCGGTATTGGGCTGAAAACGCCTGTTTTGAAACTCTGCACAGAAAATGTTTGCAGACTGCTGAATCCACACACGGGTTTAACTCTGGAAGTTGAGTGCACACATTGACAACCGTTCTGTTAGATAGCTGCGTTTTGGATTTAGAAGCAGATATTTCCCTGTGTTTTCTGCTGTTTCTTCCATATGCCGGTAACGGGCTGAAAACGTCTGTTTTGAAACTCTGCACAGAAAGTGTTTGCAGACTGCTGAATCCACACACGGGTTTAACTCTGGAAGTTGAGTGCACACATTGACAACCGTTCTGTTATATAGCTGCTTTTTGGATTTAGAAGCAGATATTTCCCTGTGCTTTCTGCTGTTTCTTCCTTATGCCGGTATTGGGCTGAAAACGCCTGTTTTGAAACTCTGCACAGAAAGTGTTTGCAGACTGCTGAATCCACACACGGGTTTAACTCTGGAAGTTGAGTGCTCACATTGACAACCGTTCTGTTAGATAGGTGCGTTTTGGATTTAGAAGCAGATATTTCCCTGGGCGTTCTGCTGTTTCTTCCATATGCCGGTATTGGGCTGAAAACGCCTGCTTTGAAACTCTGCACAGAAAGTGTTTGCAGACTGCTGAATCCACACACGGGATTAACTCTGGAAGTTGAGTGCACACATTGACAACCGTTCTGTTAGATAGCTGCGTTTTGGATTTAGAATCAGATATTTCCCTGGGCTTTCTGCTGTTTCTTCCATATGCCGGTATTGGGCTGAAAACGCCTGTTTTGAAACTCTGCACAGAAAGTGTTTGCAGACTGCTGAATCCACACACGGGTTTAACTCTGGAAGTTGAGTGCACACATTGACAACCGTTCTGTTAGATAGCTGCGTTTTGGATTTAGAAGCAGATATTTCCCTGGGCTTTCTGCTGTTTCTTCCATATGCCGGTAATGGGCTGAAAACGTCTGTTTTGAAACTCTGCACAGAAAGTGTTTGCAGACTGCTGAATCCACACACGGGTTTAACTCTGGAAGTTGAATGCACACATTGACAACCGTTCTGTTAGATAGCTGCGTTTTGGATTTAGAAGCAGATACTTCCCTGGGCTTTCTGCTGTTTCTTCCATATGCCGGTATTGGGCTGAAAACGCCTGTTTTGAAACTCTGCACAGAAAGTGTTTGCAGACTGCTGAATCCACACACGGGTTTAACTCTGGAAGTTGAGTGCACACATTGACAACCGTTCTGTTAGATAGCTGCGTTTTGGATTTAGAAGCAGATATTTCCCTGGGCTTTCTGCTGTTTCTTCCATATGCCGGTATTGGGCTGAAAACGCCTGTTTTGAAACTCTGCACAGAAAGTGTTTGCAGACTGCTGAATCCACACACGGGTTTAACTCTGGAAGTTGAGTGCACACATTGACAACCGTTCTGTTAGATAGCTGCGTTTTGGATTTAGAAGCAGATATTTCCCTGGGCTTTCTGCTGTTTCTTCCATATGCCGGTATTGGGCTGAAAACGCCTGTTTTGAAACTCTGCACAGAAAGTGTTTGCAGACTGCTGAATCCACACACGGGTTTAACTCTGGAAGTTGAGTGCACACATTGACAACCGTTCTGTTAGATAGCTGCGTTTTGGATTTAGAAGCAGATATTTCCCTGTGCTTTCTGCTGTTTCTTCCATATGCCGGTATTGGGCTGAAAACGCCTGTTTTGAAACTCTGCACAGAAAGTGTTTGCAGACTGCTGAATCCACACACGGGTTTAACTCTGGAAGTTGAGTGCACACATTGACAACCGTTCTGTTAGATAGCTGCATTTTGGATTTAGAAGCAGATATTTCCCTGTGCTTTCTGCTGTTTCTTCCATATGCCGGTAATGGGCTGAAAACGCCTGTTTTGAAACTCTGCACGGAAAGTGTTTGCAGACTGCTGAATCCACACACGGGTTTAACTCTGGAAGTTGAGTGCACACCTTGACAACCGTTCTGTTAGATAGCTGCGTTTTGGATTTAGAAGCAGATATTTCCCTGTGCTTTCTGCTGTTTCTTCCATATGCCGGTATTGGGCTGAAAACGCCTGTTTTGAAACTCTGCACGGAAAGTGTTTGCAGACTGCTGAATCCACACACGGGTTTAACTCTGGAAGTTGAGTGCACACATTGACAACCGTTCTGTTAGATAGCTGCGTTTTCGATTTAGAAGCAGATATTTCCCTGTGCTTTCTGCTGTTTCTTTCATATGCCGGTAATGGGCTGAAAACGTCTGTTTTGAAACTCTGCACAGAAAGTGTTTGCAGACTGCTGAATCCACACACGGGTTTAACTCTGGAAGTTGAGTGCACACATTGACAACCGTTCTGTTAGATAGCTGCGTTTTGGATTTAGAATCAGATATTTCCCTGGGCTTTCTGCTGTTTCTTCCATATGCCGGTATTGGGTTGAAAACGCCTGTTTTGAAACTCTGCACAGAAAGTGTTTGCAGACTGCTGAATCCACACACGGGTTTAACTCTGGAAGTTGAGTGCACACATTGACAACCGTTCTGTTAGATAGCTGCGTTTTGGATTTAGAAGCAGATATTTCCCTGGGCTTTCTGCTGTTTCTTCCATATGCCGGTAATGGGCTGAAAACGTCTGTTATGAAACTCTGCACAGAAAGTGTTTGCAGACTGCTGAATCCACACACGGGTTTAACTCTGGAAGTTGAGTGCACACATTGACAACCGTTCTGTTAGATAGCTGCGTTTTGGATTTAGAAGCAGATATTTCCCTGTGCTTTCTGCTGTTTCTTCCATATGCCGGTATTGGGCTGAAAACGCCTGTTTTGAAACTGTGCACGGAAAGTGTTTGCAGAATGCTGAATCCACACACGGGTTTAACTCTGGAAGTTGAGTGCACACATTGACAACCGTTCTGTTAGATAGCTGCGTTTTCGATTTAGAAGCAGATATTTCCCTGTGCTTTCTGCTGTTTCTTCCATATGCCGGTAATGGGCTGAAAACGTCTGTTTTGAAACTCTGCACAGAAAGTGTTTGCAGACTGCTGAATCCACACACGGGTTTAACTCTGGAAGTTGAGTGCACACATTGACAACCGTTCTGTTAGATAGCTGCGTTTTGGATTTAGAATCAGATATTTCCCTGGGCTTTCTGCTGTTTCTTCCATATGCCGGTATTGGGTTGAAAACGCCTGTTTTGAAACTCTGCACAGAAAGTGTTTGCAGACTGCTGAATCCACACACGGGTTTAACTCTGGAAGTTGAGTGCACACATTGACAACCGTTCTGTTAGATAGCTGCGTTTTGGATTTAGAAGCAGATATTTCCCTGTGCTTTCTGCTGTTTCTTCCATATGCCGGTAATGGGCTGAAAACGTCTGTTTTGAAACTCTGCACAGAAAGTGTTTGCAGACTGCTGAATCCACACACGGGTTTAACTCTGGAAGTTGAGTGCACACATTGACAACCGTTCTGTTAGATAGGTGCGTTTAGGATTTAGAAGCAGATATTTCCCTGGGCTTTCTGCTGTTTCTTCCATATGCCGGTATTGGGCTGAAAACGCCTGTTTTGAAACTCTGCACAGAAAGTGTTTGCAGACTGCTGAATCCACACACGGGATTAACTCTGGAAGTTGAGTGCACACATTGACAACCGTTCTGTTAGATAGCTGCGTTTTGGATTTAGAAGCAGATATTTCCCTGTGCTTTCTGCTGTTTCTTCCATATGCCGGTATTGGGCTTAAAACGTCTGTTTTGGGCCTCTGCAGAGAAAGTGTTTGCAGACTGCTGAATCCACACACGGGTTTAACTCTGGAAGTTGAGTGCACACATTGACAACCGTTCTGTTAGATAGCTGCGTTTTGGATTTAGAAGCAGATATTTCCCTGGGCTTTCTGCTGTTTCTTCCATATGCCGGTATTGGGCTGAAAACGCCTGTTTTGAAACTCTGCACAGAAAGTGTTTGCAGACTGCTGAATCCACACACGGGTTTAACTCTGGAAGTTGAGTGCAAACATTGACAACCGTTCTGTTAGATAGCTGCGTTTTGGATTTAGAATCAGATATTTCCCTGGGCTTTCTGCTGTTTCTTCCATATGCCGGTATTGGGCTGAAAACGCCTGTTTTGAAACTCTGCACAGAAAGTGTTTGCAGACTGCTGAATCCACACACGGGTTTAACTCTGGAAGTTGAGTGCACACATTGACAACCGTTCTGTTAGATAGCTGCGTTTTGGATTTAGAATCAGATATTTCCCTGGGCTTTCTGCTGTTTCTTCCATATGCCGGTAATGGGCTGAAAACGTCTGTTTTGAAACTCTGCACAGAAAGTGTTTGCAGACTGCTGAATCCACACACGGGTTTAACTCTGGAAGTTGAATGCACACATTGACAACCGTTCTGTTAGATAGCTGCGTTTTGGATTTAGAAGCAGATATTTACCTGTGCTTTCTGGTGTTTCTTCCATATGCCGGTATTGGGCTGAAAACGCCTGTTTTGAAACTCTGCACGGAAAGTGTTTGCAGACTGCTGAATCCACACACGGGTTTAACTCTGGAAGTTGAGTGCACACATTGACAACCGTTCTGTTAGATAGCTGCGTTTTCGATTTAGAAGCAGATATTTCCCTGTGCTTTCTGCTGTTTCTTCCATATGCCGGTAATGGGCTGAAAACGTCTGTTTTGAAACTCTGCACAGAAAGTGTTTGCAGACTGCTGAATCCACACACGGGTTTAACTCTGGAAGTTGAGTGCACACATTGACAACCGTTCTGTTAGATAGCTGCGTTTTGGATTTAGAATCAGATATTTCCCTGGGCTTTCTGCTGTTTCTTCCATATGCCGGTATTGGGTTGAAAACGCCTGTTTTGAAACTCTGCACAGAAAGTGTTTGCAGACTGCTGAATCCACACACGGGTTTAACTCTGGAAGTTGAGTGCACACATTGACAACCGTTCTGTTAGATAGCTGCGTTTTGGATTTAGAAGCATATATTTCCCTTTGCTTTCTGCTGTTTCTTCCATATGCCGGTAATGGGCTGAAAACGTCTGTTTTGAAACTCTGCACAGAAAGTGTTTGCAGACTGCGGAATCCACACACGGGTTTAACTCTGGAAGTTGAGTGCACACATTGACAACCGTTCTGTTAGATAGCTGCGTTTTGGATTTAGAATCAGATATTTCCCTGGGCTTTCTGCTGTTTCTTCCATATGCCGGTATTGGGCTGAAAACGCCTGTTTGGAAACTCTGCACAGAAAGTGTTTGCAGACTGCTGAATCCACACACGGGTTTAACTCTGGAAGTTGAGTGCACACATTGACAACCGTTCTGTTAGATAGCTGCGTTTTGGATTTAGAAGCAGATATTTCCCTGTGCTTTCTGCTGTTTCTTCCATATGCCGGTAATGGGCTGAAAACGTCTGTTTTGAAACTCTGCACAGAAAGTGTTTGCAGACTGCTGAATCCACACACGGGTTTAACTCTGGAAGTTGAGTGCACACATTGACAACCGTTCTGTTAGATAGCTGCGTTTTGGATTTAGAAGCAGATATTTCCCTGGGCTTTCTGCTGTTTCTTCCATATGCCGGTATTGGGCTGAAAACGCCTGTTTTGAAACTCTGCACAGAAAGTGTTTGCAGACTGCTGAATCCACACACGGGTTTAACTCTGGAAGTTGAGTGCACACATTGACAACCGTTCTGTTAGATAGCTGCGTTTTGGATTTAGAAGCAGATATTTCCCTGGGCTTTCTGCTGTTTCTTCCATATGCCGGTATTGGGCTGAAAACGCCTGTTTTGAAACTCTGCACAGAAAGTGTTTGCATACTGCTGAATCGACACACGGGTTTAACTCTGGAAGTTGAGTGCACACATTGACAACCGTTCTGTTAGATAGCTGCGTTTTGGATTTAGAATCAGATATTTCCCTGGGCTTTCTGCTGTTTCTTCCATATGCCGGTATTGGGCTGAAAACGCCTGTTTTGAAACTCTGCACAGAAAGTGTTTGCAGACTGCTGAATCCACACACGGGTTTAACTCTGGAAGTTGAGTGCACACATTGACAACCGTTCTGTTAGATAGCTGCGTTTTGGATTTAGAAGCAGATATTTCCCTGTGCTTTCTGCTGTTTCTTCCATATGCCGGTATTGGGCTGAAAACGCCTGTTTTGAAACTCTGCACAGAAAGTGTTTGCAGACTGCTGAATCCACACACGGGTTTAACTCTGGAAGTTGAGTGCTCACATTGACAACCGTTCTGTTAGATAGCTGCGTTTTGGATTTAGAAGCAGATATTTCCCTGGGCTTTCTGCTGTTTCTTCCATATGCCGGTATTGGGCTGAAAACGCCTGTTTTGAAACTCTGCACAGAAAGTGTTTGCATACTGCTGAATCGACACACGGGTTTAACTCTGGAAGTTGAGTGCACACATTGACAACCGTTCTGTTAGATAGCTGCGTTTTGGATTTAGAAGCAGATATTTCCCTGTGCTTTCTGCTATTTCTTCCATATGCCGGTAATGGGCTGAAAACGCCTGTTTTGAAACTCTGCACAGAAAGTGTTTGCAGACTGCTGAATCCACACACGGGTTTAACTCTGGAAGTTGAGTGCACACATTGACAACCGTTCTGTTAGATAGCTGTGTTTTGGATTTAGAAGCAGATATTTCCCTGTGCTTTCTGCTGTTTCTTCCATATGCCGGTATTGGGCTGAAAACGCCTGTTTTGAAACTCTGCACAGAAAGTGTTTGCAGACTGCTGAATCCACACACGGGTTTAACTCTGGAAGTTGAGTGCACACATTGACAACCGTTCTGTTAGATAGCTGCGTTTTGGATTTAGAAGCAGATATTTCCCTGGGCTTTCTGCTGTTTCTTCCATATGCCGGTAATGGGCTGAAAACGTCTGTTTTGAAACTCTGCACAGAAAGTGTTTGCAGACTGCTGAATCCACACACGGGTTTAACTCTGGAAGTTGAGTGCACACATTGACAACCGTTCTGTTAGATAGCTGCGTTTTGGATTTAGAAGCAGATATTTCCCTGGGCTTTCTGCTGTTTCTTCCATAGGCCGGTATTGGGCTGAAAACGCCTGTTTTGAAACTCTGCACAGAAAGTGTTTGCAGACTGCTGAATCCACACACGGGTTTAACTCTGGAAGTTGAGTGCACACATTGACAACCGTTCTGTTAGATAGCTGCGTTTTGGATTTAGAAGCAGATATTTCCCTGTGCTTTCTGCTGTTTCTTCCATATGCCGGTAATGGGCTGAAAACGTCTGTTTTGAAACTCTGCACAGAAAGTGGTTGCAGACTGCTGAATCCACACACGGGTTTAACTCTGGAAGTTGAGTGCACACATTGACAACCGTTCTGTTAGATAGCTGCGTTTTGGATTTAGAAGCAGATATTTCCCTGGGCTTTCTGCTATTTCTTCCATATGCCGGTATTGGGCTGAAAACGCCTGTTTTGAAACTCTGCACAGAAAGTGTTTGCAGACTGCTGAATCCACACACGGGTTTAACTCTGGAAGTTGAGTGCACACATTGACAACCGTTCTGTTAGATAGCTGCGTTTTGGATTTAGAAGCAGATATTTCCCTGTGCTTTCTGCTGTTTCTTCCATATGCCGGTATTGGGTTGAAAACGCCTGTTTTGAAACTCTGCACAGAAAGTGTTTGCAGACTGCTGAATCCACACACGGGTTTAACTCTGGAAGTTGAGTGCACACATTGACAACCGTTCTGTTAGATAGCTGCGTTTTGGATTTAGAAGCAGATATTTCCCTGGGCTTTCTGCTGTTTCTTCCATATGCCGGTAACGGGCTGAAAACGTCTGTTTTGAAACTCTGCACAGAAAGTGTTTGCAGACTGCTGAATCCACACACGGGTTTAACTCTGGAAGTTGAGTGCACACATTGACAACCGTTCTGTTAGATAGCTGCGTTTTGGATTTAGAATCAGATATTTCCCTGTGCTTTCTGCTGTTTCTTCCATATGCCGGTATTGGGCTGAAAACGCCTGTTTTGAAACTCTGCACAGAAAGTGTTTGCAGACTGCTGAATCCACACACGGGTTTAACTCTGGAAGTTGAGTGCACACATTGACAACCGTTCTGTTAGATAGCTGCGTTTTGGATTTAGAAGCAGATATTTCCCTGTGCTTTCTGCTGTTTCTTCCCTATGCCGGTATTGGGCTGAAAACGCCTGTTTTGAAACTCTGCACAGAAAGTGTTTGCAGACTGCTGAATCCACACACGGGTTTAACTCTGGAAGTTGAGTGCACGCATTGACAACCGTTCTGTTAGATAGCTGCGTTTTGGATTTAGAAGCAGATATTTCCCTGTGCTTTCTGCTGTTTCTTCCCTATGCCGGTATTGGGCTGAAAACGCCTGTTTTGAAACTCTGCACAGAAAGTGTTTGCAGACTGCTGAATCCACACACGGGTTTAACTCTGGAAGTTGAGTGCACGCATTGACAACCGTTCTGTTAGATAGCTGCGTTTTGGATTTAGAAGCAGATATTTCCCTGGGCTTTCTGCTGTTTCTTCCATATGCCGGTATTGGGCTGAAAACGCCTGTTTTGAAACTCTGCACAGAAAGTGTTTGCAGACTGCTGAATCCACACACGGGTTTAACTCTGGAAGTTGAGTGCACGCATTGACAACCGTTCTGTTAGATAGCTGCGTTTTGGATTTAGAAGCAGATATTTCCCTGGGCTTTCTGCTGTTTCTTCCATATGCCGGTATTGGGCTGAAAACGCCTGTTTTGAAACTCTGCACAGAAAGTGTTTGCAGACTGCTGAATCCACACACGGGTTTAACTCTGGAAGTTGAGTGCACACATTGACAACCGTTCTGTTAGATAGCTGCGTTTTGGATTTAGAAGCAGATATTTCCCTGGGCTTTCTGCTGTTTCTTCCATATGCCGGTATTGGGCTGAAAACGCCTGTTTTGAAACTCTGCACAGAAAGTGTTTGCAGACTGCTGAATCCACACACGGGTTTAACTCTGGAAGTTGAGTGCACACATTGACAACCGTTCTGTTAGATAGCTGCGTTTTGGATTTAGAAGCAGATATTTCCCTGGGCTTTCTGCTGTTTCTTCCATATGCCGGTAAAGGGCTGAAAACGTCTGTATTGAAACTCTGCACAGAAAGTGTTTGCAGACTGCTGAATCCACACACGGGTTTAACTCTGGAAGTTGAGTGCACACATTGACAACCGTTCTGTTAGATAGCTGCGTTTTGGATTTAGAAGCAGATATTTCCCTGGGCTTTCTGCTGTTTCTTCCATATGCCGGTATTGGGCTGAAAACGCCTGTTTTGAAACTCTGCACAGAAAGTGTTTGCAGACTGCTGAATCCACACACGGGTTTAACTCTGGAAGTTGAGTGCACGCATAGACAACCGTTCTGTTAGATAGCTGCGTTTTGGATTTAGAAGCAGATATTTCCCTGGGCTTTCTGCTGTTTCTTCCATATGCCGGTATTGGGCTGAAAACGCCTGTTTTGAAACTCTGCACAGAAAGTGTTTGCAGACTGCTGAATCCACACACGGGTTTAACTCTGGAAGTTGAGTGCACACATTGACAACCGTTCTGTTAGATAGCTGCGTTTTGGATTTAGAAGCAGATATTTCCCTGGGCTTTCTGCTGTTTCTTCCATATGCCGGTAATGGGCTGAAAACGCCTGTTTTGAAACTCTGCACAGAAAGTGTTTGCAGACTGCTGAATCCACACACGGGTTTAACTCTGGAAGTTGAGTGCACACATTGACAACCGTTCTGTTAGATAGCTGCGTTTTGGATTTAGAAGCAGATATTTCCCTGGGCTTTCTGCTGTTTCTTCCATATGCCGGTATTGGGCTGAAAACGCCTGTTTTGAAACTCTGCACAGAAAGTGTTTGCAGACTGCTGAATCCACACACGGGTTTAACTCTGGAAGTTGAGTGCACACATTGACAACCGTTCTGTTACATAGCTGCGTTTTGGATTTAGAAGCAGATATTTCCCTGGGCTTTCTGCTGTTTCTTCCCTATGCCAGTATTGGGCTGAAAACGCCTGTTTTGAAACTCTGCACAGAAAGTGTTTGCAGACTGCTGAATCCACACACGGGTTTAACTCTGGAAGTTGAGTGCACGCATTGACAACTGTTCTGTTAGATAGCTGCGTTTTGGATTTAGAAGCAGATATTTCCCTGGGCTTTCTGCTGTTTCTTCCATATGCCGGTATTGGGCTGAAAACGCCGGTTTTGAAACTCTGCACAGAAAGTGTTTGCAGACTGCTGAATCCACACACGGGTTTAACTCTGGAAGTTGAGTGCACACATTGACAACCGTTCTGTTAGATAGCTGCGTTTTGGATTTAGAAGCAGATATTTCCCTGTGCTTTCTGCTGTTTCTTCCATATGCCGGTAATGGGGTGAAAACGTCTGTTTTGAAACTCTGCACAGAAAGTGTTTGCAGACTGCTGAATCCACACACGGGTTTAACTCTGGAAGTTGAGTGCACACATTGACAACCGTTCTGTTAGATAGCTGCGTTTTGGATTTAGAAGCAGATATTTCCCTGGGCTTTCTGGTGTTTCTTCCATATGCCGGTATTGGCCTGAAAACGCCTGTTTTGAAACTCTGCACAGAAAGTGTTTGCAGACTGCTGAATCCACACACGGGTTTAACTCTGGAAGTTGAGTGCACACATTGACAACCGTTCTGTTAGATAGCTGCTTTTTGGATTTAGAAGCAGATATTTCCCTGTGCTTTCTGCTGTTTCTTCCATATGCCGGTAATGGGCTGAAAACGTCTGTTTTGAAACTCTGCACAGAAAGTGTTTGCAGACTGCTGAATCCACACACGGGTTTAACTCTGGAAGTTGAGTGCACACATTGACAACCGTTCTGTTAGATAGCTGCGTTTTGGATTTAGAAGCAGATATTTCCCTGGGCTTTCTGCTGTTTCTTCCATATGCCGGTATTGGGCTGAAAACGCCTGTTTTGAAACTCTGCACAGAAAGTGTTTGCAGACTGCTGAATCCACACACGGGTTTAACTCTGGAAGTTGAGTGCACACATTGACAACCGTTCTGTTAGATAGCTGCGTTTTGGATTTAGAAGCAGATATTTCCCTGGGCTTTCTGCTGTTTCTTCCATATGCCCGTATTGGGCTGAAAACGCCGGTTTTGAAACTCTGCACAGAAAGTGTTTGCAGACTGCTGAATCCACACACGGGTTTAACTCTGGAAGTTGAGTGCACACATTGACAACCGTTCTGTTAGATAGCTGCGTTTTGGATTTAGAAGCAGATATTTCCCTGTGCTTTCTGCTGTTTCTTCCATATGCCGGTAATGGGCTGAAAACGTCTGTTTTGAAACTCTGCACAGAAAGTGTTTGCAGACTGCTGAATCCACACACGGGTTTAATTCTGGAAGTTGAGTGCACACATTGACAACCGTTCTGTTAGATAGCTGCGTTTTGGATTTAGAAGCAGATATTTCCCTGGGCTTTCTGCTGTTTCTTCCATATGCCGGTATTGGGCTGAAAACGCCTGTTTTGAAACTCTGCACAGAAAGTGTTTGCAGACTGCTGAATCAACACACGGGTTTAACTCTGGAAGTTGAGTGCACAGATTGACAACCGTTCTGTTAGAGAGCTGCGTTTTGGATTTAGAAGCAGATATTTCCCTGTGCTTTCTGCTGTTTCTTCCATATGCCGGTAATGGGCTGAAAACGTCTGTTTTGAAACTCTGCACAGAAAGTGTTTGCAGACTGCTGAATCCACACACGGGTTTAACTCTGGAAGTTGAGTGAACACATTGACAACCGTTCTGTTAGATAGCTGCGTTTTGGATTTAGAAGCAGATATTTCCCTGGGCTTTCTGCTGTTTCTTCCATATGCCGGTATTGGGCTGAAAACGCCTGTTTTGAAACTCTGCACAGAAAGTGTTTGCAGACTGCTGAATCCACACACGGGTTTAACTCTGGAAGTTGAGTGCACACATTGACAACCGTTCTGTTAGATAGCTGCGTTTTGGATTTAGAAGCAGATATTTCCCTCTGCTTTCTGCTGTTTCTTCCATATGCCGGTAACGGGCTGAAAACGTCTGTTTTGAAACTCTGCACAGAAAGTGTTTGCAGACTGCTGAATCCACACACGGGTTTAACTCTGGAAGTTGAGTGCACACATTGACAACCGTTCTGTTAGATAGCTGCGTTTTGGATTTAGAATCAGATATTTCCTTGGGCTTTCTGCTGTTTCTTCCATATGCCGGTATTGGGCTGAAAACGCCTGTTTTGAAACTCTGCACAGAAAGTGTTTGCAGACTGCTGAATCCACACACGGGTTTAACTCTGGAAGTTGAGTGCACACATTGACAACCGTTCTGTTAGATAGCTGCGTTTTGGATTTAGAAGCAGATATTTCCCTGGGCTTTCTGCTGTTTCTTCCATATGCCGGTATTGGGCTGAAAACGCCTGTTTTGAAACTCTGCACAGAAAGTGTTTGCAGACTGCTGAATCCACACACGGGTTTAACTCTGGAAGTTGAGTGCACACATTGACAACCGTTCTGTTAGATAGCTGCGTTTTGGATTTAGAAGCAGATATTTCCCTGGGCTTTCTGCTGTTTCTTCCATATGCCGGTATTGGGCTGAAAACGCCTGTTTTGAAACTCTGCACAGAAAGTGTTTGCAGACTGCTGAATCCACACACGGGTTTAACTCTGGAAGTTGAGTGCACACATTGACAACCGTTCTGTTAGATAGCTGCGTTTTGGATTTAGAAGCAGATATTTCCCTGGGCTTTCTGCTGTTTCTTCCATATGCCGGTAATGGGCTGAAAACGCCTGTTTTGAAACTCTGCACAGAAAGTGTTTGCAGACTGCTGAATCCACACACGGGTTTAACTCTGGAAGTTGAGTGCACACATTGACAACCGTTCTGTTAGATAGCTGCGTTTTGGATTTAGAAGCAGATATTTCCCTGGGCTTTCTGCTGTTTCTTCCATATGCCGGTATTGGGCTGAAAACGCCTGTTTTGAAACTCTGCACAGAAAGTGTTTGCAGACTGCTGAATCCACACACGGGTTTAACTCTGGAAGTTGAGTGCACGCATTGACAACCGTTCTGTTAGATAGCTGCGTTTTGGATTTAGAAGCAGATATTTCCCTGGGCTTTCTGCTGTTTCTTCCATATGCCGGTATTGGGCTGAAAACGCCTGTTTTGAAACTCTGCACAGAAAGTGTTTGCAGACTGCTGAATCCACACACGGGTTTAACTCTGGAAGTTGAGTGCACACATTGACAACCGTTCTGTTAGATAGCTGCGTTTTGGATTTAGAAGCAGATATTTCCCTGTGCTTTCTGCTGTTTCTTCCATATGCCGGTAATGGGCTGAAAACGTCTGTTTTGAAACTCTGCACAGAAAGTGTTTGCAGACTGCTGAATCCACACACGGGTTTAACTCTGGAAGTTGAGTGCACACATTGACAACCGTTCTGTTAGATAGCTGCGTTTTGGATTTAGAAGCAGATATTTCCCTGGGCTTTCTGGTGTTTCTTCCATATGCCGGTATTGGGCTGAAAACGCCTGTTTTGAAACTCTGCACAGAAAGTGTTTGCAGACTGCTGAATCCACACACGGGTTTAACTCTGGAAGTTGAGTGCACACATTGACAACCGTTCTGTTAGATAGCTGCGTTTTGGATTTAGAAGCAGATATTTCCCTGGGCTTTCTGCTGTTTCTTCCATATGCCGGTAATGGGCTGAAAACGTCTGTTTTGAAACTCTGCACAGAAAGTGTTTGCAGACTGCTGAATCCACACACGGGTTTAACTCTGGAAGTTGAGTGCACACATTGACAACCGTTCTGTTAGATAGCTGCGTTTTGGATTTAGAAGCAGATATTTCCCTGGGCTTTCTGCTGTTTCTTCCATATGCCGGTATTGGGCTGAAAACGCCTGTTTTGAAACTCTGCACAGAAAGTGTTTGCAGACTGCTGAATCCACACACGGGTTTAACTCTGGAAGTTGAGTGCCCACATTGACAACCGTTCTGTTAGATAGCTGCGTTTTGGATTTAGAAGCAGATATTTCCCTGTGCTTTCTGCTGTTTCTTCCATATGCCGGTAACGGGCTGAAAACGTCTGTTTTGAAACTCTGCACAGAAAGTGTTTGCAGACTGCTGAATCCACACACGGGTTTAACTCTGGAAGTTGAGTGCACACATTGACAACCGTTCTGTTAGATAGCTGTGTTTTGGATTTAGAAGCAGATATTTCCCTGGGCTTTCTGCTGTTTCTTCCATATGCCGGTATTGGGCTGAAAACGCCTGTTTTGAAACTCTGCACAGAAAGTGTTTGCAGACTGCTGAATCCACACACGGGTTTAACTCTGGAAGTTGAGTGCACACATTTACAACCGTTCTGTTAGATAGCTGCGTTTTGGATTTAGAAGCAGATATTTCCCTGGGCTTTCTGCTGTTTCTTCCATATGCCGGTATTGGGCTGAAAACGCCTGTTTTGAAACTCTGCACCGAAAGTGTTTGCAGACTGCTGAATCCACACACGGGATTAACTCTGGAAGTTGAGTGCACACATTGACAACCGTTCTGTTAGATAGCTGCGTTTTGGATTTAGAAGCAGATATTTCCCTGGGCTTTCTGCTGTTTCTTCCATATGCCGGTATTGGGCTGAAAACGTCTGTTTTGGGCCTCTGCAGAGAAAGTGTTTGCAGACTGCTGAATCCACACACGGGTTTAACTCTGGAAGTTGAGTGCACGCATTGACAACCGTTCTGTTAGATAGCTGCGTTTTGGATTTAGAAGCAGATATTTCCCTGGGCTTTCTGCTGTTTCTTCCATATGCCGGTATTGGGCTGAAAACGCCTGTTTTGAAACTCTGCACAGAAAGTGTTTGCAGACTGCTGAATCCACACACGGGTTTAACTCTGGAAGTTGAGTGCACACATTGACAACCGTTCTGTTAAATAGCTGCGTTTTGGATTTAGAAGCAGATATTTCCCTGTGCTTTCTGCTGTTTCTTCCATATGCCGGTAACGGGCTGAAAACGTCTGTTTTGAAACTCTGCACAGAAAGTGTTTGCAGACTGCTGAATCCACACACGGGTTTAACTCTGGAAGTTGAGTGCACACATTGACAACCGTTCTGTTAGATAGCTGCGTTTTGGATTTAGAAGCAGATATTTCCCTGGGCTTTCTGCTGTTTCTTCCATATGCCGGTATTGGGCTGAAAACGCCTGTTTTGAAACTCTGCACAGAAAGTGTTTGCAGACTGCTGAATCCACACACGGGTTTAACTCTGGAAGTTGAGTGCACACATTGACAACCGTTCTGTTAGATAGCCGCGTTTTGGATTTAGAAGCAGATATTTCCCTGTGCTTTCTGCTGTTTCTTCCATATGCCGGTAATGGGCTGAAAACGTCTGTTTTGAAACTCTGCCCAGAAAGTGTTTGCAGACTGCTGAATCCACACACGGGTTTAACTCTGGAAGTTGAGTGCACACATTGACAACCGTTCTGTTAGATAGCTGCGTTTTGGATTTAGAAGCAGATATTTCCCTGGGCTTTCTGCTGTTTCTTCCATATGCCGGTATTGGGCTGAAAACGCCTGTTTTGAAACTCTGCACAGAAAGTGTTTGCAGACTCCTGAATCCACACACGGGTTTAACTCTGGAAGTTGAGTGCACACATTGACAACCGTTCTGTTAGATAGCTGCGTTTTGGATTTAGAAGCAGATATTTCCCTGTGCTTTCTGCTGTTTCTTCCATATGCCGGTAACGGGCTGAAAACGTCTGTTTTGAAACTCTGCACAGAAAGTGTTTGCAGACTGCTGAATCCACACACGGGTTTAACTCTGGAAGTTGAGTGCACACATTTACAACCGTTCTGTTAGATAGCTGCGTTTTGGATTTAGAAGCAGATATTTCCCTGTGCTTCCTGCTGTTTCTTCCATATGCCGGTATTGGGCTGAAAACGCCTGTTTTGAAACTCTGCACAGAAAGTGTTTGCAGACTGCTGAATCCACACACGGGATTAACTCTGGAAGTTGAGTGCACACATTGACAACCGTTCTGTTAAATAGCTGCGTTTTGGATTTAGAAGCAGATATTTCCCTGTGCTTTCTGCTGTTTCTTCCATATGCCGGTAATGGGCTGAAAACGTCTGTTTTGAAACTCTGCACAGAAAGTGTTTGCAGACTGCTGAATCCACACACGGGTTTAACTCTGGAAGTTGAGTGCACACATTGACAACCGTTCTGTTAGATAGCTGCGTTTTGGATTTAGAAGCAGATATTTCCCTGGGCTTTCTGCTGTTTCTTCCATATGCCGGTATTGGGCTGAAAACGCCTGTTTTGAAACTCTGCACAGAAAGTGTTTGCAGACTGCTGAATCCACACACGGGTTTAACTCTGGAAGTTGAGTGCACACATTGACAACCGTTCTGTTAGATAGCTGCGTTTTGGATTTAGAAGCAGATATTTCCCTGTGCTTTCTGCTGTTTCTTCCATATGCCGGTAATGGGCTGAAAACGTCTGTTTTGAAACTCTGCACAGAAAGTGTTTGCAGACTGCTGAATCCACACACGGGTTTAACTCTGGAAGTTGAGTGCACACATTGACAACCGTTCTGTTAGATAGCTGCGTTTTGGATTTAGAATCAGATATTTCCCTGGGCTTTCTGCTGTTTCTTCCATATGCCGGTATTGGGCTGAAAACGCCTGTTTTGAAACTCTGCACAGAAAGTGTTTGCAGACTGCTGAATCCACACACGGGTTTAACTCTGGAAGTCGAGTGCACACATTGACAACCGTTCTGTTAGATAGCTGCGTTTTGGATTTAGAAGCAGATATTTCCCTGTGCTTTCTGCTGTTTCTTCCATATGCCGGTAATGGGCTGAAAACGTCTGTTTTGAAACTCTGCACAGAAAGTGTTTGCAGACTGCTGAATCCACACACGGGTTTAACTCTGGAAGTTGAGTGCACACATTGACAACCGTTCTGTTAGATAGCTGCGTTTTGGATTTAGAAGCAGATATTTCCCTGGGCTTTCTGCTGTTTCTTCCATATGCCGGTATTGGGCTGAAAACGCCTGTTTTGAAACTCTGCACAGAAAGTGTTTGCAGACTGCTGAATCCACACACGGGTTTAACTCTGGAAGTTGAGTGCACACATTGACAACCGTTCTGTTAGATAGCTGCGTTTTGGATTTAGAAGCAGATATTTCCCTGTGCTTTCTGCTGTTTCTTCCATATGCCGGTATTGGGCTGAAAACGTCTGTTTTGAAACTCTGCACAGAAAGTGTTTGCAGACTGCTGAATCCACACACGGGTTTAACTCTGGAAGTTGAGTGCACACATTGACAACCGTTCTGTTAGATAGCTGCGTTTTGGATTTAGAATCAGATATTTCCCTGGGCTTTCTGCTGTTTCTTCCATATGCCGGTAATGGGCTGAAAACGTCTGTTTTGAAACTCTGCACAGAAAGTGTTTGCAGACTGCTGAATCCACACACGGGTTTAACTCTGGAAGTTGAGTGCACACATTGACAACCGTTCTGTTAGATAGCTGCGTTTTGGATTTAGAAGCAGATATTTCCCTGGGCTTTCTGCTGTTTCTTCCATATGCGGGTATTGGGCTGAAAACGTCTGTTTTGAAACTCTGCACAGAAAGTGTTTGCAGACTGCTGAATCCACACACGGGTTTAACTCTGGAAGTTGAGTGCACACATTGACAACCGTTCTGTTAGATAGCTGCGTTTTGGATTTAGAAGCAGATATTTCCCTGTGCTTTCTGCTGTTTCTTCCATATGCCGGTAACGGGCTGAAAACGTCTGTTTTGAAACTCTGCACAGAAAGTGTTTACAGACTGCTGAATCCACACACGGGTTTAACTCTGGAAGTTGAGTGCACACATTGACAACCGTTCTGTTAGATAGCTGTGCTTTGGATTTAGAAGCAGATATTTCCCTGGGCTTTCTGCTGTTTCTTCCATATGCCGGTATTGGGCTGAAAACGCCTGTTTTGAAACTCTGCACAGAAAGTGTTTGCAGACTGCTGAATCCACACACGGGTTTAACTCTGGAAGTTGAGTGCACACATTGACAACCGTTCTGTTAGATAGCTGCGTTTTGGATTTAGAAGCAGATATTTCCCTGGGCTTTCTGCTGTTTCTTCCATATGCCGGTATTGGGCTGAAAACGCCTGTTTTGAAACTCTGCACCGAAAGTGTTTGCAGACTGCTGAATCCACACACGGGATTAACTCTGGAAGTTGAGTGCACACATTGACAACCGTTCTGTTAGATAGCTGCGTTTTGGATTTAGAATCAGATATTTCCCTGGGCTTTCTGCTGTTTCTTCCATATGCCGGTATTGGGCTGAAAACGCCTGTTTTGAAACTCTGCACAGAAAGTGTTAGCAGACTGCTGAATCCACACACGGGTTTAACTCTGGAAGTTGAGTGCACACATTGACAACCGTTCTGTTAGATAGCTGCTTTTTGGATTTAGAAGCAGATATTTCCCTGGGCTTTCTGCTGTTTCTTCCATATGCCGGTAATGGGCTGAAAACGTCTGTTTTGAAACTCTGCACAGAAAGTGTTTGCAGACTGCTGAATCCACACACGGGTTTAACTCTGGAAGTTGAGTGCACACATTGACAACCGTTCTGTTAGATAGCTGCGTTTTGGATTTAGAAGCAGATATTTCCCTGGGCTTTCTGCTGTTTCTTCCATATGCCGGTATTGGGCTGAAAACGCCTGTTTTGAAACTCTGCACAGAAAGTGTTTGCAGACTGCTGAATCCACACACGGGTTTAACTCTGGAAGTTGAGTGCACACATTGACAACCGTTCTGTTAGATAGCTGCGTTTTGGATTTAGAAGCAGATATTTCCCTGGGCTTTCTGCTGTTTCTTCCATATGCCGGTATTGGGCTGAAAACGCCTGTTTTGAAACTCTGCACAGAAAGTGTTAGCAGACTGCTGAATCCACACACGGGTTTAACTCTGGAAGTTGAGTGCACACATTGACAACCGTTCTGTTAGATAGCTGCGTTTTGGATTTAGAAGCAGATATTTCCCTGGGCTTTCTGCTGTTTCTTCCATATGCCGGTATTGGGCTGAAAACGCCTGTTTTGAAACTCTGCACAGAAAGTGTTTGCAGACTGCTGAATCCACACACGGGTTTAACTCTGGAAGTTGAGTGCACACATTGACAACCGTTCTGTTAGATAGCTGCGTTTTGGATTTAGAAGCAGATATTTCCCTGTGCTTTCTGCTGTTTCTTCCATATGCCGGTAATGGGCTGAAAACGTCTGTTTTGAAACTCTGCACAGAAAGTGTTTGCAGACTGCTGAATCCACACACGGGTTTAATTCTGGAAGTTGAGTGCACACATTGACAACCGTTCTGTTAGATAGCTGCGTTTTGGATTTAGAAGCAGATATTTCCCTGGGCTTTCTGCTGTTTCTTCCATATGCCGGTATTGGGCTGAAAACGCCTGTTTTGAAACTCTGCACAGAAAGTGTTTGCAGACTGCTGAATCAACACACGGGTTTAACTCTGGAAGTTGAGTGCACAGATTGACAACCGTTCTGTTAGAGAGCTGCGTTTTGGATTTAGAAGCAGATATTTCCCTGTGCTTTCTGCTGTTTCTTCCATATGCCGGTAATGGGCTGAAAACGTCTGTTTTGAAACTCTGCACAGAAAGTGTTTGCAGACTGCTGAATCCACACACGGGTTTAACTCTGGAAGTTGAGTGAACACATTGACAACCGTTCTGTTAGATAGCTGCGTTTTGGATTTAGAAGCAGATATTTCCCTGGGCTTTCTGCTGTTTCTTCCATATGCCGGTATTGGGCTGAAAACGCCTGTTTTGAAACTCTGCACAGAAAGTGTTTGCAGACTGCTGAATCCACACACGGGTTTAACTCTGGAAGTTGAGTGCACACATTGACAACCGTTCTGTTAGATAGCTGCGTTTTGGATTTAGAAGCAGATATTTCCCTGTGCTTTCTGCTGTTTCTTCCATATGCCGGTAACGGGCTGAAAACGTCTGTTTTGAAACTCTGCACAGAAAGTGTTTGCAGACTGCTGAATCCACACACGGGTTTAACTCTGGAAGTTGAGTGCACACATTGACAACCGTTCTGTTAGATAGCTGCGTTTTGGATTTAGAATCAGATATTTCCCTGGGCTTTCTGCTGTTTCTTCCATATGCCGGTATTGGGCTGAAAACGCCTGTTTTGAAACTCTGCACAGAAAGTGTTTGCAGACTGCTGAATCCACACACGGGTTTAACTCTGGAAGTTGAGTGCACACATTGACAACCGTTCTGTTAGATAGCTGCGTTTTGGATTTAGAAGCAGATATTTCCCTGGGCTTTCTGCTGTTTCTTCCATATGCCGGTATTGGGCTGAAAACGCCTGTTTTGAAACTCTGCACAGAAAGTGTTTGCAGACTGCTGAATCCACACACGGGTTTAACTCTGGAAGTTGAGTGCACACATTGACAACCGTTCTGTTAGATAGCTGCGTTTTGGATTTAGAAGCAGATATTTCCCTGGGCTTTCTGCTGTTTCTTCCATATGCCGGTATTGGGCTGAAAACGCCTGTTTTGAAACTCTGCACAGAAAGTGTTTGCAGACTGCTGAATCCACACACGGGTTTAACTCTGGAAGTTGAGTGCACACATTGACAACCGTTCTGTTAGATAGCTGCGTTTTGGATTTAGAAGCAGATATTTCCCTGGGCTTTCTGCTGTTTCTTCCATATGCCGGTAATGGGCTGAAAACGCCTGTTTTGAAACTCTGCACAGAAAGGGTTTGCAGACTGCTGAATCCACACACGGGTTTAACTCTGGAAGTTGAGTGCACACATTGACAACCGTTCTGTTAGATAGCTGCGTTTTGGATTTAGAAGCAGATATTTCCCTGGGCTTTCTGCTGTTTCTTCCATATGCCGGTATTGGGCTGAAAACGCCTGTTTTGAAACTCTGCACAGAAAGTGTTTGCAGACTGCTGAATCCACACACGGGTTTAACTCTGGAAGTTGAGTGCACGCATTGACAACCGTTCTGTTAGATAGCTGCGTTTTGGATTTAGAAGCAGATATTTCCCTGGGCTTTCTGCTGTTTCTTCCATATGCCGGTATTGGGCTGAAAACGCCTGTTTTGAAACTCTGCACAGAAAGTGTTTGCAGACTGCTGAATCCACACACGGGTTTAACTCTGGAAGTTGAGTGCACACATTGACAACCGTTCTGTTAGATAGCTGCGTTTTGGATTTAGAAGCAGATATTTCCCTGTGCTTTCTGCTGTTTCTTCCATATGCCGGTAATGGGCTGAAAACGTCTGTTTGAAACTCTGCACAGAAAGTGTTTGCAGACTGCTGAATCCACACACGGGTTTAACTCTGGAAGTTGAGTGCACACATTGACAACCGTTCTGTTAGATAGCTGCGTTTTGGATTTAGAAGCAGATATTTCCCTGGGCTTTCTGGTGTTTCTTCCATATGCCGGTATTGGGCTGAAAACGCCTGTTTTGAAACTCTGCACAGAAAGTGTTTGCAGACTGCTGAATCCACACACGGGTTTAACTCTGGAAGTTGAGTGCACACATTGACAACCGTTCTGTTAGATAGCTGCGTTTTGGATTTAGAAGCAGATATTTCCCTGGGCTTTCTGCTGTTTCTTCCATATGCCGGTAATGGGCTGAAAACGTCTGTTTTGAAACTCTGCACTGAAAGTGTTTGCAAACTGCTGAATCCACACACGGGTTTAACTCTGGAAGTTGAGTGCACACATTGACAACCGTTCTGTTAGATAGCTGCGTTTTGGATTTAGAAGCAGATATTTCCCTGTGCTTTCTGCTGTTTCTTCCATATGCCGGTAACGGGCTGAAAACGTCTGTTTTGAAACTCTGCACAGAAAGTGTGTGCAGACTGCTGAATCCACACACGGGTTTAACTCTGGAAGTTGAGTGCACACATTGACAACCGTTCTGTTAGATAGCTGTGTTTTGGATTTAGAAGCAGATATTTCCCTGGGCTTTCTGCTGTTTCTTCCATATGCCGGTATTGGGCTGAAAACGCCTGTTTTGAAACTCTGCACAGAAAGTGTTTGCAGACTGCTGAATCCACACACGGGTTTAACTCTGGAAGTTGAGTGCACACATTTACAACCGTTCTGTTAGATAGCTGCGTTTTGGATTTAGAAGCAGATATTTCCCTGGGCTTTCTGCTGTTTCTTCCATATGCCGGTTTTGGGCTGAAAACGCCTGTTTTGAAACTCTGCACCGAAAGTGTTTGCAGACTGCTGAATCCACACACGGGATTAACTCTGGAAGTTGAGTGCACACATTGACAACCGTTCTGTTAGATAGCTGCGTTTTGGATTTAGAAGCAGATATTTCCCTGGGCTTTCTGCTGTTTCTTCCATATGCCGGTATTGGGCTGAAAACGCCTGTTTTGAAACTCTGCACAGAAAGTGTTAGCAGACTGCTGAATCCACACACGGGTTTAACTCTGGAAGTTGAGTGCACACATTGACAACCGTTCTGTTAGATAGCTGCGTTTTGGATTTAGAAGCATATATTCCCCTGGGCTTTCTGCTGTTTCTTCCATATGCCGGTATTGGGCTGAAAACGCCTGTTTTGAAACTCTGCACAGAAAGTGTTTGCAGACTGCTGAATCCACACACGGGTTTAACTCTGGAAGTTGAGTGCACGCATTGACAACCGTTCTGTTAGATAGCTGCGTTTTGGATTTAGAAGCAGATATTTCCCTGGGCTTTCTGCTGTTTCTTCCATATGCCGGTATTGGGCTGAAAACGCCTGTTTTGAAACTCTGCACAGAAAGTGTTTGCAGACTGCTGAATCCACACACGGGTTTAACTCTGGAAGTTGAGTGCACACATTGACAACCGTTCTGTTACATAGCTGCGTTTTGGATTTAGAAGCAGATATTTCCCTGGGCTTTCTGCTGTTTCTTCCATATGCCGGTATTGGGCTGAAAACGCCTGTTTTGAAACTCTGCACAGAAAGTGTTTGCAGACTGCTGAATCCACACACGGGTTTAACTCTGGAAGTTGAGTGCACACATTGACAACCGTTCTGTTAGATAGCTGCTTTTTGGATTTAGAAGCAGATATTTCCCTGGGCTTTCTGCTGTTTCTTCCATATGCCGGTAATGGGCTGAAAACGTCTGTTTTGAAACTCTGCACAGAAAGTGTTTGCAGACTGCTGAATCCACACACGGGTTTAACTCTGGAAGTTGAGTGCACACATTGACAACCGTTCTGTTAGATAGCTGCGTTTTGGATTTAGAAGCAGATATTTCCCTGGGCTTTCTGCTGTTTCTTCCATATGCCGGTATTGGGCTGAAAACGCCTGTTTTGAAACTCTGCACAGAAAGTGTTTGCAGACTGCTGAATCCACACACGGGTTTAACTCTGGAAGTTGAGTGCACACATTGACAACCGTTCTGTTAGATAGCTGCGTTTTGGATTTAGAAGCAGATATTTCCCTGGGCTTTCTGCTGATTCTTCCATATGCCCGTATTGGGCTGAAAACGCCGGTTTTGAAACTCTGCACAGAAAGTGTTTGCAGACTGCTGAATCCACACACGGGTTTAACTCTGGAAGTTGAGTGCACACATTGACAACCGTTCTGTTAGATAGCTGCGTTTTGGATTTAGAAGCAGATATTTCCCTGTGCTTTCTGCTGTTTCTTCCATATGCCGGTAATGGGCTGAAAACGTCTGTTTTGAAACTCTGCACAGAAAGTGTTTGCAGACTGCTGAATCCACACACGGGTTTAATTCTGGAAGTTGAGTGCACACATTGACAACCGTTCTGTTAGATAGCTGCGTTTTGGATTTAGAAGCAGATATTTCCCTGGGCTTTCTGCTGTTTCTTCCATATGCCGGTATTGGGCTGAAAACGCCTGTTTTGAAACTCTGCACAGAAAGTGTTTGCAGACTGCTGAATCAACACACGGGTTTAACTCTGGAAGTTGAGTGCACAGATTGACAACCGTTCTGTTAGAGAGCTGCGTTTTGGATTTAGAAGCAGATATTTCCCTGTGCTTTCTGCTGTTTCTTCCATATGCCGGTAATGGGCTGAAAACCTCTGTTTTGAAACTCTGCACAGAAAGTGTTTGCAGACTGCTGAATCCACACACGGGTTTAACTCTGGAAGTTGAGTGAACACATTGACAACCGTTCTGTTAGATAGCTGCGTTTTGGATTTAGAAGCAGATATTTCCCTGGGCTTTCTGCTGTTTCTTCCATATGCCGGTATTGGGCTGAAAACGCCTGTTTTGAAACTCTGCACAGAAAGTGTTTGCAGACTGCTGAATCCACACACGGGTTTAACTCTGGAAGTTGAGTGCACACATTGACAACCGTTCTGTTAGATAGCTGCGTTTTGGATTTAGAAGCAGATATTTCCCTGTGCTTTCTGCTGTTTCTTCCATATGCCGGTAACGGGCTGAAAACGTCTGTTTTGAAACTCTGCACAGAAAGTGTTTGCAGACTGCTGAATCCACACACGGGTTTAACTCTGGAAGTTGAGTGCACACATTGACAACCGTTCTGTTAGATAGCTGCGTTTTGGATTTAGAAGCAGATATTTCCCTGTGCTTTCTGCTGTTTCTTCCATATGCCGGTATTGGGCTGAAAACGCCTGTTTTGAAACTCTGCACAGAAAGTGTTTGCAGACTGCTGAATCCACACACGGGTTTAACTCTGGAAGTTGAGTGCACACATTGACAACCGTTCTGTTAGATAGCTGCGTTTTGGATTTAGAAGCAGATATTTCCCTGGGCTTTCTGCTGTTTCTTCCATATGCCGGTATTGGGCTGAAAACGCCTGTTTTGAAACTCTGCACAGAAAGTGTTTGCAGACTGCTGAATCCACACACGGGTTTAACTCTGGAAGTTGAGTGCACACATTGACAACCGTTCTGTTAGATAGCTGCGTTTTGGATTTAGAAGCAGATATTTCCCTGGGCTTTCTGCTGTTTCTTCCATATGCCGGTATTGGGCTGAAAACGCCTGTTTTGAAACTCTGCACAGAAAGTGTTTGCAGACTGATGAATCCACACACGGGTTTAACTCTGGAAGTTGAGTGCACACATTGACAACCGTTCTGTTAGATAGCTGCGTTTTGGATTTAGAAGCAGATATTTCCCTGGGCTTTCTGCTGTTTCTTCCATATGCCGGTAATGGGCTGAAAACGCCTGTTTTGAAACTCTGCACAGAAAGTGTTTGCAGACTGCTGAATCCACACACGGGTTTAACTCTGGAAGTTGAGTGCACACATTGACAACCGTTCTGTTAGATAGCTGCGTTTTGGATTTAGAAGCAGATATTTCCCTGGGCTTTCTGCTGTTTCTTCCATATGCCGGTATTGGGCTGAAAACGCCTGTTTTGAAACTCTGCACAGAAAGTGTTTGCAGACTGCTGAATCCACACACGGGATTAACTCTGGAAGTTGAGTGCACACATTGACAACCGTTCTGTTAGATAGCTGCGTTTTGGATTTAGAAGCAGATATTTCCCTGGGCTTTCTGCTGTTTCTTCCATATGCCGGTATTGGGCTGAAAACGTCTGTTTTGGGCCTCTGCAGAGAAAGTGTTTGCAGACTGCTGAATCCACACACGGGTTTAACTCTGGAAGTTCAGTGCACACATTGACAACCGTTCTGTTAGATAGCTGTGTTTTGGATTTAGAAGCAGATATTTCCCTGGGCTTTCTGCTGTTTCTTCCATATGCCGGTATTGGGCTGAAAACGCCTGTTTTGAAACTCTGCACAGAAAGTGTTTGCAGACTGCTGAATCCACACACGGGTTTAACTCTGGAAGTTGAGTGCACACATTGACAACCGTTCTGTTAGATAGCTGCGTTTTGGATTTAGAATCAGATATTTCCCTGGGCTTTCTGCTGTTTCTTCCATATGCCGGTATTGGGCTGAAAACGCCTGTTTTGAAACTCTGCACAGAAAGTGTTAGCAGACTGCTGAATCCACACACGGGTTTAACTCTGGAAGTTGAGTGCACACATTGACAACCGTTCTGTTAGATAGCTGCGTTTTGGATTTAGAAGCAGATATTTCCCTGGGCTTTCTGCTGTTTCTTCCATATGCCGGTATTGGGCTGAAAACGCCTGTTTTGAAACTCTGCACAGAAAGTGTTTGCAGACTGCTGAATCCACACACGGGTTTAACTCTGGAAGTTGAGTGCACGCATTGACAACCGTTCTGTTAGATAGCTGCGTTTTGGATTTAGAAGCAGATATTTCCCTGGGCTTTCTGCTGTTTCTTCCATATGCCGGTATTGGGCTGAAAACGCCTGTTTTGAAACTCTGCACAGAAAGTGTTTGCAGACTGCTGAATCCACACACGGGTTTAACTCTGGAAGTTGAGTGCACACATTGACAACCGTTCTGTTAAATAGCTGCGTTTTGGATTTAGAAGCAGATATTTCCCTGTGCTTTCTGCTGTTTCTTCCATATGCCGGTAATGGGCTGAAAACGTCTGTTTTGAAACTCTGCACAGAAAGTGTTTGCAGACTGCTGAATCCACACACGGGTTTAACTCTGGAAGTTGAGTGCACACATTGACAACCGTTCTGTTAGATAGCTGCGTTTTGGATTTAGAAGCAGATATTTCCCTGGGCTTTCTGCTGTTTCTTCCATATGCCGGTATTGGGCTGAAAACGCCTGTTTTGAAACTCTGCACAGAAAGTGTTTGCAGACTGCTGAATCCACACACGGGTTTAACTCTGGAAGTTGAGTGCACACATTGACAACCGTTCTGTTAGATAGCTGCGTTTTGGATTTAGAAGCAGATATTTCCCTGTGCTTTCTGCTGTTTCTTCCATATGCCGGTAATGGGCTGAAAACGTCTGTTTTGAAACTCTGCACAGAAAGTGTTTGCAGACTGCTGAATCCACACACGGGTTTAACTCTGGAAGTTGAGTGCACACATTGACAACCGTTCTGTTAGATAGCTGCGTTTTGGATTTAGAATCAGATATTTCCCTGGGCTTTCTGCTGTTTCTTCCATATGCCGGTATTGGGCTGAAAACGCCTGTTTTGAAACTCTGCACAGAAAGTGTTTGCAGACTCCTGAATCCACACACGGGTTTAACTCTGGAAGTTGAGTGCACACATTGACAACCGTTCTGTTAGATAGCTGCGTTTTGGATTTAGAAGCAGATATTTCCCTGTGCTTTCTGCTGTTTCTTCCATATGCCGGTAACGGGCTGAAAACGTCTGTTTTGAAACTCTGCACAGAAAGTGTTTGCAGACTGCTGAATCCACACACGGGTTTAACTCTGGAAGTTGAGTGCACACATTGACAACCGTTCTGTTAGATAGCTGTGTTTTGGATTTAGAAGCAGATATTTCCCTGGGCTTTCTGCTGTTTCTTCCATATGCCGGTATTGGGCTGAAAACGCCTGTTTTGAAACTCTGCACAGAAAGTGTTTGCAGACTGCTGAATCCACACACGGGTTTAACTCTGGAAGTTGAGTGCACACATTGACAACCGTTCTGTTAGATAGCTGCGTTTTGGATTTAGAAGCAGATATTTCCCTGTGCTTTCTGCTGTTTCTTCCAAATGCCGGTAATGGGCTGAAAACGCCTGTTTTGAAACTCTGCACAGAAAGTGTTTGCAGACTGCTGAATCCACACACGGGTTTAACTCTGGAAGTTGAGTGCACACATTGACAACCGTTCTGTTAGATAGCTGCGTTTTGGATTTAGAAGCAGATATTTCCCTGGGCTTTCTGGTGTTTCTTCCATATGCCGGTATTGGGCTGAAAACGCCTGTTTTGAAACTCTGCACAGAAAGTGTTTGCAGACTGCTGAATCCACACACGGGTTTAACTCTGGAAGTTGAGTGCACACATTGACAACCGTTCTGTTAGATAGCTGCGTTTTGGATTTAGAAGCAGATATTTCCCTGGGCTTTCTGCTGTTTCTTCCATATGCCGGTAATGGGCTGAAAACGTCTGTTTTGAAACTCTGCACAGAAAGTGTTTGCAGACTGCTGAATCCACACACGGGTTTAACTCTGGAAGTTGAGTGCACACATTGACAACCGTTCTGTTAGATAGCTGCGTTTTGGATTTAGAAGCAGATATTTCCCTGTGCTTTCTGCTGTTTCTTCCATATGCCGGTAACGGGCTGAAAACGTCTGTTTTGAAACTCTGCACAGAAAGTGTTTGCAGACTGCTGAATCCACACACGGGTTTAACTCTGGAAGTTGAGTGCACACATTGACAACGGTTCTGTTAGATAGCTGTGTTTTGGATTTAGAAGCAGATATTTCCCTGGGCTTTCTGCTGTTTCTTCCATATGCCGGTATTGGGCTGAAAACGCCTGTTTTGAAACTCTGCACAGAAAGTGTTTGCAGACTGCTGAATCCACACACGGGTTTAACTCTGGAAGTTGAGTGCACACATTGACAACCATTCTGTTAGATAGCTGCGTTTTGGATTTAGAATCAGATATTTCCCTGGGCTTTCTGCTGTTTCTTCCATATGCCGGTATTGGGCTGAAAACGCCTGTTTTGAAACTCTGCACAGAAAGTGTTAGCAGACTGCTGAATCCACACACGGGTTTAACTCTGGAAGTTGAGTGCACACATTGACAACCGTTCTGTTAGATAGCTGCGTTTTGGATTTAGAAGCAGATATTTCCCTGGGCTTTCTGCTGTTTCTTCCATATGCCGGTATTGGGCTGAAAACGCCTGTTTTGAAACTCTGCACAGAAAGTGTTTGCAGACTGCTGAATCCACACACGGGTTTAACTCTGGAAGTTGAGTGCACGCATTGACAACCGTTCTGTTAGATAGCTGCGTTTTGGATTTAGAAGCAGATATTTCCCTGGGCTTTCTGCTGTTTCTTCCATATGCCCGTATTGGGCTGAAAACGCCTGTTTTGAAACTCTGCACAGAAAGTGTTTGCAGACTGCTGAATCCACACACGGGTTTAACTCTGGAAGTTGAGTGCACACATTGACAACCGTTCTGTTAAATAGCTGCGTTTTGGATTTAGAAGCAGATATTTCCCTGTGCTTTCTGCTGTTTCTTCCATATGCCGGTAATGGGCTGAAAACGTCTGTTTTGAAACTCTGCACAGAAAGTGTTTGCAGACTGCTGAATCCACACACGGGTTTAACTCTGGAAGTTGAGTGCACACATTGACAACCGTTCTGTTAGATAGCTGCGTTTTGGATTTAGAAGCAGATATTTCCCTGGGCTTTCTGCTGTTTCTTCCATATGCCGGTATTGGGCTGAAAACGCCTGTTTTGAAACTCTGCACAGAAAGTGTTTGCAGACTGCTGAATCCACACACGGGTTTAACTCTGGAAGTTGAGTGCACACATTGACAACCGTTCTGTTAGATAGCTGCGTTTTGGATTTAGAAGCAGATATTTCCCTGTGCTTTCTGCTGTTTCTTCCATATGCCGGTAATGGGCTGAAAACGTCTGTTTTGAAACTCTGCACAGAAAGTGTTTGCAGACTGCTGAATCCACACACGGGTTTAACTCTGGAAGTTGAGTGCACACATTGACAACCGTTCTGTTAGATAGCTGCGTTTTGGATTTAGAATCAGATATTTCCCTGGGCTTTCTGCTGTTTCTTCCATATGCCGGTATTGGGCTGAAAACGCCTGTTTTGAAACTCTGCACAGAAAGTGTTTGCAGACTCCTGAATCCACACACGGGTTTAACTCTGGAAGTTGAGTGCACACATTGACAACCGTTCTGTTAGATAGCTGCGTTTTGGATTTAGAAGCAGATATTTCCCTGTGCTTTCTGCTGTTTCTTCCATATGCCGGTAACGGGCTGAAAACGTCTGTTTTGAAACTCTGCACAGAAAGTGTTTGCAGACTGCTGAATCCACACACGGGTTTAACTCTGGAAGTTGAGTGCACACATTGACAACCGTTCTGTTAGATAGCTGTGTTTTGGATTTAGAAGCAGATATTTCCCTGGGCTTTCTGCTGTTTCTTCCATATGCCGGTATTGGGCTGAAAACGCCTGTTTTGAAACTCTGCACAGAAAGTGTTTGCAGACTGCTGAATCCACACACGGGTTTAACTCTGGAAGTTGAGTGCACACATTGACAACCGTTCTGTTAGATAGCTGCGTTTTGGATTTAGAAGCAGATATTTCCCTGTGCTTTCTGCTGTTTCTTCCAAATGCCGGTAATGGGCTGAAAACGTCTGTTTTGAAACTCTGCACAGAAAGTGTTTGCAGACTGCTGAATCCACACACGGGTTTAACTCTGGAAGTTGAGTGCACACATTGACAACCGTTCTGTTAGATAGCTGCGTTTTGGATTTAGAAGCAGATATTTCCCTGGGCTTTCTGGTGTTTCTTCCATATGCCGGTATTGGGCTGAAAACGCCTGTTTTGAAACTCTGCACAGAAAGTGTTTGCAGACTGCTGAATCCACACACGGGTTTAACTCTGGAAGTTGAGTGCACACATTGACAACCGTTCTGTTAGATAGCTGCGTTTTGGATTTAGAAGCAGATATTTCCCTGGGCTTTCTGCTGTTTCTTCCATATGCCGGTAATGGGCTGAAAACGTCTGTTTTGAAAATCTGCACAGAAAGTGTTTGCAGACTGCTGAATCCACACACGGGTTTAACTCTGGAAGTTGAGTGCACACATTGACAACCGTTCTGTTAGATAGCTGCGTTTTGGATTTAGAAGCAGATATTTCCCTGTGCTTTCTGCTGTTTCTTCCATATGCCGGTAACGGGCTGAAAACGTCTGTTTTGAAACTCTGCACAGAAAGTGTTTGCAGACTGCTGAATCCACACACGGGTTTAACTCTGGAAGTTGAGTGCACACATTGACAACGGTTCTGTTAGATAGCTGTGTTTTGGATTTAGAAGCAGATATTTCCCTGGGCTTTCTGCTGTTTCTTCCATATGCCGGTATTGGGCTGAAAACGCCTGTTTTGAAACTCTGCACAGAAAGTGTTTGCAGACTGCTGAATCCACACACGGGTTTAACTCTGGAAGTTGAGTGCACACATTTACAACCGTTCTGTTAGATAGCTGCGTTTTGGATTTAGAAGCAGATATTTCCCTGGGCTTTCTGCTGTTTCTTCCATATGCCGGTATTGGGCTGAAAACGCCTGTTTTGAAACTCTGCACCGAAAGTGTTTGCAGACTGCTGAATCCACACACGGGATTAACTCTGGAAGTTGAGTGCACACATTGACAACCGTTCTGTTAGATAGCTGCGTTTTGGATTTAGAAGCAGATATTTCCCTGGGCTTTCTGCTGTTTCTTCCATATGCCGGTATTGGGCTGAAAACGTCTGTTTTGGGCCTCTGCAGAGAAAGTGTTTGCAGACTGCTGAATCCACACACGGGTTTAACTCTGGAAGTTCAGTGCACACATTGACAACCGTTCTGTTAGATAGCTGTGTTTTGGATTTAGAAGCAGATATTTCCCTGGGCTTTCTGCTGTTTCTTCCATATGCCGGTATTGGGCTGAAAACGCCTGTTTTGAAACTCTGCACAGAAAGTGTTTGCAGACTGCTGAATCCACACACGGGTTTAACTCTGGAAGTTGAGTGCACACATTGACAACCGTTCTGTTAGATAGCTGCGTTTTGGATTTAGAATCAGATATTTCCCTGGGCTTTCTGCTGTTTCTTCCATATGCCGGTATTGGGCTGAAAACGCCTGTTTTGAAACTCTGCACAGAAAGTGTTAGCAGACTGCTGAATCCACACACGGGTTTAACTCTGGAAGTTGAGTGCACACATTGACAACCGTTCTGTTAGATAGCTGCGTTTTGGATTTAGAAGCAGATATTTCCCTGGGCTTTCTGCTGTTTCTTCCATATGCCGGTATTGGGCTGAAAACGCCTGTTTTGAAACTCTGCACAGAAAGTGTTTGCAGACTGCTGAATCCACACACGGGTTTAACTCTGGAAGTTGAGTGCACGCATTGACAACCGTTCTGTTAGATAGCTGCGTTTTGGATTTAGAAGCAGATATTTCCCTGGGCTTTCTGCTGTTTCTTCCATATGCCGGTATTGGGCTGAAAACGCCTGTTTTGAAACTCTGCACAGAAAGTGTTTGCAGACTGCTGAATCCACACACGGGTTTAACTCCGGAAGTTGAGTGCACACATTGACAACCGTTCTGTTAAATAGCTGCGTTTTGGATTTAGAAGCAGATATTTCCCTGTGCTTTCTGCTGTTTCTTCCATATGCCGGTAATGGGCTGAAAACGTCTGTTTTGAAACTCTGCACAGAAAGTGTTTGCAGACTGCTGAATCCACACACGGGTTTAACTCTGGAAGTTGAGTGCACACATTGACAACCGTTCTGTTAGATAGCTGCGTTTTGGATTTAGAAGCAGATATTTCCCTGGGCTTTCTGCTGTTTCTTCCATATGCCGGTATTGGGCTGAAAACGCCTGTTTTGAAACTCTGCACAGAAAGTGTTTGCAGACTGCTGAATCCACACACGGGTTTAACTCTGGAAGTTGAGTGCACACATTGACAACCGTTCTGTTAGATAGCTGCGTTTTGGATTTAGAAGCAGATATTTCCCTGTGCTTTCTGCTGTTTCTTCCATATGCCGGTAATGGGCTGAAAACGTCTGTTTTGAAACTCTGCACAGAAAGTGTTTGCAGACTGCTGAATCCACACACGGGTTTAACTCTGGAAGTTGAGTGCACACATTGACAACCGTTCTGTTAGATAGCTGCGTTTTGGATTTAGAAGCAGATATTTCCCTGGGCTTTCTGCTGTTTCTTCCATATGCCGGTATTGGGCTGAAAACGCCTGTTTTGAAACTCTGCACAGAAAGTGTTTGCAGACTCCTGAATCCACACACGGGTTTAACTCTGGAAGTTGAGTGCACACATTGACAACCGTTCTGTTAGATAGCTGCGTTTTGGATTTAGAAGCAGATATTTCCCTGTGCTTTCTGCTGTTTCTTCCATATGCCGGTAACGGGCTGAAAACGTCTGTTTTGAAACTCTGCACAGAAAGTGTTTGCAGACTGCTGAATCCACACACGGGTTTAACTCTGGAAGTTGAGTGCACACATTGACAACCGTTCTGTTAGATAGCTGTGTTTTGGATTTAGAAGCAGATATTTCCCTGGGCTTTCTGCTGTTTCTTCCATATGCCGGTATTGGGCTGAAAACGCCTGTTTTGAAACTCTGCACAGAAAGTGTTTGCAGACTGCTGAATCCACACACGGGTTTAACTCTGGAAGTTGAGTGCACACATTTACAACCGTTCTGTTAGATAGCTGCGTTTTGGATTTAGAAGCAGATATTTCCCTGTGCTTTCTGCTGTTTCTTCCATATTCCGGTATTGGGCTGAAAACGCCTGTTTTGAAACTCTGCACAGAAAGTGTTTGCAGACTGCTGAATCCACACACGGGATTAACTCTGGAAGTTGAGTGCACACATTGACAACCGTTCTGTTAAATAGCTGCGTTTTGGATTTAGAAGCAGATATTTCCCTGTGCTTTCTGCTGTTTCTTCCATATGCCGGTATTGGGCTGAAAACGTCTGTTTTGAAACTCTGCACAGAAAGTGTTTGCAGACTGCTGAATCCACACACGGGTTTAACTCTGGAAGTTGAGTGCACACATTGACAACCGTTCTGTTAGATAGCTGCGTTTTGGATTTAGAAGCAGATATTTCTCTGGGCTTTCTGCTGTTTCTTCCATATGCCGGTATTGGGCTGAAAACGCCTGTTTTGAAACTCTGCACAGAAAGTGTTTGCAGACTGCTGAATCCACACACGGGTTTAACTCTGGAAGTTGAGTGCACACATTGACAACCGTTCTGTTAGATAGCTGCGTTTTGGATTTAGAAGCAGATATTTCCCTGTGCTTTCTGCTGTTTCTTCCATATGCCGGTAATGGGCTGAAAACGTCTGTTTTGAAACTCTGCACAGAAAGTGTTTGCAGACTGCTGAATCCACACACGGGTTTAACTCTGGAAGTTGAGTGCACACATTGACAACCGTTCTGTTAGATAGCTGCGTTTTGGATTTAGAAGCAGATATTTCCCTGGGCTTTCTGCTGTTTCTTCCATATGCTGGTATTGGGCTGAAAACGCCTGTTTTGAAACTCTGCACAGAAAGTGTTTGCAGACTGCTGAATCCACACACGGGTTTAACTCTGGAAGTCGAGTGCACACATTGACAACCGTTCTGTTAGATAGCTGCGTTTTGGATTTAGAAGCAGATATTTCCCTGTGCTTTCTGCTGTTTCTTCCATATGCCGGTAATGGGCTGAAAACGTCTGTTTTGAAACTCTGCACAGAAAGTGTTTGCAGACTGCTGAATCCACACACGGGTTTAACTCTGGAAGTTGAGTGCACACATTGACAACCGTTCTGTTAGATAGCTGCGTTTTGGATTTAGAAGCAGATATTTCCCTGGGCTTTCTGCTGTTTCTTCCATATGCCGGTATTGGGCTGAAAACGCCTGTTTTGAAACTCTGCACAGAAAGTGTTTGCAGACTGCTGAATCCACACACGGGTTTAACTCTGGAAGTTGAGTGCACACATTTACAACCGTTCTGTTAGATAGCTGCGTTTTGGATTTAGAAGCAGATATTTTACTGGGCTTTCTGCTGTTTCTTCCATATGCCGGTATTGGGCTGAAAACGCCTGTTTTGAAACTCTGCACCGAAAGTGTTTGCAGACTGCTGAATCCACACACGGGATTAACTCTGGAAGTTGAGTGCACACATTGACAACCGTTCTGTTAGATAGCTGCGTTTTGGATTTAGAAGCAGATATTTCCCTGGGCTTTCTGCTGTTTCTTCCATATGCCGGTATTGGGCTGAAAACGCCTGTTTTGAAACTCTGCACAGAAAGTGTTTGCAGACTGCTGAATCCACACACGGGTTTAACTCTGGAAGTTGAGTGCACACATTGACAACCGTTCTGTTACATAGCTGCGTTTTGGATTTAGAAGCAGATATTTCCCTGGGCTTTCTGCTGTTTCTTCCATATGCCGGTATTGGGCTGAAAACGCCTGTTTTGAAACTCTGCACAGAAAGTGTTTGCAGACTGCTGAATCCACACACGGGTTTAACTCTGGAAGTTGAGTGCACACATTGACAACCGTTCTGTTACATAGCTGCGTTTTGGATTTAGAAGCAGATATTTCCCTGGGCTTTCTGCTGTTTCTTCCATATGCCGGTATTGGGCTGAAAACGCCTGTTTTGAAACTCTGCACAGAAAGTGTTTGCAGACTGCTGAATCCACACACGGGTTTAACTCTGGAAGTTGAGTGCACACATTGACAACCGTTCTGTTAGATAGCTGCTTTTTGGATTTAGAAGCAGATATTTCCCTGGGCTTTCTGCTGTTTCTTCCATATGCCGGTAATGGGCTGAAAACGTCTGTTTTGAAACTCTGCACAGAAAGTGTTTGCAGACTGCTGAATCCACACACGGGTTTAACTCTGGAAGTTGAGTGCACACATTGACAACCGTTCTGTTAGATAGCTGCGTTTTGGATTTAGAAGCAGATATTTCCCTGGGCTTTCTGCTGTTTCTTCCATATGCCGGTATTGGGCTGAAAACGCCTGTTTTGAAACTCTGCACAGAAAGTGTTTGCAGACTGCTGAATCCACACACGGGTTTAACTCTGGAAGTTGAGTGCACACATTGACAACCGTTCTGTTAGATAGCTGCGTTTTGGATTTAGAAGCAGATATTTCCCTGGGCTTTCTGCTGTTTCTTCCATATGCCCGTATTGGGCTGAAAACGCCGGTTTTGAAACTCTGCACAGAAAGTGTTTGCAGACTGCTGAATCCACACACGGGTTTAACTCTGGAAGTTGAGTGCACACATTGACAACCGTTCTGTTAGATAGCTGCGTTTTGGATTTAGAAGCAGATATTTCCCTGTGCTTTCTGCTGTTTCTTCCATATGCCGGTAATGGGCTGAAAACGTCTGTTTTGAAACTCTGCACAGAAAGTGTTTGCAGACTGCTGAATCCACACACGGGTTTAATTCTGGAAGTTGAGTGCACACATTGACAACCGTTCTG
This sequence comes from Aotus nancymaae, assembly GCF_030222135.1. Classification (NCBI taxonomy): domain Eukaryota; kingdom Metazoa; phylum Chordata; class Mammalia; order Primates; family Aotidae; genus Aotus; species Aotus nancymaae. The sequence continues at coordinate 45,714,254 of NW_026988455.1, read as the reverse complement.
TTAGATAGCTGCGTTTTGGATTTAGAAGCAGATATTTCCCTGGGCTTTCTGCTGTTTCTTCCATATGCCGGTATTGGGCTGAAAACGCCTGTTTTGAAACTCTGCACAGAAAGTGTTTGCAGACTGCTGAATCAACACACGGGTTTAACTCTGGAAGTTGAGTGCACAGATTGACAACCGTTCTGTTAGAGAGCTGCGTTTTGGATTTAGAAGCAGATATTTCCCTGTGCTTTCTGCTGTTTCTTCCATATGCCGGTAATGGGCTGAAAACCTCTGTTTTGAAACTCTGCACAGAAAGTGTTTGCAGACTGCTGAATCCACACACGGGTTTAACTCTGGAAGTTGAGTGAACACATTGACAACCGTTCTGTTAGATAGCTGCGTTTTGGATTTAGAAGCAGATATTTCCCTGGGCTTTCTGCTGTTTCTTCCATATGCCGGTATTGGGCTGAAAACGCCTGTTTTGAAACTCTGCACAGAAAGTGTTTGCAGACTGCTGAATCCACACACGGGTTTAACTCTGGAAGTTGAGTGCACACATTGACAACCGTTCTGTTAGATAGCTGCGTTTTGGATTTAGAAGCAGATATTTCCCTGTGCTTTCTGCTGTTTCTTCCATATGCCGGTAACGGGCTGAAAACGTCTGTTTTGAAACTCTGCACAGAAAGTGTTTGCAGACTGCTGAATCCACACACGGGTTTAACTCTGGAAGTTGAGTGCACACATTGACAACCGTTCTGTTAGATAGCTGCGTTTTGGATTTAGAAGCAGATATTTCCCTGGGCTTTCTGCTGTTTCTTCCATATGCCGGTATTGGGCTGAAAACGCCTGTTTTGAAACTCTGCACAGAAAGTGTTTGCAGACTGCTGAATCCACACACGGGTTTAACTCTGGAAGTTGAGTGCACACATTGACAACCGTTCTGTTAGATAGCTGCGTTTTGGATTTAGAAGCAGATATTTCCCTGGGCTTTCTGCTGTTTCTTCCATATGCCGGTATTGGGCTGAAAACGCCTGTTTTGAAACTCTGCACAGAAAGTGTTTGCAGACTGCTGAATCCACACACGGGTTTAACTCTGGAAGTTGAGTGCACACATTGACAACCGTTCTGTTAGATAGCTGCGTTTTGGATTTAGAAGCAGATATTTCCCTGGGCTTTCTGCTGTTTCTTCCATATGCCGGTAATGGGCTGAAAACGCCTGTTTTGAAACTCTGCACAGAAAGTGTTTGCAGACTGCTGAATCCACACACGGGTTTAACTCTGGAAGTTGAGTGCACACATTGACAACCGTTCTGTTAGATAGCTGCGTTTTGGATTTAGAAGCAGATATTTCCCTGGGCTTTCTGCTGTTTCTTCCATATGCCGGTATTGGGCTGAAAACGCCTGTTTTGAAACTCTGCACAGAAAGTGTTTGCAGACTGCTGAATCCACACACGGGTTTAACTCTGGAAGTTGAGTGCACGCATTGACAACCGTTCTGTTAGATAGCTGCGTTTTGGATTTAGAAGCAGATATTTCCCTGGGCTTTCTGCTGTTTCTTCCATATGCCGGTATTGGGCTGAAAACGCCTGTTTTGAAACTCTGCACAGAAAGTGTTTGCAGACTGCTGAATCCACACACGGGTTTAACTCTGGAAGTTGAGTGCACACATTGACAACCGTTCTGTTAGATAGCTGCGTTTTGGATTTAGAATCAGATATTTCCCTGGGCTTTCTGCTGTTTCTTCCAAATGCCGGTAATGGGCTGAAAACGTCTGTTTTGAAACTCTGCACAGAAAGTGTTTGCAGACTGCTGAATCCACACACGGGTTTAACTCTGGAAGTTGAGTGCACACATTGACAACCGTTCTGTTAGATAGCTGCGTTTTGGATTTAGAAGCAGATATTTCCCTGGGCTTTCAGGTGTTTCTTCCATATGCCGGTATTGGGCTGAAAACGCCTGTTTTGAAACTCTGCACAGAAAGTGTTTGCAGACTGCTGAATCCACACACGGGTTTAACTCTGGAAGTTGAGTGCACACATTGACAACCGTTCTGTTAGATAGCTGCGTTTTGGATTTAGAAGCAGATATTTCCCTGGGCTTTCTGCTGTTTCTTCCATATGCCGGTAATGGGCTGAAAACGTCTGTTTTGAGACTCTGCACAGAAAGTGTTTGCAGACTGCTGAATCCACACACGGGTTTAACTCTGGAAGTTGAGTGCACACATTGACAACCGTTCTGTTAGATAGCTGCGTTTTGGATTTAGAAGCAGATATTTCCCTGTGCTTTCTGCTGTTTCTTCCATAAGCCGGTAACGGGCTGAAAACGTCTGTTTTGAAACTCTGCACAGAAAGTGTTTGCAGACTGCTGAATCCACACACGGGTTTAACTCTGGAAGTTGAGTGCACACATTGACAACGGTTCTGTTAGATAGCTGTGTTTTGGATTTAGAAGCAGATATTTCCCTGGGCTTTCTGCTGTTTCTTCCATATGCCGGTATTGGGCTGAAAACGCCTGTTTTGAAACTCTGCACAGAAAGTGTTTGCAGACTGCTGAATCCACACACGGGTTTAACTCTGGAAGTTGAGTGCACACATTTACAACCGTTCTGTTAGATAGCTGCGTTTTGGATTTAGAAGCAGATATTTCCCTGGGCTTTCTGCTGTTTCTTCCATATGCCGGTATTGGGCTGAAAACGCCTGTTTTGAAACTCTGCACTGAAAGTGTTTGCAGACTGCTGAATCCACACACGGGATTAACTCTGGAAGTTGAGTGCACACATTGACAACCGTTCTGTTAGATAGCTGCGTTTTGGATTTAGAAGCAGATATTTCCCTGGGCTTTCTGCTGTTTCTTCCATATGCCGGTATTGGGCTGAAAACGTCTGTTTTGGGCCTCTGCAGAGAAAGTGTTTGCAGACTGCTGAATCCACACACGGGTTTAACTCTGGAAGTTCAGTGCACACATTGACAACCGTTCTGTTAGATAGCTGTGTTTTGGATTTAGAAGCAGATATTTCCCTGGGCTTTCTGCTGTTTCTTCCATATGCCGGTATTGGGCTGAAAACGCCTGTTTTGAAACTCTGCACAGAAAGTGTTTGCAGACTGCTGAATCCACACACGGGTTTAACTCTGGAAGTTGAGTGCACACATTGACAACCGTTCTGTTAGATAGCTGCGTTTTGGATTTAGAATCAGATATTTCCCTGGGCTTTCTGCTGTTTCTTCCATATGCCGGTATTGGGCTGAAAACGCCTGTTTTGAAACTCTGCACAGAAAGTGTTAGCAGACTGCTGAATCCACACACGGGTTTAACTCTGGAAGTTGAGTGCACACATTGACAACCGTTCTGTTAGATAGCTGCGTTTTGGATTTAGAAGCAGATATTTCCCTGGGCTTTCTGCTGTTTCTTCCATATGCCGGTATTGGGCTGAAAACGCCTGTTTTGAAACTCTGCACAGAAAGTGTTTGCAGACTGCTGAATCCACACACGGGTTTAACTCTGGAAGTTGAGTGCACGCATTGACAACCGTTCTGTTAGATAGCTGCGTTTTGGATTTAGAAGCAGATATTTCCCTGGGCTTTCTGCTGTTTCTTCCATATGCCGGTATTGGGCTGAAAACGCCTGTTTTGAAACTCTGCACAGAAAGTGTTTGCAGACTGCTGAATCCACACACGGGTTTAACTCTGGAAGTTGAGTGCACGCATTTACAACCGTTCTGTTAGATAGCTGCGTTTTGGATTTAGAAGCAGATATTTCCCTGTGCTTTCTGCTGTTTCTTCCATATGCCGGTATTGGGCTGAAAACGCCTGTTTTGAAACTCTGCACAGAAAGTGTTTGCAGACTGCTGAATCCACACACGGGATTAACTCTGGAAGTTGAGTGCACACATTGACAACTGTTCTGTTAAATAGCTGCGTTTTGGATTTAGAAGCAGATATTTCCCTGTGCTTTCTGCTGTTTCTTCCATATGCCGGTATTGGGCTGAAAACGTCTGTTTTGAAACTCTGCACAGAAAGTGTTTGCAGACTGCTGAATCCACACACGGGTTTAACTCTGGAAGTTGAGTGCACACATTGACAACCGTTCTGTTAGATAGCTGCGTTTTGGATTTAGAAGCAGATATTTCCCTGGGCTTTCTGCTGTTTCTTCCATATGCCGGTATTGGGCTGAAAACGCCTGTTTTGAAACTCTGCACAGAAAGTGTTTGCAGACTGCTGAATCCACACACGGGTTTAACTCTGGAAGTTGAGTGCACACATTGACAACCGTTCTGTTAGATAGCTGCGTTTTGGATTTAGAAGCAGATATTTCCCTGTGCTTTCTGCTGTTTCTTCCATATGCCGGTAATGGGCTGAAAACGTCTGTTTTGAAACTCTGCACAGAAAGTGTTTGCAGACTGCTGAATCCACACACGGGTTTAACTCTGGAAGTTGAGTGCACACATTGACAACCGTTCTGTTAGATAGCTGCGTTTTGGATTTAGAAGCAGATATTTCCCTGGGCTTTCTGCTGTTTCTTCCATATGCCGGTATTGGGCTGAAAACGCCTGTTTTGAAACTCTGCACAGAAAGTGTTTGCAGACTGCTGAATCCACACACGGGTTTAACTCTGGAAGTCGAGTGCACACATTGACAACCGTTCTGTTAGATAGCTGCGTTTTGGATTTAGAAGCAGATATTTCCCTGTGCTTTCTGCTGTTTCTTCCATATGCCGGTAATGGGCTGAAAACGTCTGTTTTGAAACTCTGCACAGAAAGTGTTTGCAGACTGCTGAATCCACACACGGGTTTAACTCTGGAAGTTGAGTGCACACATTGACAACCGTTCTGTTAGATAGCTGCGTTTTGGATTTAGAAGCAGATATTTCCCTGGGCTTTCTGCTGTTTCTTCCATATGCCGGTATTGGGCTGAAAACGCCTGTTTTGAAACTCTGCACAGAAAGTGTTTGCAGACTGCTGAATCCACACACGGGTTTAACTCTGGAAGTTGAGTGCACACATTGACAACCGTTCTGTTAGATAGCTGCGTTTTGGATTTAGAAGCAGATATTTCCCTGTGCTTTCTGCTGTTTCTTCCATATCCCGGTAATGGGCTGAAAACGTCTGTTTTGAAACTCTGCACAGAAAGTGTTTGCAGACTGCTGAATCCACACACGGGTTTAACTCTGGAAGTTGAGTGCACACATTGACAACCGTTCTGTTAGATAGCTGCGTTTTGGATTTAGAAGCAGATATTTCCCTGGGCTTTCTGCTGTTTCTTCCATATGCCGGTATTGGGCTGAAAACGTCTGTTTTGGGCCTCTGCAGAGAAAGTGTTTGCAGACTGCTGAATCCACACACGGGTTTAACTCTGGAAGTTGAGTGCACACATTGACAACCGTTCTGTTAGATAGCTGTGTTTTGGATTTAGAAGCAGATATTTCCCTGGGCTTTCTGCTGTTTCTTCCATATGCCGGTATTGGGCTGAAAACGCCTGTTTTGAAACTCTGCACAGAAAGTGTTTGCAGACTGCTGAATCCACACACGGGTTTAACTCTGGAAGTTGAGTGCACACATTGACAACAGTTCTGTTAGATAGCTGCGTTTTGGATTTAGAAGCAGATATTTCCCTGTGCTTTCTGCTGTTTCTTCCATATGCCGGTAATGGGCTGAAAACGGCTGTTTTGAAACTCTGCACAGAAAGTGTTTGTAGACTGCTGAATCCACACACGGGTTTAACTCTGGAAGTTGAATGCACACATTGACAACCGTTCTGTTAGATAGCTGCGTTTTGGATTTAGAAGCAGATATTTCCCTGGGCTTTCTGCTGTTCCTTCCATATGCCGGTATTGGGCTGAAAACGCCTGTTTTGAAACTCTGCACAGAAAGTGTTTGCAGACTGCTGAATCCACACACGGGTTTAACTCTGGAAGTTGAGTGCACACATTGACAACAGTTCTGTTAGATAGCTGCGTTTTGGATTTAGAAGCAGATATTTCCCTGTGCTTTCTGCTGTTTCTTCCATATGCCGGTATTGGGCTGAAAACGCCTGTTTTGAAACTCTGCACAGAAAGTGTTTGCAGACTGCTGAATCCACACACGGGTTTAACTCTGGAAGTTGAGTGCACGCATTGACAACCGTTCTGTTAGATAGCTGCGTTTTGGATTGAGAAGCAGATATTTCCCTGTGCTTTCTGCTGTTTCTTCCATATGCCGGTAATGGGCTGAAAACGTCTGTTTTGAAACTCTGCACAGAAAGTGTTTGCAGACTGCTGAATCCACACACGGGTTTAACTCTGGAAGTTGAGTGCACACATTGACAACCGTTCTGTTAGATAGCTGCGTTTTGGATTTAGAAGCAGATATTTCCCTGGGCTTTCTGGTGTTTCTTCCATATTCCGGTATTGGGCTGAAAACGCCTGTTTTGAAACTCTGAACAGAAAGTGTTTGCAGACTGCTGAATCCACACACGGGTTTAACTCTGGAAGTTGAGTGCACACATTGACAACCGTTCTGTTAGATAGCTGCGTTTTGGATTTAGAAGCAGATATTTCCCTGTGCTTTCTGCTGTTTCTTCCATATGCCGGTAATGGGCTGAAAACGTCTGTTTTGAAACTCTGCACAGAAAGTGTTTGCAGACTGCTGAATCCACACACGGGTTTAACTCTGGAAGTTGAGTGCACACATTGACAACCGTTCTGTTAGATAGCTGCGTTTTGGATTTAGAAGCAGATATTTCCCTGGGCTTTCTGCTGTTTCTTCCATATGCCGGTATTGGGCTGAAAACGCCTGTTTTGAAACTCTGCACAGAAAGTGTTTGCAGACTGCTGAATCCACACACGGGTTTAACTCTGGAAGTTGAGTGCACACATTGACAACCGTTCTGTTAGATAGCTGCGTTTTGGATTTAGAAGCAGATATTTCCCTGTGCTTTCTGCTGTTTCTTCCATATCCCGGTAATGGGCTGAAAACGTCTGTTTTGAAACTCTGCACAGAAAGTGTTTGCAGACTGCTGAATCCACACACGGGTTTAACTCTGGAAGTTGAGTGCACACATTGACAACCGTTCTGTTAGATAGCTGCGTTTTGGATTTAGAAGCAGATATTTCCCTGGGCTTTCTGCTGTTTCTTCCATATGCCGGTATTGGGCTGAAAACGTCTGTTTTGGGCCTCTGCAGAGAAAGTGTTTGCAGACTGCTGAATCCACACACGGGTTTAACTCTGGAAGTTGAGTGCACACATTGACAACCGTTCTGTTAGATAGCTGTGATTTGGATTTAGAAGCAGATATTTCCCTGGGCTTTCTGCTGTTTCTTCCATATGCCGGTATTGGGCTGAAAACGCCTGTTTTGAAACTCTGCACAGAAAGTGTTTGCAGACTGCTGAATCCACACACGGGTTTAACTCTGGAAGTTGAGTGCACACATTGACAACCGTTCTGTTAGATAGCTGCGTTTTGGATTTAGAAGCAGATATTTCCCTGTGCTTTCTGCTGTTTCTTCCGTATGCCGGTAATGGGCTGAAAACATCTGTTTTGAAACTCTGCACAGAAAGTGTTTGTAGACTGCTGAATCCACACACGGGTTTAACTCTGGAAGTTGAATGCACACATTGACAACCGTTCTGTTAGATAGCTGCGTTTTGGATTTAGAAGCAGATATTTCCCTGGGCTTTCTGCTGTTCCTTCCATATGCCGGTATTGGGCTGAAAACGCCTGTTTTGAAACTCTGCACAGAAAGTGTTTGCAGACTGCTGAATCCACACACGGGTTTAACTCTGGAAGTTGAGTGCACACATTGACAACAGTTCTGTTAGATAGCTGCGTTTTGGATTTAGAAGCAGATATTTCCCTGTGCTTTCTGCTGTTTCTTCCATATGCCGGTATTGGGCTGAAAACGCCTGTTTTGAAACTCTGCACAGAAAGTGTTTGCAGACTGCTGAATCCACACACGGGTTTAACTCTGGAAGTTGAGTGCACGCATTGACAACCGTTCTGTTAGATAGCTGCGTTTTGGATTGAGAAGCAGATATTTCCCTGTGCTTTCTGCTGTTTCTTCCATATGCCGGTAATGGGCTGAAAACGTCTGTTTTGAAACTCTGCACAGAAAGTGTTTGCAGACTGCTGAATCCACACACGGGTTTAACTCTGGAAGTTCAGTGCACACATTGACAACCGTTCTGTTAGATAGCTGCGTTTTGGATTTAGAAGCAGATATTTCCCTGGGCTTTCTGGTGTTTCTTCCATATTCCGGTATTGGGCTGAAAACGCCTGTTTTGAAACTCTGAACAGAAAGTGTTTGCAGACTGCTGAATCCACACACGGGTTTAACTCTGGAAGTTGAGTGCACACATTGACAACCGTTCTGTTAGATAGCTGCGTTTTGGATTTAGAAGCAGATATTTCCCTGTGCTTTCTGCTGTTTCTTCCATATGCCGGTAATGGGCTGAAAACGTCTGTTTTGAAACTCTGCACAGAAAGTGTTTGCAGACTGCTGAATCCACACACGGGTTTAACTCTGGAAGTTGAGTGCACACATTGACAACCGTTCTGTTAGATAGCTGCGTTTTGGATTTAGAAGCAGATATTTCCCTGGGCTTTCTGCTGTTTCTTCCATATGCCGGTATTGGGCTGAAAACGTCTGTTTTGAAACTCTGCACAGAAAGTGTTTGCAGACTGCTGAATCCACACACGGGTTTAACTCTGGAAGTTGAGTGCACACATTGACAACCGTTCTGTTAGATAGCTGCGTTTTGGATTTAGAAGCAGATATTTCCCTGTGCTTTCTGCTGTTTCTTCCATATGCCGGTAACGGGCTGAAAACGTCTGTTTTGAAACTCTGCACAGAAAGTGTTTACAGACTGCTGAATCCACACACGGGTTTAACTCTGGAAGTTGAGTGCACACATTGACAACCGTTCTGTTAGATAGCTGTGTTTTGGATTTAGAAGCAGATATTTCCCTGGGCTTTCTGCTGTTTCTTCCATATGCCGGTATTGGGCTGAAAACGCCTGTTTTGAAACTCTGCACAGAAAGTGTTTGCAGACTGCTGAATCCACACACGGGTTTAACTCTGGAACTTGAGTGCACACATTTACAACCGTTCTGTTAGATAGCTGCGTTTTGGATTTAGAAGCAGATATTTCCCTGGGCTTTCTGCTGTTTCTTCCATATGCCGGTATTGGGCTGAAAACGCCTGTTTTGAAACTCTGCACCGAAAGTGTTTGCAGACTGCTGAATCCACACACGGGATTAACTCTGGAAGTTGAGTGCACACATTGACAACCGTTCTGTTAGATAGCTGCGTTTTGGATTTAGAAGCAGATATTTCCCTGGGCTTTCTGCTGTTTCTTCCATATGCCGGTATTGGGCTGAAAACGCCTGTTTTGAAACTCTGCACAGAAAGTGTTAGCAGACTGCTGAATCCACACACGGGTTTAACTCTGGAAGTTGAGTGCACACATTGACAACCGTTCTGTTAGATAGCTGCGTTTTGGATTTAGAAGCAGATATTCCCCTGGGCTTTCTGCTGTTTCTTCCATATGCCGGTATTGGGCTGAAAACGCGTGTTTTGAAACTCTGCACAGAAAGTGTTTGCAGACTGCTGAATCCACACACGGGTTTAACTCTGGAAGTTGAGTGCACGCATTGACAACCGTTCTGTTAGATAGCTGCGTTTTGGATTTAGAAGCAGATATTTCCCTGGGCTTTCTGCTGTTTCTTCCATATGCCGGTATTGGGCTGAAAACGCCTGTTTTGAAACTCTGCACAGAAAGTGTTTGCAGACTGCTGAATCCACACACGGGTTTAACACTGGAAGTTGAGTGCACACATTGACAACCGTTCTGTTAAATAGCTGCGTTTTGGATTTAGAAGCAGATATTTCCCTGTGCTTTCTGCTGTTTCTTCCATATGCCGGTAATGGGCTGAAAACGTCTGTTTTGAAACTCTGCACAGAAAGTGTTTGCAGACTGCTGAATCCACACACGGGTTTAACTCTGGAAGTTGAGTGCACACATTGACAACCGTTCTGTTAGATAGCTGCATTTTGGATTTAGAAGCAGATATTTCCCTGGGCTTTCTGCTGTTTCTTCCATATGCCGGTATTGGGCTGAAAACGCCTGTTTTGAAACTCTGCACAGAAAGTGTTTGCAGACTGCTGAATCCACACACGGGTTTAACTCTGGAAGTTGAGTGCACACATTGACAACCGTTCTGTTAGATAGCTGCGTTTTGGATTTAGAAGCAGATATTTCCCTGTGCTTTCTGCTGTTTCTTCCATATGCCGGTAAAGGGCTGAAAACGTCTGTTTTGAAACTCTGCACAGAAAGTGTTTGCAGACTGCTGAATCCACACACGGGTTTAACTCTGGAAGTTGAGTGCACACATTGACAACCGTTCTGTTAGATAGCTGCGTTTTGGATTTAGAAGCAGATATTTCCCTGGGCTTTCTGCTGTTTCTTCCATATGCCGGTATTGGGCTGAAAACGCCTGTTTTGAAACTCTGCACAGAAAGTGTTTGCAGACTGCTGAATCCACACACGGGTTTAACTCTGGAAGTTGAGTGCACACATTGACAACCGTTCTGTTAGATAGCTGCGTTTTGGATTTAGAAGCAGATATTTCCCTGTGCTTTCTGCTGTTTCTTCCATATGCCGGTAACGGGCTGAAAACGTCTGTTTTGAAACTCTGCACAGAAAGTGTTTGCAGACTGCTGAATCCACACACGGGTTTAACTCTGGAAGTTGAGTGCACACATTGACAACCGTTCTGTTAGATAGCTGCGTTTTGGATTTAGAAGCAGATATTTCCCTGGGCTTTCTGCTGTTTCTTCCATATGCCGGTATTGGGCTGAAAACGTCTGTTTTGGGCCTCTGCAGAGAAAGTGTTTGCAGACTGCTGAATCCACACACGGGTTTAACTCTGGAAGTTGAGTGCACACATTGACAACCGTTCTGTTAGATAGCTGTGATTTGGATTTAGAAGCAGATATTTCCCTGGGCTTTCTGCTGTTTCTTCCATATGCCGGTATTGGGCTGAAAACGCCTGTTTTGAAACTCTGCACAGAAAGTGTTTGCAGACTGCTGAATCCACACACGGGTTTAACTCTGGAAGTTGAGTGCACACATTGACAACCGTTCTGTTAGATAGCTGCGTTTTGGATTTAGAAGCAGATATTTCCCTGTGCTTTCTGCTGTTTCTTCCGTATGCCGGTAATGGGCTGAAAACATCTGTTTTGAAACTCTGCACAGAAAGTGTTTGTAGACTGCTGAATCCACACACGGGTTTAACTCTGGAAGTTGAATGCACACATTGACAACCGTTCTGTTAGATAGCTGCGTTTTGGATTTAGAAGCAGATATTTCCCTGGGCTTTCTGCTGTTCCTTCCATATGCCGGTATTGGGCTGAAAACGCCTGTTTTGAAACTCTGCACAGAAAGTGTTTGCAGACTGCTGAATCCACACACGGGTTTAACTCTGGAAGTTGAGTGCACACATTGACAACAGTTCTGTTAGATAGCTGCGTTTTGGATTTAGAAGCAGATATTTCCCTGTGCTTTCTGCTGTTTCTTCCATATGCCGGTATTGGGCTGAAAACGCCTGTTTTGAAACTCTGCACAGAAAGTGTTTGCAGACTGCTGAATCCACACACGGGTTTAACTCTGGAAGTTGAGTGCACGCATTGACAACCGTTCTGTTAGATAGCTGCGTTTTGGATTGAGAAGCAGATATTTCCCTGTGCTTTCTGCTGTTTCTTCCATATGCCGGTAATGGGCTGAAAACGTCTGTTTTGAAACTCTGCACAGAAAGTGTTTGCAGACTGCTGAATCCACACACGGGTTTAACTCTGGAAGTTGAGTGCACACATTGACAACCGTTCTGTTAGATAGCTGCGTTTTGGATTTAGAAGCAGATATTTCCCTGGGCTTTCTGGTGTTTCTTCCATATTCCGGTATTGGGCTGAAAACGCCTGTTTTGAAACTCTGAACAGAAAGTGTTTGCAGACTGCTGAATCCACACACGGGTTTAACTCTGGAAGTTGAGTGCACACATTGACAACCGTTCTGTTAGATAGCTGCGTTTTGGATTTAGAAGCAGATATTTCCCTGTGCTTTCTGCTGTTTCTTCCATATGCCGGTAATGGGCTGAAAACGTCTGTTTTGAAACTCTGCACAGAAAGTGTTTGCAGACTGCTGAATCCACACACGGGTTTAACTCTGGAAGTTGAGTGCACACATTGACAACCGTTCTGTTAGATAGCTGCGTTTTGGATTTAGAAGCAGATATTTCCCTGGGCTTTCTGCTGTTTCTTCCATATGCCGGTATTGGGCTGAAAACGTCTGTTTTGAAACTCTGCACAGAAAGTGTTTGCAGACTGCTGAATCCACACACGGGTTTAACTCTGGAAGTTGAGTGCACACATTGACAACCGTTCTGTTAGATAGCTGCGTTTTGGATTTAGAAGCAGATATTTCCCTGTGCTTTCTGCTGTTTCTTCCATATGCCGGTAACGGGCTGAAAACGTCTGTTTTGAAACTCTGCACAGAAAGTGTTTACAGACTGCTGAATCCACACACGGGTTTAACTCTGGAAGTTGAGTGCACACATTGACAACCGTTCTGTTAGATAGCTGTGTTTTGGATTTAGAAGCAGATATTTCCCTGGGCTTTCTGCTGTTTCTTCCATATGCCGGTATTGGGCTGAAAACGCCTGTTTTGAAACTCTGCACAGAAAGTGTTTGCAGACTGCTGAATCCACACACGGGTTTAACTCTGGAACTTGAGTGCACACATTTACAACCGTTCTGTTAGATAGCTGCGTTTTGGATTTAGAAGCAGATATTTCCCTGGGCTTTCTGCTGTTTCTTCCATATGCCGGTATTGGGCTGAAAACGCCTGTTTTGAAACTCTGCACCGAAAGTGTTTGCAGACTGCTGAATCCACACACGGGATTAACTCTGGAAGTTGAGTGCACACATTGACAACCGTTCTGTTAGATAGCTGCGTTTTGGATTTAGAAGCAGATATTTCCCTGGGCTTTCTGCTGTTTCTTCCATATGCCGGTATTGGGCTGAAAACGCCTGTTTTGAAACTCTGCACAGAAAGTGTTAGCAGACTGCTGAATCCACACACGGGTTTAACTCTGGAAGTTGAGTGCACACATTGACAACCGTTCTGTTAGATAGCTGCGTTTTGGATTTAGAAGCAGATATTCCCCTGGGCTTTCTGCTGTTTCTTCCATATGCCGGTATTGGGCTGAAAACGCGTGTTTTGAAACTCTGCACAGAAAGTGTTTGCAGACTGCTGAATCCACACACGGGTTTAACTCTGGAAGTTGAGTGCACGCATTGACAACCGTTCTGTTAGATAGCTGCGTTTTGGATTTAGAAGCAGATATTTCCCTGGGCTTTCTGCTGTTTCTTCCATATGCCGGTATTGGGCTGAAAACGCCTGTTTTGAAACTCTGCACAGAAAGTGTTTGCAGACTGCTGAATCCACACACGGGTTTAACACTGGAAGTTGAGTGCACACATTGACAACCGTTCTGTTAAATAGCTGCGTTTTGGATTTAGAAGCAGATATTTCCCTGTGCTTTCTGCTGTTTCTTCCATATGCCGGTAATGGGCTGAAAACGTCTGTTTTGAAACTCTGCACAGAAAGTGTTTGCAGACTGCTGAATCCACACACGGGTTTAACTCTGGAAGTTGAGTGCACACATTGACAACCGTTCTGTTAGATAGCTGCATTTTGGATTTAGAAGCAGATATTTCCCTGGGCTTTCTGCTGTTTCTTCCATATGCCGGTATTGGGCTGAAAACGCCTGTTTTGAAACTCTGCACAGAAAGTGTTTGCAGACTGCTGAATCCACACACGGGTTTAACTCTGGAAGTTGAGTGCACACATTGACAACCGTTCTGTTAGATAGCTGCGTTTTGGATTTAGAAGCAGATATTTCCCTGTGCTTTCTGCTGTTTCTTCCATATGCCGGTAAAGGGCTGAAAACGTCTGTTTTGAAACTCTGCACAGAAAGTGTTTGCAGACTGCTGAATCCACACACGGGTTTAACTCTGGAAGTTGAGTGCACACATTGACAACCGTTCTGTTAGATAGCTGCGTTTTGGATTTAGAAGCAGATATTTCCCTGGGCTTTCTGCTGTTTCTTCCATATGCCGGTATTGGGCTGAAAACGCCTGTTTTGAAACTCTGCACAGAAAGTGTTTGCAGACTGCTGAATCCACACACGGGTTTAACTCTGGAAGTTGAGTGCACACATTGACAACCGTTCTGTTAGATAGCTGCGTTTTGGATTTAGAAGCAGATATTTCCCTGTGCTTTCTGCTGTTTCTTCCATATGCCGGTAACGGGCTGAAAACGTCTGTTTTGAAACTCTGCACAGAAAGTGTTTGCAGACTGCTGAATCCACACACGGGTTTAACTCTGGAAGTTGAGTGCACACATTGACAACCGTTCTGTTAGATAGCTGCGTTTTGGATTTAGAAGCAGATATTTCCCTGGGCTTTCTGCTGTTTCTTCCATATGCCGGTATTGGGCTGAAAACGCCTGTTTTGAAACTCTGCACAGAAAGTGTTTGCAGACTGCTGAATCCACACACGGGTTTAACTCTGGAAGTTGAGTGCACACATTCACAACCGTTCTGTTAGATAGCTGCGTTTTGGATTTAGAATCAGATATTTCCCTGGGCTTTCTGCTGTTTCTTCCATATGCCGGTATTGGGCTGAAAACGCCTGTTTTGAAACTCTGCACAGAAAGTGTTTGCAGACTGCTGAATCCACACACGGGTTTAACTCTGGAAGTTGAGTGCACACATTGACAACCGTTCTGTTAGATAGCTGCGTTTTGGATTTAGAAGCAGATATTTCCCTGTGCTTTCTGCTGTTTCTTCCATATGCCGGTAATGGGCTGAAAACGTCTGTTTTGAAACTCTGCACAGAAAGTGTTTGCAGACTGCTGAATCCACACACGGGTTTAACTCTGGAAGTTGAGTGCACACATTGACAACCGTTCTGTTAGATAGCTGCGTTTTGGATTTAGAAGCAGATATTTCCCTGGGCTTTCTGCTGTTTCTTCCATATGCCGGTATTGGGCTGAAAACGCCTGTTTTGAAACTCTGCACAGAAAGTGTTTGCAGACTGCTGAATCCACACACGGGTTTAACTCTGGAAGTTGAGTGCACACATTGACAACCGTTCTGTTAGATAGCTGCGTTTTGGATTTAGAAGCAGATATTTCCCTGTGCTTTCTGCTGTTTCTTCCATATGCCGGTATTGGGCTGAAAACGCCTGTTTTGAAACTCTGCACAGAAAGTGTTTGCAGACTGCTGAATCCACACACGGGTTTAACTCTGGAAGTTGAGTGCACACATTGACAACCGTTCTGTTAGATAGCTGCGTTTTGGATTTAGAAGCAGATATTTCCCTGTGCTTTCTGCTGTTTCTTCCATATGCCGGTAATGGGCTGAAAACGTCTGTTTTGAAACTCTGCACAGAAAGTGTTTGCAGACTGCTGAATCCACACACGGGTTTAACTCTGGAAGTTGAGTGCACACATTGACAACCGTTCTGTTAGATAGCTGCGTTTTGGATTTAGAAGCAGATATTTCCCTGGGCTTTCTGCTGTTTCTTCCATATGCCGGTATTGGGCTGAAAACGCCTGTTTTGAAACTCTGCACAGAAAGTGTTTGCAGACTGCTGAATCCACACACGGGTTTAACTCTGGAAGTTGAGTGCACACATTGACAACCGTTCTGTTAGATAGCTGCGTTTTGGATTTAGAAGCAGATATTTCCCTGGGCTTTCTGCTGCTTCTTCCATATGCCGGTATTGGGCTGAAAACGCCTGTTTTGAAACTCTGCACAGAAAGTGTTTGCAGACTGCTGAATCCACACACGGGTTTAACTCTGGAAGTTGAGTGCACACATTGACAACCGTTCTGTTAGATAGCTGCGTTTTGGATTTAGAAGCAGATATTTCCCTGGGCTTTCTGCTGTTTCTTCCATATGCCGGTATTGGGCTGAAAACGCCTGTTTTGAAACTCTGCACAGAAAGTGTTTGCAGACTGCTGAATCCACACACGGGTTTAACTCTGGAAGTTGAGTGCACGCATTGACAAACGTTCTGTTAGATAGCTGCGTTTTGGATTTAGAAGCAGATATTTCCCTGGGCTTTCTGCTGTTTCTTCCATATGCCGGTATTGGGCTGAAAACGCCTGTTTTGAAACTCTGCACAGAAAGTGTTTGCAGACTGCTGAATCCACACACGGGTTTAACTCTGGAAGTTGAGTGCACACATTGACAACCGTTCTGTTAGATAGCTGCGTTTTGGATTGAGAAGCAGATATTTCCCTGTGCTTTCTGCTGTTTCTTCCATATGCCGGTAATGGGCTGAAAACGTCTGTTTTGAAACTCTGCACAGAAAGTGTTTGCAGACTGCTGAATCCACACACGGGTTTAACTCTGGAAGTTGAGTGCACACATTGACAACCGTTCTGTTAGATAGCTGCGTTTTGGATTTAGAAGCAGATATTTCCCTGGGCTTTCTGGTGTTTCTTCCATATGCCGGTATTGGGCTGAAAACGCCTGTTTTGAAACTCTGCACAGAAAGTGTTTGCAGACTGCTGAATCCACACACGGGTTTAACTCTGGAAGTTGAGTGCACACATTGACAACCGTTCTGTTAGATAGCTGCGTTTTGGATTTAGAAGCAGATATTTCCCTGTGCTTTCTGCTGATTCTTCCATATGCCGGTAATGGGCTGAAAGCGTCTGTTTTGAAACTCTGCACAGAAAGTGTTTGCAGACTGCTGAATCCACACACGGGTTTAACTCTGGAAGTTGAGTGCACACATTGACAACCGTTCTGTTAGATAGCTGCGTTTTGGATTTAGAAGCAGATATTTCCCTGGGCTTTCTGCTGATTCTTCCATATGCCGGTATTGGGCTGAAAACGTCTGTTTTGAAACTCTGCACAGAAAGTGTTTGCAGACTGCTGAATCCACACACGGGTTTAACTCTGGAAGTTGAGTGCACCCATTGACAACCGTTCTGTTAGATAGCTGCGTTTTGGATTTAGAAGCAGATATTTCCCTGGGCTTTCTGCTGTTTCTTCCATATGCCGGTAACGGGCTGAAAACGTCTGTTTTGAAACTCTGCACAGAAAGTGTTTGCAGACTGCTGAATCCACACACGGGTTTAACTCTGGAAGTTGAGTGCACACATTGACAACCGTTCTGTTAGATAGCTGCGTTTTGGATTTAGAAGCAGATATTTCCCTGGGCTTTCTGCTGTTTCTTCCATATGCCGGTATTGGGCTGAAAACGCCTGTTTTGAAACTCTGCACAGAAAGTGTTTGCAGACTGCTGAATCCACACACGGGTTTAACTCTGGAAGTTGAGTGCACACATTGACAACCGTTCTGTTAGATAGCTGCGTTTTGGATTTAGAAGCAGATATTTCCCTGGGCTTTCTGCTGTTTCTTCCATATGCCGGTAATGGGCTGAAAACGCCTGTTTTGAAACTCTGCACAGAAAGTGTTTGCAGACTGCTGAATCCACACACGGGTTTAACTCTGGAAGTTGAGTGCACACATTGACAACCGTTCTGTTAGATAGCTGCGTTTTGGATTTAGAAGCAGATATTTCCCTGTGCTTTCTGCTGATTCTTCCATATGCCGGTAATGGGCTGAAAGCGTCTGTTTTGAAACTCTGCACAGAAAGTGTTTGCAGACTGCTGAATCCACACACGGGTTTAACTCTGGAAGTTGAGTGCACACATTGACAACCGTTCTGTTAGATAGCTGCGTTTTGGATTTAGAAGCAGATATTTCCCTGGGCTTTCTGCTGTTTCTTCCATATGCCGGTATTGGGCTGAAAACGCCTGTTTTGAAACTCTGCACAGAAAGTGTTTGCAGACTGCTGAATCCACACACGGGTTTAACTCTGGAAGTTGAGTGCACCCATTGACAACCGTTCTGTTAGATAGCTGCGTTTTGGATTTAGAAGCAGATATTTCCCTGGGCTTTCTGCTGTTTCTTCCATATGCCGGTAATGGGCTGAAAACGTCTGTTTTGAAACTCTGCACAGAAAGTGTTTGCAGACTGCTGAATCCACACACGGGTTTAACTCTGGAAGTTGAGTGCACACATTGACAACCGTTCTGTTAGATAGCTGCGTTTTGGATTTAGAAGCAGATATTTCCCTGGGCTTTCTGCTGTTTCTTCCATATGCCGGTATTGGGCTGAAAACGCCTGTTTTGAAACTCTGCACAGAAAGTGTTTGCAGACTGCTGAATCCACACACGGGTTTAACTCTGGAAGTTGAGTGCACACATTGACAACCGTTCTGTTAGATAGCTGCGTTTTGGATTTAGAAGCAGATATTTCCCTGGGCTTTCTGCTGTTTCTTCCATATGCCGGTAATGGGCTGAAAACGCCTGTTTTGAAACTCTGCACAGAAAGTGTTTGCAGACTGCTGAATCCACACACGGGTTTAACTCTGGAAGTTGAGTGCACACATTGACAACCGTTCTGTTAGATAGCTGCGTTTTGGATTTAGAAGCAGATATTTCCCTGGGCTTTCTGCTGTTTCTTCCATATGCCGGTATTGGGCTGAAAACGCCTGTTTTGAAACTCTGCACAGAAAGTGTTTGCAGACTGCTGAATCCACACACGGGTTTAACTCTGGAAGTTGAGTGCACGCATTGACAACCGTTCTGTTAGATACCTGCGTTTTGGATTTAGAAGCAGATATTTCCCTGGGCTTTCTGCTGTTTCTTCCATATGCCGGTATTGGGCTGAAAACGCCTGTTTTGAAACTCTGCACAGAAAGTGTTTGCAGACTGCTGAATCCACACACGGGTTTAACTCTGGAAGTTGAGTGCACACATTGACAACCGTTCTGTTAGATAGCTGCGTTTTGGATTGAGAAGCAGATATTTCCTTGTGCTTTCTGCTGTTTCTTCCATATGCCGGTAATGGGCTGAAAACGTCTGTTTTGAAACTCTGCACAGGAAGTGTTTGCAGACTGCTGAATCCACACACGGGTTTAACTCTGGAAGTTGAGTGCACACATTGACAACCGTTCTGTTAGATAGCTGCGTTTTGGATTTAGAAGCAGATATTTCCCTGGGCTTTCTGGTGTTTCTTCCATATTCCGGTATTGGGCTGAAAACGCCTGTTTTGAAACTCTGCACAGAAAGTGTTTGCAGACTGCTGAATCCACACACGGGTTTAACTCTGGAAGTTGAGTGCACACATTGACAACCGTTCTGTTAGATAGCTGCGTTTTGGATTTAGAAGCAGATATTTCCCTGTGCTTTCTGCTGTTTCTTCCATATGCCGGTAATGGGCTGAAAACGTCTGTTTTGAAACTCTGCACAGAAAGTGTTTGCAGACTGCTGAATCCACACACGGGTTTAACTCTGGAAGTTGAGTGCACGCATTGACAACCGTTCTGTTAGATAGCTGCGTTTTGGATTTAGAAGCAGATATTTCCCTGGGCTTTCTGCTGTTTCTTCCATATGCCGGTATTGGGCTGAAAACGCCTGTTTTGAAACTCTGCACAGAAAGTGTTTGCAGACTGCTGAATCCACACACGGGATTAACTCTGGAAGTTGAGTGCACACATTGACAACCGTTCTGTTAGATAGCTGCGTTTTGGATTTAGAAGCAGATATTTCCCTGTGCTTTCTGCTGTTTCTTCCATATGCCGGTAACGGGCTGAAAACGTCTGTTTTGAAACTCTGCACAGGAAGTGTTTGCAGACTGCTGAATCCACACACGGGTTTAACTCTGGAAGTTGAGTGCACACATTGACAACCGTTCTGTTAGATAGCTGCGTTTTGGATTTAGAAGCAGATATTTCCCTGGGCTTTCTGCTGTTTCTTCCATATGCCGGTATTGGGCTGAAAACGCCTGTTTTGAAACTCTGCACAGAAAGTGTTTGCAGACTGCTGAATCCACACACGGGTTTAACTCTGGAAGTTGAGTGCACACATTGACAACCGTTCTGTTAGATAGCTGCGTTTTGGATTTAGAAGCAGATATTTCCCTGGGCTTTCTGCTGTTTCTTCCATATGCCGGTATTGGGCTGAAAACGCCTGTTTTGAAACTCTGCACCGAAAGTGTTTGCAGACTGCTGAATCCACACACGGGATTAACTCTGGAAGTTGAGTGCACACATTGACAACCGTTCTGTTAGATAGCTGCGTTTTGGATTTAGAAGCAGATATTTCCCTGTGCTTTCTGCTGTTTCTTCCATATGCCGGTATTGGGCTGAAAACGTCTGTTTTGGGCCTCTGCAGAGAAAGCGTTTGCAGACTGCTGAATCCACACACGGGTTTAACTCTGGAAGTTGAGTGCACACATTGACAACCGTTCTGTTAGATAGCTGCGTTTTGGATTTAGAAGCAGATATTTCCCTGTGCTTTCTGCTGTTTCTTCCATATGCCGGTAACGGGCTGAAAACGTCTGTTTTGAAACTCTGCACAGAAAGTGTTTGCAGACTGCTGAATCCACACACGGGTTTAACTCTGGAAGTTGAGTGCACACACTGACAACCGTTCTGTTAGATAGCTGCGTTTTGGATTTAGAAGCAGATATTTCCCTGGGCTTTCTGCTGTTTCTTCCATATGCCGGTATTGGGCTGAAAACGCCTGTTTTGAAACTCTGCACAGAAAGTGTTTGCAGACTGCTGAATCCACACACGGGTTTAACTCTGGAAGTTGAGTGCACACATTGACAACCGTTCTGTTAGATAGCTGCGTTTTGGATTGAGAAGCACATATTTCCCTGTGCTTTCTGCTGTTTCTTCCATATGCCGGTAATGGGCTGAAAACGTCTGTTTTGAAACTCTGCACAGAAAGTGTTTGCAGACTGCTGAATCCACACACGGGTTTAACTCTGGAAGTTGAGTGCACACATTGACAACCGTTCTGTTAGATAGCTGCGTTTTGGATTTAGAAGCAGATATTTCCCTGGGCTTTCTGGTGTTTCTTCCATATTCCGGTATTGGGCTGAAAACGCCTGTTTTGAAACTCTGCACAGAAAGTGTTTGCAGACTGCTGAATCCACACACGGGTTTAACTCTGGAAGTTGAGTGCACACATTGACAACCGTTCTGTTAGATAGCTGCGTTTTGGATTTAGAAGCAGATATTTCCCTGGGCTTTCTGCTGTTTCTTCCATATGCCGGTATTGGGCTGAAATCGCCTGTTTTGAAACTCTGCACAGAAAGTGTTTGCAGACTGCTGAATCCACACACGGGTTTAACTCTGGAAGTTGAGTGCACACATTGACAACCGTTCTGTTAGATAGCTGCGTTTTGGATTTAGAAGCAGATATTTCCCTGTGCTTTCTGCTGTTTCTTCCATATGCCGGTAACGGGCTGAAAACGTCTGTTTTGAAACTCTGCACAGAAAGTGTTTGCAGACTGCTGAATCCACACACGGGTTTAACTCTGGAAGTTGAGTGCACACATTGACAACCGTTCTGTTAGATAGCTGCGTTTTGGATTTAGAAGCAGATATTTCCCTGGGCTTTCTGCTGTTTCTTCCATATGCCGGTATTGGGCTGAAAACGCCTGTTTTGAAACTCTGCACAGAAAGTGTTTGCAGACTGCTGAATCCACACACGGGTTTAACTCTGGAAGTTGAGTGCACGCATTGACAACCGTTCTGTTAGATAGCTGCGTTTTGGATTTAGAAGCAGATATTTCCCTGGGCTTTCTGCTGTTTCTTCCATATGCCGGTATTGGGCTGAAAACGCCTGTTTTGAAACTCTGCACAGAAAGTGTTTGCAGACTGCTGAATCCACACACGGGTTTAACTCTGGAAGTTGAGTGCACACATTGACAACCGTTCTGTTAGATAGCTGCGTTTTGGATTGAGAAGCAGATATTTCCCTGTGCTTTCTGCTGTTTCTTCCATATGCCGGTAATGGGCTGAAAACGTCTGTTTTGAAACTCTGCACAGGAAGTGTTTGCAGACTGCTGAATCCACACACGGGTTTAACTCTGGAAGTTGAGTGCACACATTGACAACCGTTCTGTTAGATAGCTTCGTTTTGGATTTAGAAGCAGATATTTCCCTGGGCTTTCTGGTGTTTCTTCCATATTCCGGTATTGGGCTGAAAACGCCTGTTTTGAAACTCTGCACAGAAAGTGTTTGCAGACTGCTGAATCCACACACGGGTTTAACTCTGGAAGTTGAGTGCACACATTGACAACCGTTCTGTTAGATAGCTGCGTTTTGGATTTAGAAGCAGATATTTCCCTGGGCTTTCTGCTGTTTCTTCCATATGCCGGTATTGGGCTGAAAACGTCTGTTTTGAAACTGCACAGAAAGTGTTTGCAGACTGCTGAATCCACACACGGGTTTAACTCTGGAAGTTGAGTGCACACATTGACAACCGTTCTGTTAGATAGCTGCGTTTTGGATTTAGAAGAAGATATTTCCCTGTGCTTTCTGCTGTTTCTTCCATATGCCGGTAACGGGCTGAAAACGTCTGTTTTGAAACTCTGCACAGAAAGTGTTTGCAGACTGCTGAATCCACACACGGGTTTAACTCTGGAAGTTGAGTGCACACATTGACAACCGTTCTGTTAGATAGCTGTGTTTTGGATTTAGAAGCAGATATTTCCCTGGGCTTTCTGCTGTTTCTTCCATATGCCGGTATTGGGCTGAAAACGCCTGTTTTGAAACTCTGCACAGAAAGTGTTTGCAGACTGCTGAATCCACACACGGGTTTAACTCTGGAAGTTGAGTGCACACATTTACAACCGTTCTGTTAGATAGCTGCGTTTTGGATTTAGAAGCAGATATTTCCCTGGGCTTTCTGCTGTTTCTTCCATATGCCGGTATTGGGCTGAAAACGTCTGTTTTGGGCCTCTGCAGAGAAAGTGTTTGCAGACTGCTGAATCCACACACGGGTTTAACTCTGGAAGTTGAGTGCACACATTGACAACCGTTCTGTTAGATAGCTGTGTTTTGGATTTAGAAGCAGATATTTCCCTGGGCTTTCTGCTGTTTCTTCCATATGCCGGTATTGGGCTGAAAACGCCTGTTTTGAAACTCTGCACAGAAAGTGTTTGCAGACTGCTGAATCCACACACGGGTTTAACTCTGGAAGTTGAGTGCACACATTGACAACCGTTCTGTTAGATAGCTGCGTTTTGGATTTAGAATCAGATATTTCCCTGGGCTTTCTGCTGTTTCTTCCATATGCCGGTATTGGGCTGAAAACGCCTGTTTTGAAACTCTGCACAGAAAGTGTTAGCAGACTGCTGAATCCACACACGGGTTTAACTCTGGAAGTTGAGTGCACACATTGACAACCGTTCTGTTAGATAGCTGCGTTTTGGATTTAGAAGCAGATATTCCCCTGGGCTTTCTGCTGTTTCTTCCATATGCCGGTATTGGGCTGAAAACGCCTGTTTTGAAACTCTGCACAGAAAGTGTTTGCAGACTGCTGAATCCACACACGGGTTTAACTCTGGAAGTTGAGTGCACGCATTGACAACCGTTCTGTTAGATAGCTGCGTTTTGGATTTAGAAGCAGATATTTCCCTGGGCTTTCTGCTGTTTCTTCCATATGCCGGTGTTGGGCTGAAAACGCCTGTTTTGAAACTCTGCACAGAAAGTGTTTGCAGACTGCTGAATCCACACACGGGTTTAACTCTGGAAGTTGAGTGCACACATTGACAACCGTTCTGTTAAATAGCTGCGTTTTGGATTTAGAAGCAGATATTTCCCTGTGCTTTCTGCTGTTTCTTCCATATGCCGGTAATGGGCTGAAAACGTCTGTTTTGAAACTCTGCACAGAAAGTGTTTGCAGACTGCTGAATCCACACACGGGTTTAACTCTGGAAGTTGAGTGCACACATTGACAACCGTTCTGTTAGATAGCTGCATTTTGGATTTAGAAGCAGATATTTCCCTGGGCTTTCTGCTGTTTCTTCCATATGCCGGTATTGGGCTGAAAACGCCTGTTTTGAAACTCTGCACAGAAAGTGTTTGCAGACTGCTGAATCCACACACGGGTTTAACTCTGGAAGTTGAGTGCACACATTGACAACCGTTCTGTTAGATAGCTGCGTTTTGGATTTAGAAGCAGATATTTCCCTGGGCTTTCTGCTGTTTCTTCCATATGCCGGTATTGGGCTGAAAACGCCTGTTTTGAAACTCTGCACAGAAAGTGTTTGCAGACTGCTGAATCCACACACGGGTTTAACTCTGGAAGTTGAGTGCACACATTGACAACCGTTCTGTTAGATAGCTGCGTTTTGGATTTAGAAGCAGATATTTCCCTGGGCTTTCTGCTGTTTCTTCCATATGCCGGTATTGGGCTGAAAACGCCTGTTTTGAAACTCTGCACCGAAAGTGTTTGCAGACTGCTGAATCCACACACGGGTTTAACTCTGGAAGTTGAGTGCACACATTGACAACTATTCTGTTAGATAGCTGCGTTTTGGATTTAGAAGCAGATATTTCCCTGTGCTTTCTGCTGTTTCTTCCATATGCCGGTAACGGGCTGAAAACGTCTGTTTTGAAACTCTGCACAGAAAGTGTTTGCAGACTGCTGAATCCACACACGGGTTTAACTCTGGAAGTTGAGTGCACACATTGACAACCGTTCTGTTAGATAGCTGCATTTTGGATTTAGAAGCAGATATTTCCCTGGGCTTTCTGCTGTTTCTTCCATATGCCGGTATTGGGCTGAAAACGCCTGTTTTGAAACTCTGCAAAGAAAGTGTTTGCAGACTGCTGAATCCACACACGGGTTTAACTCTGGAAGTTGAGTGCACACATTGACAACCGTTCTGTTAGATAGCTGCGTTTTGGATTTAGAAGCAGATATTTCCCTGGGCTTTCTGCTGTTTCTTCCATATGCCGGTATTGGGCTGAAAACGTCTGTTTTGGGCCTCTGCAGAGAAAGTGTTTGCAGACTGCTGAATCCACACACGGGTTTAACTCTGGAAGTTGAGTGCACACATTGACAACCGTTCTGTTAGATAGCTGTGTTTTGGATTTAGAAGCAGATATTTCCCTGGGCTTTCTGCTGTTTCTTCCATATGCCGGTATTGGGCTGAAAACGCCTGTTTTGAAACTCTGCACAGAAAGTGTTTGCAGACTGCTGAATCCACACACGGGTTTAACTCTGGAAGTTGAGTGCACACATTGACAACCGTTCTGTTAGATAGCTGCGTTTTGGATTTAGAATCAGATATTTCCCTGGGCTTTCTGCTGTTTCTTCCATATGCCGGTATTGGGCTGAAAACGCCTGTTTTGAAACTCTGCACAGAAAGTGTTTGCAGACTGCTGAATCCACACACGGGTTTAACTCTGGAAGTTGAGTGCACACATTGACAACCGTTCTGTTAGATAGCTGCGTTTTGGATTTAGAAGCAGATATTTCCCTGTGCTTTCTGCTGTTTCTTCCATATGCCGGTAATGGGCTGAAAACGTCTGTTTTGAAACTCTGCACAGAAAGTGTTTGCAGACTGCTGAATCCACACACGGGTTTAACTCTGGAAGTTGAATGCACACATTGACAACCGTACTGTTAGATAGCTGCGTTTTGGATTTAGAAGCAGATATTTCCCTGGGCTTTCTGCTGTTTCTTCCATATGCCGGTATTGGGCTGAAAACGCCTGTTTTGAAACTCTGCACAGAAAGTGTTTGCAGACTGCTGAATCCACACACGGGTTTAACTCTGGAAGTTGAGTGCACACATTGACAACCGTTCTGTTAGATAGCTGCGTTTTGGATTTAGAATCAGATATTTCCCTGTGCTTTCTGCTGTTTCTTCCATATGCCGGTATTGGGCTGAAAACGCCTGTTTTGAAACTCTGCACAGAAAGTGTTTGCAGACTGCTGAATCCACACACGGGTTTAACTCTGGAAGTTGAGTGCACACATTGACAACCATTCTGTTAGATAGCTGCGTTTTGGATTTAGAAGCAGATATTTCCCTGGGCTTTCTGGTGTTTCTTCCATATGCCGGTATTGGGCTGAAAACGCCTGTTTTGAAACTTTGCACAGAAAGTGTTTGCAGACTGCTGAATCCACACACGGGTTTAACTCTGGAAGTTGAGTGCACACATTGACAACCGTTCTGTTAGATAGCTGCGTTTTGGATTTAGAAGCAGATATTTCCCTGTGCTTTCTGCTGTTTCTTCCATATGCCGGTAATGGGCTGAAAACGTCTGTTTTGAAACTCTGCACAGAAAGTGTTTGCAGACTGCTGAATCCACACACGGGTTTAACTCTGGAAGTTGAGTGCACACATTGACAACCGTTCTGTTAGATAGCTGCGTTTTGGATTTAGAAGCAGATATTTCCCTGGGCTTTCTGCTGTTTCTTCCATATGCCGGTATTGGGCTGAAAACGCCTGTTTTGAAACTCTGCACAGAAAGTGTTTGCAGACTGCTGAATCCACACACGGGTTTAACTCTGGAAGTTGAGTGCACACATTGACAACTGTTCTGTTAGATAGCTGCGTTTTGGATTTAGAAGCAGATATTTCCCTGTGCTTTCTGCTGTTTCTTCCATATGCCGGTAACGGGCTGAAAACGTCTGTTTTGAAACTCTGCACAGAAAGTGTTTGCAGACTGCTGAATCCACACACGGGTTTAACTCTGGAAGTTGAGTGCACACATTGACAACCGTTCTGTTAGATAGCTGCGTTTTGGATTTAGAAGCAGATATTTCCCTGGGCTTTCTGCTGTTTCTTCCATATGCTGGTATTGGGCTGAAAACCCCTGTTTTGAAACTCTGCACAGAAAGTGTTTGCAGACTGCTGAATCCACACACGGGTTTAACTCTGGAAGTTGAGTGCACACATTGACAACCGTTCTGTTAGATAGCTGCGTTTTGGATTTAGAAGCAGATATTTCCCTGTGCTTTCTGCTGTTTCTTCCATATGCCGGTATTGGGCTGAAAACGCCTGTTTTGAAACTCTGCACAGAAAGTGTTTGCAGACTGCTGAATCCACACACGGGATTAACTCTGGAAGTTGAGTGCACACATTGACAACCGTTCTGTTAGATAGCTGCGTTTTGGATTTAGAAGCAGATATTTCCCTGTGCTTTCTGCTGTTTCTTCCATATGCCGGTATTGGGCTGAAAACGTCTGTTTTGGGCCTCTGCAGAGAAAGTGTTTGCAGACTGCTGAATCCACACACGGGTTTAACTCTGGAAGTTGAGTGCACACATTGACAACCGTTCTGTTAGATAGCTGCGTTTTGGATTTAGAAGCAGATATTTCCCTGGGCTTTCTGCTGTTTCTTCCATATGCCGGTATTGGGCTGAAAACGCCTGTTTTGAAACTCTGCACAGAAAGTGTTTGCAGACTGCTGAATCCACACACGGGTTTAACTCTGGAAGTTGAGTGCACACATTGACAACCGTTCTGTTAGATAGCTGCGTTTTGGATATAGAAGCAGATATTTCCCTGGGCTTTCTGCTGTTTCTTCCATATGCCGGTATTGGGCTGAAAACGCCTGTTTTGAAACTCTGCACAGAAAGTGTTTGCAGACTGCTGAATCCACACACGGGTTTAACTCTGGAAGTTGAGTGCACACATTGACAACCGTTCTGTTAGATAGCTGCGTTTTGGATTTAGAAGCAGATATTTCCCTGTGCTTTCTGCTGTTTCTTCCATATGCCGGTAATGGGCTGAAAACGTCTGTTTTGAAACTCTGCACAGAAAGTGTTTGCAGACTGCTGAATCCACACACGGGTTTAACTCTAGAAGTTGAATGCACACATTGACAACCGTTCTGTTAGATAGCTGCGTTTTGGATTTAGAAGCAGATATTTCCCTGGGCTTTCTGCTGTTTCTTCCATATGCCGGTATTGGGCTGAAAACGCCTGTTTTGAAACTCTGCACAGAAAGTGTTTGCAGACTGCTGAATCCACACACGGGTTTAACTCTGGAAGTTGAGTGCACACATTGACAACCGTTCTGTTAGATAGCTGCGTTTTGGATTTAGAAGCAGATATTTCACTGGGCTTTCTGCTGTTTCTTCCATATGCCGGTATTGGGCTGAAAACGCCTGTTTTGAAACTCTGCACAGAAAGTGTTTGCAGACTGCTGAATCCACACACGGGTTTAACTCTGGAAGTTGAGTGCACACATTGACAACCGTTCTGTTAGATAGCTGCGTTTTGGATTTAGAAGCAGATATTTCCCTGGGCTTTCTGCTGTTTCTTCCATATGCCGGTATTGGGCTGAAAACGCCTGTTTTTAAACTCTGCACAGAAAGTGTTTGCAGACTGCTGAATCCACACACGGGTTTAACTCTGGAAGTTGAGTGCACGCATTGACAACCGTTCTGTTAGATAGCTGCGTTTTGGATTTAGAAGCAGATATTTCCCTGGGCTTTCTGCTGTTTCTTCCATATGCCGGTATTGGGCTGAAAACGCCTGTTTTGAAACTCTGCACAGAAAGTGTTTGCAGACTGCTGAATCCACACACGGGTTTAACTCTGGAAGTTGAGTGCACACAATGACAACCGTTCTGTTAGATAGCTGCGTTTTGGATTGAGAAGCAGATATTTCCCTGTGCTTTCTGCTGTTTCTTCCATATGCCGGTAATGGGCTGAAAACGTCTGTTTTGAAACTCTGCACAGGAAGTGTTTGCAGACTGCTGAATCCACACACGGGTTTAACTCTGGAAGTTGAGTGCACACATTGACAACCGTTCTGTTAGATAGCTGCGTTTTGGATTTAGAAGCAGATATTTCCCTGGGCTTTCTGGTGTTTCTTCCATATTCCGGTATTGGGCTGAAAACGCCTGTTTTGAAACTCTGCACAGAAAGTGTTTGCAGACTGCTGAATCCACACACGGGTTTAACTCTGGAAGTTGAGTGCACACATTGACAACCGTTCTGTTAGATAGCTGCGTTTTGGATTTAGAAGCAGATATTTCCCTGTGCTTTCTGCTGTTTCTTCCATATGCCGGTAATGGGCTGAAAACGTCTGTTTTGAAACTCTGCACAGAAAGTGTTTGCAGACTGCTGAATCCACACACGGGTTTAACTCTGGAAGTTGAGTGCACACATTGACAACCGTTCTGTTAGATAGCTGCGTTTTGGATTTAGAAGCAGATATTTCCCTGGGCTTTCTGCTGTTTCTTCCATATGCCGGTATTGGGCTGAAAACGTCTGTTTTGAAACTGCACAGAAAGTGTTTGCAGACTGCTGAATCCACACACGGGATTAACTCTGGAAGTTGAGTGCACACATTGACAACCGTTCTGTTAGATAGCTGCGTTTTGGATTTAGAAGAAGATATTTCCCTGTGCTTTCTGCTGTTTCTTCCATATGCCGGTAACGGGCTGAAAACGTCTGTTTTGAAACTCTGCACAGAAAGTGTTTGCAGACTGCTGAATCCACACACGGGTTTAACTCTGGAAGTTGAGTGCACACATTGACAACCGTTCTGTTAGATAGCTGTGTTTTGGATTTAGAAGCAGATATTTCCCTGGGCTTTCTGCTGTTTCTTCCATATGCCGGTATTGGGCTGAAAACGCCTGTTTTGAAACTCTGCACAGAAAGTGTTTGCAGACTGCTGAATCCACACACGGGTTTAACTCTGGAAGTTGAGTGCACACATTTACAACCGTTCTGTTAGATAGCTGCGTTTTGGATTTAGAAGCAGATATTTCCCTGGGCTTTCTGCTGTTTCTTCCATATGCCGGTATTGGGCTGAAAACGCCTGTTTTGAAACTCTGCACCGAAAGTGTTTGCAGACTGCTGAATCCACACACGGGATTAACTCTGGAAGTTGAGTGCACACATTGACAACCGTTCTGTTAGATAGCTGCGTTTTGGATTTAGAAGCAGATATTTCCCTGGGCTTTCTGCTGTTTCTTCCATATGCCGGTATTGGGCTGAAAACGTCTGTTTTGGGCCTCTGCAGAGAAAGTGTTTGCAGACTGCTGAATCCACACACGGGTTTAACTCTGGAAGTTGAGTGCACACATTGACAACCGTTCTGTTAGATAGCTGTGTTTTGGATTTAGAAGCAGATATTTCCCTGGGCTTTCTGCTGTTTCTTCCATATGCCGGTATTGGGCTGAAAACGCCTGTTTTGAAACTCTGCACAGAAAGTGTTTGCAGACTGCTGAATCCACACACGGGTTTAACTCTGGAAGTTGAGTGCACACATTGACAACCGTTCTGTTAGATAGCTGCGTTTTGGATTTAGAATCAGATATTTCCCTGGGCTTTCTGCTGTTTCTTCCATATGCCGGTATTGGGCTGAAAACGCCTGTTTTGAAACTCTGCACCGAAAGTGTTTGCAGACTGCTGAATCCACACACGGGTTTAACTCTGGAAGTTGAGTGCACACATTGACAACCGTTCTGTTAGATAGCTGCGTTTTGGATTTAGAAGCAGATATTTCCCTGTGCTTTCTGCTGTTTCTTCCATATGCCGGTAACGGGCTGAAAACGTCTGTTTTGAAACTCTGCACAGAAAGTGTTTGCAGACTGCTGAATCCACACACGGGTTTAACTCTGGAAGTTGAGTGCACACATTGAGAACCGTTCTGTTAGATAGCTGCATTTTGGATTTAGAAGCAGATATTTCCCTGGGCTTTCTGCTGTTTCTTCCATATGCCGGTATTGGGCTGAAAACGCCTGTTTTGAAACTCTGCACAGAAAGTGTTTGCAGACTGCTGAATCCACACACGGGTTTAACTCTGGAAGTTGAGTGCACACATTGACAACCGTTCTGTTAGATAGCTGCGTTTTGGATTTAGAAGCAGATATTTCCCTGGGCTTTCTGCTGTTTCTTCCATATGCCGGTATTGGGCTGAAAACGCCTGTTTTGAAACTCTGCACAGAAAGTGTTTGCAGACTGCTGAATCCACACACGGGATTAACTCTGGAAGTTGAGTGCACACATTGACAACCGTTCTGTTAGATAGCTGCGTTTTGGATTTAGAAGCAGATATTTCCCTGTGCTTTCTGCTGTTTCTTCCATATGCCGGTATTGGGCTGAAAACGTCTGTTTTGGGCCTCTGCAGAGAAAGTGTTTGCAGACTGCTGAATCCACACACGGGTTTAACTCTGGAAGTTGAGTGCACACATTGACAACCGTCCTGTTAGATAGCTGTGTTTTGGATTTAGAAGCAGATATTTCCCTGGGCTTTCTGCTGTTTCTTCCATATGCCGGTATTGGGCTGAAAACGCCTGTTTTGAAACTCTGCACAGAAAGTGTTTGCAGACTGCTGAATCCACACACGGGTTTAACTCTGGAAGTTGAGTGCACACATTGACAACCGTTCTGTTAGATAGCTGCGTTTTGGATTTAGAATCAGATATTTCCCTGGGCTTTCTGCTGTTTCTTCCATATGCCGGTATTGGGCTGAAAACGCCTGTTTTGAAACTCTGCACAGAAAGTGTTTGCAGACTGCTGAATCCACACACGGGTTTAACTCTGGAAGTTGAGTGCACACATTGACAACAGTTCTGTTAGATAGCTGCGTTTTGGATTTAGAAGCAGATATTTCCCTGTGCTTTCTGCTGTTTCTTCCATATGCCGGTAATGGGCTGAAAACGTCTGTTTTGAAACTCTGCACAGAAAGTGTTTGCAGACTGCTGAATCCACACACGGGTTTAACTCTGGAAGTTGAATGCACACATTGACAACCGTACTGTTAGATAGCTGCGTTTTGGATTTAGAAGCAGATATTTCCCTGGGCTTTCTGCTGTTTCTTCCATATGCCGGTATTGGGCTGAAAACGCCTGTTTTGAAACACTGCACAGAAAGTGTTTGCAGACTGCTGAATCCACACACGGGTTTAACTCTGGAAGTTGAGTGCACACATTGACAACCGTTCTGTTAGATAGCTGCGTTTTGGATTTAGAAGCAGATATTTCCCTGGGCTTTCTGCTGTTTCTTCCATATGCCGGTATTGGGCTGAAAACGCCTGTTTTGAAACTCTGCACAGAAAGTGTTTGCAGACTGCTGAATCCACACACGGGTTTAACTCTGTAGGTTGAGTGCACACATTGACAACCGTTCTGTTAGATAGCTGCGTTTTGGATTTAGAAGCAGATATTTCCCTGGGCTTTCTGCTGTTTCTTCCATATGCCGGTATTGGGCTGAAAACGCCTGTTTTGAAACTCTGCACAGAAAGTGTTTGCAGACTGCTGAATCCACACACGGGTTTAACTCTGGAAGTTGAGTGCACACATTGACAACCGTTCTGTTAGATAGCTGCGTTTTGGATTTAGAAGCAGATATTTCCCTGGGCTTTCTGCTGTTTCTTCCATATGCCGGTATTGGGCTGAAAACGCCTGTTTTGAAACTCTGCACAGAAAGTGTTTGCAGACTGCTGAATCCACACACGGGTTTAACTCTGGAAGTTGAGTGCACACATTGACAACCGTTCTGTTAGATAGCTGCGTTTTGGATTTAGAAGCAGATATTTCCCTGTGCTTTCTGCTGTTTCTTCCATATGCCGGTATTGGGCTGAAAACGCCTGTTTTGAAACTCTGCACAGAAAGTGTTTGCAGACTGCTGAATCCACACACGGGTTTAACTCTGGAAGTTGAGTGCACACATTGACAACCGTTCTGTTAGATAGCTGCGTTTTGGATTTAGAAGCAGATATTTCCCTGGGCTTTCTGGTGTTTCTTCCATATGCCGGTATTGGGCTGAAAACGCCTGTTTTGAAACTCTGCACAGAAAGTGTTTGCAGACTGCTGAATCCACACACGGGTTTAACTCTGGAAGTTGAGTGCACACATTGACAACCGTTCTGTTAGATAGCTGCGTTTTGGATTTAGAAGCAGATATTTCCCTGTGCTTTCTGCTGTTTCTTCCATATGCCGGTAATGGGCTGAAAACGTCTGTTTTGAAACTCTGCACAGAAAGTGTTTGCAGACTGCTGAATCCACACACGGGTTTAACTCTGGAAGTTGAGTGCACACATTGACAACCGTTCTGTTAGATAGCTGCGTTTTGGATTTAGAAGCAGATATTTCCCTGGGCTTTCTGCTGTTTCTTCCATATGCCGGTATTGGGCTGAAAACGCCTGTTTTGAAACTCTGCACAGAAAGTGTTTGCAGACTGCTGAATCCACACACGGGTTTAACTCTGGAAGTTGAGTGCACACATTGACAACTGTTCTGTTAGATAGCTGCGTTTTGGATTTAGAAGCAGATATTTCCCTGTGCTTTCTGCTGTTTCTTCCATATGCCGGTAACGGGCTGAAAACGTCTGTTTTGAAACTCTGCACAGAAAGTGTTTGCAGACTGCTGAATCCACACACGGGTTTAACTCTGGAAGTTGAGTGCACACATTGACAACCGTTCTGTTAGATAGCTGCGTTTTGGATTTAGAAGCAGATATTTCCCTGGGCTTTCTGCTGTTTCTTCCATATGCTGGTATTGGGCTGAAAACGCCTGTTTTGAAACTCTGCACAGAAAGTGTTTGCAGACTGCTGAATCCACACACGGGTTTAACTCTGGAAGTTGAGTGCACACATTGACAACCGTTCTGTTAGATAGCTGCGTTTTGGATTTAGAAGCAGATATTTCCCTGTGCTTTCTGCTGTTTCTTCCATATGCCGGTATTGGGCTGAAAACGCCTGTTTTGAAACTCTGCACAGAAAGTGTTTGCAGACTGCTGAATCCACACACGGGATTAACTCTGGAAGTTGAGTGCACACATTGACAACCGTTCTGTTAGATAGCTGCGTTTTGGATTTAGAAGCAGATATTTCCCTGTGCTTTCTGCTGTTTCTTCCATATGCCGGTATTGGGCTGAAAACGTCTGTTTTGGGCCTCTGCAGAGAAAGTGTTTGCAGACTGCTGAATCCACACACGGGTTTAACTCTGGAAGTTGAGTGCACACATTGACAACCGTTCTGTTAGATAGCTGCGTTTTGGATTTAGAAGCAGATATTTCCCTGGGCTTTCTGCTGTTTCTTCCATATGCCGGTATTGGGCTGAAAACGCCTGTTTTGAAACTCTGCACAGAAAGTGTTTGCAGACTGCTGAATCCACACACGGGTTTAACTCTGGAAGTTGAGTGCACACATTGACAACCGTTCTGTTAGATAGCTGCGTTTTGGATATAGAAGCAGATATTTCCCTGGGCTTTCTGCTGTTTCTTCCATATGCCGGTATTGGGCTGAAAACGCCTGTTTTGAAACTCTGCACAGAAAGTGTTTGCAGACTGCTGAATCCACACACGGGTTTAACTCTGGAAGTTGAGTGCACACATTGACAACCGTTCTGTTAGATAGCTGCGTTTTGGATTTAGAAGCAGATATTTCCCTGTGCTTTCTGCTGTTTCTTCCATATGCCGGTAATGGGCTGAAAACGTCTGTCTTGAAACTCTGCACAGAAAGTGTTTGCAGACTGCTGAATCCACACACGGGTTTAACTCTAGAAGTTGAATGCACACATTGACAACCGTTCTGTTAGATAGCTGCTTTTTGGATTTAGAAGCAGATATTTCCCTGGGCTTTCTGCTGTTTCTTCCATATGCCGGTATTGGGCTGAAAACGCCTGTTTTGTAACTCTGCACAGAAAGTGTTTGCAGACTGCTGAATCCACACACGGGTTTAACTCTGGAAGTTGAGTGCACACATTGACAACCGTTCTGTTAGATAGCTGCGTTTTGGATTTAGAAGCAGATATTTCACTGGGCTTTCTGCTGTTTCTTCCATATGCCGGTATTGGGCTGAAAACGCCTGTTTTGAAACTCTGCACAGAAAGTGTTTGCAGACTGCTGAATCCACACACGGGTTTAACTCTGGAAGTTGAGTGCACACATTGACAACCGTTCTGTTAGATAGCTGCGTTTTGGATTTAGAAGCAGATATTTCCCTGGGCTTTCTGCTGTTTCTTCCATATGCCGGTATTGGGCTGAAAACGCCTGTTTTGAAACTCTGCACAGAAAGTGTTTGCAGACTGCTGAATCCACACACGGGTTTAACTCTGGAAGTTGAGTGCACACATTGACAACCGTTCTGTTAGATAGCTGCGTTTTGGATTTAGAAGCAGATATTTCCCTGGGCTTTCTGCTGTTTCTTCCATATGCCGGTATTGGGCTGAAAACGCCTGTTTTGAAACTCTGCACAGAAAGTGTTTGCAGACTGCTGAATCCACACACGGGTTTAACTCTGGAAGTTGAGTGCACACATTGACAACCGTTCTGTTAGATAGCTGCGGTTTGGATTTAGAAGCAGATATTTCCCTGTGCTTTCTGCTGTTTCTTCCATATGCCGGTATTGGGCTGAAAACGCCTGTTTTGAAACTCTGCACGGAAAGTGTTTGCAGACTGCTGAATCCACACACGGGTTTAACTCTGGAAGTTGAGTGCACACATTGACAACCGTTCTGTTAGATAGCTGCGTTTTCGATTTAGAAGCAGATATTTCCCTGTGCTTTCTGCTGTTTCTTCCATATGCCGGTAATGGGCTGAAAACGTCTGTTTTGAAACTCTGCACAGAAAATGTTTGCAGACTGCTGAATCCACACACGGGTTTAACTCTGGAAGTTGAGTGCACACATTGACAACCGTTCTGTTAGATAGCTGCGTTTTGGATTTAGAAGCAGATATTTCCCTGGGCTTTCTGCTGTTTCTTCCATATGCCGGTATTGGGTTGAAAACGCCTGTTTTGAAACTCTGCACAGAAAGTGTTTGCAGACTGCTGAATCCACACACGGGTTTAACTCTGGAAGTTGAGTGCACACATTGACAACCGTTCTGTTAGATAGCTGCGTTTTGGATTTAGAAGCAGATATTTCCCTTTGCTTTCTGCTGTTTCTTCCATATGCCGGTTATGGGCTGAAAACGTCTGTTTTGAAACTCTGCACAGAAAGTGTTTGCAGACTGCTGAATCCACACACGGGTTTAACTCTGGAAGTTGAGTGCACACATTGACAACCGTTCTGTTAGATAGCTGCGTTTTGGATTTAGAAACAGATATTTCCCTGGGCTTTCTGCTGTTTCTTCCATATGCCGGTATTGGGCTGAAAACGCCTGTTTTGAAACTCTGCACAGAAAGTGTTTGCAGACTGCTGAATCCACACACGGGTTTAACTC
The DNA here is from genome assembly GCF_030222135.1 of Aotus nancymaae. Lineage (NCBI taxonomy): Eukaryota > Metazoa > Chordata > Mammalia > Primates > Aotidae > Aotus > Aotus nancymaae. The sequence goes on along the minus strand of NW_026988455.1, from coordinate 45,678,217 downwards.
TGGAAGTTGAGTGCACACATTGACAACCGTTCTGTTAAATAGCTGCTTTTTGGATTTAGAAGCAGATATTTCCCTGTGCTTTCTGCTGTTTCTTCCATATGCCGGTAATGGGCTGAAAACGTCTCTTTTGAAACTCTGCACAGAAAGTGTTTGCCGACTGCTGAATCCACACACGGGTTTAACTCTGGAAGTTGAGTGCACACATTGACAACCGTTCTGTTAGATAGCTGCGTTTTGGATTTAGAATCAGATATTTCCCTGGGCTTTCTGCTGTTTCTTCCATATGCCGGTATTGGGCTGAAAACGCCTGTTTTGAAACTCTGCACAGAAAGTGTTTGCAGACTGCTGAATCCACACACGGGTTTAACTCTGGAAGTTGAGTGCACACATTGACAACCGTTCTGTTAGATAGCTGCGTTTTGGATTTAGAAGCAGATATTTCCCTGTGCTTTCTGCTGTTTCTTCCATATGCCGGTATTGGGCTGAAAACGCCTGTTTTGAAACTCTGCACAGAAAGTGTTTGCAGACTGCTGAATCCACACACGGGTTTAACTCTGGAAGTTGAGTGCACACATTGACAACCGTTCTGTTAGATAGCTGCGTTTTGGATTTAGAAGCAGATATTTCCCTGTGCTTTCTGCTGTTTCTTCCATATGCCGGTATTGGGCTGAAAACGCCTGTTTTGAAACTCTGCACAGAAAGTGTTTGCAGACTGCTGAATCCACACACGGGTTTAACTCTGGAAGTTGAGTGCACACATTGACAACCGTTCTGTTAGATAGCTGCGTTTTGGATTTAGAAGCAGATATTTCCCTGTGCTTTCTGCTGTTTCTTCCATATGCCGGTAATGGGCTGAAAACGTCTGTTTTGAAACTCTGCACAGAAAGTGTTTGCAGACTGCTGAATCCACACACGGGTTTAACTCTGGAAGTTGAGTGCACACATTGACAACCGTTCTGTTAGATAGCTGCGTTTTGGATTTAGAAGCAGATATTTCCCTGGGCTTTCTGCTGTTTCTTCCATATGCCGGTATTGGGCTGAAAACGCCTGTTTTGAAACTCTGCACAGAAAGTGTTTGCAGACTGCTGAATCCACACACGGGTTTAACTCTGGAAGTTGAGTGCACACATTGACAACTGTTCTGTTAGATAGCTGCGTTTTGGATTTAGAAGCAGATATTTCCCTGTGCTTTCTGCTGTTTCTTCCATATGCCGGTAACGGGCTGAAAACGTCTGTTTTGAAACTCTGCACAGAAAGTGTTTGCAGACTGCTGAATCCACACACGGGTTTAACTCTGGAAGTTGAGTGCACACATTGACAACCGTTCTGTTAGATAGCTGCGTTTTGGATTTAGAAGCAGATATTTCCCTGGGCTTTCTGCTGTTTCTTCCATATGCTGGTATTGGGCTGAAAACGCCTGTTTTGAAACTCTGCACAGAAAGTCTTTGCAGACTGCTGAATCCACACACGGGTTTAACTCTGGAAGTTGAGTGCACACATTGACAACCGTTCTGTTAGATAGCTGCGTTTTGGATTTAGAAGCAGATATTTCCCTGTGCTTTCTGCTGTTTCTTCCATATGCCGGTATTGGGCTGAAAACGCCTGTTTTGAAACTCTGCACAGAAAGTGTTTGCAGACTGCTGAATCCACACACGGGATTAACTCTGGAAGTTGAGTGCACACATTGACAACCGTTCTGTTAGATAGCTGCGTTTTGGATTTAGAAGCAGATATTTCCCTGTGCTTTCTGCTGTTTCTTCCATATGCCGGTATTGGGCTGAAAACGTCTGTTTTAGGCCTCTGCAGAGAAAGTGTTTGCAGACTGCTGAATCCACACACGGGTTTAACTCTGGAAGTTGAGTGCACACATTGACAACCGTTCTGTTAGATAGCTGCGTTTTGGATTTAGAAGCAGATATTTCCCTGGGCTTTCTGCTGTTTCTTCCATATGCCGGTATTGGGCTGAAAACGCCTGTTTTGAAACTCTGCACAGAAAGTGTTTGCAGACTGCTGAATCCACACACGGGTTTAACTCTGGAAGTTGAGTGCACACATTGACAACCGTTCTGTTAGATAGCTGCGTTTTGGATATAGAAGCAGATATTTCCCTGGGCTTTCTGCTGTTTCTTCCATATGCCGGTATTGGGCTGAAAACGCCTGTTTTGAAACTCTGCACAGAAAGTGTTTGCAGACTGCTGAATCCACACACGGGTTTAACTCTGGAAGTTGAGTGCACACATTGACAACCGTTCTGTTAGATAGCTGCGTTTTGGATTTAGAAGCAGATATTTCCCTGTGCTTTCTGCTGTTTCTTCCATATGCCGGTAATGGGCTGAAAACGTCTGTTTTGAAACTCTGCACAGAAAGTGTTTGCAGACTGCTGAATCCACACACGGGTTTAACTCTAGAAGTTGAATGCACACATTGACAACCGTTCTGTTAGATAGCTGCGTTTTGGATTTAGAAGCAGATATTTCCCTGGGCTTTCTGCTGTTTCTTCCATATGCCGGTATTGGGCTGAAAACGCCTGTTTTGAAACTCTGCACAGAAAGTGTTTGCAGACTGCTGAATCCACACACGGGTTTAACTCTGGAAGTTGAGTGCACACATTGACAACCGTTCTGTTAGATAGCTGCGTTTTGGATTTAGAAGCAGATATTTCCCTGGGCTTTCTGCTGTTTCTTCCATATGCCGGTATTGGGCTGAAAACGCCTGTTTTGAAACTCTGCACAGAAAGTGTTTGCAGACTGCTGAATCCACACACGGGTTTAACTCTGGAAGTTGAGTGCACACATTGACAACCGTTCTGTTAGATAGCTGCGTTTTGGATTTAGAAGCAGATATTTCCCTGGGCTTTCTGCTGTTTCTTCCATATGCCGGTATTGGGCTGAAAACGCCTGTTTTGAAACTCTGCACAGAAAGTGTTTGCAGACTGCTGAATCCACACACGGGTTTAACTCTGGAAGTTGAGTGCACACATTGACAACCGTTCTGTTAGATAGCTGCGTTTTGGATTTAGAAGCAGATATTTCCCTGGGCTTTCTGCTGTTTCTTCCATATGCCGGTATTGGGCTGAAAACGCCTGTTTTGAAACTCTGCACAGAAAGTGTTTGCAGACTGCTGAATCCACACACGGGTTTAACTCTGGAAGTTGAGTGCACACATTGACAACCGTTCTGTTAGATAGCTGCGTTTTGGATTTAGAAGCAGATATTTCCCTGTGCTTTCTGCTGTTTCTTCCATATGCCGGTAATGGGCTGAAAACGTCTGTTATGAAACTCTGCACAGAAAGTGTTTGCAGACTGCTGAATCCACACACGGGTTTAACTCTGGAAGTTGAGTGCACACATTGACAACCGTTCTGTTAGATAGCTGCGGTTTGGATTTAGAAGCAGATATTTCCCTGTGCTTTCTGCTGTTTCTTCCATATGCCGGTATTGGGCTGAAAACGCCTGTTTTGAAACTCTGCACGGAAAGTGTTTGCAGACTGCTGAATCCACACACGGGTTTAACTCTGGAAGTTGAGTGCACACATTGACAACCGTTCTGTTAGATAGCTGCGTTTTCGATTTAGAAGCAGATATTTCCCTGTGCTTTCTGCTGTTTCTTCCATATGCCGGTAATGGGCTGAAAACGTCTGTTTTGAAACTCTGCACAGAAAATGTTTGCAGACTGCTGAATCCACACACGGGTTTAACTCTGGAAGTTGAGTGCACACATTGACAACCGTTCTGTTAGATAGCTGCGTTTTGGATTTAGAAGCAGATATTTCCCTGGGCTTTCTGCTGTTTCTTCCATATGCCGGTATTGGGTTGAAAACGCCTGTTTTGAAACTCTGCACAGAAAGTGTTTGCAGACTGCTGAATCCACACACGGGTTTAACTCTGGAAGTTGAGTGCACACATTGACAACCGTTCTGTTAGATAGCTGCGTTTTGGATTTAGAAGCAGATATTTCCCTGTGCTTTCTGCTGTTTCTTCCATATGCCGGTAACGGGCTGAAAACGTCTGTTTTGAAACTCTGCACAGAAAGTGTTTGCAGACTGCTGAATCCACACACGGGTTTAACTCTGGAAGTTGAGTGCACACATTGACAACCGTTCTGTTAGATAGCTGCGTTTTGGATTTAGAAACAGATATTTCCCTGGGCTTTCTGCTGTTTCTTCCATATGCCGGTATTGGGCTGAAAACGCCTGTTTTGAAACTCTGCACAGAAAGTGTTTGCAGACTGCTGAATCCACACACGGGTTTAACTCTGGAAGTTGAGTGCACACATTGACAACCGTTCTGTTAAATAGCTGCTTTTTGGATTTAGAAGCAGATATTTCCCTGTGCTTTCTGCTGTTTCTTCCATATGCCGGTAATGGGCTGAAAACGTCTGTTTTGAAACTCTGCACAGAAAGTGTTTGCCGACTGCTGAATCCACACACGGGTTTAACTCTGGAAGTTGAGTGCACACATTGACAACCGTTCTGTTAGATAGCTGCGTTTTGGATTTAGAATCAGATATTTCCCTGGGCTTTCTGCTGTTTCTTCCATATGCCGGTATTGGGCTGAAAACGCCTGTTTTGAAACTCTGCACAGAAAGTGTTTGCAGACTGCTGAATCCACACACGGGTTTAACTCTGGAAGTTGAGTGCACACATTGACAACCGTTCTGTTAGATAGCTGCGTTTTGGATTTAGAAGCAGATATTTCCCTGTGCTTTCTGCTGTTTCTTCCATATGCCGGTATTGGGCTGAAAACGCCTGTTTTGAAACTCTGCACAGAAAGTGTTTGCAGACTGCTGAATCCACACACGGGTTTAACTCTGGAAGTTGAGTGCTCACATTGACAACCGTTCTGTTAGATAGCTGCGTTTTGGATTTAGAAGCAGATATTTCCCTGTGCTTTCTGCTGTTTCTTCCATATGCCGGTATTGGGCTGAAAACGTCTGTTTTGGGCCTCTGCAGAGAAAGTGTTTGCAGACTGCTGAATCCACACACGGGTTTAACTCTGGAAGTTGAGTGCACACATTGACAACCGTTCTGTTAGATAGCTGTGTTTTGGATTTAGAAGCAGATATTTCCCTGGGCTTTCTGCTGTTTCTTCCATATGCCGGTATTGGGCTGAAAACGCCTGTTTTGAAACTCTGCACAGAAAGTGTTTGCAGACTGCTGAATCCACACACGGGTTTAACTCTGGAAGTTGAGTGCACACATTGACAACCGTTCTGTTAGATAGCTGCGTTTTGGATTTAGAAGCAGATATTTCCCTGTGCTTTCTGCTGTTTCTTCCATATGCCGGTAATGGGCTGAAAACGCCTGTTTTGAAACTCTGCACAGAAAGTGTTTGCAGACTGCTGAATCCACACACGGGTTTAACTCTGGAAGTTGAATGCACACATTGACAACCGTTCTGTTAGATAGCTGCGTTTTGGATTTAGAAGCAGATATTTCCCTGGGCTTTCTGCTGTTTCTTCCATATGCCGGTATTGGGCTGAAAACGCCTGTTTTGAAACTCTGCACAGAAAGTGTTTGCAGACTGCTGAATCCACACACGGGTTTAACTCTGGAAGTTGAGTGCACACATTGACAACCGTTCTGTTAGATAGCTGCGTTTTGGATTTAGAAGCAGATATTTCCCTGGGCTTTCTGCTGTTTCTTCCATATGCCGGTATTGGGCTGAAAACGCCTGTTTTGAAACTCTGCACAGAAAGTGTTTGCAGACTGCTGAATCCACACACGGGTTTAACTCTGGAAGTTGAGTGCACACATTGACAACCGTTCTGTTAGATAGCTGCGTTTTGGATTTAGAAGCAGATATTTCCCTGGGCTTTCTGCTGTTTCTTCCATATGCCGGTATTGGGCTGAAAACGCCTGTTTTGAAACTCTGCACAGAAAGTGTTTGCAGACTGCTGAATCCACACACGGGTTTAACTCTGGAAGTTGAGTGCACACATTGACAACCGTTCTGTTAGATAGCTGCGTTTTGGATTTAGAAGCAGATATTTCCCTGTGCTTTCTGCTGTTTCTTCCATATGCCGGTATTGGGCTGAAAACGCCTGTTTTGAAACTCTGCACAGAAAGTGTTTGCAGACTGCTGAATCCACACACGGGTTTAACTCTGGAAGTTGAGTGCACACATTGACAACCGTTCTGTTAGATAGCTGCGTTTTGGATTTAGAAGCAGATATTTCCCTGTGCTTTCTGCTGTTTCTTCCATATGCCGGTAATGGGCTGAAAACGTCTGTTTTGAAACTCTGCACAGAAAGTGTTTGCAGACTGCTGAATCCACACACGGGTTTAACTCTGGAAGTTGAGTGCACACATTGACAACCGTTCTGTTAGATAGCTGCGTTTTGGATTTAGAAGCAGATATTTCCCTGGGCTTTCTGGTGTTTCTTCCATATGCCGGTATTGGGCTGAAAACGCCTGTTTTGAAACTCTGCACAGAAAGTGTTTGCAGACTGCTGAATCCACACACGGGTTTAACTCTGGAAGTTGAGTGCACACATTGACAACCGTTCTGTTAGATAGCTGCGTTTTGGATTTAGAAGCAGATATTTCCCTGTGCTTTCTGCTGTTTCTTCCATATGCCGGTAATGGGCTGAAAACGTCTGTTTTGAAACTCTGCACAGAAAGTGTTTGCAGACTGCTGAATCCACACACGGGTTTAACTCTGGAAGTTGAGTGCACACATTGACAACCGTTCTGTTAGATAGCTGCGTTTTGGATTTAGAAGCAGATATTTCCCTGGGCTTTCTGCTGTTTCTTCCATATGCCGGTATTGGGCTGAAAACGCCTGTTTTGAAACTCTGCACAGAAAGTGTTTGCAGACTGCTGAATACACACACGGGTTTAACTCTGGAAGTTGAGTGCACACATTGACAACCGTTCTGTTAGATAGCTGCGTTTTGGATTTAGAAGCAGATATTTCCCTGTGCTTTCTGCTGTTTCTTCCATATGCCGGTAACGGGCTGAAAACGTCTGTTTTGAAACTCTGCACAGAAAGTGTTTGCAGACTGCTGAATCCACACACGGGTTTAACTCTGGAAGTTGAGTGCACACATTGACAACCGTTCTGTTAGATAGCTGCGTTTTGGATTTAGAAGCAGATATTTCCCTGGGCTTTCTGCTGTTTCTTCCATATGCTGGTATTGGGCTGAAAACGCCTGTTTTGAAACTCTGCACAGAAAGTGTTTGCAGACTGCTGAATCCACACACGGGTTTAACTCTGGAAGTTGAGTGCACACATTGAGAACCGTTCTGTTAGATAGCTGCATTTTGGATTTAGAAGCAGATATTTCCCTGTGCTTTCTGCTGTTTCTTCCATATGCCGGTATTGGGCTGAAAACGCCTGTTTTGAAACTCTGCACAGAAAGTGTTTGCAGACTGCTGAATCCACACACGGGATTAACTCTGGAAGTTGAGTGCACACATTGACAACCGTTCTGTTAGATAGCTGCGTTTTGGATTTAGAAGCAGATATTTCCCTGTGCTTTCTGCTGTTTCTTCCATATGCCGGTATTGGGCTGAAAACGTCTGTTTTGGTCCTCTGCAGAGAAAGTGTTTGCAGACTGCTGAATCCACACACGGGTTTAACTCTGGAAGTTGAGTGCACACATTGACAACCGTTCTGTTAGATAGCTGCGTTTTGGATTTAGAAGCAGATATTTCCCTGGGCTTTCTGCTGTTTCTTCCATATGCCGGTATTGGGCTGAAAACGCCTGTTTTGAAACTCTGCACAGAAAGTGTTTGCAGACTGCTGAATCCACACACGGGTTTAACTCTGGAAGTTGAGTGCACACATTGACAACCGTTCTGTTAGATAGCTGCGTTTTGGATATAGAAGCAGATATTTCCCTGGGCTTTCTGCTGTTTCTTCCATATGCCGGTATTGGGCTGAAAACGCCTGTTTTGAAACTCTGCACAGAAAGTGTTTGCAGACTGCTGAATCCACACACGGGTTTAACTCTGGAAGTTGAGTGCACACATTGACAACCGTTCTGTTAGATAGCTGCGTTTTGGATTTAGAAGCAGATATTTCCCTGTGCTTTCTGCTGTTTCTTCCATATGCCGGTAATGGGCTGAAAACGTCTGTTTTGAAACTCTGCACAGAAAGTGTTTGCAGACTGCTGAATCCACACACGGGTTTAACTCTGGAAGTTGAATGCACACATTGACAACCGTTCTGTTATATAGCTGCGTTTTGGATTTAGAAGCAGATATTTCCCTGGGCTTTCTGCTGTTTCTTCCATATGCCGGTATTGGGCTGAAAACGCCTGTTTTGAAACTCTGCACTGAAAGTGTTTGCAGACTGCTGAATCCACACACGGGTTTAACTCTGGAAGTTGAGTGCACACATTGACAACCGTTCTGTTAGATAGCTGCGTTTTGGATTTAGAAGCAGATATTTCCCTGGGCTTTCTGCTGTTTCTTCCATATGCCGGTATTGGCCTGAAAACGCCTGTTTTGAAACTCTGCACAGAAAGTGTTTGCAGACTGCTGAATCCACACACGGGTTTAACTCTGGAAGTTGAGTGCACACATTGACAACCGTTCTGTTAGATAGCTGCGTTTTGGATTTAGAAGCAGATATTTCCCTGGGCTTTCTGCTGTTTCTTCCATATGCCGGTATTGGGCTGAAAACGCCTGTTTTGAAACTCTGCACAGAAAGTGTTTGCAGACTGCTGAATCCACACACGGGTTTAACTCTGGAAGTTGAGTGCACACATTGACAACCGTTCTGTTAGATAGCTGCGTTTTGGATTTAGAAGCAGATATTTCCCTGGGCTTTCTGCTGTTTCTTCCATATGCCGGTATTGGGCTGAAAACGCCTGTTTTGAAACTCTGCACAGAAAGTGTTTGCAGACTGCTGAATCCACACACGGGTTTAACTCTGGAAGTTGAGTGCACACATTGACAACCGTTCTGTTAGATAGCTGCGTTTTGGATTTAGAAGCAGATATTTCCCTGTGCTTTCTGCTGTTTCTTCCATATGCCGGTAATGGGCTGAAAACGTCTGTTATGAAACTCTGCACAGAAAGTGTTTGCAGACTGCTGAATCCACACACGGGTTTAACTCTGGAAGTTGAGTGCACACATTGACAACCGTTCTGTTAGATAGCTGCGTTTTGGATTTAGAAGCAGATATTTCCCTGGGCTTTCTGCTGTTTCTTCCATATGCCGGTATTGGGCTGAAAACGCCTGTTTTGAAACTCTGCACGGAAAGTGTTTGCAGACTGCTGAATCCACACACGGGTTTAACTCTGGAAGTTGAGTGCACACATTGACAACCGTTCTGTTAGATAGCTGCGTTTTCGATTTAGAAGCAGATATTTCCCTGTGCTTTCTGCTGTTTCTTCCATATGCCGGTAATGGGCTGAAAACGTCTGTTTTGAAACTCTGCACAGAAAATGTTTGCAGACTGCTGAATCCACACACGGGTTTAACTCTGGAAGTTGAGTGCACACATTGACAACCGTTCTGTTAGATAGCTGCGTTTTGGATTTAGAAGCAGATATTTCCCTGGGCTTTCTGCTGTTTCTTCCATATGCCGGTATTGGGTTGAAAACGCCTGTTTTGAAACTCTGCACAGAAAGTGTTTGCAGACTGCTGAATCCACACACGGGTTTAACTCTGGAAGTTGAGTGCACACATTGACAACCGTTCTGTTAGATAGCTGCGTTTTGGATTTAGAAGCAGATATTTCCCTTTGCTTTCTGCTGTTTCTTCCATATGCCGGTAATGGGCTGAAAACGTCTGTTTTGAAACTCTGCACAGAAAGTGTTTGCAGACTGCTGAATCCACACACGGGTTTAACTCTGGAAGTTGAGTGCACACATTGACAACCGTTCTGTTAGATAGCTGCGTTTTGGATTTAGAAACAGATATTTCCCTGGGCTTTCTGCTGTTTCTTCCATATGCCGGTATTGGGCTGAAAACGCCTGTTTTGAAACTCTGCACAGAAAGTGTTTGCAGACTGCTGAATCCACACACGGGTTTAACTCTGGAAGTTGAGTGCACACATTGACAACCGTTCTGTTAGATAGCTGCGTTTTGGATTTAGAAGCAGATATTTCCCTGGGCTTTCTGCTGTTTCTTCCATATGCCGGTAATGGGCTGAAAACGTCTGTTTTGAAACTCTGCACAGAAAGTGTTTGCCGACTGCTGAATCCACACACGGGTTTAACTCTGGAAGTTGAGTGCACACATTGACAACCGTTCTGTTAGATAGCTGCGTTTTGGATTTAGAATCAGATATTTCCCTGGGCTTTCTGCTGTTTCTTCCATATGCCGGTATTGGGCTGAAAACGCCTGTTTTGAAACTCTGCACAGAAAGTGTTTGCAGACTGCTGAATCCACACACGGGTTTAACTCTGGAAGTTGAGTGCACACATTGACAACCGTTCTGTTAGATAGCTGCGTTTTGGATTTAGAAGCAGATATTTCCCTGTGCTTTCTGCTGTTTCTTCCATATGCCGGTATTGGGCTGAAAACGCCTGTTTTGAAACTCTGCACAGAAAGTGTTTGCAGACTGCTGAATCCACACACGGGTTTAACTCTGGAAGTTGAGTGCTCACATTGACAACCGTTCTGTTAGATAGCTGCGTTTTGGATTTAGAAGCAGATATTTCCCTGGGCTTTCTGCTGTTTCTTCCATATGCCGGTATTGGGCTGAAAACGCCTGTTTTGAAACTCTGCATAGAAAGTGTTTGCAGACTGCTGAATCCACACACGGGTTTAACTCTGGAAGTTGAGTGCACACATTGACAACCGTTCTGTTAGATAGCTGCGTTTTGGATTTAGAAGCAGATATTTCCCTGTGCTTTCTGCTATTTCTTCCATATGCCGGTAATGGGCTGAAAACGTCTGTTTTGAAACTCTGCACAGAAAGTGTTTGCAGACTGCTGAATCCACACACGGGTTTAACTCTGGAAGTTGAGTGCACACATTGACAACCGTTCTGTTAGATAGGTGCGTTTTGGATTTAGAAGCAGATATTTCCCTGTGCTTTCTGCTGTTTCTTCCATATGCCGGTATTGGGCTGAAAACGCCTGTTTTGAAACTCTGCACAGAAAGTGTTTGCAGACTGATGAATCCACACACGGGTTTAACTCTGGAAGTTGAGTGCACACATTGACAACCGTTCTGTTAGATAGCTGCGTTTTGGATTTAGAAGCAGATATTTCCCTGTGCTTTCTGCTGTTTCTTCCATATGCCGGTAATGGGCTGAAAACGTCTGTTTTGAAACTCTGCACAGAAAGTGTTTGCAGACTGCTGAATCCACACACGGGTTTAACTCTGGAAGTTGAGTGCACACATTGACAACCGTTCTGTTAGATAGCTGCGTTTTGGATTTAGAAGCAGATATTTCCCTGGGCTTTCTGCTGTTTCTTCCATATGCCGGTATTGGGCTGAAAACGCCTGTTTTGAAACTCTGCACAGAAAGTGTTTGCAGACTGCTGAATCCACACACGGGTTTAACTCTGGAAGTTGAGTGCACACATTGACAACCGTTTTGTTAGATAGCTGCGTTTTGGATTTAGAAGCAGATATTTCCCTGGGCTTTCTGCTGTTTCTTCCATAGGCCGGTATTGGGCTGAAAACGCCTGTTTTGAAACTCTGCACAGAAAGTGTTTGCAGACTGCTGAATCCACACACGGGTTTAACTCTGGAAGTTGAGTGCACGCATTGACAACCGTTCTGTTAGATAGCTGCGTTTTGGATTTAGAAGCAGATATTTCCCTGGGCTTTCTGCTGTTTCTTCCATATGCCGGTATTGGGCTGAAAACGCCTGCTTTGAAACTCTGCACAGAAAGTGTTTGCAGACTGCTGAATCCACACACGGGTTTAACTCTGGAAGTTGAGTGCACACATTGACAACCGTTCTGTTAGATAGCTGCGTTTTGGATTTAGAAGCAGATATTTCCCTGTGCTTTCTGCTGTTTCTTCCATATGCCGGTAATGGGCTGAAAACGTCTGTTTTGAAACTCTGCCCAGAAAGTGTTTGCAGACTGCTGAATCCACACACGGGTTTAACTCTGGAAGTTGAGTGCACACATTGACAACCGTTCTGTTAGATAGCTGCGTTTTGGATTTAGAAGCAGATATTTCCCTGGGCTTTCTGGTGTTTCTTCCATATGCCGGTATTGGGCTGAAAACGCCTGTTTTGAAACTCTGCACAGAAAGTGTTTGCAGACTGCTGAATCCACACACGGGTTTAACTCTGGATGTTGAGTGCACACATTGACAACCGTTCTGTTAGATAGCTGCGTTTTGGATTTAGAAGCAGATATTTCCCTGTGCTTTCTGCTGTTTCTTCCATATGCCGGTAATGGGCTGAAAACGTCTGTTTTGAAACTCTGCACAGAAAGTGTTTGCAGACTGCTGAATCCACACACGGGTTTAACTCTGGAAGTTGAGTGCACACATTGACAACCGTTCTGTTAGATAGCTGTGTTTTGGATTTAGAAGCAGATATTTCCCTGGGCTTTCTGCTGTTTCTTCCATATGCCGGTATTGGGCTGAAAACGCCTGTTTTGAAACTCTGCACAGAAAGTGTTTGCAGACTGCTGAATCCACACACGGGTTTAACTCTGGAAGTTGAGTGCACACATTGACAACCGTTCTGTTAGATAGCTGCGTTTTGGATTTAGAAGCAGATATTTCCCTGTGCTTTCTGCTGTTTCTTCCATATGCCGGTAACGGGCTGAAAACGTCTGTTTTGAAACTCTGCACAGAAAGTGTTTGCAGACTGCTGAATCCACACACGGGTTTAACTCTGGAAGTTGAGTGCACACATTGACAACCGTTCTGTTAGATAGCTGTGTTTTGGATTTAGAAGCAGATATTTCCCTGGGCTTTCTGCTGTTTCTTCCATATGCCGGTATTGGGCTGAAAACGCCTGTTTTGAAACTCTGCACAGAAAGTGTTTGCAGACTGCTGAATCCACACACGGGTTTAACTCTGGAAGTTGAGTGCACACATTGACAACCGTTCTGTTAGATAGCTGCGTTTTGGATTTAGAAGCAGATATTTCCCTGTGCTTTCTGCTGTTTCTTCCACATGCCGGTATTGGGCTGAAAACGCCTGTTTTGAAACTCTGCACAGAAAGTGTTTGCTGACTGCTGAATCCACACACGGGATTAACTCTGGAAGTTGAGTGCACACATTGACAACCGTTCTGTTAGATAGCTGCGTTTTGGATTTAGAAGCAGATATTTCCCTGTGCTTTCTGCTGTTTCTTCCATATGCCGGTATTGGGCTGAAAACGTCTGTTTTGGGCCTCTGCAGAGAAAGTGTTTGCAGACTGCTGAATCCACACACGGGTTTAACTCTGGAAGTTGAGTGCACACATTGACAACCGTTCTGTTAGATAGCTGCGTTTTGGATTTAGAAGCAGATATTTCCCTGGGCTTTCTGCTGTTTCTTCCATATGCCGGTATTGGGCTGAAAACGCCTGTTTTGAAACTCTGCACAGAAAGTGTTTGCAGACTGCTGAATCCACACACGGGTTTAACTCTGGAAGTTGAGTGCACACATTGACAACCGTTCTGTTAGATAGCTGCGTTTTGGATATAGAAGCAGATATTTCCCTGGGCTTTCTGCTGTTTCTTCCATATGCCGGTATTGGGCTGAAAACGCCTGTTTTGAAACTCTGCACAGAAAGTGTTTGCAGACTGCTGAATCCACACACGGGTTTAACTCTGGAAGTTGAGTGCACACATTGACAACCGTTCTGTTAGATAGCTGCGTTTTGGATTTAGAAGCAGATATTTCCCTGTGCTTTCTGCTGTTTCTTCCATATGCCGGTAATGGGCTGAAAACGTCTGTTTTGAAACTCTGCACAGAAAGTGTTTGCAGACTGCTGAATCCACACACGGGTTTAACTCTGGAAGTTGAATGCACACATTGACAACCGTTCTGTTATATAGCTGCGTTTTGGATTTAGAAGCAGATATTTCCCTGGGCTTTCTGCTGTTTCTTCCATATGCCGGTATTGGGCTGAAAACGCCTGTTTTGAAACTCTGCACTGAAAGTGTTTGCAGACTGCTGAATCCAAACACGGGTTTAACTCTGGAAGTTGAGTGCACACATTGACAACCGTTCTGTTAGATAGCTGCGTTTTGGATTTAGAAGCAGATATTTCCCTGGGCTTTCTGCTGTTTCTTCCATATGCCGGTATTGGGCTGAAAACGCCTGTTTTGAAACTCTGCACAGAAAGTGTTTGCAGACTGCTGAATCCACACACGGGTTTAACTCTGGAAGTTGAGTGCACACATTGACAACCGTTCTGTTAGATAGCTGCGTTTTGGATTTAGAAGCAGATATTTCCCTGGGCTTTCTGCTGTTTCTTCCATATGCCGGTATTGGGCTGAAAACGCCTGTTTTGAAACTCTGCACAGAAAGTGTTTGCAGACTGCTGAATCCACACACGGGTTTAACTCTGGAAGTTGAGTGCACACATTGACAACCGTTCTGTTAGATAGCTGCGTTTTGGATTTAGAAGCAGATATTTCCCTGGGCTTTCTGCTGTTTCTTCCATATGCCGGTATTGGGCTGAAAACGCCTGTTTTGAAACTCTGCACAGAAAGTGTTTGCAGACTGCTGAATCCACACACGGGTTTAACTCTGGAAGTTGAGTGCACACATTGACAACCGTTCTGTTAGATAGCTGCGTTTTGGATTTAGAAGCAGATATTTCCCTGTGCTTTCTGCTGTTTCTTCCATATGCCGGTAATGGGCTGAAAACGTCTGTTATGAAACTCTGCACAGAAAGTGTTTGCAGACTGCTGAATCCACACACGGGTTTAACTCTGGAAGTTGAGTGCACACATTGACAACCGTTCTGTTAGATAGCTGCGGTTTGGATTTAGAAGCAGATATTTCCCTGTGCTTTCTGCTGTTTCTTCCATATGCCGGTATTGGGCTGAAAACGCCTGTTTTGAAACTCTGCACGGAAAGTGTTTGCAGACTGCTGAATCCACACACGGGTTTAACTCTGGAAGTTGAGTGCACACATTGACAACCGTTCTGTTAGATAGCTGCGTTTTCGATTTAGAAGCAGATATTTCCCTGTGCTTTCTGCTGTTTCTTCCATATGCCGGTAATGGGCTGAAAACGTCTGTTTTGAAACTCTGCACAGAAAATGTTTGCAGACTGCTGAATCCACACACGGGTTTAACTCTGGAAGTTGAGTGCACACATTGACAACCGTTCTGTTAGATAGCTGCGTTTTGGATTTAGAAGCAGATATTTCCCTGGGCTTTCTGCTGTTTCTTCCATATGCCGGTATTGGGTTGAAAACGCCTGTTTTGAAACTCTGCACAGAAAGTGTTTGCAGACTGCTGAATCCACACACGGGTTTAACTCTGGAAGTTGAGTGCACACATTGACAACCGTTCTGTTAGATAGCTGCGTTTTGGATTTAGAAGCAGATATTTCCCTTTGCTTTCTGCTGTTTCTTCCATATGCCGGTAATGGGCTGAAAACGTCTGTTTTGAAACTCTGCACAGAAAGTGTTTGCAGACTGCTGAATCCACACACGGGTTTAACTCTGGAAGTTGAGTGCACACATTGACAACCGTTCTGTTAGATAGCTGCGTTTTGGATTTAGAAACAGATATTTCCCTGGGCTTTCTGCTGTTTCTTCCATATGCCGGTATTGGGCTGAAAACGCCTGTTTTGAAACTCTGCACAGAAAGTGTTTGCAGACTGCTGAATCCACACACGGGTTTAACTCTGGAAGTTGAGTGCACACATTGACAACCGTTCTGTTAGATAGCTGCTTTTTGGATTTAGAAGCAGATATTTCCCTGTGCTTTCTGCTGTTTCTTCCATATGCCGGTAATGGGCTGAAAACGTCTGTTTTGAAACTCTGCACAGAAAGTGTTTGCCGACTGCTGAATCCACACACGGGTTTAACTCTGGAAGTTGAGTGCACACATTGACAACCGTTCTGTTAGATAGCTGCGTTTTGGATTTAGAATCAGATATTTCCCTGGGCTTTCTGCTGTTTCTTCCATATGCCGGTATTGGGCTGAAAACGCCTGTTTTGAAACTCTGCACAGAAAGTGTTTGCAGACTGCTGAATCCACACACGGGTTTAACTCTGGAAGTTGAGTGCTCACATTGACAACCGTTCTGTTAGATAGCTGCGTTTTGGATTTAGAAGCAGATATTTCCCTGGGCTTTCTGCTGTTTCTTCCATATGCCGGTATTGGGCTGAAAACGCCTGTTTTGAAACTCTGCATAGAAAGTGTTTGCAGACTGCTGAATCCACACACGGGTTTAACTCTGGAAGTTGAGTGCACACATTGACAACCGTTCTGTTAGATAGCTGCGTTTTGGATTTAGAAGCAGATATTTCCCTGTGCTTTCTGCTATTTCTTCCATATGCCGGTAATGGGCTGAAAACGTCTGTTTTGAAACTCTGCACAGAAAGTGTTTGCAGACTGCTGAATCCACACACGGGTTTAACTCTGGAAGTTGAGTGCACACATTGACAACCGTTCTGTTAGATAGGTGCGTTTTGGATTTAGAAGCAGATATTTCCCTGTGCTTTCTGCTGTTTCTTCCATATGCCGGTATTGGGCTGAAAACGCCTGTTTTGAAACTCTGCACAGAAAGTGTTTGCAGACTGATGAATCCACACACGGGTTTAACTCTGGAAGTTGAGTGCACACATTGACAACCGTTCTGTTAGATAGCTGCGTTTTGGATTTAGAAGCAGATATTTCCCTTTGCTTTCTGCTGTTTCTTCCATATGCCGGTAATGGGCTGAAAACGTCTGTTTTGAAACTCTGCACAGAAAGTGTTTGCAGACTGCTGAATCCACACACGGGTTTAACTCTGGAAGTTGAGTGCACACATTGACAACCGTTCTGTTAGATAGCTGCGTTTTGGATTTAGAAACAGATATTTCCCTGGGCTTTCTGCTGTTTCTTCCATATGCCGGTATTGGGCTGAAAACGCCTGTTTTGAAACTCTGCACAGAAAGTGTTTGCAGACTGCTGAATCCACACACGGGTTTAACTCTGGAAGTTGAGTGCACACATTGACAACCGTTCTGTTAGATAGCTGCTTTTTGGATTTAGAAGCAGATATTTCCCTGTGCTTTCTGCTGTTTCTTCCATATGCCGGTAATGGGCTGAAAACATCTGTTTTGAAACTCTGCACAGAAAATGTTTGCCGACTGCTGAATCCACACACGGGTTTAACTCTGGAAGTTGAGTGCACACATTGACAACCGTTCTGTTAGATAGCTGCGTTTTGGATTTAGAATCAGATATTTCCCTGGGCTTTCTGCTGTTTCTTCCATATGCCGGTATTGGGCTGAAAACGCCTGTTTTGAAACTCTGCACAGAAAGTGTTTGCAGACTGCTGAATCCACACACGGGTTTAACTCTGGAAGTTGAGTGCTCACATTGACAACCGTTCTGTTAGATAGCTGCGTTTTGGATTTAGAAGCAGATATTTCCCTGGGCTTTCTGCTGTTTCTTCCATATGCCGGTATTGGGCTGAAAACGCCTGTTTTGAAACTCTGCATAGAAAGTGTTTGCAGACTGCTGAATCCACACACGGGTTTAACTCTGGAAGTTGAGTGCACACATTGACAACCGTTCTGTTAGATAGCTGCGTTTTGGATTTAGAAGCAGATATTTCCCTGTGCTTTCTGCTATTTCTTCCATATGCCGGTAATGGGCTGAAAACGTCTGTTTTGAAACTCTGCACAGAAAGTGTTTGCAGACTGCTGAATCCACACACGGGTTTAACTCTCGAAGTTGAGTGCACACATTGACAACCGTTCTGTTAGATAGGTGCGTTTTGGATTTAGAAGCAGATATTTCCCTGTGCTTTCTGCTGTTTCTTCCATATGCCGGTATTGGGCTGAAAACGCCTGCTTTGAAACTCTGCACAGAAAGTGTTTGCAGACTGATGAATCCACACACGGGTTTAACTCTGGAAGTTGAGTGCACACATTGACAACCGTTCTGTTAGATAGCTGCGTTTTGGATTTAGAAGCAGATATTTCCCTGTGCTTTCTGCTGTTTCTTCCATATGCCGGTAATGGGCTGAAAACGTCTGTTTTGAAACTCTGCACAGAAAGTGTTTGCAGACTGCAGAATCCACACACGGGTTTAACTCTGGAAGTTGAGTGCACACATTGACAACCGTTCTGTTAGATAGCTGCGTTTTGGATTTAGAAGCAGATATTTCCCTGGGCTTTCTGCTGTTTCTTCCATATGCCGGTATTGGGCTGAAAACGCCTGTTTTGAAACTCTGCACAGAAAGTGTTTGCAGACTGCTGAATCCACACACGGGTTTAACTCTGGAAGTTGAGTGCACACATTGACAACCGTTCTGTTAGATAGCTGCGTTTTGGATTTAGAAGCAGATATTTCCCTGGGCTTTCTGCTGTTTCTTCCATAGGCCGGTATTGGGCTGAAAACGCCTGTTTTGAAACTCTGCACAGAAAGTGTTTGCAGACTGCTGAATCCACACACGGGTTTAACTCTGGAAGTTGAGTGCACGCATTGACAACCGTTCTGTTAGATAGCTGCGTTTTGGATTTAGAAGCAGATATTTCCCTGGGCTTTCTGCTGTTTCTTCCATATGCCGGTATTGGGCTGAAAACGCCTGCTTTGAAACTCTGCACAGAAAGTGTTTGCAGACTGCTGAATCCACACACGGGTTTAACTCTGGATGTTGAGTGCACACATTGACAACCGTTCTGTTAGATAGCTGCGTTTTGGATTTAGAAGCAGATATTTCCCTGTGCTTTCTGCTGTTTCTTCCATATGCCGGTAATGGGCTGAAAACGTCTGTTTTGAAACTCTGCACAGAAAGTGTTTGCAGACTGCTGAATCCACACACGGGTTTAACTCTGGAAGTTGAGTGCACACATTGACAACCGTTCTGTTAGATAGCTGTGTTTTGGATTTAGAAGCAGATATTTCCCTGGGCTTTCTGCTGTTTCTTCCATATGCCGGTATTGGGCTGAAAACGCCTGTTTTGAAACTCTGCACAGAAAGTGTTTGCAGACTGCTGAATCCACACACGGGTTTAACTCTGGAAGTTGAGTGCACACATTGACAACCGTTCTGTTAGATAGCTGCGTTTTGGATTTAGAAGCAGATATTTCCCTGTGCTTTCTGCTGTTTCTTCCATATGCCGGTAACGGGCTGAAAACGTCTGTTTTGAAACTCTGCACAGAAAGTGTTTGCAGACTGCTGAATCCACACACGGGTTTAACTCTGGAAGTTGAGTGCACACATTGACAACCGTTCTGTTAGATAGCTGTGTTTTGGATTTAGAAGCAGATATTTCCCTGGGCTTTCTGCTGTTTCTTCCATATGCCGGTATTGGGCTGAAAACGCCTGTTTTGAAACTCTGCACAGAAAGTGTTTGCAGACTGCTGAATCCACACACGGGTTTAACTCTGGAAGTTGAGTGCACACATTGACAACCGTTCTGTTAGATAGCTGCGTTTTGGATTTAGAAGCAGATATTTCCCTGTGCTTTCTGCTGTTTCTTCCACATGCCGGTATTGGGCTGAAAACGCCTGTTTTGAAACTCTGCACAGAAAGTGTTTGCTGACTGCTGAATCCACACACGGGATTAACTCTGGAAGTTGAGTGCACACATTGACAACCGTTCTGTTAGATAGCTGCGTTTTGGATTTAGAAGCAGATATTTCCCTGTGCTTTCTGCTGTTTCTTCCATATGCCGGTATTGGGCTGAAAACGTCTGTTTTGGGCCTCTGCAGAGAAAGTGTTTGCAGACTGCTGAATCCACACACGGGTTTAACTCTGGAAGTTGAGTGCACACATTGACAACCGTTCTGTTAGATAGCTGCGTTTTGGATTTAGAAGCAGATATTTCCCTGGGCTTTCTGCTGTTTCTTCCATATGCCGGTATTGGGCTGAAAACGCCTGTTTTGAAACTCTGCACAGAAAGTGTTTGCAGACTGCTGAATCCACACACGGGTTTAACTCTGGAAGTTGAGTGCACACATTGACAACCGTTCTGTTAGATAGCTGCGTTTTGGATATAGAAGCAGATATTTCCCTGGGCTTTCTGCTGTTTCTTCCATATGCCGGTATTGGGCTGAAAACGCCTGTTTTGAAACTCTGCACAGAAAGTGTTTGCAGACTGCTGAATCCACACACGGGTTTAACTCTGGAAGTTGAGTGCACACATTGACAACCGTTCTGTTAGATAGCTGCGTTTTGGATTTAGAAGCAGATATTTCCCTGTGCTTTCTGCTGTTTCTTCCATATGCCGGTAATGGGCTGAAAACGTCTGTTTTGAAACTCTGCACAGAAAGTGTTTGCAGACTGCTGAATCCACACACGGGTTTAACTCTGGAAGTTGAATGCACACATTGACAACCGTTCTGTTATATAGCTGCGTTTTGGATTTAGAAGCAGATATTTCCCTGGGCTTTCTGCTGTTTCTTCCATATGCCGGTATTGGGCTGAAAACGCCTGTTTTGAAACTCTGCACTGAAAGTGTTTGCAGACTGCTGAATCCAAACACGGGTTTAACTCTGGAAGTTGAGTGCACACATTGACAACCGTTCTGTTAGATAGCTGCGTTTTGGATTTAGAAGCAGATATTTCCCTGGGCTTTCTGCTGTTTCTTCCATATGCCGGTATTGGGCTGAAAACGCCTGTTTTGAAACTCTGCACAGAAAGTGTTTGCAGACTGCTGAATCCACACACGGGTTTAACTCTGGAAGTTGAGTGCACACATTGACAACCGTTCTGTTAGATAGCTGCGTTTTGGATTTAGAAGCAGATATTTCCCTGGGCTTTCTGCTGTTTCTTCCATATGCCGGTATTGGGCTGAAAACGCCTGTTTTGAAACTCTGCACAGAAAGTGTTTGCAGACTGCTGAATCCACACACGGGTTTAACTCTGGAAGTTGAGTGCACACATTGACAACCGTTCTGTTAGATAGCTGCGTTTTGGATTTAGAAGCAGATATTTCCCTGGGCTTTCTGCTGTTTCTTCCATATGCCGGTATTGGGCTGAAAACGCCTGTTTTGAAACTCTGCACAGAAAGTGTTTGCAGACTGCTGAATCCACACACGGGTTTAACTCTGGAAGTTGAGTGCACACATTGACAACCGTTCTGTTAGATAGCTGCGTTTTGGATTTAGAAGCAGATATTTCCCTGTGCTTTCTGCTGTTTCTTCCATATGCCGGTAATGGGCTGAAAACGTCTGTTATGAAACTCTGCACAGAAAGTGTTTGCAGACTGCTGAATCCACACACGGGTTTAACTCTGGAAGTTGAGTGCACACATTGACAACCGTTCTGTTAGATAGCTGCGGTTTGGATTTAGAAGCAGATATTTCCCTGTGCTTTCTGCTGTTTCTTCCATATGCCGGTATTGGGCTGAAAACGCCTGTTTTGAAACTCTGCACGGAAAGTGTTTGCAGACTGCTGAATCCACACACGGGTTTAACTCTGGAAGTTGAGTGCACACATTGACAACCGTTCTGTTAGATAGCTGCGTTTTCGATTTAGAAGCAGATATTTCCCTGTGCTTTCTGCTGTTTCTTCCATATGCCGGTAATGGGCTGAAAACGTCTGTTTTGAAACTCTGCACAGAAAATGTTTGCAGACTGCTGAATCCACACACGGGTTTAACTCTGGAAGTTGAGTGCACACATTGACAACCGTTCTGTTAGATAGCTGCGTTTTGGATTTAGAAGCAGATATTTCCCTGGGCTTTCTGCTGTTTCTTCCATATGCCGGTATTGGGTTGAAAACGCCTGTTTTGAAACTCTGCACAGAAAGTGTTTGCAGACTGCTGAATCCACACACGGGTTTAACTCTGGAAGTTGAGTGCACACATTGACAACCGTTCTGTTAGATAGCTGCGTTTCGGATTTAGAAGCAGATATTTCCCTTTGCTTTCTGCTGTTTCTTCCATATGCCGGTAATGGGCTGAAAACGTCTGTTTTGAAACTCTGCACAGAAAGTGTTTGCAGACTGCTGAATCCACACACGGGTTTAACTCTGGAAGTTGAGTGCACACATTGACAACCGTTCTGTTAGATAGCTGCGTTTTGGATTTAGAAACAGATATTTCCCTGGGCTTTCTGCTGTTTCTTCCATATGCCGGTATTGGGCTGAAAACGCCTGTTTTGAAACTCTGCACAGAAAGTGTTTGCAGACTGCTGAATCCACACACGGGTTTAACTCTGGAAGTTGAGTGCACACATTGACAACCGTTCTGTTAGATAGCTGCGTTTTGGATTTAGAATCAGATATTTCCCTGGGCTTTCTGCTGTTTCTTCCATATGCCGGTATTGGGCTGAAAACGCCTGTTTTGAAACTCTGCACAGAAAGTGTTTGCAGACTGCTGAATCCACACACGGGTTTAACTCTGGAAGTTGAGTGCTCACATTGACAACCGTTCTGTTAGATAGCTGCGTTTTGGATTTAGAAGCAGATATTTCCCTGGGCTTTCTGCTGTTTCTTCCATATGCCGGTATTGGGCTGAAAACGCCTGTTTTGAAACTCTGCATAGAAAGTGTTTGCAGACTGCTGAATCCACACACGGGTTTAACTCTGGAAGTTGAGTGCACACATTGACAACCGTTCTGTTAGATAGCTGAGTTTTGGATTTAGAAGCAGATATTTCCCTGTGCTTTCTGCTATTTCTTCCATATGCCGGTAATGGGCTGAAAACGTCTGTTTTGAAACTCTGCACAGAAAGTGTTTGCAGACTGCTGAATCCACACACGGGTTTAACTCTGGAAGTTGAGTGCACACATTGACAACCGTTCTGTTAGATAGGTGCGTTTTGGATTTAGAAGCAGATATTTCCCTGTGCTTTCTGCTGTTTCTTCCATATGCCGGTATTGGGCTGAAAACGCCTGTTTTGAAACTCTGCACAGAAAGTGTTTGCAGACTGATGAATCCACACACGGGTTTAACTCTGGAAGTTGAGTGCACACATTGACAACCGTTCTGTTAGATAGCTGCGTTTTGGATTTAGAAGCAGATATTTCCCTTTGCTTTCTGCTGTTTCTTCCATATGCCGGTAATGGGCTGAAAACGTCTGTTTTGAAACTCTGCACAGAAAGTGTTTGCAGACTGCTGAATCCACACACGGGTTTAACTCTGGAAGTTGAGTGCACACATTGACAACCGTTCTGTTAGATAGCTGCGTTTTGGATTTAGAAACAGATATTTCCCTGGGCTTTCTGCTGTTTCTTCCATATGCCGGTATTGGGCTGAAAACGCCTGTTTTGAAACTCTGCACAGAAAGTGTTTGCAGACTGCTGAATCCACACACGGGTTTAACTCTGGAAGTTGAGTGCACACATTGACAACCGTTCTGTTAGATAGCTGCTTTTTGGATTTAGAAGCAGATATTTCCCTGTGCTTTCTGCTGTTTCTTCCATATGCCGGTAATGGGCTGAAAACGTCTGTTTTGAAACTCTGCACAGAAAATGTTTGCCGACTGCTGAATCCACACACGGGTTTAACTCTGGAAGTTGAGTGCACACATTGACAACCGTTCTGTTAGATAGCTGCGTTTTGGATTTAGAATCAGATATTTCCCTGGGCTTTCTGCTGTTTCTTCCATATGCCGGTATTGGGCTGAAAACGCCTGTTTTGAAACTCTGCACAGAAAGTGTTTGCAGACTGCTGAATCCACACACGGGTTTAACTCTGGAAGTTGAGTGCTCACATTGACAACCGTTCTGTTAGATAGCTGCGTTTTGGATTTAGAAGCAGATATTTCCCTGGGCTTTCTGCTGTTTCTTCCATATGCCGGTATTGGGCTGAAAACGCCTGTTTTGAAACTCTGCATAGAAAGTGTTTGCAGACTGCTGAATCCACACACGGGTTTAACTCTGGAAGTTGAGTGCACACATTGACAACCGTTCTGTTAGATAGCTGCGTTTTGGATTTAGAAGCAGATATTTCCCTGTGCTTTCTGCTATTTCTTCCATATGCCGGTAATGGGCTGAAAACGTCTGTTTTGAAACTCTGCACAGAAAGTGTTTGCAGACTGCTGAATCCACACACGGGTTTAACTCTGGAAGTTGAGTGCACACATTGACAACCGTTCTGTTAGATAGGTGCGTTTTGGATTTAGAAGCAGATATTTCCCTGTGCTTTCTGCTGTTTCTTCCATATGCCGGTATTGGGCTGAAAACGCCTGCTTTGAAACTCTGCACAGAAAGTGTTTGCAGACTGATGAATCCACACACGGGTTTAACTCTGGAAGTTGAGTGCACACATTGACAACCGTTCTGTTAGATAGCTGCGTTTTGGATTTAGAAGCAGATATTTCCCTGTGCTTTCTGCTGTTTCTTCCATATGCCGGTAATGGGCTGAAAACGTCTGTTTTGAAACTCTGCACAGAAAGTGTTTGCAGACTGCTGAATCCACACACGGGTTTAACTCTGGAAGTTGAGTGCACACATTGACAACCGTTCTGTTAGATAGCTGCGTTTTGGATTTAGAAGCAGATATTTCCCTGGGCTTTCTGCTGTTTCTTCCATATGCCGGTATTGGGCTGAAAACTCCTGTTTTGAAACTCTGCACAGAAAGTGTTTGCAGACTGCTGAATCCACACACGGGTTTAACTCTGGAAGTTGAGTGCACACATTGACAACCGTTCTGTTAGATAGCTGCGTTTTGGATTTAGAAGCAGATATTTCCCTGGGCTTTCTGCTGTTTCTTCCATAGGCCGGTATTGGGCTGAAAACGCCTGTTTTGAAACTCTGCACAGAAAGTGTTTGCAGACTGCTGAATCCACACACGGGTTTAACTCTGGAAGTTGAGTGCACGCATTGACAACCGTTCTGTTAGATAGCTGCGTTTTGGATTTAGAAGCAGATATTTCCCTGGGCTTTCTGCTGTTTCTTCCATATGCCGGTATTGGGCTGAAAACGCCTGCTTTGAAACTCTGCACAGAAAGTGTTTGCAGACTGCTGAATCCACACACGGGTTTAACTCTGGAAGTTGAGTGCACACATTGACAACCGTTCTGTTAGATAGCTGCGTTTTGGATTTAGAAGCAGATATTTCCCTGTGCTTTCTGCTGTTTCTTCCATATGCCGGTAATGGGCTGAAAACGTCTGTTTTGAAACTCTGCCCAGAAAGTGTTTGCAGACTGCTGAATCCACACACGGGTTTAACTCTGGAAGTTGAGTGCACACATTGACAACCGTTCTGTTAGATAGCTGCGTTTTGGATTTAGAAGCAGATATTTCCCTGGGCTTTCTGGTGTTTCTTCCATATGCCGGTATTGGGCTGAAAACGCCTGTTTTGAAACTCTGCACAGAAAGTGTTTGCAGACTGCTGAATCCACACACGGGTTTAACTCTGGATGTTGAGTGCACACATTGACAACCGTTCTGTTAGATAGCTGCGTTTTGGATTTAGAAGCAGATATTTCCCTGTGCTTTCTGCTGTTTCTTCCATATGCCGGTAATGGGCTGAAAACGTCTGTTTTGAAACTCTGCACAGAAAGTGTTTGCAGACTGCTGAATCCACACACGGGTTTAACTCTGGAAGTTGAGTGCACACATTGACAACCGTTCTGTTAGATAGCTGCGTTTTGGATTTAGAAGCAGATATTTCCCTGGGCTTTCTGCTGTTTCTTCCATATGCCGGTATTGGGCTGAAAACGCCTGTTTTGAAACTCTGCACAGAAAGTGTTTGCAGACTGCTGAATCCACACACGGGTTTAACTCTGGAAGTTGAGTGCACACATTGACAACCGTTCTGTTAGATAGCTGCGTTTTGGATTTAGAAGCAGATATTTCCCTGTGCTTTCTGCTGTTTCTTCCATATGCCGGTAACGGGCTGAAAACGTCTGTTTTGAAACTCTGCACAGAAAGTGTTTGCAGACTGCTGAATCCACACACGGGTTTAACTCTGTAAGTTGAGTGCACACATTGACAACCGTTCTGTTAGATAGCTGTGTTTTGGATTTAGAAGCAGATATTTCCCTGGGCTTTCTGCTGTTTCTTCCATATGCCGGTATTGGGCTGAAAACGCCTGTTTTGAAACTCTGCACAGAAAGTGTTTGCAGACTGCTGAATCCACACACGGGTTTAACTCTGGAAGTTGAGTGCACACATTGACAACCGTTCTGTTAGATAGCTGCGTTTTGGATTTAGAAGCAGATATTTCCCTGTGCTTTCTGCTGTTTCTTCCACATGCCGGTATTGGGCTGAAAACGCCTGTTTTGAAACTCTGCACAGAAAGTGTTTGCTGACTGCTGAATCCACACACGGGATTAACTCTGGAAGTTGAGTGCACACATTGACAACCGTTCTGTTAGATAGCTGCGTTTTGGATTTAGAAGCAGATATTTCCCTGTGCTTTCTGCTGTTTCTTCCATATGCCGGTATTGGGCTGAAAACGTCTGTTTTGGGCCTCTGCAGAGAAAGTGTTTGCAGACTGCTGAATCCACACACGGGTTTAACTCTGGAAGTTGAGTGCACACATTGACAACCGTTCTGTTAGATAGCTGCGTTTTGGATTTAGAAGCAGATATTTCCCTGGGCTTTCTGCTGTTTCTTCCATATGCCGGTATTGGGCTGAAAACGCCTGTTTTGAAACTCTGCACAGAAAGTGTTTGCAGACTGCTGAATCCACACACGGGTTTAACTCTGGAAGTTGAGTGCACACATTGACAACCGCTCTGTTAGATAGCTGCGTTTTGGATTTAGAATCAGATATTTCCCTGGGCTTTCTGCTGTTTCTTCCATATGCCGGTATTGGGCTGAAAACGCCTGTTTTGAAACTCTGCACAGAAAGTGTTTGCAGACTGCTGAATCCACACACGGGTTTAACTCTGGAAGTTGAGTGCACACATTGACAACCGTTCTGTTAGATAGCTGCGTTTTGGATTTAGAAGCAGATATTTCCCTGTGCTTTCTGCTGTTTCTTCCATATGCCGGTAATGGGCTGAAAACGTCTGTTTTGAAACTCTGCACAGAAAGTGTTTGCAGACTGCTGAATCCACACACGGGTTTAACTCTGGAAGTTGAATGCACACATTGACAACCGTTCTGTTAGATAGCTGCGTTTTGGATTTAGAAGCAGATATTTCCCTGGGCTTTCTGCTGTTTCTTCCATATGCCGGTATTGGGCTGAAAACGCCTGTTTTGAAACTCTGCACAGAATGTGTTTGCAGACTGCTGAATCCACACACGGGTTTAACTCTGGAAGTTGAGTGCACACATTGACAACCGTTCTGTTAGATAGCTGCGTTTTGGATTTAGAAGCAGATATTTCCCTGGGCTTTCTGCTGTTTCTTCCATATGCCGGTATTGGGCTGAAAACGCCTGTTTTGAAACTCTGCACAGAAAGTGTTTGCAGACTGCTGAATCCACACACGGGTTTAACTCTGGAAGTTGAGTGCACACATTGACAACCGTTCTGCTAGATAGCTGCGTTTTGGATTTAGAAGCAGATATTTCCCTGTGCTTTCTGCTGTTTCTTCCATATGCCGGTATTGGGCTGAAAACGCCTGTTTTGAAACTCTGCACAGAAAGTGTTTGCAGACTGCTGAATCCACACACGGGTTTAACTCTGGAAGATGAGTGCACACATTGACAACCGTTCTGTTAGATAGCTGCGTTTTGGATTTAGAAGCAGATATTTCCCTGTGCTTTCTGCTGTTTCTTCCATATGCCGGTAATGGGCTGAAAACGTCTGGTATGAAACTCTGCACAGAAAGTGTTTGCAGACTGCTGAATCCACACACGGGTTTAACTCTGGAAGTTGAGTGCACACATTGACAACCGTTCTGTTAGATAGCTGCGTTTTGGATTTAGAAGCAGATATTTCCCTGTGCTTTCTGCTGTTTCTTCCATATGCCGGTATTGGGCTGAAAACGCCTGTTTTGAAACTCTGCATGGAAAGTGTTTGCAGACTGCTGAATCCACACACGGGTTTAACTCTGGAAGTTGAGTGCACACATTGACAACCGTTCTGTTAGATAGCTGCGTTTTGGATTTAGAAGCAGATATTTCCCTGGGCTTTCTGCTGTTTCCTCCATATGCCGGTATTGGGCTGAAAACGCCTGTTTTGAAACTCTGCACAGAAAGTGTTTGCAGACTGCTGAATCCACACACGGGTTTAACTCTGGAAGTTGAGTGCATACATTGACAACCGTTCTGTTAGATAGCTGCGTTTTGGATTTAGAAGCAGATATTTCCCTGTGCTTTCTGCTGTTTCTTCCATATGCCGGTATTGGGCTGAAAACGCCTGTTTTGAAACTCTGCACAGAAAGTGTTTGCAGACTGCTGAATCCACACACGGGTTTAACTCTGGAAGTTGAGTGCACACATTGACAACCGTTCTGTTAGATAGCTGCGTTTTGGATTTAGAAGCAGATATTTCCCTGGGCTTTCTGCTGTTTCTTCCATATGCCGGTAATGGGCTGAAAACGTCTGTTTTGAAACTCTGCACAGAAAGTGTTTGCAGACTGCTGAATCCACACACGGGTTTAACTCTGGAAGTTGAGTGCACACATTGACAACCGTTCTGTTAGATTCCTGCGTTTTGGATTTAGAAGCAGATATTTCCCTGGGCTTTCTGCTGTTTCTTCCATATGCCGGTATTGGGCTGAAAACGCCTGTTTTGAAACTCTGCACAGAAAGTGTTTGCAGACTGCTGAATCCACACACGGGTTTAACTCTGGAAGTTGAGTGCACACATTGACAACCGTTCTGCTAGATAGCTGCGTTTTGGATTTAGAAGCAGATATTTCCCTATGCTTTCTGCTGTTTCTTCCATATGCCGGTATTGGGCTGAAAACGCCTGTTTTGAAACTCTGCACAGAAAGTGTTTGCAGACTGCTGAATCCACACACGGGTTTAACTCTGGAAGTTGAGTGCACACATTGACAACCGTTCTGTTAGATAGCTGCGTTTTGGATTTAGAAGCAGATATTTCCCTGTGCTTTCTGCTGTTTCTTCCACATGCCGGTATTGGGCTGAAAACGCCTGTTTTGAAACTCTGCACAGAAAGTGTTTGCTGACTGCTGAATCCACACACGGGATTAACTCTGGAAGTTGAGTGCACACATTGACAACCGTTCTGTTAGATAGCTGCGTTTTGGATTTAGAAGCAGATATTTCCCTGTGCTTTCTGCTGTTTCTTCCATATGCCGGTATTGGGCTGAAAACGTCTGTTTTGGGCCTCTGCAGAGAAAGTGTTTGCAGACTGCTGAATCCACACACGGGTTTAACTCTGGAAGTTGAGTGCACACATTGACAACCGTTCTGTTAGATAGCTGCGTTTTGGATTTAGAAGCAGATATTTCCCTGGGCTTTCTGCTGTTTCTTCCATATGCCGGTATTGGGCTGAAAACGCCTGTTTTGAAACTCTGCACAGAAAGTGTTTGCAGACTGCTGAATCCACACACGGGTTTAACTCTGGAAGTTGAGTGCACACATTGACAACCGCTCTGTTAGATAGCTGCGTTTTGGATTTAGAATCAGATATTTCCCTGGGCTTTCTGCTGTTTCTTCCATATGCCGGTATTGGGCTGAAAACGCCTGTTTTGAAACTCTGCACAGAAAGTGTTTGCAGACTGCTGAATCCACACACGGGTTTAACTCTGGAAGTTGAGTGCACACATTGACAACCGTTCTGTTAGATAGCTGCGTTTTGGATTTAGAAGCAGATATTTCCCTGTGCTTTCTGCTGTTTCTTCCATATGCCGGTAATGGGCTGAAAACGTCTGTTTTGAAACTCTGCACAGAAAGTGTTTGCAGACTGCTGAATCCACACACGGGTTTAACTCTGGAAGTTGAATGCACACATTGACAACCGTTCTGTTAGATAGCTGCGTTTTGGATTTAGAAGCAGATATTTCCCTGGGCTTTCTGCTGTTTCTTCCATATGCCGGTATTGGGCTGAAAACGCCTGTTTTGAAACTCTGCACAGAATGTGTTTGCAGACTGCTGAATCCACACACGGGTTTAACTCTGGAAGTTGAGTGCACACATTGACAACCGTTCTGTTAGATAGCTGCGTTTTGGATTTAGAAGCAGATATTTCCCTGGGCTTTCTGCTGTTTCTTCCATATGCCGGTATTGGGCTGAAAACGCCTGTTTTGAAACTCTGCACAGAAAGTGTTTGCAGACTGCTGAATCCACACACGGGTTTAACTCTGGAAGTTGAGTGCACACATTGACAACCGTTCTGCTAGATAGCTGCGTTTTGGATTTAGAAGCAGATATTTCCCTGTGCTTTCTGCTGTTTCTTCCATATGCCGGTATTGGGCTGAAAACGCCTGTTTTGAAACTCTGCACAGAAAGTGTTTGCAGACTGCTGAATCCACACACGGGTTTAACTCTGGAAGATGAGTGCACACATTGACAACCGTTCTGTTAGATAGCTGCGTTTTGGATTTAGAAGCAGATATTTCCCTGTGCTTTCTGCTGTTTCTTCCATATGCCGGTAATGGGCTGAAAACGTCTGGTATGAAACTCTGCACAGAAAGTGTTTGCAGACTGCTGAATCCACACACGGGTTTAACTCTGGAAGTTGAGTGCACACATTGACAACCGTTCTGTTAGATAGCTGCGTTTTGGATTTAGAAGCAGATATTTCCCTGTGCTTTCTGCTGTTTCTTCCATATGCCGGTATTGGGCTGAAAACGCCTGTTTTGAAACTCTGCATGGAAAGTGTTTGCAGACTGCTGAATCCACACACGGGTTTAACTCTGGAAGTTGAGTGCACACATTGACAACCGTTCTGTTAGATAGCTGCGTTTTGGATTTAGAAGCAGATATTTCCCTGGGCTTTCTGCTGTTTCCTCCATATGCCGGTATTGGGCTGAAAACGCCTGTTTTGAAACTCTGCACAGAAAGTGTTTGCAGACTGCTGAATCCACACACGGGTTTAACTCTGGAAGTTGAGTGCATACATTGACAACCGTTCTGTTAGATAGCTGCGTTTTGGATTTAGAAGCAGATATTTCCCTGTGCTTTCTGCTGTTTCTTCCATATGCCGGTATTGGGCTGAAAACGCCTGTTTTGAAACTCTGCACAGAAAGTGTTTGCAGACTGCTGAATCCACACACGGGTTTAACTCTGGAAGTTGAGTGCACACATTGACAACCGTTCTGTTAGATAGCTGCGTTTTGGATTTAGAAGCAGATATTTCCCTGGGCTTTCTGCTGTTTCTTCCATATGCCGGTAATGGGCTGAAAACGTCTGTTTTGAAACTCTGCACAGAAAGTGTTTGCAGACTGCTGAATCCACACACGGGTTTAACTCTGGAAGTTGAGTGCACACATTGACAACCGTTCTGTTAGATTCCTGCGTTTTGGATTTAGAAGCAGATATTTCCCTGGGCTTTCTGCTGTTTCTTCCATATGCCGGTATTGGGCTGAAAACGCCTGTTTTGAAACTCTGCACAGAAAGTGTTTGCAGACTGCTGAATCCACACACGGGTTTAACTCTGGAAGTTGAGTGCACACATTGACAACCGTTCTGCTAGATAGCTGCGTTTTGGATTTAGAAGCAGATATTTCCCTATGCTTTCTGCTGTTTCTTCCATATGCCGGTATTGGGCTGAAAACGCCTGTTTTGAAACTCTGCACAGAAAGTGTTTGCAGACTGCTGAATCCACACACGGGTTTAACTCTGGAAGTTGAGTGCACACATTGACAACCGTTCTGTTAGATAGCTGCGTTTTGGATTTAGAAGCAGATATTTCCCTGTGCTTTCTGCTGTTTCTTCCATATGCCGGTAATGGGCTGAAAACGTCTGTTATGAAACTCTGCACAGAAAGTGTTTGCAGACTGCTGAATCCACACACGGGTTTAACTCTGGAAGTTGAGTGCACACATTGACAACCGTTCTGTTAGATAGCTGCGTTTTGGATTTAGAAGCAGATATTTCCCTGTGCTTTCTGCTGTTTCTTCCATATGCCGGTATTGGGCTGAAAACGCCTGTTTTGAAACTCTGCACAGAAAGTGTTTGCAGACTGCTGAATCCACACACGGGTTTAACTCTGGAAGTTGAGTGCACACATTGACAACCGTTCTGTTAGATAGCTGCGTTTTGGATTTAGAAGCAGATATTTCCCTGTGCTTTCTGCTGTTTCTTCCATATGCCGGTAATGGGCTGAAAACGTCTGTTTTGAAACTCTGCACAGAAAGTGTTTGCAGACTGCTGAATCCACACACGGGTTTAACTCTGGAAGTTGAGTGCACACATTGACAACCGTTCTGTTAGATAGCTGCGTTTTGGATTTAGAAGCAGATATTTCCCTGTGCTTTCTGCTGTTTCTTCCATATGCCGGTATTGGGCTGAAAACGCCTGTTTTGAAACTCTGCACAGAAAGTGTTTGCAGACTGCTGAATCCACACACGGGTTTAACTCTGGAAGTTGAGTGCACACATTGACAACCGTTCTGTTAGATAGCTGCGTTTTGGATTTAGAAGCAGATATTTCCCTGTGCTTTCTGCTGTTTCTTCCATATGCCGGTATTGGGCTGAAAACGTCTGTTTTGGGACTCTGCAGAGAAAGTGTTTGCAGACTGCTGAATCCACACACGGGTTTAACTCTGGAAGTTGAGTGCACACATTGACAACCGTTCTGTTAGATAGCTGCGTTTTGGATTTAGAAGCAGATATTTCCCTGGGCTTTCTGCTGTTTCTTCCATATGCCGGTATTGGGCTGAAAACGCCTGTTTTGAAACTCTGCACAGAAAGAGTTTGCAGACTGCTGAATCCACACACGGGTTTAACTCTGGAAGTTGAGTGCACACATTGACAACCGTTCTGTTAGATAGCTGCGTTTTGGATTTAGAATCAGATATTTCCCTGGGCTTTCTGCTGTTTCTTCCATATGCCGGTATTGGGCTGAAAACGCCTGTTTTGAAACTCTGCACAGAAAGTGTTTGCAGACTGCTGAATCCACACACGGGTTTAACTCTGGAAGTTGAGTGCACACATTGACAACCGTTCTGTTAGATAGCTGCTTTTTGGATTTAGAAGCAGATATTTCCCTGTGCTTTCTGCTGTTTCTTCCATATGCCGGTAATGGGCTGAAAACGCCTGTTTTGAAACTCTGCACAGAAAGTGTTTGCAGACTGCTGAATCCACACACGGGTTTAACTCTGGAAGTTGAGTGCACACATTGACAACCCTTCTGTTAGATAGCTGCGTTTTGGATTTAGAAGCAGATATTTCCCTGGGTTTCTGCTGTTTCTTCCATATGCCGGTATTGGGCTGAAAACGCCTGTTTTGAAACTCTGCACAGAAAGTGTTTGCAGACTGCTGAATCCACACACGGGTTTAACTCTGGAAGTTGAGTGCACACATTGACAACCGTTCTGTTAGATAGCTGCGTTTTGGATTTAGAAGCAGATATTTCCCTGTGCTTTCTGCTGTTTCTTCCATATGCCGGTAATGGGCTGAAAACGTCTGTTTTGAAACTCTGCACAGAAAGTGTTTGCAGACTGCTGAATCCACACACGGGTTTAACTCTGGAAGTTGAGTGCACACATTGACAACCGTTCTGTTAGATAGCTGCGTTTTGGATTTAGAAGCAGATATTTCCCTGTGCTTTCTGCTGTTTCTTCCATATGCCGGTAACGGGCTGAAAACGTCTGTTTTGAAACTCTGCACAGAAAGTGTTTGCAGACTGCTGAATCCACACACGGGTTTAACTCTGGAAGTTGAGTGCACACATTGACAACCGTTCTGTTAGATAGCTGCGTTTTGGATTTAGAATCAGATATTTCCCTGGGCTTTCTGCTGTTTCTTCCATATGCCGGTATTGGGCTGAAAACGCCTGTTTTGAAACTCTGCACAGAAAGTGTTTGCAGACTGCTGAATCCACACACGGGTTTAACTCTGGAAGTTGAGTGCACACATTGACAACCGTTCTGTTAGATAGCTGCGTTTTGGATTTAGAAGCAGATATTTCCCTGGGCTTTCTGCTGTTTCTTCCATATGCCGGTATTGGGCTGAAAACGCCTGTTTTGAAACTCTGCACAGAAAGTGTTTGCAGACTGCTGAATCCACACACGGGTTTAACTCTGGAAGTTGAGTGCACACATTGACAACCGTTCTGTTAGATAGCTGCGTTTTGGATTTAGAAGCAGATATTTCCCTGTGCTTTCTGCTGTTTCTTCCATATGCCGGTATTGGGGCTGAAAACGTCTGTTTTGGGACTCTGCAGAGAAAGTGTTTGCAGACTGCTGAATCCACACACGGGTTTAACTCTGGAAGTTGAGTGCACACATTGACAACCGTTCTGTTAGATAGCTGCGTTTTGGATTTAGAAGCAGATATTTCCCTGGGCTTTCTGCTGTTTCTTCCATATGCCGGTATTGGGCTGAAAACGCCTGTTTTGAAACTCTGCACAGAAAGAGTTTGCAGACTGCTGAATCCACACACGGGTTTAACTCTGGAAGTTGAGTGCACACATTGACAACCGTTCTGTTAGATAGCTGCGTTTTGGATTTAGAATCAGATATTTCCCTGGGCTTTCTGCTGTTTCTTCCATATGCCGGTATTGGGCTGAAAACGCCTGTTTTGAAACTCTGCACAGAAAGTGTTTGCAGACTGCTGAATCCACACACGGGTTTAACTCTGGAAGTTGAGTGCACACATTGACAACCGTTCTGTTAGATAGCTGCTTTTTGGATTTAGAAGCAGATATTTCCCTGTGCTTTCTGCTGTTTCTTCCATATGCCGGTAATGGGCTGAAAACGCCTGTTTTGAAACTCTGCACAGAAAGTGTTTGCAGACTGCTGAATCCACACACGGGTTTAACTCTGGAAGTTGAGTGCACACATTGACAACCGTTCTGTTAGATAGCTGCGTTTTGGATTTAGAAGCAGATATTTCCCTGGGTTTCTGCTGTTTCTTCCATATGCCGGTATTGGGCTGAAAACGCCTGTTTTGAAACTCTGCACAGAAAGTGTTTGCAGACTGCTGAATCCACACACGGGTTTAACTCTGGAAGTTGAGTGCACACATTGACAACCGTTCTGTTAGATAGCTGCGTTTTGGATTTAGAAGCAGATATTTCCCTGTGCTTTCTGCTGTTTCTTCCATATGCCGGTAATGGGCTGAAAACGTCTGTTTTGAAACTCTGCACAGAAAGTGTTTGCAGACTGCTGAATCCACACACGGGTTTAACTCTGGAAGTTGAGTGCACACATTGACAACCGTTCTGTTAGATAGCTGCGTTTTGGATTTAGAAGCAGATATTTCCCTGTGCTTTCTGCTGTTTCTTCCATATGCCGGTAACGGGCTGAAAACGTCTGTTTTGAAACTCTGCACAGAAAGTGTTTGCAGACTGCTGAATCCACACACGGGTTTAACTCTGGAAGTTGAGTGCACACATTGACAACCGTTCTGTTAGATAGCTGCGTTTTGGATTTAGAATCAGATATTTCCCTGGGCTTTCTGCTGTTTCTTCCATATGCCGGTATTGGGCTGAAAACGCCTGTTTTGAAACTCTGCACAGAAAGTGTTTGCAGACTGCTGAATCCACACACGGGTTTAACTCTGGAAGTTGAGTGCACACATTGACAACCGTTCTGTTAGATAGCTGCGTTTTGGATTTAGAAGCAGATATTTCCCTGGGCTTTCTGCTGTTTCTTCCATATGCCGGTATTGGGCTGAAAACGCCTGTTTTGAAACTCTGCACAGAAAGTGTTTGCAGACTGCTGAATCCACACACGAGTTTAACTCTGGAAGTTGAGTGCACACATTGACAACCGTTCTGTTAGATAGCTGCGTTTTGGATTTAGAAGCAGATATTTCCCTGGGCTTTCTGCTGTTTCTTCCATATGCCGGTAATGGGCTGAAAACGTCTGTTTTGAAACTCTGCACAGAAAGTGTTTGCAGACTGCTGAATCCACACACGGGTTTAACTCTGGAAGTTGAGTGCACACATTGACAACCGTTCTGTTAGATAGCTGCGTTTTGGATTTAGAAGCAGATATTTCCCTGGGCTTTCTGCTGTTTCTTCCATATGCCGGTATTGGGCTGAAAACGCCTGTTTTGAAACTCTGCACAGAAAGTGTTTGCAGACTGCTGAATCCACACACGGGTTTAACTCTGGAAGTTGAGTGCACACATTGACAACCGTTCTGTTAGATAGCTGCGTTTTGGATTTAGAAGCAGATATTTCCCTGTGCTTTCTGCTGTTTCTTCCATATGCCGGTAATGGGCTGAAAACGTCTGTTTTGAAACTCTGCACAGAAAGTGTTTGCAGACTGCTGAATCCACACACGGGTTTAACTCTGGAAGTTGAGTGCACACATTGACAACCGTTCTGTTAGATAGCTGCGTTTTGGATTTAGAAGCAGATATTTCCCTGTGCTTTCTGCTGTTTCTTCCATATGCCGGTATTGGGCTGAAAACGTCTGTTTTGGGACTCTGCAGAGAAAGTGTTTGCAGACTGCTGAATCCACACACGGGTTTAACTCTGGAAGTTGAGTGCACACATTGACAACCGTTCTGTTAGATAGCTGCTTTTTGGATTTAGAAGCAGATATTTCCGTGGGCTTTCTGCTGTTTCTTCCATATGCCGGTATTGGGCTGAAAACGCCTGTTTTGAAACTCTGCACAGAAAGAGTTTGCAGACTGCTGAATCCACACACGGGTTTAACTCTGGAAGTTGAGTGCACACATTGACAACCGTTCTGTTAGATAGCTGCGTTTTGGATTTAGAAGCAGATATTTCCCTGTGCTTTTTGCTGTTTCTTCCATATGCCGGTAATGGGCTGAAAACGTCTGTTTTGAAACTCTGCACAGAAAGTGTTTGCAGACTGCTGAATCCACACACGGGTTTAACTCTGGAAGTTGAGTGCACACATTGACAACCGTTCTGTTAGATAGCTGCTTTTTGGATTTAGAAGCAGATATTTCCCTGTGCTTTCTGCTGTTTCTTCCATATGCCGGTATTGGGCTGAAAACGTCTGTTTTGGGACTCTGCAGAGAAAGTGTTTGCAGACTGCTGAATCCACACACGGGTTTAACTCTGGAAGTTGAGTGCACACATTGACAACCATTCTTTTAGATAGCTGCGTTTTGGATTTAGAAGCAGATATTTCCCTGGGTTTCTGCTGTTTCTTCCATATGCCGGTATTGGGCTGAAAACGCCTGTTTTGAAACTCTGCACAGAAAGTGTTTGCAGACTGCTGAATCCACACACGGGTTTAACTCTGGAAGTTGAGTGCACACATTGACAACCGTTCTGTTAGATAGCTGCGTTTTGGATTTAGAAGCAGATATTTCCCTGTGCTTTTTGCTGTTTCTTCCATATGCCGGTAATGGGCTGAAAACGTCTGTTTTGAAACTCTGCACAGAAAGTGTTTGCAGACTGCTGAATCCACACACGGGTTTAACTCTGGAAGTTGAGTGCACACATTGACAACCGTTCTGTTAGATAGCTGCGTTTTGGATTTAGAAGCAGATATTTCCCTGGGCTTTCTGCTGTTTCTTCCATATGCCGGTAACGGGCTGAAAACGTCTGTTTTGAAACTCTGCACAGAAAGTGTTTGCAGACTGCTGAATCCACACACGGGTTTAACTCTGGAAGTTGAGTGCACACATTGACAACCGTTCTGTTAGATAGCTGCGTTTTGGATTTAGAATCAGATATTTCCCTGGGCTTTCTGCTGTTTCTTCCATATGCCGGTATTGGGCTGAAAACGCCTGTTTTGAAACTCTGCACAGAAAGTGTTTGCAGACTGCTGAATCCACACACGGGTTTAACTCTGGAAGTTGAGTGCACACATTGACAACCGTTCTGTTAGATAGCTGCGTTTTGGATTTAGAAGCAGATATTTCGCTGGGCTTTCTGCTGTTTCTTCCATATGCCGGTATTGGGCTGAAAACGCCTGTTTTGAAACTCTGCACAGAAAGTGTTTGCAGACTGCTGAATCCACACACGGGTTTAACTCTGGAAGTTGAGTGCACACATTGACAACCGTTCTGTTAGATAGCTGCGTTTTGGATTTAGAATCAGATATTTCCCTGGTCTTTCTGCTGTTTCTTCCATATGCCGGTATTGGGCTGAAAACGCCTGTTTTGAAACTCTGCACAGAAACTGTTTGCAGACTGCTGAATCCACACACGGGTTTAACTCTGGAAGTTGAGTGCACACATTGACAACCGTTCTGTTAGATAGCTGCGTTTTGGATTTAGAAGCAGATATTTCCCTGTGCTTTCTGCTGTTTCTTCCATATGCCGGTATTGGGCTGAAAACGCCTGTTTTGAAACTCTGCACAGAAAGTGTTTGCAGACTGCTGAATCCACACACGGGTTTAACTCTGGAAGTTGAGTGCACACATTGACAACCGTTCTGTTAGATAGCTGCGTTTTGGATTTAGAAGCAGATATTTCCCTGTGCTTTCTGCTGTTTCTTCCATATGCCGGTAATGGGCTGAAAACGTCTGTTTTGAAACTCTGCACAGAAAGTGTTTGCAGACTGCTGAATCCACACACGGGTTTAACTCTGGAAGTTGAGTGCACACATTGACAACCGTTCTGTTAGATAGCTTCGTTTTGGATTTAGAATCAGATATTTCCCTGGGCTTTCTGCTGTTTCTTCCATATGCCGGTATTGGGCTGAAAACGCCTGTTTTGAAACTCTGCACAGAAAGTGTTTGCAGACTGCTGAATCCACACACGGGTTTAACTCTGGAAGTTGAGTGCTCACATTGACAACCGTTCTGTTAGATAGCAGCGTTTTGGATTTAGAAGCAGATATTTCCCTGGGCTTTCTGCTGTTTCTTCCATATGCCGGTATTGGGCTGAAAACGCCTGTTTTGAAACTCTGCACAGAAAGTGTTTGCAGACTGCTGAATCCACACACGGGTTTAACTCTGGAAGTTGAGGGCACACATTGACAACCGTTCTGTTAGATAGCTGCGTTTTGGATTTAGAAGCAGATATTTCCCTGGGCTTTCTGCTGTTTCTTCCATATGCCGGTAATGGGCTGAAAACGTCTGTTTTGAAACTCTGCACAGAAAGTGTTTGCAGACTGCTGAATCCACACACGGGTTTAACTCTGGAAGTTGAGTGCACACATTGACAACCGTTCTGTTAGATAGCTGCGTTTTGGATTTAGAATCAGATATTTCCCTGGGCTTTCTGCTGTTTCTTCCATATGCCGGTATTGGGCTGAAAACGCCTGTTTTGAAACTCTGCACAGAAAGTGTTTGCAGACTGCTGAATCCACACACGGGTTTAACTCTGGAAGTTGAGTGCACACATTGACAACCGTTCTGTTAGATAGCTGCGTTTTGGATTTAGAAGCAGATATTTCCCTGGGCTTTCTGCTGTTTCTTCCATATGCCGGTATTGGGCTGAAAACGCCTGTTTTGAAACTCTGCACAGAACGTGTTTGCGGACTGCTGAATCCACACACGGGTTTAACTCTGGAAGTTGAGTGCACACATTGACAACCGTTCTGTTAGATAGCTGCGTTTTGGATTTAGAAGCAGATATTTCCCTGTGCTTTCTGCTGTTTCTTCCATATGCCGGTATTGGGCTGAAAACGCCTGTTTTGAAACTCTGCAGAGAAAGTGTTTGCAGACTGCTGAATCCACACACGGGTTTAACTCTGGAAGTTGAGTGCACACATTGACAACCGTTCTGTTAGATAGCTGCGTTTTGGATTTAGAAGCAGATATTTCCCTGGGCTTTCTGCTGTTTCTTCCATATGCCGGTATTGGGCTGAAAACGCCTGTTTTGAAACTCTGCACAGAAAGAGTTTGCAGACTGCTGAATCCACACACGGGTTTAACTCTGGAAGTTGAGTGCACACATTGACAACCGTTCTGTTAGATAGCTGCGTTTTGGATTTAGAATCAGATATTTCCCTGGGCTTTCTGCTGTTTCTTCCATATGCCGGTATTGGGCTGAAAACGCCTGTTTTGAAACTCTGCACAGAAAGTGTTTGCAGACTGCTGAATCCACACACGGGTTTAACTCTGGAAGTTGAGTGCACACATTGACAACCGTTCTGTTAGATAGCTGCTTTTTGGATTTAGAAGCAGATATTTCCCTGTGCTTTCTGCTGTTTCTTCCATATGCCGGTAATGGGCTGAAAACGTCTGTTTTGAAACTCTGCACATAAAGTGTTTGCAGACTGCTGAATCCACACACGGGTTTAACTCTGGAAGTTGAGTGCACACATTGACAACCGTTCTGTTAGATAGCTGCGTTTTGGATTTAGAAGCAGATATTTCCCTGTGCTTTCTGCTGTTTCTTCCATATGCCGGTAATGGGCTGAAAACGTCTGTTTTGAAACTCTGCACAGAAAGTGTTTGCAGACTGCTGAATCCACACACGGGTTTAACTCTGGAAGTTGAGTGCACACATTGACAACCGTTCTGTTAGATAGCTGCGTTTTGGATTTAGAAGCAGATATTTCCCTGGGCTTTCTGCTGTTTCTTCCATATGCCGGTATTGGGCTGAAAACGCCTGTTTTGAAACTCTGCACAGAAAGTGTTTGCAGACTGCTGAATCCACACACGGGTTTAACTCTGGAAGTTGAGTGCACACATTGACAACCGTTCTGTTAGATAGCTGCGTTTTGGATTTAGAAGCAGATATTTCCCTGTGCTTTCTGCTGTTTCTTCCATATGCCGGTAACGGGCTGAAAACGTCTGTTTTGAAACTCTGCACAGAAAGTGTTTGCAGACTGCTGAATCCACACACGGGTTTAACTCTGGAAGTTGAGTGCACACATTGACAACCGTTCTGTTAGATAGCTGCGTTTTGGATTTAGAATCAGATATTTCCCTGGGCTTTCTGCTGTTTCTTCCATATGCCGGTATTGGGCTGAAAACGCCTGTTTTGAAACTCTGCACAGAAAGTGTTTGCAGACTGCTGAATCCACACACGGGTTTAACTCTGGAAGTTGAGTGCACACATTGACAACCGTTCTGTTAGATAGCTGCGTTTTGGATTTAGAAGCAGATATTTCCCTGTGCTTTCTGCTGTTTCTTCCATATGCCGGTAATGGGTTGAAAACGTCTGTTTTGAAACTCTGCACAGAAAGTGTTTGCAGACTGCTGAATCCACACACGGGTTTAACTCTGGAAGTTGAGTGCACACATTGACAACCGTTCTGTTAGATAGCTGCGTTTTGGATTTAGAAGCAGATATTTCCCTGGGCTTTCTGCTGTTTCCTCCATATGCCGGTATTGGGCTGAAAACGCCTGTTTTGAAACTCTGCACAGAAAGTGTTTGCAGACTGCTGAATCCACACACGGGTTTAACTCTGGAAGTTGAGTGCATACATTGACAACCGTTCTGTTAGATAGCTGCGTTTTGGATTTAGAAGCAGATATTTCCCTGTGCTTTCTGCTGTTTCTTCCATATGCCGGTATTGGGCTGAAACGCCTGTTTTGAAACTCTGCACAGAAAGTGTTTGCAGACTGCTGAATCCACACACGGGTTTAACTCTGGAAGTTGAGTGCACACATTGACAACCGTTCTGTTAGATAGCTGCGTTTTGGATTTAGAAGCAGATATTTCCCTGGGCTTTCTGCTGTTTCTTCCATATGCCGGTAATGGGCTGAAAACGTCTGTTTTGAAACTCTGCACAGAAAGTGTTTGCAGACTGCTGAATCCACACACGGGTTTAACTCTGGAAGTTGAGTGCACACATTGACAACCGTTCTGTTAGATTCCTGCGTTTTGGATTTAGAAGCAGATATTTCCCTGGGCTTTCTGCTGTTTCTTCCAACTGCCGGTATTGGGCTGAAAACGCCTGTTTTGAAACTCTGCACAGAAAGTGTTTGCAGACTGCTGAATCCACACACGGGTTTAACTCTGGAAGTTGAGTGCACACATTGACAACCGTTCTGTTAGATCGCTGCTTTTTGGATTTAGAAGCAGATATTTCCCTGTGCTTTCTGCTGTTTCTTCCATATGCCGGTAATGGGCTGAAAACGCCTGTTTTGAAACTCTGCACAGAAAGTGTTTGCAGACTGCTGAATCCACACACGGGTTTAACTCTGGAAGTTGAGTGCACACATTGACAACCATTCTGTTAGATAGCTGCGTTTTGGATTTAGAAGCAGATATTTCCCTGGGTTTCTGCTGTTTCTTCCATATGCCGGTATTGGGCTGAAAACGCCTGTTTTGAAACTCTGCACAGAAAGTGTTTGCAGACTGCTGAATCCACACACGGGTTTAACTCTGGAAGTTGAGTGCACACATTGACAACCGTTCTGTTAGATAGCTGCGTTTTGGATTTAGAAGCAGATATTTCCCTGTGCTTTCTGCTGTTTCTTCCATATGCCGGTAATGGGCTGAAAACGTCTGTTTTGAAACTCTGCACAGAAAGTGTTTGCAGACTGCTGAATCCACACACGGGTTTAACTCTGGAAGTTGAGTGCACACATTGACAACCGTTCTGTTAGATAGCTGCGTTTTGGATTTAGAAGCAGATATTTCCCT
Source organism: Aotus nancymaae (assembly GCF_030222135.1). Taxonomy (NCBI): domain Eukaryota; kingdom Metazoa; phylum Chordata; class Mammalia; order Primates; family Aotidae; genus Aotus; species Aotus nancymaae. The sequence goes on along the minus strand of NW_026988455.1, from coordinate 45,635,781 downwards.
GGGCTTTCTGCTGTTTCTTCCATATGCCGGTAACGGGCTGAAAACGTCTGTTTTGAAACTCTGCACAGAAAGTGTTTGCAGACTGCTGAATCCACACACGGGTTTAACTCTGGAAGTTGAGTGCACACATTGACAACCGTTCTGTTAGATAGCTGCGTTTTGGATTTAGAATCAGATATTTCCCTGTGCTTTCTGCTGTTTCTTCCATATGCCGGTATTGGGCTGAAAACGCCTGTTTTGAAACTCTGCACAGAAAGTGTTTGCAGACTGCTGAATCCACACACGGGTTTAACTCTGGAAGTTGAGTGCTCACATTGACAACCGTTCTGTTAGATAGCTGCGTTTTGGATTTAGAAGCAGATATTTCCCTGGGCTTTCTGCTGTTTCTTCCATATGCCGGTATTGGGCTGAAAACGCCTGTTTTGAAACTCTGCACAGAAAGTGTTTGCAGACTGCTGAATCCACACACGGGTTTAACTCTGGAAGTTGAGTGCACACATTGACAACCGTTCTGTTAGATAGCTGCGTTTTGGATTTAGAAGCAGATATTTCCCTGGGCTTTCTGCTGTTTCTTCCATATGCCGGTAATGGGCTGAAAACGTCTGTTTTGAAACTCTGCACAGAAAGTGTTTGCAGACTTCTGAATCCACACACGGGTTTAACTCTGGAAGTTGAGTGCACACATTGACAACCGTTCTGTTAGATAGCTGCGTTTTGGATTTAGAAGCAGATATTTCCCTGGGCTTTCTGCTGTTTCTTCCATATGCCGGTATTGGGCTGAAAACGCCTGTTTTGAAACTCTGCACAGAAAGTGTTTGCAGACTGCTGAATCCACACACGGGTTTAACTCTGGAAGTTGAGTGCACACATTGACAACCGTTCTGTTAGATAGCTGCGTTTTGGATTTAGAAGCAGATATTTCCCTGTGCTTTCTGCTGTTTCTTCCATATGCCGGTAATGGGCTGAAAACGTCTGTTTTGAAACTCTGCACAGAAAGTGTTTGCAGACTGCTGAATCCACACACGGGTTTAACTCTGGAAGTTGAGTGCACACATTGACAACCGTTCTGTTAGATAGCTGCGTTTTGGATTTAGAAGCAGATATTTCCCTGTGCTTTCTGCTGTTTCTTCCATATGCCGGTATTGGGCTGAAAACGTCTGTTTTGGGACTCTGCAGAGAAAGTGTTTGCAGACTGCTGAATCCACACACGGGTTTAACTCTGGAAGTTGAGTGCACACATTGACAACCGTTCTGTTAGATAGCTGCGTTTTGGATTTAGAAGCAGATATTTCCCTGGGCTTTCTGCTGTTTCTTCCATATGCCGGTATTGGGCTGAAAACGCCTGTTTTGAAACTCTGCACAGAAAGAGTTTGCAGACTGCTGAATCCACACACGGGTTTAACTCTGGAAGTTGAGTGCACACATTGACAACCGTTCTGTTAGATAGCTGCTTTTTGGATTTAGAAGCAGATATTTCCCTGTGCTTTCTGCTGTTTCTTCCATATGCCGGTAATGGGCTGAAAACGCCTGTTTTGAAACTCTGCACAGAAAGTGTTTGCAGACTGCTGAATCCACACACGGGTTTAACTCTGGAAGTTGAGTGCACACATTGACAGCCATTCTTTTAGATAGCTGCGTTTTGGATTTAGAAGCAGATATTTCCCTGGGTTTCTGCTGTTTCTTCCATATGCCGGTATTGGGCTGAAAACGCCTGTTTTGAAACTCTGCACAGAAAGTGTTTGCAGACTGCTGAATCCACACACGGGTTTAACTCTGGAAGTTGAGTGCACACATTGACAACCGTTCTGTTAGATAGCTGCGTTTTGGATTTAGAAGCAGATATTTCCCTGTGCTTTTTGCTGTTTCTTCCATATGCCGGTAATGGGCTGAAAACGTCTGTTTTGAAACTCTGCACAGAAAGTGTTTGCAGACTGCTGAATCCACACACGGGTTTAACTCTGGAAGTTGAGTGCACACATTGACAACCGTTCTGTTAGATAGCTGCGTTTTGGATTTAGAAGCAGATATTTCCCTGGGCTTTCTGCTGTTTCTTCCATATGCCGGTAACGGGCTGAAAACGTCTGTTTTGAAACTCTGCACAGAAAGTGTTTGCAGACTGCTGAATCCACACACGGGTTTAACTCTGGAAGTTGAGTGCACACATTGACAACCGTTCTGTTAGATAGCTGCGTTTTGGATTTAGAATCAGATATTTCCCTGGGCTTTCTGCTGTTTCTTCCATATGCCGGTATTGGGCTGAAAACGCCTGTTGTGAAACTCTGCACAGAAAGTGTTTGCAGACTGCTGAATCCACACACGGGTTTAACTCTGGAAGTTGAGTGCACACATTGACAACCGTTCTGTTAGATAGCTGCGTTTTGGATTTAGAAGCAGATATTTCCCTGGGCTTTCTGCTGTTTCTTCCATATGCCGGTATTGGGCTGAAAACGCCTGTTTTGAAACTCTGCACAGAAAGTGTTTGCAGACTGCTGAATCCACACACGGGTTTAACTCTGGAAGTTGAGTGCACACATTGACAACCGTTCTGTTAGATAGCTGCGTTTTGGATTTAGAAGCAGATATTTCCCTGGGCTTTCTGCTGTTTCTTCCATATGCCGGTATTGGGCTGAAAACGCCTGTTTTGAAACTCTGCACAGAAAGTGTTTGCAGACTGCTGAATCCACACACGGGTTTAACTCTGGAAGTTGAGTGCACACATTGACAACCGTTCTGTTAGATAGCTGCGTTTTGGATTTAGAAGCAGATATTTCCCTGTGCTTTCTGCTGTTTCTTCCATATGCCGGTATTGGGCTGAAAACGCCTGTTTTGAAACTCTGCACAGAAAGTGTTTGCAGACTGCTGAATCCACACACGGGTTTAACTCTGGAAGTTGAGTGCACACATTGACAACCGTTCTGTTAGATAGCTGCGTTTTGGATTTAGAAGCAAATATTTCCCTGTGCTTTCTGCTGTTTCTTCCATATGCCGGTAATGGGCTGAAAACGTCTGTTTTGAAACTCTGCACAGAAAGTGTTTGCAGACTGCTGAATCCACACACGGGTTTAACTCTGGAAGTTGAGTGCACACATTGACAACCGTTCTGTTAGATAGCTTCGTTTTGGATTTAGAATCAGATATTTCCCTGGGCTTTCTGCTGTTTCTTCCATATGCCGGTATTGGGCTGAAAACGCCTGTTTTGAAACTCTGCACAGAAAGTGTTTGCAGACTGCTGAATCCACACACGGGTTTAACTCTGGAAGTTGAGTGCTCACATTGACAACCGTTCTGTTAGATAGCAGCGTTTTGGATTTAGAAGCAGATATTTCCCTGGGCTTTCTGCTGTTTCTTCCATATGCCGGTATTGGGCTGAAAACGCCTGTTTTGAAACTCTGCACAGAAAGTGTTTGCAGACTGCTGAATCCACACACGGGTTTAACTCTGGAAGTTGAGGGCACACATTGACAACCGTTCTGTTAGATAGCTGCGTTTTGGATTTAGAAGCAGATATTTCCCTGGGCTTTCTGCTGTTTCTTCCATATGCCGGTAATGGGCTGAAAACGTCTGTTTTGAAACTCTGCACAGAAAGTGTTTGCAGACTGCTGAATCCACACACGGGTTTAACTCTGGAAGTTGAGTGCACACATTGACAACCGTTCTGTTAGATAGCTGCGTTTTGGATTTAGAAGCAGATATTTCCCTGGGCTTTCTGCTGTTTCTTCCATATGCCGGTATTGGGCTGAAAACGCCTGTTTTGAAACTCTGCACAGAAAGTGTTTGCAGACTGCTGAATCCACACACGGGTTTAACTCTGGAAGTTGAGTGCACACATTGACAACCGTTCTGTTAGATAGCTGCGTTTTGGATTTAGAAGCAGATATTTCCCTGTGCTTTCTGCTGTTTCTTCCATATGCCGGTAATGGGCTGAAAACGTCTGTTTTGAAACTCTGCACAGAAAGTGTTTGCAGACTGCTGAATCCACACACGGGTTTAACTCTGGAAGTTGAGTGCACACATTGACAACCGTTCTGTTAGATAGCTGCGTTTTGGATTTAGAAGCAGATATTTCCCTGTGCTTTCTGCTGTTTCTTCCATATGCCGGTAACGGGCTGAAAACGTCTGTTTTGAAACTCTGCACAGAAAGTGTTTGCAGACTGCTGAATCCACACACGGGTTTAACTCTGGAAGTTGAGTGCACACATTGACAACCGTTCTGTTAGATAGCTGCGTTTTGGATTTAGAATCAGATATTTCCCTGGGCTTTCTGCTGTTTCTTCCATATGCCGGTATTGGGCTGAAAACGCCTGTTTTGAAACTCTGCACAGAAAGTGTTTGCAGACTGCTGAATCCACACACGGGTTTAACTCTGGAAGTTGAGTGCACACATTGACAACCGTTCTGTTAGATAGCTGCGTTTTGGATTTAGAAGCAGATATTTCCCTGGGCTTTCTGCTGTTTCTTCCATATGCCGGTATTGGGCTGAAAACGCCTGTTTTGAAACTCTGCACAGAAAGTGTTTGCAGACTGCTGAATCCACACACGGGTTTAACTCTGGAAGTTGAGTGCACACATTGACAACCGTTCTGTTAGATAGCTGCGTTTTGGATTTAGAAGCAGATATTTCCCTGTGCTTTCTGCTGTTTCTTCCATATGCCGGTATTGGGCTGAAAACGTCTGTTTTGGGACTCTGCAGAGAAAGTGTTTGCAGACTGCTGAATCCACACACGGGTTTAACTCTGGAAGTTGAGTGCACACATTGACAACCGTTCTGTTAGATAGCTGCGTTTTGGATTTAGAAGCAGATATTTCCCTGGGCTTTCTGCTGTTTCTTCCATATGCCGGTATTGGGCTGAAAACGCCTGTTTTGAAACTCTGCACAGAAAGAGTTTGCAGACTGCTGAATCCACACACGGGTTTAACTCTGGAAGTTGAGTGCACACATTGACAACCGTTCTGTTAGATAGCTGCGTTTTGGATTTAGAATCAGATATTTCCCTGGGCTTTCTGCTGTTTCTTCCATATGCCGGTATTGGGCTGAAAACGCCTGTTTTGAAACTCTGCACAGAAAGTGTTTGCAGACTGCTGAATCCACACACGGGTTTAACTCTGGAAGTTGAGTGCACACATTGACAACCGTTCTGTTAGATAGCTGCTTTTTGGATTTAGAAGCAGATATTTCCCTGTGCTTTCTGCTGTTTCTTCCATATGCCGGTAATGGGCTGAAAACGTCTGTTTTGAAACTCTGCACATAAAGTGTTTGCAGACTGCTGAATCCACACACGGGTTTAACTCTGGAAGTTGAGTGCACACATTGACAACCGTTCTGTTAGATAGCTGCGTTTTGGATTTAGAAGCAGATATTTCCCTGTGCTTTCTGCTGTTTCTTCCATATGCCGGTAATGGGCTGAAAACGCCTGTTTTGAAACTCTGCACAGAAAGTGTTTGCAGACTGCTGAATCCACACACGGGTTTAACTCTGGAAGTTGAGTGCACACATTGACAACCGTTCTGTTAGATAGCTGCGTTTTGGATTTAGAAGCAGATATTTCCCTGGGCTTTCTGCTGTTTCTTCCATATGCCGGTATTGGGCTGAAAACGCCTGTTTTGAAACTCTGCACAGAAAGTGTTTGCAGACTGCTGAATCCACACACGGGTTTAACTCTGGAAGTTGAGTGCACACATTGACAACCGTTCTGTTAGATAGCTGCGTTTTGGATTTAGAAGCAGATATTTCCCTGTGCTTTCTGCTGTTTCTTCCATATGCCGGTAACGGGCTGAAAACGTCTGTTTTGAAACTCTGCACAGAAAGTGTTTGCAGACTGCTGAATCCACACACGGGTTTAACTCTGGAAGTTGAGTGCACACATTGACAACCGTTCTGTTAGATAGCTGCGTTTTGGATTTAGAATCAGATATTTCCCTGGGCTTTCTGCTGTTTCTTCCATATGCCGGTATTGGGCTGAAAACGCCTGTTTTGAAACTCTGCACAGAAAGTGTTTGCAGACTGCTGAATCCACACACGGGTTTAACTCTGGAAGTTGAGTGCACACATTGACAACCGTTCTGTTAGATAGCTGCGTTTTGGATTTAGAAGCAGATATTTCCCTGGGCTTTCTGCTGTTTCTTCCATATGCCGGTATTGGGCTGAAAACGCCTGTTTTGAAACTCTGCACAGAAAGTGTTTGCAGACTGCTGAATCCACACACGGGTTTAACTCTGGAAGTTGAGTGCACACATTGACAACCGTTCTGTTAGATAGCTGCGTTTTGGATTTAGAAGCAGATATTTCCCTGTGCTTTCTGCTGTTTCTTCCATATGCCGGTAATGGGCTGAAAACGTCTGTTTTGAAACTCTGCACAGAAAGTGTTTGCAGACTGCTGAATCCACACACGGGTTTAACTCTGGAAGTTGAGTGCACACATTGAAAACCGTTCTGTTAGATAGCTGCGTTTTGGATTTAGAAGCAGATATTTCCCTGGGCTTTCTGCTGTTTCTTCCATATGCCGGTATTGGGCTGAAAACGCCTGTTTTGAAACTCTGCACAGAAAGTGTTTGCAGACTGCTGAATCCACACACGGGTTTAACTCTGGAAGTTGAGTGCTCACATTGACAACCGTTCTGTTAGATAGCTGCGTTTTGGATTTAGAAGCAGATATTTCCCTGTGCTTTCTGCTGTTTCTTCCATATGCCGGTAATGGGCTGAAAACGTCTGTTTTGAAACTCTGCACAGAAAGTGTTTGCAGACTGCTGAATCCACACACGGGTTTAACTCTGGAAGTTGAGTGCACACATTGACAACCGTTCTGTTAGATAGCTTCGTTTTGGATTTAGAATCAGATATTTCCCTGGGCTTTCTGCTGTTTCTTCCATATGCCGGTATTGGGCTGAAAACGCCTGTTTCGAAACTCTGCACAGAAAGTGTTTGCAGACTGCTGAATCCACACACGGGTTTAACTCTGGAAGTTGAGTGCTCACATTGACAACCGTTCTGTTAGATAGCAGCGTTTTGGATTTAGAAGCAGATATTTCCCTGGGCTTTCTGCTGTTTCTTCCATATGCCGGTATTGGGCTGAAAACGCCTGTTTTGAAACTCTGCACAGAAAGTGTTTGCAGACTGGTGAATCCACACACGGGTTTAACTCTGGAAGTTGAGTGCACACATTGACAACCGTTCTGTTAGATAGCTGCGTTTTGGATTTAGAAGCAGATATTTCCCTGTGCTTTCTGCTGTTTCTTCCATATGCCGGTAATGGGCTGAAAACGTCTGTTTTGAAACTCTGCACAGAAAGTGTTTGCAGACTGCTGAATCCACACACGGGTTTAACTCTGGAAGTTGAGTGCACACATTGACAACCGTTCTGTTAGATAGCTGCGTTTTGGATTTAGAAGCAGATATTTCCCTGTGCTTTCTGCTGTTTCTTCCATATGCCGGTATTGGGCTGAAAACGCCTGTTTTGAAACTCTGCACAGAAAGTGTTTGCAGACTGCTGAATCCACACACGGGTTTAACTCTGGAAGTTGAGTGCACACATTGACAACCGTTCTGTTAGATAGCTGCGTTTTGGATTTAGAAGCAGATATTTCCCTGTGCTTTCTGCTGTTTCTTCCATATGCCGGTAACGGGCTGAAAACGTCTGTTTTGAAACTCTGCACAGAAAGTGTTTGCAGACTGCTGAATCCACACACGGGTTTAACTCTGGAAGTTGAGTGCACACATTGACAACCGTTCTGTTAGATAGCTGCGTTTTGGATTTAGAATCAGATATTTCCCTGTGCTTTCTGCTGTTTCTTCCATATGCCGGTATTGGGCTGAAAACGCCTGTTTTGAAACTCTGCACAGAAAGTGTTTGCAGACTGCTGAATCCACACACGGGTTTAACTCTGGAAGTTGAGTGCACACATTGACAACCGTTCTGTTAGATAGCTGCGTTTTGGATTTAGAAGCAGATATTTCCCTGGGCTTTCTGCTGTTTCTTCCATATGCCGGTATTGGGCTGAAAACGCCTGTTTTGAAACTCTGCACAGAAAGTGTTTGCAGACTGCTGAATCCACACACGGGTTTAACTCTGGAAGTTGAGTGCACACATTGACAACCGTTCTGTTAGATAGCTGCGTTTTGGATTTAGAAGCAGATATTTCCTTGTGCTTTCTGCTGTTTCTTCCATATGCCGGTATTGGGCTGAAAACGTCTGTTTTGGGACTCTGCAGAGAAAGTGTTTGCAGACTGCTGAATCCACACACGGGTTTAACTCTGGAAGTTGAGTGCACACATTGACAACCGTTCTGTTAGATAGCTGCGTTTTGGATTTAGAAGCAGATATTTCCCTGGGCTTTCTGCTGTTTCTTCCATATGCCGGTATTGGGCTGAAAACGCCTGTTTTGAAACTCTGCACAGAAAGAGTTTGCAGACTGCTGAATCCACACACGGGTTTAACTCTGGAAGTTGAGTGCACACATTGAAAACCGTTCTGTTAGATAGCTGCGTTTTGGATTTAGAATCAGATATTTCCCTGGGCTTTCTGCTGTTTCTTCCATATGCCGGTATTGGGCTGAAAACGCCTGTTTTGAAACTCTGCACAGAAAGTGTTTGCAGACTGCTGAATCCACACACGGGTTTAACTCTGGAAGTTGAGTGCACACATTGACAACCGTTCTGTTAGATAGCTGCTTTTTGGATTTAGAAGCAGATATTTCCCTGGGCTTTCTGCTGTTTCTTCCATATGCCGGTAATGGGCTGAAAACGTCTGTTTTGAAACTCTGCACAGAAAGTGTTTGCAGACTGCTGAATCCACACACGGGTTTAACTGTGGAAGTTGAGTGCACCCATTGACAACCGTTCTGTTAGATAGCTGCGTTTTGGATTTAGAAGCAGATATTTCCCTGGGCTTTCTGCTGTTTCTTCCATATGCCGGTATTGGGCTGAAAACGCCTGTTTTGAAACTCTGCACAGAAAGTGTTTGCAGACTGCTGAATCCACACACGGGTTTAACTCTGGAAGTTGAGTGCTCACATTGACAACCGTTCTGTTAGATAGCTGCGTTTTGGATTTAGAAGCAGATATTTCCCTGGGCTTTCTGCTGTTTCTTCCATATGCCGGTATTGGGTTGAAAACGCCTGTTTTGAAACTCTGCACAGAAAGTGTTTGCAGACTGCTGAATCCACACACGGGTTTAACTCTGGAAGTTGAGTGCATACATTGACAACCGTTCTGTTAGATAGCTGCGTTTTGGATTTAGAAGCAGATATTTCCCTGTGCTTTCTGCTGTTTCTTCCATATGCCGGTAATGGGCTGAAAACGTCTGTTTTGAAACTCTGCACAGAAAGTGTTTGCAGACTGCTGAATCCACACACGGGTTTAACTCTGGAAGTTGAGTGCACACATTGACAACCGTTCTGTTAGATAGCTGCGTTTTGGATTTAGAAGCAGATATTTCCCTGGGCTTTCTGCTGTTTCTTCCATATGCCGGTATTGGGCTGAAAACGCCTGTTTTGAAACTCTGCACAGAAAGAGTTTGCAGACTGCTGAATCCACACACGGGTTTAACTCTGGAAGTTGAGTGCACACATTGACAACCGTTCTGTTAGATAGCTGCGTTTTGGATTTAGAAGCAGATATTTCCCTGGGCTTTCTGCTGTTTCTTCCATATGCCGGTATTGGGCTGAAAACGCCTGTTTTGAAACTCTGCACAGAAAGTGTTTGCAGACTGCTGAATCCACACACGGGTTTAACTCTGGAAGTTGAGTGCTCACATTGACAACCGTTCTGTTAGATAGCTGTGTTTTGGATTTAGAAGCAGATATTTCCCTGTGCTTTCTGCTGTTTCTTCCATATGCCGGTATTGGGCTGAAAACGCCTGTTTTGAAACTCTGCACAGAAAGTGTTTGCAGACTGCTGAATCCACAAACGGGTTTAACTCTGGAAGTTGAGTGCACACATTGACAACCGTTCTGTTAGATAGCTGCGTTTTGGATTTAGAAGCAGATATTTCCCTGGGCTTTCTGCTGTTTCTTCCATATGCCGGTATTGGGCTGAAAACGCCTGTTTTGAAACTCTGCACAGAAAGTGTTTGCAGACTGCTGAATCCACACACGGGTTTAACTCTGGAAGTTGAGTGCACACATTGACAAACGTTCTGTTAGATAGCTGCGTTTTGGATTTAGAAGCAGATATTTCCCTGTGCTTTCTGCTGTTTCTTCCATATGCCGGTATTGGGCTGAAAACGCCTGTTTTGAAACTCTGCACAGAAAGTGTTTGCAGACTGCTGAATCCACACACGGGTTTAACTCTGGAAGTTCAGTGCTCACATTGACAACCGTTCTGTTAGATAGCTGCGTTTTGGATTTAGAAGCAGATATTTCCCTGGGCTTTCTGCTGTTTCTTCCATATGCCGGTATTGGGCTGAAAACGCCTGTTTTGAAACTCTGCACAGAAAGTGTTTGCAGACTGCTGAATCCACACACGGGTTTAACTCTGGAAGTTGAGTGCTCACATTGACAACCGTTCTGTTAGATAGCTGCGTTTTGGATTTAGAAGCAGATATTTCCCTGTGCTTTCTGCTGTTTCTTCCATATGCCGGTAATGGGCTGAAAACGTCTGTTTTGAAACTCTGCACAGAAAGTGTTTGCAGACTGCTGAATCCACACACGGGTTTAACTCTGGAAGTTGAGTGCACACATTGACAACCGTTCTGTTAGATAGCTGCGTTTTGGATTTAGAAGCAGATAATTCCCTGGGCTTTCTGCTGTTTCTTCCATATGCCGGTATTGGGCTGAAAACGCCTGTTTTGAAACTCTGCACAGAAAGTGTTTGCAGGCTGCTGAATCCACACACGGGTTTAACTCTGGAAGTTGAGTGCACACATTGACAACCGTTCTGATAGATAGCTGCGTTTTGGATTTAGAAGCAGATATTTCCCTGTGCTTTCTGCTCTTTCTTCCATATGCCGGTAATGGGCTGAAAACGTCTGTTTTGAAACTCTGCACAGAATGTGTTTGCAGACTGCTGAATCCACACACGGGTTTAACTCTGGAAGTTGAGGGCACACATTGACAACCGTTCTGTTAGATAGCTGCGTTTTGGATTTAGAAGCAGATATTTCCCTATGCTTTCTGCTGTTTCTTCCATATGCCGGTATTGGACTGAAAACGCCTGTTTTGAAACTCTGCACAGAAAGTGTTTGCAGACTGCTGAATCCACACACGGGTTTAACTCTGGAAGTTGAGTGCACACATTGACAACCGTTCTGTTAGATAGCTGCGTTTTGGATTTAGAAGCAGATATTTCCCTGGGCTTTCTGCTGTTTCTTCCATATGCCGGTAATGGGCTGAAAACGTCTGTTTTGAAACTCTGCACAGAAAGTGTTTGCAGACTGCTGAATCCACACACGGGTTTAACTCTGGAAGTTGAGTGCACACATTGACAACCGTTCTGTTAGATAGCTGCGTTTTGGATTTAGAATCAGATATTTCCCTGGGCTTTCTGCTGTTTCTTCCATATGCCGGTATTGGGCTGAAAACGCCTGTTTTGAATCTCTGCACAGAAAGTGTTTGCAGACTGCTGAATCCACACACGGGTTTAACTCTGGAAGTTGAGTGCTCACATTGACAACCGTTCTGTTAGATAGCAGTGTTTTGGATTTAGAAGCAGATATTTCCCTGGGCTTTCTGGTGTTTCTTCCATATGCCGGTATTGGGCTGAAAACGCCTGTTTTGAAACTCTGCACAGAAAGTGTTTGCAGACTGCTGAATCCACACACGGGTTTAACTCTGGAAGTTGAGTGCACACATTGACAACCGTTCTGTTAGATAGCTGCGTTTTGGATTTAGAAGCAGATATTTCCCTGTGCTTTCTGCTGTTTCTTCCATATGCCAGTATTGGGCTGAAAACGCCTGTTTTGAAACTCTGCACAGAAAGTGTTTGCAGACTGCTGAATCCACACACGGGTTTAACTCTGGAAGTTGAGTGCTCACATTGACAACCGTTCTGTTAGATAGCTGCGTTTTGGATTTAGAAGCAGTTATTTCCCTGGGCTTTCTGCTGTTTCTTCCATATGCCGGTATTGGGCTGAAAACGCCTGTTTTGAAACTCTGCACAGAAAGTGTTTGCAGACTGCTGAATCCACACACGGGTTTAACTCTGGAAGTTGAGTGCTCACATTGACAACCGTTCTGTTAGATAGCTGCGTTTTGGATTTAGAAGCAGATATTTCCCTGTGCTTTCTGCTGTTTCTTCCATATGCCGGTAATGGGCTGAAAACGTCTGTTTTGAAACTCTGCACAGAAAGTGTTTGCAGACTGCTGAATCCACACACGGGTTTAACTCTGGAAGTTGAGTGCACACATTGACAACCGTTCTGTTAGATAGCTGCGTTTTGGATTTAGAAGCAGATATTTCCCTGGGCTTTCTGCTGTTTCTTCCATATGCCGGTATTGGGCTGAAAACGCCTGTTTTGAAACTCTGCACAGAAAGTGTTTGCAGACTGCTGAATCCACACACGGGTTTAACTCTGGAAGTTGAGTGCACACATTGACAACCGTTCTGATAGATAGCTGCGTTTTGGATTTAGAAGCAGATATTTCCCTGGGATTTCTGCTCTTTCTTCCATATGCCGGTAATAGGCTGAAAACGTCTGTTTTGAAACTCTGCACAGAAAGTGTTTGCAGACTGCTGAATCCACACACGGGTTTAACTCTGGAAGTTGAGGGCACACATTGACAACCGTTCTGTTAGATAGCTGCGTTTTGGATTTAGAAGCAGATATTTCCCTGGGCTTTCTGCTGTTTCTTCCATATGCCGGTAATGGGCTGAAAACGTCTGTTTTGAAACTCTGCACAGAAAGTGTTTGCAGACTGCTGAATCCACACACGGGTTTAACTCTGGAAGTTGAGTGCACACATTGACAACCGTTCTGTTAGATAGCTGCGTTTTGGATTTAGAATCAGATATTTCCCTGGGCTTTCTGCTGTTTCTTCCATATGCCGGTATTGGGCTGAAAACGCCTGTTTTGAATCTCTGCACAGAAAGTGTTTGCAGACTGATGAATCCACACACGGGTTTAACTCTGGAAGTTGAGTGCTGACATTGACAACCGTTCTGTTAGATAGCAGCGTTTTGGATTTAGAAGCAGATATTTCCCTGGGCTTTCTGCTGTTTCTTCCATATGCCGGTATTGGGCTGAAAACGCCTGTTTTGAAACTCTGCACAGAAAGTGTTTGCAGACTGCTGAATCCACACACGGGTTTAACTCTGGAAGTTGAGTGCTCACATTGAAAACCGTTCTGTTGGATAGCAGCGTTTTGGATTTAGAAGCAGATATTTCCCTGGGCTTTCTGCTGTTTCTTCCATATGCCGGTATTGGGCTGAATACGCCTGTTTTGAAACTCTGCACAGAAAGTGTTTGCAGACTGCTGAATCCACACACGGGTTTAACTCTGGAAGTTGAGTGCACACATTGACAACCGTTCTGTTAGATAGCTGCGTTTTGGATTTAGAAGCAGATATTTCCCTGTGCTTTCTGCTGTTTCTTCCATATGCCGGTAATGGGCTGAAAACGTCTGTTTTGAAACTCTGCACAGAAAGTGTTTGCAGACTGCTGAATCCACACACGGGTTTAACTCTGGAAGTTGAGTGCACACATTGACAACCGTTCTGTTAGATAGCTGCGTTTTGGATTTAGAAGCAGATATTTCCCTGGGCTTTCTGCTGTTTCTTCCATATGCCGGTATTGGGCTGAAAACGCCTGTTTTGAAACTCTGCACAGAAAGTGTTTGCAGACTGCTGAATCCACACACGGGTTTAACTCTGGAAGTTGAGTGCACACATTGACAACCGTTCTGTTAGATAGCTGCGTTTTGGATTTAGAATCAGATATTTCCCTGGGCTTTCTGCTGTTTCTTCCATATGCCGGTATTGGGCTGAAAACGCCTGTTTTGAAACTCTGCACAGAAAGTGTTTGCAGACTGCTGAATCCACACACGGGTTTAACTCTGGAAGTTGAGTGCTCACATTGACAACCGTTCTGTTAGATAGCAGCGTTTTGGATTTAGAAGCAGATATTTCCCTGGGCTTTCTGCTGTTTCTTCCATATGCCGGTATTGGGCTGAAAACGCCTGTTTTGAAACTCTGCACAGAAAGTGTTTGCAGACTGCTGAATCCACACACGGGTTTAACTCTGGAAGTTGAGTGCACACATTGACAACCGTTCTGTTAGATAGCTGCGTTTTGGATTTAGAAGCAGATATTTCCCTGGGCTTTCTGCTGTTTCTTCCATATGCCGGTATTGGGCTGAAAACGCCTGTTTTGAAACTCTGCACAGAAAGTGTTTGCAGACTGCTGAATCCACACACGGGTTTAACTCTGGAAGTTGAGTGCTCACATTGACAACCGTTCTGTTAGATAGCAGCGTTTTGGATTTAGAAGCAGATATTTCCCTGGGCTTTCTGCTGTTTCTTCCATATGCCGGTATTGGGCTGAAAACGCCTGTTTTGAAACTCTGCACAGAAAGTGTTTGCAGACTGCTGAATCCACACACGGGTTTAACTCTGGAAGTTGAGTGCACACATTGACAACCGTTCTGTTAGATAGCTGCGTTTTGGATTTAGAAGCAGATATTTCCCTGGGCTTTCTGCTGTTTCTTCCATATACCGGTATTGGGCTGAAAACGCCTGTTTTGAAACTCTGCACAGAAAGTGTTTGCAGACTGCTGAATCCACACACGGGTTTAACTCTGGAAGTTGAGTGCACACATTGACAACCGTTCTGTTAGATAGCTGCGTTTTGGATTTAGAAGCAGATACTACCCTGGGCTTTCTGCTGTTTCTTCCATATGCCGGTATTGGGCTGAAAACGCCTGTTTTGAAACTCTGCACAGAAAGTGTTTGCAGACTGCTGAATCCACACACGGGTTTAACTCTGGAAGTTGAGTGCACACATTGACAACCGTTCTGTTAGATAGCTGCGTTTTGGATTTAGAAGCAGATATTTCCCTGTGCTTTCTGCTGTTTCTTCCATATGCCGGTAATGGGCTGAAAACGTCTGTTTTGAAACTCTGCACAGAAAGTGTTTGCAGACTGCTGAATCCACACACGGGTTTAACTCTGGAAGTTGAGTGCACACATTGACAACCGTTCTGTTAGATAGCTGCGTTTTGGATTTAGAAGCAGATATTTCCCTGGGCTTTCTGCTGTTTCTTCCATATGCCGGTATTGGGCTGAAAACGCCTGTTTTGAAACTCTGCACAGAAAGTGTTTGCAGACTGCTGAATCCACACACGGGTTTAACTCTGGAAGTTGAGTGCACACATTGACAACCGTTCTGTTAGATAGCTGCGTTTTGGATTTAGAATCAGATATTTCCCTGGGCTTTCTGCTGTTTCTTCCATATGCCGGTATTGGGCTGAAAACGCCTGTTTTGAATCTCTGCACAGAAAGTGTTTGCAGACTGATGAATCCACACACGGGTTTAACTCTGGAAGTTGAGTGCTGACATTGACAACCGTTCTGTTAGATAGCAGCGTTTTGGATTTAGAAGCAGATATTTCCCTGGGCTTTCTGCTGTTTCTTCCATATGCCGGTATTGGGCTGAAAACGCCTGTTTTGAAACTCTGCACAGAAAGTGTTTGCAGACTGCTGAATCCACACACGGGTTTAACTCTGGAAGTTGAGTGCTCACATTGAAAACCGTTCTGTTGGATAGCAGCGTTTTGGATTTAGAAGCAGATATTTCCCTGGGCTTTCTGGTGTTTCTTCCATATGCCGGTATTGGGCTGAATACGCCTGTTTTGAAACTCTGCGAAGAAAGTGTTTGCAGACTGCTGAATCCACACACGGGTTTAACTCTGGAAGTTGAGTGCACACATTGACAACCGTTCTGTTAGATAGCTGCGTTTTGGATTTAGAAGCAGATATTTCCCTGTGCTTTCTGCTGTTTCTTCCATATGCCGGTAATGGGCTGAAAACGTCTGTTTTGAAACTCTGCACAGAAAGTGTTTGCAGACTGCTGAATCCACACACGGGTTTAACTCTGGAAGTTGAGTGCACACATTGACAACCGTTCTGTTAGATAGCTGCGTTTTGGATTTAGAAGCAGATATTTCCCTGGGCTTTCTGCTGTTTCTTCCATATGCCGGTATTGGGCTGAAAACGCCTGTTTTGAAACTCTGCACAGAAAGTGTTTGCAGACTGCTGAATCCACACACGGGTTTAACTCTGGAAGTTGAGTGCACACATTGACAACCGTTCTGTTAGATAGCTGCGTTTTGGATTTAGAATCAGATATTTCCCTGGGCTTTCTGCTGTTTCTTCCATATGCCGGTATTGGGCTGAAAACGCCTGTTTTGAAACTCTGCACAGAAAGTGTTTGCAGACTGCTGAATCCACACACGGGTTTAACTCTGGAAGTTGAGTGCTCACATTGACAACCGTTCTGTTAGATAGCAGCGTTTTGGATTTAGAAGCAGATATTTCCCTGGGCTTTCTGCTGTTTCTTCCATATGCCGGTATTGGGCTGAAAACGCCTGTTTTGAAACTCTGCACAGAAAGTGTTTGCAGACTGCTGAATCCACACACGGGTTTAACTCTGGAAGTTGAGTGCACACATTGACAACCGTTCTGTTAGATAGCTGCGTTTTGGATTTAGAAGCAGATATTTCCCTGGGCTTTCTGCTGTTTCTTCCATATGCCGGTATTGGGCTGAAAACGCCTGTTTTGAAACTCTGCACAGAAAGTGTTTGCAGACTGCTGAATCCACACACGGGTTTAACTCTGGAAGTTGAGTGCTCACATTGACAACCGTTCTGTTAGATAGCAGCGTTTTGGATTTAGAAGCAGATATTTCCCTGGGCTTTCTGCTGTTTCTTCCATATGCCGGTATTGGGCTGAAAACGCCTGTTTTGAAACTCTGCACAGAAAGTGTTTGCAGACTGCTGAATCCACACACGGGTTTAACTCTGGAAGTTGAGTGCACACATTGACAACCGTTCTGTTAGATAGCTGCGTTTTGGATTTAGAAGCAGATATTTCCCTGGGCTTTCTGCTGTTTCTTCCATATACCGGTATTGGGCTGAAAACGCCTGTTTTGAAACTCTGCACAGAAAGTGTTTGCAGACTGCTGAATCCACACACGGGTTTAACTCTGGAAGTTGAGTGCACACATTGACAACCGTTCTGTTAGATAGCTGCGTTTTGGATTTAGAAGCAGATACTACCCTGGGCTTTCTGCTGTTTCTTCCATTTGCCGGTATTGGGCTGAAAACGCCTGTTTTGAAACTCTGCACAGAAAGTGTTTGCAGACTGCTGAATCCACACACGGGTTTAACTCTGGAAGTTGAGTGCACACATTGACAACCGTTCTGTTAGATAGCTGCGTTTTGGATTTAGAAGCAGATATTTCCCTGTGCTTTCTGCTGTTTCTTCCATATGCCGGTAATGGGCTGAAAACGTCTGTTTTGAAACTCTGCACAGAAAGTGTTTGCAGACTGCTGAATCCACACACGGGTTTAACTCTGGAAGTTGAGTGCACACATTGACAACCGTTCTGTTAGATAGCTGCGTTTTGGATTTAGAAGCAGATATTTCCCTGGGCTTTCTGCTGTTTCTTCCATATGCCGGTATTGGGCTGAAAACGCCTGTTTTGAAACTCTGCACAGAAAGTGTTTGCAGACTGCTGAATCCACACACGGGTTTAACTCTGGAAGTTGAGTGAACACATTGACAACCGTTCTGTTAGATAGCTGCGTTTTGGATTTAGAAGCAGATATTTCCCTGTGCTTTCTGCTGTTTCTTCCATATGCCGGTAACGGGCTGAAAACGTCTGTTTTGAAGCTCTGCACAGAAAGTGTTTGCAGACTGCTGAATCCACACACGGGTTTAACTCTGGAAGTTGAGTGCACACATTGACAACCGTTCTGTTAGATAGCTGCGTTTTGGATTTAGAAGCAGATATTTCCCTGGGCTTTCTGCTGTTTCTTCCATATGCCGGTATTGGGCTGAAAACGCCTGTTTTGAAACTCTGCACAGAAAGTGTTTGCAGACTGCTGAATCCACACACGGGTTTAACTCTGGAAGTTGAGTGCACACATTGACAACCGTTCTGTTAGATAGCTGCGTTTTGGATTTAGAAGCAGATATTTCCCTGTGCTTTCTGCTGTTTCTTCCATATGCCGGTATTGGGCTGAAAACGCCTGTTTTGAAACTCTGCACAGAAAGTGTTTGCAGACTGCTGAATCCACACACGGGTTTAACTCTGGAAGTTGAGTGCTCACATTGACAACCGTTCTGTTAGATAGCTGCGTTTTGGATTTAGAAGCAGATATTTCCCTGGGCTTTCTGCTGTTTCTTCCATATGCCGGTATTGGGCTGAAAACGCCTGTTTTGAAACTCTGCACAGAAAGTGTTTGCAGACTGCTGAATCCACACACGGGTTTAACTCTGGAAGTTGAGTGCACACATTGACAACCGTTCTGTTAGATAGCTGCGTTTTGGATTTAGAAGCAGATATTTCCCTGGGCTTTCTGCTGTTTCTTCCATATGCCGGTATTGGGCTGAAAACGCCTGTTTTGAAACTCTGCACAGAAAGTGTTTGCAGACTGCTGAATCCACACACGGGTTTAACTCTGGAAGTTGAGTGCACACATTGACAACCGTTCTGTTAGATAGCTGCGTTTTGGATTTAGAAGCAGATATTTCCCTGTGCTTTCTGCTGTTTCTTCCATATGCCGGTAACGGGCTGAAAACGTCTGTTTTGAAGCTCTGCACAGAAAGTGTTTGCAGACTGCTGAATCCACACACGGGTTTAACTCTGGAAGTTGAGTGCACACATTGACAACCGTTCTGTTAGATAGCTGCGTTTTGGATTTAGAAGCAGATATTTCCCTGGGCTTTCTGCTGTTTCTTCCATATGCCGGTATTGGGCTGAAAACGCCTGTTTTGAAACTCTGCACAGAAAGTGTTTGCAGACTGCTGAATCCACACACGGGTTTAACTCTGGAAGTTGAGGGCACACATTGACAACCGTTCTGTTAGATAGCTGCGTTTTGGATTTAGAAGCAGATATTTCCCTGTGCTTTCTGCTGTTTCTTCCATATGCCGGTATTGGGCTGAAAACGCCTGTTTTGAAACTCTGCACAGAAAGTGTTTGCAGACTGCTGAATCCACACACGGGTTTAACTCTGGAAGTTGAGTGCTCACATTGACAACCGTTCTGTTAGATAGCTGCGTTTTGGATTTAGAAGCAGATATTTCCCTGGGCTTTCTGCTGTTTCTTCCATATGCCGGTATTGGGCTGAAAACGCCTGTTTTGAAACTCTGCACAGAAAGTGTTTGCAGACTGCTGAATCCACACACGGGTTTAACTCTGGAAGTTGAGTGCTCACATTGACAACCGTTCTGTTAGATAGCTGCGTTTTGGATTTAGAAGCAGATATTTCCCTGTGCTTTCTGCTGTTTCTTCCATATGCCGGTAATGGGCTGAAAACGTCTGTTTTGAAACTCTGCACAGAAAGTGTTTGCAGACTGCTGAATCCACACACGGGTTTAACTCTGGAAGTTGAGTGCACACATTGACAACCGTTCTGTTAGATAGCTGCGTTTTGGATTTAGAAGCAGATAATTCCCTGGGCTTTCTGCTGTTTCTTCCATATGCCGGTATTGGGCTGAAAACGCCTGTTTTGAAACTCTGCACAGAAAGTGTTTGCAGACTGCTGAATCCACACACGGGTTTAACTCTGGAAGTTGAGTGCACACATTGACAACCGTTCTGATAGATAGCTGCGTTTTGGATTTAGAAGCAGATATTTCCCTTTGCTTTCTGCTCTTTCTTCCATATGCCGGTAATGGGCTGAAAACGTCTGTTTTGAAACTCTGCACAGAATGTGTTTGCAGACTGCTGAATCCACACACGGGTTTAACTCTGGAAGTTGAGGGCACACATTGACAACCGTTCTGTTAGATAGCTGCGTTTTGGATTTAGAAGCAGATATTTCCCTATGCTTTCTGCTGTTTCTTCCATATGCCGGTATTGGACTGAAAACGCCTGTTTTGAAACTCTGCACAGAAAGTGTTTGCAGACTGCTGAATCCACACACGGGTTTAACTCTGGAAGTTGAGTGCACACATTGACAACCGTTCTGTTAGATAGCTGCGTTTTGGATTTAGAAGCAGATATTTCCCTGGGCTTTCTGCTGTTTCTTCCATATGCCGGTAATGGGCTGAAAACGTCTGTTTTGAAACTCTGCACAGAAAGTGTTTGCAGACTGCTGAATCCACACACGGGTTTAACTCTGGAAGTTGAGTGCACACATTGACAACCGTTCTGTTAGATAGCTGCGTTTTGGATTTAGAATCAGATATTTCCCTGGGCTTTCTGCTGTTTCTTCCATATGCCGGTATTGGGCTGAAAACGCCTGTTTTGAATCTCTGCACAGAAAGTGTTTGCAGACTGCTGAATCCACACACGGGTTTAACTCTGGAAGTTGAGTGCTCACATTGACAACCGTTCTGTTAGATAGCAGTGTTTTGGATTTAGAAGCAGATATTTCCCTGGGCTTTCTGGTGTTTCTTCCATATGCCGGTATTGGGCTGAAAACGCCTGTTTTGAAACTCTGCACAGAAAGTGTTTGCAGACTGCTGAATCCACACACGGGTTTAACTCTGGAAGTTGAGTGCACACATTGACAACCGTTCTGTTAGATAGCTGCGTTTTGGATTTAGAAGCAGATATTTCCCTGTGCTTTCTGCTGTTTCTTCCATATGCCGGTATTGGGCTGAAAACGCCTGTTTTGAAACTCTGCACAGAAAGTGTTTGCAGACTGCTGAATCCACACACGGGTTTAACTCTGGAAGTTGAGTGCTCACATTGACAACCGTTCTGTTAGATAGCTGCGTTTTGGATTTAGAAGCAGTTATTTCCCTGGGCTTTCTGCTGTTTCTTCCATATGCCGGTATTGGGCTGAAAACGCCTGTTTTGAAACTCTGCACAGAAAGTGTTTGCAGACTGCTGAATCCACACACGGGTTTAACTCTGGAAGTTGAGTGCTCACATTGACAACCGTTCTGTTAGATAGCTGCGTTTTGGATTTAGAAGCAGATATTTCCCTGTGCTTTCTGCTGTTTCTTCCATATGCCGGTAATGGGCTGAAAACGTCTGTTTTGAAACTCTGCACAGAAAGTGTTTGCAGACTGCTGAATCCACACACGGGTTTAACTCTGGAAGTTGAGTGCACACATTGACAACCGTTCTGTTAGATAGCTGCGTTTTGGATTTAGAAGCAGATATTTCCCTGGGCTTTCTGCTGTTTCTTCCATATGCCGGTATTGGGCTGAAAACGCCTGTTTTGAAACTCTGCACAGAAAGTGTTTGCAGACTGCTGAATCCACACACGGGTTTAACTCTGGAAGTTGAGTGCACACATTGACAACCGTTCTGATAGATAGCTGCGTTTTGGATTTAGAAGCAGATATTTCCCTGGGATTTCTGCTCTTTCTTCCATATGCCGGTAATAGGCTGAAAACGTCTGTTTTGAAACTCTGCACAGAAAGTGTTTGCAGACTGCTGAATCCACACACGGGTTTAACTCTGGAAGTTGAGGGCACACATTGACAACCGTTCTGTTAGATAGCTGCGTTTTGGATTTAGAAGCAGATATTTCCCTGGGCTTTCTGCTGTTTCTTCCATATGCCGGTATTGGACTGAAAAGACCTGTTTTGAAACTCTGCACAGAAAGTGTTTGCAGACTGCTGAATCCACACACGGGTTTTACTCTGGAAGTTGAGTGCACACATTGACAACCGTTCTGTTAGATAGCTGCGTTTTGGATTTAGAAGCAGATATTTCCCTGTGCTTTCTGCTGTTTCTTCCATATGCCGGTATTGGGCTGAAAACGCCTGTTTTGAAGCTCTGCACAGAAAGTGTTTGCAGACTGCTGAATCCACACACGGGTTTAACTCTGGAAGTTGAGTGCACACATTGACAACCGTTCTGTTAGATAGCTGCGTTTTGGATTTAGAAGCAGATATTTCCCTGTGCTTTCTGCTGTTTCTTCCATATGCCGGTAACGGGCTGAAAACGTCTGTTTTGAAGCTCTGCACAGAAAGTGTTTGCAGACTGCTGAATCCACACACGGGTTTAACTCTGGAAGTTGAGTGCACACATTGACAACCGTTCTGTTAGATAGCTGCGTTTTGGATTTAGAAGCAGATATTTCCCTGGGCTTTCTGCTGTTTCTTCCATATGCCGGTATTGGGCTGAAAACGCCTGTTTTGAAACTCTGCACAGAAAGTGTTTGCAGACTGCTGAATCCACACACGGGTTTAACTCTGGAAGTTGAGTGCACACATTGACAACCGTTCTGTTAGATAGCTGCGTTTTGGATTTAGAAGCAGATATTTCCCTGTGCTTTCTGCTGTTTCTTCCATATGCCGGTATTGGGCTGAAAACGCCTGTTTTGAAACTCTGCACAGAAAGTGTTTGCAGACTGCTGAATCCACACACGGGTTTAACTCTGGAAGTTGAGTGCTCACATTGACAACCGTTCTGTTAGATAGCTGCGTTTTGGATTTAGAAGCAGATATTTCCCTGGGCTTTCTGCTGTTTCTTCCATATGCCGGTATTGGGCTGAAAACGCCTGTTTTGAAACTCTGCAAAGAAAGTGTTTGCAGACTGCTGAATCCACACACGGGTTTAACTCTGGAAGTTGAGTGCACACATTGACAACCGTTCTGTTAGATAGCTGCGTTTTGGATTTAGAAGCAGATATTTCCCTGGGCTTTCTGCTGTTTCTTCCATATGCCGGTATTGGGCTGAAAACGCCTGTTTTGAAACTCTGCACAGAAAGTGTTTGCAGACTGCTGAATCCACACACGGGTTTAACTCTGGAAGTTGAGTGCACACATTGACAACCGTTCTGTTAGATAGCTGCGTTTTGGATTTAGAAGCAGATATTTCCCTGTGCTTTCTGCTGTTTCTTCCATATGCCGGTAACGGGCTGAAAACGTCTGTTTTGAAGCTCTGCACAGAAAGTGTTTGCAGACTGCTGAATCCACACACGGGTTTAACTCTGGAAGTTGAGTGCACACATTGACAACCGTTCTGTTAGATAGCTGCGTTTTGGATTTAGAAGCAGATATTTCCCTGGGCTTTCTGCTGTTTCTTCCATATGCCGGTATTGGGCTGAAAACGCCTGTTTTGAAACTCTGCACAGAAAGTGTTTGCAGACTGCTGAATCCACACACGGGTTTAACTCTGGAAGTTGAGTGCACACATTGACAACCGTTCTGTTAGATAGCTGCGTTTTGGATTTAGAAGCAGATATTTCCCTGTGCTTTCTGCTGTTTCTTCCATATGCCGGTATTGGGCTGAAAACGCCTGTTTTGAAACTCTGCACAGAAAGTGTTTGCAGACTGCTGAATCCACACACGGGTTTAACTCTGGAAGTTGAGTGCTCACATTGACAACCGTTCTGTTAGATAGCTGCGTTTTGGATTTAGAAGCAGATATTTCCCTGGGCTTTCTGCTGTTTCTTCCATATGCCGGTATTGGGCTGAAAACGCCTGTTTTGAAACTCTGCACAGAAAGTGTTTGCAGACTGCTGAATCCACACACGGGTTTAACTCTGGAAGTTGAGTGCTCACATTGACAACCGTTCTGTTAGATAGCTGCGTTTTGGATTTAGAAGCAGATATTTCCCTGTGCTTTCTGCTGTTTCTTCCATATGCCGGTAATGGGCTGAAAACGTCTGTTTTGAAACTCTGCACAGAAAGTGTTTGCAGACTGCTGAATCCACACACGGGTTTAACTCTGGAAGTTGAGTGCACACATTGACAACCGTTCTGTTAGATAGCTGCGTTTTGGATTTAGAAGCAGATAATTCCCTGGGCTTTCTGCTGTTTCTTCCATATGCCGGTATTGGGCTGAAAACGCCTGTTTTGAAACTCTGCACAGAAAGTGTTTGCAGACTGCTGAATCCACACACGGGTTTAACTCTGGAAGTTGAGTGCACACATTGACAACCGTTCTGATAGATAGCTGCGTTTTGGATTTAGAAGCAGATATTTCCCTTTGCTTTCTGCTCTTTCTTCCATATGCCGGTAATGGGCTGAAAACGTCTGTTTTGAAACTCTGCACAGAATGTGTTTGCAGACTGCTGAATCCACACACGGGTTTAACTCTGGAAGTTGAGGGCACACATTGACAACCGTTCTGTTAGATAGCTGCGTTTTGGATTTAGAAGCAGATATTTCCCTATGCTTTCTGCTGTTTCTTCCATATGCCGGTATTGGACTGAAAACGCCTGTTTTGAAACTCTGCACAGAAAGTGTTTGCAGACTGCTGAATCCACACACGGGTTTAACTCTGGAAGTTGAGTGCACACATTGACAACCGTTCTGTTAGATAGCTGCGTTTTGGATTTAGAAGCAGATATTTCCCTGGGCTTTCTGCTGTTTCTTCCATATGCCGGTATTGGGCTGAAAACACCTGTTTTGAAACTCTGCACAGAAAGTGTTTGCAGACTGCTGAATCCACACACGGGTTTAACTCTGGAAGTTGAGTGCACACATTGACAACCGTTCTGTTAGATAGCTGCGTTTTGGATTTAGAATCAGATATTTCCCTGGGCTTTCTGCTGTTTCTTCCATATGCCGGTATTGGGCTGAAAACGCCTGTTTTGAATCTCTGCACAGAAAGTGTTTGCAGACTGCTGAATCCACACACGGGTTTAACTCTGGAAGTTGAGTGCTCACATTGACAACCGTTCTGTTAGATAGCAGTGTTTTGGATTTAGAAGCAGATATTTCCCTGGGCTTTCTGGTGTTTCTTCCATATGCCGGGTATTGGGCTGAAAACGCCTGTTTTGAAACTCTGCACAGAAAGTGTTTGCAGACTGCTGAATCCACACACGGGTTTAACTCTGGAAGTTGAGTGCACACATTGACAACCGTTCTGTTAGATAGCTGCGTTTTGGATTTAGAAGCAGATATTTCCCTGTGCTTTCTGCTGTTTCTTCCATATGCCGGTATTGGGCTGAAAACGCCTGTTTTGAAACTCTGCACAGAAAGTGTTTGCAGACTGCTGAATCCACACACGGGTTTAACTCTGGAAGTTGAGTGCTCACATTGACAACCGTTCTGTTAGATAGCTGCGTTTTGGATTTAGAAGCAGTTATTTCCCTGGGCTTTCTGCTGTTTCTTCCATATGCCGGTATTGGGCTGAAAACGCCTGTTTTGAAACTCTGCACAGAAAGTGTTTGCAGACTGCTGAATCCACACACGGGTTTAACTCTGGAAGTTGAGTGCTCACATTGACAACCGTTCTGTTAGATAGCTGCGTTTTGGATTTAGAAGCAGATATTTCCCTGTGCTTTCTGCTGTTTCTTCCATATGCCGGTAATGGGCTGAAAACGTCTGTTTTGAAACTCTGCACAGAAAGTGTTTGCAGACTGCTGAATCCACACACGGGTTTAACTCTGGAAGTTGAGTGCACACATTGACAACCGTTCTGTTAGATAGCTGCGTTTTGGATTTAGAAGCAGATATTTCCCTGGGCTTTCTGCTGTTTCTTCCATAAGCCGGTATTGGGCTGAAAACGCCTGTTTTGAAACTCTGCACAGAAAGTGTTTGCAGACTGCTGAATCCACACACGGGTTTAACTCTGGAAGTTGAGTGCACACATTGACAACCGTTCTGATAGATAGCTGCGTTTTGGATTTAGAAGCAGATATTTCCCTGGGATTTCTGCTCTTTCTTCCATATGCCGGTAATAGGCTGAAAACGTCTGTTTTGAAACTCTGCACAGAAAGTGTTTGCAGACTGCTGAATCCACACACGGGTTTAACTCTGGAAGTTGAGGGCACACATTGACAACCGTTCTGTTAGATAGCTGCGTTTTGGATTTAGAAGCAGATATTTCCCTGGGCTTTCTGCTGTTTCTTCCATATGCCGGTATTGGACTGAAAAGGCCTGTTTTGAAACTCTGCACAGAAAGTGTTTGCAGACTGCTGAATCCACACACGGGTTTAACTCTGGAAGTTGAGTGCACACATTGACAACCGTTCTGTTAGATAGCTGCGTTTTGGATTTAGAAGCAGATATTTCCCTGGGCTTTCTGCTGTTTCTTCCATATGCCGGTAATGGGCTGAAAACGTCTGTTTTGAAACTCTGCACAGAAAGTGTTTGCAGACTGCTGAATCCACACACGGGTTTAACTCTGGAAGTTGAGTGCACACATTGACAACCGTTCTGTTAGATAGCTGCGTTTTGGATTTAGAATCAGATATTTCCCTGGGCTTTCTGCTGTTTCTTCCATATGCCGGTATTGGGCTGAAAACGCCTGTTTTGAATCTCTGCACAGAAAGTGTTTGCAGACTGATGAATCCACACACGGGTTTAACTCTGGAAGTTGAGTGCTGACATTGACAACCGTTCTGTTAGATAGCAGCGTTTTGGATTTAGAAGCAGATATTTCCCTGGGCTTTCTGCTGTTTCTTCCATATGCCGGTATTGGGCTGAAAACGCCTGTTTTGAAACTCTGCACAGAAAGTGTTTGCAGACTGCTGAATCCACACACGGGTTTAACTCTGGAAGTTGAGTGCTCACATTGAAAACCGTTCTGTTGGATAGCAGCGTTTTGGATTTAGAAGCAGATATTTCCCTGGGCTTTCTGCTGTTTCTTCCATATGCCGGTATTGGGCTGAATACGCCTGTTTTGAAACTCTGCACAGAAAGTGTTTGCAGACTGCTGAATCCACACACGGGTTTAACTCTGGAAGTTGAGTGCACACATTGACAACCGTTCTGTTAGATAGCTGCGTTTTGGATTTAGAAGCAGATATTTCCCTGTGCTTTCTGCTGTTTCTTCCATATGCCGGTAATGGGCTGAAAACGTCTGTTTTGAAACTCTGCACAGAAAGTGTTTGCAGACTGCTGAATCCACACACGGGTTTAACTCTGGAAGTTGAGTGCACACATTGACAACCGTTCTGTTAGATAGCTGCGTTTTGGATTTAGAATCAGATATTTCCCTGGGCTTTCTGCTGTTTCTTCCATATGCCGGTATTGGGCTGAAAACGCCTGTTTTGAAACTCTGCACAGAAAGTGTTTGCAGACTGCTGAATCCACACACGGGTTTAACTCTGGAAGTTGAGTGCTCACATTGACAACCGTTCTGTTAGATAGCAGCGTTTTGGATTTAGAAGCAGATATTTCCCTGGGCTTTCTGCTGTTTCTTCCATATGCCGGTATTGGGCTGAAAACGCCTGTTTTGAAACTCTGCACAGAAAGTGTTTGCAGACTGCTGAATCCACACACGGGTTTAACTCTGGAAGTTGAGTGCACACATTGACAACCGTTCTGTTAGATAGCTGCGTTTTGGATTTAGAATCAGATATTTCCCTGGGCTTTCTGCTGTTTCTTCCATATGCCGGTATTGGGCTGAAAACGCCTGTTTTGAAACTCTGCACAGAAAGTGTTTGCAGACTGCTGAATCCACACACGGGTTTAACTCTGGAAGTTGAGTGCTCACATTGACAACCGTTCTGTTAGATAGCAGCGTTTTGGATTTACAAGCAGATATTTCCCTGGGCTTTCTGCTGTTTCTTCCATATGCCGGTATTGGGCTGAAAACGCCTGTTTTGAAACTCTGCACAGAAAGTGTTTGCAGACTGCTGAATCCACACACGGGTTTAACTCTGGAAGTTGAGTGCACACATTGACAACCGTTCTGTTAGATAGCTGCGTTTTGGATTTAGAAGCAGATATTTCCCTGGGCTTTCTGCTGTTTCTTCCATATACCGGTATTGGGCTTAAAACGCCTGTTTTGAAACTCTGCACAGAAAGTGTTTGCAGACTGCTGAATCCACACACGGGTTTAACTCTGGAAGTTGAGTGCACACATTGACAACCGTTCTGTTAGATAGCTGCGTTTTGGATTTAGAAGCAGATACTACCCTGGGCTTTCTGCTGTTTCTTCCATATGCCGGTATTGGGCTGAAAACGCCTGTTTTGAAACTCTGC
Source organism: Aotus nancymaae (assembly GCF_030222135.1). NCBI lineage: Eukaryota > Metazoa > Chordata > Mammalia > Primates > Aotidae > Aotus > Aotus nancymaae. The sequence continues at coordinate 45,607,782 of NW_026988455.1, read as the reverse complement.
ACAGAAAGTGTTTGCAGACTGCTGAATCCACACACGGGTTTAACTCTGGAAGTTGAGTGCTCACATTGACAACCGTTCTGTTAGATAGCTGCGTTTTGGATTTAGAAGCAGATATTTCCCTGTGCTTTCTGCTGTTTCTTCCATATGCCGGTAATGGGCTGAAAACGTCTGTTTTGAAACTCTGCACAGAAAGTGTTTGCAGACTGCTGAATCCACACACGGGTTTAACTCTGGAAGTTGAGTGCACACATTGACAACCGTTCTGTTAGATAGCTGCGTTTTGGATTTAGAAGCAGATATTTCCCTGGGCTTTCTGCTGTTTCTTCCATATGCCGGTATTGGGCTGAAAACGCCTGTTTTGAAACTCTGCACAGAAAGTGTTTGCAGACTGCTGAATCCACACACGGGTTTAACTCTGGAAGTTGAGTGCACACATTGACAACCGTTCTGTTAGATAGCTGCGTTTTGGATTTAGAAGCAGATATTTCCCTGTGCTTTCTGCTGTTTCTTCCATATGCCGGTAACGGGCTGAAAACGTCTGTTTTGAAGCTCTGCACAGAAAGTGTTTGCAGACTGCTGAATCCACACACGGGTTTAACTCTGGAAGTTGAGTGCACACATTGACAACCGTTCTGTTAGATAGCTGCGTTTTGGATTTAGAAGCAGATATTTCCCTGGGCTTTCTGCTGTTTCTTCCATATGCCGGTATTGGGCTGAAAACGCCTGTTTTGAAACTCTGCACAGAAAGTGTTTGCAGACTGCTGAATCCACACACGGGTTTAACTCTGGAAGTTGAGTGCACACATTGACAACCGTTCTGTTAGATAGCTGCGTTTTGGATTTAGAAGCAGATATTTCCCTGTGCTTTCTGCTGTTTCTTCCATATGCCGGTATTGGGCTGAAAACGCCTGTTTTGAAACTCTGCACAGAAAGTGTTTGCAGACTGCTGAATCCACACACGGGTTTAACTCTGGAAGTTGAGTGCTCACATTGACAACCGTTCTGTTAGATAGCTGCGTTTTGGATTTAGAAGCAGATATTTCCCTGGGCTTTCTGCTGTTTCTTCCATATGCCGGTATTGGGCTGAAAACGCCTGTTTTGAAACTCTGCACAGAAAGTGTTTGCAGACTGCTGAATCCACACACGGGTTTAACTCTGGAAGTTGAGTGCACACATTGACAACCGTTCTGTTAGATAGCTGCGTTTTGGATTTAGAAGCAGATATTTCCCTGTGCTTTCTGCTGTTTCTTCCATATGCCGGTAATGGGCTGAAAACGTCTGTTTTGAAACTCTGCACAGAAAGTGTTTGCAGACTGCTGAATACACACGGGTTTAACTCTGGAAGTTGAGTGCACACATTGACAACCGTTCTGTTAGATAGCTGCGTTTTGGATTTAGAATCAGATATTTCCCTGGGCTTTCTGCTGTTTCTTCCATATGCCGGTATTGGGCTGAAAACGCCTGTTTTGAAACTCTGCAGAGAAAGTGTTTGCAGACTGCTGAATCCACACACGGGTTTAACTCTGGAAGTTGAGTGCACAGATTGACAACCGTTCTGTTAGATAGCTGCGTTTTGGATTTAGAATCAGATATTTCCCTGGGCTTTCTGCTGTTTCTTCCATATGCCGGTATTGGGCTGAAAACGCCTGTTTTGAAACTCTGCACAGAAAGTGTTTGCAGACTGCTGAATCCACACACGGGTTTAACTCTGGAAGTTGAGTGCACACATTGACAACCGTTCTGTTAGATAGCTGCGTTTTGGATTTAGAAGCAGATATTTCCCTGGGCTTTCTGCTGTTTCTTCCATATGCCGGTATTGGGCTGAAAACGCCTGTTTTGAAACTCTGCACAGAAAGTGTTTGCAGACTGCTGAATCCACACACGGGTTTAACTCTGGAAGTTGAGTGCTCACATTGACAACCGTTCTGTTAGATAGCAGCGTTTTGGATTTAGAAGCAGATATTTCCCTGGGCTTTCTGCTGTTTCTTCCATATGCCGGTATTGGGCTGAAAACGCCTGTTTTGAAACTCTGCACAGAAAGTGTTTGCAGACTGCTGAATCCACACACGGGTTTAACTCTGGAAGTTGAGTGCACACATTGACAACCGTTCTGTTAGATAGCTGCGTTTTGGATTTAGAAGCAGATATTTCCCTGGGCGTTCTGCTGTTTCTTCCATATACCGGTATTGGGCTGAAAACGCCTGTTTTGAAACTCTGCACAGAAAGTGTTTGCAGACTGCTGAATCCACACACGGGTTTAACTCTGGAAGTTGAGTGCACACATTGACAACCGTTCTGTTAGATAGCTGCGTTTTGGATTTAGAAGCAGATATTTCCCTGGGCTTTCTGCTGTTTCTTCCATATGCCGGTATTGGGCTGAAAACGCCTGTTTTGAAACTCTGCACAGAAAGTGTTTGCAGACTGCTGAATCCACACACGGGTTTAACTCTGGAAGTTGAGTGCACACATTGACAACCGTTCTGTTAGATAGCTGCGTTTTGGATTTAGAAGCAGATATTTCCCTGTGCTTTCTGCTGTTTCTTCCATATGCCGGTAATGGGCTGAAAACGTCTGTTTTGAAACTCTGCACAGAAAGTGTTTGCAGACTGCTGAATCCACACACGGGTTTAACTCTGGAAGTTGAGTGCACACATTGACAACCGTTCTGTTAGATAGCTGCGTTTTGGATTTAGAATCAGATATTTCCCTGGGCTTTCTGCTGTTTCTTCCATATGCCGGTATTGGGCTGAAAACGCCTGTTTTGAAACTCTGCAGAGAAAGTGTTTGCAGACTGCTGAATCCACACACGGGTTTAACTCTGGAAGTTGAGTGCACACATTGACAACCGTTCTGTTAGATAGCTGCGTTTTGGATTTAGAAGCAGATATTTCCCTGGGCTTTCTGCTGTTTCTTCCATATGCCGGTATTGGGCTGAAAACGCCTGTTTTGAAACTCTGCACAGAAAGTGTTTGCAGACTGCTGAATCCACACACGGGTTTAACTCTGGAAGTTGAGTGCACACATTGACAACCGTTCTGTTAGATAGCTGCGTTTTGGATTTAGAAGCAGATATTTCCCTGTGCTTTCTGCTGTTTCTTCCATATGCCGGTATTGGGCTGAAAACGCCTGTTTTGAAACTCTGCACAGAAAGTGTTTGCAGACTGCTGAATCCACACACGGGTTTAACTCTGGAAGTTGAGTGCTCACATTGACAACCGTTCTGTTAGATAGCTGCGTTTTGGATTTAGAAGCAGATATTTCCCTGGGCTTTCTGCTGTTTCTTCCATATGCCGGTATTGGGCTGAAAACGCCTGTTTTGAAACTCTGCACAGAAAGTGTTTGCAGACTGCTGAATCCACACACGGGTTTAACTCTGGAAGTTGAGTGCACACATTGACAACCGTTCTGTTAGATAGCTGCGTTTTGGATTTAGAAGCAGATATTTCCCTGTGCTTTCTGCTGTTTCTTCCATATGCCGGTAATGGGCTGAAAACGTCTGTTTTGAAACTCTGCACAGAAAGTGTTTGCAGACTGCTGAATCCACACACGGGTTTAACTCTGGAAGTTGAGTGCACACATTGACAACCGTTCTGTTAGATAGCTGCGTTTTGGATTTAGAATCAGATATTTCCCTGGGCTTTCTGCTGTTTCTTCCATATGCCGGTATTGGGCTGAAAACGCCTGTTTTGAAACTCTGCAGAGAAAGTGTTTGCAGACTGCTGAATCCACACACGGGTTTAACTCTGGAAGTTGAGTGCACAGATTGACAACCGTTCTGTTAGATAGCTGCGTTTTGGATTTAGAATCAGATATTTCCCTGGGCTTTCTGCTGTTTCTTCCATATGCCGGTATTGGGCTGAAAACGCCTGTTTTGAAACTCTGCACAGAAAGTGTTTGCAGACTGCTGAATCCACACACGGGTTTAACTCTGGAAGTTGAGTGCACACATTGACAACCGTTCTGTTAGATAGCTGCGTTTTGGATTTAGAAGCAGATATTTCCCTGGGCTTTCTGCTGTTTCTTCCATATGCCGGTATTGGGCTGAAAACGCCTGTTTTGAAACTCTGCACAGAAAGTGTTTGCAGACTGCTGAATCCACACACGGGTTTAACTCTGGAAGTTGAGTGCTCACATTGACAACCGTTCTGTTAGATAGCAGCGTTTTGGATTTAGAAGCAGATATTTCCCTGGGCTTTCTGCTGTTTCTTCCATATGCCGGTATTGGGCTGAAAACGCCTGTTTTGAAACTCTGCACAGAAAGTGTTTGCAGACTGCTGAATCCACACACGGGTTTAACTCTGGAAGTTGAGTGCACACATTGACAACCGTTCTGTTAGATAGCTGCGTTTTGGATTTAGAAGCAGATATTTCCCTGGGCGTTCTGCTGTTTCTTCCATATACCGGTATTGGGCTGAAAACGCCTGTTTTGAAACTCTGCACAGAAAGTGTTTGCAGACTACTGAATCCACACACGGGTTTAACTCTGGAAGTTGAGTGCACACATTGACAACCGTTCTGTTAGATAGCTGCGTTTTGGATTTAGAAGCAGATATTTCCCTGGGCTTTCTGCTGTTTCTTCCATATGCCGGTATTGGGCTGAAAACGCCTGTTTTGAAACTCTGCAGAGAAAGTGTTTGCAGACTGCTGAATCCACACACGGGTTTAACTCTGGAAGTTGAGTGCACACATTGACAACCGTTCTGTTAGATAGCTGCGTTTTGGATTTAGAAGCAGATATTTCCCTGTGCTTTCTGCTGTTTCTTCCATATGCCGGTAACGGGCTGAAAACGTCTGTTTTGAAACTCTGCACAGAAAGTGTTTGCAGACTGCTGAATCCACACACGGGTTTAACTCTGGAAGTTGAGGGCACACATTGACAACCGTTCTGTTAGATAGCTGCGTTTTGGATTTAGAAGCAGATATTTCCCTGGGCTTTCTGCTGTTTCTTCCATATGCCGGTATTGGGCTGAAAACGCCTGTTTTGAAACTCTGCACAGAAAGTGTTTGCAGACTGCTGAATCCACACACGGGTTTAACTCTGGAAGTTGAGTGCACACATTGACAACCGTTCTGTTAGATAGCTGCGTTTTGGATTTAGAAGCAGATATTTCCCTGTGCTTTCTGCTGTTTCTTCCATATGCCGGTAATGGGCTGAAAACGTCTGTTTTGAAACTCTGCACAGAAAGTGTTTGCAGACTGCTGAATCCACACACGGGTTTAACTCTGGAAGTTGAGTGCACACATTGACAACCGTTCTGTTAGATAGCTGCGTTTTGGATTTAGAATAAGATATTTCCCTGGGCTTTCTGCTGTTTCTTCCATATGCCGGTATTGGGCTGAAAACGCCTGTTTTGAAACTCTGCACAGAAAGTGTTTGCAGACTGCTGAATCCACACACGGGTTTAACTCTGGAAGTTGAGTGCACACATTGACAACCGTTCTGCTAGATAGCTGCGTTTTGGATTTAGAAGCAGATATTTCCCTGGGCTTTCTGCTGTTTCTTCCATATGCCGGTATTGGGCTGAAAACGCCTGTTTTGAAACTCTGCACAGAAAGTGTTTGCAGACTGCTGAATCCACACACGGGTTTAACTCTGGAAGTTGAGTGCTCACATTGACAACCGTTCTGTTAGATAGCAGCGTTTTGGATTTAGAAGCAGATATTTCCCTGGGCTTTCTGCTGTTTCTTCCATATGCCGGTATTGGGCTGAAAACGCCTGTTTTGAAACTCTGCACAGAAAGTGTTTGCAGACTGCTGAATCCACACACGGGTTTAACTCTGGAAGTTGAGTGCACACATTGACAACCGTTCTGTTAGATAGCTGCGTTTTGGATTTAGAAGCAGATATTTCCCTGGGCTTTCTGCTGTTTCTTCCATATACCGGTAATGGGCTGAAAACGCCTGTTTTGAAACTCTGCACAGAAAGTGTTTGCAGACTGCTGAATCCACACACGGGTTTAACTCTGGAAGTTGAGTGCACACATTGACAACCGTTCTGTTAGATAGCTGCGTTTTGGATTTAGAAGCAGATACTACCCTGGGCTTTCTGCTGTTTCTTCCATATGCCGGTATTGGGCTGAAAACGCCTGTTTTGAAACTCTGCACAGAAAGTGTTTGCAGACTGCTGAATCCACACACGGGTTTAACTCTGGAAGTTGAGTGCACACATTGACAACCGTTCTGTTAGATAGCTGCGTTTTGGATTTAGAAGCAGATATTTCCCTGTGCTTTCTGCTGTTTCTTCCATATGCCGGTAATGGGCTGAAAACGTCTGTTTTGAAACTCTGCACAGAAAGTGTTTGCAGACTGCTGAATCCACACACGGGTTTAACTCTGGAAGTTGAGTGCACACATTGACAACCGTTCTGTTAGATAGCTGCGTTTTGGATTTAGAAGCAGATATTTCCCTGGGCTTTCTGCTGTTTCTTCCATATGCCGGTATTGGGCTGAAAACGCCTGTTTTGAAACTCTGCACAGAAAGTGTTTGCAGACTGCTGAATCCACACACGGGTTTAACTCTGGAAGTTGAGTGCACACATTGACAACCGTTCTGTTAGATAGCTGCGTTTTGGATTTAGAAGCAGATATTTCCCTGTGCTTTCTGCTGTTTCTTCCATATGCCGGTAACGGGCTGAAAACGTCTGTTTTGAAGCTCTGCACAGAAAGTGTTTGCAGACTGCTGAATCCACACACGGGTTTAACTCTGGAAGTTGAGTGCACACATTGACAACCGTTCTGTTAGATAGCTGCGTTTTGGATTTAGAAGCAGATATTTCCCTGGGCTTTCTGCTGTTTCTTCCATATGCCGGTATTGGGCTGAAAACGCCTGTTTTGAAACTCTGCACAGAAAGTGTTTGCAGACTGCTGAATCCACACACGGGTTTAACTCTGGAAGTTGAGTGCACACATTGACAACCGTTCTGTTAGATAGCTGCGTTTTGGATTTAGAAGCAGATATTTCCCTGTGCTTTCTGCTGTTTCTTCCATATGCCGGTATTGGGCTGAAAACGCCTGTTTTGAAACTCTGCACAGAAAGTGTTTGCAGACTGCTGAATCCACACACGGGTTTAACTCTGGAAGTTGAGTGCTCACATTGACAACCGTTCTGTTAGATAGCTGCGTTTTGGATTTAGAAGCAGATATTTCCCTGGGCTTTCTGCTGTTTCTTCCATATGCCGGTATTGGGCTGAAAACGCCTGTTTTGAAACTCTGCACAGAAAGTGTTTGCAGACTGCTGAATCCACACACGGGTTTAACTCTGGAAGTTGAGTGCACACATTGACAACCGTTCTGTTAGATAGCTGCGTTTTGGATTTAGAAGCAGATATTTCCCTGTGCTTTCTGCTGTTTCTTCCATATGCCGGTAATGGGCTGAAAACGTCTGTTTTGAAACTCTTCACAGAAAGTGTTTGCAGACTGCTGAATCCACACACGGGTTTAACTCTGGAAGTTGAGTGCACACATTGACAACCGTTCTGTTAGATAGCTGCGTTTTGGATTTAGAATCAGATATTTCCCTGGGCTTTCTGCTGTTTCTTCCATATGCCGGTATTGGGCTGAAAACGCCTGTTTTGAAACTCTGCAGAGAAAGTGTTTGCAGACTGCTGAATCCACACACGGGTTTAACTCTGGAAGTTGAGTGCACACATTGACAACCGTTCTGTTAGATAGCTGCGTTTTGGATTTAGAATCAGATATTTCCCTGGGCTTTCTGCTGTTTCTTCCATATGCCGGTATTGGGCTGAAAACGCCTGTTTTGAAACTCTGCACAGAAAGTGTTTGCAGACTGCTGAATCCACACACGGGTTTAACTCTGGAAGTTGAGTGCACACATTGACAACCGTTCTGTTAGATAGCTGCGTTTTGGATTTAGAAGCAGATATTTCCCTGGGCTTTCTGCTGTTTCTTCCATATGCCGGTATTGGGCTGAAAACGCCTGTTTTGAAACTCTGCACAGAAAGTGTTTGCAGACTGCTGAATCCACACACGGGTTTAACTCTGGAAGTTGAGTGCTCACATTGACAACCGTTCTGTTAGATAGCAGCGTTTTGGATTTAGAAGCAGATATTTCCCTGGGCTTTCTGCTGTTTCTTCCATATGCCGGTATTGGGCTGAAAACGCCTGTTTTGAAACTCTGCACAGAAAGTGTTTGCAGACTGCTGAATCCACACACGGGTTTAACTCTGGAAGTTGAGTGCACACATTGACAACCGTTCTGTTAGATAGCTGCGTTTTGGATTTAGAAGCAGATATTTCCCTGGGCGTTCTGCTGTTTCTTCCATATACCGGTATTGGGCTGAAAACGCCTGTTTTGAAACTCTGCACAGAAAGTGTTTGCAGACTGCTGAATCCACACACGGGTTTAACTCTGGAAGTTGAGTGCACACATTGACAACCGTTCTGTTAGATAGCTGCGTTTTGGATTTAGAAGCAGATATTTCCCTGGGCTTTCTGCTGTTTCTTCCATATGCCGGTATTGGGCTGAAAACGCCTGTTTTGAAACTCTGCACAGAAAGTGTTTGCAGACTGCTGAATCCACACACGGGTTTAACTCTGGAAGTTGAGTGCACACATTGACAACCGTTCTGTTAGATAGCTGCGTTTTGGATTTAGAAGCAGATATTTCCCTGTGCTTTCTGCTGTTTCTTCCATATGCCGGTAATGGGCTGAAAACGTCTGTTTTGAAACTCTGCACAGAAAGTGTTTGCAGACTGCTGAATCCACACACGGGTTTAACTCTGGAAGTTGAGTGCACACATTGACAACCGTTCTGTTAGATAGCTGCGTTTTGGATTTAGAATCAGATATTTCCCTGGGCTTTCTGCTGTTTCTTCCATATGCCGGTATTGGGCTGAAAACGCCTGTTTTGAAACTCTGCACAGAAAGTGTTTGCAGACTGCTGAATCCACACACGGGTTTAACTCTGGAAGTTGAGTGCACACATTGACAACCGTTCTGTTAGATAGCTGCGTTTTGGATTTAGAAGCAGATATTTCCCTGTGCTTTCTGCTGTTTCTTCCATATGCCGGTAACGGGCTGAAAACGTCTGTTTTGAAACTCTGCACAGAAAGTGTTTGCAGACTGCTGAATCCACACACGGGTTTAACTCTGGAAGTTGAGTGCACACATTGACAACCGTTCTGTTAGATAGCTGCGTTTTGGATTTAGAAGCAGATATTTCCCTGTGCTTTCTGCTGTTTCTTCCATATGCCGGTATTGGGCTGAAAACGCCTGCTTTGAAACTCTGCACAGAAAGTGTTTGCAGACTGATGAATCCACACACGGGTTTAACTCTGGAAGTTGAGTGCACACATTGACAACCGTTCTGTTAGATAGCTGCGTTTTGGATTTAGAAGCAGATATTTCCCTGTGCTTTCTGCTGTTTCTTCCATATGCCGGTATTGGGCTGAAAACGCCTGTTTTGAAACTCTGCACAGAAAGTGTTTGCAGACTGCTGAATCCACACACGGGTTTAACTCTGGAAGTTGAGTGCTCACATTGACACCCGTTCTGTTAGATAGCTGCATTTTGGATTTAGAAGCAGATATTTCCCTGGGCTTTCTGCTGTTTCTTCCATATGCCGGTATTGGGCTGAAAACGCCTGTTTTGAAACTCTGCACAGAAAGTGTTTGCAGACTGCTGAATCCACACACGGGTTTAACTCTGGAAGTTGAGTGCACACATTGACAACCGTTCTGTTAGATAGCTGCGTTTTGGATTTAGAAGCAGATATTTCCCTGGGCTTTCTGCTGTTTCTTCCATATGCCGGTATTGGGCTGAAAACACCTGTTTTGAAACTCTGCACAGAAAGTGTTTGCAGACTGCTGAATCCACACACGGGTTTAACTCTGGAAGTTGAGTGCTCACATTGACAACCGTTCTGTTAGATAGCTGCGTTTTGGATTTAGAAGCAGATATTTCCCTGGGCTTTCTGCTGTTTCTTCCATATGCCGGTATTGGGCTGAAAACGCCTGTTTTGAAACTCTGCACAGAAAGTGTTTGCAGACTGCTGAATCCACACACGGGTTTAACTCTGGAAGTTGAGTGCACACATTGACAACCGTTCTGATAGATAGCTGCGTTTTGGATTTAGAAGCAGATATTTCCCTGTGCTTTCTGCTGTTTCTTCCATATGCCGGTAATGGGCTGAAAACGTCTGTTTTGAAACTCTGCACAGAAAGTGTTTGCAGACTGCTGAATCCACACACGGGTTTAACTCTGGAAGTTGAGTACACACATTGACAACCGTTCTGTTAGATAGCTGCGTTTTGGATTTAGAATCAGATATTTCCCTGGGCTTTCTGCTGTTTCTTCCATATGCCGGTATTGGGCTGAAAACGCCTGTTTTGAAACTCTGCACAGAAAGTGTTTGCAGACTGCTGAATCCACACACGGGTTTAACTCTGGAAGTTGAGTGCACACATTGACAACCGTTCTGTTAGATAGCTGCGTTTTGGATTTAGAAGCAGATATTTCCCTGGGCTTTCTGCTGTTTCTTACATATACCGGTATTGGGCTGAAAACGCCTGTTTTGAAACTCTGCACAGAAAGTGTTTGCAGACTGCTGAATCCACACACGGGTTTAACTCTGGAAGTTGAGTGCTCACATTGACAACCGTTCTGTTAGATAGCTGCGTTTTGGATTTAGAAGCAGATATTTCCCTGTGCTTTCTGCTGTTTCTTCCATATGCCGGTATTGGGCTGAAAACGCCTGTTTTGAAACTCTGCACAGAAAGTGTTTGCAGACTGCTGAATCCACACACGGGTTTAACTCTGGAAGTTGAGTGCTCACATTGACAACCGTTCTGTTAGATAGCTGTGTTTTGGATTTAGAAGCAGATATTTCCCTGGGCTTTCTGCTGTTTCTTCCATATGCCGGTATTGGGCTGAAAACGCCTGTTTTGAAACTCTGCAGAGAAAGTGTTTGCAGACTGCTGAATCCACACACGGGTTTAACTCTGGAAGTTGAGTGCACACATTGACAACCGTTCTGTTAGATAGCTGCGTTTTGGATTTAGAAGCAGATATTTCCCTGGGCTTTCTGCTGTTTCTTCCATATGCCGGTATTGGGCTGAAAACGCCTGTTTTGAAACTCTGCACAGAAAGTGTTTGCAGACTGCTGAATCCACACACGGGTTTAACTCTGGAAGTTGAGTGCACACATTGACAACCGTTCTGTTAGATAGCTGCGTTTTGGATTTAGAAGCAGATATTTCCCTGTGCTTTCTGCTGTTTCTTCCATATGCCGGTATTGGGCTGAAAACGCCTGTTTTGAAACTCTGCACAGAAAGTGTTTGCAGACTGCTGAATCCACACACGGGTTTAACTCTGGAAGTTGAGTGCTCACATTGACAACCGTTCTGTTAGATAGCTGCGTTTTGGATTTAGAAGCAGATATTTCCCTGGGCTTTCTGCTGTTTCTTCCATATGCCGGATTTTGGGCTGAAAACGCCTGTTTTGAAACTCTGCACAGAAAGTGTTTGCAGACTGCTGAATCCACACACGGGTTTAACTCTGGAAGTTGAGTGCACACATTGACAACCGTTCTGTTAGATAGCTGCGTTTTGGATTTAGAAGCAGATATTTCCCTGTGCTTTCTGCTGTTTCTGCCATATGCCGGTAAAGGGCTGAAAACGTCTGTTTTGAAACTCTGCACAGAAAGTGTTTGCAGACTGCTGAATCCACACACGGGTTTAACTCTGGAAGTTGAGTGCACACATTGACAACCGTTCTGTTAGATAGCTGCGTTTTGGATTTAGAAGCAGATATTTCCCTGGGCTTTCTGCTGTTTCTTCCATATGCCGGTATTGGGCTGAAAACGCCTGTTTTGAAACTCTGCACAGAAAGTGTTTGCAGACTGCTGAATCCACACACGGGTTTAACTCTGGAAGTTGAGTGCACACATTGACAACCGTTCTGATAGATAGCTGCGTTTTGGATTTAGAAGCAGATATTTCCCTGGGCTTTCTGCTGTTTCTTCCATATGCCGGTAATGGGCTGAAAACATCTGTTTTGAAACTCTGCACAGAAAGTGTTTGCAGACTGCTGAATCCACACACGGGTTTAACTCTGGAAGTTGAGTGCACACATTGACAACCGTTCTGTTAGATAGCTGCGTTTTGGATTTAGAAGCAGATATTTCCCTGGGCTTTCTGCTGTTTCTTCCATATGCCGGTATTGGGCTGAAAACGCCTGTTTTGAAACTCTGCACAGAAAGTGTTTGCAGACTGCTGAATCCACACACGGGTTTAACTCTGGAAGTTGAGTGCACACATTGACAACCGTTCTGTTAGATAGCTGCGTTTTGGATTTAGAAGCAGATATTTCCCTGTGCTTACTGCTGTTTCTTCCATATGCCGGTAACGGGCTGAAAACGTCTGTTTTGAAACTCTGCACAGAAAGTGTTTGCAGACTGCTGAATCCACACACGGGTTTAACTCTGGAAGTTGAGTGCACACATTGACAACCGTTCTGTTAGATAGCTGCGTTTTGGATTTAGAATCAGATATTTCCCTGGGCTATCTGCTGTTTCTTCCATATGCCGGTATTGGGCTGAAAACGCCTGTTTTGAAACTCTGCACAGAAAGTGTTTGCAGACTGCTGAATCCACACACGGGTTTAACTCTGGAAGTTGAGTGCACACATTGACAACCGTTCTGTTAGATAGCTGCGTTTTGGATTTAGAAGCAGATATTTCCCTGGGCTTTCTGCTGTTTCTTCCATATGCCGGTATTGGGCTGAAAACGCCTGTTTTGAAACTCTGCACAGAAAGTGTTTGCAGACTGCTGAATCCACACACGGGTTTAACTCTGGAAGTTGAGTGCTCACATTGACAACCGTTCTGTTAGATAGCTGCGTTTTGGATTTAGAAGCAGATATTTCCCTGTGCTTTCTGCTGTTTCTTCCATATGCCGGTATTGGGCTGAAAACGCCTGTTTTGAAACTCTGCACAGAAAGTGTTTGCAGACTGCTGAATCCACACACGGGTTTAACTCTGGAAGTTGAGTGCTCACATTGACAACCGTTCTGTTAGATAGCTGCGTTTTGGATTTAGAAGCAGATATTTCCCTGGGCTTTCTGCTGTTTCTTCCATATGCCGGTATTGGGCTGAAAACGCCTGTTTTGAAACTCTGCACAGAAAGTGTTTGCAGACTGCTGAATCCACACACGGGTTTAACTCTGGAAGTTGAGTGCACACATTGACAACCGTTCTGTTAGATAGCTGCGTTTTGGATTTAGAAGCAGATATTTCCCTGGGCTTTCTGCTGTTTCTTCCATATGCCGGTATTGGGCTGAAAACGCCTGTTTTGAAACTCTGCACAGAAAGTGTTTGCAGACTGCTGAATCCACACACGGGTTTAACTCTGGAAGTTGAGTGCACACATTGACAACCGTTCTGTTAGATAGCTGCGTTTTGGATTTAGAATCAGATATTTCCCTGGGCTTTCTGCTGTTTCTTCCATATGCCGGTATTGGGCTGAAAACGCCTGTTTTGAAACTCTGCACAGAAAGTGTTTGCAGACTGCTGAATCCACACACGGGTTTAACTCTGGAAGTTGAGTGCACACATTGGCAACCGTTCTGTTAGATAGCTGCGTTTTGGATTTTGAAGCAGATATTTCCCTGTGCATTCTGCTGTTTCTTCCATATGCCGGTTACGGGCTGAAAACGTCTGTTTTGAAACTCTGCACAGAAAGTGTTTGCAGACTGCTGAATCCACACACGGGTTTAACTCTGGAAGTTGAGTGCACACATTGACAACCGTTCTGTTAGATAGCTGCGTTTTGGATTTAGAATCAGATATTTCCCTGGGCTATCTGCTGTTTCTTCCATATGCCGGTATTGGGCTGAAAACGCCTGTTTTGAAACTCTGCACAGAAAGTGTTTGCAGACTGCTGAATCCACACACGGGTTTAACTCTGGAAGTTGAGTGCACACATTGACAACCGTTCTGTTAGATAGCTGCGTTTTGGATTTAGAAGCAGATATTTCCCTGGGCTTTCTGCTGTTTCTTCCATATGCCGGTATTGGGCTGAAAACGCCTGTTTTGAAACTCTGCACAGAAAGTGTTTGCAGACTGCTGAATCCACACACCGGTTTAACTCTGGAAGTTGAGTGCACACATTGACAACCGTTATGTTAGATAGCTGCGTTTTGGATTTAGAAGCAGATATTTCCCTGGGCTTTCTGCTGTTTCTTCCATATGCCGGTATTGGGCTGAAAACGCCTGTTTTGAAACTCTGTACAGAAAGTGTTTGCAGACTGCTGAATCCACACACGGGTTTAACTCTGGAAGTTGAGTGCTCACATTGACAACCGTTCTGTTAGATAGCTGCGTTTTGGATTTAGAAGCAGATATTTCCCTGTGCTTTCTGCTGTTTCTTCCATATGCCGGTATTGGGCTGAAAACGCCTGGTTTGAAACTCTGCACAGAAAGTGTTTGCAGACTGCTGAATCCACACACGGGTTTAACTCTGGAAGTTGAGTGCTCACATTGACAACCGTTCTGTTAGATAGCTGCGTTTTGGATTTAGAAGCAGATATTTCCCTGGGCTTTCTGCTGTTTCTTCCATATGCCGGTATTGGGCTGAAAACGCCTGTTTTGAAACTCTGCACAGAAAGTGTTTGCAGACTGCTGAATCCACACACGGGTTTAACTCTGGAAGTTGAGTGCACACATTGACAACCGTTCTGTTAGATAGCTGCGTTTTGGATTTAGAAGCAGATATTTCCCTGGGCTTTCTGCTGTTTCTTCCATATGCCGGTATTGGGCTGAAAACGCCTGTTTTGAAACTCTGCACAGAAAGTGTTTGCAGACTGCTGAATCCACACACGGGTTTAACTCTGGAAGTTGAGTGCACACATTGACAACCGTTCTGTTAGATAGCTGCGTTTTGGATTTAGAATCAGATATTTCCCTGGGCTTTCTGCTGTTTCTTCCATATGCCGGTATTGGGCTGAAAACGCCTGTTTTGAAACTCTGCACAGAAAGTGTTTGCAGACTGCTGAATCCACACACGGGTTTAACTCTGGAAGTTGAGTGCACACATTGACAACCGTTCTGTTAGATAGCTGCGTTTTGGATTTAGAAGCAGATATTTCCCTGGGCTTTCTGCTGTTTCTTCCATATGCCGGTATTGGGCTGAAAACGCCTGTTTTGAAACTCTGCACAGAAAGTGTTTGCAGACTGCTGAATCCACACACGGGTTTAACTCTGGAAGTTGAGTGCTCACATTGACAACCGTTCTGTTAGATAGCTGCGTTTTGGATTTAGAAGCAGATATTTCCCTGGGCTTTCTGCTGTTTCTTCCATATGCCGGTATTGGGCTGAAAACGCCTGTTTTGAAACTCTGCAGAGAAAGTGTTTGCAGACTGCTGAATCCACACACGGGTTTAACTCTGGAAGTTGAGTGCTCACATTGACAACCGTTCTGTTAGATAGCTGCGTTTTGGATTTAGAAGCAGATATTTCCCTGGGCTTTCTGCTGTTTCTTCCATATGCCGGTATTGGGCTGAAAACGCCTGTTTTGAAACTCTGCACAGAAAGTGTTTGCAGACTGCTGAATCCACACACGGGTTTAACTCTGGAAGTTGAGTGCACACATTGACAACCGTTCTGTTAGATAGCTGCGTTTTGGATTTAGAAGCAGATATTTCCCTGGGCTTTCTGCTGTTTCTTCCATATGCCGGTATTGGGCTGAAAACGCCTGTTTTGAAACTCTGCACAGAAAGTGTTTGCAGACTGCTGAATCCACACACGGGTTTAACTCTGGAAGTTGAGTGCACACATTGACAACCGTTCTGTTAGATAGCTGCGTTTTGGATTTAGAATCAGATATTTCCCTGGGCTTTCTGCTGTTTCTTCCATATGCCGGTATTGGGCTGAAAACGCCTGTTTTGAAACTCTGCACAGAAAGTGTTTGCAGACTGCTGAATCCACACACGGGTTTAACTCTGGAAGTTGAGTGCACACATTGGCAACCGTTCTGTTAGATAGCTGCGTTTTGGATTTTGAAGCAGATATTTCCCTGTGCATTCTGCTGTTTCTTCCATATGCCGGTTACGGGCTGAAAACGTCTGTTTTGAAACTCTGCACAGAAAGTGTTTGCAGACTGCTGAATCCACACACGGGTTTAACTCTGGAAGTTGAGTGCACACATTGACAACCGTTCTGTTAGATAGCTGCGTTTTGGATTTAGAATCAGATATTTCCCTGGGCTATCTGCTGTTTCTTCCATATGCCGGTATTGGGCTGAAAACGCCTGTTTTGAAACTCTGCACAGAAAGTGTTTGCAGACTGCTGAATCCACACACGGGTTTAACTCTGGAAGTTGAGTGCACACATTGACAACCGTTCTGTTAGATAGCTGCGTTTTGGATTTAGAAGCAGATATTTCCCTGGGCTTTCTGCTGTTTCTTCCATATGCCGGTATTGGGCTGAAAACGCCTGTTTTGAAACTCTGCACAGAAAGTGTTTGCAGACTGCTGAATCCACACACCGGTTTAACTCTGGAAGTTGAGTGCACACATTGACAACCGTTATGTTAGATAGCTGCGTTTTGGATTTAGAAGCAGATATTTCCCTGGGCTTTCTGCTGTTTCTTCCATATGCCGGTATTGGGCTGAAAACGCCTGTTTTGAAACTCTGTACAGAAAGTGTTTGCAGACTGCTGAATCCACACACGGGTTTAACTCTGGAAGTTGAGTGCTCACATTGACAACCGTTCTGTTAGATAGCTGCGTTTTGGATTTAGAAGCAGATATTTCCCTGTGCTTTCTGCTGTTTCTTCCATATGCCGGTATTGGGCTGAAAACGCCTGGTTTGAAACTCTGCACAGAAAGTGTTTGCAGACTGCTGAATCCACACACGGGTTTAACTCTGGAAGTTGAGTGCTCACATTGACAACCGTTCTGTTAGATAGCTGCGTTTTGGATTTAGAAGCAGATATTTCCCTGGGCTTTCTGCTGTTTCTTCCATATGCCGGTATTGGGCTGAAAACGCCTGTTTTGAAACTCTGCACAGAAAGTGTTTGCAGACTGCTGAATCCACACACGGGTTTAACTCTGGAAGTTGAGTGCACACATTGACAACCGTTCTGTTAGATAGCTGCGTTTTGGATTTAGAAGCAGATATTTCCCTGGGCTTTCTGCTGTTTCTTCCATATGCCGGTATTGGGCTGAAAACGCCTGTTTTGAAACTCTGCACAGAAAGTGTTTGCAGACTGCTGAATCCACACACGGGTTTAACTCTGGAAGTTGAGTGCACACATTGACAACCGTTCTGTTAGATAGCTGCGTTTTGGATTTAGAATCAGATATTTCCCTGGGCTTTCTGCTGTTTCTTCCATATGCCGGTATTGGGCTGAAAACGCCTGTTTTGAAACTCTGCACAGAAAGTGTTTGCAGACTGCTGAATCCACACACGGGTTTAACTCTGGAAGTTGAGTGCACACATTGACAACCGTTCTGTTAGATAGCTGCGTTTTGGATTTAGAAGCAGATATTTCCCTGGGCTTTCTGCTGTTTCTTCCATATGCCGGTATTGGGCTGAAAACGCCTGTTTTGAAACTCTGCACAGAAAGTGTTTGCAGACTGCTGAATCCACACACGGGTTTAACTCTGGAAGTTGAGTGCTCACATTGACAACCGTTCTGTTAGATAGCTGCGTTTTGGATTTAGAAGCAGATATTTCCCTGGGCTTTCTGCTGTTTCTTCCATATGCCGGTATTGGGCTGAAAACGCCTGTTTTGAAACTCTGCAGAGAAAGTGTTTGCAGACTGCTGAATCCACACACGGGTTTAACTCTGGAAGTTGAGTGCACACATTGACAACCGTTCTGTTAGATAGCTGCGTTTTGGATTTAGAAGCAGATATTTCCCTGTGCTTTCTGCTGTTTCTTCCATATGCCGGTAATGGGCTGAAAACGTCTGTTTTGAAACTCTGCACAGAAAGTGTTTGCAGACTGCTGAATCCACACACGGGTTTAACTCTGGAAGTTGAGTGCACACATTGACAACCGTTCTGTTAGATAGCTGCGTTTTGGATTTAGAAGCAGATATTTCCCTGGGCTTTCTGCTGTTTCTTCCATATGCCGGTATTGGGCTGAAAACGCCTGTTTTGAAACTCTGCACAGAAAGTGTTTGCAGACTGCTGAATCCACACACGGGTTTAACTCTGGAAGTTGAGTGCACACATTGACAACCGTTCTGATAGATAGCTGCGTTTTGGATTTAGAAGCAGATATTTCCCTGGGCTTTCTGCTGTTTCTTCCATATGCCGGTAATGGTCTGAAAACGTCTGTTTTGAAACTCTGCACAGAAAGTTTTTGCAGACTGCTGAATCCACACACGGGTTTAACTCTGGAAGTTGAGTGCACACATTGACAACCGTTCTGTTAGATAGCTGCGTTTTGGATTTAGAAGCAGATATTTCCCTGGGCTTTCTGCTGTTTCTTCCATATGCCGGTAATGGGCTGAAAACGTCTGTTTTGAAACTCTGCACAGAAAGTGTTTGCAGACTGCTGAATCCACACACGGGTTTAACTCTGGAAGTTGAGTGCACACATTGACAACCGTTCTGTTAGATAGCTGCGTTTTGGATTTAGAAGCAGATATTTCCCTGGGCTTTCTGCTGTTTCTTCCATATGCCGGTATTGGGCTGAAAACGCCTGTTTTGAAACTCTGCACAGAAAGTGTTTGCAGACTGCTGAATCCACACACGGGTTTAACTCTGGAAGTTGAGTGCACACATTGACAACCGTTCTGATAGATAGCTGCGTTTTGGATTTAGAAGCAGATATTTCCCTGGGCTTTCTGCTGTTTCTTCCATATGCCGGTAATGGGCTGAAAACGTCTGTTTTGAAACTCTGCACAGAAAGTGTTTGCAGACTGCTGAATCCACACACGGGTTTAACTCTGGAAGTTGAGTGCACACATTGACAACCGTTCTGTTAGATAGCTGCGTTTTGGATTTAGAAGCAGATATTTCCCTGGGCTTTCTGCTGTTTCTTTCGTATGCCGGTAACGGGCTGAAAACGCCTGTTTTGAAACTCTGCACAGAAAGTGTTTGCAGACTGCTGAATCCACACACGGGTTTAACTCTGGAAGTTGAGTGCACACATTGACAACCGTTCTGTTAGATAGCTGCGTTTTGGATTTAGAATCAGATATTTCCCTCGGCTTTCTGCTGTTTCTTCCATATGCCGGTATTGGGCTGAAAACGCCTGTTTTGAAACTCTGCACAGAAAGTGTTTGCAGACTGCTGAATCCACACACGGGTTTAACTCTGGAAGTTGAGTGCACACATTGACAACCGTTCTGTTAGATAGCTGCGTTTTGGATTTAGAAGCAGATATTTCCCTGTGCTTTCTGCTGTTTCTTCCATATGCCGGTATTGGGCTGAAAACGTCTGTTTTGGGACTCTGCAGAGAAAGTGTTTGCAGACTGCTGAATCCACACATGGGTTTAACTCTGGAAGTTGAGTGCACACATTGACAACCGTTCTGTTAGATAGCTGCGTTTTGGATTTAGAAGCAGATATTTCCCTGGGCTTTCTGCTGTTTCTTCCATATGCCGGTATTGGGCTGAAAACGCCTGCTTTGAAAATCTGCACAGAAAGAGTTTGCAGACTGCTGAATCCACACACGGGTTTAACTCTGGAAGTTGAGTGCACACATTGACAACCGTTCTGTTAGATAGCTGCTTTTTGGATTTAGAAGCAGATATTTCCCTGTGCTTTCTGCTGTTTCTTCCATATGCCGGTAATGGGCTGAAAACGTCTGTTTTGAAACTCTGCACAGAAAGTGTTTGCAGACTGCTGAATCCACACACGGGTTTAACTCTGGAAGTTGAGTGCACACATTGACAACCGTTCTGTTAGATAGCTGCGTTTTGGATTTAGAAGCATATATTTCCCTGGGCTTTCTGCTGTTTCTTCCATATGCCGGTATTGGGCTGAAAACGCCTGTTTTGAAACTCTGCACAGAAAGTGTTTGCAGACTGCTGAATCCACACACGGGTTTAACTCTGGAAGTTGAGTGCACACATTGACAACCGTTCTGTTAGATAGCTGCGTTTTGGATTTAGAAGCAGATATTTCCCTGTGCTTTCTGCTGTTTCTTCCATATGCCGGTAATGGGCTGAAAACTTCTGTTTTGAAACTCTGCACAGAAAGTGTTTGCAGACTGCTGAATCCACACACGGGTTTAACTCTGGAAGTTCAGTGCACACATTGACAACCGTTCTGTTAGATAGCTGCGTTTTGGATTTAGAAGCAGATATTTCCCTGGGCTTTCTGCTGTTTCTTCCATATGCCGGTATTGGGCTGAAAACGCCTGTTTTGAAACTCTGCACAGAAAGTGTTTGCAGACTGCTGAATCCACACACGGGTTTAACTCTGGAAGTTGAGTGCACACATTGACAACCGTTCTGATAGATAGCTGCGTTTTGGATTTAGAAGCAGATATTTCCCTGGGCTTTCTGCTGTTTCTTCCATATGCCGGTAATGGGCTGAAAACGTCTGTTTTGAAACTCTGCACAGAAAGTGTTTGCAGACTGCTGAATCCACACACAGGTTTAACTCTGGAAGTTGAGTGCACACATTGACAACCGTTCTGTTACATAGCTGCGTTTTGGATTTAGAAGCAGATATTTCCCTGTGCTTTCTGCTGTTTCTTCCATATGCCGGTAACGGGCTGAAAACGTCTGTTTTGAAGCTCTGCACAGAAAGTGTTTGCAGACTGCTGAATCCACACACGGGTTTAACTCTGGAAGTTGAGTGCACACATTGACAACCGTTCTGTTAGATAGCTGCGTTTTGGATTTAGAAGCAGATATTTCCCTGGGCTTTCTGCTGTTTCTTCCATATGCCGGTATTGGGCTGAAAACGCCTGTTTTGAAACTCTGCACAGAAAGTGTTTGCAGACTGCTGAATCCACACACCGGTTTAACTCTGGAAGTTGAGTGCACACATTGACAACCGTTATGTTAGATAGCTGCGTTTTGGATTTAGAAGCAGATATTTCCCTGGGCTTTCTGCTGTTTCTTCCATATGCCGGTATTGGGCTGAAAACGCCTGTTTTGAAACTCTGCACAGAAAGTGTTTGCAGACTGCTGAATCCACACACGGGTTTAACTCTGGAAGTTGAGTGCTCACATTGACAACCGTTCTGTTAGATAGCTGCGTTTTGGATTTAGAAGCAGATATTTCCCTGTGCTTTCTGCTGTTTCTTCCATATGCCGGTATTGGGCTGAAAACGCCTGGTTTGAAACTCTGCACAGAAAGTGTTTGCAGACTGCTGAATCCACACACGGGTTTAACTCTGGAAGTTGAGTGCTCACATTGACAACCGTTCTGTTAGATAGCTGCGTTTTGGATTTAGAAGCAGATATTTCCCTGGGCTTTCTGCTGTTTCTTCCATATGCCGGTATTGGGCTGAAAACGCCTGTTTTGAAACTCTGCACAGAAAGTGTTTGCAGACTGCTGAATCCACACACGGGTTTAACTCTGGAAGTTGAGTGCACACATTGACAACCGTTCTGTTAGATAGCTGCGTTTTGGATTTAGAAGCAGATATTTCCCTGGGCTTTCTGCTGTTTCTTCCATATGCCGGTATTGGGCTGAAAACGCCTGTTTTGAAACTCTGCACAGAAAGTGTTTGCAGACTGCTGAATCCACACACGGGTTTAACTCTGGAAGTTGAGTGCACACATTGACAACCGTTCTGTTAGATAGCTGCGTTTTGGATTTAGAATCAGATATTTCCCTGGGCTTTCTGCTGTTTCTTCCATATGCCGGTATTGGGCTGAAAACGCCTGTTTTGAAACTCTGCACAGAAAGTGTTTGCAGACTGCTGAATCCACACACGGGTTTAACTCTGGAAGTTGAGTGCACACATTGACAACCGTTCTGTTAGATAGCTGCGTTTTGGATTTAGAAGCAGATATTTCCCTGGGCTTTCTGCTGTTTCTTCCATATGCCGGTATTGGGCTGAAAACGCCTGTTTTGAAACTCTGCACAGAAAGTGTTTGCAGACTGCTGAATCCACACACGGGTTTAACTCTGGAAGTTGAGTGCTCACATTGACAACCGTTCTGTTAGATAGCTGCGTTTTGGATTTAGAAGCAGATATTTCCCTGGGCTTTCTGCTGTTTCTTCCATATGCCCGTATTGGGCTGAAAACGCCTGTTTTGAAACTCTGCAGAGAAAGTGTTTGCAGACTGCTGAATCCACACACGGGTTTAACTCTGGAAGTTGAGTGCACACATTGACAACCGTTCTGTTAGATAGCTGCGTTTTGGATTTAGAAGCAGATATTTCCCTGTGCTTTCTGCTGTTTCTTCCATATGCCGGTAATGGGCTGAAAACGTCTGTTTTGAAACTCTGCACAGAAAGTGTTTGCAGACTGCTGAATCCACACACGGGTTTAACTCTGGAAGTTGAGTGCACACATTGACAACCGTTCTGTTAGATAGCTGCGTTTTGGATTTAGAAGCAGATATTTCCCTGGGCTTTCTGCTGTTTCTTCCATATGCCGGTATTGGGCTGAAAACGCCTGTTTTGAAACTCTGCACAGAAAGTGTTTGCAGACTGCTGAATCCACACACGGGTTTAACTCTGGAAGTTGAGTGCACACATTGACAACCGTTCTGATAGATAGCTGCGTTTTGGATTTAGAAGCAGATATTTCCCTGGGCTTTCTGCTGTTTCTTCCATATGCCGGTAATGGTCTGAAAACGTCTGTTTTGAAACTCTGCACAGAAAGTTTTTGCAGACTGCTGAATCCACACACGGGTTTAACTCTGGAAGTTGAGTGCACACATTGACAACCGTTCTGTTAGATAGCTGCGTTTTGGATTTAGAAGCAGATATTTCCCTGGGCTTTCTGCTGTTTCTTCCATATGCCGGTAATGGGCTGAAAACGTCTGTTTTGAAACTCTGCACAGAAAGTGTTTGCAGACTGCTGAATCCACACACGGGTTTAACTCTGGAAGTTGAGTGCACACATTGACAACCGTTCTGTTAGATAGCTGCGTTTTGGATTTAGAAGCAGATATTTCCCTGGGCTTTCTGCTGTTTCTTCCATATGCCGGTATTGGGCTGAAAACGCCTGTTTTGAAACTCTGCACAGAAAGTGTTTGCAGACTGCTGAATCCACACACGGGTTTAACTCTGGAAGTTGAGTGCACACATTGACAACCGTTCTGATAGATAGCTGCGTTTTGGATTTAGAAGCAGATATTTCCCTGGGCTTTCTGCTGTTTCTTCCATATGCCGGTAATGGGCTGAAAACGTCTGTTTTGAAACTCTGCACAGAAAGTGTTTGCAGACTGCTCAATCCACACACGGGTTTAACTCTGGAAGTTGAGTGCACACATTGACAACCGTTCTGTTAGATAGCTGCGTTTTGGATTTAGAAGCAGATATTTCCCTGGGCTTTCTGCTGTTTCTTTCGTATGCCGGTAACGGGCTGAAAACGCCTGTTTTGAAACTCTGCACAGAAAGTGTTTGCAGACTGCTGAATCCACACACGGGTTTAACTCTGGAAGTTGAGTGCACACATTGACAACCGTTCTGTTAGATAGCTGCGTTTTGGATTTAGAATCAGATATTTCCCTGGGCTTTCTGCTGTTTCTTCCATATGCCGGTATTGGGCTGAAAACGCCTGTTTTGAAACTCTGCACAGAAAGTGTTTGCAGACTGCTGAATCCACACACGGGTTTAACTCTGGAAGTTGAGTGCACACATTGACAACCGTTCTGTTAGATAGCTGCGTTTTGGATTTAGAAGCAGATATTTCCCTGTGCTTTCTGCTGTTTCTTCCATATGCCGGTATTGGGCTGAAAACGTCTGTTTTGGGACTCTGCAGAGAAAGTGTTTGCAGACTGCTGAATCCACACATGGGTTTAACTCTGGAAGTTGAGTGCACACATTGACAACCGTTCTGTTAGATAGCTGCGTTTTGGATTTAGAAGCAGATATTTCCCTGGGCTTTCTGCTGTTTCTTCCATATGCCGGTATTGGGCTGAAAACGCCTGCTTTGAAAATCTGCACAGAAAGAGTTTGCAGACTGCTGAATCCACACACGGGTTTAACTCTGGAAGTTGAGTGCACACATTGACAACCGTTCTGTTAGATAGCTGCTTTTTGGATTTAGAAGCAGATATTTCCCTGTGCTTTCTGCTGTTTCTTCCATATGCCGGTAATGGGCTGAAAACGTCTGTTTTGAAACTCTGCACAGAAAGTGTTTGCAGACTGCTGAATCCACACACGGGTTTAACTCTGGAAGTTGAGTGCACACATTGACAACCGTTCTGTTAGATAGCTGCGTTTTGGATTTAGAATCAGATATTTCCCTGGGCTTTCTGCTGTTTCTTCCATATGCCGGTATTGGGCTGAAAACGCCTGTTTTGAAACTCTGCACAGAAAGTGTTTGCAGACTGCTGAATCCACACACGGGTTTAACTCTGGAAGTTGAGTGCACACATTGACAACCGTTCTGTTAGATAGCTGCGTTTTGGATTTAGAAGCAGATATTTCCCTGTGCTTTCTGCTGTTTCTTCCATATGCCGGTAATGGGCTGAAAACTTCTGTTTTGAAACTCTGCACAGAAAGTGTTTGCAGACTGCTGAATCCACACACGGGTTTAACTCTGGAAGTTCAGTGCACACATTGACAACCGTTCTGTTAGATAGCTGCGTTTTGGATTTAGAAGCAGATATTTCCCTGGGCTTTCTGCTGTTTCTTCCATATGCCGGTATTGGGCTGAAAACGCCTGTTTTGAAACTCTGCACAGAAAGTGTTTGCAGACTGCTGAATCCACACACGGGTTTAACTCTGGAAGTTGAGTGCACACATTGACAACCGTTCTGATAGATAGCTGCGTTTTGGATTTAGAAGCAGATATTTCCCTGGGCTTTCTGCTGTTTCTTCCATATGCCGGTAATGGGCTGAAAACGTCTGTTTTGAAACTCTGCACAGAAAGTGTTTGCAGACTGCTGAATCCACACACAGGTTTAACTCTGGAAGTTGAGTGCACACATTGACAACCGTTCTGTTACATAGCTGCGTTTTGGATTTAGAAGCAGATATTTCCCTGTGCTTTCTGCTGTTTCTTCCATATGCCGGTAACGGGCTGAAAACGTCTGTTTTGAAGCTCTGCACAGAAAGTGTTTGCAGACTGCTGAATCCACACACGGGTTTAACTCTGGAAGTTGAGTGCACACATTGACAACCGTTCTGTTAGATAGCTGCGTTTTGGATTTAGAAGCAGATATTTCCCTGGGCTTTCTGCTGTTTCTTCCATATGCCGGTATTGGGCTGAAATCGCCTGTTTTGAAACTCTGCACAGAAAGTGTTTGCAGACTGCTGAATCCACACACGGGTTTAACTCTGGAAGTTGAGTGCACACATTGACAACCGTTCTGTTAGATAGCTGCGTTTTGGATTTAGAAGCAGATATTTCCCTGTGCTTTCTGCTGTTTCTTCCATATGCCGGTATTGGGCTGAAAACGCCTGTTTTGAAACTCTGCACAGAAAGTGTTTGCAGACTGCTGAATCCACACACGGGTTTAACTCTGGAAGTTGAGTGCTCACATTGACAACCGTTCTGTTAGATAGCTGCGTTTTGGATTTAGAAGCAGATATTTCCCTGGGCTTTCTGCTGTTTCTTCCATATGCCGGTATTGGGCTGAAAACGCCTGTTTTGAAACTCTGCACAGAAAGTGTTTGCAGACTGCTGAATCCACACACGGGTTTAACTCTGGAAGTTGAGTGCACACATTGACAACCGTTCTGTTAGATAGCTGCGTTTTGGATTTAGAAGCAGATATTTCCCTGTGCTTTCTGCTGTTTCTTCCATATGCCGGTAATGGGCTGAAAACGTCTGTTTTGAAACTCTTCACAGAAAGTGTTTGCAGACTGCTGAATCCACACACGGGTTTAACTCTGGAAGTTGAGTGCACACATTGACAACCGTTCTGTTAGATAGCTGCGTTTTGGATTTAGAATCAGATATTTCCCTGGGCTTTCTGCTGTTTCTTCCATATGCCGGTATTGGGCTGAAAACGCCTGTTTTGAAACTCTGCAGAGAAAGTGTTTGCAGACTGCTGAATCCACACACGGGTTTAACTCTGGAAGTTGAGTGCACAGATTGACAACCGTTCTGTTAGATAGCTGCGTTTTGGATTTAGAATCAGATATTTCCCTGGGCTTTCTGCTGTTTCTTCCATATGCCGGTATTGGGCTGAAAACGCCTGTTTTGAAACTCTGCACAGAAAGTGTTTGCAGACTGCTGAATCCACACACGGGTTTAACTCTGGAAGTTGAGTGCACACATTGACAACCGTTCTGTTAGATAGCTGCGTTTTGGATTTAGAAGCAGATATTTCCCTGGGCTTTCTGCTGTTTCTTCCATATGCCGGTATTGGGCTGAAAACGCCTGTTTTGAAACTCTGCACAGAAAGTGTTTGCAGACTGCTGAATCCACACACGGGTTTAACTCTGGAAGTTGAGTGCTCACATTGACAACCGTTCTGTTAGATAGCAGCGTTTTGGATTTAGAAGCAGATATTTCCCTGGGCTTTCTGCTGTTTCTTCCATATGCCGGTATTGGGCTGAAAACGCCTGTTTTGAAACTCTGCACAGAAAGTGTTTGCAGACTGCTGAATCCACACACGGGTTTAACTCTGGAAGTTGAGTGCACACATTGACAACCGTTCTGTTAGATAGCTGCGTTTTGGATTTAGAAGCAGATATTTCCCTGGGCTTTCTGCTGTTTCTTCCATATGCCGGTATTGGGCTGAAAACGCCTGTTTTGAAACTCTGCACAGAAAGTGTTTGCAGACTGCTGAATCCACACACGGGTTTAACTCTGGAAGTTGAGTGCTCACATTGACAACCGTTCTGTTAGATAGCTGCGTTTTGGATTTAGAAGCAGATATTTCCCTGGGCTTTCTGCTGTTTCTTCCATATGCCGGTATTGGGCTGAAAACGCCTGTTTTGAAACTCTGCACAGAAAGTGTTTGCAGACTGCTGAATCCACACACGGGTTTAACTCTGGAAGTTGAGTGCACACATTGACAACCGTTCTGTTAGATAGCTGCGTTTTGGATTTAGAAGCAGATATTTCCCTGTGCTTTCTGCTGTTTCTTCCATATGCCGGTAATGGGCTGAAAACGTCTGTTTTGAAACTCTTCACAGAAAGTGTTTGCAGACTGCTGAATCCACACACGGGTTTAACTCTGGAAGTTGAGTGCACACATTGACAACCGTTCTGTTAGATAGCTGCGTTTTGGATTTAGAATCAGATATTTCCCTGGGCTTTCTGCTGTTTCTTCCATATGCCGGTATTGGGCTGAAAACGCCTGTTTTGAAACTCTGCAGAGAAAGTGTTTGCAGACTGCTGAATCCACACACGGGTTTAACTCTGGAAGTTGAGTGCACAGATTGACAACCGTTCTGTTAGATAGCTGCGTTTTGGATTTAGAATCAGATATTTCCCTGGGCTTTCTGCTGTTTCTTCCATATGCCGGTATTGGGCTGAAAACGCCTGTTTTGAAACTCTGCACAGAAAGTGTTTGCAGACTGCTGAATCCACACACGGGTTTAACTCTGGAAGTTGAGTGCACACATTGACAACCGTTCTGTTACATAGCTGCGTTTTGGATTTAGAAGCAGATATTTCCCTGTGCTTTCTGCTGTTTCTTCCATATGCCGGTAACGGGCTGAAAACGTCTGTTTTGAAGCTCTGCACAGAAAGTGTTTGCAGACTGCTGAATCCACACACGGGTTTAACTCTGGAAGTTGAGTGCACACATTGACAACCGTTCTGTTAGATAGCTGCGTTTTGGATTTAGAAGCAGATATTTCCCTGGGCTTTCTGCTGTTTCTTCCATATGCCGGTATTGGGCTGAAATCGCCTGTTTTGAAACTCTGCACAGAAAGTGTTTGCAGACTGCTGAATCCACACACGGGTTTAACTCTGGAAGTTGAGTGCACACATTGACAACCGTTCTGTTAGATAGCTGCGTTTTGGATTTAGAAGCAGATATTTCCCTGTGCTTTCTGCTGTTTCTTCCATATGCCGGTATTGGGCTGAAAACGCCTGTTTTGAAACTCTGCACAGAAAGTGTTTGCAGACTGCTGAATCCACACACGGGTTTAACTCTGGAAGTTGAGTGCTCACATTGACAACCGTTCTGTTAGATAGCTGCGTTTTGGATTTAGAAGCAGATATTTCCCTGGGCTTTCTGCTGTTTCTTCCATATGCCGGTATTGGGCTGAAAACGCCTGTTTTGAAACTCTGCACAGAAAGTGTTTGCAGACTGCTGAATCCACACACGGGTTTAACTCTGGAAGTTGAGTGCACACATTGACAACCGTTCTGTTAGATAGCTGCGTTTTGGATTTAGAAGCAGATATTTCCCTGTGCTTTCTGCTGTTTCTTCCATATGCCGGTATTGGGCTGAAAACGCCTGTTTTGAAACTCTGCACAGAAAGTGTTTGCAGACTGCTGAATCCACACACGGGTTTAACTCTGGAAGTTGAGTGCTCACATTGACAACCGTTCTGTTAGATAGCTGCGTTTTGGATTTAGAAGCAGATATTTCCCTGGGCTTTCTGCTGTTTCTTCCATATGCCGGTATTGGGCTGAAAACGCCTGTTTTGAAACTCTGCACAGAAAGTGTTTGCAGACTGCTGAATCCACACACGGGTTTAACTCTGGAAGTTGAGTGCACACATTGACAACCGTTCTGTTAGATAGCTGCGTTTTGGATTTAGAAGCAGATATTTCCCTGTGCTTTCTGCTGTTTCTTCCATATGCCGGTAATGGGCTGAAAACGTCTGTTTTGAAACTCTTCACAGAAAGTGTTTGCAGACTGCTGAATCCACACACGGGTTTAACTCTGGAAGTTGAGTGCACACATTGACAACCGTTCTGTTAGATAGCTGCGTTTTGGATTTAGAATCAGATATTTCCCTGGGCTTTCTGCTGTTTCTTCCATATGCCGGTATTGGGCTGAAAACGCCTGTTTTGAAACTCTGCAGAGAAAGTGTTTGCAGACTGCTGAATCCACACACGGGTTTAACTCTGGAAGTTGAGTGCACAGATTGACAACCGTTCTGTTAGATAGCTGCGTTTTGGATTTAGAATCAGATATTTCCCTGGGCTTTCTGCTGTTTCTTCCATATGCCGGTATTGGGCTCAAAATGCCTGTTTTGAAACTCTGCACAGAAAGTGTTTGCAGACTGCTGAATCCACACACGGGTTTAACTCTGGAAGTTGAGTGCACACATTGACAACCGTTCTGTTAGATAGCTGCGTTTTGGATTTAGAAGCAGATATTTCCCTGGGCTTTCTGCTGTTTCTTCCATATGCCGGTATTGGGCTGAAAACGCCTGTTTTGAAACTCTGCACAGAAAGTGTTTGCAGACTGCTGAATCCACACACGGGTTTAACTCTGGAAGTTGAGTGCTCACATTGACAACCGTTCTGTTAGATAGCAGCGTTTTGGATTTAGAAGCAGATATTTCCCTGGGCTTTCTGCTGTTTCTTCCATATGCCGGTATTGGGCTGAAAACGCCTGTTTTGAAACTCTGCACAGAAAGTGTTTGCAGACTGCTGAATCCACACACGGGTTTAACTCTGGAAGTTGAGTGCACACATTGACAACCGTTCTGTTAGATAGCTGCGTTTTGGATTTAGAAGCAGATATTTCCCTGGGCTTTCTGCTGTTTCTTCCATATGCCGGTATTGGGCTGAAAACGCCTGTTTTGAAACTCTGCACAGAAAGTGTTTGCAGACTGCTGAATCCACACACGGGTTTAACTCTGGAAGTTGAGTGCACACATTGACAACCGTTCTGTTAGATAGCTGCGTTTTGGATTTAGAAGCAGATATTTCCCTGTGCTTTCTGCTGTTTCTTCCATATGCCGGTATTGGGCTGAAAACGCCTGTTTTGAAACTCTGCACAGAAAGTGTTTGCAGACTGCTGAATCCACACACGGGTTTAACTCTGGAAGTTGAGTGCTCACATTGACAACCGTTCTGTTAGATAGCTGCGTTTTGGATTTAGAAGCAGATATTTCCCTGGGCTTTCTGCTGTTTCTTCCATATGCCGGTATTGGGCTGAAAACGCCTGTTTTGAAACTCTGCACAGAAAGTGTTTGCAGACTGCTGAATCCACACACGGGTTTAACTCTGGAAGTTGAGTGCACACATTGACAACCGTTCTGTTAGATAGCTGCGTTTTGGATTTAGAAGCAGATATTTCCCTGTGCTTTCTGCTGTTTCTTCCATATGCCGGTAATGGGCTGAAAACGTCTGTTTTGAAACTCTTCACAGAAAGTGTTTGCAGACTGCTGAATCCACACACGGGTTTAACTCTGGAAGTTGAGTGCACACATTGACAACCGTTCTGTTAGATAGCTGCGTTTTGGATTTAGAATCAGATATTTCCCTGGGCTTTCTGCTGTTTCTTCCATATGCCGGTATTGGGCTGAAAACGCCTGTTTTGAAACTCTGCAGAGAAAGTGTTTGCAGACTGCTGAATCCACACACGGGTTTAACTCTGGAAGTTGAGTGCACAGATTGACAACCGTTCTGTTAGATAGCTGCGTTTTGGATTTAGAATCAGATATTTCCCTGGGCTTTCTGCTGTTTCTTCCATATGCCGGTATTGGGCTGAAAACGCCTGTTTTGAAACTCTGCACAGAAAGTGTTTGCAGACTGCTGAATCCACACACGGGTTTAACTCTGGAAGTTGAGTGCACACATTGACAACCGTTCTGTTAGATAGCTGCGTTTTGGATTTAGAAGCAGATATTTCCCTGGGCTTTCTGCTGTTTCTTCCATATGCCGGTATTGGGCTGAAAACGCCTGTTTTGAAACTCTGCACAGAAAGTGTTTGCAGACTGCTGAATCCACACACGGGTTTAACTCTGGAAGTTGAGTGCTCACATTGACAACCGTTCTGTTAGATAGCAGCGTTTTGGATTTAGAAGCAGATATTTCCCTGGGCTTTCTGCTGTTTCTTCCATATGCCGGTATTGGGCTGAAAACGTCTGTTTTGAAACTCTGCACAGAAAGTGTTTGCAGACTGCTGAATCCACAGACGGGTTTAACTCTGGAAGTTGAGTGCACACATTGACAACCGTTCTGTTAGATAGCTGCGTTTTGGATTTAGAAGCAGATATTTCCCTGGGCGTTCTGCTGTTTCTTCCATATACCGGTATTGGGCTGAAAACGCCTGTTTTGAAACTCTGCACAGAAAGTGTTTGCAGACTGCTGAATCCACACACGGGTTTAACTCTGGAAGTTGAGTGCACACATTGACAACCGTTCTGTTAGATAGCTGCGTTTTGGATTTAGAAGCAGATATTTCCCTGGGCTTTCTGCTGTTTCTTCCATATGCCGGTATTGGGCTGAAAACGCCTGTTTTGAAACTCTGCACAGAAAGTGTTTGCAGACTGCTGAATCCACACACGGGTTTAACTCTGGAAGTTGAGTGCACACATTGACAACCGTTCTGTTAGATAGCTGCGTTTTGGATTCACAAGCAGATATTTCCCTGTGCTTTCTGCTGTTTCTTCCATATGCCGGTAATGGGCTGAAAACGTCTGTTTTGAAACTCTGCACAGAAAGTGTTTGCAGACTGCTGAATCCACACACGGGTTTAACTCTGGAAGTTGAGTGCACACATTGACAACCGTTCTGTTAGATAGCTGCGTTTTGGATTTAGAAGCAGATATTTCCCTGGGCTTTCTGCTGTTTCTTCCATATGCCGGTATTGGGCTGAAAACGCCTGTTTTGAAACTCTGCAGAGAAAGTGTTTGCAGACTGCTGAATCCACACACGGGTTTAACTCTGGAAGTTGAGTGCACACATTGACAACCGTTCTGTTAGATAGCTGCGTTTTGGATTTAGAAGCAGATATTTCCCTGTGCTTTCTGCTGTTTCTTCCATATGCCGGTAACGGGCTGAAAACGTCTGTTTTGAAACTCTGCACAGAAAGTGTTTGCAGACTGCTGAATCCACACACGGGTTTAACTCTGGAAGTTGAGTGCACACATTGACAACCGTTCTGTTAGATAGCTGCGTTTTGGATTTAGAAGCAGATATTTCCCTGGGCTTTCTGCTGTTTCTTCCATATGACGGTATTGGGCTGAAAACGCCTGTTTTGAAACTCTGCACAGAAAGTGTTTGCAGACTGCTGAATCCACACACGGGTTTAACTCTGGAAGTTGAGTGCACACATTGACAACCGTTCTGTTAGATAGCTGCGTTTTGGATTTAGAAGCAGATATTTCCCTGTGCTTTCTGCTGTTTCTTCCATATGCCGGTATTGGGCTGAAAACGCCTGTTTTGAAACTCTGCACAGAAAGTGTTTGCAGACTGCTGAATCCACACACGGGTTTAACTCTGGAAGTTGAGTGCTCACATTGACACCCGTTCTGTTAGATAGCTGCGTTTTGGATTTAGAAGCAGATATTTCCCTGGGCTTTCTGCTGTTTCTTCCATATGCCGGTATTGGGCTGAAAACGCCTGTTTTGAAACTCTGCACAGAAAGTGTTTGCAGACTGCTGAATCCACACACGGGTTTAACTCTGGAAGTTGAGTGCACACATTGACAACCGTTCTGTTAGATAGCTGCGTTTTGGATTTAGAAGCAGATATTTCCCTGTGCTTTCTGCTGTTTCTTCCATATGCCGGTATTGGGCT
The DNA here is from genome assembly GCF_030222135.1 of Aotus nancymaae. Taxonomy (NCBI): domain Eukaryota; kingdom Metazoa; phylum Chordata; class Mammalia; order Primates; family Aotidae; genus Aotus; species Aotus nancymaae. The sequence goes on along the minus strand of NW_026988455.1, from coordinate 45,575,063 downwards.
GAAAACACCTGTTTTGAAACTCTGCACAGAAAGTGTTTGCAGACTGCTGAATCCACACACGGGTTTAACTCTGGAAGTTGAGTGCTCACATTGACAACCGTTCTGTTAGATAGTAGCGTTTTGGATTTAGAAGCAGATATTTCCCTGGGCTTTCTGCTGTTTCTTCCATATGCCGGTATTGGGCTGAAAACGCCTGTTTTGAAACTCTGCACAGAAAGTGTTTGCAGACTGCTGAATCCACACACGGGTTTAACTCTGGAAGTTGAGTGCACACATTGACAACCGTTCTGTTAGATAGCTGCGTTTTGGATTTAGAAGCAGATATTTCCCTGTGCTTTCTGCTGTTTCTTCCATATGCCGGTAATGGGCTGAAAACGTCTGTTTTGAAACTCTGCACAGAAAGTTTTTTACAGACTGCTGAATCCACACACGGGTTTAACTCTGGAAGTTGAGTACACACATTGACAACCGTTCTGTTAGATAGCTGCGTTTTGGATTTAGAATCAGATATTTCCCTGGGCTTTCTGCTGTTTCTTCCATATGCCGGTATTGGGCTGAAAACGCCTGTTTTGAAACTCTGCACAGAAAGTGTTTGCAGACTGCTGAATCCACACACGGGTTTAACTCTGGAAGTTGAGTGCACACATTGACAACCGTTCTGTTAGATAGCTGCGTTTTGGATTTAGAAGCAGATATTTCCCTGGGCTTTCTGCTGTTTCTTCCATATGTCGGTATTGGGCTGAAAACGCCTGTTTTGAAACTCTGCACAGAAAGTGTTTGCAGACTGTTGAATCCACACACGGGTTTAACTCTGGAAGTTGAGTGCTCACATTGACAACCGTTCTGTTAGATAGCATTGTTTTGGATTTAGAAGCAGATATTTCCCTGGGCTTTCTGCTGTTTCTTCCATATGCCGGTATTGGGCTGAAAACGCCTGTTTTGAAACTCTGCACAGAAAGTGTTTGCAGACTGCTGAATCCACACACGGGTTTAACTCTGGAAGTTGAGTGCACACATTGACAACCGTTCTGTTAGATAGCTGCGTTTTGGATTTAGAAGCAGATATTTCCCTGGGCTTTCTGCTGTTTCTTCCATATACCGGTATTGGGCTGAAAACGCCTGTTTTGAAACTCTGCACAGAAAGTGTTTGCAGACTGCTGAATCCACACACGGGTTTAACTCTGGAAGATGAGTGCACACATTGACAACCGTTCTGTTAGATAGCTGCGTTTTGGATTTAGAAGCAGATATTTCCCTGGGCTTTCTGCTGTTTCTTCCATATGCCGGTATTGGGCTGAAAACGCCTGTTTTGAAACTCTGCACAGAAAGTGTTTGCAGACTGCTGAATCCACACACGCGTTTAACTCTGGAAGTTGAGTGCACACATTGACAACCGTTCTGTTAGATAGCTGCGTTTTGGATTTAGAAGCAGATATTTCCCTGTGCTTTCTGCTGTTTCTTCCATATGCCGGTATTGGGCTGAAAACGCCTGTTTTGAAACTCTGCACAGAAAGTGTTTGCAGACTGCTGAATCCACACACGGGTTTAACTCTGGAAGTTGAGTGCACACATTGACAACCGTTCTGTTAGATAGCTGCGTTTTGGATTTAGAAGCAGATATTTCCCTGGGCTTTCTGCTGTTTCTTCCATATGCCGGTATTGGGCTGAAAACGCCTGTTTTGAAACTCTGCACAGAAAGTGTTTGCAGACTGCTGAATCCACACACGGGTTTAACTCTGGAAGTTGAGTGCACACATTGACAACCGTTCTGATAGATAGCTGCGTTTTGGATTTAGAAGCAGATATTTCCCTGGGCTTTCTGCTGTTTCTTCCATATGCCGGTAATGGGCTGAAAACGTCTGTTTTGAAACTCTGCACAGAAAGTGTTTGCAGACTGCTGAATCCACACACGGGTTTAACTCTGGAAGTTGAGTGCACACATTGACAACCGTTCTGTTAGATAGCTGCGTTTTGGATTTAGAAGCAGATATTTCCCTGGGCTTTCTGCTGTTTCTTCCATATGCCCGTATTGGGCTGAAAACGCCTGTTTTGAAACTCTGCACAGAAAGTGTTTGCAGACTGCTGAATCCACACACGGGTTTAACTCTGGAATTTGAGTGCACACATTGACAACCGTTCTGTTAGATAGCTGCGTTTTGGATTTAGAAGCAGATATTTCCCTGGGCTTTTTGCTGTTTCTTCCATATCCGGTATTGGGCTGAAAACGCCTGTTTTGAAACTCTGCACAGAAAGTGTTTGCAGACTGCTGAATCCACACACGGGTTTAACTCTGGAAGTTGAGTGCACACATTGACAACCGTTCTGTTAGATAGCTGCGTTTTGGATTTAGAAGCAGATATTTCCCTGTGCTTTCTGCTGTTTCTTCCATATGCCGGTAATGGGCTGAAAACGTCTGTTTTGAAACTCTGCACAGAAAGTGTTTGCAGACTGCTGAATCCACACACGGGTTTAACTCTGGAAGTTGAGTGCACACATTGACAACCGTTCTGTTAGATAGCTGCGTTTTGGATTTAGAATCAGATATTTCCCTGGGCTTTCTGCTGTTTCTTCCATATGCCGGTATTGGGCTGAAAACGCCTGTTTTGAAACTCTGCACAGAAAGTGTTTGCAGACTGCTGAATCCACACACGGGTTTAACTCTGGAAGTTGAGTGCACACATTGACAACCGTTCTGTTAGATAGCTGCGTTTTGGATTTAGAAGCAGATATTTCCCTGTGCTTTCTGCTGTTTCTTCCATATGCCGGTAACGGGCTGAAAACGTCTGTTTTGAAACTCTGCACAGAAAGTGTTTGCAGACTGCTGAATCCACACACGGGTTTAACTCTGGAAGTTGAGTGCACACATTGACAACCGTTCTGTTAGATAGCTGCGTTTTGGATTTAGAATCAGATATTTCCCTGGGCTATCTGCTGTTTCTTCCATATGCCGGTATTGGGCTGAAAACGCCTGTTTTGAAACTCTGCACAGAAAGAGTTTGCAGACTGCTGAATCCACACACGGGTTTAACTCTGGAAGTTGAGTGCACACATTGACAACCGTTCTGTTAGATAGCTGCGTTTTGGATTTAGAAGCAGATATTTCCCTGGGCTTTCTGCTGTTTCTTCCATATGCCGGTATTGGGCTGAAAACGCCTGTTTTGAAACTCTGCACAGAAAGTGTTTGCAGACTGCTGAATCCACACACCGGTTTAACTCTGGAAGTTGAGTGCACACATTGACAACCGTTATGTTAGATAGCTGCGTTTTGGATTTAGAAGCAGATATTTCCCTGGGCTTTCTGCTGTTTCTTCCATATGCCGGTATTGGGCTGAAAACGCCTGTTTTGAAACTCTGCACAGAAAGTGTTTGCAGACTGCTGAATCCACACACGGGTTTAACTCTGGAAGTTGAGTGCTCACATTGACAACCGTTCTGTTAGATAGCTGCGTTTTGGATTTAGAAGCAGATATTTCCCTGTGCTTTCTGCTGTTTCTTCCATATGCCGGTATTGGGCTGAAAACGCCTGTTTTGAAACTCTGCACAGAAAGTGTTTGCAGACTGCTGAATCCACACACGGGTTTAACTCTGGAAGTTGAGTGCTCACATTGACAACCGTTCTGTTAGATAGCTGTGTTTTGGATTTAGAAGCAGATATTTCCCTGGGCTTTCTGCTGTTTCTTCCATATGCCGGTATTGGGCTGAAAACGCCTGTTTTGAAACTCTGCAGAGAAAGTGTTTGCAGACTGCTGAATCCACACAAGGGTTTAACTCTGGAAGTTGAGTGCACACATTGACAACCGTTCTGTTAGATAGCTGCGTTTTGGATTTAGAAGCAGATATTTCCCTGGGCTTTCTGCTGTTTCTTCCATATGCCGGTATTGGGCTGAAAACGCCTGTTTTGAAACTCTGCACAGAAAGTGTTTGCAGACTGCTGAATCCACACACGGGTTTAACTCTGGAAGTTGAGTGCACACATTGACAACCGTTCTGTTAGATAGCTGCGTTTTGGATATAGAAGCAGATATTTCCCTGTGCTTTCTGCTGTTTCTTCCATATGCCGGTATTGGGCTGAAAACGCCTGTTTTGAAACTCTGTACAGAAAGTGTTTGCAGACTGCTGAATCCACACACGGGTTTAACTCTGGAAGTTGAGTGCTCACATTGACAACCGTTCTGTTAGATAGCTGCGTTTTGGATTTAGAAGCAGATATTTCCCTGGGCTTTCTGCTGTTTCTTCCATATGCCGGTATTGGGCTGAAAACGCCTGTTTTGAAACTCTGCACAGAAAGTGTTTGCAGACTGCTGAATCCACACACGGGTTTAACTCTGGAAGTTGAGTGCACACATTGACAACCGTTCTGTTAGATAGCTGCGTTTTGGATTTAGAAGCAGATATTTCCCTGTGCTTTCTGCTGTTTCTTCCATATGCCGGTAAAGGGCTGAAAACGTCTGTTTTGAAACTCTGCACAGAAAGTGTTTGCAGACTGCTGAATCCACACACGGGTTTAACTCTGGAAGTTGAGTGCACACATTGACAACCGTTCTGTTAGATAGCTGCGTTTTGGATTTAGAAGCAGATATTTCCCTGGGCTTTCTGCTGTTTCTTCCATATGCCGGTATTGGGCTGAAAACGCCTGTTTTGAAACTCTGCACAGAAAGTGTTTGCAGACTGCTGAATCCACACACGGGTTTAACTCTGGAAGTTGAGTGCACACATTGACAACCGTTCTGATAGATAGCTGCGTTTTGGATTTAGAAGCAGATATTTCCCTGGGCTTTCTGCTGTTTCTTCCATATGCCGGTAATGGGCTGAAAACGTCTGTTTTGAAACTCTGCACAGAAAGTGTTTGCAGACTGCTGAATCCACACACGGGTTTAACTCTGGAAGTTGAGTGCACACATTGAAACCGTTCTGTTAGATAGCTGCGTTTTGGATTTAGAAGCAGATATTTCCCTGGGCTTTCTGCTGTTTCTTCCATATGCCGGTATTGGGCTGAAAACGCCTGTTTTGAAACTCTGCACAGAAAGTGTTTGCAGACTGCTGAATCCACACACGGGTTTAACTCTGGAAGTTGAGTGCACACATTGACAACCGTTCTGTTAGATAGCTGCGTTTTGGATTTAGAAGCAGATATTTCCCTGTGCTTTCTGCTGTTTCTTCCATATGCCGGTAACGGGCTGAAAACGTCTGTTTTGAAACTCTGCACAGAAAGTGTTTGCAGACTGCTGAATCCACACACGGGTTTAACTCTGGAAGTTGAGTGCACACATTGACAACCGTTCTGTTAGATAGCTGCGTTTTGGATTTAGAATCAGATATTTCCCTGGGCTATCTGCTGTTTCTTCCATATGCCGGTATTGGGCTGAAAACGCCTGTTTTGAAACTCTGCACAGAAAGGGTTTGCAGACTGCTGAATCCACACACGGGTTTAACTCTGGAAGTTGAGTGCACACATTGACAACCGTTCTGTTAGATAGCTGCGTTTTGGATTTAGAAGCAGATATTTCCCTGGGCTTTCTGCTGTTTCTTCCATATGCCGGTATTGGGCTGAAAACGCCTGTTTTGAAACTCTGCACAGAAAGTGTTTGCAGACTGCTGAATCCACACACCGGTTTAACTCTGGAAGTTGAGTGCACACATTGACAACCGTTCTGTTAGATAGCTGCGTTTTGGATTTAGAAGCAGATATTTCCCTGGGCTTTCTGCTGTTTCTTCCATATGCCGGTATTGGGCTGAAAACGCCTGTTTTGAAACTCTGCACAGAAAGTGTTTGCAGACTGCTGAATCCACACACGGGTTTAACTCTGGAAGTTGAGTGCTCACATTGACAACCGTTCTGTTAGATAGCTGCGTTTTGGATTTAGAAGCAGATATTTCCCTGTGCTTTCTGCTGTTTCTTCCATATGCCGGTATTGGGCTGAAAACGCCTGTTTTGAAACTCTGCACAGAAAGTGTTTGCAGACTGCTGAATCCACACACGGGTTTAACTCTGGAAGTTGAGTGCTCACATTGACAACCGTTCTGTTAGATAGCTGCGTTTTGGATTTAGAAGCAGATATTTCCCTGGGCTTTCTGCTGTTTCTTCCATATGCCGGTATTGGGCTGAAAACGCCTGTTTTGAAACTCTGCACAGAAAGTGTTTGCAGACTGCTGAATCCACACACGGGTTTAACTCTGGAAGTTGAGTGCACACATTGACAACCGTTCTGTTAGATAGCTGCGTTTTGGATTTAGAAGCAGATATTTCCCTGGGCTTTCTGCTGTTTCTTCCATATGCCGGTATTGGGCTGAAAACGCCTGTTTTGAAACTCTGCACAGAAAGTGTTTGCAGACTGCTGAATCCACACACGGGTTTAACTCTGGAAGTTGAGTGCACACATTGACAACCGTTCTGTTAGATAGCTGCGTTTTGGATTTAGAAGCAGATATTTCCCTGTGCTTTCTGCTGTTTCTTCCATATGCCGGTATTGGGCTGAAAACGCCTGTTTTGAAACTCTGCACAGAAAGTGTTTGCAGACTGCTGAATCCACACACGGGTTTAACTCTGGAAGTTGAGTGCTCACATTGACAACCGTTCTGTTAGATAGCTGCGTTTTGGATTTAGAAGCAGATATTTCCCTGGGCTTTCTGCTGTTTCTTCCATATGCCGGTATTGGGCTGAAAACGCCTGTTTTGAAACTCTGCACAGAAAGTGTTTGCAGACTGCTGAATCCACACACGGGTTTAACTCTGGAAGTTGAGTGCACACATTGACAACCGTTCTGTTAGATAGCTGCGGTTTGGATTTAGAAGCAGATATTTCCCTGTGCTTTCTGCTGTTTCTTCCATATGCCGGTAAAGGGCTGAAAACGTCTGTTTTGAAACTCTGCACAGAAAGTGTTTGCAGACTGCTGAATCCACACACGGGTTTAACTCTGGAAGTTGAGTGCACACATTGACAACCGTTCTGTTAGATAGCTGCGTTTTGGATTTAGAAGCAGATATTTCCCGGGGTTTCTGCTGTTTCTTCCATATGCCGGTATTGGGCTGAAAACGCCTGTTTTGAAACTCTGCACAGAAAGTGTTTGCAGACTGCTGAATCCACACACGGGTTTAACTCTGGAAGTTGAGTGCACACATTGACAACCGTTCTGATAGATAGCTGCGTTTTGGATTTAGAAGCAGATATTTCCCTGGGCTTTCTGCTGTTTCTTCCATATGCCGGTAATGGGCTGAAAACGTCTGTTTTGAAACTCTGCACAGAAAGTGTTTGCAGACTGCTGAATCCACACACGGGTTTAACTCTGGAAGTTGAGGGCACACATTGACAACCGTTCTGTTAGATAGCTGCGTTTTGGATTTAGAAGCAGATATTTCCCTGGGCTTTCTGCTGTTTCTTCCGTATGCCGGTAACGGGCTGAAAACGCCTGTTTTGAAACTCTGCACAGAAAGTGTTTGCAGACTGCTGAATCCACACACGGGTTTAACTCTGGAAGTTGAGTGCACACATTGACAACCGTTCTGTTAGATAGCTGCGTTTTGGATTTAGAATCAGATATTTCCCTGGGCTTTCTGCTGTTTCTTCCATATGCCGGAATTGGGCTGAAAACGCCTGTTTTGAAACTCTGCACAGAAAGTGTTTGCAGACTGCTGAATCCACACACGGGTTTAACTCTGGAAGTTGAGTGCACACATTGACAACCGTTCTGTTAGATAGCTGCGTTTTGGATTTAGAAGCAGATATTTCCCTGGGCTTTCTGCTGTTTCTTCCATATGCCGGTATTGGGCTGAAAACGCCTGTTTTGAAACTCTGCACAGAAAGTGTTTGCAGACTGCTGAATCCACACACGGGTTTAACTCTGGAAGTTGAGTGCACACATTGACAACCGTTCTGTTAGATAGCTGCGTTTTGGATTTAGAAGCAGATATTTCCCTGGGCTTTCTGCTGTTTCTTCCATATGCCGGTATTGGGCTGAAAACGTCTGTTTTGGGACTCTGCAGAGAAAGTGTTTGCAGACTGCTGAATCCACACATGGGTTTAACTCTGGAAGTTGAGTGCACACATTGACAACCGTTCTGTTAGATAGCTGCGTTTTGGATTTAGAAGCAGATATTTCCCTGGGCTTTCTGCTGTTTCTTCCATATGCCGGTATTGGGCTGAAAACGCCTGTTTTGAAACTCTGCACAGAAAGAATTTGCAGACTGCTGAATCCACACACGGGTTTAACTCTGGAAGTTGAGTGCACACATTGACAACCGTTCTGTTAGATAGCTGCTTTTTGGATTTAGAAGCAGATATTTCCCTGGGCTTTCTGCTGTTTCTTCCATATGCCGGTAATGGGCTGAAAACGTCTGTTTTGAAACTCTGCACAGAAAGTGTTTGCAGACTGCTGAATCCACACACGGGTTTAACTCTGGAAGTTGAGTGCACACATTGACAACCGTTCTGTTAGATAGCTGCGTTTTGGATTTAGAAGCAGATATTTCCCTGGGCTTTCTGCTGTTTCTTCCATATGCCGGTATTGGGCTGAAAACGCCTGTTTTGAAACTCTGCACAGAAAGTGTTTGCAGACTGCTGAATCCACACACGGGTTTAACTCTGGAAGTTGAGTGCACACATTGACAACCGTTCTGTTAGATAGCTGCGTTTTGGATTTAGAATCAGATATTTCCCTGGGCTATCTGCTGTTTCTTCCATATGCCGGTATTGGGCTGAAAACGCCTGTTTTGAAACTCTGCACAGAAAGGGTTTGCAGACTGCTGAATCCACACACGGGTTTAACTCTGGAAGTTGAGTGCACACATTGACAACCGTTCTGTTAGATAGCTGCGTTTTGGATTTAGAAGCAGATATTTCCCTGGGCTTTCTGCTGTTTCTTCCATATGCCGGTATTGGGCTGAAAACGCCTGTTTTGAAACTCTGCACAGAAAGTGTTTGCAGACTGCTGAATCCACACACCGGTTTAACTCTGGAAGTTGAGTGCACACATTGACAACCGTTCTGTTAGATAGCTGCGTTTTGGATTTAGAAGCAGATATTTCCCTGGGCTTTCTGCTGTTTCTTCCATATGCCGGTATTGGGCTGAAAACGCCTGTTTTGAAACTCTGCACAGAAAGTGTTTGCAGACTGCTGAATCCACACACGGGTTTAACTCTGGAAGTTGAGTGCTCACATTGACAACCGTTCTGTTAGATAGCTGCGTTTTGGATTTAGAAGCAGATATTTCCCTGTGCTTTCTGCTGTTTCTTCCATATGCCGGTATTGGGCTGAAAACGCCTGTTTTGAAACTCTGCACAGAAAGTGTTTGCAGACTGCTGAATCCACACACGGGTTTAACTCTGGAAGTTGAGTGCTCACATTGACAACCGTTCTGTTAGATAGCTGCGTTTTGGATTTAGAAGCAGATATTTCCCTGGGCTTTCTGCTGTTTCTTCCATATGCCGGTATTGGGCTGAAAACGCCTGTTTTGAAACTCTGCACAGAAAGTGTTTGCAGACTGCTGAATCCACACACGGGTTTAACTCTGGAAGTTGAGTGCACACATTGACAACCGTTCTGTTAGATAGCTGCGTTTTGGATTTAGAAGCAGATATTTCCCTGGGCTTTCTGCTGTTTCTTCCATATGCCGGTATTGGGCTGAAAACGCCTGTTTTGAAACTCTGCACAGAAAGTGTTTGCAGACTGCTGAATCCACACACGGGTTTAACTCTGGAAGTTGAGTGCACACATTGACAACCGTTCTGTTAGATAGCTGCGTTTTGGATTTAGAAGCAGATATTTCCCTGTGCTTTCTGCTGTTTCTTCCATATGCCGGTATTGGGCTGAAAACGCCTGTTTTGAAACTCTGCACAGAAAGTGTTTGCAGACTGCTGAATCCACACACGGGTTTAACTCTGGAAGTTGAGTGCTCACATTGACAACCGTTCTGTTAGATAGCTGCGTTTTGGATTTAGAAGCAGATATTTCCCTGGGCTTTCTGCTGTTTCTTCCATATGCCGGTATTGGGCTGAAAACGCCTGTTTTGAAACTCTGCACAGAAAGTGTTTGCAGACTGCTGAATCCACACACGGGTTTAACTCTGGAAGTTGAGTGCACACATTGACAACCGTTCTGTTAGATAGCTGCGGTTTGGATTTAGAAGCAGATATTTCCCTGTGCTTTCTGCTGTTTCTTCCATATGCCGGTAAAGGGCTGAAAACGTCTGTTTTGAAACTCTGCACAGAAAGTGTTTGCAGACTGCTGAATCCACACACGGGTTTAACTCTGGAAGTTGAGTGCACACATTGACAACCGTTCTGTTAGATAGCTGCGTTTTGGATTTAGAAGCAGATATTTCCCGGGGTTTCTGCTGTTTCTTCCATATGCCGGTATTGGGCTGAAAACGCCTGTTTTGAAACTCTGCACAGAAAGTGTTTGCAGACTGCTGAATCCACACACGGGTTTAACTCTGGAAGTTGAGTGCACACATTGACAACCGTTCTGATAGATAGCTGCGTTTTGGATTTAGAAGCAGATATTTCCCTGGGCTTTCTGCTGTTTCTTCCATATGCCGGTAATGGGCTGAAAACGTCTGTTTTGAAACTCTGCACAGAAAGTGTTTGCAGACTGCTGAATCCACACACGGGTTTAACTCTGGAAGTTGAGGGCACACATTGACAACCGTTCTGTTAGATAGCTGCGTTTTGGATTTAGAAGCAGATATTTCCCTGGGCTTTCTGCTGTTTCTTCCGTATGCCGATAACGGGCTGAAAACGCCTGTTTTGAAACTCTGCACAGAAAGTGTTTGCAGACTGCTGAATCCACACACGGGTTTAACTCTGGAAGTTGAGTGCACACATTGACAACCGTTCTGTTAGATAGCTGCGTTTTGGATTTAGAATCAGATATTTCCCTGGGCTTTCTGCTGTTTCTTCCATATGCCGGAATTGGGCTGAAAACGCCTGTTTTGAAACTCTGCAGAGAAAGTGTTTGCAGACTGCTGAATCCACACACGGGTTTAACTCTGGAAGTTGAGTGCACACATTGACAACCGTTCTGTTAGATAGCTGCGTTTTGGATTTAGAAGCAGATATTTCCCTGGGCTTTCTGCTGTTTCTTCCATATGCCGGTATTGGGCTGAAAACGCCTGTTTTGAAACTCTGCACAGAAAGTGTTTGCAGACTGCTGAATCCACACACGGGTTTAACTCTGGAAGTTGAGTGCACACATTGACAACCGTTCTGTTAGATAGCTGCGTTTTGGATTTAGAAGCAGATATTTCCCTGGGCTTTCTGCTGTTTCTTCCATATGCCGGTATTGGGCTGAAAACGTCTGTTTTGGGACTCTGCAGAGAAAGTGTTTGCAGACTGCTGAATCCACACATGGGTTTAACTCTGGAAGTTGAGTGCACACATTGACAACCGTTCTGTTAGATAGCTGCGTTTTGGATTTAGAAGCAGATATTTCCCTGGGCTTTCTGCTGTTTCTTCCATATGCCGGTATTGGGCTGAAAACGCCTGTTTTGAAACTCTGCACAGAAAGAATTTGCAGACTGCTGAATCCACACACGGGTTTAACTCTGGAAGTTGAGTGCACACATTGACAACCGTTCTGTTAGATAGCTGCTTTTTGGATTTAGAAGCAGATATTTCCCTGGGCTTTCTGCTGTTTCTTCCATATGCCGGTAATGGGCTGAAAACGTCTGTTTTGAAACTCTGCACAGAAAGTGTTTGCAGACTGCTGAATCCACACACGGGTTTAACTCTGGAAGTTGAGTGCACACATTGACAACCGTTCTGTTAGATAGCTGCGTTTTGGATTTAGAAGCAGATATTTCCCTGGGCTTTCTGCTGTTTCTTCCATATGCCGGTATTGGGCTGAAAACGCCTGTTTTGAAACTCTGCACAGAAAGTGTTTGCAGACTGCTGAATCCACACACGGGTTTAACTCTGGAAGTTGAGTGCACACATTGACAACCGTTCTGTTAGATAGCTGCGTTTTGGATTTAGAAGCAGATATTTCCCTGTGCTTTCTGCTGTTTCTTCCATATGCCGGTATTGGGCTGAAAACGCCTGTTTTGAAACTCTGCACAGAAAGTGTTTGCAGACTGCTGAATCCACACACGGGTTTAACTCTGGAAGTTGAGTGCTCACATTGACAACCGTTCTGTTAGATAGCTGCGTTTTGGATTTAGAAGCAGATATTTCCCTGGGCTTTCTGCTGTTTCTTCCATATGCCGGTATTGGGCTGAAAACGCCTGTTTTGAAACTCTGCAGAGAAAGTGTTTGCAGACTGCTGAATCCACACACGGGTTTAACTCTGGAAGTTGAGTGCACACATTGACAACCGTTCTGTTAGATAGCTGCGTTTTGGATTTAGAAGCAGATATTTCCCTGTGCTTTCTGCTGTTTCTTCCATATGCCGGTAATGGGCTGAAAACGTCTGTTTTGAAACTCTGCACAGAAAGTGTTTGCAGACTGCTGAATCCACACACGGGTTTAACTCTGGAAGTTGAGTGCACACATTGACAACCGTTCTGTTAGATAGCTGCGTTTTGGATTTAGAAGCAGATATTTCCCTGGGCTTTCTGCTGTTTCTTCCATATGCCGGTATTGGGCTGAAAACGCCTGTTTTGAAACTCTGCACAGAAAGTGTTTGCAGACTGCTGAATCCACACACCGGTTTAACTCTGGAAGTTGAGTGCACACATTGACAACCGTTATGTTAGATAGCTGCGTTTTGGATTTAGAAGCAGATATTTCCCTGGGCTTTCTGCTGTTTCTTCCATATGCCGGTATTGGGCTGAAAACGCCTGTTTTGAAACTCTGCACAGAAAGTGTTTGCAGACTGCTGAATCCACACACGGGTTTAACTCTGGAAGTTGAGTGCTCACATTGACAACCGTTCTGTTAGATAGCTGCGTTTTGGATTTAGAAGCAGATATTTCCCTGTGCTTTCTGCTGTTTCTTCCATATGCCGGTATTGGGCTGAAAACGCCTGTTTTGAAACTCTGCACAGAAAGTGTTTGCAGACTGCTGAATCCACACACGGGTTTAACTCTGGAAGTTGAGTGCTCACATTGACAACCGTTCTGTTAGATAGCTGCTTTTTGGATTTAGAAGCAGATATTTCCCTGGGCTTTCTGCTGTTTCTTCCATATGCCGGTAATGGGCTGAAAACGTCTGTTTTGAAACTCTGCACAGAAAGTGTTTGCAGACTGCTGAATCCACACACGGGTTTAACTCTGGAAGTTGAGTGCACACATTGACAACCGTTCTGTTAGATAGCTGCGTTTTGGATTTAGAAGCAGATATTTCCCTGGGCTTTCTGCTGTTTCTTCCATATGCCGGTATTGGGCTGAAAACGCCTGTTTTGAAACTCTGCACAGAAAGTGTTTGCAGACTGCTGAATCCACACACGGGTTTAACTCTGGAAGTTGAGTGCACACATTGACAACCGTTCTGTTAGATAGCTGCGTTTTGGATTTAGAAGCAGATATTTCCCTGTGCTTTCTGCTGTTTCTTCCATAGGCCGGTATTGGGCTGAAAACGCCTGTTTTGAAACTCTGCACAGAAAGTGTTTGCAGACTGCTGAATCCACACACGGGTTTAACTCTGGAAGTTGAGTGCTCACATTGACAACCGTTCTGTTAGATAGCTGCGTTTTGGATTTAGAAGCAGATATTTCCCTGGGCTTTCTGCTGTTTCTTCCATATGCCGGTATTGGGCTGAAAACGCCTGTTTTGAAACTCTGCAGAGAAAGTGTTTGCAGACTGCTGAATCCACACACGGGTTTAACTCTGGAAGTTGAGTGCACACATTGACAACCGTTCTGTTAGATAGCTGCGTTTTGGATTTAGAAGCAGATATTTCCCTGTGCTTTCTGCTGTTTCTTCCATATGCCGGTAAAGGGCTGAAAACGTCTGTTTTGAAACTCTGCACAGAAAGTGTTTGCAGACTGCTGAATCCACACACGGGTTTAACTCTGGAAGTTGAGTGCTCACATTGACAACCGTTCTGTTAGATAGCTGCGTTTTGGATTTAGAAGCAGATATTTCCCTGGGCTTTCTGCTGTTTCTTCCATATGCCGGTATTGGGCTGAAAACGCCTGTTTTGAAACTCTGCAGAGAAAGTGTTTGCAGACTGCTGAATCCACACACGGGTTTAACTCTGGAAGTTGAGTGCACACATTGACAACCGTTCTGTTAGATAGCTGCGTTTTGGATTTAGAAGCAGATATTTCCCTGTGCTTTCTGCTGTTTCTTCCATATGCCGGTAATGGGCTGAAAACGTCTGTTTTGAAACTCTGCACAGAAAGTGTTTGCAGACTGCTGAATCCACACACGGGTTTAACTCTGGAAGTTGAGTGCACACATTGACAACCGTTCTGTTAGATAGCTGCGTTTTGGATTTAGAAGCAGATATTTCCCTGGGCTTTCTGCTGTTTCTTCCATATGCCGGTATTGGGCTGAAAACGCCTGTTTTGAAACTCTGCACAGAAAGTGTTTGCAGACTGCTGAATCCACACACCGGTTTAACTCTGGAAGTTGAGTGCACACATTGACAACCGTTCTGTTAGATAGCTGCGTTTTGGATATAGAAGCAGATATTTCCCTGTGCTTTCTGCTGTTTCTTCCATATGCCGGTATTGGGCTGAAAACGCCTGTTTTGAAACTCTGTACAGAAAGTGTTTGCAGACTGCTGAATCCACACACGGGTTTAACTCTGGAAGTTGAGTGCTCACATTGACAACCGTTCTGTTAGATAGCTGCGTTTTGGATTTAGAAGCAGATATTTCCCTGGGCTTTCTGCTGTTTCTTCCATATGCCGGTATTGGGCTGAAAACGCCTGTTTTGAAACTCTGCACAGAAAGTGTTTGCAGACTGCTGAATCCACACACGGGTTTAACTCTGGAAGTTGAGTGCACACATTGACAACCGTTCTGTTAGATAGCTGCGTTTTGGATTTAGAAGCAGATATTTCCCTGGGCTTTCTGCTGTTTCTTCCATATGCCGGTAAAGGGCTGAAAACGTCTGTTTTGAAACTCTGCACAGAAAGTGTTTGCAGACTGCTGAATCCACACACGGGTTTAACTCTGGAAGTTGAGTGCACACATTGACAACCGTTCTGTTAGATAGCTGCGTTTTGGATTTAGAAGCAGATATTTCCCTGGGCTTTCTGCTGTTTCTTCCATATGCCGGTATTGGGCTGAAAACGCCTGTTTTGAAACTCTGCACAGAAAGTGTTTGCAGACTGCTGAATCCACACACGGGTTTAACTCTGGAAGTTGAGTGCACACATTGACAACCGTTCTGATAGATAGCTGCGTTTTGGATTTAGAAGCAGATATTTCCCTGGGCTTTCTGCTGTTTCTTCCATATGCCGGTAATGGGCTGAAAACGTCTGTTTTGAAACTCTGCACAGAAAGTGTTTGCAGACTGCTGAATCCACACACGGGTTTAACTCTGGAAGTTGAGTGCACACATTGAAACCGTTCTGTTAGATAGCTGCGTTTTGGATTTAGAAGCAGATATTTCCCTGGGCTTTCTGCTGTTTCTTCCATATGCCGGTATTGGGCTGAAAACGCCTGTTTTGAAACTCTGCACAGAAAGTGTTTGCAGACTGCTGAATCCACACACGGGTTTAACTCTGGAAGTTGAGTGCACACATTGACAACCGTTCTGTTAGATAGCTGCGTTTTGGATTTAGAAGCAGATATTTCCCTGTGCTTTCTGCTGTTTCTTCCATATGCCGGTAACGGGCTGAAAACGTCTGTTTTGAAACTCTGCACAGAAAGTGTTTGCAGACTGCTGAATCCACACACGGGTTTAACTCTGGAAGTTGAGTGCACACATTGACAACCGTTCTGTTAGATAGCTGCGTTTTGGATTTAGAATCAGATATTTCCCTGGGCTATCTGCTGTTTCTTCCATATGCCGGTATTGGGCTGAAAACGCCTGTTTTGAAACTCTGCACAGAAAGGGTTTGCAGACTGCTGAATCCACACACGGGTTTAACTCTGGAAGTTGAGTGCACACATTGACAACCGTTCTGTTAGATAGCTGCGTTTTGGATTTAGAAGCAGATATTTCCCTGGGCTTTCTGCTGTTTCTTCCATATGCCGGTATTGGGCTGAAAACGCCTGTTTTGAAACTCTGCACAGAAAGTGTTTGCAGACTGCTGAATCCACACACCGGTTTAACTCTGGAAGTTGAGTGCACACATTGACAACCGTTCTGTTAGATAGCTGCGTTTTGGATTTAGAAGCAGATATTTCCCTGGGCTTTCTGCTGTTTCTTCCATATGCCGGTATTGGGCTGAAAACGCCTGTTTTGAAACTCTGCACAGAAAGTGTTTGCAGACTGCTGAATCCACACACGGGTTTAACTCTGGAAGTTGAGTGCTCACATTGACAACCGTTCTGTTAGATAGCTGCGTTTTGGATTTAGAAGCAGATATTTCCCTGTGCTTTCTGCTGTTTCTTCCATATGCCGGTATTGGGCTGAAAACGCCTGTTTTGAAACTCTGCACAGAAAGTGTTTGCAGACTGCTGAATCCACACACGGGTTTAACTCTGGAAGTTGAGTGCTCACATTGACAACCGTTCTGTTAGATAGCTGCGTTTTGGATTTAGAAGCAGATATTTCCCTGGGCTTTCTGCTGTTTCTTCCATATGCCGGTATTGGGCTGAAAACGCCTGTTTTGAAACTCTGCACAGAAAGTGTTTGCAGACTGCTGAATCCACACACGGGTTTAACTCTGGAAGTTGAGTGCACACATTGACAACCGTTCTGTTAGATAGCTGCGTTTTGGATTTAGAAGCAGATATTTCCCTGGGCTTTCTGCTGTTTCTTCCATATGCCGGTATTGGGCTGAAAACGCCTGTTTTGAAACTCTGCACAGAAAGTGTTTGCAGACTGCTGAATCCACACACGGGTTTAACTCTGGAAGTTGAGTGCACACATTGACAACCGTTCTGTTAGATAGCTGCGTTTTGGATTTAGAAGCAGATATTTCCCTGTGCTTTCTGCTGTTTCTTCCATATGCCGGTATTGGGCTGAAAACGCCTGTTTTGAAACTCTGCACAGAAAGTGTTTGCAGACTGCTGAATCCACACACGGGTTTAACTCTGGAAGTTGAGTGCTCACATTGACAACCGTTCTGTTAGATAGCTGCGTTTTGGATTTAGAAGCAGATATTTCCCTGGGCTTTCTGCTGTTTCTTCCATATGCCGGTATTGGGCTGAAAACGCCTGTTTTGAAACTCTGCACAGAAAGTGTTTGCAGACTGCTGAATCCACACACGGGTTTAACTCTGGAAGTTGAGTGCACACATTGACAACCGTTCTGTTAGATAGCTGCGGTTTGGATTTAGAAGCAGATATTTCCCTGTGCTTTCTGCTGTTTCTTCCATATGCCGGTAAAGGGCTGAAAACGTCTGTTTTGAAACTCTGCACAGAAAGTGTTTGCAGACTGCTGAATCCACACACGGGTTTAACTCTGGAAGTTGAGTGCACACATTGACAACCGTTCTGTTAGATAGCTGCGTTTTGGATTTAGAAGCAGATATTTCCCGGGGTTTCTGCTGTTTCTTCCATATGCCGGTATTGGGCTGAAAACGCCTGTTTTGAAACTCTGCACAGAAAGTGTTTGCAGACTGCTGAATCCACACACGGGTTTAACTCTGGAAGTTGAGTGCACACATTGACAACCGTTCTGATAGATAGCTGCGTTTTGGATTTAGAAGCAGATATTTCCCTGGGCTTTCTGCTGTTTCTTCCATATGCCGGTAATGGGCTGAAAACGTCTGTTTTGAAACTCTGCACAGAAAGTGTTTGCAGACTGCTGAATCCACACACGGGTTTAACTCTGGAAGTTGAGGGCACACATTGACAACCGTTCTGTTAGATAGCTGCGTTTTGGATTTAGAAGCAGATATTTCCCTGGGCTTTCTGCTGTTTCTTCCGTATGCCGGTAACGGGCTGAAAACGCCTGTTTTGAAACTCTGCACAGAAAGTGTTTGCAGACTGCTGAATCCACACACGGGTTTAACTCTGGAAGTTGAGTGCACACATTGACAACCGTTCTGTTAGATAGCTGCGTTTTGGATTTAGAATCAGATATTTCCCTGGGCTTTCTGCTGTTTCTTCCATATGCCGGAATTGGGCTGAAAACGCCTGTTTTGAAACTCTGCACAGAAAGTGTTTGCAGACTGCTGAATCCACACACGGGTTTAACTCTGGAAGTTGAGTGCACACATTGACAACCGTTCTGTTAGATAGCTGCGTTTTGGATTTAGAAGCAGATATTTCCCTGGGCTTTCTGCTGTTTCTTCCATATGCCGGTATTGGGCTGAAAACGCCTGTTTTGAAACTCTGCACAGAAAGTGTTTGCAGACTGCTGAATCCACACACGGGTTTAACTCTGGAAGTTGAGTGCACACATTGACAACCGTTCTGTTAGATAGCTGCGTTTTGGATTTAGAAGCAGATATTTCCCTGTGCTTTCTGCTGTTTCTTCCATATGCCGGTATTGGGCTGAAAACGTCTGTTTTGGGACTCTGCAGAGAAAGTGTTTGCAGACTGCTGAATCCACACATGGGTTTAACTCTGGAAGTTGAGTGCACACATTGACAACCGTTCTGTTAGATAGCTGCGTTTTGGATTTAGAAGCAGATATTTCCCTGGGCTTTCTGCTGTTTCTTCCATATGCCGGTATTGGGCTGAAAACGCCTGTTTTGAAACTCTGCACAGAAAGAATTTGCAGACTGCTGAATCCACACACGGGTTTAACTCTGGAAGTTGAGTGCACACATTGACAACCGTTCTGTTAGATAGCTGCTTTTTGGATTTAGAAGCAGATATTTCCCTGGGCTTTCTGCTGTTTCTTCCATATGCCGGTAATGGGCTGAAAACGTCTGTTTTGAAACTCTGCACAGAAAGTGTTTGCAGACTGCTGAATCCACACACGGGTTTAACTCTGGAAGTTGAGTGCACACATTGACAACCGTTCTGTTAGATAGCTGCGTTTTGGATTTAGAAGCAGATATTTCCCTGGGCTTTCTGCTGTTTCTTCCATATGCCGGTATTGGGCTGAAAACGCCTGTTTTGAAACTCTGCACAGAAAGTGTTTGCAGACTGCTGAATCCACACACGGGTTTAACTCTGGAAGTTGAGTGCACACATTGACAACCGTTCTGTTAGATAGCTGCGTTTTGGATTTAGAAGCAGATATTTCCCTGTGCTTTCTGCTGTTTCTTCCATATGCCGGTATTGGGCTGAAAACGCCTGTTTTGAAACTCTGCACAGAAAGTGTTTGCAGACTGCTGAATCCACACACGGGTTTAACTCTGGAAGTTGAGTGCTCACATTGACAACCGTTCTGTTAGATAGCTGCGTTTTGGATTTAGAAGCAGATATTTCCCTGGGCTTTCTGCTGTTTCTTCCATATGCCGGTATTGGGCTGAAAACGCCTGTTTTGAAACTCTGCAGAGAAAGTGTTTGCAGACTGCTGAATCCACACACGGGTTTAACTCTGGAAGTTGAGTGCACACATTGACAACCGTTCTGTTAGATAGCTGCGTTTTGGATTTAGAAGCAGATATTTCCCTGTGCTTTCTGCTGTTTCTTCCATATGCCGGTAATGGGCTGAAAACGTCTGTTTTGAAACTCTGCACAGAAAGTGTTTGCAGACTGCTGAATCCACACACGGGTTTAACTCTGGAAGTTGAGTGCACACATTGACAACCGTTCTGTTAGATAGCTGCGTTTTGGATTTAGAAGCAGATATTTCCCTGGGCTTTCTGCTGTTTCTTCCATATGCCGGTATTGGGCTGAAAACGCCTGTTTTGAAACTCTGCACAGAAAGTGTTTGCAGACTGCTGAATCCACACACCGGTTTAACTCTGGAAGTTGAGTGCACACATTGACAACCGTTATGTTAGATAGCTGCGTTTTGGATTTAGAAGCAGATATTTCCCTGGGCTTTCTGCTGTTTCTTCCATATGCCGGTATTGGGCTGAAAACGCCTGTTTTGAAACTCTGCACAGAAAGTGTTTGCAGACTGCTGAATCCACACACGGGTTTAACTCTGGAAGTTGAGTGCTCACATTGACAACCGTTCTGTTAGATAGCTGCGTTTTGGATTTAGAAGCAGATATTTCCCTGTGCTTTCTGCTGTTTCTTCCATATGCCGGTATTGGGCTGAAAACGCCTGTTTTGAAACTCTGCACAGAAAGTGTTTGCAGACTGCTGAATCCACACACGGGTTTAACTCTGGAAGTTGAGTGCTCACATTGACAACCGTTCTGTTAGATAGCTGCTTTTTGGATTTAGAAGCAGATATTTCCCTGGGCTTTCTGCTGTTTCTTCCATATGCCGGTAATGGGCTGAAAACGTCTGTTTTGAAACTCTGCACAGAAAGTGTTTGCAGACTGCTGAATCCACACACGGGTTTAACTCTGGAAGTTGAGTGCACACATTGACAACCGTTCTGTTAGATAGCTGCGTTTTGGATTTAGAAGCAGATATTTCCCTGGGCTTTCTGCTGTTTCTTCCATATGCCGGTATTGGGCTGAAAACGCCTGTTTTGAAACTCTGCACAGAAAGTGTTTGCAGACTGCTGAATCCACACACGGGTTTAACTCTGGAAGTTGAGTGCACACATTGACAACCGTTCTGTTAGATAGCTGCGTTTTGGATTTAGAAGCAGATATTTCCCTGTGCTTTCTGCTGTTTCTTCCATATGCCGGTATTGGGCTGAAAACGCCTGTTTTGAAACTCTGCACAGAAAGTGTTTGCAGACTGCTGAATCCACACACGGGTTTAACTCTGGAAGTTGAGTGCTCACATTGACAACCGTTCTGTTAGATAGCTGCGTTTTGGATTTAGAAGCAGATATTTCCCTGGGCTTTCTGCTGTTTCTTCCATATGCCGGTATTGGGCTGAAAACGCCTGTTTTGAAACTCTGCAGAGAAAGTGTTTGCAGACTGCTGAATCCACACACGGGTTTAACTCTGGAAGTTGAGTGCACACATTGACAACCGTTCTGTTAGATAGCTGCGTTTTGGATTTAGAAGCAGATATTTCCCTGTGCTTTCTGCTGTTTCTTCCATATGCCGGTAATGGGCTGAAAACGTCTGTTTTGAAACTCTGCACAGAAAGTGTTTGCAGACTGCTGAATCCACACACGGGTTTAACTCTGGAAGTTGAGTGCACACATTGACAACCGTTCTGTTAGATAGCTGCGTTTTGGATTTAGAAGCAGATATTTCCCTGGGCTTTCTGCTGTTTCTTCCATATGCCGGTATTGGGCTGAAAACGCCTGTTTTGAAACTCTGCACAGAAAGTGTTTGCAGACTGCTGAATCCACACACCGGTTTAACTCTGGAAGTTGAGTGCACACATTGACAACCGTTATGTTAGATAGCTGCGTTTTGGATTTAGAAGCAGATATTTCCCTGGGCTTTCTGCTGTTTCTTCCATATGCCGGTATTGGGCTGAAAACGCCTGTTTTGAAACTCTGCACAGAAAGTGTTTGCAGACTGCTGAATCCACACACGGGTTTAACTCTGGAAGTTGAGTGCTCACATTGACAACCGTTCTGTTAGATAGCTGCGTTTTGGATTTAGAAGCAGATATTTCCCTGTGCTTTCTGCTGTTTCTTCCATATGCCGGTATTGGGCTGAAAACGCCTGTTTTGAAACTCTGCACAGAAAGTGTTTGCAGACTGCTGAATTCACACACGGGTTTAACTCTGGAAGTTGAGTGCTCACATTGACAACCGTTCTGTTAGATAGCTGCGTTTTGGATTTAGAAGCAGATATTTCCCTGGGCTTTCTGCTGTTTCTTCCATATGCCGGTATTGGGCTGAAAACGCCTGTTTTGAAACTCTGCACAGAAAGTGTTTGCAGACTGCTGAATCCACACACGGGTTTAACTCTGGAAGTTGAGTGCACACATTGACAACCGTTCTGTTAGATAGCTGCGTTTTGGATTTAGAAGCAGATATTTCCCTGGGCTTTCTGCTGTTTCTTCCATATGCCGGTATTGGGCTGAAAAGGCCTGTTTTGAAACTCTGCACAGAAAGTGTTTCCAGACTGCTGAATCCACACACGGGTTTAACTCTGGAAGTTGAGTGCACACATTGACAACCGTTCTGTTAGATAGCTGCGTTTTGGATTTAGAAGCAGATATTTCCCTGTGCTTTCTGCTGTTTCTTCCATATGCCGGTATTGGGCTGAAAACGCCTGTTTTGAAACTCTGCACAGAAAGTGTTTGCAGACTGCTGAATCCACACACGGGTTTAACTCTGGAAGTTGAGTGCTCACATTGACAACCGTTCTGTTAGATAGCTGCGTTTTGGATTTAGAAGCAGATATTTCCCTGGGCTTTCTGCTGTTTCTTCCATATGCCGGTATTGGGCTGAAAACGCCTGTTTTGAAACTCTGCACAGAAAGTGTTTGCAGACTGCTGAATCCACACACGGGTTTAACTCTGGAAGTTGAGTGCACACATTGACAACCGTTCTGTTAGATAGCTGCGGTTTGGATTTAGAAGCAGATATTTCCCTGTGCTTTCTGCTGTTTCTTCCATATGCCGGTAAAGGGCTGAAAACGTCTGTTTTGAAACTCTGCACAGAAAGTGTTTGCAGACTGCTGAATCCACACACGGGTTTAACTCTGGAAGTTGAGTGCACACATTGACAACCGTTCTGTTAGATAGCTGCGTTTTGGATTTAGAAGCAGATATTTCCCGGGGTTTCTGCTGTTTCTTCCATATGCCGGTATTGGGCTGAAAACGCCTGTTTTGAAACTCTGCACAGAAAGTGTTTGCAGACTGCTGAATCCACACACGGGTTTAACTCTGGAAGTTGAGTGCACACATTGACAACCGTTCTGATAGATAGCTGCGTTTTGGATTTAGAAGCAGATATTTCCCTGGGCTTTCTGCTGTTTCTTCCATATGCCGGTAATGGGCTGAAAACGTCTGTTTTGAAACTCTGCACAGAAAGTGTTTGCAGACTGCTGAATCCACACACGGGTTTAACTCTGGAAGTTGAGGGCACACATTGACAACCGTTCTGTTAGATAGCTGCGTTTTGGATTTAGAAGCAGATATTTCCCTGGGCTTTCTGCTGTTTCTTCCGTATGCCGGTAACGGGCTGAAAACGCCTGTTTTGAAACTCTGCACAGAAAGTGTTTGCAGACTGCTGAATCCACACACGGGTTTAACTCTGGAAGTTGAGTGCACACATTGACAACCGTTCTGTTAGATAGCTGCGTTTTGGATTTAGAATCAGATATTTCCCTGGGCTTTCTGCTGTTTCTTCCATATGCCGGAATTGGGCTGAAAACGCCTGTTTTGAAACTCTGCACAGAAAGTGTTTGCAGACTGCTGAATCCACACACGGGTTTAACTCTGGAAGTTGAGTGCACACATTGACAACCGTTCTGTTAGATAGCTGCGTTTTGGATTTAGAAGCAGATATTTCCCTGGGCTTTCTGCTGTTTCTTCCATATGCCGGTATTGGGCTGAAAACGCCTGTTTTGAAACTCTGCACAGAAAGTGTTTGCAGACTGCTGAATCCACACACGGGTTTAACTCTGGAAGTTGAGTGCACACATTGACAACCGTTCTGTTAGATAGCTGCGTTTTGGATTTAGAAGCAGATATTTCCCTGTGCTTTCTGCTGTTTCTTCCATATGCCGGTATTGGGCTGAAAACGTCTGTTTGGGACTCTGCAGAGAAAGTGTTTGCAGACTGCTGAATCCACACATGGGTTTAACTCTGGAAGTTGAGTGCACACATTGACAACCGTTCTGTTAGATAGCTGCGTTTTGGATTTAGAAGCAGATATTTCCCTGGGCTTTCTGCTGTTTCTTCCATATGCCGGTATTGGGCTGAAAACGCCTGTTTTGAAACTCTGCACAGAAAGAATTTGCAGACTGCTGAATCCACACACGGGTTTAACTCTGGAAGTTGAGTGCACACATTGACAACCGTTCTGTTAGATAGCTGCTTTTTGGATTTAGAAGCAGATATTTCCCTGGGCTTTCTGCTGTTTCTTCCATATGCCGGTAATGGGCTGAAAACGTCTGTTTTGAAACTCTGCACAGAAAGTGTTTGCAGACTGCTGAATCCACACACGGGTTTAACTCTGGAAGTTGAGTGCACACATTGACAACCGTTCTGTTAGATAGCTGCGTTTTGGATTTAGAAGCAGATATTTCCCTGGGCTTTCTGCTGTTTCTTCCATATGCCGGTATTGGGCTGAAAACGCCTGTTTTGAAACTCTGCACAGAAAGTGTTTGCAGACTGCTGAATCCACACACGGGTTTAACTCTGGAAGTTGAGTGCAGACATTGACAACCGTTCTGTTAGATAGCTGCGTTTTGGATTTAGAAGCAGATATTTCCCTGTGCTTTCTGCTGTTTCTTCCATATGCCGGTATTGGGCTGAAAACGCCTGTTTTGAAACTCTGCACAGAAAGTGTTTGCAGACTGCTGAATCCACACACGGGTTTAACTCTGGAAGTTGAGTGCTCACATTGACAACCGTTCTGTTAGATAGCTGCGTTTTGGATTTAGAAGCAGATATTTCCCTGGGCTTTCTGCTGTTTCTTCCATATGCCGGTATTGGGCTGAAAACGCCTGTTTTGAAACTCTGCAGAGAAAGTGTTTGCAGACTGCTGAATCCACACACGGGTTTAACTCTGGAAGTTGAGTGCACACATTGACAACCGTTCTGTTAGATAGCTGCGTTTTGGATTTAGAAGCAGATATTTCCCTGTGCTTTCTGCTGTTTCTTCCATATGCCGGTAATGGGCTGAAAACGTCTGTTTTGAAACTCTGCACAGAAAGTGTTTGCAGACTGCTGAATCCACACACGGGTTTAACTCTGGAAGTTGAGTGCACACATTGACAACCGTTCTGTTAGATAGCTGCGTTTTGGATTTAGAAGCAGATATTTCCCTGGGCTTTCTGCTGTTTCTTCCATATGCCGGTATTGGGCTGAAAACGCCTGTTTTGAAACTCTGCACAGAAAGTGTTTGCAGACTGCTGAATCCACACACGGGTTTAACTCTGGAAGTTGAGTGCACACATTGACAACCGTTCTGATAGATAGCTGCGTTTTGGATTTAGAAGCAGATATTTCCCTGGGCTTTCTGCTGTTTCTTCCATATGCCGGTATTGGGCTGAAAACGTCTGTTTTGAAACTCTGCACAGAAAGTGTTTGCAGACTGCTGAATCCACACACGGGTTTAACTCTGGAAGTTGAGTGCACACATTGACAACCGTTCTGTTAGATAGCTGCGTTTTGGATTTAGAAGCAGATATTTCCCTGGGCTTTCTGCTGTTTCTTCCATATGCCGGTAATGGGCTGAAAACGTCTGTTTTGAAACTCTGCACAGAAAGTGTTTGCAGACTGCTGAATCCACACACGGGTTTAACTCTGGAAGTTGAGTGCACACATTGACAACCGTTCTGTTAGATAGCTGCGTTTTGGATTTAGAAGCAGATATTTCCCTGGGCTTTCTGCTGTTTCTTCCATATGCCGGTATTGGGCTGAAAACGCCTGTTTTGAAACTCTGCACAGAAAGTGTTTGCAGACTGCTGAATCCACACACGGGTTTAACTCTGGAAGTTGAGTGCACACATTGACAACCGTTCTGATAGATAGCTGCGTTTTGGATTTAGAAGCAGATATTTCCCTGGGCTTTCTGCTGTTTCTTCCATATGCCGGTAATGGGCTGAAAACGTCTGTTTTGAAACTCTGCACAGAAAGTGTTTGCAGACTGCTGAATCCACACACGGGTTTAACTCTGGAAGTTGAGGGCACACATTGACAACCGTTCTGTTAGATAGCTGCGTTTTGGATTTAGAAGCAGATATTTCCCTGGGCTTTCTGCTGTTTCTTTCGTATGCCGGTAACGGGCTGAAAACGCCTGTTTTGAAACTCTGCACAGAAAGTGTTTGCAGACTGCTGAATCCACACACGGGTTTAACTCTGGAAGTTGAGTGCACACATTGACAACCGTTCTGTTAGATAGCTGCGTTTTGGATTTAGAATCAGATATTTCCCTGGGCTTTCTGCTGTTTCTTCCATATGCCGGTATTGGGCTGAAAACGCCTGTTTTGAAACTCTGCACAGAAAGTGTTTGCAGACTGCTGAATCCACACACGGGTTTAACTCTGGAAGTTGAGTGCACACATTGACAACCGTTCTGTTAGATAGCTGCGTTTTGGATTTAGAAGCAGATATTTCCCTGGGCTTTCTGCTGTTTCTTCCATATGCCGGTATTGGGCTGAAAACGCCTGTTTTGAAACTCTGCACAGAAAGTGTTTGCAGACTGCTGAATCCACACACGGGTTTAACTCTGGAAGTTGAGTGCACACATTGACAACCGTTCTGTTAGATAGCTGCGTTTTGGATTTAGAAGCAGATATTTCCCTGTGCTTTCTGCTGTTTCTTCCATATGCCGGTATTGGGCTGAAAACGTCTGTTTTGGGACTCTGCAGAGAAAGTGTTTGCAGACTGCTGAATACACATATGGGTTTAACTCTGGAAGTTGAGTGCACACATTGACAACCGTTCTGTTAGATAGCTGCGTTTTGGATTTAGAAGCAGATATTTCCCTGGGCTTTCTGCTGTTTCTTCCATATGCCGGTATTGGGCTGAAAACGCCTGTTTTGAAAATCTGCACAGAAAGAGTTTGCAGACTGCTGAATCCACACACGGGTTTAACTCTGGAAGTTGAGTGCACACATTGACAACCGTTCTGTTAGATAGCTGCTTTTTGGATTTAGAAGCAGATATTTCCCTGTGCTTTCTGCTGTTTCTTCCATATGCCGGTAATGGGCTGAAAACGTCTGTTTTGAAACTCTGCACAGAAAGTGTTTGCAGACTGCTGAATCCACACACGGGTTTAACTCTGGAAGTTGAGTGCACACATTGACAACCGTTCTGTTAGATAGCTGCGTTTTGGATTTAGAAGCAGATATTTCCCTGGGCTTTCTGCTGTTTCTTCCATATGCCGGTATTGGGCTGAAAACGCCTGTTTTGAAACTCTGCACAGAAAGTGTTTGCAGACTGCTGAATCCACACACGGGTTTAACTCTGGAAGTTGAGTGCACACATTGACAACCGTTCTGTTAGATAGCTGCGTTTTGGATTTAGAAGCAGATATTTCCCTGTGCTTTCTGCTGTTTCTTCCATATGCCGGTATTGGGCTGAAAACGCCTGTTTTGAAACTCTGCACAGAAAGTGTTTGCAAACTGCTGAATCCACACACGGGTTTAACTCTGGAAGTTGAGTGATCACATTGACAACCGTTCTGTTAGATAGCTGCGTTTTGGATTTAGAAGCAGATATTTCCCTGGGCTTTCTGCTGTTTCTTCCATATGCCGGTATTGGGCTGAAAACGCCTGTTTTGAAACTCTGCACAGAAAGTGTTTGCAGACTGCTGAATCCACACACGGGTTTAACTCTGGAAGTTGAGTGCACACATTGACAACCGTTCTGTTAGATAGCTGCGTTTTGGATTTAGAAGCAGATATTTCCCTGTGCTTTCTGCTGTTTCTTCCATATGCCGGTAACGGGCTGAAAACGTCTGTTTTGAAACTCTGCACAGAAAGTGTTTGCAGACTGCTGAATCCACACACGGGTTTAACTCTGGAAGTTGAGTGCACACATTGACAACCGTTCTGTTAGATAGCTGCGTTTTGGATTTAGAATCAGATATTTCCCTGGGCTATCTGCTGTTTCTTCCATATGCCGGTATTGGGCTGAAAACGCCTGTTTTGAAACTCTGCACAGAAAGTGTTTGCAGACTGCTGAATCCACACACGGGTTTAACTCTGGAAGTTGAGTGCACACATTGACAACCGTTCTGTTAGATAGCTGCGTTTTGGATTTAGAAGCAGATATTTCCCTGGGCTTTCTGCTGTTTCTTCCATATGCCGGTATTGGGCTGAAAACGCCTGTTTTGAAACTCTGCACAGAAAGTGTTTGCAGACTGCTGAATCCACACACCGGTTTAACTCTGGAAGTTGAGTGCACACATTGACAACCGTTATGTTAGATAGCTGCGTTTTGGATTTAGAAGCAGATATTTCCCTGGGCTTTCTGCTGTTTCTTCCATATGCCGGTATTGGGCTGAAAACGCCTGTTTTGAAACTCTGCACAGAAAGTGTTTGCAGACTGCTGAATCCACACACGGGTTTAACTCTGGAAGTTGAGTGCTCACATTGACAACCGTTCTGTTAGATAGCTGCGTTTTGGATTTAGAAGCAGATATTTCCCTGTGCTTTCTGCTGTTTCTTCCATATGCCGGTATTGGGCTGAAAACGCCTGTTTTGAAACTCTGCACAGAAAGTGTTTGCAGACTGCTGAATCCACACACGGGTTTAACTCTGGAAGTTGAGTGCTCACATTGACAACCGTTCTGTTAGATAGCTGCGTTTTGGATTTAGAAGCAGATATTTCCCTGGGCTTTCTGCTGTTTCTTCCATATGCCGGTATTGGGCTGAAAACGCCTGTTTTGAAACTCTGCACAGAAAGTGTTTGCAGACTGCTGAATCCACACACGGGTTTAACTCTGGAAGTTGAGTGCACACATTGACAACCGTTCTGTTAGATAGCTGCGTTTTGGATTTAGAAGCAGATATTTCCCTGGGCTTTCTGCTGTTTCTTCCATATGCCGGTATTGGGCTGAAAACGCCTGTTTTGAAACTCTGCACAGAAAGTGTTTGCAGACTGCTGAATCCACACACGGGTTTAACTCTGGAAGTTGAGTGCACACATTGACAACCGTTCTGTTAGATAGCTGCGTTTTGGATTTAGAAGCAGATATTTCCCTGTGCTTTCTGCTGTTTCTTCCATATGCCGGTATTGGGCTGAAAACGCCTGTTTTGAAACTCTGCACAGAAAGTGTTTGCAGACTGCTGAATCCACACACGGGTTTAACTCTGGAAGTTGAGTGCTCACATTGACAACCGTTCTGTTAGATAGCTGCGTTTTGGATTTAGAAGCAGATATTTCCCTGGGCTTTCTGCTGTTTCTTCCATATGCCGGTATTGGGCTGAAAACGCCTGTTTTGAAACTCTGCACAGAAAGTGTTTGCAGACTGCTGAATCCACACACGGGTTTAACTCTGGAAGTTGAGTGCACACATTGACAACCGTTCTGTTAGATAGCTGCGGTTTGGATTTAGAAGCAGATATTTCCCTGTGCTTTCTGCTGTTTCTTCCATATGCCGGTAAAGGGCTGAAAACTTCTGTTTTGAAACTCTGCACAGAAAGTGTTTGCAGACTGCTGAATCCACACACGGGTTTAACTCTGGAAGTTGAGTGCACACATTGACAACCGTTCTGTTAGATAGCTGCGTTTTGGATTTAGAAGCAGATATTTCCCGGGGTTTCTGCTGTTTCTTCCATATGCCGGTATTGGGCTGAAAACGCCTGTTTTGAAACTCTGCACAGAAAGTGTTTGCAGACTGCTGAATCCACACACGGGTTTAACTCTGGAAGTTGAGTGCACACATTGACAACCGTTCTGATAGATAGCTGCGTTTTGGATTTAGAAGCAGATATTTCCCTGGGCTTTCTGCTGTTTCTTCCATATGCCGGTAATGGGCTGAAAACGTCTGTTTTGAAACTCTGCACAGAAAGTGTTTGCAGACTGCTGAATCCACACACGGGTTTAACTCTTGAAGTTGAGGGCACACATTGACAACCGTTCTGTTAGATAGCTGCGTTTTGGATTTAGAAGCAGATATTTCCCTGGGCTTTCTGCTGTTTCTTCCGTATGCCGGTAACGGGCTGAAAACGCCTGTTTTGAAACTCTGCACAGAAAGTGTTTGCAGACTGCTGAATCCACACACGGGTTTAACTCTGGAAGTTGAGTGCACACATTGACAACCGTTCTGTTAGATAGCTGCGTTTTGGATTTAGAAGCAGATATTTCCCTGGGCTTTCTGCTGTTTCTTCCATATGCCGGTATTGGGCTGAAAACGCCTGTTTTGAAACTCTGCACAGAAAGTGTTTGCAGACTGCTGAATCCACACACGGGTTTAACTCTGGAAGTTGAGTGCACACATTGACAACCGTTCTGTTAGATAGCTGCGTTTTGGATTTAGAAGCAGATATTTCCCTGTGCTTTCTGCTGTTTCTTCCATATGCCGGTATTGGGCTGAAAACGCCTGTTTTGAAACTCTGCACAGAAAGTGTTTGCAGACTGCTGAATCCACACACGGGTTTAACTCTGGAAGTTGAGTGCTCACATTGACAACCGTTCTGTTAGATAGCTGCGTTTTGGATTTAGAAGCAGATATTTCCCTGGGCTTTCTGCTGTTTCTTCCATATGCCGGTATTGGGCTGAAAACGCCTGTTTTGAAACTCTGCAGAGAAAGTGTTTGCAGACTGCTGAATCCACACACGGGTTTAACTCTGGAAGTTGAGTGCACACATTGACAACCGTTCTGTTAGATAGCTGCGTTTTGGATTTAGAAGCAGATATTTCCCTGTGCTTTCTGCTGTTTCTTCCATATGCCGGTAATGGGCTGAAAACGTCTGTTTTGAAACTCTGCACAGAAAGTGTTTGCAGACTGCTGAATCCACACACGGGTTTAACTCTGGAAGTTGAGTGCACACATTGACAACCGTTCTGTTAGATAGCTGCGTTTTGGATTTAGAAGCAGATATTTCCCTGGGCTTTCTGCTGTTTCTTCCATATGCCGGTATTGGGCTGAAAACGCCTGTTTTGAAACTCTGCACAGAAAGTGTTTGCAGACTGCTGAATCCACACACGGGTTTAACTCTGGAAGTTGAGTGCACACATTGACAACCGTTCTGATAGATAGCTGCGTTTTGGATTTAGAAGCAGATATTTCCCTGGGCTTTCTGCTGTTTCTTCCATATGCCGGTATTGGGCTGAAAACGTCTGTTTTGAAACTCTGCACAGAAAGTGTTTGCAGACTGCTGAATCCACACACGGGTTTAACTCTGGAAGTTGAGTGCACACATTGACAACCGTTCTGTTAGATAGCTGCGTTTTGGATTTAGAAGCAGATATTTCCCTGGGCTTTCTGCTGTTTCTTCCATATGCCGGTAATGGGCTGAAAACGTCTGTTTTGAAACTCTGCACAGAAAGTGTTTGCAGACTGCTGAATCCACACACGGGTTTAACTCTGGAAGTTGAGTGCACACATTGACAACCGTTCTGTTAGATAGCTGCGTTTTGGATTTAGAAGCAGATATTTCCCTGGGCTTTCTGCTGTTTCTTCCATATGCCGGTATTGGGCTGAAAACGCCTGTTTTGAAACTCTGCACAGAAAGTGTTTGCAGACTGCTGAATCCACACACGGGTTTAACTCTGGAAGTTGAGTGCACACATTGACAACCGTTCTGATAGATAGCTGCGTTTTGGATTTAGAAGCAGATATTTCCCTGGGCTTTCTGCTGTTTCTTCCATATGCCGGTAATGGGCTGAAAACGTCTGTTTTGAAACTCTGCACAGAAAGTGTTTGCAGACTGCTGAATCCACACACGGGTTTAACTCTGGAAGTTGAGGGCACACATTGACAACCGTTCTGTTAGATAGCTGCGTTTTGGATTTAGAAGCAGATATTTCCCTGGGCTTTCTGCTGTTTCTTTCGTATGCCGGTAACGGGCTGAAAACGCCTGTTTTGAAACTCTGCACAGAAAGTGTTTGCAGACTGCTGAATCCACACACGGGTTTAACTCTGGAAGTTGAGTGCACACATTGACAACCGTTCTGTTAGATAGCTGCGTTTTGGATTTAGAATCAGATATTTCCCTGGGCTTTCTGCTGTTTCTTCCATATGCCGGTATTGGGCTGAAAACGCCTGTTTTGAAACTCTGCACAGAAAGTGTTTGCAGACTGCTGAATCCACACACGGGTTTAACTCTGGAAGTTGAGTGCACACATTGACAACCGTTCTGTTAGATAGCTGCGTTTTGGATTTAGAAGCAGATATTTCCCTGTGCTTTCTGCTGTTTCTTCCATATGCCGGTATTGGGCTGAAAACGCCTGTTTTGAAACTCTGCACAGAAAGTGTTTGCAGACTGCTGAATCCACACACGGGTTTAACTCTGGAAGTTGAGTGCTCACATTGACAACCGTTCTGTTAGATAGCTGCGTTTTGGATTTAGAAGCAGATATTTCCCTGGGCTTTCTGCTGTTTCTTCCATATGCCGGTATTGGGCTGAAAACGCCTGTTTTGAAACTCTGCAGAGAAAGTGTTTGCAGACTGCTGAATCCACACACGGGTTTAACTCTGGAAGTTGAGTGCACACATTGACAACCGTTCTGTTAGATAGCTGCGTTTTGGATTTAGAAGCAGATATTTCCCTGTGCTTTCTGCTGTTTCTTCCATATGCCGGTAATGGGCTGAAAACGTCTGTTTTGAAACTCTGCACAGAAAGTGTTTGCAGACTGCTGAATCCACACACGGGTTTAACTCTGGAAGTTGAGTGCACACATTGACAACCGTTCTGTTAGATAGCTGCGTTTTGGATTTAGAAGCAGATATTTCCCTGGGCTTTCTGCTGTTTCTTCCATATGCCGGTATTGGGCTGAAAACGCCTGTTTTGAAACTCTGCACAGAAAGTGTTTGCAGACTGCTGAATCCACACACGGGTTTAACTCTGGAAGTTGAGTGCACACATTGACAACCGTTCTGATAGATAGCTGCGTTTTGGATTTAGAAGCAGATATTTCCCTGGGCTTTCTGCTGTTTCTTCCATATGCCGGTATTGGGCTGAAAACGTCTGTTTTGAAACTCTGCACAGAAAGTGTTTGCAGACTGCTGAATCCACACACGGGTTTAACTCTGGAAGTTGAGTGCACACATTGACAACCGTTCTGTTAGATAGCTGCGTTTTGGATTTAGAAGCAGATATTTCCCTGGGCTTTCTGCTGTTTCTTCCATATGCCGGTAATGGGCTGAAAACGTCTGTTTTGAAACTCTGCACAGAAAGTGTTTGCAGACTGCTGAATCCACACACGGGTTTAACTCTGGAAGTTGAGTGCACACATTGACAACCGTTCTGTTAGATAGCTGCGTTTTGGATTTAGAAGCAGATATTTCCCTGGGCTTTCTGCTGTTTCTTCCATATGCCGGTATTGGGCTGAAAACGCCTGTTTTGAAACTCTGCACAGAAAGTGTTTGCAGACTGCTGAATCCACACACGGGTTTAACTCTGGAAGTTGAGTGCACACATTGACAACCGTTCTGATAGATAGCTGCGTTTTGGATTTAGAAGCAGATATTTCCCTGGGCTTTCTGCTGTTTCTTCCATATGCCGGTAATGGGCTGAAAACGTCTGTTTTGAAACTCTGCACAGAAAGTGTTTGCAGACTGCTGAATCCACACACGGGTTTAACTCTGGAAGTTGAGGGCACACATTGACAACCGTTCTGTTAGATAGCTGCGTTTTGGATTTAGAAGCAGATATTTCCCTGGGCTTTCTGCTGTTTCTTTCGTATGCCGGTAACGGGCTGAAAACGCCTGTTTTGAAACTCTGCACAGAAAGTGTTTGCAGACTGCTGAATCCACACACGGGTTTAACTCTGGAAGTTGAGTGCACACATTGACAACCGTTCTGTTAGATAGCTGCGTTTTGGATTTAGAATCAGATATTTCCCTGGGCTTTCTGCTGTTTCTTCCATATGCCGGTATTGGGCTGAAAACGCCTGTTTTGAAACTCTGCACAGAAAGTGTTTGCAGACTGCTGAATCCACACACGGGTTTAACTCTGGAAGTTGAGTGCACACATTGACAACCGTTCTGTTAGATAGCTGCGTTTTGGATTTAGAAGCAGATATTTCCCTGGGCTTTCTGCTGTTTCTTCCATATGCCGGTATTGGGCTGAAAACGCCTGTTTTGAAACTCTGCACAGAAAGTGTTTGCAGACTGCTGAATCCACACACGGGTTTAACTCTGGAAGTTGAGTGCACACATTGACAACCGTTCTGTTAGATAGCTGCGTTTTGGATTTAGAAGCAGATATTTCCCTGTGCTTTCTGCTGTTTCTTCCATATGCCGGTATTGGGCTGAAAACGTCTGTTTTGGGACTCTGCAGAGAAAGTGTTTGCAGACTGCTGAATACACATATGGGTTAACTCTGGAAGTTGAGTGCACACATTGACAACCGTTCTGTTAGATAGCTGCGTTTTGGATTTAGAAGCAGATATTTCCCTGGGCTTTCTGCTGTTTCTTCCATATGCCGGTATTGGGCTGAAAACGCCTGTTTTGAAAATCTGCACAGAAAGAGTTTGCAGACTGCTGAATCCACACACGGGTTTAACTCTGGAAGTTGAGTGCACACATTGACAACCGTTCTGTTAGATAGCTGCTTTTTGGATTTAGAAGCAGATATTTCCCTGTGCTTTCTGCTGTTTCTTCCATATGCCGGTAATGGGCTGAAAACGTCTGTTTTGAAACTCTGCACAGAAAGTGTTTGCAGACTGCTGAATCCACACACGGGTTTAACTCTGGAAGTTGAGTGCACACATTGACAACCGTTCTGTTAGATAGCTGCGTTTTGGATTTAGAAGCAGATATTTCCCTGGGCTTTCTGCTGTTTCTTCCATATGCCGGTATTGGGCTGAAAACGCCTGTTTTGAAACTCTGCACAGAAAGTGTTTGCAGACTGCTGAATCCACACACGGGTTTAACTCTGGAAGTTGAGTGCACACATTGACAACCGTTCTGTTAGATAGCTGCGTTTTGGATTTAGAAGCAGATATTTCCCTGGGCTTTCTGCTGTTTCTTCCATATGCCGGTAATGGGCTGAAAACGTCTGTTTTGAAACTCTGCACAGAAAGTGTTTGCAGACTGCTGAATCCACACACGGGTTTAACTCTGGAAGTTGAGTGCACACATTGACAACCGTTCTGTTAGATAGCTGCGTTTTGGATTTAGAAGCAGATATTTCCCTGGGCTTTCTGCTGTTTCTTCCATATGCCGGTATTGGGCTGAAAACGCCTGTTTTGAAACTCTGCACAGAAAGTGTTTGCAGACTGCTGAATCCACACACGGGTTTAACTCTGGAAGTTGAGTGCACACATTGACAACCGTTCTGTTAGATAGCTGCGTTTTGGATTTAGAAGCAGATATTTCCCTGTGCTTTCTGCTGTTTCTTCCATATGCCGGTATTGGGCTGAAAACGCCTGTTTTGAAACTCTGCACAGAAAGTGTTTGCAGACTGCTGAATCCACACACGGGTTTAACTCTGGAAGTTGAGTGCACACATTGACAACCGTTCTGATAGATAGCTGCGGTTTGGATTTAGAATCAGATATTTCCCTGGGCTTTCTGCTGTTTCTTCCATATGCCGGTAATGGGCTGAAAACGTCTGTTTTGAAACTCTGCACAGAAAGTCTTTGCAGACTGCTGAATCCACACACGGGTTTAACTCTGGAAGTTGAGTGCACACATTGACAACCGTTCTGTTAGATAGCTGCGTTTTGGATTTAGAAGCAGATATTGCCGTGTGCTTTCTGCTGTTTCTTCCATATGCCGGTATTGGGCTGAAAACGCCTGTTTTGAAACTCTGCACAGAAAGTGTTTGCAGACTGCTGAATCCACACACGGGTTTAACTCTGGAAGTTGAGTGCACACATTGACAACCATTCTGTTAGATAGCTGCGTTTTGGATTTAGAAGCAGATATTTCCCTGGGCTTTCTGCTGTTTCTTCCATATGCCGGTATTGGGCTGAAAACGCCTGTTTTGAAACTCTGCACAGAAAGTGTTTGCAGACTGCTGAATCCACACACGGGTTTAACTCTGGAAGTTGAGTGCTCACCTTGACAACCGTTCTGTTAGATAGCTGCGTTTTGGATTTAGAAGCAGATATTTCCCTGTGCTTTCTGCTGTTTCTTCCATATGCCGGTATTGGGCTGAAAACACCTGTTTTGAAACTCTGCAGAGAAAGTGTTTGCAGACTGCTGAATCCACACACGGGTTTAACTCTGGAAGTTGAGTGCACACATTGACAACCGTTCTGTTAGATAGCTGCGTTTTGGATTTAGAAGCAGATATTTCCCTGGGCTTTCTGCTGTTTCTTCCATATGCCGGTAACGGGCTGAAAACGTCTGTTTTGAAACTCTGCACAGAAAGTGTTTGCAGACTGCTGAATCCACACACGGGTTTAACTCTGGAAGTTGAGTGCACACATTGACAACCGTTCTGTTAGATAGCTGCGTTTTGGATTTAGAAGCAGATGTTTCCCTGGGCTTTCTGCTGTTTCTTCCATATGCCGGTATTGGGCTGAAAACGCCTGTTTTGAAACTCTGCACAGAAAGTGTTTGCAGACTGCTGAATCCACACACGGGTTTAACTCTGGAAGTTGAGTGCACACATTGACAACCGTTCTGTTAGATAGCTGCGTTTTGGATTTAGAAGCAGATATTTCCCTGTGCTTTCTGCTGTTTCTTCCATATGCCGGTATTAGGCTGAAAACGCCTGTTTTGAAACTCTGCACAGAAAGTGTTTGCAGACTGCTGAATCCACACACGGGTTTAACTCTGGAAGTTGAGTGCTCACATTGACAACCGTTCTGTTAGATAGCTGCGTTTTGGATTTAGAAGCAGATATTTCCCTGGGCTTTCTGCTGTTTCTTCCATATGCCGGTATTGGGCTGAAAACGCCTGTTTTGAAACTCTGCACAGAAAGTGTTTGCAGACTGCTGAATCCACACACGGGTTTAACTGTGGAAGTTGAGTGCACACATTGACAACCGTTCTGTTAGATAGCTGCGTTTTGGATTTAGAAGCAGATATTTCCCTGTGCTTTCTGCTGTTTCTTCCATATGCCGGTAATGGGCTGAAAACGTCTGTTTTGAAACTCTGCACAGAAAGTGTTTGCAGACTGCTGAATCCACACACGGGTTTAACTCTGGAAGTTGAGTGCACACATTGACAACCGTTCTGTTAGATAGCTGCGTTTTGGATTTAGAAGCAGATATTTCCCTGGGCTTTCTGCTGTTTCTTCCATATGCCGGTATTGGGCTGAAAACGCCTGTTTTGAAACTCTGCACAGAAAGTGTTTGCAGACTGCTGAATCCACACACGGGTTTAACTCTGGAAGTTGAGTGCACACATTGACAACCGTTCTGATAGATAGCTGCGTTTTGGATTTAGAAGCAGATATTTCCCTGGGCTTTCTGCTGTTTCTTCCATATGCCGGTAATGGGCTGAAAACGTCTGTTTTGAAACTCTGTACAGAAAGTGTTTGCAGACTGCTGAATCCACACACGGGTTTAACTCTGGAAGTTGAGTGCACACATTGACAACCGTTCTGTTAGATAGCTGCGTTTTGGATTTAGAAGCAGATATTTCCCTGGGCTTTCTGCTGTTTCTTCCATATGCCGGTATTGGGCTGAAAACGCCTGTTTTGAAACTCTGCACAGAAAGTGTTTGCAGACTGCTGAATCCACACACGGGTTTAACTCTGGAAGTTGAGTGCACACATTGACAACCGTTCTGTTAGATAGCTGCGTTTTGGATTTAGAAGCAGATATTTCCCTGTGCTTTCTGCTGTTTCTTCCATATGCCGGTAATGGGCTGAAAACGTCTGTTTTGAAACTCTGCACAGAAAGTGTTTGCAGACTGCTGAATCCACACACGGGTTTAACTCTGGAAGTTGAGTGCACACATTGACAACCGTTCTGTTAGATAGCTGCGTTTTGGATTTAGAAGCAGATATTTCCCTGGGCTTTCTGCTGTTTCTTCCATATGCCGGTATTGGGCTGAAAACGCCTGTTTTGAAACTCTGCACAGAAAGTGTTTGCAGACTGCTGAATCCACACACGGGTTTAACTCTGGAAGTTGAGTGCACACATTGACAACCGTTCTGTTAGATAGCTGCGTTTTGGATTTAGAAGCAGATATTTCCCTGGGCTTTCTGCTGTTTCTTCCATATGCCGGTAACGGGCTGAAAACGTCTGTTTTGAAACTCTGCACAGAAAGTGTTTGCAGACTGCTGAATCCACACACGGGTTTAACTCTGGAAGTTGAGTGCACACATTGACAACCGTTCTGTTAGATAGCTGCGTTTTGGATTTAGAATCAGATATTTCCCTGGGCTATCTGCTGTTTCTTCCATATGCCGGTATTGGGCTGAAAACGCCTGTTTTGAAACTCTGCACAGAAAGTGTTTGCAGACTGCTGAATCCACACACGGGTTTAACTCTGGAAGTTGAGTGCACACATTGACAACCGTTCTGTTAGATAGCTGCGTTTTGGATTTAGAAGCAGATATTTCCCTGGGCTTTCTGCTGTTTCTTCCATATGCCGGTATTGGGCTGAAAACGCCTGTTTTGAAACTCTGCACAGAAAGTGTTTGCAGACTGCTGAATCCACACACTGGTTTAACTCTGGAAGTTGAGTGCACACATTGACA
The DNA here is from genome assembly GCF_030222135.1 of Aotus nancymaae. NCBI lineage: Eukaryota > Metazoa > Chordata > Mammalia > Primates > Aotidae > Aotus > Aotus nancymaae. Next base: position 45,536,681 of record NW_026988455.1, on the reverse strand, counting down.
ACCGTTCTGTTAGATAGCTGCGTTTTGGATTTAGAAGCAGATATTTCCCTGGGCTTTCTGCTGTTTCTTCCATATGCCGGTATTGGGCTGAAAACGCCTGTTTTGAAACTCTGCACAGAAAGTGTTTGCAGACTGCTGAATCCACACACGGGTTTAACTCTGGAAGTTGAGTGCTCACATTGACAACCGTTCTGTTAGATAGCTGCGTTTTGGATTTAGAAGCAGATATTTCCCTGTGCTTTCTGCTGTTTCTTCCATATGCCGGTATTGGGCTGAAAACGCCTGTTTTGAAACTCTACACAGAAAGAGTTTGCAGACTGCTGAATCCACACACGGGTTTAACTCTGGAAGTTGAGTGCTCACATTGACAACCGTTCTGTTAGATAGCTGCGTTTTGGAATTAGAAGCAGATATTTCCCTGGGCTTTCTGCTGTTTCTTCCATATGCCGGTATTGGGCTGAAAACGCCTGTTTTGAAACTCTGCAGAGAAAGTGTTTGCAGACTGCTGAATCCACACACGGGTTTAACTCTGGAAGTTGAGTGCACACATTGACAACCGTTCTGTTAGATAGCTGCGTTTTGGATTTAGAAGCAGATATTTCCCTGGGCTTTCTGCTGTTTCTTCCATATGCCGGTATTGGGCTGAAAACGCCTGTTTTGAAACTCTGCACAGAAAGTGTTTGCAGACTGCTGAATCCACACACGGGTTTAACTCTGGAAGTTGAGTGCACACATTGACAACCGTTCTGTTAGATAGCTGCGTTTTGGATTTAGAAGCAGATATTTCCCTGTGCTTTCTGCTGTTTCTTCCATATGCCGGTATTGGGCTGAAAACGCCTGTTTTGAAACTCTGCACAGAAAGTGTTTGCAGACTGCTGAATCCACACACGGGTTTAACTCTGGAAGTTGAGTGCACACATTGACAACCGTTCTGTTAGATAGCTGCGTTTTGGAATTAGAAGCAGATATTTCCCTGTGCTTTCTGCTGTTTCTTCCATATGCCGGTAAAGGGCTGAAAACGTCTGTTTTGAAACTCTGCACAGAAAGTGTTTGCAGACTGCTGAATCCACACACGGGTTTAACTCTGGAAGTTGAGTGCACACATTGACAACCGTTCTGTTAGATAGCTGTGTTTTGGATTTAGAAGCAGATATTTCCCTGGGCTTTCTGCTGTTTCTTCCATATGCCGGTATTGGGCTGAAAACGCCTGTTTTGAAACTCTGCACAGAAAGTGTTTGCAGACTGCTGAATCCACACACGGGTTTAACTCTGGAAGTTGAGTGCTCACATTGACAACCGTTCTGATAGATAGCTCCGTTTTGGATTTAGAAGCAGATATTTCCCTGGGCTTTCTGCTGTTTCTTCCATATTCCGGTAATGGGCTGAAAACGTCTGTTTTGAAACTCTGCACAGAAAGTGTTTGCAGACTGCTGAATCCACACACGGGTTTAACTCTGGAAGTTGAGTGCACACATTGACAACCGTTCTGTTAGATAGCTGCGTTTTGGATTTAGAAGCAGATATTTCCCTGGGCTTTCTGCTGTTTCTTCCATATGCCGGTATTGGGCTGAAAACGCCTGTTTTGAAACTCTGCACAGAAAGTGTTTGCAGACTGCTGAATCCACACACGGGTTTAACTCTGGAAGTTGAGTGCACACATTGACAACCGTTCTGTTAGATAGCTGCGTTTTGGATTTAGAAGCACATATTTCCCTGTGCTTTCTGCTGTTTCTTCCATATGCCGGTAACGGGCTGAAAACGTCTGTTTTGAAACTCTGCACAGAAAGTGTTTGCAGACTGCTGAACCCACACACGGGTTTAACTCTGGAAGTTGAGTGCACACATTAACAACCGTTCTGTTAGATAGCTGCGTTTTGGATTTAGAATCAGATATTTCCCTGGGCTATCTGCTGTTTCTTCCATATGCCGGTATTGGGCTGAAAACGCCTGTTTTGAAACTCTGCACAGAAAGTGTTTGCAGACTGCTGAATCCACACACGGGTTTAACTCTGGAAGTTGAGTGCACACATTGACAACCGTTCTGTTAGATAGCTGCGTTTTGGATTTAGAAGCAGATATTTCCCTGGGCTTTCTGCTGTTTCTTCCATATGCCGGTATTGGGCTGAAAACGCCTGTTTTGAAACTCTGCACAGAAAGTGTTTGCAGACTGCTGAATCCACACACGGGTTTAACTCTGGAAGTTGAGTGCACACATTGACAACCGTTCTGTTAGATAGCTGCGTTTTGGATTTAGAAGCAGATATTTCCCTGTGCTTTCTGCTGTTTCTTCCATATGCCGGTATTGGGCTGAAAACGCCTGTTTTGAAACTCTGCACAGAAAGTGTTTGCAGACTGCTGAATCCACACACGGGTTTAACTCTGGAAGTTGAGTGCTCACATTGACAACCGTTCTGTTAGATAGCTGCGTTTTGGATTTAGAAGCAGATATTTCCCTGTGCTTTCTGCTGTTTCTTCCATATGCCGGTATTGGGCTGAAAACGCCTGTTTTGAAACTCTACACAGAAAGAGTTTGCAGACTGCTGAATCCACACACGGGTTTAACTCTGGAAGTTGAGTGCTCACATTGACAACCGTTCTGTTAGATAGCTGCGTTTTGGATTTAGAAGCAGATATTTCCCTGGGCTTTCTGCTGTTTCTTCCATATGCCGGTATTGGGCTGAAAACGCCTGTTTTGAAACTCTGCAGAGAAAGTGTTTGCAGACTGCTGAATCCACACACGGGTTTAACTCTGGAAGTTGAGTGCACACATTGACAACCGTTCTGTTAGATAGCTGCGTTTTGGATTTAGAAGCAGATATTTCCCTGGGCTTTCTGCTGTTTCTTCCATATGCCGGTATTGGGCTGAAAACGCCTGTTTTGAAACTCTGCACAGAAAGTGTTTGCAGACTGCTGAATCCACACACGCGTTTAACTCTGGAAGTTGAGTGCACACATTGACAACCGTTCTGTTAGATAGCTGCGTTTTGGATTTAGAAGCAGATATTTCCCTGGGCTTTCTGCTGTTTCTTCCATATGCCGGTATTGGGCTGAAAACGCCTGTTTTGAAACTCTGCACAGAAAGTGTTTGCAGACTGCTGAATCCACACACGGGTTTAACTCTGGAAGTTGAGTGCACACATTGACAACCGTTCTGTTAGATAGCTGCGTTTTGGAATTAGAAGCAGATATTTCCCTGTGCTTTCTGCTGTTTCTTCCATATGCCGGTAAAGGGCTGAAAACGTCTGTTTTGAAACTCTGCACAGAAAGTGTTTGCAGACTGCTGAATCCACACACGGGTTTAACTCTGGAAGTTGAGTGCACACATTGACAACCGTTCTGTTAGATAGCTGCGTTTTGGATTTAGAAGCAGATATTTCCCTGGGCTTTCTGCTGTTTCTTCCATATGCCGGTATTGGGCTGAAAACGCCTGTTTTGAAACTCTGCACAGAAAGTGTTTGCAGACTGCTGAATCCACACACGGGTTTAACTCTGGAAGTTGAGTGCTCACATTGACAACCGTTCTGATAGATAGCTCCGTTTTGGATTTAGAAGCAGATATTTCCCTGGGCTTTCTGCTGTTTCTTCCATATGCCGGTAATGGGCTGAAAACGCCTGTTTTGAAACTCTGCACAGAAAGTGTTTGCAGACTGCTGAATCCACACACGGGTTTAACTCTGGAAGTTGAGTGCACACATTGACAACCGTTCTGTTAGATAGCTGCGTTTTGGATTTAGAAGCAGATATTTCCCTGGGCTTTCTGCTGTTTCTTCCATATGCCGGTATTGGGCTGAAAACGCCTGTTTTGAAACTCTGCACAGAAAGTGTTTGCAGACTGCTGAATCCACACACGGGTTTAACTCTGGAAGTTGAGTGCACACATTGACAACCGTTCTGTTAGATAGCTGCGTTTTGGATTTAGAAGCAGATATTTCCCTGTGCTTTCTGCTGTTTCTTCCATATGCCGGTAACGGGCTGAAAACGTCTGTTTTGAAACTCTGCACAGAAAGTGTTTGCAGACTGCTGAATCCACACACGGGTTTAACTCTGGAAGTTGAGTGCACACATTAACAACCGTTCTGTTAGATAGCTGCGTTTTGGATTTAGAATCAGATATTTCCCTGGGCTATCTGCTGTTTCTTCCATATGCCGGTATTGGGCTGAAAACGCCTGTTTTGAAACTCTGCACAGAAAGTGTTTGCAGACTGCTGAATCCACACACGGGTTTAACTCTGGAAGTTGAGTGCTCACATTGAAAACCGTTCTGTTAGATACCTGCGTTTTGGATTTAGAAGCAGATATTTCCCTGGGCTTTCTGCTGTTTCTTCCATATGCCGGTATTGGGCTGAAAACGCCTGTTTTGAAACTCTGCAGAGAAAGTGTTTGCAGACTGCTGAATCCACACACGGGTTTAACTCTGGAAGTTGAGTGCACACATTGACACCGTTCTGTTAGATAGCTGCGTTTTGGATTTAGAAGCAGATATTTCCCTGGGCTTTCTGCTGTTTCTTCCATATGCCGGTATTGGGCTGAAAACGCCTGTTTTGAAACTCTGCACAGAAAGTGTTTGCAGACTGCTGAATCCACACACGGGTTTAACTCTGGAAGTTGAGTGCACACATTGACAACCGTTCTGTTAGATAGCTGCGTTTTGGATTTAGAAGCAGATATTTCCCTGTGCTTTCTGCTGTTTCTTCCATATGCCGGTATTGGGCTGAAAACGCCTGTTTAGAAACTCTGCACAGAAAGTGTTTGCAGACTGCTGAATCCACACACGGGTTTAACTCTGGAAGTTGAGTGCTCACATTGACAACCGTTCTGTTAGATAGCTGCGTTTTGGATTTAGAAGCAGATATTTCCCTGGGCTTTCTGCTGTTTCTTCCATATGCCGGTAACGGGCTGAAAACGCCTGTTTTGAAACTCTGCACAGAAAGTGTTTGCAGACTGCTGAATCCACACACGGGTTTAACTCTGGAAGTTGAGTGCACACATTGACAACCGTTCTGTTAGATAGCTGCGTTTTGGATTTAGAATCAGATATTTCCCTGGGCTATCTGCTGTTTCTTCCATATGCCGGTATTGGGCTGAAAACGCCTGTTTTGAAACTCTGCACAGAAAGTGTTTGCAGACTGCTGAATCCACACACGGGTTTAACTCTGGAAGTTGAGTGCACACATTGACAACCGTTCTGTTAGATAGCTGCGTTTTGGATTTAGAAGCAGATATTTCCCTGGGCTTTCTGCTGTTTCTTCCATATGCCGGTATTGGGCTGAAAACGCCTGTTTTGAAACTCTGCACAGAAAGTGTTTGCAGACTGCTGAATCCACACACGGGTTTAGCTCTGGAAGTTGAGTGCTCACATTGACAACCGTTCTGTTAGATAGCTGCGTTTTGGATTTAGAAGCAGATATTTCCCTGGGCTTTCTGCTGTTTCTTCCATATGCCGGTATTGGGCTGAAAACGCCTGTTTTGAAACTCTGCACAGAAAGTGTTTGCAGACTGCTGAATCCACACACGGGTTCAACTCTGGAAGTTGAGTGCACACATTGACAACCGTTCTGTTAGATAGCTGCGTTTTGGATTTAGAAGTAGATATTTCCCTGTGCTTTCTGCTGTTTCTTCCATATGCCGGTAATGGGCTGAAAACGTCTGTTTTGAAACTCTGCACAGAAAGTGTTTGCAGACTGCTGAATCCACACACGGGTTTAACTCTGGAAGTTGAGTGCACACATTGACAACCGTTCTGTTAGATAGCTGCGTTTTGGATTTAGAAGCAGATATTTCCCTGGGCTTTCTGCTGTTTCTTCCATATGCCGGTATTGGGCTGAAAACGCCTGTTTTGAAACTCTGCACAGAAAGTGTTTGCAGACTGCTGAATCCACACACGGGTTTAACTCTGGAAGTTGAGTGCACACATTGACAACCGTTCTGTTAGATAGCTGCGTTTTGGATTTAGAAGCAGATATTTCCCTGTGCTTTCTGCTGTTTCTTCCATATGCCGGTAACGGGCTGAAAACGTCTGTTTTGAAACTCTGCACAGAAAGTGTTTGCAGACTGCTGAATCCACACACGGGTTTAACTCTGGAAGTTGAGTGCACACATTAACAACCGTTCTGTTAGATAGCTGCGTTTTGGATTTAGAATCAGATATTTCCCTGGGCTATCTGCTGTTTCTTCCATATGCCGGTATTGGGCTGAAAACGCCTGTTTTGAAACTCTGCAGAGAAAGTGTTTGCAGACTGCTGAATCCACACACGGGTTTAACTCTGGAAGTTGAGTGCACACATTGACAACCGTTCTGATAGATAGCTGCGTTTTGGATTTAGAAGCAGATATTTCCCTGGGCTTTCTGCTGTTTCTTCCATATGCCGGTATTGGGCTGAAAACGCCTGTTTTGAAACTCTGCACAGAAAGCGTTTGCAGACTGCTGAATCCACACACGGGTTTAACTCTGGAAGTTGAGTGCACACATTGACAACCGTTCTGTTAGATAGCTGCGTTTTGGATTTAGAAGCAGATATTTCCCTTGGCTTTCTGCTGTTTCTTCCATATGCCGGTATTGGGCTGAAAACGCCTGTTTTGAAACTCTGCACAGAAAGTGTTTGCAGACTGCTGAATTCACACACGGGTTTAACTCTGGAAGTTGAGTGCTCACATTGACAACCGTTCTGTTAGATAGCTGCGTTTTGGATTTAGAAGCAGATATTTCCCTGTGCTTTCTGCTGTTTCTTCCATATGCCGGTATTGGGCTGAAAACGCCTGTTTTGAAACTCTGCACAGAAAGTGTTTGCAGACTGCTGAATCCACACACGGGTTTAACTCTGGAAGTTGAGTGCTCACATTGAAAACCGTTCTGTTAGATACCTGCGTTTTGGATTTAGAAGCAGATATTTCCCTGGGCTTTCTGCTGTTTCTTCCATATGCCGGTATTGGGCTGAAAACGCCTGTTTTGAAACTCTGCAGAGAAAGTGTTTGCAGACTGCTGAATCCACACACGGGTTTAACTCTGGAAGTTGAGTGCACACATTGACACCGTTCTGTTAGATAGCTGCGTTTTGGATTTAGAAGCAGATATTTCCCTGGGCTTTCTGCTGTTTCTTCCATATGCCGGTATTGGGCTGAAAACGCCTGTTTTGAAACTCTGCACAGAAAGTGTTTGCAGACTGCTGAATCCACACACGGGTTTAACTCTGGAAGTTGAGTGCACACATTGACAACCGTTCTGTTAGATAGCTGCGTTTTGGATTTAGAAGCAGATATTTCCCTGTGCTTTCTGCTGTTTCTTCCTTATGCCGGTATTGGGCTGAAAACGCCTGTTTAGAAACTCTGCACAGAAAGTGTTTGCAGACTGCTGAATCCACACACGGGTTTAACTCTGGAAGTTGAGTGCTCACATTGACAACCGTTCTGTTAGATAGCTGCGTTTTGGATTTAGAAGCAGATATTTCCCTGGGCTTTCTGCTGTTTCTTCCATATGCCGGTATTGGGCTGAAAACGCCTGTTTTGAAACTCTGCACAGAAAGTGTTTGCAGACTGCTGAATCCACACACGGGTTTAACTCTGGAAGTTGAGTGCACACATTGACAACCGTTCTGTTAGATAGCTGCGTTTTGGATTTAGAAGCAGATATTTCCCTGTGCTTTCTGCTGTTTCTTCCATATGCCGGTAATGGGCTGAAAACGTGTGTTTTGAAACTCTGCACAGAAAGTGTTTGCAGACTGCTGAATCCACACACGGGTTTAACTCTGGAAGTTGAGTGCACACATTGACAACCGTTCTGTTAGATAGCTGCGTTTTGGATTTAGAAGCAGATATTTCCCTGGGCTTTCTGCTGTTTCTTCCATATGCCGGTATTGGGCTGAAAACGCCTGTTTTGAAACTCTGCACAGAAAGTGTTTGCAGACTGCTGAATCCACACACGGGTTTAACTCTGGAAGTTGAGTGCACACATTGACAACCGTTCTGTTAGATAGCTGCGTTTTGGATTTAGAAGCAGATATTTCCCTGTGCTTTCTGCTGTTTCTTCCATATGCCGGTAACGGGCTGAAAACGCCTGTTTTGAAACTCTGCACAGAAAGTGTTTGCAGACTGCTGAATCCACACACGGGTTTAACTCTGGAAGTTGAGTGCACACATTGACAACCGTTCTGTTAGATAGCTGCGTTTTGGATTTAGAATCAGATATTTCCCTGGGCTATCTGCTGTTTCTTCCATATGCCGGTATTGGGCTGAAAACGCCTGTTTTGAAACTCTGCACAGAAAGTGTTTGCAGACTGCTGAATCCACACACGGGTTTAACTCTGGAAGTTGAGTGCACACATTGACAACCGTTCTGTTAGATAGCTGCGTTTTGGATTTAGAAGCAGATATTTCCCTGGGCTTTCTGCTGTTTCTTCCATATGCCGGTATTGGGCTGAAAACGCCTGTTTTGAAACTCTGCACAGAAAGTGTTTGCAGACTGCTGAATCCACACACGGGTTTAACTCTGGAAGTTGAGTGCACACATTGACAACCGTTCTGTTAGATAGCTGCGTTTTGGATTTAGAAGCAGATATTTCCCTGTGCTTTCTGCTGTTTCTTCCATATGCCGGTATTGGGCTGAAAACGCCTGTTTTGAAACTCTGCACAGAAACTGTTTGCAGACTGCTGAATCCACACACGGGTTTAACTCTGGAAGTTGAGTGCTCACATTGACAACCGTTCTGTTAGATAGCTGCGTTTTGGATTTAGAAGCAGATATTTCCCTGGGCTTTCTGCTGTTTCTTCCATATGCCGGTAACGGGCTGAAAACGCCTGTTTTGAAACTCTGCACAGAAAGTGTTTGCAGACTGCTGAATCCACACACGGGTTTAACTCTGGAAGTTGAGTGCACACATTGACAACCGTTCTGTTAGATAGCTGCGTTTTGGATTTAGAATCAGATATTTCCCTGGGCTATCTGCTGTTTCTTCCATATGCCGGTATTGGGCTGAAAACGCCTGTTTTGAAACTCTGCACAGAAAGTGTTTGCAGACTGCTGAATCCACACACGGGTTTAACTCTGGAAGTTGAGTGCACACATTGACAACCGTTCTGTTAGATAGCTGCGTTTTGGATTTAGAAGCAGATATTTCCCTGGGCTTTCTGCTGTTTCTTCCATATGCCGGTATTGGGCTGAAAACGCCTGTTTTGAAACTCTGCACAGAAAGTGTTTGCAGACTGCTGAATCCACACACGGGTTTAGCTCTGGAAGTTGAGTGCTCACATTGACAACCGTTCTGTTAGATAGCTGCGTTTTGGATTTAGAAGCAGATATTTCCCTGGGCTTTCTGCTGTTTCTTCCATATGCCGGTATTGGGCTGAAAACGCCTGTTTTGAAACTCTGCACAGAAAGTGTTTGCAGACTGCTGAATCCACACACGGGTTTAACTCTGGAAGTTGAGTGCACACATTGACAACCGTTCTGTTAGATAGCTGCGTTTTGGATTTAGAAGCAGATATTTCCCTGTGCTTTCTGCTGTTTCTTCCATATGCCGGTAATGGGCTGAAAACGTCTGTTTTGAAACTCTGCACAGAAAGTGTTTGCAGACTGCTGAATCCACACACGGGTTTAACTCTGGAAGTTGAGTGCACACATTGACAACCGTTCTGTTAGATAGCTGCGTTTTGGATTTAGAAGCAGATATTTCCCTGGGCTTTCTGCTGTTTCTTCCATATGCCGGTATTGGGCTGAAAACGCCTGTTTTGAAACTCTGCACAGAAAGTGTTTGCAGACTGCTGAATCCACACACGGGTTTAACTCTGGAAGTTGAGTGCACACATTGACAACCGTTCTGTTAGATAGCTGCGTTTTGGATTTAGAAGCAGATATTTCCCTGTGCTTTCTGCTGTTTCTTCCATATGCCGGTAACGGGCTGAAAACGTCTGTTTTGAAACTCTGCACAGAAAGTGTTTGCAGACTGCTGAATCCACACACGGGTTTAACTCTGGAAGTTGAGTGCACACATTAACAACCGTTCTGTTAGATAGCTGCGTTTTGGATTTAGAATCAGATATTTCCCTGGGCTATCTGCTGTTTCTTCCATATGCCGGTATTGGGCTGAAAACGCCTGTTTTGAAACTCTGCAGAGAAAGTGTTTGCAGACTGCTGAATCCACACACGGGTTTAACTCTGGAAGTTGAGTGCACACATTGACAACCGTTCTGATAGATAGCTGCGTTTTGGATTTAGAAGCAGATATTTCCCTGGGCTTTCTGCTGTTTCTTCCATATGCCGGTATTGGGCTGAAAACGCCTGTTTTGAAACTCTGCACAGAAAGCGTTTGCAGACTGCTGAATCCACACACGGGTTTAACTCTGGAAGTTGAGTGCACACATTGACAACCGTTCTGTTAGATAGCTGCGTTTTGGATTTAGAAGCAGATATTTCCCTGGGCTTTCTGCTGTTTCTTCCATATGCCGGTATTGGGCTGAAAACGCCTGTTTTGAAACTCTGCACAGAAAGTGTTTGCAGACTGCTGAATCCACACACGGGTTTAACTCTGGAAGTTGAGTGCTCACATTGACAACCGTTCTGTTAGATAGCTGCGTTTTGGATTTAGAAGCAGATATTTCCCTGTGCTTTCTGCTGTTTCTTCCATATGCCGGTATTGGGCTGAAAACGCCTGTTTTGAAACTCTGCACAGAAAGTGTTTGCAGACTGCTGAATCCACACACGGGTTTAACTCTGGAAGTTGAGTGCTCACATTGAAAACCGTTCTGTTAGATACCTGCGTTTTGGATTTAGAAGCAGATATTTCCCTGGGCTTTCTGCTGTTTCTTCCATATGCCGGTATTGGGCTGAAAACGCCTGTTTTGAAACTCTGCAGAGAAAGTGTTTGCAGACTGCTGAATCCACACACGGGTTTAACTCTGGAAGTTGAGTGCACACATTGACACCGTTCTGTTAGATAGCTGCGTTTTGGATTTAGAAGCAGATATTTCCCTGGGCTTTCTGCTGTTTCTTCCATATGCCGGTATTGGGCTGAAAACGCCTGTTTTGAAACTCTGCACAGAAAGTGTTTGCAGACTGCTGAATCCACACACGGGTTTAACTCTGGAAGTTGAGTGCACACATTGACAACCGTTCTGTTAGATAGCTGCGTTTTGGATTTAGAAGCAGATATTTCCCTGTGCTTTCTGCTGTTTCTTCCTTATGCCGGTATTGGGCTGAAAACGCCTGTTTAGAAACTCTGCACAGAAAGTGTTTGCAGACTGCTGAATCCACACACGGGTTTAACTCTGGAAGTTGAGTGCTCACATTGACAACCGTTCTGTTAGATAGCTGCGTTTTGGATTTAGAAGCAGATATTTCCCTGGGCTTTCTGCTGTTTCTTCCATATGCCGGTATTGGGCTGAAAACGCCTGTTTTGAAACTCTGCACAGAAAGTGTTTGCAGACTGCTGAATCCACACACGGGTTTAACTCTGGAAGTTGAGTGCACACATTGACAACCGTTCTGTTAGATAGCTGCGTTTTGGATTTAGAAGCAGATATTTCCCTGTGCTTTCTGCTGTTTCTTCCATATGCCGGTAATGGGCTGAAAACGTGTGTTTTGAAACTCTGCACAGAAAGTGTTTGCAGACTGCTGAATCCACACACGGGTTTAACTCTGGAAGTTGAGTGCACACATTGACAACCGTTCTGTTAGATAGCTGCGTTTTGGATTTAGAAGCAGATATTTCCCTGGGCTTTCTGCTGTTTCTTCCATATGCCGGTATTGGGCTGAAAACGCCTGTTTTGAAACTCTGCACAGAAAGTGTTTGCAGACTGCTGAATCCACACACGGGTTTAACTCTGGAAGTTGAGTGCACACATTGACAACCGTTCTGTTAGATAGCTGCGTTTTGGATTTAGAAGCAGATATTTCCCTGTGCTTTCTGCTGTTTCTTCCATATGCCGGTAACGGGCTGAAAACGCCTGTTTTGAAACTCTGCACAGAAAGTGTTTGCAGACTGCTGAATCCACACACGGGTTTAACTCTGGAAGTTGAGTGCACACATTGACAACCGTTCTGTTAGATAGCTGCGTTTTGGATTTAGAATCAGATATTTCCCTGGGCTATCTGCTGTTTCTTCCATATGCCGGTATTGGGCTGAAAACGCCTGTTTTGAAACTCTGCACAGAAAGTGTTTGCAGACTGCTGAATCCACACACGGGTTTAACTCTGGAAGTTGAGTGCACACATTGACAACCGTTCTGTTAGATAGCTGCGTTTTGGATTTAGAAGCAGATATTTCCCTGGGCTTTCTGCTGTTTCTTCCATATGCCGGTATTGGGCTGAAAACGCCTGTTTTGAAACTCTGCACAGAAAGTGTTTGCAGACTGCTGAATCCACACACGGGTTTAGCTCTGGAAGTTGAGTGCTCACATTGACAACCGTTCTGTTAGATAGCTGCGTTTTGGATTTAGAAGCAGATATTTCCCTGGGCTTTCTGCTGTTTCTTCCATATGCCGGTATTGGGCTGAAAACGCCTGTTTTGAAACTCTGCACAGAAAGTGTTTGCAGACTGCTGAATCCACACACGGGTTTAACTCTGGAAGTTGAGTGCACACATTGACAACCGTTCTGTTAGATAGCTGCGTTTTGGATTTAGAAGCAGATATTTCCCTGTGCTTTCTGCTGTTTCTTCCATATGCCGGTAATGGGCTGAAAACGTCTGTTTTGAAACTCTGCACAGAAAGTGTTTGCAGACTGCTGAATCCACACACGGGTTTAACTCTGGAAGTTGAGTGCACACATTGACAACCGTTCTGTTAGATAGCTGCGTTTTGGATTTAGAAGCAGATATTTCCCTAGGCTTTCTGCTGTTTCTTCCATATGCCGGTATTGGGCTGAAAACGCCTGTTTTGAAACTCTGCACAGAAAGTGTTTGCAGACTGCTGAATCCACACACGGGTTTAACTCTGGAAGTTGAGTGCACACATTGACAACCGTTCTGTTAGATAGCTGCGTTTTGGATTTAGAAGCAGATATTTCCCTGTGCTTTCTGCTGTTTCTTCCATATGCCGGTAACGGGCTGAAAACGTCTGTTTTGAAACTCTGCACAGAAAGTGTTTGCAGACTGCTGAATCCACACACGGGTTTAACTCTGGAAGTTGAGTGCACACATTGACAACCGTTCTGTTAGATAGCTGCGTTTTGGATTTAGAATCAGATATTTCCCTGGGCTATCTGCTGTTTCTTCCATATGCCGGTATTGGGCTGAAAACGCCTGTTTTGAAACTCTGCACAGAAAGTGTTTGCAGACTGCTGAATCCACACACGGGTTTAACTCTGGAAGTTGAGTGCACACATTGACAACCGTTCTGTTAGATAGCTGCGTTTTGGATTTAGAAGCAGATATTTCCCTGGGCTTTCTGCTGTTTCTTCCATATGCCGGTATTGGGCTGAAAACGCCTGTTTTGAAACTCTGCACAGAAAGTGTTTGCAGACTGCTGAATCCACACACTGGTTTAACTCTGGAAGTTGAGTGCACACATTGACAACCGTTCTGTTAGATAGCTGCGTTTTGGATTTAGAAGCAGATATTTCCCTGGGCTTTCTGCTGTTTCTTCCATATGCCGGTATTGGGCTGAAAACGCCTGTTTTGAAACTCTGCACAGAAAGTGTTTGCAGACTGCTGAATCCACACACGGGTTTAACTCTGGAAGTTGAGTGCACACATTGACAACCGTTCTGATAGATAGCTCCGTTTTGGATTTAGAAGCAGATATTTCCCTGGGCTTTCTGCTGTTTCTTCCATATGCCGGTAATGGGCTGAAAACGTCTGTTTTGAAACTCTGCACAGAAAGTGTTTGCAGACTGCTGAATCCACACACGGGTTTAACTCTGGAAGTTGAGTGCACACATTGACAACCGTTCTGTTAGATAGCTGCGTTTTGGATTTAGAAGCAGATATTTCCCTGGGCTTTCTGCTGTTTCTTCCATATGCCGGTATTGGGCTGAAAACGCCTGTTTTGAAACTCTGCACAGAAAGTGTTTGCAGACTGCTGAATCCACACACGGGTTTAACTCTGGAAGTTGAGTGCACACATTGACAACCGTTCTGTTAGATAGCTGCGTTTTGGATTTAGAAGCAGATATTTCCCTGGGCTTTCTGCTGTTTCTTCCATATGCCGGTATTGGGCTGAAAACGCCTGTTTTGAAACTCTGCACAGAAAGTGTTTGCAGACTGCTGAATCCACACACCGGTTTAACTCTGGAAGTTGAGTGCACACATTGACAACCGTTATGTTAGATAGCTGCGTTTTGGATTTAGAAGCAGATATTTCCCTGGGCTTTCTGCTGTTTCTTCCATATGCCGGTATTGGGCTGAAAACGCCTGTTTTGAAACTCTGCACAGAAAGTGTTTGCAGACTGCTGAATCCACACACGGGTTTAACTCTGGAAGTTGAGTGCTCACATTGACAACCGTTCTGTTAGATAGCTGCGTTTTGGATTTAGAAGCAGATATTTCCCTGTGCTTTCTGCTGTTTCTTCCATATGCCGGTATTGGGCTGAAAACGCCTGTTTTGAAACTCTGCACAGAAAGTGTTTGCAGACTGCTGAATCCACACACGGGTTTAACTCTGGAAGTTGAGTGCTCACATTGACAACCGTTCTGTTAGATAGCTGCGTTTTGGATTTAGAAGCAGATATTTCCCTGGGCTTTCTGCTGTTTCTTCCATATGCCGGTATTGGGCTGAAAACGCCTGTTTTGAAACTCTGCAGAGAAAGTGTTTGCAGACTGCTGAATCCACACACGGGTTTAACTCTGGAAGTTGAGTGCACACATTGACACCGTTCTGTTAGATAGCTGCGTTTTGGATTTAGAAGCAGATATTTCCCTGGGCTTTCTGCTGTTTCTTCCATATGCCGGTATTGGGCTGAAAACGCCTGTTTTGAAACTCTGCACAGAAAGTGTTTGCAGACTGCTGAATCCACACACGGGTTTAACTCTGGAAGTTGAGTGCACACATTGACAACCGTTCTGTTAGATAGCTGCGTTTTGG
This sequence comes from Aotus nancymaae, assembly GCF_030222135.1. Classification (NCBI taxonomy): domain Eukaryota; kingdom Metazoa; phylum Chordata; class Mammalia; order Primates; family Aotidae; genus Aotus; species Aotus nancymaae. The sequence continues at coordinate 45,521,672 of NW_026988455.1, read as the reverse complement.
ATTTAGAAGCAGATATTTCCCTGTGCTTTCTGCTGTTTCTTCCATATGCCGGTATTGGGCTGAAAACGCCTGTTTAGAAACTCTGCACAGAAAGTGTTTGCAGACTGCTGAATCCACACACGGGTTTAACTCTGGAAGTTGAGTGCTCACATTGACAACCGTTCTGTTAGATAGCTGCGTTTTGGATTTAGAAGCAGATATTTCCCTGGGCTTTCTGCTGTTTCTTCCATATGCCGGTATTGGGCTGAAAACGCCTGTTTTGAAACTCTGCACAGAAAGTGTTTGCAGACTGCTGAATCCACACACGGGTTTAACTCTGGAAGTTGAGTGCACACATTGACAACCGTTCTGTTAGATAGCTGCGTTTTGGATTTAGAAGCAGATATTTCCCTGTGCTTTCTGCTGTTTCTTCCATATGCCGGTAAAGGGCTGAAAACGTCTGTTTTGAAACTCTGCACAGAAAGTGTTTGCAGACTGCTGAATCCACAGACGGGTTTAACTCTGGAAGTTGAGTGCACACATTGACAACCGTTCTGTTAGATAGCTGCGTTTTGGATTTAGAAGCAGATATTTCCCTGGGCTTTCTGCTGTTTCTTCCATATGCCGGTATTGGGCTGAAAACGCCTGTTTTGAAACTCTGCACAGAAAGTGTTTGCAGACTGCTGAATCCACACACGGGTTTAACTCTGGAAGTTGAGTGCACACATTGACAACCGTTCTGTTAGATAGCTGCGTTTTGGATTTAGAAGCAGATATTTCCCTGTGCTTTCTGCTGTTTCTTCCATATGCCGGTATTGGGCTGAAAACGTCTGTTTTGGGACTCTGCAGAGAAAGTGTTTGCAGACTGCTGAATCCACACATGGGTTTAACTCTGGAAGTTGAGTGCACACATTGACAACCGTTCTGTTAGATAGCTGCGTTTTGGATTTAGAAGCAGATATTTCCCTGGGCTTTCTGCTGTTTCTTCCATATGCCGGTATTGGGCTGAAAACGCCTGTTTTGAAACTCTGCACAGAAAGAGTTTGCAGACTGCTGAATCCACACACGGGTTTAACTCTGGAAGTTGAGTGCACACATTGACAACCGTTCTGTTAGATAGCTGCTTTTTGGATTTAGAAGCAGATATTTCCCTGTACTTTCTGCTGTTTCTTCCATATGCCGGTAATGGGCTGAAAACGTCTGTTTTGAAACTCTGCACAGAAAGTGTTTGCAGACTGCTGAATCCACACACGGGTTTAACTCTGGAAGTTGAGTGCACACATTGACAACCGTTCTGTTAGATAGCTGCGTTTTGGATTTAGAAGCAGATATTTCCCTGGGCTTTCTGCTGTTTCTTCCATATGCCGGTATTGGGCTGAAATCGCCTGTTTTGAAACTCTGCACAGAAAGTGTTTGCAGACTGCTGAATCCACACACGGGTTTAACTCTGGAAGTTGAGTGCACACATTGACAACCGTTCTGTTAGATAGCTGCGTTTTGGATTTAGAAGCAGATATTTCCCTGTGCTTTCTGCTGTTTCTTCCATATGCCGGTAACGGGCTGAAAACGTCTGTTTTGAAACTCTGCACAGAAAGTGTTTGCAGACTGCTGAATCCACACACGGGTTTAACTCTGGAAGTTGAGTGCACACATTGACAACCGTTCTGTTAGATAGCTGCGTTTTGGATTTAGAATCAGATATTTCCCTGGGCTATCTGCTGTTTCTTCCATATGCCGGTATTGGGCTGAAAACGCCTGTTTTGAAACTCTGCACAGAAAGTGTTTGCAGACTGCTGAATCCACACACGGGTTTAACTCTGGAAGTTGAGTGCACACATTGACAACCGTTCTGTTAGATAGCTGCGTTTTGGATTTAGAAGCAGATATTTCCCTGGGCTTTCTGCTGTTTCTTCCATATGCCGGTATTGGGCTGAAAACGCCTGTTTTGAAACTCTGCACAGAAAGTGTTTGCAGACTGCTGAATCCACACACTGGTTTAACTCTGGAAGTTGAGTGCACACATTGACAACCGTTCTGTTAGATAGCTGCGTTTTGGATTTAGAAGCAGATATTTCCCTGGGCTTTCTGCTGTTTCTTCCATATGCCGGTATTGGGCTGAAAACGCCTGCTTTGAAACTCTGCACAGAAAGTGTTTGCAGACTGCTGAATCCACACACGGGTTTAACTCTGGAAGTTGAGTGCTCACATTGACAACCGTTCTGTTAGATAGCTGCGTTTTGGATTTAGAAGCAGATATTTCCCTGTGCTTTCTGCTGTTTCTTCCATATGCCGGTATTGGGCTGAAAACGCCTGTTTTGAAACTCTACACAGAAAGAGTTTGCAGACTGCTGAATCCACACACGGGTTTAACTCTGGAAGTTGAGTGCTCACATTGACAACCGTTCTGTTAGATAGCTGCGTTTTGGATTTAGAAGCAGATATTTCCCTGGGCTTTCTGCTGTTTCTTCCATATGCCGGTATTGGGCTGAAAACGCCTGTTTTGAAACTCTGCAGAGAAAGTGTTTGCAGACTGCTGAATCCACACACGGGTTTAACTCTGGAAGTTGAGTGCACACATTGACAACCGTTCTGTTAGATAGCTGCGTTTTGGATTTAGAAGCAGATATTTCCCTGGGCTTTCTGCTGTTTCTTCCATATGCCGGTATTGGGCTGAAAACGCCTGTTTTGAAACTCTGCACAGAAAGTGTTTGCAGACTGCTGAATCCACACACGGGTTTAACTCTGGAAGTTGAGTGCACACATTGACAACCGTTCTGTTAGATAGCTGCGTTTTGGATTTAGAAGCAGATATTTCCCTGTGCTTTCTGCTGTTTCTTCCATATGCCGGTATTGGGCTGAAAACGCCTGTTTTGAAACTCTGCACAGAAAGTGTTTGCAGACTGCTGAATCCACACACGGGTTTAACTCTGGAAGTTGAGTGCACACATTGACAACCGTTCTGTTAGATAGCTGCGTTTTGGATTTAGAAGCAGATATTTCCCTGTGCTTTCTGCTGTTTCTTCCATATGCCGGTAAAGGGCTGAAAACGTCTGTTTTGAAACTCTGCACAGAAAGTGTTTGCAGACTGCTGAATCCACACACGGGTTTAACTCTGGAAGTTGAGTGCACACATTGACAACCGTTCTGTTAGATAGCTGCGTTTTGGATTTAGAAGCAGATATTTCCCTGGGCTTTCTGCTGTTTCTTCCATATGCCGGTATTGGGCTGAAAACGCCTGTTTTGAAACTCTGCACAGAAAGTGTTTGCAGACTGCTGAATCCACACACGGGTTTAACTCTGGAAGTTGAGTGCTCACATTGACAACCGTTCTGATAGATAGCTCCGTTTTGGATTTAGAAGCAGATATTTCCCTGGGCTTTCTGCTGTTTCTTCCATATGCCGGTAATGGGCTGAAAACGTCTGTTTTGAAACTCTGCACAGAAAGTGTTTGCAGACTGCTGAATCCACACACGGGTTTAACTCTGGAAGTTGAGTGCACACATTGACAACCGTTCTGTTAGATAGCTGCGTTTTGGATTTAGAAGCAGATATTTCCCTTGGCTTTCTGCTGTTTCTTCCATATGCCGGTATTGGGCTGAAAACGCCTGTTTTGAAACTCTGCACAGAAAGTGTTTGCAGACTGCTGAATCCACACACGGGTTTAACTCTGGAAGTTGAGTGCACACATTGACAACCGTTCTGTTAGATAGCTGCGTTTTGGATTTAGAAGCACATATTTCCCTGTGCTTTCTGCTGTTTCTTCCATATGCCGGTAACGGGCTGAAAACGTCTGTTTTGAAACTCTGCACAGAAAGTGTTTGCAGACTGCTGAATCCACACACGGGTTTAACTCTGGAAGTTGAGTGCACACATTAACAACCGTTCTGTTAGATAGCTGCGTTTTGGATTTAGAATCAGATATTTCCCTGGGCTATCTGCTGTTTCTTCCATATGCCGGTATTGGGCTGAAAACGCCTGTTTTGAAACTCTGCACAGAAAGTGTTTGCAGACTGCTGAATCCACACACGGGTTTAACTCTGGAAGTTGAGTGCACACATTGACAACCGTTCTGTTAGATAGCTGCGTTTTGGATTTAGAAGCAGATATTTCCCTGGGCTTTCTGCTGTTTCTTCCATATGCCGGTACTGGGCTGAAAACGCCTGTTTTGAAACTCTGCACAGAAAGTGTTTGCAGACTGCTGAATCCACACACGGGTTTAACTCTGGAAGTTGAGTGCACACATTGACAACCGTTCTGTTAGATAGCTGTGTTTTGGATTTAGAAGCAGATATTTCCCTGTGCTTTCTGCTGTTTCTTCCATATGCCGGTATTGGGCTGAAAACGCCTGTTTTGAAACTCTGCACAGAAAGTGTTTGCAGACTGCTGAATCCACACACGGGTTTAACTCTGGAAGTTGAGTGCTCACATTGACAACCGTTCTGTTAGATAGCTGCGTTTTGGATTTAGAAGCAGATATTTCCCTGTGCTTTCTGCTGTTTCTTCCATATGCCGGTATTGGGCTGAAAACGCCTGTTTTGAAACTCTACACAGAAAGAGTTTGCAGACTGCTGAATCCACACACGGGTTTAACTCTGGAAGTTGAGTGCTCACATTGACAACCGTTCTGTTAGATAGCTGCGTTTTGGATTTAGAAGCAGATATTTCCCTGGGCTTTCTGCTGTTTCTTCCATATGCCGGTATTGGGCTGAAAACGCCTGTTTTGAAACTCTGCAGAGAAAGTGTTTGCAGACTGCTGAATCCACACACGGGTTTAACTCTGGAAGTTGAGTGCACACATTGACAACCGTTCTGTTAGATAGCTGCGTTTTGGATTTAGAAGCAGATATTTCCCTGGGCTTTCTGCTGTTTCTTCCATATGCCGGTATTGGGCTGAAAACGCCTGTTTTGAAACTCTGCACAGAAAGTGTTTGCAGACTGCTGAATCCACACACGGGTTTAACTCTGGAAGTTGAGTGCACACATTGACAACCGTTCTGTTAGATAGCTGCGTTTTGGATTTAGAAGCAGATATTTCCCTGGGCTTTCTGCTGTTTCTTCCATATGCCGGTATTGGGCTGAAAACGCCTGTTTTGAAACTCTGCACAGAAAGTGTTTGCAGACTGCTGAATCCACACACGGGTTTAACTCTGGAAGTTGAGTGCACACATTGACAACCGTTCTGTTAGATAGCTGCGTTTTGGAATTAGAAGCAGATATTTCCCTGTGCTTTCTGCTATTTCTTCCATATGCCGGTAAAGGGCTGAAAACGTCTGTTTTGAAACTCTGCACAGAAAGTGTTTGCAGACTGCTGAATCCACACACGGGTTTAACTCTGGAAGTTGAGTGCACACATTGACAACCGTTCTGTTAGATAGCTGCGTTTTGGATTTAGAAGCAGATATTTCCCTGGGCTTTCTGCTGTTTCTTCCATATGCCGGTATTGGGCTGAAAACGCCTGTTTTGAAACTCTGCACAGAAAGTGTTTGCAGACTGCTGAATCCACACACGGGTTTAACTCTGGAAGTTGAGTGCTCACATTGACAACCGTTCTGATAGATAGCTCCGTTTTGGATTTAGAAGCAGATATTTCCCTGGGCTTTCTGCTGTTTCTTCCATATGCCGGTAATGGGCTGAAAACGCCTGTTTTGAAACTCTGCACAGAAAGTGTTTGCAGACTGCTGAATCCACACACGGGTTTAACTCTGGAAGTTGAGTGCACACATTGACAACCGTTCTGTTAGATAGCTGCGTTTTGGATTTAGAAGCAGATATTTCCCTGGGCTTTCTGCTGTTTCTTCCATATGCCGGTATTGGGCTGAAAACGCCTGTTTTGAAACTCTGCACAGAAAGTGTTTGCAGACTGCTGAATCCACACACGGGTTTAACTCTGGAAGTTGAGTGCACACATTGACAACCGTTCTGTTAGATAGCTGCGTTTTGGATTTAGAAGCAGATATTTCCCTGTGCTTTCTGCTGTTTCTTCCATATGCCGGTAACGGGCTGAAAACGTCTGTTTTGAAACTCTGCACAGAAAGTGTTTGCAGACTGCTGAATCCACACACGGGTTTAACTCTGGAAGTTGAGTGCACACATTAACAACCGTTCTGTTAGATAGCTGCGTTTTGGATTTAGAATCAGATATTTCCCTGGGCTATCTGCTGTTTCTTCCATATGCCGGTATTGGGCTGAAAACGCCTGTTTTGAAACTCTGCAGAGAAAGTGTTTGCAGACTGCTGAATCCACACACGGGTTTAACTCTGGAAGTTGAGTGCACACATTGACAACCGTTCTGATAGATAGCTGCGTTTTGGATTTAGAAGCAGATATTTCCCTGGGCTTTCTGCTGTTTCTTCCATATGCCGGTATTGGGCTGAAAACGCCTGTTTTGAAACTCTGCACAGAAAGTGTTTGCAGACTGCTGAATCCACACACGGGTTTAACTCTGGAAGTTGAGTGCACACATTGACAACCGTTCTGTTAGATAGCTGCGTTTTGGATTTAGAAGCAGATATTTCCCTGGGCTTTCTGCTGTTTCTTCCATATGCCGGTATTGGGCTGAAAACGCCTGTTTTGAAACTCTGCACAGAAAGTGTTTGCAGACTGCTGAATCCACACACGGGTTTAACTCTGGAAGTTGAGTGCTCACATTGACAACCGTTCTGTTAGATAGCTGCGTTTTGGATTTAGAAGCAGATATTTCCCTGTGCTTTCTGCTGTTTCTTCCATATGCCGGTATTGGGCTGAAAACGCCTGTTTTGAAACTCTGCACAGAAAGTGTTTGCAGACTGCTGAATCCACACACGGGTTTAACTCTGGAAGTTGAGTGCTCACATTGAAAACCGTTCTGTTAGATAGCTGCGTTTTGGATTTAGAAGCAGATATTTCCCTGGGCTTTCTGCTGTTTCTTCCATATGCCGGTATTGGGCTGAAAACGCCTGTTTTGAAACTCTGCAGAGAAAGTGTTTGCAGACTGCTGAATCCACACACGGGTTTAACTCTGGAAGTTGAGTGCACACATTGACACCGTTCTGTTAGATAGCTGCGTTTTGGATTTAGAAGCAGATATTTCCCTGGGCTTTCTGCTGTTTCTTCCATATGCCGGTATTGGGCTGAAAACGCCTGTTTTGAAACTCTGCACAGAAAGTGTTTGCAGACTGCTGAATCCACACACGGGTTTAACTCTGGAAGTTGAGTGCACACATTGACAACCGTTCTGTTAGATAGCTGCGTTTTGGATTTAGAAGCAGATATTTCCCTGTGCTTTCTGCTGTTTCTTCCATATGCCGGTATTGGGCTGAAAACGCCTGTTTAGAAACTCTGCACAGAAAGTGTTTGCAGACTGCTGAATCCACACACGGTTTTAACTCTGGAAGTTGAGTGCTCACATTGACAACCGTTCTGTTAGATAGCTGCGTTTTGGATTTAGAAGCAGATATTTCCCTGGGCTTTCTGCTGTTTCTTCCATATGCCGGTATTGGGCTGAAAACGCCTGTTTTGAAACTCTGCACAGAAAGTGTTTGCAGACTGCTGAATCCACACACGGGTTTAACTCTGGAAGTTGAGTGCACACATTGACAACCGTTCTGTTAGATAGCTGTGTTTTGGATTTAGAAGCAGATATTTCCCTGGGCTTTCTGCTGTTTCTTCCATATGCCGGTAATGGGCTGAAAACGTCTGTTTTGAAACTCTGCACAGAAAGTGTTTGCAGGCTGCTGAATCCACACACGGGTTTAACTCTGGAAGTTGAGTGCACACATTGACAACCGTTCTGTTAGATAGCTGCGTTTTGGATTTAGAAGCAGATATTTCCCTGGGCTTTCTGCTGTTTCTTCCATATGCCGGTATTGGGCTGAAAACGCCTGTTTTGAAACTCTGCACAGAAAGTGTTTGCAGACTGCTGAATCCACACACGGGTTTAACTCTGGAAGTTGAGTGCACACATTGACAACCGTTCTGTTAGATAGCTGCGTTTTGGATTTAGAAGCAGATATTTCCCTGTGCTTTCTGCTGTTTCTTCCATATGCCGGTAACGGGCTGAAAACGCCTGTTTTGAAACTCTGCACAGAAAGTGTTTGCAGACTGCTGAATCCACACACGGGTTTAACTCTGGAAGTTGAGTGCACACATTGACAACCGTTCTGTTAGATAGCTGCGTTTTGGATTTAGAATCAGATATTTCCCTGGGCTATCTGCTGTTTCTTCCATATGCCGGTATTGGGCTGAAAACGCCTGTTTTGAAACTCTGCACAGAAAGTGTTTGCAGACTGCTGAATCCACACACGGGTTTAACTCTGGAAGTTGAGTGCACACATTGACAACCGTTCTGTTAGATAGCTGCGTTTTGGATTTAGAAGCAGATATTTCCCTGGGCTTTCTGCTGTTTCTTCCATATGCCGGTATTGGGCTGAAAACGCCTGTTTTGAAACTCTGCACAGAAAGTGTTTGCAGACTGCTGAATCCACACACGGGTTTAGCTCTGGAAGTTGAGTGCTCACATTGACAACCGTTCTGTTAGATAGCTGCGTTTTGGATTTAGAAGCAGATATTTCCCTGGGCTTTCTGCTGTTTCTTCCATATGCCGGTATTGGGCTGAAAACGCCTGTTTTGAAACTCTGCACAGAAAGTGTTTGCAGACTGCTGAATCCACACACGGGTTTAACTCTGGAAGTTGAGTGCACACATTGACAACCGTTCTGTTAGATAGCTGCGTTTTGGATTTAGAAGCAGATATTTCCCTGTGCTTTCTGCTGTTTCTTCCATATGCCGGTAATGGGCTGAAAACGTCTGTTTTGAAACTCTGCACAGAAAGTGTTTGCAGACTGCTGAATCCACACACGGGTTTAACTCTGGAAGTTGAGTGCACACATTGACAACCGTTCTGTTAGATAGCTGCGTTTTGGATTTAGAAGCAGATATTTCCCTGGGCTTTCTGCTGTTTCTTCCATATGCCGGTATTGGGCTGAAAACGCCTGTTTTGAAACTCTGCACAGAAAGTGTTTGCAGACTGCTGAATCCACACACGGGTTTAACTCTGGAAGTTGAGTGCACACATTGACAACCGTTCTGTTAGATAGCTGCGTTTTGGATTTAGAAGCAGATATTTCCCTGTGCTTTCTGCTGTTTCTTCCATATGCCGGTAACGGGCTGAAAACGTCTGTTTTGAAACTCTGCACAGAAAGTGTTTGCAGACTGCTGAATCCACACACGGGTTTAACTCTGGAAGTTGAGTGCACACATTGACAACCGTTCTGTTAGATAGCTGCGTTTTGGATTTAGAATCAGATATTTCCCTGGGCTATCTGCTGTTTCTTCCATATGCCGGTATTGGGCTGAAAACGCCTGTTTTGAAACTCTGCACAGAAAGTGTTTGCAGACTGCTGAATCCACACACGGGTTTAACTCTGGAAGTTGAGTGCACACATTGACAACCGTTCTGTTAGATAGCTGCGTTTTGGATTTAGAAGCAGATATTTCCCTGGGCTTTCTGCTGTTTCTTCCATATGCCGGTATTGGGCTGAAAACGCCTGTTTTGAAACTCTGCACAGAAAGTGTTTGCAGACTGCTGAATCCACACACTGGTTTAACTCTGGAAGTTGAGTGCACACATTGACAACCGTTCTGTTAGATAGCTGCGTTTTGGATTTAGAAGCAGATATTTCCCTGGGCTTTCTGCTGTTTCTTCCATATGCCGGTATTGGGCTGAAAACGCCTGTTTTGAAACTCTGCACAGAAAGTGTTTGCAGACTGCTGAATCCACACACGGGTTTAACTCTGGAAGTTGAGTGCTCACATTGACAACCGTTCTGTTAGATAGCTGCGTTTTGGATTTAGAAGCAGATATTTCCCTGTGCTTTCTGCTGTTTCTTCCATATGCCGGTATTGGGCTGAAAACGCCTGTTTTGAAACTCTACACAGAAAGAGTTTGCAGACTGCTGAATCCACACACGGGTTTAACTCTGGAAGTTGAGTGCTCACATTGACAACCGTTCTGTTAGATAGCTGCGTTTTTGATTTAGAAGCAGATATTTCCCTGGGCTTTCTGCTGTTTCTTCCATATGCCGGTATTGGGCTGAAAACGCCTGTTTTGAAACTCTGCAGAGAAAGTGTTTGCAGACTACTGAATCCACACACGGGTTTAACTCTGGAAGTTGAGTGCACACATTGACAACCGTTCTGTTAGATAGCTGCGTTTTGGATTTAGAAGCAGATATTTCCCTGGGCTTTCTGCTGTTTCTTCCATATGCCGGTATTGGGCTGAAAACGCCTGTTTTGAAACTCTGCACAGAAAGTGTTTGCAGACTGCTGAATCCACACACGGGTTTAACTCTGGAAGTTGAGTGCACACATTGACAACCGTTCTGTTAGATAGCTGCGTTTTGGATTTAGAAGCAGATATTTCCCTGTGCTTTCTGCTGTTTCTTCCATATGCCGGTAAAGGGCTGAAAACGTCTGTTTTGAAACTCTGCACAGAAAGTGTTTGCAGACTGCTGAATCCACACACGGGTTTAACTCTGGAAGTTGAGTGCACACATTGACAACCGTTCTGTTAGATAGCTGCGTTTTGGATTTAGAAGCAGATATTTCCCTGGGCTTTCTGCTGTTTCTTCCATATGCCGGTATTGGGCTGAAAACGCCTGTTTTGAAACTCTGCACAGAAAGTGTTTGCAGACTGCTGAATCCACACACGGGTTTAACTCTGGAAGTTGAGTGCACACATTGACAACCGTTCTGATAGATAGCTCCGTTTTGGATTTAGAAGCAGATATTTCCCTGGGCTTTCTGCTGTTTCTTCCATATGCCGGTAATGGGCTGAAAACGTCTGTTTTGAAACTCTGCACAGAAAGTGTTTGCAGACTGCTGAATCCACACACGGGTTTAACTCTGGAAGTTGAGTGCACACATTGACAACCGTTCTGTTAGATAGCTGCGTTTTGGATTTAGAAGCAGATATTTCCCTGGGCTTTCTGCTGTTTCTTCCATATGCCGGTATTGGGCTGAAAACGCCTGTTTTGAAACTCTGCACAGAAAGTGTTTGCAGACTGCTGAATCCACACACGGGTTTAACTCTGGAAGTTGAGTGCACACATTGACAACCGTTCTGTTAGATAGCTGCGTTTTGGATTTAGAAGCAGATATTTCCCTGGGCTTTCTGCTGTTTCTTCCATATGCCGGTATTGGGCTGAAAACGCCTGTTTTGAAACTCTGCACAGAAAGTGTTTGCAGACTGCTGAATCCACACACCGGTTTAACTCTGGAAGTTGAGTGCACACATTGACAACCGTTATGTTAGATAGCTGCGTTTTGGATTTAGAAGCAGATATTTCCCTGGGCTTTCTGCTGTTTCTTCCATATGCCGGTATTGGGCTGAAAACGCCTGTTTTGAAACTCTGCACAGAAAGTGTTTGCAGACTGCTGAATCCACACACGGGTTTAACTCTGGAAGTTGAGTGCTCACATTGACAACCGTTCTGTTAGATAGCTGCGTTTTGGATTTAGAAGCAGATATTTCCCTGTGCTTTCTGCTGTTTCTTCCATATGACGGTATTGGGCTGAAAACGCCTGTTTTGAAACTCTGCACAGAAAGTGTTTGCAGACTGCTGAATCCACACACGGGTTTAACTCTGGAAGTTGAGTGCTCACATTGACAACCGTTCTGTTAGATAGCTGCGTTTTGGATTTAGAAGCAGATATTTCCCTGGGCTTTCTGCTGTTTCTTCCATATGCCGGTATTGGGCTGAAAACGCCTGTTTTGAAACTCTGCAGAGAAAGTGTTTGCAGACTGCTGAATCCACACACGGGTTTAACTCTGGAAGTTGAGTGCACGCATTGACACCGTTCTGTTAGATAGCTGCGTTTTGGATTTAGAAGCAGATATTTCCCTGGGCTTTCTGCTGTTTCTTCCATATGCCGGTATTGGGCTGAAAACGCCTGTTTTGAAACTCTGCACAGAAAGTGTTTGCAGACTGCTGAATCCACACACGGGTTTAACTCTGGAAGTTGAGTGCACACATTGACAACCGTTCTGTTAGATAGCTGCGTTTTGGATTTAGAAGCAGATATTTCCCTGTGCTTTCTGCTGTTTCTTCCATATGCCGGTATTGGGCTGAAAACGCCTGTTTAGAAACTCTGCACAGAAAGTGTTTGCAGACTGCTGAATCCACACACGGGTTTAACTCTGGAAGTTGAGTGCTCACATTGACAACCGTTCTGTTAGATAGCTGCGTTTTGGATTTAGAAGCAGATATTTCCCTGGGCTTTCTGCTGTTTCTTCCATATGCCGGTATTGGGCTGAAAACGCCTGTTTTGAAACTCTGCACAGAAAGTGTTTGCAGACTGCTGAATCCACACACGGGTTTAACTCTGGAAGTTGAGTGCACACATTGACAACCGTTCTGTTAGATAGCTGCGTTTTGGATTTAGAAGCAGATATTTCCCTGTGCTTTCTGCTGTTTCTTCCATATGCCGGTAAAGGGCTGAAAACGTCTGTTTTGGGACTCTGCAGAGAAAGTGTTTGCAGACTGCTGAATCCACACATGGGTTTAACTCTGGAAGTTGGGTGCACACATTGACAACCGTTCTGTTAGATAGCTGCGTTTTGGATTTAGAAGCAGATATTTCCCTGGGCTTTCTGCTGTTTCTTCCATATGCCGGTATTGGGCTGAAAACGCCTGTTTTGAAACTCTGCACAGAAAGAGTTTGCAGACTGCTGAATCCACACACGGGTTTAACTCTGGAAGTTGAGTGCACACATTGACAACCGTTCTGTTAGATAGCTGCTTTTTGGATTTAGAAGCAGATATTTCCCTGTACTTTCTGCTGTTTCTTCCATATGCCGGTAATGGGCTGAAAACGTCTGTTTTGAAACTCTGCACAGAAAGTGTTTGCAGACTGCTGAATCCACACACGGGTTTAACTCTGGAAGTTGAGTGCACACATTGACAACCGTTCTGTTAGATAGCTGCGTTTTGGATTTAGAAGCAGATATTTCCCTGGGCTTTCTGCTGTTTCTTCCATATGCCGGTATTGGGCTGAAAACGCCTGTTTTGAAACTCTGCACAGAAAGTGTTTGCAGACTGCTGAATCCACACACAGGTTTAATTCTGGAAGTTGAGTGCACACATTGACAACCGTTCTGTTAGATAGCTGCGTTTTGGATTTAGAAGCAGATATTTCCCTGTGCTTTCTGCTGTTTCTTCCATATGCCGGTATTGGGCTGAAAACGCCTGTTTTGAAACTCTGCACAGAAAGTGTTTGCAGACTGCTGAATCCACACACGGGTTTAACTCTGGAAGTTGAGTGCTCACATTGACAACCGTTCTGTTAGATAGCTGCGTTTTGGATTTAGAAGCAGATATTTCCCTGGGCTTTCTGCTGTTTCTTCCATATGCCGGTATTGGGCTGAAAACGCCTGTTTTGAAACTCTGCACAGAAAGTGTTTGCAGACTGCTGAATCCACACACGGGTTTAACTCTGGAAGTTGAGTGCACACATTGACAACCGTTCTGTTAGATAGCTGCGTTTTGGATTTAGAAGCAGATATTTCCCTGTGCTTTCTGCTGTTTCTTCCATATGCCGGTAATGGGCTGAAAACGTCTGTTTTGAAACTCTGCACAGAAAGTGTTTGCAGACTGCTGAATCCACACACGGGTTTAACTCTGGAAGTTGAGTGCACACATTGACAACCGTTCTGTTAGATAGCTGCGTTTTGGATTTAGAAGCAGATATTTCCCTGGGCTTTCTGCTGTTTCTTCCATATGCCGGTATTGGGCTGAAAACGCCTGTTTTGAAACTCTGCACAGAAAGTGTTTGCAGACTGCTGAATCCACACACGGGTTTAACTCTGGAAGTTGAGTGCTCACATTGACAACCGTTCTGTTAGATAGCTGCGTTTTGGATTTAGAAGCAGATATTTCCCTGTGCTTTCTGCTGTTTCTTCCATATGCCGGTATTGGGCTGAAAACGCCTGTTTTGAAACTCTGCACAGAAAGTGTTTGCAGACTGCTGAATCCACACACGGGTTTAACTCTGGAAGTTGAGTGCTCACATTGACAACCGTTCTGTTAGATAGCTGCGTTTTGGATTTAGAAGCAGATATTTCCCTGGGCTTTCTGCTGTTTCTTCCATATGCCGGTATTGGGCTGAAAACGCCTGTTTTGAAACTCTGCAGAGAAAGTGTTTGCAGACTGCTGAATCCACACACGGGTTTAACTCTGGAAGTTGAGTGCACACATTGACACCGTTCTGTTAGATAGCTGCGTTTTGGATTTAGAAGCAGATATTTCCCTGGGCTTTCTGCTGTTTCTTCCATATGCCGGTATTGGGCTGAAAACGCCTGTTTTGAAACTCTGCACAGAAAGTGTTTGCAGACTGCTGAATCCACACACGGGTTTAACTCTGGAAGTTGAGTGCACACATTGACAACCGTTCTGTTAGATAGCTGCGTTTTGGATTTAGAAGCAGATATTTCCCTGTGCTTTCTGCTGTTTCTTCCATATGCCGGTATTGGGCTGAAAACGCCTGTTTAGAAACTCTGCACAGAAAGTGTTTGCAGACTGCTGAATCCACACACGGGTTTAACTCTGGAAGTTGAGTGCTCACATTGACAACCGTTCTGTTAGATAGCTGCGTTTTGGATTTAGAAGCAGATATTTCCCTGGGCTTTCTGCTGTTTCTTCCATATGCCGGTATTGGGCTGAAAACGCCTGTTTTGAAACTCTGCACAGAAAGTGTTTGCAGACTGCTGAATCCACACACGGGTTTAACTCTGGAAGTTGAGTGCACACATTGACAACCGTTCTGTTAGATAGCTGCGTTTTGGATTTAGAAGCAGATATTTCCCTGTGCTTTCTGCTGTTTCTTCCATATGCCGGTAAAGGGCTGAAAACGTCTGTTTTGAAACTCTGCACAGAAAGTGTTTGCAGACTGCTGAATCCACACACGGGTTTAACTCTGGAAGTTGAGTGCACACATTGACAACCGTTCTGTTAGATAGCTGCGTTTTGGATTTAGAAGCAGATATTTCCCTGGGCTTTCTGCTGTTTCTTCCATATGCCGGTATTGGGCTGAAAACGCCTGTTTTGAAACTCTGCACAGAAAGAGTTTGCAGACTGCTGAATCCACACACGGGTTTAACTCTGGAAGTTGAGTGCACACATTGACAACCGTTCTGTTAGATAGCTGCTTTTTGGATTTAGAAGCAGATATTTCCCTGTGCTTTCTGCTGTTTCTTCCATATGCCGGTAATGGGCTGAAAACGTCTGTTTTGAAACTCTGCACAGAAAGTGTTTGCAGACTGCTGAATCCACACACGGGTTTAACTCTGGAAGTTGAGTGCACACATTGACAACCGTTCTGTTAGATAGCTGCGTTTTGGATTTAGAAGCAGATATTTCCCTGGGCTTTCTGCTGTTTCTTCCATATGCCGGTATTGGGCTGAAAACGCCTGTTTTGAAACTCTGCACCGAAAGTGTTTGCAGACTGCTGAATCCACACACAGGTTTAACTCTGGAAGTTGAGTGCACACATTGACAACCGTTCTGTTAGATAGCTGCGTTTTGGATTTAGAAGCAGATATTTCCCTGTGCTTTCTGCTGTTTCTTCCATATGCCGGTATTGGGCTGAAAACGCCTGTTTTGAAACTCTGCACAGAAAGTGTTTGCAGACTGCTGAATCCACACACGGGTTTAACTCTGGAAGTTGAGTGCTCACATTGACAACCGTTCTGTTAGATAGCTGCGTTTTGGATTTAGAAGCAGATATTTCCCTGGGCTTTCTGCTGTTTCTTCCATATGCCGGTATTGGGCTGAAAACGCCTGTTTTGAAACTCTGCACAGAAAGTGTTTGCAGACTGCTGAATCCACACACGGGTTTAACTCTGGAAGTTGAGTGCACACATTGACAACCGTTCTGATAGATAGCTGCGTTTTGGATTTAGAAGCAGATATTTCCCTGGGCTTTCTGCTGTTTCTTCCATATGCCGGTAATGGGCTGAAAACGTCTGTTTTGAAACTCTGCACAGAAAGTGTTTGCAGACTGCTGAATCCACACACGGGTTTAACTCTGGAAGTTGAGTGCACACATTGACAACCGTTCTGTTAGATAGCTGCGTTTTGGATTTAGAAGCAGATATTTCCCTGGGCTTTCTGCTGTTTCTTCCATATGCCGGTATTGGGCTGAAAACGCCTGTTTTGAAACTCTGCACAGAAAGTGTTTGCAGACTGCTGAATCCACACACGGGTTTAACTCTGGAAGTTGAGTGCACACATTGACAACCGTTCTGTTAGATAGCTGCGTTTTGGATTTAGAAGCAGATATTTCCCTGGGCTTTCTGCTGTTTCTTCCATATGCCGGTATTGGGCTGAAAACGCCTGTTTTGAAACTCTGCACAGAAAGTGTTTGCAGACTGCTGAATCCACACACGGGTTTAACTCTGGAAGTTGAGTGCACACATTGACAACCGTTCTGTTAGATAGCTGCGTTTTGGATTTAGAAGCAGATATTTCCCTGTGCTTTCTGCTGTTTCTTCCATATGCCGGTAATGGGCTGAAAACGTCTGTTTTGAAACTCTGCACAGAAAGTGTTTGCAGACTGCTGAATCCACACACGGGTTTAACTCTGGAAGTTGAGTGCACACATTGACAACCGTTCTGTTAGATAGCTGCGTTTTGGATTTAGAAGCAGATATTTCCCTGGGCTTTCTGCTGTTTCTTCCATATGCCGGTATTGGGCTGAAAACGCCTGTTTTGAAACTCTGCACAGAAAGTGTTTGCAGACTGCTGAATCCACACACGGGTTTAACTCTGGAAGTTGAGTGCACACATTGACAACCGTTCTGTTAGATAGCTGCGTTTTGGATTTAGAAGCAGATATTTCCCTGTGCTTTCTGCTGTTTCTTCCATATGCCGGTATTGGGCTGAAAACGTCTGTTTTGGGACTCTGCAGAGAAAGTGTTTGCAGACTGCTGAATCCACACACGGGTTTAACTCTGGAAGTTGAGTGCACACATTGACAACCGTTCTGTTAGATAGCTGCGTTTTGGATTTAGAAGCAGATATTTCCCTGGGCTTTCTGCTGTTTCTTCCATATGCCGGTATTGGGCTGAAAACGCCTGTTTTGAAACTCTGCACAGAAAGAGTTTGCAGACTGCTGAATCCACACACGGGTTTAACTCTGGAAGTTGAGTGCACACATTGACAACCGTTCTGTTAGATAGCTGCTTTTTGGATTTAGAAGCAGATATTTCCCTGTGCTTTCTGCTGTTTCTTCCATATGCCAGTAATGGGCTGAAAACGTCTGTTTTGAAACTCTGCACAGAAAGTGTTTGCAGACTGCTGAATCCACACACGGGTTTAACTCTGGAAATTGAGTGCACACATTGACAACCGTTCTGTTAGATAGCTGCGTTTTGGATTTAGAAGCAGATATTTCCCTGGGCTTTCTGCTGTTTCTTCCATATGCCGGTATTGGGCTGAAAACGCCTGTTTTGAAACTCTGCACAGAAAGTGTTTGCAGACTGCTGAATCCACACACGGGTTTAACTCTGGAAGTTGAGTGCACACATTGACAACCGTTCTGTTAGATAGCTGCGTTTTGGATTTAGAAGCAGATATTTCCCTGTGCTTTCTGCTGTTTCTTCCATATGCCGGTAAAGGGCTGAAAACCTCTGTTTTGAAACTCTGCACAGAAAGTGTTTGCAGACTGCTGAATCCACACACGGGTTTAACTCTGGAAGTTGAGTGCACACATTGACAACCGTTCTGTTAGATAGCTGCGTTTTGGATTTAGAAGCAGATATTTCCCTGGGCTTTCTGCTGTTTCTTCCATATGCCGGTATTGGGCTGAAAACGCCTGTTTTGAAACTCTGCACAGAAAGTGTTTGCAGACTGCTGAATCCACACACGGGTTTAACTCTGGAAGTTGAGTGCACACATTGACAACCGTTCTGATAGATAGCTGCGTTTTGGATTTAGAAGCAGATATTTCCCTGGGCTTTCTGCTGTTTCTTCCATATGCCGGTAATGGGCTGAAAACGTCTGTTTTGAAACTCTGCACAGAAAGTGTTTGCAGACTGCTGAATCCACACACGGGTTTAACTCTGGAAGTTGAGGGCACACATTGACAACCGTTCTGTTAGATAGCTGCGTTTTGGATTTAGAAGCAGATATTTCCCTGGGCTTTCTGCTGTTTCTTCCGTATGCCGGTAACGGGCTGAAAACGCCTGTTTTGAAACTCTGCACAGAAAGTGTTTGCAGACTGCTGAATCCACACACGGGTTTAACTCTGGAAGTTGAGTGCACACATTGACAACCGTTCTGTTAGATAGCTGCGTTTTGGATTTAGAATCAGATATTTCCCTGGGCTTTCTGCTGTTTCTTCCATATGCCGGTATTGGGCTGAAAACGCCTGTTTTGAAACTCTGCACAGAAAGTGTTTGCAGACTGCTGAATCCACACACGGGTTTAACTCTGGAAGTTGAGTGCACACATTGACAACCGTTCTGTTAGATAGCTGCGTTTTGGATTTAGAAGCAGATATTTCCCTGGGCTTTCTGCTGTTTCTTCCATATGCCGGTATTGGGCTGAAAACGCCTGTTTTGAAACTCTGCACAGAAAGTGTTTGCAGACTGCTGAATCCACACACGGGTTTAACTCTGGAAGTTGAGTGCACACATTGACAACCGTTCTGTTAGATAGCTGCGTTTTGGATTTAGAAGCAGATATTTCCCTGTGCTTTCTGCTGTTTCTTCCATATGCCGGTATTGGGCTGAAAACGTCTGTTTTGGGACTCTGCAGAGAAAGTGTTTGCAGACTGCTGAATCCACACATGGGTTTAACTCTGGAAGTTGAGTGCACACATTGACAACCGTTCTGTTAGATAGCTGCGTTTTGGATTTAGAAGCAGATATTTCCCTGGGCTTTCTGCTGTTTCTTCCATATGCCGGTATTGGGCTGAAAACGCCTGTTTTGAAACTCTGCACAGAAAGAGTTTGCAGACTGCTGAATCCACACACGGGTTTAACTCTGGAAGTTGAGTGCACACATTGACAACCGTTCTGTTAGATAGCTGCTTTTTGGATTTAGAAGCAGATATTTCCCTGTGCTTTCTGCTGTTTCTTCCATATGCCGGTAATGGGCTGAAAACGTCTGTTTTGAAACTCTGCACAGAAAGTGTTTGCAGACTGCTGAATCCACACACGGGTTTAACTCTGGAAGTTGAGTGCACACATTGACAACCGTTCTGTTAGATAGCTGCGTTTTGGATTTAGAAGCAGATATTTCCCTGGGCTTTCTGCTGTTTCTTCCATATGCCGGTATTGGGCTGAAAACGCCTGTTTTGAAACTCTGCACAGAAAGTGTTTGCAGACTGCTGAATCCACACACGGGTTTAACTCTGGAAGTTGAGTGCACACATTGACAACCGTTCTGTTAGATAGCTGCGTTTTGGATTTAGAAGCAGATATTTCCCTGTGCTTTCTGCTGTTTCTTCCATATGCCGGTATTGGGCTGAAAACGCCTGTTTTGAAACTCTGCACAGAAAGTGTTTGCAGACTGCTGAATCCACACACGGGTTTAACTCTGGAAGTTGAGTGCTCACATTGACAACCGTTCTGTTAGATAGCTGCGTTTTGGATTTAGAAGCAGATATTTCCCTGGGCTTTCTGCTGTTTCTTCCATATGCCGGTATTGGGCTGAAAACGCCTGTTTTGAAACTCTGCACAGAAAGTGTTTGCAGACTGCTGAATCCACACACGGGTTTAACTCTGGAAGTTGAGTGCACACATTGACAACCGTTCTGTTAGATAGCTGCGTTTTGGATTTAGAAGCAGATATTTCCCTGTGCTTTCTGCTGTTTCTTCCATATGCCGGTAATGGGCTGAAAACGTCTGTTTTGAAACTCTGCACAGAAAGTGTTTGCAGACTGCTGAATCCACACACGGGTTTAACTCTGGAAGTTGAGTGCACACATTGACAACCGTTCTGTTAGATAGCTGCGTTTTGGATTTAGAAGCAGATATTTCCCTGGGCTTTCTGCTGTTTCTTCCATATGCCGGTATTGGGCTGAAAACGCCTGTTTTGAAACTCTGCACAGAAAGTGTTTGCAGACTGCTGAATCCACACACGGGTTTAACTCTGGAAGTTGAGTGCACACATTGACAACCGTTCTGTTAGATAGCTGCGTTTTGGATTTAGAAGCAGATATTTCCCTGTGCTTTCTGCTGTTTCTTCCGTATGCCGGTATTGGGCTGAAAACGTCTGTTTTGGGACTCTGCAGAGAAAGTGTTTGCAGACTGCTGAATCCACACACGGGTTTAACTCTGGAAGTTGAGTGCACACATTGACAACCGTTCTGTTAGATAGCTGCGTTTTGGATTTAGAAGCAGATATTTCCCTGGGCTTTCTGCTGTTTCTTCCATATGCCGGTATTGGGCTGAAAACGCCTGTTTTGAAACTCTGCACAGAAAGAGTTTGCAGACTGCTGAATCCACACAGGGGTTTAACTCTGGAAGTTGAGTGCACACATTGACAACCGTTCTGTTAGATAGCTGCTTTTTGGATTTAGAAGCAGATATTTCCCTGTGCTTTCTGCTGTTTCTTCCATATGCCGGTAATGGGCTGAAAACGTCTGTTTTGAAACTCTGCACAGAAAATGTTTGCAGACTGCTGAATCCACACACGGGTTTAACTCTGGAAATTGAGTGCACACATTGACAACCGTTCTGTTAGATAGCTGCGTTTTGGATTTAGAAGCAGATATTTCCCTGGGCTTTCTGCTGTTTCTTCCATATGCCGGTATTGGGCTGAAAACGCCTGTTTTGAAACTCTGCACAGAAAGTGTTTGCAGACTGCTGAATCCACACACGGGTTTAACTCTGGAAGTTGAGTGCACACATTGACAACCGTTCTGTTAGATAGCTGCGTTTTGGATTTAGAAGCAGATATTTCCCTGTGCTTTCTGCTGTTTCTTCCATATGCCGGTAAAGGGCTGAAAACCTCTGTTTTGAAACTCTGCACAGAAAGTGTTTGCAGACTGCTGAATCCACACACGGGTTTAACTCTGGAAGTTGAGTGCACACATTGACAACCGTTCTGTTAGATAGCTGCGTTTTGGATTTAGAAGCAGATATTTCCCTGGGCTTTCTGCTGTTTCTTCCATATGCCGGTATTGGGCTGAAAACGCCTGTTTTGAAACTCTGCACAGAAAGTGTTTGCAGACTGCTGAATCCACACACGGGTTTAACTCTGGAAGTTGAGTGCACACATTGACAACCGTTCTGATAGATAGCTGCGTTTTGGATTTAGAAGCAGATATTTTCCTGGGCTTTCTGCTGTTTCTTCCATATGCCGGTAATGGGCTGAAAACGTCTGTTTTGAAACTCTGCACAGAAAGTGTTTGCAGACTGCTGAATCCACACACGGGTTTAACTCTGGAAGTTGAGGGCACACATTGACAACCGTTCTGTTAGATAGCTGCGTTTTGGATTTAGAAGCAGATATTTCCCTGGGCTTTCTGCTGTTTCTTCCGTATGCCGGTAACGGGCTGAAAACGCCTGTTTTGAAACTCTGCACATAAAGTGTTTGCAGACTGCTGAATCCACACACGGGTTTAACTCTGGAAGTTGAGTGCACACATTGACAACCGTTCTGTTAGATAGCTGCGTTTTGGATTTAGAATCAGATATTTCCCTGGGCTTTCTGCTGTTTCTTCCATATGCCGGTATTGGGCTGAAAACGCCTGTTTTGAAACTCTGCACAGAAAGTGTTTGCAGACTGCTGAATCCACACACGGGTTTAACTCTGGAAGTTGAGTGCACACATTGACAACCGTTCTGTTAGATAGCTGCGTTTTGGATTTAGAAGCAGATATTTCCCTGGGCTTTCTGCTGTTTCTTCCATATGCCGGTATTGGGCTGAAAACGCCTGTTTTGAAACTCTGCACAGAAAGTGTTTGCAGACTGCTGAATCCACACACGGGTTTAACTCTGGAAGTTGAGTGCACACATTGACAACCGTTCTGTTAGATAGCTGCGTTTTGGATTTAGAAGCAGATATTTCCCTGTGCTTTCTGCTGTTTCTTCCATATGCCGGTATTGGGCTGAAAACGTCTGTTTTGGGACTCTGCAGAGAAAGTGTTTGCAGACTGCTGAATCCACACATGGGTTTAACTCTGGAAGTTGAGTGCACACATTGACAACCGTTCTGTTAGATAGCTGCGTTTTGGATTTAGAAGCAGATATTTCCCTGGGCTTTCTGCTGTTTCTTCCATATGCCGGTATTGGGCTGAAAACGCCTGTTTTGAAACTCTGCACAGAAAGAGTTTGCAGACTGCTGAATCCACACACGGGTTTAACTCTGGAAGTTGAGTGCACACATTGACAACCGTTCTGTTAGATAGCTGCTTTTTGGATTTAGAAGCAGATATTTCCCTGTGCTTTCTGCTGTTTCTTCCATATGCCGGTAATGGGCTGAAAACGTCTGTTTTGAAACTCTGCACAGAAAGTGTTTGCAGACTGCTGAATCCACACACGGGTTTAACTCTGGAAGTTGAGTGCACACATTGACAACCGTTCTGTTAGATAGCTGCGTTTTGGATTTAGAAGCAGATATTTCCCTGGGCTTTCTGCTGTTTCTTCCATATGCCGGTATTGGGCTGAAAACGCCTGTTTTGAAACTCTGCACAGAAAGTGTTTGCAGACTGCTGAATCCACACACGGGTTTAACTCTGGAAGTTGAGTGCACACATTGACAACCGTTCTGTTAGATAGCTGCGTTTTGGATTTAGAAGCAGATATTTCCCTGTGCTTTCTGCTGTTTCTTCCATATGCCGGTATTGGGCTGAAAACGCCTGTTTTGAAACTCTGCACAGAAAGTGTTTGCAGACTGCTGAATCCACACACGGGTTTAACTCTGGAAGTTGAGTGCTCACATTGACAACCGTTCTGTTAGATAGCTGCGTTTTGGATTTAGAAGCAGATATTTCCCTGGGCTTTCTGCTGTTTCTTCCATATGCCGGTATTGGGCTGAAAACGCCTGTTTTGAAACTCTGCACAGAAAGTGTTTGCAGACTGCTGAATCCACACACGGGTTTAACTCTGGAAGTTGAGTGCACACATTGACAACCGTTCTGTTAGATAGCTGCGTTTTGGATTTAGAAGCAGATATTTCCCTGTGCTTTCTGCTGTTTCTTCCATATGCCGGTAAAGGGCTGAAAACGTCTGTTTTGAAACTCTGCACAGAAAGTGTTTGCAGACTGCTGAATCCACACACGGGTTTAACTCTTTAAGTTGAGTGCACACATTGACAACCGTTCTGTTAGATAGCTGCGTTTTGGATTTAGAAGCAGATATTTCCCTGGGCTTTCTGCTGTTTCTTCCATATGCCGGTATTGGGCTGAAAACGCCTGTTTTGAAACTCTGCACAGAAAGTGTTTGCAGACTGCTGAATCCACACACGGGTTTAACTCTGGAAGTTGAGTGCACACATTGACAACCGTTCTGATAGATAGCTGCGTTTTGGATTTAGAAGCAGATATTTCCCTGGGCTTTCTGCTGTTTCTTCCATATGCCGGTAATGGGCTGAAAACGTCTGTTTTGAAACTCTGCACAGAAAGTGTTTGCAGACTGCTGAATCCACACACGGGTTTAACTCTGGAAGTTGAGTGCACACATTGACAACCGTTCTGTTAGATAGCTGCGTTTTGGATTTAGAATCAGATATTTCCCTGGGCTTTCTGCTGTTTCTTCCATATGCCGGTATTGGGCTGAAAACGCCTGTTTTGAAACTCTGCACAGAAAGTGTTTGCAGACTGCTGAATCCACACACGGGTTTAACTCTGGAAGTTGAGTGCACACATTGACAACCGTTCTGTTAGATAGCTGCGTTTTGGATTTAGAAGCAGATATTTCCCTGGGCTTTCTGCTGTTTCTTCCATATGCCGGTATTGGGCTGAAAACGCCTGTTTTGAAACTCTGCACAGAAAATGTTTGCAGACTGCTGAATCCACACACGGGTTTAACTCTGGAAGTTGAGTGCACACATTGACAACCGTTCTGTTAGATAGCTGCGTTTTGGATTTAGAAGCAGATATTTCCCTGTGCTTTCTGCTGTTTCTTCCATATGCCGGTAATGGGCTGAAAACGTCTGTTTTGAAACTCTGCACAGAAAGTGTTTGCAGACTGCTGAATCCACACACGGGTTTAACTCTGGAAGTTGAGTGCACACATTGACAACCGTTCTGTTAGATAGCTGCGTTTTGGATTTAGAAGCAGATATTTCCCTGGGCTTTCTGCTGTTTCTTCCATATGCCGGTATTGGGCTGAAAACGCCTGTTTTGAAACTCTGCACAGAAAGTGTTTGCAGACTGCTGAATCCACACACGGGTTTAACTCTGGAAGTTGAGTGCACACATTGACAACCGTTCTGTTAGATAGCTGCGTTTTGGATTTAGAAGCAGATATTTCCCTGTGCTTTCTGCTGTTTCTTCCATATGCCAGTATTGGGCTGAAAACGTCTGTTTTGGGACTCTGCAGAGAAAGTGTTTGCAGACTGCTGAATCCACACACGGGTTTAACTCTGGAAGTTGAGTGCACACATTGACAACCGTTCTGTTAGATAGCTGCGTTTTGGATTTAGAAGCAGATATTTCCCTGGGCTTTCTGCTGTTTCTTCCATATGCCGGTATTGGGCTGAAAACGCCTGTTTTGAAACTCTGCACAGAAAGAGTTTGCAGACTGCTGAATCCACACACGGGTTTAACTCTGGAAGTTGAGTGCAAACATTGACAACCGTTCTGTTAGATAGCTGCTTTTTGGATTTAGAAGCAGATATTTCCCTGTGCTTTCTGCTGTTTCTTCCATATGCCGGTAATGGGCTGAAAACGTCTGTTTTGAAACTCTGCACAGAAAGTGTTTGCAGACTGCTGAATCCACACACGGGTTTAACTCTGGAAGTTGAGTGCACACATTGACAACCGTTTTGTTAGATAGCTGCGTTTTGGATTTAGAAGCAGATATTTCCCTGGGCTTTCTGCTGTTTCTTCCATATGCCGGTATTGGGCTGAAAACGCCTGTTTTGAAACTCTGCACAGAAAGTGTTTGCAGACTGCTGAATCCACACACGGGTTTAACTCTGGAAGTTGAGTGCACACATTGACAACCGTTCTGTTAGATAGCTGCGTTTTGGATTTAGAAGCAGATATTTCCCTGTGCTTTCTGCTGTTTCTTCCATATGCCGGTATTGGGCTGAAAACGCCTGTTTTGAAACTCTGCACAGAAAGTGTTTGCAGACTGCTGAATCCACACACGGGTTTAACTCTGGAAGTTGAGTGCTCACATTGACAACCGTTCTGTTAGATAGCTGCGTTTTGGATTTAGAAGCAGATATTTCCCTGGGCTTTCTGCTGTTTCTTCCATATGCCGGTATTGGGCTGAAAACGCCTGTTTTGAAACTCTGCACAGAAAGTGTTTGCAGACTGCTGAATCCACACACGGGTTTAACTCTGGAAGTTGAGTGCACACATTGACAACCGTTCTGTTAGATAGCTGCGTTTTGGATTTAGAAGCAGATATTTCCCTGTGCTTTCTGCTGTTTCTTCCATAAGCCGGTAATGGGCTGAAAACGTCTGTTTTGAAACTCTGCACAGAAAGTGTTTGCAGAGTGCTGAATCCACACACGGGTTTAACTCTGGAAGTTGAGTGCACACATTGACAACCGTTCTGTTAGATAGCTGCGTTTTGGATTTAGAAGCAGATATTTCCCTGGGCTTTCTGCTGTTTCTTCCATATGCCGGTATTGGGCTGAAAACGCCTGTTTTGAAACTCTGCACAGAAAGTGTTTGCAGACTGCTGAATCCACACACGGGTTTAACTCTGGAAGTTGAGTGCACACATTGACAACCGTTCTGATAGATAGCTGCGTTTTGGATTTAGAAGCAGATATTTCCCTGGGCTTTCTGCTGTTTCTTCCATATGCCGGTAATGGGCTGAAAACGTCTGTTTTGAAACTCTGCACAGAAAGTGTTTGCAGACTGCTGAATCCACACAAGGGTTTATCTCTGGAAGTTGAGTGCACACATTGACAACCGTTCTGTTAGATAGCTGCGTTTTGGATTTAGAAGCAGATATTTCCCTGGGCTTTCTGCTGTTTCTTCCATATGCCGGTATTGGGCTGAAAACGCCTGTTTTGAAACTCTGCACAGAAAGTGTTTGCAGACTGCTGAATCCACACACGGGTTTAACTCTGGAAGTTGAGTGCACACATTGACAACCGTTCTGTTAGATAGCTGCGTTTTGGATTTAGAAGCAGATATTTCGCTGTGCTTTCTGCTGTTTCTTCCATATGCCGGTATTGGGCTGAAAACGCCTGTTTTGAAACTCTGCACAGAAAGTGTTTGCAGACTGCTGAATCCACACACGGGTTTAACTCTGGAAGTTGAGTGCTCACATTGACAACCGTTCTGTTAGATAGCTGCGTTTTGGATTTAGAAGCAGATATTTCCCTGTGCTTTCTGCTGTTTCCTCCATATGCCGGTATTGGGCTGAAAACGCCTGTTTTGAAACTCTGCAGAGAAAGTGTTTGCAGACTGCTGAATCCACACACGGGTTTAACTCTGGAAGTTGAGTGCTCACATTGACAACCGTTCTGTTAGATAGCTGCGTTTTGGATTTAGAAGCAGATATTTCCCTGGGCTTTCTGCTGTTTCTTCCATATGCCGGTATTGGGCTGAAAACGCCTGTTTTGAAACTCTGCACAGAAAGTGTTTGCAGACTGCTGAATCCACACACGGGTTTAACTCTGGAAGTTGAGTGCACACATTGACAACCGTTCTGATAGATAGCTGCGTTTTGGATTTAGAAGCAGATATTTCCCTGGGCTTTCTGCTGTTTCTTCCATATGCCGGTAATGGGCTGAAAACGTCTGTTTTGAAACTCTGCACAGAAAGTGTTTGCAGACTGCTGAATCCACACACGGGTTTATCTCTGGAAGTTGAGTGCACACATTGACAACCGTTCTGTTAGATAGCTGCGTTTTGGATTTAGAAGCAGATATTTCCCTGGGCTTTCTGCTGTTTCTTCCATATGCCGGTATTGGGCTGAAAACGCCTGTTTTGAAACTCTGCACAGAAAGTGTTTGCAGACTGCTGAATCCACACACGGGTTTAACTCTGGAAGTTGAGTGCACACATTGACAACCGTTCTGTTAGATAGCTGCGTTTTGGATTTAGAAGCAGATATTTCCCTGGGCTTTCTGCTGTTTCTTCCATATGCCGGTATTGGGCTGAAAACGCCTGTTTTGAAACTCTGCACAGAAAGTGTTTGCAGACTGCTGAATCCACACACGGGTTTAACTCTGGAAGTTGAGTGCTCACATTGACAACCGTTCTGTTAGATAGCTGCGTTTTGGATTTAGAAGCAGATATTTCCCTGTGCTTTCTGCTGTTTCTTCCATATGCCGGTATTGGGCTGAAAACGCCTGTTGTGAAACTCTGCACAGAAAGTGTTTGCAGACTGCTGAATCCACACACGGGTTTAACTCTGGAAGTTGAGTGCTCACATTGACAACCGTTCTGTTAGATAGCTGCGTTTTGGATTTAGAAGCAGATATTTCCCTGGGCTTTCTGCTGTTTCTTCCATATGCCGGTATTGGGCTGAAAACGCCTGTTTTGAAACTCTGCACAGAAAGTGTTTGCAGACTGCTGAATCCACACACGGGTTTAACTCTGGAAGTTGAGTGCTCACATTGACAACCGTTCTGTTAGATAGCTGCGTTTTGGATTTAGAAGCAGATATTTCCCTGGGCTTTCTGCTGTTTCTTCCATATGCCGGTATTGGGCTGAAAACGCCTGTTTTGAAACTCTGCACAGAAAGTGTTTGCAGACTGCTGAATCCACACACGGGTTTAACTCTGGAAGTTGAGTGCACACATTGACAACCGTTCTGATAGATAGCTGCGTTTTGGATTTAGAAGCAGATATTTCCCTGGGCTTTCTGCTGTTTCTTCCATATGCCGGTAATGGGCTGAAAACGTCTGTTTTGAAACTCTGCACAGAAAGTGTTTGCAGACTGCTGAATCCACACACGGGTTTATCTCTGGAAGTTGAGTGCACACATTGACAACCGTTCTGTTAGATAGCTGCGTTTTGGATTTAGAAGCAGATATTTCCCTGGGCTTTCTGCTGTTTCTTCCATATGCCGGTATTGGGCTGAAAACGCCTGTTTTGAAACTCTGCACAGAAAGAGTTTGCAGACTGCTGAATCCACACACAGGTTTAACTCTGGAAGTTGAGTGCACACATTGACAACCGTTCTGTTAGATAGCTGCGTTTTGGATTTAGAAGCAGATATTTCCCTGGGCTTTCTGCTGTTTCTTCCATATGCCGGTATTGGGCTGAAAACGCCTGTTTTGCAACTCTGCACAGAAAGTGTTTGCAGACTGCTGAATCCACACACGGGTTTAACTCTGGAAGTTGAGTGCTCACATTGACAACCGTTCTGTTAGATAGCTGCGTTTTGGATTTAGAAGCAGATATTTCCCTGTGCTTTCTGCTGTTTCTTCCATATGCCGGTATTGGGCTGAAAACGCCTGTTTTGAAACTCTGCACAGAAAGTGTTTGCAGACTGCTGAATCCACACACGGGTTTAACTCTGGAAGTTGAGTGCTCACATTGACAACCGTTCTGTTAGATAGCTGCGTTTTGGATTTAGAAGCAGATATTTCCCTGGGCTTTCTGCTGTTTCTTCCATATGCCGGTATTGGGCTGAAAACGCCTGTTTTGAAACTCTGCACAGAAAGTGTTTGCAGACTGCTGAATCCACACACGGGTTTAACTCTGGAAGTTGAGTGCACACATTGACAACCGTTCTGTTAGATAGCTGCGTTTTGGATTTAGAAGCAGATATTTCCCTGGGCTTTCTGCTGTTTCTTCCATATGCCGGTATTGGGCTGAAAACGCCTGTTTTGAAACTCTGCACAGAAAGTGTTTGCAGACTGCTGAATCCACACACGGGTTTAACTCTGGAAGTTGAGTGCACACATTGACAACCGTTCTGTTAGATAGCTGCGTTTTGGATTTAGAAGCAGATATTTCCCTGGGCTTTCTGCTGTTTCTTCCATATGCCGGTATTGGGCTGAAAACGCCTGTTTTGAAACTCTGCACAGAAAGTGTTTGCAGACTGCTGAATCCACACACGGGTTTAACTCTGGAAGTTGAGTGCACACATTGACAACCGTTCTGATAGATAGCTGCGTTTTGGATTTAGAAGCAGATATTTCCCTGGGCTTTCTGCTGTTTCTTCCATATGCCGGTAATGGGCTGAAAACGTCTGTTTTGAAACTCTGCACAGAATGTGTTTGCAGACTGCTGAATCCACACACGGGTTTAACTCTGGAAGTTGAGGGCACACATTGACAACCGTTCTGTTAGATAGCTGCGTTTTGGATTTAGAAGCAGATATTTCCCTGGGCTTTCTGCTGTTTCTTCCATATGCCGGTATTGGGCTGAAAACGCCTGTTTTGAAACTCTGCAGAGAAAGTGTTTGCAGACTGCTGAATCCACACACGGGTTTAACTCTGGAAGTTGAGTGCACACATTGACAACCGTTCTGTTAGATAGCTGCGTTTTGGATTTAGAAGCAGATATTTCCCTGTGCTTTCTGCTGTTTCTTCCATATGCCGGTAATGGGCTGAAAACGTCTGTTTTGAAACTCTGCACAGAAAGTGTTTGCAGACTGCTGGATCCACACACGGGTTTAACTCTGGAAGTTGAGTGCACACATTGACAACCGTTCTGTTAGATAGCTGCGTTTTGGATTTAGAATCAGATATTTCCCTGGGCTTTCTGCTGTTTCTTCCATATGCCGGTATTGGGCTGAAAACGCCTGTTTTGAAACTCTGCACAGAAAGTGTTTGCAGACTGCTGAATCCACACACGCGTTTAACTCTGGAAGTTGAGTGCTCACATTGACAACCGTTCTGTTAGATAGCAGCGTTTTGGATTTAGAAGCAGATATTTCCCTGGGCTTTCTGCTGTTTCTTCCATATGCTGGTATTGGGCTGAAAACGCCTGTTTTGAAACTCTGCACAGAAAGTGTTTGCAGACTGCTGAATCCACACACGGGTTTAACTCTGGAAGTTGAGTGCACACATTGACAACCGTTCTGTTAGATAGCTGCGTTTTGGATTTAGAAGCAGATATTTCCCTGTGCTTTCTGCTGTTTCTTCCATATGCCGGTATTGGGCTGAAAACGCCTGTTTTGAAACTCTGCACAGAAAGTGTTTGCAGACTGCTGAATCCACACACGGGTTTAACTCTGGAAGTTGAGTGCTCACATTGACAACCGTTCTGTTAGATAGCTGCGTTTTGGATTTAGAAGCAGATATTTCCCTGGGCTTTCTGCTGTTTCTTCCATATGCCGGTATTGGGCTGAAAACGCCTGTTTTGAAACTCTGCACAGAAAGTGTTTGCAGACTGCTGAATCCACACACGGGTTTAACTCTGGAAGTTGAGTGCTCACATTGACAACCGTTCTGTTAGATAGCTGCGTTTTGGATTTAGAAGCAGATATTTCCCTGGGCTTTCTGCTGTTTTTTCCATATGCCGGTATTGGGCTGAAAACGCCTGTTTTGAAACTCTGCAGAGAAAGTGTTTGCAGACTGCTGAATCCACACACGGGTTTAACTCTGGAAGTTGAGTGCACACATTGACAACCGTTCTGTTAGATAGCTGCGTTTTGGATTTAGAAGCAGATATTTCCCTGGGCTTTCTGCTGTTTCTTCCATATGCCGGTATTGGGCTGAAAACGCCTGTTTTGAAACTGTGCACAGAAAGTGTTTGCAGACTGCTGAATCCACACACGGGTTTACCTCTGGAAGTTGAGTGCACACATTGACAACCGTTCTGTTAGATAGCTGCGTTTTGGATTTAGAAGCAGATATTTCCCTGTGCTTTCTGCTGTTTCTTCCATATGCCGGTATTGGGCTGAAAACGCCTGTTTTGAAACTCTGCACAGAAAGTGTTTGCAGACTGCTGAATCCACACACGGGTTTAACTCTGGAAGTTGAGTGCTCACATTGACAACCGTTCTGTTAGATAGCTGCGTTTTGGATTTAGAAGCAGATATTTCCCTGGGCTTTCTGCTGTTTCTTCCATATGCCGGTATTGGGCTGAAAACGCCTGTTTTGAAACTCTGCACAGAAAGTGTTTGCAGACTGCTGAATCCACACACGGGTTTAACTCTGGAAGTTGAGTGCACACATTGACAACCGTTCTGTAAGATAGCTGCGTTTTGGATTTAGAAGCAGATATTTCCCTGTGCTTTCTGCTGTTTCTTCCATATGCCGGTAATGGGCTGAAAACGTCTGTTTTGAAACTCTGCACAGAAAGTGTTTGCAGACTGCTGAATCCACACACGGGTTTAACTCTGGAAGTTGAGTGCACACATTGACAACCGTTCTGTTAGATAGCTGCGTTTTGGATTTAGAAGCAGATATTTCCCTGGGCTTTCTGCTGTTTCTTCCATATGCCGGTATTGGGCTGAAAACGCCTGTTTTGAAACTCTGCACAGAAAGTGTTTGCAGACTGCTGAATCCACACACGGGTTTAACTCTGGAAGTTGAGTGCACACATTGACAACCGTTCTGATAGATAGCTGCGTTTTGGATTTAGAAGCAGATATTTCCCTGGGCTTTCTGCTGTTTCTTCCATATGCCGGTAATGGGCTGAAAACGTCTGTTTTGAAACTCTGCACAGAAAGTGTTTGCAGACTGCTGAATCCACACACGGGTTTAACTCTGGAAGTTGAGGGCACACATTGACAACCGTTCTGATAGATAGCTGCGTTTTGGATTTAGAAGCAGATATTTCCC
Source organism: Aotus nancymaae (assembly GCF_030222135.1). Taxonomy (NCBI): domain Eukaryota; kingdom Metazoa; phylum Chordata; class Mammalia; order Primates; family Aotidae; genus Aotus; species Aotus nancymaae. Next base: position 45,489,834 of record NW_026988455.1, on the reverse strand, counting down.
TGGGCTTTCTGCTGTTTGTTCCATATGCCGGTAATGGGCTGAAAACGTCTGTTTTGAAACTCTGCACAGAAAGTGTTTGCAGACTGCTGAATCCACACACGGGTTTATCTCTGGAAGTTGAGTGCACACATTGACAACCGTTCTGTTAGATAGCTGCGTTTTGGATTTAGAAGCAGATATTTCCCTGGGCTTTCTGCTGTTTCTTCCATATGCCGGTATTGGGCTGAAAACGCCTGTTTTGAAACTCTGCACAGAAAGAGTTTGCAGACTGCTGAATCCACACACGGGTTTAACTCTGGAAGTTGAGTGCACACATTGACAACCGTTCTGTTAGATAGCTGCGTTTTGGATTTAGAAGCAGATATTTCCCTGGGCTTTCTGCTGTTTCTTCCATATGCCGGTATTGGGCTGAAAACGCCTGTTTTGAAACTCTGCACAGAAAGTGTTTGCAGACTGCTGAATCCACACACGGGTTTAACTCTGGAAGTTGAGTGCTCACATTGACAACCGTTCTGTTAGATAGCTGCGTTTTGGATTTAGAAGCAGATATTTCCCTGTGCTTTCTGCTGTTTCTTCCATATGCCGGTATTGGGCTGAAAACGCCTGTTTTGAAACTCTGCACAGAAAGTGTTTGCAGACTGCTGAATCCACACACGGGTTTAACTCTGGAAGTTGAGTGCTCACATTGACAACCGTTCTGTTAGATAGCTGCGTTTTGGATTTAGAAGCAGATATTTCCCTGGGCTTTCTGCTGTTTCTTCCATATGCCGGTATTGGGCTGAAAACGCCTGTTTTGAAACTCTGCACAGAAAGTGTTTGCAGACTGCTGAATCCACACACGGGTTTAACTCTGGAATTTGAGTGCACACATTGACAACCGTTCTGTTAGATAGCTGCGTTTTGGATTTAGAAGCAGATATTTCCCTGGGCTTTCTGCTGTTTCTTCCATATGCCGGTATTGGGCTGAAAACGCCTGTTTTGAAACTCTGCGCAGAAAGTGTTTGCAGACTGCTGAATCCACACACGGGTTTAACTCTGGAAGTTGAGTGCACACATTGACAACCGTTCTGTTAGATAGCTGCGTTTTGGATTTAGAAGCAGATATTTCCCTGTGCTTTCTGCTGTTTCTTCCATATGCCGGTATTGGGCTGAAAACGCCTGTTTTGAAACTCTGCACAGAAAGTGTTTGCAGACTGCTGAATCCACACACGGGTTTAACTCTGGAAGTTGAGTGCTCACATTGACAACCGTTCTGTTAGATAGCTGCGTTTTGGATTTAGAAGCAGATATTTCCCTGGGCTTTCTGCTGTTTCTTCCATATGCCGGTATTGGGCTGAAAACGCCTGTTTTGAAACTCTGCACAGAAAGTGTTTGCAGACTGCTGAATCCACACACGGGTTTAACTCTGGAATTTGAGTGCACACATTGACAACCGTTCTGTTAGATAGCTGCGTTTTGGATTTAGAAGCAGATATTTCCCTGGGCTTTCTGCTGTTTCTTCCATATGCCGGTATTGGGCTGAAAACGCCTGTTTTGAAACTCTGCGCAGAAAGTGTTTGCAGACTGCTGAATCCACACACGGGTTTAACTCTGGAAGTTGAGTGCACACATTGACAACCGTTCTGTTAGATAGCTGCGTTTTGGATTTAGAAGCAGATATTTCCCTGTGCTTTCTGCTGTTTCTTCCATATGCCGGTATTGGGCTGAAAACGCCTGTTTTGAAACTCTGCACAGAAAGTGTTTGCAGACTGCTGAATCCACACACGGGTTTAACTCTGGAAGTTGAGTGCTCACATTGACAACCGTTCTGTTAGATAGCTGCGTTTTGGATTTAGAAGCAGATATTTCCCTGGGCTTTCTGCTGTTTCTTCCATATGCCGGTATTGGGCTGAAAACGCCTGTTTTGAAACTCTGCACAGAAAGTGTTTGCAGACTGCTGAATCCACACACGGGTTTAACTCTGGAAGTTGAGGGCACACATTGACAACCGTTCTGTTAGATAGCTGCGTTTTGGATTTAGAAGCAGATATTTCCCTGTGCTTTCTGCTGTTTCTTCCATATGCCGGTAATGGGCTGAAAACGTCTGTTTTGAAACTCTGCACAGAAAGTGTTTGCAGACTGCTGAATCCACACACGGGTTTAACTCTGGAAGTTGAGTGCACACATTGACAACCGTTCTGTTAGATAGCTGCGTTTTGGATTTAGAAGCAGATATTTCCCTGGGCTTTCTGCTGTTTCTTCCATATGCCGGTATTGGGCTGAAAACGCCTGTTTTGAAACTCTGCACAGAAAGTGTTTGCAGACTGCTGAATCCACACACGGGTTTAACTCTGGAAGTTGAGTGCACACATTGACAACCGTTCTGATAGATAGCTGCGTTTTGGATTTAGAAGCAGATATTTCCCTGGGCTTTCTGCTGTTTCTTCCATATGCCGGTAATGGGCTGAAAACGTCTGTTTTGAAACTCTGCACAGAAAGTGTTTGCAGACTGCTGAATCCACACACGGGTTTAACTCTGGAAGTTGAGGGCACACATTGACAACCGTTCTGATAGATAGCTGCGTTTTGGATTTAGAAGCAGATATTTCCCTGGGCTTTCTGCTGTTTCTTCCATATGCCGGTAATGGGCTGAAAACGTCTGTTTTGAAACTCTGCACAGAAAGTGTTTGCAGACTGCTGAATCCACACACGGGTTTATCTCTGGAAGTTGAGTGCACACATTGACAACCGTTCTGTTAGATAGCTGCGTTTTGGATTTAGAAGCAGATATTTCCCTGGGCTTTCTGCTGTTTCTTCCATATGCCGGTATTGGGCTGAAAACGCCTGTTTTGAAACTCTGCACAGAAAGAGTTTGCAGACTGCTGAATCCACACACGGGTTTAACTCTGGAAGTTGAGTGCACACATTGACAACCGTTCTGTTAGATAGCTGCGTTTTGGATTTAGAAGCAGATATTTCCCTGGGCTTTCTGCTGTTTCTTCCATATGCCGGTATTGGGCTGAAAACGCCTGTTTTGAAACTCTGCACAGAAAGTGTTTGCAGACTGCTGAATCCACACACGGGTTTAACTCTGGAAGTTGAGTGCTCACATTGACAACCGTTCTGTTAGATAGCTGCGTTTTGGATTTAGAAGCAGATATTTCCCTGTGCTTTCTGCTGTTTCTTCCATATGCCGGTATTGGGCTGAAAACGCCTGTTTTGAAACTCTGCACAGAAAGTGTTTGCAGACTGCTGAATCCACACACGGGTTTAACTCTGGAAGTTGAGTGCTCACATTGACAACCGTTCTGTTAGATAGCTGCGTTTTGGATTTAGAAGCAGATATTTCCCTGGGCTTTCTGCTGTTTCTTCCATATGCCGGTATTGGGCTGAAAACGCCTGTTTTGAAACTCTGCACAGAAAGTGTTTGCAGACTGCTGAATCCACACACGGGTTTAACTCTGGAATTTGAGTGCACACATTGACAACCGTTCTGTTAGATAGCTGCGTTTTGGATTTAGAAGCAGATATTTCCCTGGGCTTTCTGCTGTTTCTTCCATATGCCGGTATTGGGCTGAAAACGCCTGTTTTGAAACTCTGCGCAGAAAGTGTTTGCAGACTGCTGAATCCACACACGGGTTTAACTCTGGAAGTTGAGTGCACACATTGACAACCGTTCTGTTAGATAGCTGCGTTTTGGATTTAGAAGCAGATATTTCCCTGTGCTTTCTGCTGTTTCTTCCATATGCCGGTATTGGGCTGAAAACGCCTGTTTTGAAACTCTGCACAGAAAGTGTTTGCAGACTGCTGAATCCACACACGGGTTTAACTCTGGAAGTTGAGTGCTCACATTGACAACCGTTCTGTTAGATAGCTGCGTTTTGGATTTAGAAGCAGATATTTCCCTGGGCTTTCTGCTGTTTCTTCCATATGCCGGTATTGGGCTGAAAACGCCTGTTTTGAAACTCTGCACAGAAAGTGTTTGCAGACTGCTGAATCCACACACGGGTTTAACTCTGGAATTTGAGTGCACACATTGACAACCGTTCTGTTAGATAGCTGCGTTTTGGATTTAGAAGCAGATATTTCCCTGGGCTTTCTGCTGTTTCTTCCATATGCCGGTATTGGGCTGAAAACGCCTGTTTTGAAACTCTGCGCAGAAAGTGTTTGCAGACTGCTGAATCCACACACGGGTTTAACTCTGGAAGTTGAGTGCACACATTGACAACCGTTCTGTTAGATAGCTGCGTTTTGGATTTAGAAGCAGATATTTCCCTGTGCTTTCTGCTGTTTCTTCCATATGCCGGTATTGGGCTGAAAACGCCTGTTTTGAAACTCTGCACAGAAAGTGTTTGCAGACTGCTGAATCCACACACGGGTTTAACTCTGGAAGTTGAGTGCTCACATTGACAACCGTTCTGTTAGATAGCTGCGTTTTGGATTTAGAAGCAGATATTTCCCTGGGCTTTCTGCTGTTTCTTCCATATGCCGGTATTGGGCTGAAAACGCCTGTTTTGAAACTCTGCACAGAAAGTGTTTGCAGACTGCTGAATCCACACACGGGTTTAACTCTGGAAGTTGAGGGCACACATTGACAACCGTTCTGTTAGATAGCTGCGTTTTGGATTTAGAAGCAGATATTTCCCTGTGCTTTCTGCTGTTTCTTCCATATGCCGGTATTGGGCTGAAAACGCCTGTTTTGAAACTCTGCACAGAAAGTGTTTGCAGACTGCTGAATCCACACACGGGTTTAACTCTGGAAGTTGAGTGCTCACATTGACAACCGTTCTGTTAGATAGCTGCGTTTTGGATTTAGAAGCAGATATTTCCCTGGGCTTTCTGCTGTTTCTTCCATATGCCGGTATTGGGCTGAAAACGCCTGTTTTGAAACTCTGCACAGAAAGTGTTTGCAGACTGCTGAATCCACACACGGGTTTAACTCTGGAAGTTGAGTGCACACATTGACAACCGTTCTGTAAGATAGCTGCGTTTTGGATTTAGAAGCAGATATTTCCCTGTGCTTTCTGCTGTTTCTTCCATATGCCGGTAATGGGCTGAAAACGTCTGTTTTGAAACTCTGCACAGAAAGTGTTTGCAGACTGCTGAATCCACACACGGGTTTAACTCTGGAAGTTGAGTGCACACATTGACAACCGTTCTGTTAGATAGCTGCGTTTTGGATTTAGAAGCAGATATTTCCCTGGGCTTTCTGCTGTTTCTTCCATATGCCGGTATTGGGCTGAAAACGCCTGTTTTGAAACTCTGCACAGAAAGTGTTTGCAGACTGCTGAATCCACACACGGGTTTAACTCTGGAAGTTGAGTGCACACATTGACAACCGTTCTGATAGATAGCTGCGTTTTGGATTTAGAAGCAGATATTTCCCTGGGCTTTCTGCTGTTTCTTCCATATGCCGGTAATGGGCTGAAAACGTCTGTTTTGAAACTCTGCACAGAAAGTGTTTGCAGACTGCTGAATCCACACACGGGTTTAACTCTGGAAGTTGAGGGCACACATTGACAACCGTTCTGATAGATAGCTGCGTTTTGGATTTAGAAGCAGATATTTCCCTGGGCTTTCTGCTGTTTCTTCCATATGCCGGTAATGGGCTGAAAACGTCTGTTTTGAAACTCTGCACAGAAAGTGTTTGCAGACTGCTGAATCCACACACGGGTTTATCTCTGGAAGTTGAGTGCACACATTGACAACCGTTCTGTTAGATAGCTGCGTTTTGGATTTAGAAGCAGATATTTCCCTGGGCTTTCTGCTGTTTCTTCCATATGCCGGTATTGGGCTGAAAACGCCTGTTTTGAAACTCTGCACAGAAAGAGTTTGCAGACTGCTGAATCCACACACGGGTTTAACTCTGGAAGTTGAGTGCACACATTGACAACCGTTCTGTTAGATAGCTGCGTTTTGGATTTAGAAGCAGATATTTCCCTGGGCTTTCTGCTGTTTCTTCCATATGCCGGTATTGGGCTGAAAACGCCTGTTTTGAAACTCTGCACAGAAAGTGTTTGCAGACTGCTGAATCCACACACGGGTTTAACTCTGGAAGTTGAGTGCTCACATTGACAACCGTTCTGTTAGATAGCTGCGTTTTGGATTTAGAAGCAGATATTTCCCTGTGCTTTCTGCTGTTTCTTCCATATGCCGGTATTGGGCTGAAAACGCCTGTTTTGAAACTCTGCACAGAAAGTGTTTGCAGACTGCTGAATCCACACACGGGTTTAACTCTGGAAGTTGAGTGCTCACATTGACAACCGTTCTGTTAGATAGCTGCGTTTTGGATTTAGAAGCAGATATTTCCCTGGGCTTTCTGCTGTTTCTTCCATATGCCGGTATTGGGCTGAAAACGCCTGTTTTGAAACTCTGCACAGAAAGTGTTTGCAGACTGCTGAATCCACACACGGGTTTAACTCTGGAATTTGAGTGCACACATTGACAACCGTTCTGTTAGATAGCTGCGTTTTGGATTTAGAAGCAGATATTTCCCTGGGCTTTCTGCTGTTTCTTCCATATGCCGGTATTGGGCTGAAAACGCCTGTTTTGAAACTCTGCGCAGAAAGTGTTTGCAGACTGCTGAATCCACACACGGGTTTAACTCTGGAAGTTGAGTGCACACATTGACAACCGTTCTGTTAGATAGCTGCGTTTTGGATTTAGAAGCAGATATTTCCCTGTGCTTTCTGCTGTTTCTTCCATATGCCGGTATTGGGCTGAAAACGCCTGTTTTGAAACTCTGCACAGAAAGTGTTTGCAGACTGCTGAATCCACACACGGGTTTAACTCTGGAAGTTGAGTGCTCACATTGACAACCGTTCTGTTAGATAGCTGCGTTTTGGATTTAGAAGCAGATATTTCCCTGGGCTTTCTGCTGTTTCTTCCATATGCCGGTATTGGGCTGAAAACGCCTGTTTTGAAACTCTGCACAGAAAGTGTTTGCAGACTGCTGAATCCACACACGGGTTTAACTCTGGAAGTTGAGTGCACACATTGACAACCGTTCTGTTAGATAGCTGCGTTTTGGATTTAGAAGCAGATATTTCCCTGTGCTTTCTGCTGTTTCTTCCATATGCCGGTATTGGGCTGAAAACGCCTGTTTTGAAACTCTGCACAGAAAGTGTTTGCAGACTGCTGAATCCACACACGGGTTTAACTCTGGAAGTTGAGTGCACACATTGACAACCGTTCTGATAGATAGCTGCGTTTTGGATTTAGAAGCAGATATTTCCCTGGGCTTTCTGCTGTTTCTTCCATATGCCGGTAATGGGCTGAAAACGTCTGTTTTGAAACTCTGCACAGAATGTGTTTGCAGACTGCTGAATCCACACACGGGTTTAACTCTGGAAGTTGAGGGCACACATTGACAACCGTTCTGTTAGATAGCTGCGTTTTGGATTTAGAAGCAGATATTTCCCTGGGCTTTCTGCTGTTTCTTCCATATGCCGGTATTGGGCTGAAAACGCCTGTTTTGAAACTCTGCACAGAAAGTGTTTGCAGACTGCTGAATCCACACACGGGTTTAACTCTGGAAGTTGAGTGCACACATTGACAACCGTTCTGTTAGATAGCTGCGTTTTGGATTTAGAAGCAGATATTTCCCTGTGCTTTCTGCTGTTTCTTCCATATGCCGGTATTGGGCTGAAAACGCCTGTTTTGAAACTCTGCACAGAAAGTGTTTGCAGACTGCTGAATCCACACACGGGTTTAACTCTGGAAGTTGAGTGCTCACATTGACAACCGTTCTGTTAGATAGCTGCGTTTTGGATTTAGAAGCAGATATTTCCCTGGGCTTTCTGCTGTTTCTTCCATATGCCGGTATTGGGCTGAAAACGCCTGTTTTGAAACTCTGCACAGAAAGTGTTTGCAGACTGCTGAATCCACACACGGGTTTAACTCTGGAATTTGAGTGCACACATTGACAACCGTTCTGTTAGATAGCTGCGTTTTGGATTTAGAAGCAGATATTTCCCTGGGCTTTCTGCTGTTTCTTCCATATGCCGGTATTGGGCTGAAAACGCCTGTTTTGAAACTCTGCGCAGAAAGTGTTTGCAGACTGCTGAATCCACACACGGGTTTAACTCTGGAAGTTGAGTGCACACATTGACAACCGTTCTGTTAGATAGCTGCGTTTTGGATTTAGAAGCAGATATTTCCCTGTGCTTTCTGCTGTTTCTTCCATATGCCGGTATTGGGCTGAAAACGCCTGTTTTGAAACTCTGCACAGAAAGTGTTTGCAGACTGCTGAATCCACACACGGGTTTAACTCTGGAAGTTGAGTGCTCACATTGACAACCGTTCTGTTAGATAGCTGCGTTTTGGATTTAGAAGCAGATATTTCCCTGGGCTTTCTGCTGTTTCTTCCATATGCCGGTATTGGGCTGAAAACGCCTGTTTTGAAACTCTGCACAGAAAGTGTTTGCAGACTGCTGAATCCACACACGGGTTTAACTCTGGAAGTTGAGGGCACACATTGACAACCGTTCTGTTAGATAGCTGCGTTTTGGATTTAGAAGCAGATATTTCCCTGTGCTTTCTGCTGTTTCTTCCATATGCCGGTATTGGGCTGAAAACGCCTGTTTTGAAACTCTGCACAGAAAGTGTTTGCAGACTGCTGAATCCACACACGGGTTTAACTCTGGAAGTTGAGTGCTCACATTGACAACCGTTCTGTTAGATAGCTGCGTTTTGGATTTAGAAGCAGATATTTCCCTGGGCTTTCTGCTGTTTCTTCCATATGCCGGTATTGGGCTGAAAACGCCTGTTTTGAAACTCTGCACAGAAAGTGTTTGCAGACTGCTGAATCCACACACGGGTTTAACTCTGGAAGTTGAGTGCACACATTGACAACCGTTCTGTAAGATAGCTGCGTTTTGGATTTAGAAGCAGATATTTCCCTGTGCTTTCTGCTGTTTCTTCCATATGCCGGTAATGGGCTGAAAACGTCTGTTTTGAAACTCTGCACAGAAAGTGTTTGCAGACTGCTGAATCCACACACGGGTTTAACTCTGGAAGTTGAGTGCACACATTGACAACCGTTCTGTTAGATAGCTGCGTTTTGGATTTAGAAGCAGATATTTCCCTGGGCTTTCTGCTGTTTCTTCCATATGCCGGTATTGGGCTGAAAACGCCTGTTTTGAAACTCTGCACAGAAAGTGTTTGCAGACTGCTGAATCCACACACGGGTTTAACTCTGGAAGTTGAGTGCACACATTGACAACCGTTCTGATAGATAGCTGCGTTTTGGATTTAGAAGCAGATATTTCCCTGGGCTTTCTGCTGTTTCTTCCATATGCCGGTAATGGGCTGAAAACGTCTGTTTTGAAACTCTGCACAGAAAGTGTTTGCAGACTGCTGAATCCACACACGGGTTTAACTCTGGAAGTTGAGGGCACACATTGACAACCGTTCTGATAGATAGCTGCGTTTTGGATTTAGAAGCAGATATTTCCCTGGGCTTTCTGCTGTTTCTTCCATATGCCGGTAATGGGCTGAAAACGTCTGTTTTGAAACTCTGCACAGAAAGTGTTTGCAGACTGCTGAATCCACACACGGGTTTATCTCTGGAAGTTGAGTGCACACATTGACAACCGTTCTGTTAGATAGCTGCGTTTTGGATTTAGAAGCAGATATTTCCCTGGGCTTTCTGCTGTTTCTTCCATATGCCGGTATTGGGCTGAAAACGCCTGTTTTGAAACTCTGCACAGAAAGAGTTTGCAGACTGCTGAATCCACACACGGGTTTAACTCTGGAAGTTGAGTGCACACATTGACAACCGTTCTGTTAGATAGCTGCGTTTTGGATTTAGAAGCAGATATTTCCCTGGGCTTTCTGCTGTTTCTTCCATATGCCGGTATTGGGCTGAAAACGCCTGTTTTGAAACTCTGCACAGAAAGTGTTTGCAGACTGCTGAATCCACACACGGGTTTAACTCTGGAAGTTGAGTGCTCACATTGACAACCGTTCTGTTAGATAGCTGCGTTTTGGATTTAGAAGCAGATATTTCCCTGTGCTTTCTGCTGTTTCTTCCATATGCCGGTATTGGGCTGAAAACGCCTGTTTTGAAACTCTGCACAGAAAGTGTTTGCAGACTGCTGAATCCACACACGGGTTTAACTCTGGAAGTTGAGTGCTCACATTGACAACCGTTCTGTTAGATAGCTGCGTTTTGGATTTAGAAGCAGATATTTCCCTGGGCTTTCTGCTGTTTCTTCCATATGCCGGTATTGGGCTGAAAACGCCTGTTTTGAAACTCTGCACAGAAAGTGTTTGCAGACTGCTGAATCCACACACGGGTTTAACTCTGGAATTTGAGTGCACACATTGACAACCGTTCTGTTAGATAGCTGCGTTTTGGATTTAGAAGCAGATATTTCCCTGGGCTTTCTGCTGTTTCTTCCATATGCCGGTATTGGGCTGAAAACGCCTGTTTTGAAACTCTGCGCAGAAAGTGTTTGCAGACTGCTGAATCCACACACGGGTTTAACTCTGGAAGTTGAGTGCACACATTGACAACCGTTCTGTTAGATAGCTGCGTTTTGGATTTAGAAGCAGATATTTCCCTGTGCTTTCTGCTGTTTCTTCCATATGCCGGTATTGGGCTGAAAACGCCTGTTTTGAAACTCTGCACAGAAAGTGTTTGCAGACTGCTGAATCCACACACGGGTTTAACTCTGGAAGTTGAGTGCTCACATTGACAACCGTTCTGTTAGATAGCTGCGTTTTGGATTTAGAAGCAGATATTTCCCTGGGCTTTCTGCTGTTTCTTCCATATGCCGGTATTGGGCTGAAAACGCCTGTTTTGAAACTCTGCACAGAAAGTGTTTGCAGACTGCTGAATCCACACACGGGTTTAACTCTGGAAGTTGAGTGCACACATTGACAACCGTTCTGTTAGATAGCTGCGTTTTGGATTTAGAAGCAGATATTTCCCTGTGCTTTCTGCTGTTTCTTCCATATGCCGGTATTGGGCTGAAAACGCCTGTTTTGAAACTCTGCACAGAAAGTGTTTGCAGACTGCTGAATCCACACACGGGTTTAACTCTGGAAGTTGAGTGCACACATTGACAACCGTTCTGATAGATAGCTGCGTTTTGGATTTAGAAGCAGATATTTCCCTGGGCTTTCTGCTGTTTCTTCCATATGCCGGTAATGGGCTGAAAACGTCTGTTTTGAAACTCTGCACAGAATGTGTTTGCAGACTGCTGAATCCACACACGGGTTTAACTCTGGAAGTTGAGGGCACACATTGACAACCGTTCTGTTAGATAGCTGCGTTTTGGATTTAGAAGCAGATATTTCCCTGGGCTTTCTGCTGTTTCTTCCATATGCCGGTATTGGGCTGAAAACGCCTGTTTTGAAACTCTGCACAGAAAGTGTTTGCAGACTGCTGAATCCACACACGGGTTTAACTCTGGAAGTTGAGTGCACACATTGACAACCGTTCTGTTAGATAGCTGCGTTTTGGATTTAGAAGCAGATATTTCCCTGTGCTTTCTGCTGTTTCTTCCATATGCCGGTAATGGGCTGAAAACGTCTGTTTTGAAACTCTGCACAGAAAGTGTTTGCAGACTGCTGGATCCACACACGGGTTTAACTCTGGAAGTTGAGTGCACACATTGACAACCGTTCTGTTAGATAGCTGCGTTTTGGATTTAGAATCAGATATTTCCCTGGGCTTTCTGCTGTTTCTTCCATATGCCGGTATTGGGCTGAAAACGCCTGTTTTGAAACTCTGCACAGAAAGTGTTTGCAGACTGCTGAATCCACACACGCGTTTAACTCTGGAAGTTGAGTGCTCACATTGACAACCGTTCTGTTAGATAGCAGCGTTTTGGATTTAGAAGCAGATATTTCCCTGGGCTTTCTGCTGTTTCTTCCATATGCTGGTATTGGGCTGAAAACGCCTGTTTTGAAACTCTGCACAGAAAGTGTTTGCAGACTGCTGAATCCACACACGGGTTTAACTCTGGAAGTTGAGTGCACACATTGACAACCGTTCTGTTAGATAGCTGCGTTTTGGATTTAGAAGCAGATATTTCCCTGTGCTTTCTGCTGTTTCTTCCATATGCCGGTATTGGGCTGAAAACGCCTGTTTTGAAACTCTGCACAGAAAGTGTTTGCAGACTGCTGAATCCACACACGGGTTTAACTCTGGAAGTTGAGTGCTCACATTGACAACCGTTCTGTTAGATAGCTGCGTTTTGGATTTAGAAGCAGATATTTCCCTGTGCTTTCTGCTGTTTCTTCCATATGCCGGTATTGGGCTGAAAACGCCTGTTTTGAAACTCTGCACAGAAAGTGTTTGCAGACTGCTGAATCCACACACGGGTTTAACTCTGGAAGTTGAGTGCTCACATTGACAACCGTTCTGTTAGATAGCTGCGTTTTGGATTTAGAAGCAGATATTTCCCTGTGCTTTCTGCTGTTTCTTCCATATGCCGGTATTGGGCTGAAAACGCCTGTTTTGAAACTCTGCACAGAAAGTGTTTGCAGACTGCTGAATCCACACACGGGTTTAACTCTGGAAGTTGAGTGCTCACATTGACAACCGTTCTGTTAGATAGCTGCGTTTTGGATTTAGAAGCAGATATTTCCCTGGGCTTTCTGCTGTTTCTTCCATATGCCGGTATTGGGCTGAAAACGCCTGTTTTGAAACTCTGCACAGAAAGTGTTTGCAGACTGCTGAATCCACACACGGGTTTAACTCTGGAATTTGAGTGCACACATTGACAACCGTTCTGTTAGATAGCTGCGTTTTGGATTTAGAAGCAGATATTTCCCTGGGCTTTCTGCTGTTTCTTCCATATGCCGGTATTGGGCTGAAAACGCCTGTTTTGAAACTCTGCGCAGAAAGTGTTTGCAGACTGCTGAATCCACACACGGGTTTAACTCTGGAAGTTGAGTGCACACATTGACAACCGTTCTGTTAGATAGCTGCGTTTTGGATTTAGAAGCAGATATTTCCCTGTGCTTTCTGCTGTTTCTTCCATATGCCGGTATTGGGCTGAAAACGCCTGTTTTGAAACTCTGCACAGAAAGTGTTTGCAGACTGCTGAATCCACACACGGGTTTAACTCTGGAAGTTGAGTGCTCACATTGACAACCGTTCTGTTAGATAGCTGCGTTTTGGATTTAGAAGCAGATATTTCCCTGGGCTTTCTGCTGTTTCTTCCATATGCCGGTATTGGGCTGAAAACGCCTGTTTTGAAACTCTGCACAGAAAGTGTTTGCAGACTGCTGAATCCACACACGGGTTTAACTCTGGAAGTTGAGTGCACACATTGACAACCGTTCTGTTAGATAGCTGCGTTTTGGATTTAGAAGCAGATATTTCCCTGTGCTTTCTGCTGTTTCTTCCATATGCCGGTATTGGGCTGAAAACGCCTGTTTTGAAACTCTGCACAGAAAGTGTTTGCAGACTGCTGAATCCACACACGGGTTTAACTCTGGAAGTTGAGTGCACACATTGACAACCGTTCTGATAGATAGCTGCGTTTTGGATTTAGAAGCAGATATTTCCCTGGGCTTTCTGCTGTTTCTTCCATATGCCGGTAATGGGCTGAAAACGTCTGTTTTGAAACTCTGCACAGAATGTGTTTGCAGACTGCTGAATCCACACACGGGTTTAACTCTGGAAGTTGAGGGCACACATTGACAACCGTTCTGTTAGATAGCTGCGTTTTGGATTTAGAAGCAGATATTTCCCTGGGCTTTCTGCTGTTTCTTCCATATGCCGGTATTGGGCTGAAAACGCCTGTTTTGAAACTCTGCACAGAAAGTGTTTGCAGACTGCTGAATCCACACACGGGTTTAACTCTGGAAGTTGAGTGCACACATTGACAACCGTTCTGTTAGATAGCTGCGTTTTGGATTTAGAAGCAGATATTTCCCTGTGCTTTCTGCTGTTTCTTCCATATGCCGGTAATGGGCTGAAAACGTCTGTTTTGAAACTCTGCACAGAAAGTGTTTGCAGACTGCTGGATCCACACACGGGTTTAACTCTGGAAGTTGAGTGCACACATTGACAACCGTTCTGTTAGATAGCTGCGTTTTGGATTTAGAATCAGATATTTCCCTGGGCTTTCTGCTGTTTCTTCCATATGCCGGTATTGGGCTGAAAACGCCTGTTTTGAAACTCTGCACAGAAAGTGTTTGCAGACTGCTGAATCCACACACGCGTTTAACTCTGGAAGTTGAGTGCTCACATTGACAACCGTTCTGTTAGATAGCAGCGTTTTGGATTTAGAAGCAGATATTTCCCTGGGCTTTCTGCTGTTTCTTCCATATGCTGGTATTGGGCTGAAAACGCCTGTTTTGAAACTCTGCACAGAAAGTGTTTGCAGACTGCTGAATCCACACACGGGTTTAACTCTGGAAGTTGAGTGCACACATTGACAACCGTTCTGTTAGATAGCTGCGTTTTGGATTTAGAAGCAGATATTTCCCTGTGCTTTCTGCTGTTTCTTCCATATGCCGGTATTGGGCTGAAAACGCCTGTTTTGAAACTCTGCACAGAAAGTGTTTGCAGACTGCTGAATCCACACACGGGTTTAACTCTGGAAGTTGAGTGCTCACATTGACAACCGTTCTGTTAGATAGCTGCGTTTTGGATTTAGAAGCAGATATTTCCCTGTGCTTTCTGCTGTTTCTTCCATATGCCGGTATTGGGCTGAAAACGCCTGTTTTGAAACTCTGCACAGAAAGTGTTTGCAGACTGCTGAATCCACACACGGGTTTAACTCTGGAAGTTGAGTGCTCACATTGACAACCGTTCTGTTAGATAGCTGCGTTTTGGATTTAGAAGCAGATATTTCCCTGGGCTTTCTGCTGTTTCTTCCATATGCCGGTATTGGGCTGAAAACGCCTGTTTTGAAACTCTGCAGAGAAAGTGTTTGCAGACTGCTGAATCCACACACGGGTTTAACTCTGGAAGTTGAGTGCACACATTGACAACCGTTCTGTTAGATAGCTGCGTTTTGGATTTAGAAGCAGATATTTCCCTGGGCTTTCTGCTGTTTCTTCCATATGCCGGTATTGGGCTGAAAACGCCTGTTTTGAAACTGTGCACAGAAAGTGTTTGCAGACTGCTGAATCCACACACGGGTTTACCTGTGGAAGTTGAGTGCACACATTGACAACCGTTCTGTTAGATAGCTGCGTTTTGGATTTAGAAGCAGATATTTCCCTGTGCTTTCTGCTGTTTCTTCCATATGCCGGTATTGGGCTGAAAACGCCTGTTTTGAAACTCTGCACAGAAAGTGTTTGCAGACTGCTGAATCCACACACGGGTTTAACTCTGGAAGTTGAGTGCTCACATTGACAACCGTTCTGTTAGATAGCTGCGTTTTGGATTTAGAAGCAGATATTTCCCTGGGCTTTCTGCTGTTTCTTCCATATGCCGGTATTGGGCTGAAAACGCCTGTTTTGAAACTCTGCACAGAAAGTGTTTGCAGACTGCTGAATCCACACACGGGTTTAACTCTGGAAGTTGAGTGCACACATTGACAACCGTTCTGTAAGATAGCTGCGTTTTGGATTTAGAAGCAGATATTTCCCTGTGCTTTCTGCTGTTTCTTCCATATGCCGGTAATGGGCTGAAAACGTCTGTTTTGAAACTCTGCACAGAAAGTGTTTGCAGACTGCTGAATCCACACACGGGTTTAACTCTGGAAGTTGAGTGCACACATTGACAACCGTTCTGTTAGATAGCTGCGTTTTGGATTTAGAAGCAGATATTTCCCTGGGCTTTCTGCTGTTTCTTCCATATGCCGGTATTGGGCTGAAAACGCCTGTTTTGAAACTCTGCACAGAAAGTGTTTGCAGACTGCTGAATCCACACACGGGTTTAACTCTGGAAGTTGAGTGCACACATTGACAACCGTTCTGATAGATAGCTGCGTTTTGGATTTAGAAGCAGATATTTCCCTGGGCTTTCTGCTGTTTCTTCCATATGCCGGTAATGGGCTGAAAACGTCTGTTTTGAAACTCTGCACAGAAAGTGTTTGCAGACTGCTGAATCCACACACGGGTTTAACTCTGGAAGTTGAAGGCACACATTGACAACCGTTCTGATAGATAGCTGCGTTTTGGATTTAGAAGCAGATATTTCCCTGGGCTTTCTGCTGTTTCTTCCATATGCCGGTAATGGGCTGAAAACGTCTGTTTTGAAACTCTGCACAGAAAGTGTTTGCAGACTGCTGAATCCACACACGGGTTTATCTCTGGAAGTTGAGTGCACACATTGACAACCGTTCTGTTAGATAGCTGCGTTTTGGATTTAGAAGCAGATATTTCCCTGGGCTTTCTGCTGTTTCTTCCATATGCCGGTATTGGGCTGAAAACGCCTGTTTTGAAACTCTGCACAGAAAGAGTTTGCAGACTGCTGAATCCACACACGGGTTTAACTCTGGAAGTTGAGTGCACACATTGACAACCGTTCTGTTAGATAGCTGCGTTTTGGATTTAGAAGCAGATATATCCCTGGGCTTTCTGCTGTTTCTTCCATATGCCGGTATTGGGCTGAAAACGCCTGTTTTGAAACTCTGCACAGAAAGTGTTTGCAGACTGCTGAATCCACACACGGGTTTAACTCTGGAAGTTGAGTGCTCACATTGACAACCGTTCTGTTAGATAGCTGCGTTTTGGATTTAGAAGCAGATATTTCCCTGTGCTTTCTGCTGTTTCTTCCATATGCCGGTATTGGGCTGAAAACGCCTGTTTTGAAACTCTGCACAGAAAGTGTTTGCAGACTGCTGAATCCACACACGGGTTTAACTCTGGAAGTTGAGTGCTCACATTGACAACCGTTCTGTTAGATAGCTGCGTTTTGGATTTAGAAGCAGATATTTCCCTGGGCTTTCTGCTGTTTCTTCCATATGCCGGTATTGGGCTGAAAACGCCTGTTTTGAAACTCTGCACAGAAAGTGTTTGCAGACTGCTGAATCCACACACGGGTTTAACTCTGGAAGTTGAGTGCACACATTGACAACCGTTCTGTTAGATAGCTGCGTTTTGGATTTAGAAGCAGATATTTCCCTGGGCTTTCTGCTGTTTCTTCCATATGCCGGTATTGGGCTGAAAACGCCTGTTTTGAAACTCTGCGCAGAAAGTGTTTGCAGACTGCTGAATCCACACACGGGTTTAACTCTGGAAGTTGAGTGCACACATTGACAACCGTTCTGTTAGATAGCTGCGTTTTGGATTTAGAAGCAGATATTTCCCTGGGCTTTCTGCTGTTTCTTCAATATGCCGGTATTGGGCTGAAAACGCCTGTTTTGAAACTCTGCACAGAAAGTGTTTGCAGACTGCTGAATCCACACACGGGTTTAACTCTGGAAGTTGAGTGCTCACATTGACAACCGTTCTGTTAGATAGCTGCGTTTTGGATTTAGAAGCAGATATTTCCCTGGGCTTTCTGCTGTTTCTTCCATATGCCGGTATTGGGCTGAAAACGCCTGTTTTGAAACTCTGCACAGAAAGTGTTTGCAGACTGCTGAATCCACACACGGGTTTAACTCTGGAAGTTGAGTGCACACATTGACAACCGTTCTGTTAGATAGCTGCGTTTTGGATTTAGAAGCAGATATTTCCCTGTGCTTTCTGCTGTTTCTTCCATATGCCGGTAATGGGCTGAAAACGTCTGTTTTGAAACTCTGCACAGAAAGTGTTTGCAGACTGCTGAATCCACACACGGGTTTAACTCTAGAAGTTGAGTGCACACATTGACAACCGTTCTGTTAGATAGCTGCGTTTTGGATTTAGAAGCAGATATTTCCCTGGGCTTTCTGCTGTTTCTTCCATATGCCGGTATTGGGCTGAAAACGCCTGTTTTGAAACTCTGCACAGAAAGTGTTTGAAGACTGCTGAATCCACACACGGGTTTAACTCTGGAAGTTGAGTGCTCACATTGACAACCGTTCTGTTAGATAGCTGCGTTTTGGATTTAGAAGCAGATATTTCCCTGGGCTTTCTGCTGTTTCTTCCATATGCCGGTATTGGGCTGAAAACGCCTGTTTTGAAACTCTGCAGAGAAAGTGTTTGCAGACTGCTGAATCCACACACGGGTTTAACTCTGGAAGTTGAGTGCACACATTGACAACCGTTCTGTTAGATAGCTGCGTTTTGGATTTAGAAGCAGATATTTCCCTGGGCTTTCTGCTGTTTCTTCCATATGCCGGTATTGGGCTGAAAACGCCTGTTTTGAAACTCTGCACAGAAAGTGTTTGCAGACTGCTGAATCCACACACGGGTTTAACTCTGGAAGTTGAGTGCTCACATTGACAACCGTTCTGTTAGATAGCTGCGTTTTGGATTTAGAAGCAGATATTTCCCTGGGCTTTCTGCTGTTTCTTCCATATGCTGGTATTGGGCTGAAAACGCCTGTTTTGAAACTCTGCACAGAAAGTGTTTGCAGACTGCTGAATCCACACACGGGTTTAACTCTGGAAGTTGAGTGCACACATTGACAACCGTTCTGTAAGATAGCTGCGTTTTGGATTTAGAAGCAGATATTTCCCTGTGCTTTCTGCTGTTTCTTCCATATGCCGGTAATGGGCTGAAAACGTCTGTTTTGAAACTCTGCACAGAAAGTGTTTGCAGACTGCTGAATCCACACACGGGTTTAACTCTGGAAGTTGAGTGCACACATTGACAACCGTTCTGTTAGATAGCTGCGTTTTGGATTTAGAAGCAGATATTTCCCTGGGCTTTCTGCTGTTTCTTCCATATGCCGGTATTGGGCTGAAAACGCCTGTTTTGAAACTCTGCACAGAAAGTGTTTGCAGACTGCTGAATCCACACACGGGTTTAACTCTGGAAGTTGAGTGCACACATTGACAACCGTTCTGATAGATAGCTGCGTTTTGGATTTAGAAGCAGATATTTCCCTGGGCTTTCTGCTGTTTCTTCCATATGCCGGTAATGGGCTGAAAACGTCTGTTTTGAAACTCTGCACAGAAAGTGTTTGCAGACTGCTGAATCCACACACGGGTTTAACTCTGGAAGTTGAGGGCACACATTGACAACCGTTCTGTTAGATAGCTGCGTTTTGGATTTAGAAGCAGATATTTCCCTGGGCTTTCTGCTGTTTCTTCCATATGCCGGTATTGGGCTGAAAACGCCTGTTTTGAAACTCTGCACAGAAAGTGTTTGCAGACTGCTGAATCCACACACGGGTTTAACTCTGGAAGTTGAGTGCACACATTGACAACCGTTCTGTTAGATAGCTGCGTTTTGGATTTAGAAGCAGATATTTCCCTGTGCTTTCTGCTGTTTCTTCCATATGCCGGTAATGGGCAGAAAACATCTGTTTTGAAACTCTGCACAGAAAGTGTTTGCAGACTGCTGAATCCACACACGGGTTTAACTCTGGAAGTTGAGTGCACACATTGACAACCGTTCTGTTAGATAGCTGCGTTTTGGATTTAGAAGCAGATATTTCCCTGGGCTTTCTGCTGTTTCTTCCATATGCCGGTATTGGGCTGAAAACGCCTGTTTTGAAACTCTGCACAGAAAGTGTTTGCAGACTGCTGAATCCACACACGGGTTTAACTCTGGAAGTTGAGTGCACACATTGACAACCGTTCTGTTAGATAGCTGCGTTTTGGATTTAGAAGCAGATATTTCCCTGTGCTTTCTGCTGTTTCTTCCATATGCCGGTATTGGGCTGAAAACGCCTGTTTTGAAACTCTGCACAGAAAGTGTTTGCAGACTGCTGAATCCACACACGGGTTTAACTCTGGAAGTTGAGTGCACACATTGACAACCGTTCTGTTAGATAGCTGCGTTTTGGATTTAGAAGCAGATATTTCCCTGTGCTTTCTGCTGTTTCTTCCATATGCCGGTATTGGGCTGAAAACGTCTGTTTTGGGACTCTGCAGAGAAAGTGTTTGCAGACTGCTGAATCCACACACGGGTTTAACTCTGGAAGTTGAGTGCACACATTGACAACCGTTCTGTTAGATAGCTGCGTTTTGGATTTAGAAGCAGATATTTCCCTGGGCTTTCTGCTGTTTCTTCCATATGCCGGTATTGGGCTGAAAACGCCTGTTTTGAAACTCTGCACAGAAAGAGTTTGCAGACCGCTGAATCCACACACGGGTTTAACTCTGGAAGTTGAGTGCACACATTGACAACCGTTCTGTTAGATAGCTGCGTTTTGGATTTAGAAGCAGATATTTCCCTGTGCTTTCTGCTGTTTCTTCCATATGCCGGTAATGGGCTGAAAACGTCTGTTTTGAAACTCTGCACAGAAAGTGTTTGCAGACTGCTGAATCCACACACGGGTTTAACTCTGGAAGTTGAGTGCACACATTGACAACCGTTCTGTTAGATAGCTGCGTTTTGGATTTAGAAGCAGATATTTCCCTGGGCTTTCTGCTGTTTCTTCCATATGCCGGTATTGGGCTGAAAACGCCTGTTTTGAAACTCTGCACAGAAAGTGTTTGCAGACTGCTGAATCCACACACGGGTTTAACTCTGGAAGTTGAGTGCACACATTGACAACCGTTCTGTTAGATAGCTGCGTTTTGGATTTAGAAGCAGATATTTCCCTGTGCTTTCTGCTGTTTCTTCCATATGCCGGTATTGGGCTGAAAACGCCTGTTTTGAAACTCTGCACAGAAAGTGTTTGCAGACTGCTGAATCCACACACGGGTTTAACTCTGGAAGTTGAGTGCTCACATTGACAACCGTTCTGTTAGAAAGCTGCGTTTTGGATTTAGAAGCAGATATTTCCCTGGGCTTTCTGCTGTTTCTTCCATATGCCGGTATTGGGCTGAAAACGCCTGTTTTGAAACTCTGCACAGAAAGTGTTTGCAGACTGCTGAATCCACACACGGGTTTAACTCTGGAAGTTGAGTGCACACATTGACAACCGTTCTGTTAGATAGCTGCGTTTTGGATTTAGAAGCAGATATTTCCCTGTGCTTTCTGCTGTTTCTTCCATATGCCGGTAATGGGCTGAAAACGTCTGTTTTGAAACTCTGCACAGAAAGTGTTTGCAGACCGCTGAATCCACACACGGGTTTAACTCTGGAAGTTGAGTGCACACATTGACAACCGTTCTGTTAGATAGCTGCGTTTTGGATTTAGAAGCAGATATTTCCCTGGGCTTTCTGCTGTTTCTTCCATATGCCGGTATTGGGCTGAAAACGCCTGTTTTGAAACTCTGCACAGAAAGTGTTTGCAGACTGCTGAATCCACACACGGGTTTAACTCTGGAAGTTGAGTGCACATATTGACAACCGTTCTGTTAGATAGCTGCGTTTTGGATTTAGAAGCAGATATTTCCCTGGGCTTTCTGCTGTTTCTTCCATATGCCGGTAATGGGCTGAAAACGTCTGTTTTGAAACTCTGCACAGAAAGTGTTTGCAGACTGCTGAATCCACACACGGGTTTAACTCTGGAAGTTGAGTGAACACATTGACAACCGTTCTGTTAGATAGCTGCGTTTTGGATTTAGAAGCAGATATTTCCCTGGGCTTTCTGCTGTTTCTTCCATATGCCGGTATTGGGCTGAAAACGCCTGTTTTGAAACTCTGCACAGAAAGTGTTTGCAGACTGCTGAATCCACACACGGGTTTAACTCTGGAAGTTGAGTGCACACATTGACAACCGTTCTGTTAGATAGCTGCGTTTTGGATTTAGAAGCAGATAATTCCCTGGGCTTTCTGCTGTTTCTTCCATATGCCGGTAACGGGCTGAAAACGTCTGTTTTGAAACTCTGCACAGAAAGTGTTTGCAGACTGCTGAATCCACACACGGGTTTAACTCTGGAAGTTGAGTGCACACATTGACAACCGTTCTGTTAGATAGCTGCCTTTTGGATTTAGAATCAGATATTTCCCTGGGCTTTCTGCTGTTTCTTCCATATGCCTGTATTGGGCTGAAAACGCCTGTTTTGAAACTCTGCACAGAAAGTGTTTGCAGACTGCTGAATCCACACACGGGTTTAACTCTGGAAGTTGAGTGCACACATTGACAACCGTTCTGTTAGATAGCTGCGTTTTGGATTTAGAAGCAGATATTTCCCTGGGCTTTCTGCTGTTTCTTCCGTATGCCGGTATTGGGCTGAAAACGCCTGTTTTGAAACTCTGCACAGAAAGTGTTTGCAGACTGCTGAATCCACACACGGGTTTAACTCTGGAAGTTGAGTGCACACATTGACAACCGTTCTGTTAGATAGCTGCGTTTTGGATTTAGAAGCAGATATTTCCCTGGGCTTTCTGCTGTTTCTTCCATATGCCGGTATTGGGCTGAAAACGCCTGTTTTGAAACTCTGCACAGAAAGTGTTTGCAGACTGCTGAATCCACACACGGGTTTAACTCTGGAAGTTGAGTGCACACATTGACAACCGTTCTGTTAGATAGCTGCGTTTTGGATTTAGAAGCAGATATTTCCCTGGGCTTTCTGCTGTTTCTTCCATATGCCGGTAATGGGCTGAAAACGTCTGTTTTGAAACTCTGCACAGAAAGGGTTTGCAGACTGCTGAATCCACACACGGGTTTAACTCTGGAAGTTGAGTGCACACATTGACAACCGTTCTGTTAGATAGCTGCGTTTTGGATTTAGAAGCAGATATTTCCCTGGGCTTTCTGCTGTTTCTTCCATATGCCGGTAATGGGCTGAAAACGTCTGTTTTGAAACTCTGCACAGAAAGTGTTTGCAGACTGCTGAATCCACACACGGGTTTAACTCTGGAAGTTGAGTGCACACATTGACAACCGTTCTGTTAGATTCCTGCGTTTTGGATTTAGAAGCAGATATTTCCCTGTGCTTTCTGCTGTTTCTTCCATATGCCGGTAATGGGCTGAAAACGTCTGTTTTGAAACTCTGCACAGAAAGTGTTTGCAGACTGCTGAATCCACACACGGGTTTAACTCTGGAAGTTGAGTGCACACATTGACAACCGTTCTGTTAGATAGCTGCGTTTTGGATTTAGAAGCAGATATTTCCCTGGGCTTTCTGCTGTTTCTTCCATATGCCGGTATTGGGCTGAAAACGCCTGTTTTGAAACTCTGCACAGAAAGTGTTTGCAGACTGCTGAATCCACACACGGGTTTAACTCTGGAAGTTGAGTGCACACATTGACAACCGTTCTGATAGATAGCTGCGTTTTGGATTTAGAAGCAGATATTTCCCTGGGCTTTCTGCTGTTTCTTCCATATGCCGGTAATGGGCTGAAAACGTCTGTTTTGAAACTCTGCACAGAAAGTGTTTGCAGACTGCTGAATCCACACACGGGTTTAACTCTGGAAGTTGAGGGCACACATTGACAACCGTTCTGTTAGATAGCTGCGTTTTGGATTTAGAAGCAGATATTTCCCTGGGCTTTCTGCTGTTTCTTCCATATGCCGGTATTGGGCTGAAAACGCCTGTTTTGAAACTCTGCACAGAAAGTGTTTGCAGACTGCTGAATCCACACACGGGTTTAACTCTGGAAGTTGAGTGCACACATTGACAACCGTTCTGTTAGATAGCTGCGTTTTGGATTTAGAAGCAGATATTTCCCTGTGCTTTCTGCTGTTTCTTCCATATGCCGGTAATGGGCTGAAAACGTCTGTTTTGAAACTCTGCACAGAAAGTGTTTGCAGACTGCTGAATCCACACACGGGTTTAACTCTGGAAGTTGAGTGCACACATTGACAACCGTTCTGTTAGATAGCTGCGTTTTGGATTTAGAAGCAGATATTTCCCTGGGCTTTCTGCTGTTTCTTCCATATGCCGGTATTGGGCTGAAAACGCCTGTTTTGAAACTCTGCACAGAAAGTGTTTGCAGACTGCTGAATCCACACACGGGTTTAACTCTGGAAGTTGAGTGCACACATTGACAACCGTTCTGTTAGATAGCTGCGTTTTGGATTTAGAAGCAGATATTTCCCTGTGCTTTCTGCTGTTTCTTCCATATGCCGGTATTGGACTGAAAACGCCTGTTTTGAAACTCTGCACAGAAAGTGTTTGCAGACTGCTGAATCCACACACGGGTTTAACTCTGGAAGTTGAGTGCACACATTGACAACCGTTCTGTTAGATAGCTGCGTTTTGGATTTAGAAGCAGATATTTCCCTGTGCTTTCTGCTGTTTCTTCCATATGCCGGTATTGGGCTGAAAACGTCTGTTTTGGGACTCTGCAGAGAAAGTGTTTGCAGACTGCTGAATCCACACACGGGTTTAACTCTGGAAGTTGAGTGCACACATTGACAACCGTTCTGTTAGATAGCTGCGTTTTGGATTTAGAAGCAGATATTTCCCTGGGCTTTCTGCTGTTTCTTCCATATGCCGGTATTGGGCTGAAAACGCCTGTTTTGAAACTCTGCACAGAAAGAGTTTGCAGACCGCTGAATCCACACACGGGTTTAACTCTGGAAGTTGAGTGCACACATTGACAACCGTTCTGTTAGATAGCTGCGTTTTGGATTTAGAAGCAGATATTTCCCTGTGCTTTCTGCTGTTTCTTCCATATGCCGGTAATGGGCTGAAAACGTCTGTTTTGAAACTCTGCACAGAAAGTGTTTGCAGACTGCTGAATCCACACACGGGTTTAACTCTGGAAGTTGAGTGCACACATTGACAACCGTTCTGTTAGATAGCTGCGTTTTGGATTTAGAAGCAGATATTTCCCTGGGCTTTCTGCTGTTTCTTCCATATGCCGGTATTGGGCTGAAAACGCCTGTTTTGAAACTCTGCACAGAAAGTGTTTGCAGACTGCTGAATCCACACACGGGTTTAACTCTGGAAGTTGAGTGCACACATTGACAACCGTTCTGTTAGATAGCTGCGTTTTGGATTTAGAAGCAGATATTTCCCTGTGCTTTCTGCTGTTTCTTCCATATGCCGGTATTGGGCTGAAAACGCCTGTTTTGAAACTCTGCACAGAAAGTGTTTGCAGACTGCTGAATCCACACACGGGTTTAACTCTGGAAGTTGAGTGCTCACATTGACAACCGTTCTGTTAGAAAGCTGCGTTTTGGATTTAGAAGCAGATATTTCCCTGGGCTTTCTGCAGTTTCTTCCATATGCCGGTATTGGGCTGAAAACGCCTGTTTTGAAACTCTGCACAGAAAGTGTTTGCAGACTGCTGAATCCACACACGGGTTTAACTCTGGAAGTTGAGTGCACACATTGACAACCGTTCTGTTAGATAGCTGCGTTTTGGATTTAGAAGCAGATATTTCCCTGTGCTTTCTGCTGTTTCTTCCATATGCCGGTAATGGGCTGAAAACGTCTGTTTTGAAACTCTGCACAGAAAGTGTTTGCAGACCGCTGAATCCACACACGGGTTTAACTCTGGAAGTTGAGTGCGCACATTGACAACCGTTCTGTTAGATAGCTGCGTTTTGGATTTAGAAGCAGATATTTCCCTGGGATTTCTGCTGTTTCTTCCATATGCCGGTATTGGGCTGAAAACGCCTGTTTTGAAACTCTGCACAGAAAGTGTTTGCAGACTGCTGAATCCACACACGGGTTTAACTCTGGAAGTTGAGTGCACATATTGACAACCGTTCTGTTAGATAGCTGCGTTTTGGATTTAGAAGCAGATATTTCCCTGGGCTTTCTGCTGTTTCTTCCATATGCCGGTAATGGGCTGAAAACGTCTGTTTTGAAACTCTGCACAGAAAGTGTTTGCAGACTGCTGAATCCACACACGGGTTTAACTCTGGAAGTTGAGTGAACACATTGACAACCGTTCTGTTAGATAGCTGCGTTTTGGATTTAGAAGCAGATATTTCCCTGGGCTTTCTGCTGTTTCTTCCATATGCCGGTATTGGGCTGAAAACGCCTGTTTTGAAACTCTGCACAGAAAGTGTTTGCAGACTGCTGAATCCACACACGGGTTTAACTCTGGAAGTTGAGTGCACACATTGACAACCGTTCTGTTAGATAGCTGCGTTTTGGATTTAGAAGCAGATAATTCCCTGGGCTTTCTGCTGTTTCTTCCATATGCCGGTAACGGGCTGAAAACGTCTGTTTTGAAACTCTGCACAGAAAGTGTTTGCAGACTGCTGAATCCACACACGGGTTTAACTCTGGAAGTTGAGTGCACACATTGACAACCGTTCTGTTAGATAGCTGCGTTTTGGATTTAGAAGCAGATATTTCCCTGGGCTTTCTGCTGTTTCTTCCGTATGCCGGTATTGGGCTGAAAACGCCTGTTTTGAAACTCTGCACAGAAAGTGTTTGCAGACTGCTGAATCCACACACGGGTTTAACTCTGGAAGTTGAGTGCACACATTGACAACCGTTCTGTTAGATAGCTGCGTTTTGGATTTAGAAGCAGATATTTCCCTGGGCTTTCTGCTGTTTCTTCCATATGCCGGTATTGGGCTGAAAACGCCTGTTTTGAAACTCTGCACAGAAAGTGTTTGCAGACTGCTGAATCCACACACGGGTTTAACTCTGGAAGTTGAGTGCACACATTGACAACCGTTCTGTTAGATAGCTGCGTTTTGGATTTAGAAGCAGATATTTCCCTGGGCTTTCTGCTGTTTCTTCCATATGCCGGTAATGGGCTGAAAACGTCTGTTTTGAAACTCTGCACAGAAAGGGTTTGCAGACTGCTGAATCCACACACGGGTTTAACTCTGGAAGTTGAGGGCACACATTGACAACCGTTCTGTTAGATAGCTGCGTTTTGGATTTAGAAGCAGATATTTCCCTGGGCTTTCTGCTGTTTCTTCCATATGCCGGTATTGGGCTGAAAACGCCTGTTTTGAAACTCTGCACAGAAAGTGTTTGCAGACTGCTGAATCCACACACGGGTTTAACTCTGGAAGTTGAGTGCACACATTGACAACCGTTCTGTTAGATAGCTGCGTTTTGGATATAGAAGCAGATATTTCCCTGGGCTTTCTGCTGTTTCTTCCATATGCCGGTAACGGGCTGAAAACGTCTGTTTTGAAACTCTGCACAGAAAGTGTTTGCAGACTGCTGAATCCACACACGGGTTTAACTCTGGAAGTTGAGTGCACACATTGACAACCGTTCTGTTAGATAGCTGCGTTTTGGATTTAGAATCAGATATTTCCCTGGGCTTTCTGCTGTTTCTTCCATATGCCGGTATTGGGCTGAAAACGCCTGTTTTGAAACTCTGCACAGAAAGTGTTTGCAGACTGCTGAATCCACACACGGGTTTAACTCTGGAAGTTGAGTGCACACATTGACAACCGTTCTGTTAGATAGCTGCGTTTTGGATTTAGAAGCAGATATTTCCCTGTGCTTTCTGCTGTTTCTTCCATATGCCGGTAATGGGCTGAAAACGCCTGTTTTGAAACTCTGCACAGAAAGTGTTTGCAGACTGCTGAATCCACACACGGGTTTAACTCTGGAAGTTGAGTGCACGCATTGACAACCGTTCTGTTAGATAGCTGCGTTTTGGATTTAGAAGCAGATATTTCCCTGGGCTTTCTGCTGTTTCTTCCATATGCCGGTATTGGGCTGAAAACGCCTGTTTTGAAACTCTGCACAGAAAGTGTTTGCAGACTGCTGAATCCACACACGGGTTTAACTCTGGAAGTTGAGTGCACACATTGACAACCGTTCTGTTAGATAGCTGCGTTTTGGATTTAGAAGCAGATATTTCCCTGTGCTTTCTGCTGTTTCTTCCATATGCCGGTAATGGGCTGAAAACGTCTGTTTTGAAACTCTGCACAGAAAGTGTTTGCAGACTGCTGAATCCACACACGGGTTTAACTCTGGAAGTTGAGTGCACACATTGACAACCGTTCTGTTAGATAGCTGCGTTTTGGATTTAGAAGCAGATATTTCCCTGGGCTTTCTGGTGTTTCTTCCATATGCCGGTATTGGGCTGAAAACGCCTGTTTTGAAACTCTGCACAGAAAGTGTTTGCAGACTGCTGAATCCACACACGGGTTTAACTCTGGAAGTTGAGTGCACACATTGACAACCGTTCTGTTAGATAGCTGCGTTTTGGATTTAGAAGCAGATATTTCCCTGGGCTTTCTGCTGTTTCTTCCATATGCCGGTATTGGGCTGAAAATGCCTGTTTTGAAACTCTGCACAGAAAGTGTTCGCAGACTGCTGAATCCACACACGGGTTTAACTCTGGAAGTTGAGTGCACACATTTACAACCGTTCTGTTAGATAGCTGCGTTTTGGATTTAGAAGCAGATATTTCCCTGGGCTTTCTGCTGTTTCTTCCATATGCCGGTATTGGGCTGAAAACGCCTGTTTTGAAACTCTGCACAGAAAGTGTTTGCAGACTGCTGAATCCACACACGGGATTAACTCTGGAAGTTGAGTGCACACATTGACAACCGTTCTGTTAGATAGCTGCGTTTTGGATTTAGAAGCAGATATTTCCCTGTGCTTTCTGCTGTTTCTTCCATATGCCGGTATTGGGCTGAAAACGTCTGTTTTGGGCCTCTGCAGAGAAAGTGTTTGCAGACTGCTGAATCCACACACGGGTTTAACTCTGGAAGTTGAGTGCACACATTGACAACCGTTCTGTTAGATAGCTGTGTTTTGGATTTAGAAGCAGATATTTCCCTGGGCTTTCTGCTGTTTCTTCCATATGCCGGTATTGGGCTGAAAACGCCTGTTTTGAAACTCTGCACAGAAAGTGTTTGCAGACTGCTGAATCCACACACGGGTTTAACTCTGGAAGTTGAGTGCACACATTGACAACCGTTCTGTTAGATAGCTGCGTTTTGGATTTAGAATCAGATATTTCCCTGTGCTTTCTGCTGTTTCTTCCATATGCCGGTATTGGGCTGAAAACGCCTGTTTCGAAACTCTGCACAGAAAGTGTTTGCAGACTGCTGAATCCACACACGGGTTTAACTCTGGAAGTTGAGTGCACACATTGACAACCGTTCTGTTAGATAGCTGCGTTTTGGATTTAGAAGCAGATATTTCCCTGGGCTTTCTGCTGTTTCTTCCATATGCCGGTAAAGGGCTGAAAACGTCTGTTTTGAAACTCTGCACAGAAAGTGTTTGCAGACTGCTGAATCCACACACGGGTTTAACTCTGGAAGTTGAATGCACACATTGACAACCGTTCTGTTAGATAGCTGCGTTTTGGATTTAGAAGCAGATATTTCCCTGGGCTTTCTGCTGTTTCTTCCATATGCCGGTATTGGGCTGAAAACGCCTGTTTTGAAACTCTGCACAGAAAGTGTTTGCAGACTGCTGAATCCACACACGGGTTTAACTCTGGAAGTTGAGTGCACACATTGACAACCGTTCTGTTAGATAGCTGCGTTTTCGATTTAGAAGCAGATATTTCCCTGTGCTTTCTGCTGTTTCTTCCATATGCCGGTAATGGGCTGAAAACGTCTGTTTTGAAACTCTGCACAGAAAGTGTTTGCAGACTGCTGAATCCACACACGGGTTTAACTCTGGAAGTTGAGTGCACACATTGACAACCGTTCTGTTAGATAGCTGCGTTTTGGATTTAGAATCAGATATTTCCCTGGGCTTTCTGCTGTTTCTTCCATATGCCGGTATTGGGTTGAAAACGCCTGTTTTGAAACTCTGCACAGAAAGTGTTTGCAGACTGCTGAATCCACACACGGGTTTAACTCTGGAAGTTGAGTGCACACATTGACAACCGTTCTGTTAGATAGCTGCTTTTTTGATTTAGAAGCAGATATTTCCCTGTGCTTTCTGCTGTTTCTTCCATATGCCGGTAATGGGCTGAAAACGTCTGTTTTGAAACTCTGCACAGAAAGTGTTTGCAGACTGCTGAATCCACACACGGGTTTAACTCTGGAAGTTGAGTGCACACATTGACAACCGTTCTGTTAGATAGCTGCGTTTTGGATTTAGAATCAGATATTTCCCTGGGCTTTCTGCTGTTTCTTCCATATGCCGGCATTGGGCTGAAAACGCCTGTTTTGAAACTCTGCACAGAAAGTGTTTGCAGACTGCTGAATCCACACACGGGTTTAACTCTGGAAGTTGAGTGCACACATTGACAACCGTTCTGTTAGATAGCTGCGTTTTGGATTTAGAAGCAGATATTTCCCTGTGCTTTCTGCTGTTTCTTCCATATGCCGGTATTGGGCTGAAAACGCCTGTTTTGAAACTCTGCACAGAAAGTGTTTGCAGACTGCTGAATTCACACACGGGTTTAACTCTGGAAGTTGAGTGCACACATTGACAACCGTTCTGTTAGATAGCTGCGTTTTGGATTTAGAAGCAGATATTTCCCTGGGCTTTCTGCTGTTTCTTCCATATGCCGGTATTGGGCTGAAAACGCCTGTTTTGAAACTCTGCACAGAAAGTGTTTACAGACTGCTGAATGCACACACGGGTTTAACTCTGGAAGTTGAGTGCACACATTGACAACCGTTCTGTTAGATAGCTGCGTTTTGGATTTAGAAGCAGATATTTCCCTGTGCTTTCTGCTGTTTCTTCCATATGCCGGTAATGGGCTGAAAACGTCTGTTATGAAACTCTGCACAGAAAGTGTTTGCAGACTGCTGAATCCACACACGGGTTTAACTCTGGAAGTTGAGTGCACACATTGACAACCGTTCTGTTAGATAGCTGCGTTTTGGATTTAGAAGCAGATATTTCCCTGTGCTTTCTGCTGTTTCTTCCATATGCCGGTATTGGGCTGAAAACGCCTGTTTTGAAACTCTGCACGGAAAGTGTTTGCAGACTGCTGAATCCACACACGGGTTTAACTCTGGAAGTTGAGTGCACACATTGACAACCGTTCTGTTAGATAGCTGCGTTTTCGATTTAGAAGCAGATATTTCCCTGTGCTTTCTGCTGTTTCTTCCATATGCCGGTAATGGGCTGAAAACGTCTGTTTTGAAACTCTGCACAGAAAGTGTTTGCAGACTGCTGAATCCACACACGGGTTTAACTCTGGAAGTTGAGTGCACACATTGACAACCGTTCTGTTAGATAGCTGCGTTTTGGATTTAGAATCAGATATTTCCCTGGGCTTTCTGCTGTTTGTTCCATATGCCGCTATTGGGTTGAAAATGCCTGTTTTGAAACTCTGCACAGAAAGTGTTTGCAGACTGCTGAATCCACACACGGGTTTAACTCTGGAAGTTGAGTGCACACATTGACAACCGTTCTGTTAGATAGCTGCGTTTTGGATTTAGAAGCAGATATTTCCCTGTGCTTTCTGCTGTTTCTTCCATATGCCGGTAATGGGCTGAAAACGTCTGTTTTGAAACTCTGCACAGAAAGTGTTTGCAGACTGCTGAATCCACACACGGGTTTAACTCTGGAAGTTGAGTGCACACATTGACAACCGTTCTGTTAGATAGCTGCGTTTTGGATTTATAATCAGATATTTCCCTGGGCTTTCTGCTGTTTCTTCCATATGCCGGTATTGGGCTGAAAACGCCTGTTTTGAAACTCTGCACAGAAAGTGTTTGCAGACTGCTGAATCCACACACGGGTTTAACTCTGGAAGTTGAGTGCACACATTGACAACCGTTCTGTTAGATAGCTGCGTTTTGGATTTAGAAGCAGATATTTCCCTGTGCTTTCTGCTGTTTCTTCCATATGCCGGTATTGGGCTGAAAACGCCTGTTTTGAAACTCTGCACAGAAAGTGTTTGCAGACTGCTGAATCCACACACGGGATTAACTCTGGAAGTTGAGTGCACACATTGACAACCGTTCTGTTAGATAGCTGCGTTTTGGATTTAGAAGCAGATATTTCCCTGTGCTTTCTGCTGTTTCTTCCATATGCCGGTATTGGGCTGAAAACGTCTGTTTTGGGCCTCTGCAGAGAAAGTGTTTGCAGACTGCTGAATCCACACACGGGTTTAACTCTGGAAGTTGAGTGCACACATTGACAACCGTTCTGTTAGATAGCTGTGTTTTGGATTTAGAAGCAGATATTTCCCTGGGCTTTCTGCTGTTTCTTCCATATGCCGGTATTGGGCTGAAAACGCCTGTTTTGAAACTCTGCACAGAAAGTGTTTGCAGACTGCTGAATCCACACACGGGTTTAACTCTGGAAGTTGAGTGCACACATTGACAACCGTTCTGTTAGATAGCTGCGTTTTGGATTTAGAATCAGATATTTCCCTGGGCTTTCTGCTGTTTCTTCCATATGCCGGTATTGGGCTGAAAACGCCTGTTTTGAAACTCTGCACAGAAAGTGTTTGCAGACTGCTGAATCCACACACGGGTTTAACTCTGGAAGTTGAGTGCACACATTGACAACCGTTCTGTTAGATAGCTGCGTTTTGGATTTAGAAGCAGATATTTCCCTGGGCTTTCTGCTGTTTCTTCCATATGCCAGTAATGGGCTGAAAACGTCTGTTTTGAAACTCTGCACAGAAAGTGTTTGCAGACTGCTGAATCCACACACGGGTTTAACTCTGGAAGTTGAATGCACACATTGACAACCGTTCTGTTAGATAGCTGCGTTTTGGATTTAGAAGCAGATATTTCCCTGGGCTTTCTGCTGTTTCTTCCATATGCCGGTATTGGGCTGAAAACGCCTGTTTTGAAACTCTGCACAGAAAGTGTTTGCAGACTGCTGAATCCACACACGGGTTTAACTCTGGAAGTTGAGTGCACACATTGACAACCGTTCTGTTAGATAGCTGCGTTTTGGATTTAGAAGCAGATATTTCCCTGGGCTTTCTGCTGTTTCTTCCATATGCCGGTATTGGGCTGAAAACGCCTGTTTTGAAACTCTGCACAGAAAGTGTTTGCAGACTGCTGAATCCACACACGGGTTTAACTCTGGAAGTTGAGTGCACACATTGACAACCGTTCTGTTAGATAGCTGCGTTTTGGATTTAGAAGCAGATATTTCCCTGGGCTTTCTGCTGTTTCTTCCATATGCCGGTATTGGGCTGAAAACGCCTGTTTTGAAACTCTGCACAGAAAGTGTTTACAGACTGCTGAATGCACACACGGGTTTAACTCTGGAAGTTGAGTGCACACATTGACAACCGTTCTGTTAGATAGCTGCGTTTTGGATTTAGAAGCAGATATTTCCCTGTGCTTTCTGCTGTTTCTTCCATATGCCGGTAATGGGCTGAAAACGTCTGTTATGAAACTCTGCACAGAAAGTGTTTGCAGACTGCTGAATCCACACACGGGTTTAACTCTGGAAGTTGAGTGCACACATTGACAACCGTTCTGTTAGATAGCTGCGTTTTGGATTTAGAAGCAGATATTTCCCTGTGCTTTCTGCTGTTTCTTCCATATGCCGGTATTGGGCTGAAAACGCCTGTTTTGAAACTCTGCACGGAAAGTGTTTGCAGACTGCTGAATCCACACACGGGTTTAACTCTGGAAGTTGAGTGCACACATTGACAACCGTTCTGTTAGATAGCTGCGTTTTCGATTTAGAAGCAGATATTTCCCTGTGCTTTCTGCTGTTTCTTCCATATGCCGGTAATGGGCTGAAAACGTCTGTTTTGACACTCTGCACAGAAAGTGTTTGCAGACTGCTGAATCCACACACGGGTTTAACTCTGGAAGTTGAGTGCACACATTGACAACCGTTCTGTTAGATAGCTGCGTTTTGGATTTAGAATCAGATATTTCCCTGGGCTTTCTGCTGTTTCTTCCATATGCCGGTATTGGGCTGAAAACGCCTGTTTTGAAACTCTGCACAGAAAGTGTTTGCAGACTGCTGAATCCACACACGGGTTTAACTCTGGAAGTTGAGTGCACACATTGACAACCGTTCTGTTAGATAGCTGCTTTTTGGATTTAGAAGCAGATATTTCCCTGTGCTTTCTGCTGTTTCTTCCATATGCCGGTAATGGGCTGAAAATGTCTGTTTTGAAACTCTGCACAGAAAGTGTTTGCAGACTGCTGAATCCACACACGGGTTTAACTCTGGAAGTTGAGTGCACACATTGACAACCGTTCTGTTAGATAGCTGCGTTTTGGATTTAGAATCAGATATTTCCCTGGGCTTTCTGCTGTTTCTTCCATATGCCGGTATTGGGCTGAAAACGCCTGTTTTGAAACTCTGCACAGAAAGTGTTTGCAGACTGCTGAATCCACACACGGGTTTAACTCTGGAAGTTGAGTGCACACATTGACAACCGTTCTGTTAGATAGCTGCGTTTTGGATTTAGAAGCAGATATTTCCCTGTGCTTTCTGCTGTTTCTTCCAACTGCCGGTATTGGGCTGAAAACGCCTGTTTTGAAACTCTGCACAGAAAGTGTTTGCAGACTGCTGAATCCACACACGGGTTTAACTCTGGAAGTTGAGTGCTCACATTGACAACCGTTCTGTTAGATAGCTGCGTTTTGGATTTAGAAGCAGATATTTCACTGGGCTTTCTGCTGTTTCTTCCATATGCCGGTAATGGGCTGAAAACGTCTGTTTTGAAACTCTGCACAGAAAGTGTTTGCAGACTGCTGAATCCACACACGGGTTTAATTCTGGAAGTTGAGTGCCCACATTGACAACCGTTCTGTTAGATAGCTGCGTTTTGGATTTAGAAGCAGATATTTCCCTGGGCTTTCTGCTGTTTCTTCCATATGCCGGTAATGGGCTGAAAACGCCTGTTTTTAAACTCTGCACAGAAAGTGTTTGCAGACTGCTGAATCCACACACGGGTTTAACTCTGGAAGTTGAGTGCACACATTGACAACCGTTCTGTTAGATAGCTGCGTTTTGGATTTAGAAGCAGATATTTCCCTGGGCTTTCTGTTGTTTCTTCCATATGCCGGTAACGGGCTGAAAACGTCTGTTTTGAAACTCTGCACAGAAAGTGTTTGCAGACTGCTGAATCCACACACGGGTTTAACTCTGGAAGTTGAGTGCACACATTGACAACCGTTCTGTTAGATAGCTGCGTTTTGGATTTAGAATCAGATATTTCCCTGGGCTTTCTGCTGTTTCTTCCATATGCCGGTATTGGGCTGAAAACGCCTGTTTTGAAACTCTGCACAGAAAGTGTTTGCAGACTGCTGAATCCACACACGGGTTTAACTCTGGAAGTTGAGTGCACACATTGACAACCGTTCTGTTAGATAGCTGCGTTTTGGATTTAGAAGCAGATATTTCCCTGGGCTTTCTGCTGTTTCTTCCATATGCCGGTATTGGGCTGAAAACGCCTGTTTTGAAACTCTGCACAGAAAGTGTTTGCAGACTGCTGAATCCACACACGGGTTTAACTCTGGAAGTTGAGTGCACACATTGACAACCGTTCTGTTAGATAGCTGCGTTTTGGATTTAGAAGCAGATATTTCCCTGGGCTTTCTGCTGTTTCTTCCATATGCCGGTAACGGGCTGAAAACGTCTGTTTTGGAACTCTGCACAGAAAGTGTTTGCAGACTGCTGAATCCACACACGGGTTTAACTCTGGAAGTTGAGTGCACACATTGACAACCGTTCTGTTAGATAGCTGCGTTTTGGATTTAGAAGCAGATATTTCCCTGGGCTTTCTGCTGTTTCTTCCATATGCCGGTATTGGGCTGAAAACGCCTGTTTTGAAACTCTGCACAGAAAGTGTTTGCAGACTGCTGAATCCACACACGGGTTTAACTCTGGAAGTTGAGTGCACACATTGACAACCGTTCTGTTAGATAGCTGCGTTTTGGATTTAGAAGCAGATATTTCCCTGGGCTTTCTGCTGTTTCTTCCATATGCCGGTATTGGGCTGAAAACGCCTGTTTTGAAACTCTGCACAGAAAGTGTTTGCAGACTGCTGAATCCACACACGGGTTTAACTCTGGAAGTTGAGTGCACGCATTGACAACCGTTCTGTTAGATAGCTGCGTTTTGGATTTAGAAGCAGATATTTCCCTGTGCTTTCTGCTGTTTCTTCCATATGCCGGTATTGGGTTGAAAACGCCTGTTTTGAAACTCTGCATGGAAAGTGTTTGCAGACTGCTGAATCCACACACGGGTTTAACTCTGGAAGTTGAGTGCACACATTGACAACCGTTCTGTTAGATAGCTGCGTTTTCGATTTAGAAGCAGATATTTCCCTGTGCTTTCTGCTGTTTCTTCCATATGCCGGTAATGGGCTGAAAACGTCTATTTTGAAACTCTGCACAGAAAGTGTTTGCAGACTGCTGAATCCACACACGGGTTTAACTCTGGAAGTTGAGTGCACACATTGACAACCGTTCTGTTAGATAGCTGCGTTTTGGATTTAGAATCAGATATTTCCCTGGGCTTTCTGCTGTTTCTTCCATATGCCGGTATTGGGTTGAAAACGCCTGTTTTGAAACTCTGCACAGAAAGTGTTTGCAGACTGCTGAATCCACACACGGGTTTAACTCTGGAAGTTGAGTGCACACATTGACAACCGTTCTGTTAGATAGCTGCGTTTTGGATTTAGAAGCAGATATTTCCCTTTGCTTTCTGCTGTTTCTTCCATATGCCGGTAATGGGCTGAAAACGTCTGTTTTGAAACTCTGCACAGAAAGTGTTTGCAGACTGCTGAATCCACACACGGGTTTAACTCTGGAAGTTGAGTGCACACATTGACAACCGTTCTGTTAGATAGCTGCGTTTTGGATTTAGAATCAGATATTTCCCTGGGCTTTCTGCTGTTTCTTCCATTTGCCGGTATTGGGCTGAAAACGTCTGTTTTGGGACTCTGCAGAGAAAGTGTTTGCAGACTGCTGAATCCACACACGGGTTTAACTCTGGAAGTTGAGTGCACACATTGACAACCGTTCTGTTAGATAGCTGCGTTTTGGATTTAGAAGCAGATATTTCCCTGGGCTTTCTGCTGTTTCTTCCATATGCCGGTATTGGGCTGAAAACGCCTGTTTTGAAACTCTGCACAGAAAGTGTTTGCAGACTGCTGAATCCACACACGGGTTTAACTCTGGAAGTTGAGTGCACACATTGACAACCGTTCTGTTAGATAGCTGCGTTTTGGATTTAGAAGCAGATATTTCCCTGTGCTTTCTGCTGTTTCTTCCATATGCCGGTAATGGGCTGAAAACGTCTGTTTTGAAACTCTGCACAGAAAGTGTTTGCAGACTGCTGAATCCACACACGGGTTTAACTCTGGAAGTTGAGTGCACACATTGACAACTGTTCTGTTAGATAGCTGCGTTTTGGATTTAGAAGCAGATATTTCCCTGGGCTTTCTGCTGTTTCTTCCATATGCCGGTAATGGGCTGAAAACGTCTGTTTTGAAACTCTGCACAGAAAGTGTTTGCAGACTGCAGAATCCACACACGGGTTTAACTCTGGAAGTTGAGTGCACACATTGACAACCGTTCTGTTAGATAGCTGCGTTTTGGATTTAGAAGCAGATATTTCCCTGGGCTTTCTGCTGTTTCTTCCATATGCCGGTATTGGGCTGAAAACGCCTGTTTTGAAACTCTGCACAGAAAGTGTTTGCAGACTGCTGAATCCACACACGGGTTTAACTCTGGAAGTTGAGTGCACACATTGACAACCGTTCTGTTAGATAGCTGCGTTTTGGATTTAGAAGCAGATATTTCCCTGGGCTTTCTGCTGTTTCTTCCATATGCCGGTAACGGGCTGAAAATGTCTGTTTTGAAACTCTGCACAGAAAGTGTTTGCAGACTGCTGAATCCACACACGGGTTTAACTCTGGAAGTTGAGTGCACACATTGACAACCGTTCTGTTAGATAGCTGCGTTTTGGATTTAGAATCAGATATTTCCCTGGGCTTTCTGCTGTTTCTTCCATATGCCGGTATTGGGCTGAAAACGCCTGTTTTGAAACTCTGCACAGAAAGTGTTTGCAGACTGCTGAATCCACACACGGGTTTAACTCTGGAAGTTGAGTGCACACATTGACAACCGTTCTGTTAGATAGCTGCGTTTTGGATTTAGAAGCAGATATTTCCCTGGGCTTTCTGCTGTTTCTTCCATATGCCGGTAACGGGCTGAAAACGTCTGTTTTGAAACTCTGCACAGAAAGTGTTTGCAGACTGCTGAATCCACACACGGGTTTAACTCTGGAAGTTGAGTGCACACATTGACAACCGTTCTGTTAGATAGCTGCGTTTTGGATTTAGAATCAGATATTTCCCTGGGCTTTCTGCTGTTTCTTCCATATGCCGGTATTGGGCTGAAAACGCCTGTTTTGAAACTCTGCACAGAAAGTGTTTGCAGACTGCTGAATCCACACACGGGTTTAACTCTGGAAGTTGAGTGCACACATTGACAACCGTTCTGTTAGATAGCTGCGTTTTGGATTTAGAAGCAGATATTTCCCTGGGCTTTCTGCTGTTTCTTCCGTATGCCGGTATTGGGCTGAAAACGCCTGTTTTGAAACTCTGCACAGAAAGTGTTTGCAGACTGCTGAATCCACACACGGGTTTAACTCTGGAAGTTGAGTGCACACATTGACAACCGTTCTGTTAGATAGCTGCGTTTTGGATTTAGAAGCAGATATTTCCCTGGGCTTTCTGCTGTTTCTTCCATATGCCGGTATTGGGCTGAAAACGCCTGTTTTGAAACTCTGCACAGAAAGTGTTTGCAGACTGCTGAATCCACACACGGGTTTAACTCTGGAAGTTGAGTGTACACATTGACAACCGTTCTGTTAGATAGCTGCGTTTTGGATTTAGAAGCAGATATTTCCCTGGGCTTTCTGCTGTTTCTTCCATATGCCGGTAATGGGCTGAAAACGTCTGTTTTGAAACTCTGCACAGAAAGTGTTTGCAGACTGCAGAATCCACACACGGGTTTAACTCTGGAAGTTGAGTGCACACATTGACAACCGTTCTGTTAGATAGCTGCGTTTTGGATTTAGAAGCAGATATTTCCCTGGGCTTTCTGCTGTTTCTTCCATATGCCGGTATTGGGCTGAAAACGCCTGTTTTGAAACTCTGCACAGAAAGTGTTTGCAGACTGCTGAATCCACACACGGGTTTAACTCTGGAAGTTGAGTGCACACATTGACAACCGTTCTGTTAGATAGCTGCGTTTTGGATTTAGAAGCAGATATTTCCCTGGGCTTTCTGCTGTTTCTTCCATATGCCGGTAACGGGCTGAAAATGTCTGTTTTGAAACTCTGCACAGAAAGTGTTTGCAGACTGCTGAATCCACACACGGGTTTAACTCTGGAAGTTGAGTGCACACATTGACAACCGTTCTGTTAGATAGCTGCGTTTTGGATTTAGAATCAGATATTTCCCTGGGCTTTCTGCTGTTTCTTCCATATGCCGGTATTGGGCTGAAAACGCCTGTTTTGAAACTCTGCACAGAAAGTGTTTGCAGACTGCTGAATCCACACACGGGTTTAACTCTGGAAGTTGAGTGCACACATTGACAACCGTTCTGTTAGATAGCTGCGTTTTGGATTTAGAAGCAGATATTTCCCTGTGCTTTCTGCTGTTTCTTCCATATGCCGGTATTGGGCTGAAAACGCCTGTTTTGAAACTCTGCACAGAAAGTGTTTGCAGACTGCTGAATCCACACACGGGTTTAACTCTGGAAGTTGAGTGCACGCATTGACAACCGTTCTGTTAGATAGCTGCGTTTTGGATTTAGAAGCAGATATTTCCCTGGGCTTTCTGCTGTTTCTTCCATATGCCGGTAATGGGCTGAAAACGTCTGTTTTGAAACTCTGCACAGAAAGTGTTTGCAGACTGCTGAATCCACACACGGGTTTAACTCTGGAAGTTGAGTGCACACATTGACAACCGTTCTGTTAGATAGCTGCGTTTTGGATTTAGAAGCAGATATTTCCCTGGGCTTTCTGCTGTTTCTTCCATATGCTGGTATTGGGCTGAAAACGCCTGTTTTGAAACTCTGCACAGAAAGTGTTTGCAGACTGCTGAATCCACACACGGGTTTAACTCTGGAAGTTGAGTGCACACATTGACACCCGTTCTGTTAGATAGCTGCGTTTTGGATTTAGAAGCAGATATTTCCCTGTGCTTTCTGCTGTTTCTTCCATATGCCGGTAACGGGCTGAAAACGTCTGTTTTGAAACTCTGCACAGAAAGTGTTTGCAGACTGCTGAATCCACACACGGGTTTAACTCTGGAAGTTGAGTGCACACATTGACAACCGTTCTGTTAGATAGCTGTGTTTTGGATTTAGAAGCAGATATTTCCCTGTGCTTTCTGCTGTTTCTTCCATATGCCGGTATTGGGCTGAAAACGCCTGTTTTGAAACTCTGCACAGAAAGTGTTTGCAGACTGCTGAATCCACACACGGGTTTAACTCTGGAAGTTGAGTGCACACATTTACAACCGTTCTGTTAGATAGCTGCGTTTTGGATTTAGAAGCAGATATTTCCCTGGGCTTTCTGCTGCTTCTTCCATATGCCGGTATTGGGCTGAAAACGCCTGTTTTGAAACTCTGCACAGAAAGTGTTTGCAGACTGCTGAATCCACACACGGGATTAACTCTGGAAGTTGAGTGCACACATTGACAACCGTTCTGTTAGATAGCTGCGTTTTGGATTTAGAAGCAGATATTTCCCTGTGCTTTCTGCTGTTTCTTCCATATGCCGGTATTGGGCTGAAAACGTCTGTTTTGGGCCTCTGCAGAGAAAGTGTTTGCAGACTGCTGAATCCACACACGGGTTTAACTCTGGAAGTTGAGTGCACACATTGACAACCGTTCTGTTAGATAGCTGTGTTTTGGATTTAGAAGCAGATATTTCCCTGGGCTTTCTGCTGTTTCTTCCATATGCCGGTATTGGGCTGAAAACGCCTGTTTTGAAACTCTGCACAGAAAGTGTTTGCAGACTGCTGAATCCACACACGGGTTTAACTCTGGAAGTTGAGTGCACACATTGACAACCATTCTGTTAGATAGCTGCGTTTTGGATTTAGAAGCAGATATTTCCCTGGGCTTTCTGCTGTTTCTTCCATATGCCGGTAATGGGCTGAAAACGCCTGTTTTGAAACTCTGCACAGAAAGTGTTTGCAGACTGCTGAATCCACACACGGGTTTAACTCTGGAAGTTGAGTGCACACATTGACAACCGTTCTGTTAGATAGCTGCGTTTTGGATTTAGAAGCAGATATTTCCCTGGGCTTTCTGCTGTTTCTTCCATATGCCGGTAATGGGCTGAAAACGTCTGTTTTGAAACTCTGCACAGAAAGTGTTTGCAGACTGCTGAATCCACACACGGGTTTAACTCTGGAAGTTGAATGCACACATTGACAACCGTTCTGTTAGATAGCTGCGTTTTGGATTTAGAAGCAGATATTTCCCTGTGCTTTCTGCTGTTTCTTCCATATGCCGGTAATGGCCTGAAAACGTCTGTTATGAAACTCTGCACAGAAAGTGTTTGCAGACTGCTGAATCCACACACGGGTTTAACTCTGGAAGTTGAGTGCACACATTGACAACCGTTCTGTTAGATAGCTGCGTTTTGGATTTAGAATCAGATATTTCCCTGGGCTT
This sequence comes from Aotus nancymaae, assembly GCF_030222135.1. NCBI lineage: Eukaryota > Metazoa > Chordata > Mammalia > Primates > Aotidae > Aotus > Aotus nancymaae. The sequence goes on along the minus strand of NW_026988455.1, from coordinate 45,448,572 downwards.
TCTGCTGTTTCTTCCATATGCCGGTATTGGGCTGAAAACGCCTGTTTTGAAACTCTGCACGGAAAGTGTTTGCAGACTGCTGAATCCACACACGGGTTTAACTCTGGAAGTTGAGTGCACACATTGACAACCGTTCTGTTAGATAGCTGTGTTTTGGATTTAGAAGCAGATATTTCCCTGGGCTTTCTGCTGTTTCTTCCATATGCCGGTATTGGGCTGAAAACGCCTGTTTTGAAACTCTGCAGAGAAAGTGTTTGCAGACTGCTGAATCCACACACGGGTTTAACTCTGGAAGTTGAGTGCACACATTGACAACCGTTCTGTTAGATAGCTGCGTTTTGGATTTAGAATCAGATATTTCCCTGGGCTTTCTGCTGTTTCTTCCATATGCCGGTATTGGGCTGAAAACGCCTGTTTTGAAACTCTGCACAGAAAGTGTTTGCAGACTGCTGAATCCACACACGGGTTTAACTCTGGAAGTTGAGTGCACACATTGACAACCGTTCTGTTAGATAGCTGCGTTTTGGATTTAGAAGCAGATATTTCCCTGGGCTTTCTGCTGTTTCTTCCATATGCCGGTAATGGGCTGAAAACGTCTGTTTTGAAACTCTGCACAGAAAGTGTTTGCAGACTGCTGAATCCACACACGGGTTTAACTCTGGAAGTTGAGTGCACACATTGACAACCGTTCTGTTAGATAGCTGCGTTTTGGATTTAGAAGCAGATATTTCCCTGGGCTTTCTGCTGTTTCTTCCATATGCCGGTATTGGGCTGAAAACGCCTGTTTTGAAACTCTGCACAGAAAGTGTTTGCAGACTGCTGAATCCACACACGGGTTTAACTCTGGAAGTTGAGTGCACACATTGACAACCGTTCTGTTAGATAGCTGCGTTTTGGATTTAGAAGCAGATATTTCCCTGGGCTTTCTGCTGTTTCTTCCATATGCCGGTATTGGGCTGAAAACGCCTGTTTTGAAACTCTGCACAGAAAGTGTTTGCAGACTGCTGAATCCACACACGGTTTTAACTCTGGAAGTTGAGTGCACACATTGACAACCGTTCTGTTAGATAGCTGCGTTTTGGATTTAGAAGCAGATATTTCCCTGGGCTTTCTGCTGTTTCTTCCATATGCCGGTATTGGGCTGAAAACGCCTGTTTTGAAACTCTGCACAGAAAGTGTTTACAGACTGCTGAATGCACACACGGGTTTAACTCTGGAAGTTGAGTGCACACATTGACAACCGTTCTGTTAGATAGCTGCGTTTTGGATTTAGAAGCAGATATTTCCCTGTGCTTTCTGCTGTTTCTTCCATATGCCGGTAATGGGCTGAAAACGTCCGTTATGAAACTCTGCACAGAAAGTGTTTGCAGACTGCTGAATCCACACACGGGTTTAACTCTGGAAGTTGAGTGCACACATTGACAACCGTTCTGTTAGATAGCTGCGTTTTGGATTTAGAAGCAGATATTTCCCTGTGCTTTCTGCTGTTTCTTCCATATGCCGGTATTGGGCTGAAAACGCCTGTTTTGAAACTCTGCACGGAAAGTGTTTGCAGACTGCTGAATCCACACACGGGTTTAACTCTGGAAGTTGAGTGCACACATTGACAACCGTTCTGTTAGATAGCTGCGTTTTCGATTTAGAAGCAGATATTTCCCTGTGCTTTCTGCTGTTTCTTCCATATGCCGGTAATGGGCTGAAAACGTCTGTTTTGAAACTCTGCACAGAAAGTGTTTGCAGACTGCTGAATCCACACACGGGTTTAACTCTGGAAGTTGAGTGCACACATTGACAACCGTTCTGTTAGATAGCTGCGTTTTGGATTTAGAATCAGATATTTCCCTGGGCTTTCTGCTGTTTCTTCCATATGCCGGTATTGGGCTGAAAACGCCTGTTTTGAAACTCTGCACAGAAAGTGTTTGCAGACTGCTGAATCCACACACGGGTTTAACTCTGGAAGTTGAGTGCACACATTGACAACCGTTCTGTTAGATAGCTGCGTTTTGGATTTAGAAGCAGATATTTCCCTGGGCTTTCTGCTGTTTCTTCCATATGCCGGTAATGGGCTGAAAACGTCTGTTTTGAAACTCTGCACAGAAAGTGTTTGCAGACTGCTGAATCCACACACGGGTTTAACTCTGGAAGTTGAGTGCACACATTGACAACCGTTCTGTTAGATAGCTGCGTTTTGGATTTAGAAGCAGATATTTCCCTGGGCTTTCTGCTGTTTCTTCCATATGCCGGTATTGGGCTGAAAACGCCTGTTTTGAAACTCTGCACAGAAAGTGTTTGCAGACTGCTGAATCCACACACGGGTTTAACTCTGGAAGTTGAGTGCACACATTGACAACCGTTCTGTTAGATAGCTGCGTTTTGGATTTAGAAGCAGATATTTCCCTGGGCTTTCTGCTGTTTCTTCCATATGCCGGTATTGGGCTGAAAACGCCTGTTTTGAAACTCTGCACAGAAAGTGTTTGCAGACTGCTGAATCCACACACGGTTTTAACTCTGGAAGTTGAGTGCACACATTGACAACCGTTCTGTTAGATAGCTGCGTTTTGGATTTAGAAGCAGATATTTCCCTGGGCTTTCTGCTGTTTCTTCCATACGCCGGTATTGGGCTGAAAACGCCTGTTTTGAAACTCTGCACAGAAAGTGTTTACAGACTGCTGAATGCACACACGGGTTTAACTCTGGAAGTTGAGTGCACACATTGACAACCGTTCTGTTAGATAGCTGCGTTTTGGATTTAGAAGCAGATATTTCCCTGTGCTTTCTGCTGTTTCTTCCATATGCCGGTAATGGGCTGAAAACGTCCGTTATGAAACTCTGCACAGAAAGTGTTTGCAGACTGCTGAATCCACACACGGGTTTAACTCTGGAAGTTGAGTGCACACATTGACAACCGTTCTGTTAGATAGCTGCGTTTTGGATTTAGAAGCAGATATTTCCCTGTGCTTTCTGCTGTTTCTTCCATATGCCGGTATTGGGCTGAAAACGCCTGTTTTGAAACTCTGCACGGAAAGTGTTTGCAGACTGCTGAATCCACACACGGGTTTAACTCTGGAAGTTGAGTGCACACATTGACAACCGTTCTGTTAGATAGCTGCGTTTTCGATTTAGAAGCAGATATTTCCCTGTGCTTTCTGCTGTTTCTTCCATATGCCGGTAATGGGCTGAAAACGTCTGTTTTGAAACTCTGCACAGAAAGTGTTTGCAGACTGCTGAATCCACACACGGGTTTAACTCTGGAAGTTGAGTGCACACATTGACAACCGTTCTGTTAGATAGCTGCGTTTTGGATTTAGAATCAGATATTTCCCTGGGCTTTCTGCTGTTTCTTCCATATGCCGGTATTGGGTTGAAAACGCCTGTTTTGAAACTCTGCACAGAAAGTGTTTGCAGACTGCTGAATCCACACACGGGTTTAACTCTGGAAGTTGAGTGCACACATTGACAACCGTTCTGTTAGATAGCTGCTTTTTGGATTTAGAAGCAGATATTTCCCTGTGCTTTCTGCTGTTTCTTCCATATGCCGGTAATGGGCTGAAAACGTCTGTTTTGAAACTCTGCACAGAAAGTGTTTGCAGACTGCTGAATCCACACACGGGTTTAACTCTGGAAGTTGAGTGCACACATTGACAACCGTTCTGTTAGATAGCTGCGTTTTGGATTTAGAAGCAGATATTTCCCTGGGCTTTCTGCTGTTTCTTCCATATGCCGGTATTGGGCTGAAAACGCCTGTTTTGAAACTCTGCACAGAAAGTGTTTGCAGACTGCTGAATCCACACACGGGTTTAACTCTGGAAGTTGAGTGCTCACATTGACAACCGTTCTGTTAGATAGCTGCGTTTTGGATTTAGAAGCAGATATTTCCCTGGGCTTTCTGCTGTTTCTTCCATATGCCGGTAATGGGCTGAAAACGTCTGTTTTGAAACTCTGCACAGAAAGTGTTTGCAGACTGCTGAATCCACACACGGGTTTAACTCTGGAAGTTGAGTGCACACATTGACAACCGTTCTGTTAGATAGCTGCGTTTTGGATTTAGAAGCAGATATTTCCCTGGGCTTTCTGCTGTTTCTTCCATATGCCGGTATTGGGCTGAAAACGCCTGTTTTGAAACTCTGCACAGAAAGTGTTTGCAGACTGCTGAATCCACACACGGGTTTAACTCTGGAAGTTGAGTGCACACATTGACAACCGTTCTGTTAGATAGCTGCGTTTTGGATTTAGAAGCAGATATTTCCCTGGGCTTTCTGCTGTTTCTTCCATATGCCGGTAACGGGCTGAAAACGTCTGTTTTGAAACTCTGCACAGAAAGTGTTTGCAGACTGCTGAATCCACACACGGGTTTAACTCTGGAAGTTGAGTGCACACATTGACAACCGTTCTGTTAGATAGCTGCGTTTTGGATTTAGAATCAGATATTTCCCTGGGCTTTCTGCTGTTTCTTCCATATGCCGGTATTGGGCTGAAAACGCCTGTTTTGAAACTCTGCACAGAAAGTGTTTGCAGACTGCTGAATCCACACACGGGTTTAACTCTGGAAGTTGAGTGCACACATTGACAACCGTTCTGTTAGATAGCTGCGTTTTGGATTTAGAAGCAGATATTTCCCTGGGCTTTCTGCTGTTTCTTCCATATGCCGGTATTGGGCTGAAAACGCCTGTTTTGAAACTCTGCACAGAAAGTGTTTGCAGACTGCTGAATCCACACACGGGTTTAACTCTGGAAGTTGAGTGCACACATTGACAACCGTTCTGTTAGATAGCTGCGTTTTGGATTTAGAAGCAGATATTTCCCTGTGCTTTCTGCTGTTTCTTCCATATGCCGGTATTGGGCTGAAAACGCCTGTTTTGAAACTCTGCACAGAAAGTGTTTGCAGACTGCTGAATCCACACACGGGTTTAACTCTGGAAGTTGAGTGCACACATTGACAACCGTTCTGTTAGATAGCTGCGTTTTGGATTTAGAATCAGATATTTCCCTGGGCTTTCTGCTGTTTCTTCCATATGCCGGTATTGGGCTGAAAACGCCTGTTTTGAAACTCTGCACAGAAAGTGTTTGCAGACTGCTGAATCCACACACGGGTTTAACTCTGGAAGTTGAGTGCACACATTGACAACCGTTCTGTTAGATAGCTGCGTTTTGGATTTAGAAGCAGATATTTCCCTGGGCTTTCTGCTGTTTCTTCCATATGCCGGTATTGGGCTGAAAACGCCTGTTTTGAAACTCTGCACAGAAAGTGTTTGCAGACTGCTGAATCCACACACGGGTTTAACTCTGGAAGTTGAGTGCACGCATTGACAACCGTTCTGTTAGATAGCTGCGTTTTGGATTTAGAAGCAGATATTTCCCTGGGCTTTCTGCTGTTTCTTCCATATGCCGGTATTGGGTTGAAAACGCCTGTTTTGAAACTCTGCATGGAAAGTGTTTGCAGACTGCTGAATCCACACACGGGTTTAACTCTGGAAGTTGAGTGCACACATTGACAACCGTTCTGTTAGATAGCTGCGTTTTCGATTTAGAAGCAGATATTTCCCTGTGCTTTCTGCTGTTTCTTCCATATGCCGGTAATGGGCTGAAAACGTCTGTTTTGAAACTCTGCACAGAAAGTGTTTGCAGACTGCTGAATCCACACACGGGTTTAACTCTGGAAGTTGAGTGCACACATTGACAACCGTTCTGTTAGATAGCTGCGTTTTGGATTTAGAATCAGATATTTCCCTGGGCTTTCTGCTGTTTCTTCCATATGCCGGTATTGGGTTGAAAACGCCTGTTTTGAAACTCTGCACAGAAAGTGTTTGCAGACTGCTGAATCCACACACGGGTTTAACTCTGGAAGTTGAGTGCACACATTGACAACCGTTCTGTTAGATAGCTGCGTTTTGGATTTAGAAGCAGATATTTCCCTTTGCTTTCTGCTGTTTCTTCCATATGCCGGTAATGGGCTGAAAACGTCTGTTTTGAAACTCTGCACAGAAAGTGTTTGCAGACTGCTGAATCCACACACGGGTTTAACTCTGGAAGTTGAGTGCACACATTGACAACCGTTCTGTTAGATAGCTGCGTTTTGGATTTAGAATCAGATATTTCCCTGGGCTTTCTGCTGTTTCTTCCATATGCCGGTATTGGGCTGAAAACGCCTGTTTTGAAACTCTGCACAGAAAGTGTTTGCAGACTGCTGAATCCACACACGGGTTTAACTCTGGAAGTTGAGTGCACACATTGACAACCGTTCTGTTAGATAGCTGCGTTTTGGATTTAGAAGCAGATATTTCCCTGTGCTTTCTGCTGTTTCTTCCATATGCCGTTAATGGGCTGAAAACGTCTGTTTTGAAACTCTGCACAGAAAGTGTTTGCAGACTGCTGAATCCACACACGGGTTTAACTCTGGAAGTTGAGTGCACACATTGACAACCGTTCTGTTAGATAGCTGCGTTTTGGATTTAGAATCAGATATTTCCCTGGGCTTTCTGCTGTTTCTTCCATATCCCGGTATTGGGCTGAAAACGCCTGTTTTGAAACTCTGCACAGAAAGTATTTGCAGACTGCTGAATCCACACACGGGTTTAACTCTGGAAGTTGAGTGCACACATTGACAACCGTTCTGTTAGATAGCTGCGTTTTGGATTTAGAAGCAGATATTTCCCTGTGCTTTCTGCTGTTTCTTCCATATGCCGGTATTGGGCTGAAAACGCCTGTTTTGAAACTCTGCACAGAAAGTGTTTGCAGACTGCTGAATCCACACACGGGTTTAACTCTGGAAGTTGAGTGCTCACATTGACAACCGTTCTGTTAGATAGCTGCGTTTTGGATTTAGAAGCAGATATTTCCCTGGGCTTTCTGCTGTTTCTTCCATATGCCGGTATTGGGCTGAAAACGCCTGTTTTGAAACTCTGCACAGAAAGTGTTTGCATACTGCTGAATCGACACACGGGTTTAACTCTGGAAGTTGAGTGCACACATTTACAACCGTTCTGTTAGATAGCTGCGTTTTGGATTTAGAAGCAGATATTTCCCTGTGCTTTCTGCTATTTCTTCCATATGCCGGTAATGGGCTGAAAACGTCTGTTTTGAAACTCTGCAGAGAAAGTGTTTGCAGACTGCTGAATCCACACACGGGTTTAACTCTGGAAGTTGAGTGCACACATTGACAACCGTTCTGTTAGATAGCTGCGTTTTGGATTTAGAAGCAGATATTTCCCTGTGCTTTCTGCTGTTTCTTCCATATGCCGGTATTGGGCTGAAAACGCCTGTTTAGAAACTCTGCACAGAAAGTGTTTGCAGACTGCTGAATCCACACACGGGTTTAACTCTGGAAGTTGAGTGCACACATTGACAACCGTTCTGTTAGATAGCTGCGTTTTGGATTTAGAAGCAGATATTTCCCTGGGCTTTCTGCTGTTTCTTCCATATGCCAGTAATGGGCTGAAAACGTCTGTTTTGAAACTCTGCACAGAAAGTGTTTGCAGACTGCTGAATCCACACACGGGTTTAACTCTGGAAGTTGAGTGCACACATTGACAACCGTTCTGTTAGATAGCTGCGTTTTGGATTTAGAAGCAGATATTTCCCTGTGCTTTCTGCTGTTTCTTCCATATGCCGGTAATGGGCTGAAAACGTCTGTTTTGAAACTCTGCACAGAAAGTGTTTGCAGACTGCTGAATCCACACACGGGGTTAACTCTGGAAGTTGAATGCACACATTGACAACCGTTCTGTTAGATAGCTGCGTTTTGGATTTAGAAGCAGATATTTCCCTGGGCTTTCTGCTGTTTCTTCCATATGCCGGTATTGGGCTGAAAATGCCTGTTTTGAAACTCTGCACAGAAAGTGTTTGCAGACTGCTGAATCCACACACGGGTTTAACTCTGGAAGTTGAGTGCACACATTGACAACCGTTCTGTTAGATAGCTGCGTTTTGGATTTAGAAGCAGATATTTCCCTGGGCTTTCTGCTGTTTCTTCCATATGCCGGTATTGGGCTGAAAACGCCTGTTTTGAAACTCTGCACAGAAAGTGTTTGCATACTGCTGAATCGACACACGGGTTTAACTCTGGAAGTTGAGTGCACACATTTACAACCGTTCTGTTAGATAGCTGCGTTTTGGATTTAGAAGCAGATATTTCCCTGGGCTTTCTGCTGTTTCTTCCATATGCCGGTAATGGGCTGAAAACGTCTGTTTTGAAACTCTGCACAGAAAGTGTTTGCAGACTGCTGAATCCACACACGGGTTTAACTCTGGAAGTTGAGTGCACACATTGACAACCGTTCTGTTAGATAGCTGCGTTTTGGATTTAGAATCAGATATTTCCCTGTGCTTTCTGCTGTTTCTTCCATATGCCGGTATTGGGCTGAAAACGCCTGTTTAGAAACTCTGCACAGAAAGTGTTTGCAGACTGCTGAATCCACACACGGGTTTAACTCTGGAAGTTGAGTGCACACATTGACAACCGTTCTGTTAGATAGCTGCGTTTTGGATTTAGAAGCAGATATTTCCCTGGGCTTTCTGCTGTTTCTTCCATATGCCGGTAATGGGCTGAAAACGTCTGTTTTGAAACTCTGCACAGAAAGTGTTTGCAGACTGCTGAATCCCCACACGGGTTTAACTCTGGAAGTTGAGTGCACACATTGACAACCGTTCTGTTAGATAGCTGCGTTTTGGATTTAGAAGCAGATATTTCCCTGTGCTTTCTGCTGTTTCTTCCATATGCCGGTAATGGGCTGAAAACGTCTGTTTTGAAACTCTGCACAGAAAGTGTTTGCAGACTGCTGAATCCACACACGGGTTTAACTCTGGAAGTTGAATGCACACATTGACAAGCGTTCTGTTAGATAGCTGCGTTTTGGATTTAGAAGCAGATATTTCCCTGGGCTTTCTGCTGTTTCTTCCATAGGCCGGTATTGGGCTGAAAATGCCTGTTTTGAAACTCTGCACAGAAAGTGTTTGCAGACTGCTGAATCCACACACGGGTTTAACTCTGGAAGTTGAGTGCACACATTGACAACCGTTCTGTTAGATAGCTGCGTTTTGGATTTAGAAGCAGATATTTCCCTGTGCTTTCTGCTGTTTCTTCCATATGCCGGTAATGGGCTGAAAACGTCTGTTTTGAAACTCTGCACAGAAAGTGTTTGCAGACTGCTGAATCCACACACGGGTTTAACTCTGGAAGTTGAGTGCACACATTGACAACCGTTCTGTTAGACAGCTGCGTTTTGGATTTAGAAGCAGATATTTCCCTGTGCTTTCTGCTGTTTCTTCCATATGCCGATATTGGGCTGAAAACGCCTGTTTTGAAACTCTGCACAGAAAGAGTTTGCAGACTGCTGAATCCACACACGGGTTTAACTCTGGAAGTTGAGTGCACACATTGACAACCGTTCTGTTAGATAGCTGCTTTTTGGATTTAGAAGCAGATATTTCCCTGTGCTTTCTGCTGTTTCTTCCATATGCCGGTAATGGGCTGAAAACGTCTGTTTTGAAACTCTGCACAGAAAGTGTTTGCAGACTGCTGAATCCACACACGGGTTTAACTCTGGAAGTTGAGTGCACACATTGACAACCGTTCTGTTAGATAGCTGCGTTTTGGATTTAGAAGCAGATATTTCCCTGTGCTTTCTGCTGTTTCTTCCATATGCCGGTATTGGGCTGAAAACGCCTGTTTTGAAACTCTGCACAGAAAGTGTTTGCAGACTGCTGAATCCACACACGGGTTTAACTCTGGAAGTTGAGTGCACACATTGACAACCGTTCTGTTAGATAGCTGCGTTTTGGATTTAGAAGCAGATATTTCCCTGTGCTTTCTGCTGTTTCTTCCATATGCCGGTATTGGGCTGAAAACGCCTGTTTTGAAACTCTGCACAGAAAGTGTTTGCAGACTGCTGAATCCACACACGGGTTTAACTCTGGAAGTTGAGTGCTCACATTGACAACCGTTCTGTTAGATAGCTGCGTTTTGGATTTAGAAGCAGATATTTCCCTGGGCTTTCTGCTGTTTCTTCCATATGCCGGTATTGGGCTGAAAACGCCTGTTTTGAAACTCTGCACAGAAAGTGTTTGCAGACTGCTGAATCCACACACGGGTTTAACTCTGGAAGTTGAGTGCACACATTGACAACCGTTCTGTTAGATAGCTGCGTTTTGGATTTAGAAGCAGATATTTCCCTGGGCTTTCTGCTGTTTCTTCCATATGCCGGTAATGGGCTGAAAACGTCTGTTTTGAAACTCTGCACAGACAGTGTTTGCAGACTGCTGAATCCACACACGGGTTTAACTCTGGAAGTTGAGCGCACACATTGACAACCGTTCTGTTAGATAGCTGTGTTTTGGATTTAGAAGCAGATATTTCCCTGGGATTTCTGCTGTTTCTTCCATATGCCGGTATTGGGCTGAAAACGCCTGTTTTGAAACTCTGCACAGAAAGTGTTTGCAGACTGCTGAATCCACACACGGGTTTAACTCTGGAAGTTGAGTGCACATATTGACAACCGTTCTGTTAGATAGCTGCGTTTTGGATTTAGAAGCAGATATTTCCCTGGGCTTTCTGCTGTTTCTTCCATATGCCGGTATTGGGCTGAAAACGCCTGTTTTGAAACTCTGCACAGAAAGTGTTTGCAGACTGCTGAATCCACACACGGGTTTAACTCTGGAAGTTGAGTGCACACATTGACAACCGTTCTGTTAGATAGCTGCGTTTTGGATTTAGAAGCAGATATTTCCCTGTGCTTTCTGCTGTTTCTTCCATATGCCGGTATTGGGCTGAAAACGTCTGTTTTGGGACTCTGCAGAGAAAGTGTTTGCAGACTGCTGAATCCACACACGGGTTTAACTCTGGAAGTTGAGTGCACACATTGACAACCGTTCTGTCAGATAGCTGCGTTTTGGATTTAGAAGCAGATATTTCCCTGGGCTTTCTGCTGTTTCTTCCATATGCCGGTATTGGGCTGAAAACGCCTGTTTTGAAACTCTGCACAGAAAGAGTTTGCAGACCGCTGAATCCACACACGGGTTTAACTCTGGAAGTTGAGTGCACACATTGACAACCGTTCTGTTAGATAGCTGCGTTTTGGATTTAGAAGCAGATATTTCCCTGTGCTTTCTGCTGTTTCTTCCATATGCCGGTAACGGGCTGAAAACGTCTGTTTTGAAACTCTGCACAGAAAGTGTTTGCAGACTGCTGAATCCACACACGGGTTTAACTCTGGAAGTTGAGTGCACACATTGACAACCGTTCTGTTAGATAGCTGCGTTTTGGATTTAGAAGCAGATATTTCCCTGGGCTTTCTGCTGTTTCTTCCATATGCCGGTATTGGGCTGAAAACGCCTGTTTTGAAACTCTGCACAGAAATTGTTTGCAGACTGCTGAATCCACACACGGGTTTAACTCTGGAAGTTGAGTGCACACATTGACAACCGTTCTGTTAGATAGCTGCGTTTTGGATTTAGAAGCAGATATTTCCCTGTGCTTTCTGCTGTTTCTTCCATATGCCGGTATTGGGCTGAAAACGCCTGTTTTGAAACTCTGCACAGAAAGTGTTTGCAGACTGCTGAATCCACACACGGGTTTAACTCTGGAAGTTGAGTGCTCACATTGACAACCGTTCTGTTAGAAAGCTGCGTTTTGGATTTAGAAGCAGATATTTCCCTGGGCTTTCTGCTGTTTCTTCCATATGCCGGTATTGGGCTGAAAACGCCTGTTTTGAAACTCTGCACAGAAAGTGTTTGCAGACTGCTGAATCCACACACGGGTTTAACTCTGGAAGTTGAGTGCACACATTGACAACCGTTCTGTTAGATAGCTGCGTTTTGGATTTAGAAGCAGATATTTCCCTGTGCTTTCTGCTGTTTCTTCCATATGCCGGTAATGGGCTGAAAACGTCTGTTTTGAAACTCTGCACAGAAAGTGTTTGCAGACTGCTGAATCCACACAGGGGTTTAACTCTGGAAGTTGAGTGCACACATTGACAACCGTTCTGTTAGATAGCTGCGTTTTGGATTTAGAAGCAGATATTTCCCTGGGCTTTCTGCTGTTTCTTCCATATGCCGGTATTGGGCTGAAAACGCCTGTTTTGAAACTCTGCACAGAAAGTGTTTGCAGACTGCTGAATCCACACACGGGTTTAACTCTGGAAGTTGAGTGCACATATTGACAACCGTTCTGTTAGATAGCTGCGTTTTGGATTTAGAAGCAGATATTTCCCTGGGCTTTCTGCTGTTTCTTCCATATGCCGGTAATGGGCTGAAAACGTCTGTTTTGAAACTCTGCACAGAAAGTGTTTGCAGACTGCTGAATCCACACACGGGTTTAACTCTGGAAGTTGAGTGAACACATTGACAACCGTTCTGTTAGATAGCTGCGTTTTGGATTTAGAAGCAGATATTTCCCTGGGCTTTCTGCTGTTTCTTCCATATGCCTGTATTGGGCTGAAAACGCCTGTTTTGAAACTCTGCACATAAAGTGTTTGCAGACTGCTGAATCCACACACGGGTTTAACTCTGGAAGTTGAGTGCACACATTGACAACCGTTCTGTTAGATAGCTGCGTTTTGGATTTAGAAGCAGATATTTCCCTGGGCTTTCTGCTGTTTCTTCCATATGCCGGTATTGGGCTGAAAACGCCTGTTTTGAAACTCTGCACAGAAAGTGTTTGCAGACTGCTGAATCCACACACGGGTTTAACTCTGGAAGTTGAGTGCACACATTGACAACCGTTCTGTTAGATAGCTGCGTTTTGGATTTAGAAGCAGATATTTCCCTGGGCTTTCTGCTGTTTCTTCCATATGCCGGTATTGGGCTGAAAACGCCTGTTTTGAAACTCTGCACAGAAAGTGTTTGCAGACTGCTGAATCCACACACGGGTTTAACTCTGGAAGTTGAGTGCACACATTGACAACCGTTCTGTTAGATAGCTGCGTTTTGGATTTAGAAGCAGATATTTCCCTGGGCTTTCTGCTGTTTCTTCCATATGCCGGTAATGGGCTGAAAACGTCTGTTTTGAAACTCTGCACAGAAAGTGTTTGCAGACTGCTGAATCCACACACGGGTTTAACTCTGGAAGTTGAGTGCACACATTGACAACCGTTCTGTTAGATAGCTGCGTTTTGGATTTAGAAGCAGATATTTCCCTGTGCTTTCTGCTGTTTCTTCCATATGCCGGTATTGGGCTGAAAACGCCTGTTTTGAAACTCTGCACAGAAAGTGTTTGCAGACTGCTGAATCCACACACGGGTTTAACTCTGGAAGTTGAGTGCACACATTGACAACCGTTCTGTTAGATAGCTGCGTTTTGGATTTAGAAGTAGATATTTCCCTGGGCTTTCTGCTGTTTCTTCCATATGCCGGTAACGGGCTGAAAACGTCTGTTTTGAAACTCTGCACAGAAAGTGTTTGCAGACTGCTGAATCCACACACGGGTTTAACTCTGGAAGTTGAGTGCACACATTGACAACCGTTCTGTTAGATAGCTGCGTTTTGGATTTAGAAGCAGATATTTCCCTGGGCTTTCTGCTGTTTCTTCCATATGCCGGTATTGGGCTGAAAACGCCTGTTTTGAAACTCTGCACAGAAAGTGTTTGCGGACTGCTGAATCCACACACGGGTTTAACTCTGGAAGTTGAGTGCACACATTGACAACCGTTCTGTTAGATAGCTGCGTTTTGGATTTAGAAGCAGATATTTCCCTGTGCTTTCTGCTGTTTCTTCCATATGCCGGTAATGGGCTGAAAACGTCTGTTTTGAAACTCTGCACAGAAAGTGTTTGCAGACTGCTGAATCCACACACGGGTTTAACTCTGGAAGTTGAGTGCACACATTGACAACCGTTCTGTTAGATAGCTGCGTTTTGGATTTAGAATCAGATATTTCCCTGGGCTTTCTGCTGTTTCTTCCATATGCCGGTATTGGGCTGAAAACGCCTGTTTTGAAACTCTGCACAGAAAGTGTTTGCAGACTGCTGAATCCACACACGGGTTTAACTCTGGAAGTTGAGTGCACACATTGACAACCGTTCTGTTAGATAGCTGCGTTTTGGATTTAGAAGCAGATATTTCCCTGTGCTTTCTGCTGTTTCTTCCATATGCCGGTATTGGGCTGAAAACGCCTGTTTTGAAACTCTGCACAGAAAGTGTTTGCAGACTGCTGAATCCACACACGGGTTTAACTCTGGAAGTTGAGTGCTCACATTGACAACCGTTCTGTTAGATAGCTGCGTTTTGGATTTAGAAGCAGATATTTCCCTGGGCTTTCTGCTGTTTCTTCCATATGCCGGTATTGGGCTGAAAACGCCTGTTTTGAAACTCTGCACAGAAAGTGTTTGCATACTGCTGAATCGACACACGGGTTTAACTCTGGAAGTTGAGTGCACACATTGACAACCGTTCTGTTAGATAGCTGCGTTTTGGATTTAGAAGCAGATATTTCCCTGTGCTTTCTGCTGTTTCTTCCATATGCCGGTATTGGGCTGAAAACGTCTGTTTTGAAACTCTGCACAGAAAGTGTTTGCAGACTGCTGAATCCACACACTGGTTTAACTCTGGAAGTTGAGTGCACACATTGACAACCGTTCTGTTAGATAGCTGCGTTTTGGATTTAGAAGCAGATATTTCCCTGTGCTTTCTGCTGTTTCTTCCATATGCCGGTATTGGGCTGAAAACGCCTGTTTAGAAACTCTGCACAGAAAGTGTTTGCAGACTGCTGAATCCACACACGGGTTTAACTCTGGAAGTTGAGTGCACACATTGACAACCGTTCTGTTAGATAGCTGCGTTTTGGATTTAGAAGCAGATATTTACCTGGGCTTTCTGCTGTTTCTTCCATATGCCGGTAATGGGCTGAAAACGTCTGTTTTGAAACTCTGCACAGAAAGTGTTTGCAGACTGCTGAATCCACACACGGGTTTAACTCTGGAAGTTGAGTGCACACATTGACAACCGTTCTGTTAGATAGCTGCGTTTTGGATTTAGAAGCAGATATTTCCCTGGGCTTTCTGCTGTTTCTTCCTATGCCGGTAATGGGCTGAAAACGTCTGTTTTGAAACTCTGCACAGAAAGTGTTTGCAGACTGCTGAATCCACACACGGGTTTAACTCTGGAAGTTGAATGCACACATTGACAACCGTTCTGTTAGATAGCTGCGTTTTGGATTTAGAAGCAGATATTTCCCTGGGCTTTCTGCTGTTTCTTCCATATGCCGGTATTGGGCTGAAAATGCCTGTTTTGAAACTCTGCACAGAAAGTGTTTGCAGACTGCTGAATCCACACACGGGTTTAACTCTGGAAGTTGAGTGCACACATTGACAACCGTTCTGTTAGATAGCTGCGTTTTGGATTTAGAAGCAGATATTTCCCTGGGCTTTCTGCTGTTTCTTCCATATGCCGGTATTGGGCTGAAAACGCCTGTTTTGAAACTCTGCACAGAAAGTGTTTGCAGACTGCTGAATCCACACACGGGTTTAGCTCTGGAAGTTGAGTGCACACATTGACAACCGTTCTGTTAGATAGCTGCGTTTTGGATTTAGAAGCAGATATTTCCCTGGGCTTTCTGCTGTTTCTTCCATATGCCGGTATTGGGCTGAAAACGCCTGTTTTGAAACTCTGCACAGAAAGTGTTTGCAGACTGCTGAAGCCACACACTGGTTTAACTCTGGAAGTCGAGTGCACACATTGACAACCGTTCTGTTAGATAGCTGCGTTTTGGATTTAGAAGCAGATATTTCCCTGTGCTTTCTGCTGTTTCTTCCGTATGCCGGTAACGGGCTGAAAACGCCTGTTTTGAAACTCTGCACAGAAAGTGTTTGCAGACTGCTGAATCCACACACGGGTTTAACTCTGGAAGTTGAGTGCACACATTGACAACCGTTCTGTTAGATAGCTGCGTTTTGGATTTAGAATCAGATATTTCCCTGTGCTTTCTGCTGTTTCTTCCATATGCCGGTAATGGGCTGAAAACGTCTGTTTTGAAACTCTGCACAGAAAGTGTTTGCAGACTGCTGAATCCACACACGGGTTTAACTCTGGAAGTTGAGTGCACACATTGACAACCGTTCTGTTAGATAGCTGCGTTTTGGATTTAGAAGCAGATATTTCCCTGTGCTTTCTGCTGTTTCTTCCATATGCCGGTAATGGGCTGAAAACGTCTGTTTTGAAACTCTGCACAGAAAGTGTTTGCAGACTGCTGAATCCACACACGGGTTTAACTCTGGAAGTTGAGTGCACACATTGACAACCGTTCTGTTAGATAGCTGCGTTTTGGATTTAGAAGCAGATATTTCCCTGGGCTTTCTGCTGTTTCTTCCATATGCCGGTATTGGGCTGAAAACACCTGTTTTGAAACTCTGCACAGAAAGTGTTTGCAGACTGCTGAATCCACACACGGGTTTAACTCTGGAAGTTGAGTGCACACATTGACAACCGTTCTGTTAGATAGCTGCGTTTTGGATTTAGAAGCAGATATTTCCCTGTGCTTTCTGCTGTTTCTTCCATATGCCGGTATTGGACTGAAAACGCCTGTTTTGAAACTCTGCACAGAAAGTGTTTGCAGACTGCTGAATCCACACACGGGTTTAACTCTGGAAGTTGAGTGCTCACATTGACAACCGTTCTGTTAGATAGCTGCGTTTTGGATTTAGAAGCAGATATTTCCCTGGGCTTTCTGCTGTTTCTTCCATATGCCGGTATTGGGCTGAAAACGCCTGTTTTGAAACTCTGCACAGAAAGTGTTTGCAGACTGCTGAATCCACACACGGGTTTAACTCTGGAAGTTGAGTGCACACATTGACAACCGTTCTGTTAGATAGCTGCGTTTTGGATTTAGAAGCAGATATTTCCCTGTGCTTTCTGCTGTTTCTTCCATATGCCGGTATTGGGCTGAAAACGCCTGTTTTGAAACTCTGCACAGAAAGTGTTTGCAGACTGCTGAATCCACACACGGGTTTAACTCTGGAAGTTGAGTGCACACATTGACAACCGTTCTGTTAGATAGCTGCGTTTTGGATTTAGAAGCAGATATTTCCCTGGGCTTTCTGCTGTTTCTTCCATATGCCGGTAATGGGCTGAAAACGTCTGTTTTGAAACTCTGCACAGAAAGTGTTTGCAGACAGCTGAATCCACACACGGGTTTAACTCTGGAAGCTGAGTGCACACATTGACAACCGTTCTGTTAGATAGCTGCGTTTTGGATTTAGAAGCAGATATTTCCCTGTGCTTTCTGCTGTTTCTTCCATATGCCGGTATTGGGCTGAAAACGCCTGTTTTGAAACTCTGCACAGAAAGTGTTTGCAGACTGCTGAATCCACACACGGGTTTAACTCTGGAAGTTGAGTGCACACATTGACAACCGTTCTGTTAGATAGCTGCGTTTTGGATTTAGAAGCAGATATTTCCCTGGGCTTTCTGCTGTTTCTTCCATATGCCGGTAACGGGCTGAAAACGTCTGTTTTGAAACTCTGCACAGAAAGTGTTTGCAGACTGCTGAATCCACACACGGGTTTAACTCTGGAAGTTGAGTGCACACATTGACAACCGTTCTGTTAGATAGCTGCGTTTTGGATTTAGAAGCAGATATTTCCCTGGGCTTTCTGCTGTTTCTTCCATATGCCGGCATTGGGCTGAAAACGCCTGTTTTGAAACTCTGCACAGAAAGTGTTTGCAGACTGCTGAATCCACACACGGGTTTAACTCTGGAAGTTGAGTGCACACATTGACAACCGTTCTGTTAGATAGCTGCGTTTTGGATTTAGAAGCAGATATTTCCCTGTGCTTTCTGCTGTTTCTTCCATATGCCGGTATTGGGCTGAAAACGCCTGTTTTGAAACTCTGCACAGAAAGTGTTTGCAGACTGCTGAATCCACACACGGGTTTAACTCTGGAAGTTGAGTGCACGCATTGACAACCGTTCTGTTAGATAGCTGCGTTTTGGATTTAGAAGCAGATATTTCCCTGTGCTTTCTGCTGTTTCTTCCATATGCCGGTATTGGGCTGAAAACGCCTGTTTTGAAACTCTGCACAGAAAGTGTTTGCAGACTGCTGAATCCACACACGGGTTTAACTCTGGAAGTTGAGTGCACGCATTGACAACCGTTCTGTTAGATAGCTGCGTTTTGGATTTAGAAGCAGATATTTCCCTGGGCTTTCTGCTGTTTCTTCCATATGCCGGTATTGGGCTGAAAACGCCTGTTTTGAAACTCTGCACGGAAAGTGTTTGCAGACTGCTGAATCCACACACGGGTTTAACTCTGGAAGTTGAGTGCACACATTGACAACCGTTCTGTTAGATAGCTGCGTTTTCGATTTAGAAGCAGATATTTCCCTGTGCTTTCTGCTGTTTCTTCCATATGCCGGTAATGGGCTGAAAACGTCTGTTTTGAAACTCTGCACAGAAAGTGTTTGCAGACTGCTGAATCCACACACGGGTTTAACTCTGGAAGTTGAGTGCACACATTGACAACCGTTCTGTTAGATAGCTGCGTTTTGGATTTAGAAGCAGATATTTCCCTGTGCTTTCTGCTGTTTCTTCCATATGCCGGTAATGGGCTGAAAACGTCTGTTTTGAAACTCTGCACAGAAAGTGTTTGCAGACTGCTGAATCCACACACGGGTTTAACTCTGGAAGTTGAGTGCACACATTGACAACCGTTCTGTTAGATAGCTGCGTTTTGGATTTAGAAGCAGATATTTCCCTGTGCTTTCTGCTGTTTCTTCCATATGCCGGTATTGGGCTGAAAACGCCTGTTTTGAAACTCTGCACAGAAAGTGTTTGCAGACTGCTGAATCCACACACGGGTTTAACTCTGGAAGTTGAGTGCTCACATTGACAACCGTTCTGTTAGATAGCTGCGTTTTGGATTTAGAAGCAGATATTTCCCTGGGCTTTCTGCTGTTTCTTCCATATGCCGGTATTGGGCTGAAAACGCCTGTTTTGAAACTCTGCACAGAAAGTGTTTGCAGACTGCTGAATCCACACACGGGTTTAACTCTGGAAGTTGAGTGCACACATTGACAACCGTTCTGTTAGATAGCTGCGTTTTGGATTTAGAAGCAGATATTTCCCTGTGCTTTCTGCTGTTTCTTCCATATGCCGGTATTGGGCTGAAAACGCCTGTTTTGAAACTCTGCACAGAAAGTGTTTGCAGACTGCTGAATCCACACACGGGTTTAACTCTGGAAGTTGAGTGCACACATTGACAACCGTTCTGTTAGATAGCTGCGTTTTGGATTTAGAAGCAGATATTTCCCTGGGCTTTCTGCTGTTTCTTCCATATGCCGGTAATGGGCTGAAAACGTCTGTTTTGAAACTCTGCACAGAAAGTGTTTGCAGACAGCTGAATCCACACACGGGTTTAACTCTGGAAGTTGAGTGCACACATTGACAACCGTTCTGTTAGATAGCTGCGTTTTGGATTTAGAAGCAGATATTTCCCTGTGCTTTCTGCTGTTTCTTCCATATGCCGGTATTGGGCTGAAAACGCCTGTTTTGAAACTCTGCACAGAAAGTGTTTGCAGACTGCTGAATCCACACACGGGTTTAACTCTGGAAGTTGAGTGCACACATTGACAACCGTTCTGTTAGATAGCTGCGTTTTGGATTTAGAAGCAGATATTTCCCTGGGCTTTCTGCTGTTTCTTCCATATGCCGGTAACGGGCTGAAAACGTCTGTTTTGAAACTCTGCACAGAAAGTGTTTGCAGACTGCTGAATCCACACACGGGTTTAACTCTGGAAGTTGAGTGCACACATTGACAACCGTTCTGTTAGATAGCTGCGTTTTGGATTTAGAAGCAGATATTTCCCTGGGCTTTCTGCTGTTTCTTCCATATGCCGGCATTGGGCTGAAAACGCCTGTTTTGAAACTCTGCACAGAAAGTGTTTGCAGACTGCTGAATCCACACACGGGTTTAACTCTGGAAGTTGAGTGCACACATTGACAACCGTTCTGTTAGATAGCTGCGTTTTGGATTTAGAAGCAGATATTTCCCTGTGCTTTCTGCTGTTTCTTCCATATGCCGGTATTGGGCTGAAAACGCCTGTTTTGAAACTCTGCACAGAAAGTGTTTGCAGACTGCTGAATCCACACACGGGTTTAACTCTGGAAGTTGAGTGCACGCATTGACAACCGTTCTGTTAGATAGCTGCGTTTTGGATTTAGAAGCAGATATTTCCCTGTGCTTTCTGCTGTTTCTTCCATATGCCGGTATTGGGCTGAAAACGCCTGTTTTGAAACTCTGCACAGAAAGTGTTTGCAGACTGCTGAATCCACACACGGGTTTAACTCTGGAAGTTGAGTGCACGCATTGACAACCGTTCTGTTAGATAGCTGCGTTTTGGATTTAGAAGCAGATATTTCCCTGGGCTTTCTGCTGTTTCTTCCATATGCCGGTATTGGGCTGAAAACGCCTGTTTTGAAACTCTGCACGGAAAGTGTTTGCAGACTGCTGAATCCACACACGGGTTTAACTCTGGAAGTTGAGTGCACACATTGACAACCGTTCTGTTAGATAGCTGCGTTTTCGATTTAGAAGCAGATATTTCCCTGTGCTTTCTGCTGTTTCTTCCATATGCCGGTAATGGGCTGAAAACGTCTGTTTTGAAACTCTGCACAGAAAGTGTTTGCAGACTGCTGAATCCACACACGGGTTTAACTCTGGAAGTTGAGTGCACACATTGACAACCGTTCTGTTAGATAGCTGCGTTTTGGATTTAGAAGCAGATATTTCCCTGTGCTTTCTGCTGTTTCTTCCATATGCCGGTAATGGGCTGAAAACGTCTGTTTTGAAACTCTGCACAGAAAGTGTTTGCAGACTGCTGAATCCACACACGGGTTTAACTCTGGAAGTTGAGTGCACACATTGACAACCGTTCTGTTAGATAGCTGCGTTTTGGATTTAGAAGCAGATATTTCCCTGGGCTTTCTGCTGTTTCTTCCATATGCCGGTATTGGGCTGAAAACGCCTGTTTTGAAACTCTGCACAGAAAGTGTTTGCAGACTGCTGAATCCACACACGGGTTTAACTCTGGAAGTTGAGTGCACACATTGACAACCGTTCTGTTAGATAGCTGCGTTTTGGATTTAGAAGCAGATATTTCCCTGTGCTTTCTGCTGTTTCTTCCATATGCCGGTATTGGGCTGAAAACGCCTGTTTTGAAACTCTGCACAGAAAGTGTTTGCAGACTGCTGAATCCACACACGGGTTTAACTCTGGAAGTTGAGTGCTCACATTGACAACCGTTCTGTTAGATAGCTGCGTTTTGGATTTAGAAGCAGATATTTCCCTGGGCTTTCTGCTGTTTCTTCCATATGCCGGTATTGGGCTGAAAACGCCTGTTTTGAAACTCTGCACAGAAAGTGTTTGCATACTGCTGAATCGACACACGGGTTTAACTCTGGAAGTTGAGTGCACACATTGACAACCGTTCTGTTAGATAGCTGCGTTTTGGATTTAGAAGCAGATATTTCCCTGTGCTTTCTGCTGTTTCTTCCATATGCCGGTATTGGGCTGAAAACGTCTGTTTTGAAACTCTGCACAGAAAGTGTTTGCAGACTGCTGAATCCACACACGGGTTTAACTCTGGAAGTTGAGTGCACACATTGACAACCGTTCTGTTAGATAGCTGCGTGTTGGATTTAGAAGCAGATATTTCCCTGTGCTTTCTGCTGTTTCTTCCATATGCCGGTATTGGGCTGAAAACGCCTGTTTAGAAACTCTGCACAGAAAGTGTTTGCAGACTGCTGAATCCACACACGGGTTTAACTCTGGAAGTTGAGTGCACACATTGACAACCGTTCTGTTAGATAGCTGCGTTTTGGATTTAGAAGCAGATATTTCCCTGGGCTTTCTGCTGTTTCTTCCATATGCCGGTAATGGGCTGAAAACGTCTGTTTTGAAACTCTGCACAGAAAGTGTTTGCAGACTGCTGAATCCACACACGGGTTTAACTCTGGAAGTTGAGTGCACACATTGACAACCGTTCTGTTAGATAGCTGCGTTTTGGATTTAGAAGCAGATATTTCCCTGGGCTTTCTGCTGTTTCTTCCATATGCCGGTAATGGGCTGAAAACGTCTGTTTTGAAACTCTGCACAGAAAGTGTTTGCAGACTGCTGAATCCACACACGGGTTTAACTCTGGAAGTTGAATGCACACATTGACAACCGTTCTGTTAGATAGCTGCGTTTTGGATTTAGAAGCAGATATTTCCCTGGGCTTTCTGCTGTTTCTTCCATATGCCGGTATTGGGCTGAAAACGCCTGTTTTGAAACTCTGCACAGAAAGTGTTTGCAGACTGCTGAATCCACACACGGGTTTAACTCTGGAAGTTGAGTGCACACATTGACAACCGTTCTGTTAGATAGCTGCGTTTTGGATTTAGAAGCAGATATTTCCCTGGGCTTTCTGCTGTTTCTTCCATATGCCGGTATTGGGCTGAAAACGCCTGTTTTGAAACTCTGCACAGAAAGTGTTTGCAGACTGCTGAATCCACACACGGGTTTAGCTCTGGAAGTTGAGTGCACACATTGACAACCGTTCTGTTAGAGAGCTGCGTTTTGGATTTAGAAGCAGATATTTCCCTGGGCTTTCTGCTGTTTCTTCCATATGCCGGTATTGGGCTGAAAACGCCTGTTTTGAAACTCTGCACAGAAAGTGTTTGCAGACTGCTGAATCCACACACGGGTTTAACTCTGGAACTTGAGTGCACACATTGACAACCGTTCTGTTAGATAGCTGCGTTTTGGATTTAGAAGCAGATATTTCCCTGTGCTTTCTGCTGTTTCTTCCATATGCCGGTAACGGGCTGAAAACGCCTGTTTTGAAACTCTGCACAGAAAGTGTTTGCAGACTGCTGAATCCACACACGGGTTTAACTCTGGAAGTTGAGTGCACACATTGACAACCGTTCTGTTAGATAGCTGCGTTTTGGATTTAGAATCAGATATTTCCCTGTGCTTTCTGCTGTTTCTTCCATATGCCGGTAATGGGCTGAAAACGTCTGTTTTGAAACTCTGCACAGAAAGTGTTTGCAGACTGCTGAATCCACACACGGGTTTAACTCTGGAAGTTGAGTGCACACATTGACAACCGTTCTGTTAGATAGCTGCGTTTTGGATTTAGAAGCAGATATTTCCCTGGGCTTTCTGCTGTTTCTTCCATATGCCGGTATTGGGCTGAAAACGCCTGTTTTGAAACTCTGCACAGAAAGTGTTTGCAGACTGCTGAATCCACACACGGGTTTAACTCTGGAAGTTGAGTGCACACATTGACAACCGTTCTGTTAGATAGCTGCGTTTTGGATTTAGAAGCAGATATTTCCCTGTGCTTTCTGCTGTTTCTTCCATATGCCGGTATTGGGCTGAAAACGTCTGTTTTGGGACTCTGCAGAGAAAGTGTTTGCAGACTGCTGAATCCACACACGGGTTTAACTCTGGAAGTTGAGTGCACACATTGACAACCGTTCTGTTAGAGAGCTGCGTTTTGGATTTAGAAGCAGATATTTCCCTGGGCTTTCTGCTGTTTCTTCCATATGCCGGTATTGGGCTGAAAACGCCTGTTTTGAAACTCTGCACAGAAAGAGTTTGCAGACTGCTGAATCCACACACGGGTTTAACTCTGGAAGTTGAGTGCACACATTGACAACCGTTCTGTTAGATAGCTGCTTTTTGGATTTAGAAGCAGATATTTCCCTGTGCTTTCTGCTGTTTCTTCCATATGCCGGTAATGGGCTGAAAACGTCTGTTTTGAAACTCTGCACAGAAAGTGTTTGCAGACTGCTGAATCCACACACGGGTTTAACTCTGGAAGTTGAGTGCACACATTGACAACCGTTCTGTTAGATAGCTGCGTTTTGGATTTAGAAGCAGATATTTCCCTGTGCTTTCTGCTGTTTCTTCCATATGCTGGTATTGGGCTGAAAACACCTGTTTTGAAACTCTGCACAGAAAGTGTTTGCAGACTGCTGAATCCACACACGGGTTTAACTCTGGAAGTTGAGTGCACACATTGACAACCGTTCTGTTAGATAGCTGCGTTTTCGATTTAGAAGCAGATATTTCCCTGTGCTTTCTGCTGTTTCTTCCATATGCCGGTAATGGGCTGAAAACGCCTGTTTTGAAACTCTGCACAGAAAGTGTTTGCAGACTGCTGAATCCACACACGGGTTTAACTCTGGAAGTTGAGTGCTCACATTGACAACCGTTCTGTTAGATAGCTGCGTTTTGGATTTAGAAGCAGATATTTCCCTGGGCTTTCTGGTGTTTCTTCCATATGCCGGTATTGGGCTGAAAACGCCTGTTTTGAAACTCTGCACAGAAAGTGTTTGCAGACTGCTGAATCCACACACGGGTTTAACTCTGGAAGTTGAGTGCACACATTGACAACCGTTCTGTTAGATAGCTGCGTTTTGGATTTAGAAGCAGATATTTCCCTGTGCTTTCTGCTGTTTCTTCCATATGCCGGTAATGGGCTGAAAACGTCTGTTTTGAAACTCTGCACAGACAGTGTTTGCAGACTGCTGAATCCACACACGGGTTTAACTCTGGAAGTTGAGTGCACACATTGACAACCGTTCTGTTAGATAGCTGTGTTTTGGATTTAGAAGCAGATATTTCCCTGGGATTTCTGCTGTTTCTTCCATATGCCGGTATTGGGCTGAAAACGCCTGTTTTGAAACTCTGCACAGAAAGTGTTTGCAGACTGCTGAATCCACACACGGGTTTAACTCTGGAAGTTGAGTGCACATATTGACAACCGTTCTGTTAGATAGCTGCGTTTTGGATTTAGAAGCAGATATTTCCCTGGGCTTTCTGCTGTTTCTTCCATATGCCGGTATTGGGCTGAAAACGCCTGTTTTGAAACTGTGCACAGAAAGTGTTTGCAGACTGCTGAATCCACACACGGGTTTAACTCTGGAATTTGAGTGCACACATTGACAACCGTTCTGTTAGATAGCTGCGTTTTGGATTTAGAAGCAGATATTTCCCTGTGCTTTCTGCTGTTTCTTCCATATGCCGGTATTGGGCTGAAAACGTCTGTTTTGGGACTCTGCAGAGAAAGTGTTTGCAGACTGCTGAATCCACACACGGGTTTAACTCTGGAAGTTGAGTGCACACATTGACAACCGTTCTGTTAGATAGCTGCGTTTTGGATTTAGAAGCAGATATTTCCCTGGGCTTTCTGCTGTTTCTTCCATATGCCGGTATTGGGCTGAAAACGCCTGTTTTGAAACTCTGCACAGAAAGAGTTTGCAGACCGCTGAATCCACACACGGGTTTAACTCTGGAAGTTGAGTGCACACATTGACAACCGTTCTGTTAGATAGCTGCGTTTTGGATTTAGAAGCAGATATTTCCCTGGGCTTTCTGCTGTTTCTTCCATATGCCGGTATTGGGCTGAAAACGCCTGTTTTGAAACTCTGCACAGAAAGTGTTTGCAGACTGCTGAATCCACACACGGGTTTAACTCTGGAAGTTGAGTGCACACATTGACAACCGTTCTGTTAGATAGCTGCGTTTTGGATTTAGAAGCAGATATTTCCCTGTGCTTTCTGCTGTTTCTTCCATATGCCGGTATTGGGCTGAAAACGCCTGTTTTGAAACTCTGCACAGAAAGTGTTTGCAGACTGCTGAATCCACACACGGGTTTAACTCTGGAAGTTGAGTGCTCACATTGACAACCGTTCTGTTAGAAAGCTGCGTTTTGGATTTAGAAGCAGATATTTCCCTGGGCTTTCTGGTGTTTCTTCCATATGCCGGTATTGGGCTGAAAACGCCTGTTTTGAAACTCTGCACAGAAAGTGTTTGCAGACTGCTGAATCCACACACGGGTTTAACTCTGGAAGTTGAGTGCACACATTGACAACCGTTCTGTTAGATAGCTGCGTTTTGGATTTAGAAGCAGATATTTCCCTGTGCTTTCTGCTGTTTCTTCCATATGCCGGTAATGGGCTGAAAACGTCTGTTTTGAAACTCTGCACAGAAAGTGTTTGCAGACTGCTGAATCCACACACGGGTTTAACTCTGGAAGTTGAGTGCACACATTGACAACCGTTCTGTTAGATAGCTGCGTTTTGGATTTAGAAGCAGATATTTCCCTGGGCTTTCTGCTGTTTCTTCCATATGCCGGTATTGGGCTGAAAACGCCTGTTTTGAAACTCTGCACAGAAAGTGTTTGCAGACTGCTGAATCCACACAAGGGTTTAACTCTGGAAGTTGAGTGCACATATTGACAACCGTTCTGTTAGATAGCTGCGTTTTGGATTTAGAAGCAGATATTTCCCTGGGCTTTCTGCTGTTTCTTCCATATGCCGGTAATGGGCTGAAAACGCCTGTTTTGAAACTCTGCACAGAAAGTGTTTGCAGACTGCTGAATCCACACACGGGTTTAACTCTGGAAGTTGAGTGCACACATTGACAACCGTTCTGTTAGATAGCTGCGTTTTGGATTTAGAAGCAGATATTTCCCTGGGCTTTCTGCTGTTTCTTCCATATGCCGGTAACGGGCTGAAAACGTCTGTTTTGAAACTCTGCACAGAAAGTGTTTGCAGACTGCTGAATCCACACACGGGTTTAACTCTGGAAGTTGAGTGCACACATTGACAACCGTTCTGTTAGATAGCTGCGTTTTGGATTTAGAATCAGATATTTCCCTGGGCTTTCTGCTGTTTCTTCCATATGCCGGTATTGGGCTGAAAACGCCTGTTTTGAAACTCTGCACAGAAAGTGTTTGCAGACTGCTGAATCCACACACGGGTTTAACTCTGGAAGTTGAGTGCACACATTGACAACCGTTCTGTTAGATAGCTGCGTTTTGGATTTAGAAGCAGATATTTCCCTGGGCTTTCTGCTGTTTCTTCCATATGCCGGTATTGGGCTGAAAACGCCTGTTTTGAAACTCTGCACAGAAAGTGTTTGCAGACTGCTGAATCCACACACGGGTTTAACTCTGGAAGTTGAGTGCACACATTGACAACCGTTCTGTTAGATAGCTGCGTTTTGGATTTAGAAGCAGATATTTCCCTGGGCTTTCTGCTGTTTCTTCCATATGCCGGTATTGGGCTGAAAACGCCTGTTTTGAAACTCTGCACAGAAAGTGTTTGCAGACTGCTGAATCCACACACGGGTTTAACTCTGGAAGTTGAGTGCACACATTGACAACCGTTCTGTTAGTTGGCTGTGTTTTGGATTTAGAAGCAGATATTTCCCTTTGCTTTCTGCTGTTTCTTCCATATGCCGGTAATGGGCTGAAAACGTCTGTTTTGAAACTCTGCACAGAAAGTGTTTGCAGACTGCTGAATCCACACACGGGTTTAACTCTGGAAGTTGAGTGCACACATTGACAACCGTTCTGTTAGATAGCTGCGTTTTGGATTTAGAAGCAGATATTTCCCTGGGCTTTCTGCTGTTTCTTCCATATGCCGGTATTGGGCTGAAAACGCCTGTTTTGAAACTCTGCACAGAAAGTGTTTGCAGACTGCTGAATCCACACACGGGTTTAACTCTGGAAGTTGAGTGCACACATTGACAACCGTTCTGTTAGATAGCTGCGTTTTGGATTTAGAAGCAGATATTTCCCTGGGCTTTCTGCTGTTTCTTCCATATGCCGGTAACGGGCTGAAAACGTCTGTTTTGAAACTCTGCACAGAAAGTGTTTGCAGACTGCTGAATCCACACACGGGTTTAACTCTGGAAGTTGAGTGCACACATTGACAACCGTTCTGTTAGATAGCTGCGTTTTGGATTTAGAATCAGATATTTCCCTGGGCTTTCTGCTGTTTCTTCCATATGCCGGTATTGGGCTGAAAACGCCTGTTTTGAAACTCTGCACAGAAAGTGTTTGCAGACTGCTGAATCCACACACGGGTTTAACTCTGGAAGTTGAGTGCACACATTGACAACCGTTCTGTTAGATAGCTGCGTTTTGGATTTAGAAGCAGATATTTCCCTGTGCTTTCTGCTGTTTCTTCCATATGCCGGTATTGGGCTGAAAACGCCTGTTTTGAAACTCTGCACAGAAAGTGTTTGCAGACTGCTGAATCCACACACGGGTTTAACTCTGGAAGTTGAGTGCACGCATTGACAACCGTTCTGTTAGATAGCTGCGTTTTGGATTTAGAAGCAGATATTTCCCTGGGCTGTCTGCTGTTTCTTCCATATGCCGGTATTGGGCTGAAAACGCCTGTTTTGAAACTCTGCACAGAAAGTGTTTGCAGACTGCTGAATCCACACACGGGTTTAACTCTGGAAGTTGAGTGCACACATTGACAACCGTTCTGTTAGATAGCTGCGTTTTGGATTTAGAAGCAGATATTTCCCTGTGCTTTCTGCTGTTTCTTCCATATGCCGGTAATGGGCTGAAAACGTCTGTTTTGAAACTCTGCACAGAAAGTGTTTGCAGACTGCTGAATCCACACACGGGTTTAACTCTGGAAGTTGAGTGCACACATTGACAACCGTTCTGTTAGATAGCTGCGTTTTGGATTTAGAAGCAGATATTTCCCTGGGCTTTCTGGTGTTTCTTCCATATGCCGGTATTGGGCTGAAAACGCCTGTTTTGAAACTCTGCACAGAAAGTGTTTGCAGACTGCTGAATCCACACACGGGTTTAACTCTGGAAGTTGAGTGCACACATTGACAACCGTTCTGTTAGATAGCTGCGTTTTGGATTTAGAAGCAGATATTTCCCTGGGCTTTCTGCTGTTTCTTCCATATGCCGGTAATGGGCTGAAAACGTCTGTTTTGAAACTCTGCACAGAAAGTGTTTGCAGACTGCTGAATGCACACACGGGTTTAACTCTGGAAGTTGAGTGCACACATTGACAACCGTTCTGTTACATAGCTGCGTTTTGGATTTAGAAGCAGATATTTCCCTGGGCTTTCTGCTGTTTCTTCCATATGCCGGTATTGGGCTGAAAACGCCTGTTTTGAAACTCTGCACAGAAAGTGTTTGCAGACTGCTGAATCCACACACGGGTTTAACTCTGGAAGTTGAGTGCACACATTGACAACCGTTCTGTTAGATAGCTGCGTTTTGGATTTAGAAGCAGATATTTCCCTTTGCTTTCTGCTGTTTCTTCCATATGCCGGTAACGGGCTGAAAACGTCTGTTTTGAAACTCTGCACAGAAAGTGTTTGCAGACTGCTGAATCCACACACGGGTTTAACTCTGGAAGTTGAGTGCACACATTGACAACCGTTCTGTTAGATAGCTGCGTTTTGGATTTAGAAGCAGATATTTCCCTGGGCTTTCTGCTGTTTCTTCCATATGCCGGTATTGGGCTGAAAACGCCTGTTTTGAAACTCTGCACAGAAAGTGTTTGCAGACTGCTGAATCCACACACGGGTTTAACTCTGGAAGTTGAGTGCACACATTGACAACCGTTCTGTTAGATAGCTGCGTTTTGGATTTAGAAGCAGATATTTCCCTGGGCTTTCTGCTGTTTCTTCCATATGCCGGTAACGGGCTGAAAACGTCTGTTTTGAAACTCTGCACAGAAAGTGTTTGCAGACTGCTGAATCCACACACGGGTTTAACTCTGGAAGTTGAGTGCACACATTGACAACCGTTCTGTTAGATAGCTGCGTTTTGGATTTAGAATCAGATATTTCCCTGGGCTTTCTGCTGTTTCTTCCATATGCCGGTATTGGGCTGAAAACGCCTGTTTTGAAACTCTGCACAGAAAGTGTTTGCAGACTGCTGAATCCACACACGGGTTTAACTCTGGAAGTTGAGTGCACACATTGACAACCGTTCTGTTAGATAGCTGCGTTTTGGATTTAGAAGCAGATATTTCCCTGTGCTTTCTGCTGTTTCTTCCATATGCCGGTATTGGGCTGAAAACGCCTGTTTTGAAACTCTGCACAGAAAGTGTTTGCAGACTGCTGAATCCACACACGGATTTAACTCTGGAAGTTGAGTGCACGCATTGACAACCGTTCTGTTAGATAGCTGCGTTTTGGATTTAGAAGCAGATATTTCCCTGGTCTTTCTGCTGTTTCTTCCATATGCCGGTATTGGGCTGAAAACGCCTGTTTTGAAACTCTGCACAGAAAGTGTTTGCAGACTGCTGAATCCACACACGGGTTTAACTCTGGAAGTTGAGTGCACACATTGACAACCGTTCTGTTAGATAGCTGCGTTTTGGATTTAGAAGCAGATATTTCCCTGTGCTTTCTGCTGTTTCTTCCATATGCCGGTAATGGGCTGAAAACGTCTGTTTTGAAACTCTGCACAGAAAGTGTTTGCAGACTGCTGAATCCACACACGGGTTTAACTCTGGAAGTTGAGTGCACACATTGACAACCGTTCTGTTAGATAGCTGCGTTTTAGATTTAGAAGCAGATATTTCCCTGGGCTTTCTGGTGTTTCTTCCATATGCCGGTATTGGGCTGAAAACGCCTGTTTTGAAACTCTGCACAGAAAGTGTTTGCAGACTGCTGAATCCACACACGGGTTTAACTCTGGAAGTTGAGTGCACACATTGACAACCGTTCTGTTAGATAGCTGCGTTTTGGATTTAGAAGCAGATATTTCCCTGGGCTTTCTGCTGTTTCTTCCATATGCCGGTAATGGGCTGAAAACGTCTGTTTTGAAACTCTGCACAGAAAGTGTTTGCAGACTGCTGAATGCACACACGGGTTTAACTCTGGAAGTTGAGTGCACACATTGACAACCGTTCTGTTACATAGCTGCGTTTTGGATTTAGAAGCAGATATTTCCCTGGGCTTTCTGCTGTTTCTTCCATATGCCGGTATTGGGCTGAAAACGCCTGTTTTGAAACTCTGCACAGAAAGTGTTTGCAGACTGCTGAATCCACACACGGGTTTAACTCTGGAAGTTGAGTGCACACATTGACAACCGTTCTGTTAGATAGCTGCGTTTTGGATTTAGAAGCAGATATTTCCCTGTGCTTTCTGCTGTTTCTTCCATATGCCGGTAACGGGCTGAAAACGTCTGTTTTGAAACTCTGCACAGAAAGTGTTTGCAGACTGCTGAATCCACACACGGGTTTAACTCTGGAAGTTGAGTGCACACATTGACAACCGTTCTGTTAGATAGCTGTGTTTTGGATTTAGAAGCAGATATTTCCCTGGGCTTTCTGCTGTTTCTTCCATATGCCGGTATTGGGCTGAAAACGCCTGTTTTGAAACTCTGCACAGAAAGTGTTTGCAGACTGCTGAATCCACACACGGGTTTAACTCTGGAAGTTGAGTGCACACATTTACAACCGTTCTGTTAGATAGCTGCGTTTTGGATTTAGAAGCAGATATTTCCCTGGGCTTTCTGCTGTTTCTTCCACATGCCGGTATTGGGCTGAAAACGCCTGTTTTGAAACTCTGCACAGAAAGTGTTTGCAGACTGCTGAATCCACACACGGGATTAACTCTGGAAGTTGAGTGCACACATTGACAACCGTTCTGTTAGATAGCTGCGTTTTGGATTTAGAAGCAGATATTTCCCTGTGCTTTCTGCTGTTTCTTCCATATGCCGGTATTGGGCTGACAACGTCTGTTTTGGGCCTCTGCAGAGAAAGTGTTTGCAGACTGCTGAATCCGCACACGGGTTTAACTCTGGAAGTTGAGTGCACACATTGACAACCGTTCTGTTAGATAGCTGTGTTTTGGATTTAGAAGCAGATATTTCCCTGGGCTTTCTGCTGTTTCTTCCATATGCCGGTATTGGGCTGAAAACGCCTGTTTTGAAACTCTGCACAGAAAGTGTTTGCAGACTGCTGAATCCACACACGGGTTTAACTCTGGAAGTTGAGTGCACACATTGACAACCGTTCTGTTAGATAGCTGCATTTTGGATTTAGAATCAGATATTTCCCTGGGCTTTCTGCTGTTTCTTCCATATGCCGGTATTGGGCTGAAAACGCCTGTTTTGAAACTCTGCACAGAAAGTGTTTGCAGACTGCTGAATCCACACACGGGTTTAACTCTGGAAGTTGAGTGCACACATTGACAACCGTTCTGTTAGATAGCTGCGTTTTGGATTTAGAAGCAGATATTTCCCTGGGCTTTCTGCTGTTTCTTCCATATGCCGGTATTGGGCTGAAAACGCCTGTTTTGAAACTCTGCACAGAAAGTGTTTGCAGACTGCTGAATCCACACACGGGTTTAACTCTGGAAGTTGAGTGCACACATTGACAACCGTTCTGTTAGATAGCTGCGTTTTGGATTTAGAAGCAGATATTTCCCTGGGCTTTCTGCTGTTTCTTCCATATGCCGGTATTGGGCTGAAAACGCCTGTTTTGAAACTCTGCACAGAAAGTGTTTACAGACTGCTGAATGCACACACGGGTTTAACTCTGGAAGTTGAGTGCACACATTGACAACCGTTCTGTTAGATAGCTGCGTTTTGGATTTAGAAGCAGATATTTCCCTGTGCTTTCTGCTGTTTCTTCCATATGCCGGTAATGGGCTGAAAACGTCTGTTATGAAACTCTGCACAGAAAGTGTTTGCAGACTGCTGAATCCACACACGGGTTTAACTCTGGAAGTTGAGTGCACACATTGACAACCGTTCTGTTAGATAGCTGCGTTTTGGATTTAGAAGCAGATATTTCCCTGTGCTTTCTGCTGTTTCTTCCATATGCCGGTATTGGGCTGAAAACGCCTGTTTTGAAACTCTGCACGGAAAGTGTTTGCAGACTGCTGAATCCACACACGGGTTTAACTCTGGAAGTTGAGTGCACACATTGACAACCGTTCTGTTAGATAGCTGCGTTTTCGATTTAGAAGCAGATATTTCCCTGTGCTTTCTGCTGTTTCTTCCATATGCCGGTAATGGGCTGAAAACGTCTGTTTTGAAACTCTGCACAGAAAGTGTTTGCAGACTGCTGAATCCACACACGGGTTTAACTCTGGAAGTTGAGTGCACACATTGACAACCGTTCTGTTAGATAGCTGCGTTTTGGATTTAGAAGCAGATATTTCCCTGGGCTTTCTGGTGTTTCTTCCATATGCCGGTATTGGGCTGAAAACGCCTGTTTTGAAACTCTGCACAGAAAGTGTTTGCAGACTGCTGAATCCACACACGGGTTTAACTCTGGAAGTTGAGTGCACACATTGACAACCGTTCTGTTAGATAGCTGCGTTTTGGATTTAGAAGCAGATATTTCCCTGGGCTTTCTGCTGTTTCTTCCATATGCCGGTAATGGGCTGAAAACGACTGTTTTGAAACTCTGCACAGAAAGTGTTTGCAGACTGCTGAATGCACACACGGGTTTAACTCTGGAAGTTGAGTGCACACATTGACAACCGTTCTGTTACATAGCTGCGTTTTGGATTTAGAAGCAGATATTTCCCTGGGCTTTCTGCTGTTTCTTCCATATGCCGGTATTGGGCTGAAAACGCCTGTTTTGAAACTCTGCACAGAAAGTGTTTGCAGACTGCTGAATCCACACACGGGTTTAACTCTGGAAGTTGAGTGCACACATTGACAACCGTTCTGTTAGATAGCTGCGTTTTGGATTTAGAAGCAGATATTTCCCTTTGCTTTCTGCTGTTTCTTCCATATGCCGGTAACGGGCTGAAAACGTCTGTTTTGAAACTCTGCACAGAAAGTGTTTGCAGACTGCTGAATCCACACACGGGTTTAACTCTGGAAGTTGAGTGCACACATTGACAACCGTTCTGTTAGATAGCTGCGTTTTGGATTTAGAAGCAGATATTTCCCTGGGCTTTCTGCTGTTTCTTCCATATGCCGGTATTGGGCTGAAAACGCCTGTTTTGAAACTCTGCACAGAAAGTGTTTGCAGACTGCTGAATCCACACACGGGTTTAACTCTGGAAGTTGAGTGCACACATTGACAACCGTTCTGTTAGATAGCTGCGTTTTGGATTTAGAAGCAGATATTTCCCTGGGCTTTCTGCTGTTTCTTCCATATGCCGGTAACGGGCTGAAAACGTCTGTTTTGAAACTCTGCACAGAAAGTGTTTGCAGACTGCTGAATCCACACACGGGTTTAACTCTGGAAGTTGAGTGCACACATTGACAACCGTTCTGTTAGATAGCTGCGTTTTGGATTTAGAAGCAGATATTTCCCTGGGCTTTCTGCTGTTTCTTCCATATGCCGGTATTGGGCTGAAAACGCCTGTTTTGAAACTCTGCACAGAAAGTGTTTGCAGACTGCTGAATCCACACACGGGTTTAACTCTGGAAGTTGAGTGCACACATTGACAACCGTTCTGTTAGATAGCTGCGTTTTGGATTTAGAAGCAGATATTTCCCTGTGCTTTCTGCTGTTTCTTCCATATGCCGGTATTGGGCTGAAAACGCCTGTTTTGAAACTCTGCACAGAAAGTGTTTGCAGACTGCTGAATCCACACACGGGTTTAACTCTGGAAGTTGAGTGCACGCATTGACAACCGTTCTGTTAGATAGCTGCGTTTTGGATTTAGAAGCAGATATTTCCCTGGGCTTTCTGCTGTTTCTTCCATATGCCGGTATTGGGCTGAAAACGCCTGTTTTGAAACTCTGCACAGAAAGTGTTTGCAGACTGCTGAATCCACACACGGGTTTAACTCTGGAAGTTGAGTGCACACATTGACAACCGTTCTGTTAGATAGCTGCGTTTTGGATTTAGAAGCAGATATTTCCCTGTGCTTTCTGCTGTTTCTTCCATATGCCGGTAATGGGCTGAAAACGTCTGTTTTGAAACTCTGCACAGAAAGTGTTTGCAGACTGCTGAATCCACACACGGGTTTAACTCTGGAAGTTGAGTGCACACATTGACAACCGTTCTGTTAGATAGCTGCGTTTTAGATTTAGAAGCAGATATTTCCCTGGGCTTTCTGGTGTTTCTTCCATATGCCGGTATTGGGCTGAAAACGCCTGTTTTGAAACTCTGCACAGAAAGTGTTTGCAGACTGCTGAATCCACACACGGGTTTAACTCTGGAAGTTGAGTGCACACATTGACAACCGTTCTGTTAGATAGCTGCGTTTTGGATTTAGAAGCAGATATTTCCCTGGGCTTTCTGCTGTTTCTTCCATATGCCGGTAATGGGCTGAAAACGTCTGTTTTGAAACTCTGCACAGAAAGTGTTTGCAGACTGCTGAATGCACACACGGGTTTAACTCTGGAAGTTGAGTGCACACATTGACAACCGTTCTGTTACATAGCTGCGTTTTGGATTTAGAAGCAGATATTTCCCTGGGCTTTCTGCTGTTTCTTCCATATGCCGGTATTGGGCTGAAAACGCCTGTTTTGAAACTCTGCACAGAAAGTGTTTGCAGACTGCTGAATCCACACACGGGTTTAACTCTGGAAGTTGAGTGCACACATTGACAACCGTTCTGTTAGATAGCTGCGTTTTGGATTTAGAAGCAGATATTTCCCTGTGCTTTCTGCTGTTTCTTCCATATGCCGGTAACGGGCTGAAAACGTCTGTTTTGAAACTCTGCACAGAAAGTGTTTGCAGACTGCTGAATCCACACACGGGTTTAACTCTGGAAGTTGAGTGCACACATTGACAACCGTTCTGTTAGATAGCTGTGTTTTGGATTTAGAAGCAGATATTTCCCTGGGCTTTCTGCTGTTTCTTCCATATGCCGGTATTGGGCTGAAAACGCCTGTTTTGAAACTCTGCACAGAAAGTGTTTGCAGACTGCTGAATCCACACACGGGTTTAACTCTGGAAGTTGAGTGCACACATTTACAACCGTTCTGTTAGATAGCTGCGTTTTGGATTTAGAAGCAGATATTTCCCTGGGCTTTCTGCTGTTTCTTCCACATGCCGGTATTGGGCTGAAAACGCCTGTTTTGAAACTCTGCACAGAAAGTGTTTGCAGACTGCTGAATCCACACACGGGATTAACTCTGGAAGTTGAGTGCACACATTGACAACCGTTCTGTTAGATAGCTGCGTTTTGGATTTAGAAGCAGATATTTCCCTGTGCTTTCTGCTGTTTCTTCCATATGCCGGTATTGGGCTGACAACGTCTGTTTTGGGCCTCTGCAGAGAAAGTGTTTGCAGACTGCTGAATCCACACACGGGTTTAACTCTGGAAGTTGAGTGCACACATTGACAACCGTTCTGTTAGATAGCTGTGTTTTGGATTTAGAAGCAGATATTTCCCTGGGCTTTCTGCTGTTTCTTCCATATGCCGGTATTGGGCTGACAACGCCTGTTTTGAAACTCTGCACAGAAAGTGTTTGCAGACTGCTGAATCCACACACGGGTTTAACTCTGGAAGTTGAGTGCACACATTGACAACCGTTCTGTTAGATAGCTGCATTTTGGATTTAGAATCAGATATTTCCCTGGGCTTTCTGCTGTTTCTTCCATATGCCGGTATTGGGCTGAAAACGCCTGTTTTGAAACTCTGCACAGAAAGTGTTTGCAGACTGCTGAATCCACACACGGGTTTAACTCTGGAAGTTGAGTGCACACATTGACAACCGTTCTGTTAGATAGCTGCGTTTTGGATTTAGAAGCAGATATTTCCCTGGGCTTTCTGCTGTTTCTTCCATATGCCGGTATTGGGCTGAAAACGCCTGTTTTGAAACTCTGCACAGAAAGTGTTTGCAGACTGCTGAATCCACACACGGGTTTAACTCTGGAAGTTGAGTGCACACATTGACAACCGTTCTGTTAGATAGCTGCGTTTTGGATTTAGAAGCAGATATTTCCCTGGGCTTTCTGCTGTTTCTTCCATATGCCGGTATTGGGCTGAAAACGCCTGTTTTGAAACTCTGCACAGAAAGTGTTTACAGACTGCTGAATGCACACACGGGTTTAACTCTGGAAGTTGAGTGCACACATTGACAACCGTTCTGTTAGATAGCTGCGTTTTGGATTTAGAAGCAGATATTTCCCTGTGCTTTCTGCTGTTTCTTCCATATGCCGGTAATGGGCTGAAAACGTCTGTTATGAAACTCTGCACAGAAAGTGTTTGCAGACTGCTGAATCCACACACGGGTTTAACTCTGGAAGTTGAGTGCACACATTGACAACCGTTCTGTTAGATAGCTGCGTTTTGGATTTAGAAGCAGATATTTCCCTGTGCTTTCTGCTGTTTCTTCCATATGCCGGTATTGGGCTGAAAACGCCTGTTTTGAAACTCTGCACGGAAAGTGTTTGCAGACTGCTGAATCCACACACGGGTTTAACTCTGGAAGTTGAGTGCACACATTGACAACCGTTCTGTTAGATAGCTGCGTTTTCGATTTAGAAGCAGATATTTCCCTGTGCTTTCTGCTGTTTCTTCCATATGCCGGTAATGGGCTGAAAACGTCTGTTTTGAAACTCTGCACAGAAAGTGTTTGCAGACTGCTGAATCCACACACGGGTTTAACTCTGGAAGTTGAGTGCACACATTGACAACCGTTCTGTTAGATAGCTGCGTTTTGGATTTAGAATCAGATATTTCCCTGGGCTTTCTGCTGTTTCTTCCATATGCCGGTATTGGGTTGAAAACGCCTGTTTTGAAACTCTGCACAGAAAGTGTTTGCAGACTGCTGAATCCACACACGGGTTTAACTCTGGAAGTTGAGTGCACACATTGACAACCGTTCTGTTAGATAGCTGCTTTTTGGATTTAGAAGCAGATATTTCCCTGTGCTTTCTGCTGTTTCTTCCATATGCCGGTAATGGGCTGAAAACGTCTGTTTTGAAACTCTGCACAGAAAGTGTTTGCAGACTGCTGAATCCACACACGGGTTTAACTCTGGAAGTTGAGTGCACACATTGACAACCGTTCTGTTAGATAGCTGCGTTTTGGATTTAGAATCAGATATTTCCCTGGGCTTTCTGCTGTTTCTTCCATATGCCGGTATTGGGCTGAAAACGCCTGTTTTGAAACTCTGCACAGAAAGTGTTTGCAGACTGCTGAATCCACACACGGGTTTAACTCTGGAAGTTGAGTGCACACATTGACAACCGTTCTGTTAGATAGCTGCGTTTTGGATTTAGAAGCAGATATTTCCCTGTGCTTTCTGCTGTTTCTTCCATATGCCGGTATTGGGCTGAAAACGCCTGTTTTGAAACTCTGCACAGAAAGTGTTTGCAGACTGCTGAATCCACACACGGGTTTAACTCTGGAAGTTGAGTGCTCACATTGACAACCGTTCTGTTAGATAGCTGCGTTTTGGATTTAGAAGCAGATATTTCCCTGGGCTTTCTGCTGTTTCTTCCATATGCCGGTAATGGGCTGAAAACGTCTGTTTTGAAATTCTGCACAGAAAGTGTTTGCAGACTGCTGAATCCACACACGGGTTTAACTCTGGAATTTGAGTGCACACATTGACAACCGTTCTGTTAGATAGCTGCGTTTTGGATTTAGAATCAGATATTTCCCTGGGCTTTCTGCTGTTTCTTCCATATGCCGGTATTGGGCTGAAAACGTCTGTTTTGAAACTCTGCACAAAAAGTGTTTGCAGACTGCTGAATCCACACACGGGTTTAACTCTGGAAGTTGAGTGCACACATTGACAACCGTTCTGTTAGATAGCTGCGTTTTGGATTTAGAAGCAGATATTTCCCTGGGCTTTCTGCTGTTTCTTCCATATGCCGGTATTGGGCTGAAAACGCCTGTTTTGAAACTCTGCACAGAAAGTGTTTGCAGACTGCTGAATCCACACACGGGTTTAACTCTGGAAGTTGAGTGCACACATTGACAACCGTTCTGTTAGATAGCTGCGTTTTGGATTTAGAAGCAGATATTTCCCTGGGCTTTCTGCTGTTTCTTCCATATGCCGGTAACGGGCTGAAAACGTCTGTTTTGAAACTCTGCACAGAAAGTGTTTGCAGACTGCTGAATCCACACACGGGTTTAACTCTGGAAGTTGAGTGCACACATTGACAACCGTTCTGTTAGAGAGCTGCGTTTTGGATTTAGAATCAGATATTTCCCTGGGCTTTCTGCTGTTTCTTCCATATGCCGGTATTGGGCTGAAAACGCCTGTTTTGAAACTCTGCACAGAAAGTGTTTGCAGACTGCTGAATCCACACACGGGTTTAACTCTGGAAGTTGAGTGCACACATTGACAACCGTTCTGTTAGATAGCTGCGTTTTGGATTTAGAAGCAGATATTTCCCTGGGCTTTCTGCTGTTTCTTCCATATGCCGGTATTGGGCTGAAAACGCCTGTTTTGAAACTCTGCACAGAAAGTGTTTGCAGACTGCTGAATCCACACACGGGTTTAACTCTGGAAGTTGAGTGCACGCATTGACAACCGTTCTGTTAGATAGCTGCGTTTTGGATTTAGAAGCAGATATTTCCCTGGGCTTTCTGCTGTTTCTTCCATATGCCGGTATTGGGCTGAAAACGCCTGTTTTGAAACTCTGCATGGAAAGTGTTTGCAGACTGCTGAATCCACACACGGGTTTAACTCTGGAAGTTGAGTGCACACATTGACAACCGTTCTGTTAGATAGCTGCGTTTTCGATTTAGAAGCAGATATTTCCCTGTGCTTTCTGCTGTTTCTTCCATATGCCGGTAATGGGCTGAAAACGTCTGTTTTGAAACTCTGCACAGAAAGTGTTTGCAGACTGCTGAATCCACACACGGGTTTAACTCTGGAAGTTGAGTGCACACATTGACAACCGTTCTGTTAGATAGCTGCGTTTTGGATTTAGAATCAGATATTTCCCTGGGCTTTCTGCTGTTTCTTCCATATGCCGGTATTGGGTTGAAAACGCCTGTTTTGAAACTCTGCACAGAAAGTGTTTGCAGACTGCTGAATCCACACACGGGTTTAACTCTGGAAGTTGAGTGCACACATTGACAACCGTTCTGTTAGATAGCTGCGTTTTGGATTTAGAAGCAGATATTTCCCTTTGCTTTCTGCTGTTTCTTCCATATACCGGTAATGGGCTGAAAACGTCTGTTTTGAAACTCTGCACAGAAAGTGTTTGCAGACTGCTGAATCCACACACGGGTTTAACTCTGGAAGTTGAGTGCACACATTGACAACCGTTCTGTTAGATAGCTGCGTTTTGGATATAGAAGCAGATATTTCCCTCGGCTTTCTGCTGTTTCTTCCATATGCCGGTATTGGGCTGAAAACGCCTGTTTTGAAACTCTGCACAGAAAGTGTTTGCAGACTGCTGAATCCACACACGGGTTTAACTCTGGAAGTTGAGTGCTCACATTGACAACCGTTCTGTTAGATAGCTGCGTTTTGGATTTAGAAGCAGATATTTCCCTGGGCTTTCTGCTGTTTCTTCCATATGCCGGTATTGGGCTGAAAACGCCTGTTTTGAAACTCTGCACAGAAAGTGTTTGCATACTGCTGAATCGACACACGGGTTTAACTCTGGAAGTTGAGTGCACACATTGACAACCGTTCTGTTAGATAGCTGCGTTTTGGATTTAGAAGCAGATATTTCCCTGTGCTTTCTGCTATTTCTTCCATATGCCGGTAATGGGCTGAAAACGTCTGTTTTGAAACTCTGCACAGAAAGTGTTTGCAGACTGCTGAATCCACACACGGGTTTAACTCTGGAAGTTGAGTGCACACATTGACAACCGTTCTGTTAGATAGCTGCGTTTTGGATTTAGAAGCAGATATTTCCCTGTGCTTTCTGCTGTTTCTTCCATATGCCGGTATTGGGCTGAAAACGCCTGTTTAGAAACTCTGCACAGAAAGTGTTTGCAGACTGCTGAATCCACACACGGGTTTAACTCTGGAAGTTGAGTGCACACATTGACAACCGTTCTGTTAGATAGCTGCGTTTTGGATTTAGAAGCAGATATTTCCCTGGGCTTTCTGCTGTTTCTTCCATATGCCGGTAATGGGCTGAAAACGTCTGTTTTGAAACTCTGCACAGAAAGTGTTTGCAGACTGCTGAATCCACACACGGGTTTAACTCTGGAAGTTGAGTGCACACATTGACAACCGTTCTGTTAGATAGCTGCGTTTTGGATTTAGAAGCAGATATTTCCCTGGGCTTTCTGCTGTTTCTTCCATATGCCGGTATTGGGCTGAAAACGCCTGTTTTGAAACTCTGCACAGAAAGTGTTTGCAGACTGCTGAATCCACACACGGGTTTAACTCTGGAAGTTGAGTGCACACATTGACAACCGTTCTGTTAAATAGCTGCGTTTTGGATTTAGAAGCAGATATTTCCCTGGGCTTTCTGCTGTTTCTTCCATATGCCGGTAACGGGCTGAAAACGTCTGTTTTGAAACTCTGCACAGAAAGTGTTTGCAGACTGCTGAATCCACACACGGGTTTAACTCTGGAAGTTGAGTGCACACATTGACAACCGTTCTGTTAGATAGCTGCGTTTTGGATTTAGAATCAGATATTTACCTGGGCTTTCTGCTGTTTCTTCCATAGGCCGGTATTGGCCTGAAAACGCCTGTTTTGAAACTCTGCACAGAAAGTGTTTGCAGACTGCTGAATCCACACACGGGTTTAACTCTGGAAGTTGAGTGCACACATTGACAACCGTTCTGTTAGATAGCTGCCTTTTGGATTTAGAAGCAGATATTTCCCTGGGCTTTCTGCTGTTTCTTCCATATGCCGGTATTGGGCTGAAAACGCCTGTTTTGAAACTCTGCACAGAAAGTGTTTGCAGACTGCTGAATCCACACACGGGTTTAACTCTGGAAGTTGAGTGCACGCATTGACAACCGTTCTGTTAGATAGCTGCGTTTTGGATTTAGAAGCAGATATTTCCCTGGGCTTTCTGCTGTTTCTTCCATATGCCGGTATTGGGCTGAAAACGCCTGTTTTGAAACTCTGCACAGAAAGTGTTTGCAGACTGCTGAATCCACACACGGGTTTAACTCTGGAAGTTGAGTGCACACATTGACAACCGTTCTGTTAGATAGCTGCGTTTTGGATTTAGAAGCAGATATTTCCCTGTGCTTTCTGCTGTTTCTTCCATATGCCGGTAACGGGCTGAAAACGTCTGTTTTGAAACTCTGCACAGAAAGTGTTTGCAGACTGCTGAATCCACACACGGGTTTAACTCTGGAAGTTGAGTGCACACATTGACAACCGTTCTGTTAGTTGGCTGTGTTTTGGATTTAGAAGCAGATATTTCCCTGGGCTTTCTGCTGTTTCTTCCATATGCCGGTATTGGGCTGAAAACGCCTGTTTTGAAACTCTGCACAGAAAGTGTTTGCAGACTGCTGAATCCACACACGGGTTTAACTCTGGAAGTTGAGTGCACACATTGACAACCGTTCTGTTAGATAGCTGCGTTTTGGATTTAGAAGCAGATATTTCCCTGGGCTTTCTGCTGTTTCTTCCATATGCCGGTATTGGGCTGAAAACGCCTGTTTTGAAACTCTGCACAGAAAGTGTTTGCAGACTGCTGAATCCACACACGGGATTAACTCTGGAAGTTGAGTGCACACATTGACAACCGTTCTGTTAGATAGCTGCGTTTTGGATTTAGAATCAGATATTTCCCTGTGCTTTCTGCTGTTTCTTCCATATGCCGGTATTGGGCTGAAAACGTCTGTTTTGGGCCTCTGCAGAGAAAGTGTTTGCAGACTGCTGAATCCACACACGGGTTTAACTCTGGAAGTTGAGTGCACACATTGACAACCATTCTGTTAGATAGCTGCGTTTTGGATTTAGAAGCAGATATATCCCTGGGCTTTCTGCTGTTTCTTCCATATGCCGGTATTGGGCTGAAAACGCCTGTTTTGAAACTCTGCACAGAAAGTGTTTGCAGACTGCTGAATCCACTCACGGGTTTAACTCTGGAAGTTGAGTGCACACATTGACAACCGTTCTGTTAGATAGCTGCGTTTTGGATTTAGAAGCAGATATTTCCCTGTGCTTTCTGCTGTTTCTTCCATGTGCCGGTAATGGGCTGAAAACGTCTGTTTTGAAACTCTGCACAGAAAGTGTTTGCAGACTGCTGAATCCACACACGGGTTTAACTCTGGAAGTTGAATGCACACATTGACAACCGTTCTGTTAGATAGCTGCGTTTTGGATTTAGAAGCAGATATTTCCCTGGGCTTTCTGCTGTTTCTTCCATATGCCGGTATTGGGCTGAAAATGCCTGTTTTGAAACTCTGCACAGAAAGTGTTTGCAGACTGCTGAATCCCCACACGGGTTTAACTCTGGAAGTTGAGTGCACACATTGACAACCGTTCTGTTAGATAGCTGCGTTTTGGATTTAGAAGCAGATATTTCCCTGGGCTTTCTGCTGTTTCTTCCATATGCCGGTATTGGGCTGAAAACGCCTGTTTTGAAACTCTGCACAGAAAGTGTTTGCAGACTGCTGAATCCACACACGGGTTTAACTCTGGAAGTTGAGTGCACACATTGACAACCGTTCTGTTAGATAGCTGCGTTTTGGATTTAGAAGCAGATATTTCCCTGTGCTTTCTGCTGTTTCTTCCATATGCCGGTATTGGGCTGAAAACGCCTGTTTTGAAACTCTGCACAGAAAGTGTTTGCAGACTGCTGAATCCACACACGGGTTTAACTCTGGAAGTTGAGTGCACACATTGACAACCGTTCTGTTAGATAGCTGCGTTTTGGATTTAGAAGCAGATATTTCCCTGGGCTTTCTGCTGTTTCTTCCATATGCCGGTATTGGGCTGAAAACGCCTGTTTTGAAACTCTGCACAGAAAGTGTTTGCAGACTGCTGAATCCACACACGGGTTTAACTCTGGAAGTTGAGTGCACACATTGACAACCGTTCTGTTAGATAGCTGCGTTTTGGATTTAGAAGCAGATATTTCCCTGGGCTTTCTGCTGTTTCTTCCATATGCCGGTAATGGGCTGAAAACGTCTGTTATGAAACTCTGCACAGAAAGTGTTTGCAGACTGCTGAATCCACACACGGGTTTAACTCTGGAAGTTGAGTGCACACATTGACAACCGTTCTGTTAGATAGCTGCGTTTTGGATTTAGAAGCAGATATTTCCCTGTGCTTTCTGCTGTTTCTTCCATATGCCGGTATTGGGCTGAAAACGCCTGTTTTGAAACTCTGCACGGAAAGTGTTTGCAGACTGCTGAATCCACACACGGGTTTAACTCTGGAAGTTGAGTGAACACATTGACAACCGTTCTGTTCGATAGCTGCTTTTTGGATTTAGAAGCAGATATTTCCCTGTGCTTTCTGCTGTTTCTTCCATATGCCGGTAATGGGCTGAAAACGTCTGTTTTGAAACTCTGCACAGAAAGTGTTTGCAGACTGCTGAATCCACACACGGGTTTAACTCTGGAAGTTGAGTGCACACATTTACAACCGTTCTGTTAGATAGCTGCGTTTTGGATTTAGAAGCAGATATTTCCCTGGGCTTTCTGGTGTTTCTTCCATATGCCGGTATTGGGCTGAAAACGCCTGTTTTGAAACTCTGCACAGAAAGTGTTTGCAGACTGCTGAATCCACACACGGGTTTAACTCTGGAAGTTGAGTGCACACATTGACAACCGTTCTGTTAGATAGCTGCGTTTTGGATTTAGAAGCAGAT
Source organism: Aotus nancymaae (assembly GCF_030222135.1). Taxonomy (NCBI): domain Eukaryota; kingdom Metazoa; phylum Chordata; class Mammalia; order Primates; family Aotidae; genus Aotus; species Aotus nancymaae. The sequence goes on along the minus strand of NW_026988455.1, from coordinate 45,404,187 downwards.
ATTTCCCTGTGCTTTCTGCTGTTTCTTCCATATGCCGGTAATGGGCTGAAAACGTCTGTTTTGAAACTCTGCACAGAAAGTGTTTGCAGACTGCTGAATGCACACACGGGTTTAACTCTGGAAGTTGAGTGCACACATTGACAACCGTTCTGTTACATAGCTGCGTTTTGGATTTAGAAGCAGATATTTCCCTGGGCTTTCTGCTGTTTCTTCCATATGCCGGTATTGGGCTGAAAACGCCTGTTTTGAAACTCTGCACAGAAAGTGTTTGCAGACTGCTGAATCCACACACGGGTTTAACTCTGGAAGTTGAGTGCACACATTGACAACCGTTCTGTTAGATAGCTGCGTTTTGGATTTAGAAGCAGATATTTCCCTGTGCTTTCTGCTGTTTCTTCCATATGCCGGTAACGGGCTGAAAACGTCTGTTTTGAAACTCTGCACAGAAAGTGTTTGCAGACTGCTGAATCCACACACGGGTTTAACTCTGGAAGTTGAGTGCACACATTGACAACCGTTCTGTTAGATAGCTGTGTTTTGGATTTAGAAGCAGATATTTCCCTGGGCTTTCTGCTGTTTCTTCCATATGCCGGTATTGGGCTGAAAACGCCTGTTTTGAAACTCTGCACAGAAAGTGTTTGCAGACTGCTGAATCCACACACGGGTTTAACTCTGGAAGTTGAGTGCACACATTTACAACCGTTCTGTTAGATAGCTGCGTTTTGGATTTAGAAGCAGATATTTCCCTGGGCTTTCTGCTGTTTCTTCCACATGCCGGTATTGGGCTGAAAACGCCTGTTTTGAAACTCTGCACAGAAAGTGTTTGCAGACTGCTGAATCCACACACGGGATTAACTCTGGAAGTTGAGTGCACACATTGACAACCGTTCTGTTAGATAGCTGCGTTTTGGATTTAGAAGCAGATATTTCCCTGTGCTTTCTGCTGTTTCTTCCATATGCCGGTATTGGGCTGACAACGTCTGTTTTGGGCCTCTGCAGAGAAAGTGTTTGCAGACTGCTGAATCCACACACGGGTTTAACTCTGGAAGTTGAGTGCACACATTGACAACCGTTCTGTTAGATAGCTGTGTTTTGGATTTAGAAGCAGATATTTCCCTGTGCTTTCTGCTCTTTCTTCCATATGCCGGTATTGGGCTGAAAACGCCTGTTTAGAAACTCTGCACAGAAAGTGTTTGCAGACTGCTGAATCCACACACGGGTTTAACTCTGGAAGTTGAGTGCACACATTGACAACCGTTCTGTTAGATAGCTGCGTTTTGGATTTAGAAGCAGATATTTCCCTGGGCTTTCTGCTGTTTCTTCCATATGCCGGTATTGGGCTGAAAACGCCTGTTTTGAAACTCTGCACAGAAAGTGTTTGCAGACTGCTGAATCCACACACGGGTTTAACTCTGGAAGTTGAGTGCACACATTGACAACCGTTCCGTTAGATAGCTGCGTTTTGGATTTAGAAGCAGATATTTCCCTGTGCTTTCTGCTGTTTCTTCCATATGCCGGTAATGGGCTGAAAACGTCTGTTTTGAAACTCTGCACAGAAAGTGTTTGCAGACTGCTGAATCCACACACGGGTTTAACTCTGGAAGTTGAATGCACACATTGACAACCGTTCTGTTAGATAGCTGCGTTTTGGATTTAGAAGCAGATATTTCCCTGGGCTTTCTGCTGTTTCTTCCATATGCCGGTATTGGGCTGAAAACGCCTGTTTTGAAACTCTGCACAGAAAGTGTTTGCAGACTGCTGAATCCACACACGGGTTTAACTCTGGAAGTTGAGTGCACACATTGACAACCGTTCTGTTAGATAGCTGCGTTTTGGATTTAGAAGCAGATATTTCCCTGGGCTTTCTGCTGTTTCTTCCATATGCCGGTATTGGGCTGAAAACGCCTGTTTTGAAACTCTGCACAGAAAGTGTTTGCAGACTGCTGAATCCACACACGGGTTTAACTCTGGAAGTTGAGTGCACACATTGACAACCGTTCTGTTAGAGAGCTGCGTTTTGGATTTAGAATCAGATATTTCCCTGGGCTTTCTGCTGTTTCTTCCATATGCCGGTATTGGGCTGAAAACGCCTGTTTTGAAACTCTGCACAGAAAGTGTTTGCAGACTGCTGAATCCACACACGGGTTTAACTCTGGAAGTTGAGTGCACACATTGACAACCGTTCTGTTAGATAGCTGCGTTTTGGATTTAGAAGCAGATATTTCCCTGGGCTTTCTGCTGTTTCTTCCATATGCCGGTATTGGGCTGAAAACGCCTGTTTTGAAACTCTGCACAGAAAGTGTTTGCAGACTGCTGAATCCACACACGGGTTTAACTCTGGAAGTTGAGTGCACGCATTGACAACCGTTCTGTTAGATAGCTGCGTTTTGGATTTAGAAGCAGATATTTCCCTGGGCTTTCTGCTGTTTCTTCCATATGCCGGTATTGGGCTGAAAACGCCTGTTTTGAAACTCTGCATGGAAAGTGTTTGCAGACTGCTGAATCCACACACGGGTTTAACTCTGGAAGTTGAGTGCACACATTGACAACCGTTCTGTTAGATAGCTGCGTTTTCGATTTAGAAGCAGATATTTCCCTGTGCTTTCTGCTGTTTCTTCCATATGCCGGTAATGGGCTGAAAACGTCTGTTTTGAAACTCTGCACAGAAAGTGTTTGCAGACTGCTGAATCCACACACGGGTTTAACTCTGGAAGTTGAGTGCACACATTGACAACTGTTCTGTTAGATAGCTGTGTTTTGGATTTAGAATCAGATATTTCCCTGGGCTTTCTGCTGTTTCTTCCATATGCCGGTATTGGGTTGAAAACGCCTGTTTTGAAACTCTGCACAGAAAGTGTTTGCAGACTGCTGAATCCACACACGGGTTTAACTCTGGAAGTTGAGTGCACACATTGACAACCGTTCTGTTAGATAGCTGCGTTTTGGATTTAGAAGCAGATATTTCCCTTTGCTTTCTGCTGTTTCTTCCATATGCCGGTAATGGGCTGAAAACGTCTGTTTTGAAACTCTGCACAGAAAGTGTTTGCAGACTGCTGAATCCACACACGGGTTTAACTCTGGAAGTTGAGTGCACACATTGACAACCGTTCTGTTAGATAGCTGCGTTTTGGATTTAGAAGCAGATATTTCCCTGTGCTTTCTGCTGTTTCTTCCATATGCCGGTATTGGGCTGAAAACGTCTGTTTTGAAACTCTGCACAGAAAGTGTTTGCAGACTGCTGAATCCACACACGGGTTTAACTCTGGAAGTTGAGTGCACACATTGACAACCGTTCTGTTAGATAGCTGCGTTTTGGATATAGAAGCAGATATTTCCCTCGGCTTTCTGCTGTTTCTTCCATATGCCGGTATTGGGCTGAAAACGCCTGTTTTGAAACTCTGCACAGAAAGTGTTTGCAGACTGCTGAATCCACACACGGGTTTAACTCTGGAAGTTGAGTGCTCACATTGACAACCGTTCTGTTAGATAGCTGCGTTTTGGATTTAGAAGCAGATATTTCCCTGGGCTTTCTGCTGTTTCTTCCATATGCCGGTATTGGGCTGAAAACGCCTGTTTTGAAACTCTGCACAGAAAGTGTTTGCATACTGCTGAATCGACACACGGGTTTAACTCTGGAAGTTGAGTGCACACATTGACAACCGTTCTGTTAGATAGCTGCGTTTTGGATTTAGAAGCAGATATTTCCCTGTGCTTTCTGCTATTTCTTCCATATGCCGGTAATGGGCTGAAAACGTCTGTTTTGAAACTCTGCACAGAAAGTGTTTGCAGACTGCTGAATCCACACACGGGTTTAACTCTGGAAGTTGAGTGCACACATTGACAACCGTTCTGTTAGATAGCTGCGTTTTGGATTTAGAAGCAGATATTTCCCTGTGCTTTCTGCTGTTTCTTCCATATGCCGGTATTGGGCTGAAAACGCCTGTTTAGAAACTCTGCACAGAAAGTGTTTGCAGACTGCTGAATCCACACACGGGTTTAACTCTGGAAGTTGAGTGCACACATTGACAACCGTTCTGTTAGATAGCTGCGTTTTGGATTTAGAAGCAGATATTTCCCTGGGCTTTCTGCTGTTTCTTCCATATGCCGGTAATGGGCTGAAAACGTCTGTTTTGAAACTCTGCACAGAAAGTGTTTGCAGACTGCTGAATCCACACACGGGTTTAACTCTGGAAGTTGAGTGCACACATTGACAACCGTTCTGTTAGATAGCTGCGTTTTGGATTTAGAAGCAGATATTTCCCTGGGCTTTCTGCTGTTTCTTCCATATGCCCGTATTGGGCTGAAAACGCCTGTTTTGAAACTCTGCACAGAAAGTGTTTGCAGACTGCTGAATCCACACACGGGTTTAACTCTGGAAGTTGAGTGCACACATTGACAACCGTTCTGTTAAATAGCTGCGTTTTGGATTTAGAAGCAGATATTTCCCTGGACTTTCTGCTGTTTCTTCCATATGCCGGTAACGGTCTGAAAACGTCTGTTTTGAAACTCTGCACAGAAAGTGTTTGCAGACTGCTGAATCCACACACGGGTTTAACTCTGGAAGTTGAGTGCACACATTGACAACCGTTCTGTTAGATAGCTGCGTTTTGGATTTAGAATCAGATATTTACCTGGGCTTTCTGCTGTTTCTTCCATAGGCCGGTATTGGCCTGAAAACGCCTGTTTTGAAACTCTGCACAGAAAGTGTTTGCAGACTGCTGAATCCACACACGGGTTTAACTCTGGAAGTTGAGTGCACACATTGACAACCGTTCTGTTAGATAGCTGCGTTTTGGATTTAGAAGCAGATATTTCCCTGGGCTTTCTGCTGTTTCTTCCATATGCCGGTATTGGGCTGAAAACGCCTGTTTTGAAACTCTGCACAGAAAGTGTTTGCAGACTGCTGAATCCACACACGGGTTTAACTCTGGAAGTTGAGTGCACGCATTGACAACCGTTCTGTTAGATAGCTGCGTTTTGGATTTAGAAGCAGATATTTCCCTGGGCTTTCTGCTGTTTCTTCCATATGCCGGTATTGGGCTGAAAACGCCTGTTTTGAAACTCTGCACAGAAAGTGTTTGCAGACTGCTGAATCCACACACGGGTTTAACTCTGGAAGTTGAGTGCACACATTGACAACCGTTCTGTTAGATAGCTGCGTTTTGGATTTAGAAGCAGATATTTCCCTGTGCTTTCTGCTGTTTCTTCCATATGCCGGTAACGGGCTGAAAACGTCTGTTTTGAAACTCTGCACAGAAAGTGTTTGCAGACTGCTGAATCCACACACGGGTTTAACTCTGGAAGTTGAGTGCACACATTGACAACCGTTCTGTTAGTTGGCTGTGTTTTGGATTTAGAAGCAGATATTTCCCTGGGCTTTCTGCTGTTTCTTCCATATGCCGGTATTGGGCTGAAAACGCCTGTTTGAAACTCTGCACAGAAAGTGTTTGCAGACTGCTGAATCCACACACGGGTTTAACTCTGGAAGTTGAGTGCACACATTGACAACCGTTCTGTTAGATAGCTGCGTTTTGGATTTAGAAGCAGATATTTCCCTGGGCTTTCTGCTGTTTCTTCCATATGCCGGTATTGGGCTGAAAACGCCTGTTTTGAAACTCTGCACAGAAAGTGTTTGCAGACTGCTGAATCCACACACGGGATTAACTCTGGAAGTTGAGTGCACACATTGACAACCGTTCTGTTAGATAGCTGCGTTTTGGATTTAGAATCAGATATTTCCCTGTGCTTTCTGCTGTTTCTTCCATATGCCGGTATTGGGCTGAAAACGTCTGTTTTGGGCCTCTGCAGAGAAAGTGTTTGCAGACTGCTGAATCCACACACGGGTTTAACTCTGGAAGTTGAGTGCACACATTGACAACCATTCTGTTAGATAGCTGCGTTTTGGATTTAGAAGCAGATATATCCCTGGGCTTTCTGCTGTTTCTTCCATATGCCGGTATTGGGCTGAAAACGCCTGTTTTGAAACTCTGCACAGAAAGTGTTTGCAGACTGCTGAATCCACACACGGGTTTACCTCTGGAAGTTGAGTGCACACATTGACAACCGTTCTGTTAGATAGCTGCGTTTTGGATTTAGAAGCAGATATTTCCCTGTGCTTTCTGCTGTTTCTTCCATGTGCCGGTAATGGGCTGAAAACGTCTGTTTTGAAACTCTGCACAGAAAGTGTTTGCAGACTGCTGAATCCACACACGGGTTTAACTCTGGAAGTTGAATGCACACATTGACAACCGTTCTGTTAGATAGCTGCATTTTGGATTTAGAAGCAGATATTTCCCTGGGCTTTCTGCTGTTTCTTCCATATGCCGGTATTGGGCTGAAAATGCCTGTTTTGAAACTCTGCACAGAAAGTGTTTGCAGACTGCTGAATCCACACACGGGTTTAACTCTGGAAGTTGAGTGCACACATTGACAACCGTTCTGTTAGATAGCTGCGTTTTGGATTTAGAAGCAGATATTTCCCTGGGCTTTCTGCTGTTTCTTCCATATGCCGGTATTGGGCTGAAAACGCCTGTTTTGAAACTCTGCACAGAAAGTGTTTGCAGACTGCTGAATCCACACACGGGTTTAACTCTGGAAGTTGAGTGCACACATTGACAACCGTTCTGTTAGATAGCTGCGTTTTGGATTTAGAAGCAGATATTTCCCTGGGCTTTCTGCTGTTTCTTCCATATGCCGGTATTGGGCTGAAAACGCCTGTTTTGAAACTCTGCACAGAAAGTGTTTGCAGACTGCTGAATCCACACACGGGTTTAACTCTGGAAGTTGAGTGCACACATTGACAACCGTTCTGTTAGATAGCTGCGTTTTGGATTTAGAAGCAGATATTTCCCTGGGCTTTCTGCTGTTTCTTCCATATGCCGGTAATGGGCTGAAAACGTCTGTTATGAAACTCTGCACAGAAAGTGTTTGCAGACTGCTGAATCCACACACGGGTTTAACTCTGGAAGTTGAGTGCACACATTGACAACCGTTCTGTTAGATAGCTGCGTTTTGGATTTAGAAGCAGATATTTCCCTGTGCTTTCTGCTGTTTCTTCCATATGCCGGTATTGGGCTGAAAACGCCTGTTTTGAAACTCTGCACGGAAAGTGTTTGCAGACTGCTGAATCCACACACGGGTTTAACTCTGGAAGTTGAGTGAACACATTGACAACCGTTCTGTTAGATAGCTGCTTTTTGGATTTAGAATCAGATATTTCCCTGGGCTTTCTGCTGTTTCTTCCATATGCCGGTATTGGGCTGAAAACGCCTGTTTTGAAACTCTGCACAGAAAGTGTTTGCAGACTGCTGAATCCACACACGGGTTTAACTCTGGAAGTTGAGTGCACACATTGACAACCGTTCTGTTAGATAGCTGCGTTTTGGATTTAGAAGCAGATATTTCCCTGTGCTTTCTGCTGTTTCTTCCATATGCCGGTATTGGGCTGAAAACGCCTGTTTTGAAACTCTGCACAGAAAGTGTTTGCAGACTGCTGAATCCACACACGGGTTTAACTCTGGAAGTTGAGTGCACGCATTGACAACCGTTCTGTTAGATAGCTGCGTTTTGGATTTAGAAGCAGATATTTCCCTGGGCTTTCTGCTGTTTCTTCCATATGCCGGTATTGGGCTGAAAACGCCTGTTTTGAAACTCTGCACAGAAAGTGTTTGCAGACTGCTGAATCCACACACGGGTTTAACTCTGGAAGTTGAGTGCACACATTGACAACCGTTCTGTTAGATAGCTGCGTTTTGGATTTAGAAGCAGATATTTCCCTGTGCTTTCTGCTGTTTCTTCCATATGCCGGTAATGGGCTGAAAACGTCTGTTTTGAAACTCTGCACAGAAAGTGTTTGCAGACTGCTGAATCCACACACGGGTTTAACTCTGGAAGTTGAGTGCACACATTGACAACCGTTCTGTTAGATAGCTGCGTTTTGGATTTAGAAGCAGATATTTCCCTGGGCTTTCTGCTGTTTCTTCCATATGCCGGTATTGGGCTGAAAACGCCTGTTTTGAAACTCTGCACAGAAAGTGTTTGCAGACTGCTGAATCCACACACGGGTTTAACTCTGGAAGTTGAGTGCACACATTGACAACCGTTCTGTTAGATAGCTGCGTTTTGGATTTAGAAGCAGATATTTCCCTGTGCTTTCTGCTGTTTCTTCCATATGCCGGTAATGGGCTGAAAACGTCTGTTTTGAAACTCTGCACAGAAAGTGTTTGCAGACTGCTGAATGCACACACGGGTTTAACTCTGGAAGTTGAGTGCACACATTGACAACCGTTCTGTTACATAGCTGCGTTTTGGATTTAGAAGCAGATATTTCCCTGGGCTTTCTGCTGTTTCTTCCATATGCCGGTATTGGGCTGAAAACGCCTGTTTTGAAACTCTGCACAGAAAGTGTTTGCAGACTGCTGAATCCACACACGGGTTTAACTCTGGAAGTTGAGTGCACACATTGACAACCGTTCTGTTAGATAGCTGCGTTTTGGATTTAGAAGCAGATATTTCCCTGTGCTTTCTGCTGTTTCTTCCATATGCCGGTAACGGGCTGAAAACGTCTGTTTTGAAACTCTGCACAGAAAGTGTTTGCAGACTGCTGAATCCACACACGGGTTTAACTCTGGAAGTTGAGTGCACACATTGACAACCGTTCTGTTAGATAGCTGTGTTTTGGATTTAGAAGCAGATATTTCCCTGGGCTTTCTGCTGTTTCTTCCATATGCTGGTATTGGGCTGAAAACGCCTGTTTTGAAACTCTGCACAGAAAGTGTTTGCAGACTGCTGAATCCACACACGGGTTTAACTCTGGAAGTTGAGTGCACACATTTACAACCGTTCTGTTAGATAGCTGCGTTTTGGATTTAGAAGCAGATATTTCCCTGGGCTTTCTGCTGTTTCTTCCACATGCCGGTATTGGGCTGAAAACGCCTGTTTTGAAACTCTGCACAGAAAGTGTTTGCAGACTGCTGAATCCACACACGGGATTAACTCTGGAAGTTGAGTGCACACATTGACAACCGTTCTGTTAGATAGCTGCGTTTTGGATTTAGAAGCAGATATTTCCCTGTGCTTTCTGCTGTTTCTTCCATATGCCGGTATTGGGCTGACAACGTCTGTTTTGGGCCTCTGCAGAGAAAGTGTTTGCAGACTGCTGAATCCACACACGGGTTTAACTCTGGAAGTTGAGTGCACACATTGACAACCGTTCTGTTAGATAGCTGTGTTTTGGATTTAGAAGCAGATATTTCCCTGGGCTTTCTGCTGTTTCTTCCATATGCCGGTATTGGGCTGAAAACGCCTGTTTTGAAACTCTGCACAGAAAGTGTTTGCAGACTGCTGAATCCACACACGGGTTTAACTCTGGAAGTTGAGTGCACACATTGACAACCGTTCTGTTAGATAGCTGCGTTTTGGATTTAGAAGCAGATATTTCCCTGGGCTTTCTGCTGTTTCTTCCATATGCCGGTATTGGGCTGAAAACGCCTGTTTTGAAACTCTGCACAGAAAGTGTTTGCAGACTGCTGAATCCACACACGGGTTTAACTCTGGAAGTTGAGTGCACACATTGACAACCGTTCCGTTAGATAGCTGCGTTTTGGATTTAGAAGCAGATATTTCCCTGTGCTTTCTGCTGTTTCTTCCATATGCCGGTAATGGGCTGAAAACGTCTGTTTTGAAACTCTGCACAGAAAGTGTTTGCAGACTGCTGAATCCACACACGGGTTTAACTCTGGAAGTTGAGTGCACACATTGACAACCGTTCTGTTAGATAGCTGCGTTTTGGATTTAGAATCAGATATTTCCCTGGGCTTTCTGCTGTTTCTTCCATATGCCGGTATTGGGCTGAAAACGCCTGTTTTGAAACTCTGCACAGAAAGTGTTTGCAGACTGCTGAATCCACACACGGGTTTAACTCTGGAAGTTGAGTGCACACATTGACAACCGTTCTGTTAGATAGCTGCGTTTTGGATTTAGAAGCAGATATTTCCCTGGGCTTTCTGCTGTTTCTTCCATATGCCGGTATTGGGCTGAAAACGCCTGTTTTGAAACTCTGCACAGAAAGTGTTTACAGACTGCTGAATGCACACACGGGTTTAACTCTGGAAGTGGAGTGCACACATTGACAACCGTTCTGTTAGATAGCTGCGTTTTGGATTTAGAAGCAGATATTTCCCTGTGCTTTCTGCTGTTTCTTCCATATGCCGGTATTGGGCTGAAAACGTCTGTTATGAAACTCTGCACAGAAAGTGTTTGCAGACTGCTGAATCCACACACGGGTTTAACTCTGGAAGTTGAGTGCACACATTGACAACCGTTCTGTTAGACAGCTGCGTTTTGGATTTAGAAGCAGATATTTCCCTGTGCTTTCTGCTGTTTCTTCCATATGCCGGTATTGGGCTGAAAACGCCTGTTTTGAAACTCTGCACGGAAAGTGTTTGCAGACTGCTGAATCCACACACGGGTTTAACTCTGGAAGTTGAGTGCACACATTGACAACCGTTCTGTTAGATAGCTGCGTTTTCGATTTAGAAGCAGATATTTCCCTGTGCTTTCTGCTGTTTCTTCCATATGCCGGTAATGGGCTGAAAACGTCTGTTTTGAAACTCTGCACAGAAAGTGTTTGCAGACTGCTGAATCCACACACGGGTTTAACTCTGGAAGTTGAGTGCACACATTGACAACCGTTCTGTTAGATAGCTGCGTTTTGGATTTAGAATCAGATATATCCCTGGGCTTTCTGCTGTTTCTTCCATATGCCGGTATTGGGTTGAAAACGCCTGTTTTGAAACTCTGCACAGAAAGTGTTTGCAGACTGCTGAATCCACACACGGGTTTAACTCTGGAAGTTGAGTGCACACATTGACAACCGTTCTGTTAGATAGCTGCTTTTTGGATTTAGAAGCAGATATTTCCCTGTGCTTTCTGCTGTTTCTTCCATATGCCGGTAATGGGCTGAAAACGTCTGTTTTGAAACTCTGCACAGAAAGTGTTTGCAGACTGCTGAATCCACACACGGGTTTAACTCTGGAAGTTGAGTGCACACATTGACAACCGTTCTGTTAGATAGCTGCGTTTTGGATTTAGAATCAGATATTTCCCTGGGCTTTCTGCTGTTTCTTCCATATGCCGGTATTGGGCTGAAAACGCCTGTTTTGAAACTCTGCACAGAAAGTGTTTGCAGACTGCTGAATCCACACACGGGTTTAACTCTGGAAGTTGAGTGCACACATTGACAACCGTTCTGTTAGATAGCTGCGTTTTGGATTTAGAAGCAGATATTTCCCTGTGCTTTCTGCTGTTTCTTCCATATGCCGGTATTGGGCTGAAAACGCCTGTTTTGAAACTCTGCACGGAAAGTGTTTGCAGACTGCTGAATCCACACACGGGTTTAACTCTGGAAGTTGAGTGCACACATTGACAACCGTTCTGTTAGATAGCTGCGTTTTCGATTTAGAAGCAGATATTTCCCTGTGCTTTCTGCTGTTTCTTCCATATGCCGGTAATGGGCTGAAAACGTCTGTTTTGAAACTCTGCACCGAAAGTGTTTGCAGACTGCTGAATCCACACACGGGTTTAACTCTGGAAGTTGAGTGCACACATTGACAACCGTTCTGTTAGATAGCTGCGTTTTGGATTTAGAATCAGATATTTCCCTGGGCTTTCTGCTGTTTCTTCCATATGCCGGTATTGGGTTGAAAACGCCTGTTTTTAAACTCTGCACAGAAAGTGTTTGCAGACTGCTGAATCCACACACGGGTTTAACTCTGGAAGTTGAGTGCACACATTGACAACCGTTCTGTTAGATAGCTGCGTTTTGGATTTAGAAGCAGATATTTCCCTGTGCTTTCTGCTGTTTCTTCCATATGCCGGTAATGGGCTGAAAACGTCTGTTTTGAAACTCTGCACAGAAAGTGTTTGCAGACTGCTGAATCCACACACGGGTTTAACTCTGGAAGTTGAGTGCACACATTGACAACCGTTCTGTTAGATAGCTGCGTTTTGGATTTAGAATCAGATATTTCCCTGGGCTTTCTGCTGTTTCTTCCATATGCCGGTATTGGGCTGAAAACGCCTGTTTTGAAACTCTGCACAGAAAGTGTTTGCAGACTGCTGAATCCACACACGGGTTTAACTCTGGAAGTTGAGTGCACACATTGACAACCGTTCTGTTAGATAGCTGCGTTTTGGATTTAGAAGCAGATATTTCCCTGTGCTTTCTGCTGTTTCTTCCATATGCCGGTATTGGGCTGAAAACGCCTGTTTTGAAACTCTGCACAGAAAGTGTTTGCAGACTGCTGAATCCACACACGGGTTTAACTCTGGAAGTTGAGTGCTCACATTGACAACCGTTCTGTTAGATAGCTGCGTTTTGGATTTAGAAGCAGATATTTCCCTGGGCTTTCTGCTGTTTCTTCCATATGCCGGTAATGGGCTGAAAACGTCTGTTTTGAAACTCTGCACAGAAAGTGTTTGCAGACTGCTGAATCCACACACGGGTTTAACTCTGGAAGTTGAGTGCACACATTGACAACCGTTCTGTTAGATAGCTGCGTTTTGGATTTAGAAGCAGATATTTCCCTGGGCTTTCTGCTGTTTCTTCCATATGCCGGTATTGGGCTGAAAACGCCTGTTTTGAAACTCTGCACAGAAAGTGTTTGCAGACTGCTGAATCCACACACGGGTTTAACTCTGGAAGTTGAGTGCACACATTGACAACCGTTCTGTTAGATAGCTGCGTTTTGGATTTAGAAGCAGATATTTCCCTGGGCTTTCTGCTGTTTCTTCCATATGCCGGTAACGGGCTGAAAACGTCTGTTTTGAAACTCTGCACAGAAAGTGTTTGCAGACTGCTGAATCCACACACGGGTTTAACTCTGGAAGTTGAGTGCACACATTGACAACCGTTCTGTTAGATAGCTGCGTTTTGGATTTAGAAGCAGATATTTCCCTGGGCTTTCTGCTGTTTCTTCCATATGCCGGTATTGGGCTGAAAACGCCTGTTTTGAAACTCTGCACAGAAAGTGTTTGCAGACTGCTGAATCCACACACGGGTTTAACTCTGGAAGTTGAGTGCACACATTGACAACCGTTCTGTTAGATAGCTGCGTTTTGGATTTAGAAGCAGATATTTCCCTGGGCTTTCTGCTGTTTCTTCCATATGCCGGTATTGGGCTGAAAACGCCTGTTTTGAAACTCTGCACAGAAAGTGTTTACAGACTGCTGAATGCACACACGGGTTTAACTCTGGAAGTTGAGTGCACACATTGACATCCGTTCTGTTAGATAGCTGCGTTTTGGATTTAGAAGCAGATATTTCCCTGTGCTTTCTGCTGTTTCTTCCATATGCCGGTATTGGGCTGAAAACGCCTGTTTTGAAACTGTGCACGGAAAGTGTTTGCAGACTGCTGAATCCACACACGGGTTTAACTCTGGAAGTTGAGTGCACACATTGACAACCGTTCTGTTAGATAGCTGCGTTTTGGATTTAGAAGCAGATATTTCCCTGGGCTTTCTGCTGTTTCTTCCATATGCCGGTAACGGGCTGAAAACGTCTGTTTTGAAACTCTGCACAGAAAGTGTTTGCAGACTGCTGAATCCACACACGGGTTTAACTCTGGAAGTTGAGTGCACACATTGACAACCGTTCTGTTAGATAGCTGCGTTTTGGATTTAGAATCAGATATTTCCCTGGGATTTCTGCTGTTTCTTCCATATGCCGGTATTGGGCTGAAAACGCCTGTTTTGAAACTCTGCACAAAAAGTGTTTGCAGACTGCTGAATCCACACACGGGTTTAACTCTGGAAGTTGAGTGCACACATTGACAACCGTTCTGTTAGATAGCTGCGTTTTGGATTTAGAAGCAGATATTTCCCTGGGCTTTCTGCTGTTTCTTCCATATGCCGGTATTGGGCTGAAAACGCCTGTTTTGAAACTCTGCACAGAAAGTGTTTGCAGACTGCTGAATCCACACACGGGTTTAACTCTGGAAGTTGAGTGCACACATTGACAACCGTTCTGTTAGATAGCTGCGTTTTGGATTTAGAAGCAGATATTTCCCTGGGCTTTCTGCTGTTTCTTCCATATGCCGGTATTGGGCTGAAAACGCCTGTTTTGAAACTCTGCACAGAAAGTGTTTACAGACTGCTGAATGCACACACGGGTTTAACTCTGGAAGTTGAGTGCACACATTGACAACCGTTCTGTTAGATAGCTGCGTTTTGGATTTAGAAGCAGATATTTCCCTGTGCTTTCTGCTGTTTCTTCCATATGCCGGTATTGGGCTGAAAACGCCTGTTTTGAAACTGTGCACGGAAAGTGTTTGCAGACTGCTGAATCCACACACGGGTTTAACTCTGGAAGTTGAGTGCACACATTGACAACCGTTCTGTTAGATAGCTGCGTTTTCGATTTAGAAGCAGATATTTCCCTGTGCTTTCTGCTGTTTCTTCCATATGCCGGTAATGGGCTGAAAACGTCTGTTTTGAAACTCTGCACAGAAAGTGTTTGCAGACTGCTGAATCCACACACGGGTTTAACTCTGGAAGTTGAGTGCACACATTGACAACCGTTCTGTTAGATAGCTGCGTTTTGGATTTAGAATCAGATATTTCCCTGGGCTTTCTGCTGTTTCTTCCATATGCCGGTATTGGGTTGAAAACGCCTGTTTTGAAACTCTGCACAGAAAGTGTTTGCAGACTGCTGAATCCACACACGGGTTTAACTCTGGAAGTTGAGTGCACACATTGACAACCGTTCTGTTAGATAGCTGCTTTTTGGATTTAGAAGCAGATATTTCCCTGTGCTTTCTGCTGTTTCTTCCATATGCCGGTAATGGGCTGAAAACGTCTGTTTTGAAACTCTGCACAGAAAGTGTTTGCAGACTGCTGAATCCACACACGGGTTTAACTCTGGAAGTTGAGTGCACACATTGACAACCGTTCTGTTAGATAGCTGCGTTTTGGATTTAGAATCAGATATTTCCCTGGGCTTTCTGCTGTTTCTTCCATATGCCGGTATTGGGCTGAAAACGCCTGTTTTGAAACTCTGCACAGAAAGTGTTTGCAGACTGCTGAATCCACACACGGGTTTAACTCTGGAAGTTGAGTGCACACATTGACAACCGTTCTGTTAGATAGCTGCGTTTTGGATTTAGAATCAGATATTTCCCTGGGCTTTCTGCTGTTTCTTCCATATGCCGGTATTGGGCTGAAAACGCCTGTTTTGAAACTCTGCACAAAAAGTGTTTGCAGACTGCTGAATCCACACACGGGTTTAACTCTGGAAGTTGAGTGCACACATTGACAACCGTTCTGTTAGATAGCTGCGTTTTGGATTTAGAAGCAGATATTTCCCTGGGCTTTCTGCTGTTTCTTCCATATGCCGGTATTGGGCTGAAAACGCCTGTTTTGAAACTCTGCACAGAAAGTGTTTGCAGACTGCTGAATCCACACACGGGTTTAACTCTGGAAGTTGAGTGCACACATTGACAACCGTTCTGTTAGATAGCTGCGTTTTGGATTTAGAAGCAGATATTTCCCTGGGCTTTCTGCTGTTTCTTCCATATGCCGGTATTGGGCTGAAAACGCCTGTTTTGAAACTCTGCACAGAAAGTGTTTACAGACTGCTGAATGCACACACGGGTTTAACTCTGGAAGTTGAGTGCACACATTGACAACCGTTCTGTTAGATAGCTGCGTTTTGGATTTAGAAGCAGATATTTCCCTGTGCTTTCTGCTGTTTCTTCCATATGCCGGTATTGGGCTGAAAACGCCTGTTTTGAAACTGTGCACGGAAAGTGTTTGCAGACTGCTGAATCCACACACGGGTTTAACTCTGGAAGTTGAGTGCACACATTGACAACCGTTCTGTTAGATAGCTGCGTTTTCGATTTAGAAGCAGATATTTCCCTGTGCTTTCTGCTGTTTCTTCCATATGCCGGTAATGGGCTGAAAACGTCTGTTTTGAAACTCTGCACAGAAAGTGTTTGCAGACTGCTGAATCCACACACGGGTTTAACTCTGGAAGTTGAGTGCACACATTGACAACCGTTCTGTTAGATAGCTGCGTTTTGGATTTAGAATCAGATATTTCCCTGGGCTTTCTGCTGTTTCTTCCATATGCCGGTATTGGGTTGAAAACGCCTGTTTTGAAACTCTGCACAGAAAGTGTTTGCAGACTGCTGAATCCACACACGGGTTTAACTCTGGAAGTTGAGTGCACACATTGACAACCGTTCTGTTAGATAGCTGCTTTTTGGATTTAGAAGCAGATATTTCCCTGTGCTTTCTGCTGTTTCTTCCATATGCCGGTAATGGGCTGAAAACGTCTGTTTTGAAACTCTGCACAGAAAGTGTTTGCAGACTGCTGAATCCACACACGGGTTTAACTCTGGAAGTTGAGTGCACACATTGACAACCGTTCTGTTAGATAGCTGCGTTTTGGATTTAGAATCAGATATTTCCCTGGGCTTTCTGCTGTTTCTTCCATATGCCGGTATTGGGCTGAAAACGCCTGTTTTGAAACTCTGCACAAAAAGTGTTTGCAGACTGCTGAATCCACACACGGGTTTAACTCTGGAAGTTGAGTGCACACATTGACAACCGTTCTGTTAGATAGCTGCGTTTTGGATTTAGAAGCAGATATTTCCCTGTGCTTTCTGCTGTTTCTTCCATATGCCGGTATTGGGCTGAAAACGCCTGTTTTGAAACTCTGCACAGAAAGTGTTTGCAGACTGCTGAATCCACACACGGGTTTAACTCTGGAAGTTGAGTGCTCACATTGACAACCGTTCTGTTAGATAGCTGCGTTTTGGATTTAGAAGCAGATATTTCCCTGGGCTTTCTGCTGTTTCTTCCATATGCCGGTAACGGGCTGAAAACGTCTGTTTTGAAACTCTGCACAGAAAGTGTTTGCAGACTGCTGAATCCACACACGGGTTTAACTCTGGAAGTTGAGTGCACACATTGACAACCGTTCTGTTAGATAGCTGCGTTTTGGATTTAGAAGCAGATATTTCCCTGGGCTTTCTGCTGTTTCTTCCATATGCCGGTATTGGGCTGAAAACGCCTGTTTTGAAACTCTGCACAGAAAGTGTTTGCAGACTGCTGAATCCACACATGGGTTTAACTCTGGAAGTTGAGTGCACACATTGACAACCGTTCTGTTAGATAGCTGCGTTTTGGATTTAGAAGCAGATATTTCCCTGGGCTTTCTGCTGTTTCTTCCATATGCCGGTAACGGGCTGAAAACGTCTGTTTTGAAACTCTGCACAGAAAGTGTTTGCAGACTGCTGAATCCACACACGGGTTTAACTCTGGAAGTTGAGTGCACACATTGACAACCGTTCTGTTAGATAGCTGCGTTTTGGATTTAGAAGCAGATATTTCCCTGGGCTTTCTGCTGTTTCTTCCATATGCCGGTATTGGGCTGAAAACGCCTGTTTTGAAACTCTGCACAAAAAGTGTTTGCAGACTGCTGAATCCACACACGGGTTTAACTCTGGAAGTTGAGTGCACACATTGACAACCGTTCTGTTAGATAGCTGCGTTTTGGATTTAGAAGCAGATATTTCCCTGGGCTTTCTGCTGTTTCTTCCATATGCCGGTATTGGGCTGAAAACGCCTGTTTTGAAACTCTGCACAGAAAGTGTTTGCAGACTGCTGAATCCACACACGGGTTTAACTCTGGAAGTTGAGTGGACACATTGACAACCGTTCTGTTAGATAGCTGCGTTTTGGATTTAGAAGCAGATATTTCCCTGGGCTTTCTGCTGTTTCTTCCATATGCCGGTAACGGGCTGAAAACGTCTGTTTTGAAACTCTGCACAGAAAGTGTTTGCAGACTGCTGAATCCACACACGGGTTTAACTCTGGAAGTTGAGTGCACACATTGACAACCGTTCTGTTAGAGAGCTGCGTTTTGGATTTAGAATGAGATATTTCCCTGGGCTTTCTGCTGTTTCTTCCATATGCCGGTATTGGGCTGAAAACGCCTGTTTTGAAACTCTGCACAGAAAGTGTTTGCAGACTGCTGAATCCACACACGGGTTTAACTCTGGAAGTTGAGTGCACACATTGACAACCGTTCTGTTAGATAGCTGCGTTTTGGATTTAGAAGCAGATATTTCCCTGGGCTTTCTGCTGTTTCTTCCATATGCCGGTATTGGGCTGAAAACGCCTGTTTTGAAACTCTGCACAGAAAGTGTTTGCAGACTGCTGAATCCACACACGGGTTTAACTCTGGAAGTTGAGTGCACGCATTGACAACCGTTCTGTTAGATAGCTGCGTTTTGGATTTAGAAGCAGATATTTCCCTGGGCTTTCTGCTGTTTCTTCCATATGCCGGTATTGGGCTGAAAACGCCTGTTTTGAAACTCTGCATGGAAAGTGTTTGCAGACTGCTGAATCCACACACGGGTTTAACTCTGGAAGTTGAGTGCACACATTGACAACCGTTCTGTTAGATAGCTGCGTTTTCGATTTAGAAGCAGATATTTCCCTGTGCTTTCTGCTGTTTCTTCCATATGCCGGTAATGGGCTGAAAACGTCTGTTTTGAAACTCTGCACAGAAAGTGTTTGCAGACTGCTGAATCCACACACGGGTTTAACTCTGGAAGTTGAGTGCACACATTGACAACCGTTCTGTTAGATAGCTGCGTTTTGGATTTAGAATCAGATATTTCCCTGGGCTTTCTGCTGTTTCTTCCATATGCCGGTATTGGGTTGAAAACGCCTGTTTTGAAACTCTGCACAGAAAGTGTTTGCAGACTGCTGAATCCACACACGGGTTTAACTCTGGAAGTTGAGTGCACACATTGACAACCGTTCTGTTAGATAGCTGCGTTTTGGATTTAGAAGCAGATATTTCCCTTTGCTTTCTGCTGTTTCTTCCATATGCCGGTAATGGGCTGAAAACGTCTGTTTTGAAACTCTGCACAGAAAGTGTTTGCAGACTGCTGAATCCACACACGGGTTTAACTCTGGAAGTTGAGTGCACACATTGACAACCGTTCTGTTAGATAGCTGCGTTTTGGATTTAGAATCAGATATTTCCCTGGTCTTTCTGCTGTTTCTTCCATATGCCGGTATTGGGCTGAAAACGCCTGTTTTGAAACTCTGCACAGAAAGTGTTTGCAGACTGCTGAATCCACACACGGGTTTAACTCTGGAAGTTGAGTGCACACATTGACAACCGTTCTGTTAGATAGCTGCGTTTTCGATTTAGAAGCAGATATTTCCCTGTGCTTTCTGCTGTTTCTTCCATATGCCGGTAATGGGCTGAAAACGTCTGTTTTGAAACTCTGCACAGAAAGTGTTTGCAGACTGCTGAATCCACACACGGGTTTAACTCTGGAAGTTGAGTGCACACATTGACAACCGTTCTGTTAGATAGCTGCGTTTTGGATTTAGAATCAGATATTTCCCTGGGCTTTCTGCTGTTTCTTCCATATGCCGGTATTGGGTTGAAAACGCCTGTTTTTAAACTCTGCACAGAAAGTGTTTGCAGACTGCTGAATCCACACACGGGTTTAACTCTGGAAGTTGAGTGCACACATTGACAACCGTTCTGTTAGATAGCTGCGTTTTGGATTTAGAAGCAGATATTTCCCTGTGCTTTCTGCTGTTTCTTCCATATGCCGGTAATGGGCTGAAAACGTCTGTTTTGAAACTCTGCACAGAAAGTGTTTGCAGACTGCTGAATCCACACACGGGTTTAACTCTGGAAGTTGAGTGCACACATTGACAACCGTTCTGTTAGATAGCTGCGTTTTGGATTTAGAATCAGATATTTCCCTGGGCTTTCTGCTGTTTCTTCCATATGCCGGTATTGGGCTGAAAACGCCTGTTTTGAAACTCTGCACAGAAAGTGTTTGCAGACTGCTGAATCCACACACGGGTTTAACTCTGGAAGTTGAGTGCACACATTGACAACCGTTCTGTTAGATAGCTGCGTTTTGGATTTAGAAGCAGATATTTCCCTGTGCTTTCTGCTGTTTCTTCCATATGCCGGTATTGGGCTGAAAACGCCTGTTTTGAAACTCTGCACAGAAAGTGTTTGCAGACTGCTGAATCCACACACGGGTTTAACTCTGGAAGTTGAGTGCTCACATTGACAACCGTTCTGTTAGATAGCTGCGTTTTGGATTTAGAAGCAGATATTTCCCTGGGCTTTCTGCTGTTTCTTCCATATGCCGGTAATGGGCTGAAAACGTCTGTTTTGAAACTCTGCACAGAAAGTGTTTGCAGACTGCTGAATCCACACACGGGTTTAACTCTGGAAGTTGAGTGCACACATTGACAACCGTTCTGTTAGATAGCTGCGTTTTGGATTTAGAAGCAGATATTTCCCTGGGCTTTCTGCTGTTTCTTCCATATGCCGGTATTGGGCTGAAAACGCCTGTTTTGAAACTCTGCACAGAAAGTGTTTGCAGACTGCTGAATCCACACACGGGTTTAACTCTGGAAGTTGAGTGCACACATTGACAACCGTTCTGTTAGATAGCTGCGTTTTGGATTTAGAAGCAGATATTTCCCTGGGCTTTCTGCTGTTTCTTCCATATGCCGGTAACGGGCTGAAAACGTCTGTTTTGAAACTCTGCACAGAAAGTGTTTGCAGACTGCTGAATCCACACACGGGTTTAACTCTGGAAGTTGAGTGCACACATTGACAACCGTTCTGTTAGATAGCTGCGTTTTGGATTTAGAATCAGATATTTCCCTGGGCTTTCTGCTGTTTCTTCCATATGCCGGTATTGGGCTGAAAACGCCTGTTTTGAAACTCTGCACAAAAAGTGTTTGCAGACTGCTGAATCCACACACGGGTTTAACTCTGGAAGTTGAGTGCACACATTGACAACCGTTCTGTTAGATAGCTGCGTTTTGGATTTAGAAGCAGATATTTCCCTGGGCTTTCTGCTGTTTCTTCCATATGCCGGTATTGGGCTGAAAACGCCTGTTTTGAAACTCTGCACAGAAAGTGTTTGCAGACTGCTGAATCCACACACGGGTTTAACTCTGGAAGTTGAGTGCACACATTGACAACCGTTCTGTTAGATAGCTGCGTTTTGGATTTAGAAGCAGATATTTCCCTGGGCTTTCTGCTGTTTCTTCCATATGCCGGTATTGGGCTGAAAACGCCTGTTTTGAAACTCTGCACAGAAAGTGTTTACAGACTGCTGAATGCACACACGGGTTTAACTCTGGAAGTTGAGTGCACACATTGACATCCGTTCTGTTAGATAGCTGCGTTTTGGATTTAGAAGCAGATATTTCCCTGTGCTTTCTGCTGTTTCTTCCATATGCCGGTATTGGGCTGAAAACGCCTGTTTTGAAACTGTGCACGGAAAGTGTTTGCAGACTGCTGAATCCACACACGGGTTTAACTCTGGAAGTTGAGTGCACACATTGACAACCGTTCTGTTAGATAGCTGCGTTTTGGATTTAGAAGCAGATATTTCCCTGGGCTTTCTGCTGTTTCTTCCATATGCCGGTAACGGGCTGAAAACGTCTGTTTTGAAACTCTGCACAGAAAGTGTTTGCAGACTGCTGAATCCACACACGGGTTTAACTCTGGAAGTTGAGTGCACACATTGACAACCGTTCTGTTAGATAGCTGCGTTTTGGATTTAGAATCAGATATTTCCCTGGGCTTTCTGCTGTTTCTTCCATATGCCGGTATTGGGCTGAAAACGCCTGTTTTGAAACTCTGCACAAAAAGTGTTTGCAGACTGCTGAATCCACACACGGGTTTAACTCTGGAAGTTGAGTGCACACATTGACAACCGTTCTGTTAGATAGCTGCGTTTTGGATTTAGAAGCAGATATTTCCCTGGGCTTTCTGCTGTTTCTTCCATATGCCGGTATTGGGCTGAAAACGCCTGTTTTGAAACTCTGCACAGAAAGTGTTTGCAGACTGCTGAATCCACACACGGGTTTAACTCTGGAAGTTGAGTGCACACATTGACAACCGTTCTGTTAGATAGCTGCGTTTTGGATTTAGAAGCAGATATTTCCCTGGGCTTTCTGCTGTTTCTTCCATATGCCGGTATTGGGCTGAAAACGCCTGTTTTGAAACTCTGCACAGAAAGTGTTTACAGACTGCTGAATGCACACACGGGTTTAACTCTGGAAGTTGAGTGCACACATTGACAACCGTTCTGTTAGATAGCTGCGTTTTGGATTTAGAAGCAGATATTTCCCTGTGCTTTCTGCTGTTTCTTCCATATGCCGGTATTGGGCTGAAAACGCCTGTTTTGAAACTGTGCACGGAAAGTGTTTGCAGACTGCTGAATCCACACACGGGTTTAACTCTGGAAGTTGAGTGCACACATTGACAACCGTTCTGTTAGATAGCTGCGTTTTCGATTTAGAAGCAGATATTTCCCTGTGCTTTCTGCTGTTTCTTCCATATGCCGGTAATGGGCTGAAAACGTCTGTTTTGAAACTCTGCACAGAAAGTGTTTGCAGACTGCTGAATCCACACACGGGTTTAACTCTGGAAGTTGAGTGCACACATTGACAACCGTTCTGTTAGATAGCTGCGTTTTGGATTTAGAATCAGATATTTCCCTGGGCTTTCTGCTGTTTCTTCCATATGCCGGTATTGGGTTGAAAACGCCTGTTTTGAAACTCTGCACAGAAAGTGTTTGCAGACTGCTGAATCCACACACGGGTTTAACTCTGGAAGTTGAGTGCACACATTGACAACCGTTCTGTTAGATAGCTGCTTTTTGGATTTAGAAGCAGATATTTCCCTGTGCTTTCTGCTGTTTCTTCCATATGCCGGTAATGGGCTGAAAACGTCTGTTTTGAAACTCTGCACAGAAAGTGTTTGCAGACTGCTGAATCCACACACGGGTTTAACTCTGGAAGTTGAGTGCACACATTGACAACCGTTCTGTTAGATAGCTGCGTTTTGGATTTAGAATCAGATATTTCCCTGGTCTTTCTGCTGTTTCTTCCATATGCCGGTATTGGGCTGAAAACGCCTGTTTTGAAACTCTGCACAGAAAGTGTTTGCAGACTGCTGAATCCACACACGGGTTTAACTCTGGAAGTTGAGTGCACACATTGACAACCGTTCTGTTAGATAGCTGCGTTTTGGATTTAGAATCAGATATTTCCCTGGGCTTTCTGCTGTTTCTTCCATATGCCGGTATTGGGCTGAAAACGCCTGTTTTGAAACTCTGCACAAAAAGTGTTTGCAGACTGCTGAATCCACACACGGGTTTAACTCTGGAAGTTGAGTGCACACATTGACAACCGTTCTGTTAGATAGCTGCGTTTTGGATTTAGAAGCAGATATTTCCCTGGGCTTTCTGCTGTTTCTTCCATATGCCGGTATTGGGCTGAAAACGCCTGTTTTGAAACTCTGCACAAAAAGTGTTTGCAGACTGCTGAATCCACACACGGGTTTAACTCTGGAAGTTGAGTGCACACATTGACAACCGTTCTGTTAGATAGCTGCGTTTTGGATTTAGAAGCAGATATTTCCCTGGGCTTTCTGCTGTTTCTTCCATATGCCGGTATTGGGCTGAAAACGCCTGTTTTGAAACTCTGCACAGAAAGTGTTTGCAGACTGCTGAATCCACACACGGGTTTAACTCTGGAAGTTGAGTGCACACATTGACAACCGTTCTGTTAGATAGCTGCGTTTTGGATTTAGAAGCAGATATTTCCCTGGGCTTTCTGCTGTTTCTTCCATATGCCGGTATTGGGCTGAAAACGCCTGTTTTGAAACTCTGCACAGAAAGTGTTTACAGACTGCTGAATGCACACACGGGTTTAACTCTGGAAGTTGAGTGCACACATTGACATCCGTTCTGTTAGATAGCTGCGTTTTGGATTTAGAAGCAGATATTTCCCTGTGCTTTCTGCTGTTTCTTCCATATGCCGGTATTGGGCTGAAAACGCCTGTTTTGAAACTGTGCACGGAAAGTGTTTGCAGACTGCTGAATCCACACACGGGTTTAACTCTGGAAGTTGAGTGCACACATTGACAACCGTTCTGTTAGATAGCTGCGTTTTGGATTTAGAAGCAGATATTTCCCTGGGCTTTCTGCTGTTTCTTCCATATGCCGGTAACGGGCTGAAAACGTCTGTTTTGAAACTCTGCACAGAAAGTGTTTGCAGACTGCTGAATCCACACACGGGTTTAACTCTGGAAGTTGAGTGCACACATTGACAACCGTTCTGTTAGATAGCTGCGTTTTGGATTTAGAATCAGATATTTCCCTGGGCTTTCTGCTGTTTCTTCCATATGCCGGTATTGGGCTGAAAACGCCTGTTTTGAAACTCTGCACAAAAAGTGTTTGCAGACTGCTGAATCCACACACGGGTTTAACTCTGGAAGTTGAGTGCACACATTGACAACCGTTCTGTTAGATAGCTGCGTTTTGGATTTAGAAGCAGATATTTCCCTGGGCTTTCTGCTGTTTCTTCCATATGCCGGTATTGGGCTGAAAACGCCTGTTTTGAAACTCTGCACAGAAAGTGTTTGCAGACTGCTGAATCCACACACGGGTTTAACTCTGGAAGTTGAGTGCACACATTGACAACCGTTCTGTTAGATAGCTGCGTTTTGGATTTAGAAGCAGATATTTCCCTGGGCTTTCTGCTGTTTCTTCCATATGCCGGTATTGGGCTGAAAACGCCTGTTTTGAAACTCTGCACAGAAAGTGTTTACAGACTGCTGAATGCACACACGGGTTTAACTCTGGAAGTTGAGTGCACACATTGACAACCGTTCTGTTAGATAGCTGCGTTTTGGATTTAGAAGCAGATATTTCCCTGTGCTTTCTGCTGTTTCTTCCATATGCCGGTATTGGGCTGAAAACGCCTGTTTTGAAACTGTGCACGGAAAGTGTTTGCAGACTGCTGAATCCACACACGGGTTTAACTCTGGAAGTTGAGTGCACACATTGACAACCGTTCTGTTAGATAGCTGCGTTTTCGATTTAGAAGCAGATATTTCCCTGTGCTTTCTGCTGTTTCTTCCATATGCCGGTAATGGGCTGAAAACGTCTGTTTTGAAACTCTGCACAGAAAGTGTTTGCAGACTGCTGAATCCACACACGGGTTTAACTCTGGAAGTTGAGTGCACACATTGACAACCGTTCTGTTAGATAGCTGCGTTTTGGATTTAGAATCAGATATTTCCCTGGGCTTTCTGCTGTTTCTTCCATATGCCGGTATTGGGTTGAAAACGCCTGTTTTGAAACTCTGCACAGAAAGTGTTTGCAGACTGCTGAATCCACACACGGGTTTAACTCTGGAAGTTGAGTGCACACATTGACAACCGTTCTGTTAGATAGCTGCTTTTTGGATTTAGAAGCAGATATTTCCCTGTGCTTTCTGCTGTTTCTTCCATATGCCGGTAATGGGCTGAAAACGTCTGTTTTGAAACTCTGCACAGAAAGTGTTTGCAGACTGCTGAATCCACACACGGGTTTAACTCTGGAAGTTGAGTGCACACATTGACAACCGTTCTGTTAGATAGCTGCGTTTTGGATTTAGAATCAGATATTTCCCTGGGCTTTCTGCTGTTTCTTCCATATGCCGGTATTGGGCTGAAAACGCCTGTTTTGAAACTCTGCACAGAAAGTGTTTGCAGACTGCTGAATCCACACACGGGCTTAACTCTGGAAGTTGAGTGCACACATTGACAACCGTTCTGTTAGATAGCTGCGTTTTGGATTTAGAATCAGATATTTCCCTGGGCTTTCTGCTGTTTCTTCCATATGCCGGTATTGGGCTGAAAACGCCTGTTTTGAAACTCTGCACAAAAAGTGTTTGCAGACTGCTGAATCCACACACGGGTTTAACTCTGGAAGTTGAGTGCACACATTGACAACCGTTCTGTTAGATAGCTGCGTTTTGGATTTAGAAGCAGATATTTCCCTGGGCTTTCTGCTGTTTCTTCCATATGCCGGTATTGGGCTGAAAACGCCTGTTTTGAAACTCTGCACAGAAAGTGTTTGCAGACTGCTGAATCCACACACGGGTTTAACTCTGGAAGTTGAGTGCACACATTGACAACCGTTCTGTTAGATAGCTGCGTTTTGGATTTAGAAGCAGATATTTCCCTGGGCTTTCTGCTGTTTCTTCCATATGCCGGTATTGGGCTGAAAACGCCTGTTTTGAAACTCTGCACAGAAAGTGTTTACAGACTGCTGAATGCACACACGGGTTTAACTCTGGAAGTTGAGTGCACACATTGACAACCGTTCTGTTAGATAGCTGCGTTTTGGATTTAGAAGCAGATATTTCCCTGTGCTTTCTGCTGTTTCTTCCATATGCCGGTATTGGGCTGAAAACGCCTGTTTTGAAACTGTGCACGGAAAGTGTTTGCAGACTGCTGAATCCACACACGGGTTTAACTCTGGAAGTTGAGTGCACACATTGACAACCGTTCTGTTAGATAGCTGCGTTTTCGATTTAGAAGCAGATATTTCCCTGTGCTTTCTGCTGTTTCTTCCATATGCCGGTAATGGGCTGAAAACGTCTGTTTTGAAACTCTGCACAGAAAGTGTTTGCAGACTGCTGAATCCACACACGGGTTTAACTCTGGAAGTTGAGTGCACACATTGACAACCATTCTGTTAGATAGCTGCGTTTTGGATTTAGAATCAGATATTTCCCTGGGCTTTCTGCTGTTTCTTCCATATGCCGGTATTGGGTTGAAAACGCCTGTTTTGAAACTCTGCACAGAAAGTGTTTGCAGACTGCTGAATCCACACACGGGTTTAACTCTGGAAGTTGAGTGCACACATTGACAACCGTTCTGTTAGATAGCTGCTTTTTGGATTTAGAAGCAGATATTTCCCTGTGCTTTCTGCTGTTTCTTCCATATGCCGGTAATGGGCTGAAAACGTCTGTTTTGAAACTCTGCACAGAAAGTGTTTGCAGACTGCTGAATCCACACACGGGTTTAACTCTGGAAGTTGAGTGCACACATTGACAACCGTTCTGTTAGATAGCTGCGTTTTGGATTTAGAAGCAGATATTTCCCTGGGCTTTCTGCTGTTTCTTCCATATGCCGGTATTGGGCTGAAAACGCCTGTTTTGAAACTCTGCACAAAAAGTGTTTGCAGACTGCTGAATCCACACACGGGTTTAACTCTGGAAGTTGAGTGCACACATTGACAACCGTTCTGTTAGATAGCTGCGTTTTGGATTTAGAAGCAGATATTTCCCTGGGCTTTCTGCTGTTTCTTCCATATGCCGGTATTGGGCTGAAAACGCCTGTTTTGAAACTCTGCACAGAAAGTGTTTGCAGACTGCTGAATCCACACACGGGTTTAACTCTGGAAGTTGAGTGCACACATTGACAACCGTTCTGTTAGATAGCTGCGTTTTGGATTTAGAAGCAGATATTTCCCTGGGCTTTCTGCTGTTTCTTCCATATGCCGGTAACGGGCTGAAAACGTCTGTTTTGAAACTCTGCACAGAAAGTGTTTGCAGACTGCTGAATCCACACACGGGTTTAACTCTGGAAGTTGAGTGCACACATTGACAACCGTTCTGTTAGAGAGCTGCGTTTTGGATTTAGAATCAGATATTTCCCTGGGCTTTCTGCTGTTTCTTCCATATGCCGGTATTGGGCTGAAAACGCCTGTTTTGAAACTCTGCACAGAAAGTGTTTGCAGACTGCTGAATCCACACACGGGTTTAACTCTGGAAGTTGAGTGCACACATTGACAACCGTTCTGTTAGATAGCTGCGTTTTGGATTTAGAAGCAGATATTTCCCTGGGCTTTCTGCTGTTTCTTCCATATGCCGGTATTGGGCTGAAAACGCCTGTTTTGAAACTCTGCACAGAAAGTGTTTGCAGACTGCTGAATCCACACACGGGTTTAACTCTGGAAGTTGAGTGCACGCATTGACAACCGTTCTGTTAGATAGCTGCGTTTTGGATTTAGAAGCAGATATTTCCCTGGGCTTTCTGCTGTTTCTTCCATATGCCGGTATTGGGCTGAAAACGCCTGTTTTGAAACTCTGCATGGAAAGTGTTTGCAGACTGCTGAATCCACACACGGGTTTAACTCTGGAAGTTGAGTGCACACATTGACAACCGTTCTGTTAGATAGCTGCGTTTTCGATTTAGAAGCAGATATTTCCCTGTGCTTTCTGCTGTTTCTTCCATATGCCGGTAATGGGCTGAAAACGTCTGTTTTGAAACTCTGCACAGAAAGTGTTTGCAGAATGCTGAATCCACACACGGGTTTAACTCTGGAAGTTGAGTGCACACATTGACAACCGTTCTGTTAGATAGCTGCGTTTTGGATTTAGAATCAGATATTTCCCTGGGCTTTCTGCTGTTTCTTCCATATGCCGGTATTGGGTTGAAAACGCCTGTTTTGAAACTCTGCACAGAAAGTGTTTGCAGACTGCTGAATCCACACACGGGTTTAACTCTGGAAGTTGAGTGCACACATTGACAACCGTTCTGTTAGATAGCTGCGTTTTGGATTTAGAAGCAGATATTTCCCTTTGCTTTCTGCTGTTTCTTCCATATGCCGGTAATGGGCTGAAAACGTCTGTTTTGAAACTCTGCACAGAAAGTGTTTGCAGACTGCTGAATCCACACACGGGTTTAACTCTGGAAGTTGAGTGCACACATTGACAACCGTTCTGTTAGATAGCTGCGTTTTGGATTTAGAATCAGATATTTCCCTGGTCTTTCTGCTGTTTCTTCCATATGCCGGTATTGGGCTGAAAACGCCTGTTTTGAAACTCTGCACAGAAAGTGTTTGCAGACTGCTGAATCCACACACGGGTTTAACTCTGGAAGTTGAGTGCACACATTGACAACCGTTCTGTTAGATAGCTGCGTTTTGGATTTAGAAGCAGATATTTCCCTGTGCTTTCTGCTGTTTCTTCCATATGCCGGTATTGGGCTGAAAACGTCTGTTTTGAAACTCTGCACAGAAAGTGTTTGCAGACTGCTGAATCCACACACGGGTTTAACTCTGGAAGTTGAGTGCACACATTGACAACCGTTCTGTTAGATAGCTGCGTTTTGGATTTAGAAGCAGATATTTCCCTGTGCTTTCTGCTGTTTCTTCCATATGCCGGTATTGGGCTGAAAACGCCTGTTTTGAAACTCTGCACAGAAAGTGTTTGCAGACTGCTGAATCCACACACGGGTTTAACTCTGGAAGTTGAGTGCTCACATTGACAACCGTTCTGTTAGATAGCTGCGTTTTGGATTTAGAATCAGATATTTCCCTGGGCTTTCTGCTGTTTCTTCCATATGCCGGTATTGGGCTGAAAACGCCTGTTTTGAAACTCTGCACAGAAAGTGTTTGCATACTGCTGAATCGACACACGGGTTTAACTCTGGAAGTTGAGTGCACACATTGACAACCGTTCTGTTAGATAGCTGCGTTTTGGATTTAGAAGCAGATATTTCCCTGTGCTTTCTGCTATTTCTTCCATATGCCGGTAATGGGCTGAAAACGTCTGTTTTGAAACTCTGTACAGAAAGTGTTTGCAGACTGCTGAATCCACACACGGGTTTAACTCTGGAAGTTGAGTGCACACATTGACAACCGTTCTGTTAGATAGCTGCGTTTTGGATTTAGAAGCAGATATTTCCCTGTGCTTTCTGCTGTTTCTTCCATATGCCGGTATTGGGCTGAAAACGCCTGCTTAGAAACTCTGCACAGAAAGTGTTTGCAGACTGCTGAATCCACACACGGGTTTAACTCTGGAAGTTGAGTGAACACATTGACAACCGTTCTGTTAGATAGCTGCGTTTTGGATTTAGAAGCAGATATTTCCCTGGGCTTTCTGCTGTTTCTTCCATATGCCGGTAATGGGCTGAAAACGTCTGTTTTGAAACTCTGCACAGAAAGTGTTTGCAGACTGCTGAATCCACACACGGGTTTAACTCTGGAAGTTGAGTGCACACATTGACAACCGTTCTGTTAGATAGCTGCGTTTTGGATTTAGAAGCAGATATTTCCCTGGGCTTTCTGCTGTTTCTTCCATATGCCGGTATTGGGCTGAAAACGCCTGTTTTGAAACTCTGCACAGAAAGTGTTTGCAGACTGCTGAATCCACACACGGGTTTAACTCTGGAAGTTGAGTGCACACATTGACAACCGTTCTGTTAGATAGCTGAGTTTTGGATTTAGAAGCAGATATTTCCCTGGGCTTTCTGCTGTTTCTTCCATATGCTGGTAACGGGCTGAAAACGTCTGTTTTGAAACTCTGCACAGAAAGTGTTTGCAGACTGCTGAATCCACACACGGGTTTAACTCTGGAAGTTGAGTGCACACATTGACAACCGTTCTGTTAGATAGCTGCGTTTTGGATTTAGAATCAGATATTTACCTGGGCTTTCTGCTGTTTCTTCCATAGGCCGGTATTGGCCTGAAAACGCCTGTTTTGAAACTCTGCACAGAAAGTGTTTGCAGACTGCTGAATCCACACACGGGTTTAACTCTGGAAGTTGAGTGCACACATTGACAACCGTTCTGTTAGATAGCTGCGTTTTGGATTTAGAAGCAGATATTTCCCTGGGCTTTCTGCTGTTTCTTCCATATGCCGGTATTGGGCTGAAAACGCCTGTTTTGAAACTCTGCACAGAAAGTGTTTGCAGACTGCTGAATCCACACACGGGTTTAACTCTG
Organism: Aotus nancymaae; assembly: GCF_030222135.1. Lineage (NCBI taxonomy): Eukaryota > Metazoa > Chordata > Mammalia > Primates > Aotidae > Aotus > Aotus nancymaae. The sequence goes on along the minus strand of NW_026988455.1, from coordinate 45,373,543 downwards.
GAAGTTGAGTGCTCGCATTGACAACCGTTCTGTTAGATAGCTGCGTTTTGGATTTAGAAGCAGATATTTCCCTGGGCTTTCTGCTGTTTCTTCCATATGCCGGTATTGGGCTGAAAACGCCTGTTTTGAAACTCTGCACAGAAAGTGTTTGCAGACTGCTGAATCCACACACGGGTTTAACTCTGGAAGTTGAGTGCACACATTGACAACCGTTCTGTTAGATAGCTGCGTTTTGGATTTAGAAGCAGATATTTCCCTGTGCTTTCTGCTGTTTCTTCCATATGCCGGTAACGGGCTGAAAACGTCTGTTTTGAAACTCTGCACAGAAAGTGTTTGCAGACTGCTGAATCCACACACGGGTTTAACTCTGGAAGTTGAGTGCACACATTGACAACCGTTCTGTTAGTTGGCTGTGTTTTGGATTTAGAAGCAGATATTTCCCTGGGCTTTCTGCTGTTTCTTCCATATGCCGGTATTGGGCTGAAAACGCCTGTTTTGAAACTCTGCACAGAAAGTGTTTGCAGACTGCTGAATCCACACACGGGTTTAACTCTGGAAGTTGAGTGCACACATTGACAACCGTTCTGTTAGATAGCTGCATTTTGGATTTAGAAGCAGATATTTCCCTGGGCTTTCTGCTGTTTCTTCCATATGCCGGTATTGGGCTGAAAACGCCTGTTTTGAAACTCTGCACAGAAAGTGTTTGCAGACTGCTGAATCCACACACGGGATTAACTCTGGAAGTTGAGTGCACACATTGACAACCGTTCTGTTAGATAGCTGCGTTTTGGATTTAGAATCAGATATTTCCCTGTGCTTTCTGCTGTTTCTTCCATATGCCGGTATTGGGCTGAAAACGTCTGTTTTGGGCCTCTGCAGAGAAAGTGTTTGCAGACTGCTGAATCCACACACGGGTTTAACTCTGGAAGTTGAGTGCACACATTGACAACCGTTCTGTTAGATAGCTGCGTTTTGGATTTAGAAGCAGATATTTCCCTGGGCTTTCTGCTGTTTCTTCCATATGCCGGTATTGGGCTGAAAACGCCTGTTTTGAAACTCTGCACAGAAAGTGTTTGCAGACTGCCGAATCCACACACGGGTTTACCTCTGGAAGTTGAGTGCACACATTGACAACCGTTCTGTTAGATAGCTGCGTTTTGGATTTAGAAGCAGATATTTCCCTGTACTTTCTGCTGTTTCTTCCATGTGCCGGTAATGGGCTGAAAACGTCTGTTTTGAAACTCTGCACAGAAAGTGTTTGCAGACTGCTGAATCCACACACGGGTTTAACTCTGGAAGTTGAATGCACACATTGACAACCGTTCTGTTAGATAGCTGCGTTTTGGATTTAGAAGCAGATATTTCCCTGGGCTTTCTGCTGTTTCTTCCATATGCCGGTATTGGGCTGAAAATGCCTGTTTTGAAACTCTGCACAGAAAGTGTTTGCAGACTGCTGAATCCACACACGGGTTTAACTCTGGAAGTTGAGTGCACACATTGACAACCGTTCTGTTAGATAGCTGCGTTTTGGATTTAGAAGCAGATATTTCCCTGGGCTTTCTGCTGTTTCTTCCATATGCCGGTATTGGGCTGAAAACGCCTGTTTTGAAACTCTGCACAGAAAGTGTTTGCAGACTGCTGAATCCACACACGGGTTTAACTCTGGAAGTTGAGTGCACACATTGACAACCGTTCTGTTAGATAGCTGCGTTTTGGATTTAGAAGCAGATATTTCCCTGTGCTTTCTGCTGTTTCTTCCATATGCCGGTATTGGGCTGAAAACGCCTGTTTTGAAACTCTGCACAGAAAGTGTTTGCAGACTGCTGAATCCACACACGGGTTTAACTCTGGAAGTTGAGTGCACACATTGACAACCGTTCTGTTAGATAGCTGCGTTTTGGATTTAGAAGCAGATATTTCCCTGGGCTTTCTGCTGTTTCTTCCATATGCCGGTATTGGGCTGAAAACGCCTGTTTTGAAACTCTGCACAGAAAGTGTTTGCAGACTGCTGAATCCACACACGGGTTTAACTCTGGAAGTTGAGTGCACACATTGACAACCGTTCTGTTAGATAGCTGCGTTTTGGATTTAGAAGCAGATATTTCCCTGTGCTTTCTGCTGTTTCTTCCATATGCCGGTAACGGGCTGAAAACGTCTGTTTTGAAACTCTGCACAGAAAGTGTTTGCAGACTGCTGAATCCACACACGGGTCTAACTCTGGAAGTTGAGTGCACACATTGACAACCGTTCTGTTAGTTGGCTGTGTTTTGGATTTAGAAGCAGATATTTCCCTGGGCTTTCTGCTGTTTCTTCCATATGCCGGTATTGGGCTGAAAACGCCTGTTTTGAAACTCTGCACAGAAAGTGTTTGCAGACTGCTGAATCCACACACGGGTTTAACTCTGGAAGTTGAGTGCACACATTGACAACCGTTCTGTTAGATAGCTGCGTTTTGGATTTAGAAGCAGATATTTCCCTGGGCTTTCTGCTGTTTCTTCCATATGCCGGTATTGGGCTGAAAACGCCTGTTTTGAAACTCTGCACAGAAAGTGTTTGCAGACTGCTGAATCCACACACGGGATTAACTCTGGAAGTTGAGTGCACACATTGACAACCGTTCTGTTAGATAGCTGCGTTTTGGATTTAGAATCAGATATTTCCCTGTGCTTTCTGCTGTTTCTTCCATATGCCGGTATTGGGCTGAAAACGTCTGTTTTGGGCCTCTGCAGAGAAAGTGTTTGCAGACTGCTGAATCCACACACGGGTTTAACTCTGGAAGTTGAGTGCACACATTGACAACCGTTCTGTTAGATAGCTGCGTTTTGGATTTAGAAGCAGATATTTCCCTGGGCTTTCTGCTGTTTCTTCCATATGCCGGTATTGGGCTGAAAACGCCTGTTTTGAAACTCTGCACAGAAAGTGTTTGCAGACTGCTGAATCCACACACGGGTTTACCTCTGGAAGTTGAGTGCACACATTGACAACCGTTCTGTTAGATAGCTGCGTTTTGGATTTAGAAGCAGATATTTCCCTGTGCTTTCTGCTGTTTCTTCCATGTGCCGGTAATGGGCTGAAAACGTCTGTTTTGAAACTCTGCACAGAAAGTGTTTGCAGACTGCTGAATCCACACACGGGTTTAACTCTGGAAGTTGAATGCACACATTGACAACCGTTCTGTTAGATAGCTGCGTTTTGGATTTAGAAGCAGATATTTCCCTGGGCTTTCTGCTGTTTCTTCCATATGCCGGTATTGGGCTGAAAATGCCTGTTTTGAAACTCTGCACAGAAAGTGTTTGCAGACTGCTGAATCCACACACGGGTTTAACTCTGGAAGTTGAGTGCACACATTGACAACCGTTCTGTTAGATAGCTGCGTTTTGGAATTAGAAGCAGATATTTCCCTGGGCTTTCTGCTGTTTCTTCCATATGCCGGTATTGGGCTGAAAACGCCTGTTTTGAAACTCTGCACAGAAAGTGTTTGCAGACTGCTGAATCCACACACGGGTTTAACTCTGGAAGTTGAGTGCACACATTGACAACCGTTCTGTTAGATAGCTGCGTTTTGGATTTAGAAGCAGATATTTCCCTGTGCTTTCTGCTGTTTCTTCCATATGCCGGTATTGGGCTGAAAACGCCTGTTTTGAAACTCTGCACAGAAAGTGTTTGCAGACTGCTGAATCCACACACGGGTTTAACTCTGGAAGTTGAGTGCACACATTGACAACCGTTCTGTTAGATAGCTGCGTTTTGGATTTAGAAGCAGATATTTCCCTGGGCTTTCTGCTGTTTCTTCCATATGCCGGTATTGGGCTGAAAACGCCTGTTTTGAAACTCTGCACAGAAAGTGTTTGCAGACTGCTGAATCCACACACGGGTTTAACTCTGGAAGTTGAGTGCACACATTGACAACCGTTCTGTTAGATAGCTGCGTTTTGGATTTAGAAGCAGATATTTCCCTGGGCTTTCTGCTGTTTCTTCCATATGCCGGTAATGGGTTGAAAACGTCTGTTATGAAACTCTGCACAGAAAGTGTTTGCAGACTTCTGAATCCACACACGGGTTTAACTCTGGAAGTTGAGTGCACACATTGACAACCGTTCTGTTAGATAGCTGCGTTTTGGATTTAGAAGCAGATATTTCCCTGTGCTTTCTGCTGTTTCTTCCATATGCCGGTATTGGGCTGAAAACGCCTGTTTTGAAACTCTGCACGGAAAGTGTTTGCAGACTGCTGAATCCACACACGGGTTTAACTCTGGAAGCTGAGTGAACACATTGACAACCGTTCTGTTAGATAGCTGCTTTTTGGATTTAGAAGCAGATATTTCCCTGTGCTTTCTGCTGTTTCTTCCATATGCCGGTAATTGGCTGAAAACGTCTGTTTTGAAACTCTGCACAGAAAGTGTTTGCAGACTGCTGAATCCACACACGGGTTTAACTCTGGAAGTTGAGTGCACACATTGACAACCGTTCTGTTAGATAGCTGCGTTTTGGATTTAGAAGCAGATATTTCCCTGTGCTTTCTGCTGTTTCTTCCATATGCCGGTATTGGGCTGAAAACGCCTGTTTTGAAACTCTGCACAGAAAGTGTTTGCAGACTGCTGAATCCACACACGGGTTTAACTCTGGAAGTTGAGTGCTCACATTGACAACCGTTCTGTTAGATAGCTGCGTTTTGGATTTAGAAGCAGATATTTCCCTGGGCTTTCTGCTGTTTCTTCCATATGCCGGTAATTGGCTGAAAACGTCTGTTTTGAAACTCTGCACAGAAAGTGTTTGCAGACTGCTGAATCCACACACGGGTTTAGCTCTGGAAGTTGAGTGCACACATTGACAACCGTTCTGTTAGATAGCTGCGTTTTGGATTTAGAAGCAGATATTTCCCTGGGCTTTCTGCTGTTTCTTCCATATGCCGGTATTGGGCTGAAAACGCCTGTTTTGAAACTCTGCACAGAAAGTGTTTGCAGACTGCTGAATCCACACACGGGTTTAACTCTGGAAGTTGAGTGCACACATTGACAACCGTTCTGTTAGATAGCTGCGTTTTGGATTTAGAAGCAGATATTTCCCTGGGCTTTCTGCTGTTTCTTCCATATGCCGGTAACGGGCTGAAAACGTCTGTTTTGAAACTCTGCACAGAAAGTGTTTGCAGACTGCTGAATCCACACACGGGTTTAACTCTGGAAGTTGAGTGCACACATTGACAACCGTTCTGTTAGATAGCTGCGTTTTGGATTTAGAAGCAGATATTTCCCTGGGCTTTCTGCTGTTTCTTCCATATGCCGGTATTGGGCTGAAAACGCCTGTTTTGAAACTCTGCACAGAAAGTGTTTGCAGACTGCTGAATCCACACACGGGTTTAACTCTGGAAGTTGAGTGCACACATTGACAACCGTTCTGTTAGATAGCTGCGTTTTGGATTTAGAAGCAGATATTTCCCTGGGCTTTCTGCTGTTTCTTCCATATGCCGGTATTGGGCTGAAAACGCCTGTTTTGAAACTCTGCACAGAAAGTGTTTGCAGACTGCTGAATCCACACACGGGTTTAACTCTGGAAGTTGAGTGCACGCATTGACAACCGTTCTGTTAGATAGCTGCGTTTTGGATTTAGAAGCAGATATTTCCCTGGGCTTTCTGCTGTTTCTTCCATATGCCGGTATTGGGCTGAAAACGCCTGTTTTGAAACTCTGCATGGAAAGTGTTTGCAGACTGCTGAATCCACACACGGGTTTAACTCTGGAAGTTGAGTGCACACATTGACAACCGTTCTGTTAGATAGCTGCGTTTTGGATTTAGAAGCAGATATTTCCCTGGGCTTTCTGCTGTTTCTTCCATATGCCGGTAATGGGCTGAAAACTTCTGTTTTGAAACTCTGCACAGAAAGTGTTTGCAGACTGCTGAATCCACACACGGGTTTAACTCTGGAAGTTGAGTGCACACATTGACAACCGTTCTGTTAGATAGCTGCGTTTTGGATTTAGAAGCAGATATTTCCCTGGGCTTTCTGGTGTTTCTTCCATATGCCGGTATTGGGCTGAAAACGCCTGTTTTGAAACTCTGCACAGAAAGCGTTTGCAGACTGCTGAATCCACACACGGGTTTAACTCTGGAAGTTGAGTGCACACATTGACAACCGTTCTGTTAGATAGCTGCGTTTTGGATTTAGAAGCAGATATTTCCCTGTGCTTTCTGCTGTTTCTTCCATATGCCGGTAATGGGCTGAAAACTTCTGTTTTGAAACTCTGCACAGAAAGTGTTTGCAGACTGCTGAATCCACACACGGGTTTAACTCTGGAAGTTGAGTGCACACATTGACAACCGTTCTGTTAGATAGCTGCATTTTGGATTTAGAAGCAGATATTTCCCTGGGCTTTCTGCTGTTTCTTCCATATGCCGGTATTGGGCTGAAAACGCCTGTTTTGAAACTCTGCACAGAAAGTGTTTGCAGACTGCTGAATCCACACACGGGTTTAACTCTGGAAGTTGAGTGCACACATTGACAACCGTTCTGTTAGATAGCTGCGTTATGGATTTAGAAGCAGATATTTCCCTGTGCTTTCTGCTGTTTCTTCCATATGCTGGTAACGGGCTGAAAACGTCTGTTTTGAAACTCTGCACAGAAAGTGTTTGCAGACTGCTGAATCCACACACGGGTTTAACTCTGGAAGTTGAGTGCACACATTGACAACCGTTCTGTTAGATAGCTGTGTTTTGGATTTAGAAGCAGATATTTCCCTGGGCTTTCTGCTGTTTCTTCCATATGCTGGTATTGGGCTGAAAACGCCTGTTTTGAAACTCTGCACAGAAAGTGTTTGCAGACTGCTGAATCCACACACGGGATTAACTCTGGAAGTTGAGTGCACACATTGACAACCGTTCTGTTAGATAGCTGCGTTTTGGATTTAGAAGCAGATATTTCCCTGGGCTTTCTGCTGTTTCTTCCATATGCCGGTATTGGGCTGAAAACGTCTGTTTTGAAACTCTGCACAGAAAGTGTTTGCAGACTGCTGAATCCACACACGGGTTTAACTCTGGAAGTTGAGTGCACACATTGACAACCGTTCTGTTAGATAGCTGCGTTTTGGATTTAGAATCAGATATTTCCCTGGGCTTTCTGCTGTTTCTTCCATATGCCGGTATTGGGCTGAAAACGCCTGTTTTGAAACTCTGCACAAAAAGTGTTTGCAGACTGCTGAATCCACACACGGGTTTAACTCTGGAAGTTGAGTGCACACATTGACAACCGTTCTGTTAGATAGCTGCGTTTTGGATTTAGAAGCAGATATTTCCCTGGGCTTTCTGCTGTTTCTTCCATATGCCGGTATTGGGCTGAAAACGCCTGTTTTGAAACTCTGCACAGAAAGTGTTTGCAGACTGCTGAATCCACACACGGGTTTAACTCTGGAAGTTGAGTGCACACATTGACAACCGTTCTGTTAGATAGCTGCGTTTTGGATTTAGAAGCAGATATTTCCCTGGGCTTTCTGCTGTTTCTTCCATATGCCGGTAACGGGCTGAAAACGTCTGTTTTGAAACTCTGCACAGAAAGTGTTTGCAGACTGCTGAATCCACACACGGGTTTAACTCTGGAAGTTGAGTGCACACATTGACAACCGTTCTGTTAGAGAGCTGCGTTTTGGATTTAGAATCAGATATTTCCCTGGGCTTTCTGCTGTTTCTTCCATATGCCGGTATTGGGCTGAAAACGCCTGTTTTGAAACTCTGCACAGAAAGTGTTTGCAGACTGCTGAATCCACACACGGGTTTAACTCTGGAAGTTGAGTGTCACACATTGACAACCGTTCTGTTAGATAGCTGCGTTTTGGATTTAGAAGCAGATATTTCCCTGGGCTTTCTGCTGTTTCTTCCATATGCCGGTATTGGGCTGAAAACGCCTGTTTTGAAACTCTGCACAGAAAGTGTTTGCAGACTGCTGAATCCACACACGGGTTTAACTCTGGAAGTTGAGTGCACGCATTGACAACCGTTCTGTTAGATAGCTGCGTTTTGGATTTAGAAGCAGATATTTCCCTGTGCTTTCTGCTGTTTCTTCCATATGCCGGTATTGGGCTGAAAACGCCTGTTTTGTAACTCTGCATGGAAAGTGTTTGCAGACTGCTGAATCCACACACGGGTTTAACTCTGGAAGTTGAGTGCACACATTGACAACCGTTCTGTTAGATAGCTGCGTTTTCGATTTAGAAGCAGATATTTCCCTGTGCTTTCTGCTGTTTCTTCCATATGCCGGTAATGGGCTGAAAACGTCTGTTTTGAAACTCTGCACAGAAAGTGTTTGCAGACTGCTGAATCCACACACGGGTTTAACTCTGGAAGTTGAGTGCACACATTGACAACCGTTCTGTTAGATAGCTGCGTTTTGGATTTAGAATCAGATATTTCCCTGGGCTTTCTGCTGTTTCTTCCATATGCCGGTATTGGGTTGAAAACGCCTGTTTTGAAACTCTGCACAGAAAGTGTTTGCAGACTGCTGAATCCACACACGGGTTTAACTCTGGAAGTTGAGTGCACACATTGACAACCGTTCTGTTAGATAGCTGCGTTTTGGATTTAGAAGCAGATATTTCCCTTTGCTTTCTGCTGTTTCTTCCATATGCCGGTAATGGGCTGAAAACGTCTGTTTTGAAACTCTGCACAGAAAGTGTTTGCAGACTGCTGAATCCACACACGGGTTTAACTCTGGAAGTTGAGTGCACACATTGACAACCGTTCTGTTAGATAGCTGCGTTTTGGATTTAGAATCAGATATTTCCCTGGGCTTTCTGCTGTTTCTTCCATATGCCGGTATTGGGCTGAAAACGCCTGTTTTGAAACTCTGCACAGAAAGTGTTTGCAGACTGCTGAATCCACACACGGGTTTAACTCTGGAAGTTGAGTGCACACATTGACAACCGTTCTGTTAGATAGCTGCGTTTTGGATTTAGAAGCAGATATTTCCCTGTGCTTTCTGCTGTTTCTTCCATATGCCGGTATTGGGCTGAAAACGTCTGTTTTGAAACTCTGCACAGAAAGTGTTTGCAGACTGCTGAATCCACACACGGGTTTAACTCTGGAAGTTGAGTGCACACATTGACAACCGTTCTGTTAGATAGCTGCGTTTTGGATTTAGAAGCAGATATTTCCCTGGGCTTTCTGCTGTTTCTTCCATATGCCGGTATTGGGCTGAAAACGCCTGTTTTGAAACTCTGCACAGAAAGTGTTTGCAGACTGCTGAATCCACACACGGGTTTAACTCTGGAAGTTGAGTGCACACATTGACAACCGTTCTGTTAGATAGCTGCGTTTTGGATTTAGAAGAAGATATTTCCCTGTGCTTTCTGCTGTTTCTTCCATATGCCGGTATTGGGCTGAAAACGCCTGTTTTGAAACTCTGCACAGAAAGTGTTTGCAGACTGCTGAATCCACACACGGGTTTAACTCTGGAAGTTGAGTGCTCACATTGACAACCGTTCTGTTAGATAGCTGCGTTTTGGATTTAGAAGCAGATATTTCCCTGGGCTTTCTGCTGTTTCTTCCATATGCCGGTATTGGGCTGAAAACGCCTGTTTTGAAACTCTGCACATAAAGTGTTTGCATACTGCTGAATCGACACACGGGTTTAACTCTGGAAGTTGAGTGCACACATTGACAACCGTTCTGTTAGATAGCTGCGTTTTGGATTTAGAAGCAGATATTTCCCTGTGCTTTCTGCTATTTCTTCCATATGCCGGTAATGGGCTGAAAACGTCTGTTTTGAAACTCTGCACAGAAAGTGTTTGCAGACTGCTGAATCCACACACGGGTTTAACTCTGGAAGTTGAGTGCACACATTGACAACCGTTCTGTTAGATAGCTGCGTTTTGGATTTAGAAGCAGATATTTCCCTGGGCTTTCTGCTGTTTCTTCCATAGGCCGGTAATGGGCTGAAAACGCCTGTTTTGAAACTCTGCACAGAAAGTGTTTGCAGACTGCTGAATCCACACACGGGTTTAACTCTGGAAGTTGAGTGCACACATTGACAACCGTTCTGTTAGATAGCTGCGTTTTGGATTTAGAAGCAGATATTTCCCTGGGCTTTCTGCTGTTTCTTCCATATGCCGGTATTGGGCTGAAAACGCCTGTTTTGAAACTCTGCACAGAAAGTGTTTGCAGACTGCTGAATCCACACACGGGTTTAACTCTGGAAGTTGAGTGCACACATTGACAACCGTTCTGTTAGATAGCTGCGTTTTGGATTTAGAATCAGATATTTACCTGGGCTTTCTGCTGTTTCTTCCATAGGCCGGTATTGGCCTGAAAACGCCTGTTTTGAAACTCTGCACAGAAAGTGTTTGCAGACTGCTGAATCCACACACGGGTTTAACTCTGGAAGTTGAGTGCACACATTGACAACCGTTCTGTTAGATAGCTGCGTTTTGGATTTAGTAGCAGATATTTCCCTGGGCTTTCTGCTGTTTCTTCCATATGCCGGTATTGGGCTGAAAACGCCTGTTTTGAAACTCTGCACAGAAAGTGTTTGCAGACTGCTGAATCCACACACGGGTTTAACTCTGGAAGTTGAGTGCACGCATTGACAACCGTTCTGTTAGATAGCTGCGTTTTGGATTTAGAAGCAGATATTTCCCTGGGCTTTCTGCTGTTTCTTCCATATGCCGGTATTGGGCTGAAAACGCCTGTTTTGAAACTCTGCACAGAAAGTGTTTGCAGACTGCTGAATCCACACACGGGTTTAACTCTGGAAGTTGAGTGCACACATTGACAACCGTTCTGTTAGATAGCTGCGTTTTGGATTTAGAAGCAGATATTTCCCTGTGCTTTCTGCTGTTTCTTCCATATGCCGGTAACGGGCTGAAAACGTCTGTTTTGAAACTCTGCACAGAAAGTGTTTGCAGACTGCTGAATCCACACACGGGTTTAACTCTGGAAGTTGAGTGCACACATTGACAACCGTTCTGTTAGTTGGCTGTGTTTTGGATTTAGAAGCAGATATTTCCCTGGGCTTTCTGCTGTTTCTTCCATATGCCGGTATTGGGCTGAAAACGCCTGTTTTGAAACTCTGCACAGAAAGTGTTTGCGGACTGCTGAATCCACACACGGGTTTAACTCTGGAAGTTGAGTGCACACATTGACAACCGTTCTGTTAGATAGCTGCGTTTTGGATTTAGAAGCAGATATTTCCCTGGGCTTTCTGCTGTTTCTTCCATATGCCGGTATTGGGCTGAAAACGCCTGTTTTGAAACTCTGCACAGAAAGTGTTTGCAGACTGCTGAATCCACACACGGGATTAACTCTGGAAGTTGAATGCACACATTGACAACCGTTCTGTTAGATAGCTGCGTTTTGGATTTAGAAGCAGATATTTCCCTGTGCTTTCTGCTGTTTCTTCCATATGCCGGTATTGGGCTGAAAATGCCTGTTTTGAAACTCTGCACAGAAAGTGTTTGCAGACTGCTGAATCCACACACGGGTTTAACTCTGGAAGTTGAGTGCACACATTGACAACCGTTCTGTTAGATAGCTGCGTTTTGGATTTAGAAGCAGATATTTCCCTGGGCTTTCTGCTGTTTCTTCCATATGCCGGTATTGGGCTGAAAACGCCTGTTTTGAAACTCTGCACAGAAAGTGTTTGCAGACTGCTGAATCCACACACGGGTTTAACTCTGGAAGTTGAGTGCACACATTGACAACCGTTCTGTTAGATAGCTGCGTTTTGGATTTAGAAGCAGATATTTCCCTGTGCTTTCTGCTGTTTCTTCCATATGCCGGTATTGGGCTGAAAACGCCTGTTTTGAAACTCTGCACAGAAAGTGTTTGCAGACTGCTGAATCCACACACGGGTTTAACTTTGGAAGTTGAGTGCACACATTGACAACCGTTCTGTTAGATAGCTGCGTTTTGGATTTAGAAGCAGATATTTCCCTGGGCTTTCTGCTGTTTCTTCCATATGCCGGTATTGGGCTGAAAACGCCTGTTTTGAAACTCTGCACAGAAAGTGTTTGCAGACTGCTGAATCCACACACGGGTTTAACTCTGGAAGTTGAGTGCACACATTGACAACCGTTCTGTTAGATAGCTGCGTTTTGGATTTAGAAGCAGATATTTCCCTGGGCTTTCTGCTGTTTCTTCCATATGCCGGTAATGGGCTGAAAACGTCTGTTATGAAACTCTGCACAGAAAGTGTTTGCAGACTTCTGAATCCACACACGGGTTTAACTCTGGAAGTTGAGTGCACACATTGACAACCGTTCTGTTAGATAGCTGCGTTTTGGATTTAGAAGCAGATATTTCCCTGTGCTTTCTGCTGTTTCTTCCATATGCCGGTATTGGGCTGAAAACGCCTGTTTTGAAACTCTGCACGGAAAGTGTTTGCAGACTGCTGAATCCACACACGGGTTTAACTCTGGAAGTTGAGTGAACACATTGACAACCGTTCTGTTAGATAGCTGCGTTTTGGATTTAGAATCAGATATTTACCTGGGCTTTCTGCTGTTTCTTCCATAGGCCGGTATTGGCCTGAAAACGCCTGTTTTGAAACTCTGCACAGAAAGTGTTTGCAGACTGCTGAATCCACACACGGGTTTAACTCTGGAAGTTGAGTGCACACATTGACAACCGTTCTGTTAGATAGCTGCGTTTTGGATTTAGAAGCAGATATTTCCCTGGGCTTTCTGCTGTTTCTTCCATATGCCGGTATTGGGCTGAAAACGCCTGTTTTGAAACTCTGCACAGAAAGTGTTTGCAGACTGCTGAATCCACACACGGGTTTAACTCTGGAAGTTGAGTGCACGCATTGACAACCGTTCTGTTAGATAGCTGCGTTTTGGATTTAGAAGCAGATATTTCCCTGGGCTTTCTGCTGTTTCTTCCATATGCCGGTATTGGGCTGAAAACGCCTGTTTTGAAACTCTGCACAGAAAGTGTTTGCAGACTGCTGAATCCACACACGGGTTTAACTCTGGAAGTTGAGTGCACACATTGACAACCGTTCTGTTAGATAGCTGCGTTTTGGATTTAGAAGCAGATATTTCCCTGTGCTTTCTGCTGTTTCTTCCATATGCCGGTAACGGGCTGAAAACGTCTGTTTTGAAACTCTGCACAGAAAGTGTTTGCAGACTGCTGAATCCACACACGGGTTTAACTCTGGAAGTTGAGTGCACACATTGACAACCATTCTGTTAGTTGGCTGTGTTTTGGATTTAGAAGCAGATATTTCCCTGGGCTTTCTGCTGTTTCTTCCATATGCCGGTATTGGGCTGAAAACGCCTGTTTTGAAACTCTGCACAGAAAGTGTTTGCAGACTGCTGAATCCACACACGGGTTTAACTCTGGAAGTTGAGTGCACACATTGACAACCGTTCTGTTAGATAGCTGCGTTTTGGATTTAGAAGCAGATATTTCCCTGGGCTTTCTGCTGTTTCTTCCATATGCAGGTATTGGGCTGAAAACGCCTGTTTTGAAACTCTGCACAGAAAGTGTTTGCAGACTGCTGAATCCACACACGGGATTAACTCTGGAAGTTGAGTGCACACATTGACAACCGTTCTGTTAGATAGCTGCGTTTTGGATTTAGAATCAGATATTTCCCTGTGCTTTCTGCTGTTTCTTCCATATGCCGGTATTGGGCTGAAAACGTCTGTTTTGGGCCTCTGCAGAGAAAGTGTTTGCAGACTGCTGAATCCACACACGGGTTTAACTCTGGAAGTTGAGTGCACACATTGACAACCGTTCTGTTACATAGCTGCGTTTTGGATTTAGAAGCAGATATTTCCCTGGGCTTTCTGCTGTTTCTTCCATATGCCGGTATTGGGCTGAAAACGCCTGTTTTGAAACTCTGCACAGAAAGTGTTTGCAGACTGCTGAATCCACACACGGGTTTACCTCTGGAAGTTGAGTGCACACATTCACAACCGTTCTGTTAGATAGCTGCGTTTTGGATTTAGAAGCAGATATTTCCCTGTGCTTTCTGCTGTTTCTTCCATGTGCCGGTAATGGGCTGAAAACGTCTGTTTTGAAACTCTGCACAGAAAGTGTTTGCAGACTGCTGAATCCACACACGGGTTTAACTCTGGAAGTTGAATGCACACATTGACAACCGTTCTGTTAGATAGCTGCGTTTTGGATTTAGAAGCAGATATTTCCCTGTGCTTTCTGCTGTTTCTTCCATATGCCGGTATTGGGCTGAAAATGCCTGTTTTGAAACTCTGCACAGAAAGTGTTTGCAGACTGCTGAATCCACACACGGGTTTAACTCTGGAAGTTGAGTGCACACATTGACAACCGTTCTGTTAGATAGCTGCGTTTTGGATTTAGAAGCAGATATTTCCCTGGGCTTTCTGCTGTTTCTTCCATATGCCGGTATTGGGCTGAAAACGCCTGTTTTGAAACTCTGCACAGAAAGTGTTTGCAGACTGCTGAATCCACACACGGGTTTAACTCTGGAAGTTGAGTGCACACATTGACAACCGTTCTGTTAGATAGCTGCGTTTTGGATTTAGAAGCAGATATTTCCCTGTGCTTTCTGCTGTTTCTTCCATATGCCGGTATTGGGCTGAAAACGCCTGTTTTGAAACTCTGCACAGAAAGTGTTTGCAGACTGCTGAATCCACACACGGGTTTAACTTTGGAAGTTGAGTGCACACATTGACAACCGTTCTGTTAGATAGCTGCGTTTTGGATTTAGAAGCAGATATTTCCCTGGGCTTTCTGCTGTTTCTTCCATATGCCGGTATTGGGCTGAAAACGCCTGTTTTGAAACTCTGCACAGAAAGTGTTTGCAGACTGCTGAATCCACACACGGGTTTAACTCTGGAAGTTGAGTGCACACATTGACAACCGTTCTGTTAGATAGCTGCGTTTTGGATTTAGAAGCAGATATTTCCCTGGGCTTTCTGCTGTTTCTTCCATATGCCGGTAATGGGCTGAAAACGTCTGTTATGAAACTCTGCACAGAAAGTGTTTGCAGACTTCTGAATCCACACACGGGTTTAACTCTGGAAGTTGAGTGCACACATTGACAACCGTTCTGTTAGATAGCTGCGTTTTGGATTTAGAAGCAGATATTTCCCTGTGCTTTCTGCTGTTTCTTCCATATGCCGGTATTGGGCTGAAAACGCCTGTTTTGAAACTCTGCACGGAAAGTGTTTGCAGACTGCTGAATCCACACACGGGTTTAACTCTGGAAGTTGAGTGAACACATTGACAACCGTTCTGTTAGATAGCTGCTTTTTGGATTTAGAAGCAGATATTTCCCTGTGCTTTCTGCTGTTTCTTCCATATGCCGGTAATGGGCTGAAAACGTCTGTTTTGAAACTCTGCACAGAAAGTGTTTGCAGGCTGCTGAATCCACACACGGGTTTAACTCTGGAAGTTGAGTGCACACATTGACAACCGTTCTGTTAGATAGCTGCGTTTTGGATTTAGAATCAGATATTTCCCTGGGCTTTCTGCTGTTTCTTCCATATGCCGGTATTGGGCTGAAAACGCCTGTTTTGAAACTCTGCACAGAAAGTGTTTGCAGACTGCTGAATCCACACACGGGTTTAACTCTGGAAGTTGAGTGCACACATTGACAACCGTTCTGTTAGATAGCTGCGTTTTGGATTTAGAAGCAGATATTTCCCTGTGCTTTCTGCTGTTTCTTCCATATGCCGGTATTGGGCTGAAAACGCCTGTTTTGAAACTCTGCACAGAAAGTGTTTGCAGACTGCTGAATCCACACACGGGTTTAACTCTGGAAGTTGAGTGCTCACATTGACAACCGTTCTGTTAGATAGCTGCGTTTTGGATTTAGAAGCAGATATTTCCCTGGGCTTTCTGCTGTTTCTTCCATATGCCGGTAATTGGCTGAAAACGTCTGTTTTGAAACTCTGCACAGAAAGTGTTTGCAGACTGCTGAATCCACACACGGGTTTAACTCTGGAAGTTGAGTGCACACATTGACAACCATTCTGTTAGTTGGCTGTGTTTTGGATTTAGAAGCAGATATTTCCCTGGGCTTTCTGCTGTTTCTTCCATATGCCGGTATTGGGCTGAAAACGCCTGTTTTGAAACTCTGCACAGAAAGTGTTTGCAGACTGCTGAATCCACACACGGGTTTAACTCTGGAAGTTGAGTGCACACATTGACAACCGTTCTGTTAGATAGCTGCGTTTTGGATTTAGAAGCAGATATTTCCCTGGGCTTTCTGCTGTTTCTTCCATATGCAGGTATTGGGCTGAAAACGCCTGTTTTGAAACTCTGCACAGAAAGTGTTTGCAGACTGCTGAATCCACACACGGGATTAATTCTGGAAGTTGAGTGCACACATTGACAACCGTTCTGTTAGATAGCTGCGTTTTGGATTTAGAATCAGATATTTCCCTGTGCTTTCTGCTGTTTCTTCCATATGCCGGTATTGGGCTGAAAACGTCTGTTTTGGGCCTCTGCAGAGAAAGTGTTTGCAGACTGCTGAATCCACACACGGGTTTAACTCTGGAAGTTGAGTGCACACATTGACAACCGTTCTGTTACATAGCTGCGTTTTGGATTTAGAAGCAGATATTTCCCTGGGCTTTCTGCTGTTTCTTCCATATGCCGGTATTGGGCTGAAAACGCCTGTTTTGAAACTCTGCACAGAAAGTGTTTGCAGACTGCTGAATCCACACACGGGTTTACCTCTGGAAGTTGAGTGCACACATTCACAACCGTTCTGTTAGATAGCTGCGTTTTGGATTTAGAAGCAGATATTTCCCTGTGCTTTCTGCTGTTTCTTCCATGTGCCGGTAATGGGCTGAAAACGTCTGTTTTGAAACTCTGCACAGAAAGTGTTTGCAGACTGCTGAATCCACACACGGGTTTAACTCTGGAAGTTGAATGCACACATTGACAACCGTTCTGTTAGATAGCTGCGTTTTGGATTTAGAAGCAGATATTTCCCTGTGCTTTCTGCTGTTTCTTCCATATGCCGGTATTGGGCTGAAAATGCCTGTTTTGAAACTCTGCACAGAAAGTGTTTGCAGACTGCTGAATCCACACACGGGTTTAACTCTGGAAGTTGAGTGCACACATTGACAACCGTTCTGTTAGATAGCTGCGTTTTGGATTTAGAAGCAGATATTTCCCTGGGCTTTCTGCTGTTTCTTCCATATGCCGGTATTGGGCTGAAAACGCCTGTTTTGAAACTCTGCACAGAAAGTGTTTGCAGACTGCTGAATCCACACACGGGTTTAACTCTGGAAGTTGAGTGCACACATTGACAACCGTTCTGTTAGATAGCTGCGTTTTGGATTTAGAAGCAGATATTTCCCTGTGCTTTCTGCTGTTTCTTCCATATGCCGGTATTGGGCTGAAAACGCCTGTTTTGAAACTCTGCACAGAAAGTGTTTGCAGACTGCTGAATCCACACACGGGTTTAACTTTGGAAGTTGAGTGCACACATTGACAACCGTTCTGTTAGATAGCTGCGTTTTGGATTTAGAAGCAGATATTTCCCTGGGCTTTCTGCTGTTTCTTCCATATGCCGGTATTGGGCTGAAAACGCCTGTTTTGAAACTCTGCACAGAAAGTGTTTGCAGACTGCTGAATCCACACACGGGTTTAACTCTGGAAGTTGAGTGCACACATTGACAACCGTTCTGTTAGATAGCTGCGTTTTGGATTTAGAAGCAGATATTTCCCTGGGCTTTCTGCTGTTTCTTCCATATGCCGGTAATGGGCTGAAAACGTCTGTTATGAAACTCTGCACAGAAAGTGTTTGCAGACTTCTGAATCCACACACGGGTTTAACTCTGGAAGTTGAGTGCACACATTGACAACCGTTCTGTTAGATAGCTGCGTTTTGGATTTAGAAGCAGATATTTCCCTGTGCTTTCTGCTGTTTCTTCCATATGCCGGTATTGGGCTGAAAACGCCTGTTTTGAAACTCTGCACGGAAAGTGTTTGCAGACTGCTGAATCCACACACGGGTTTAACTCTGGAAGTTGAGTGAACACATTGACAACCGTTCTGTTAGATAGCTGCTTTTTGGATTTAGAAGCAGATATTTCCCTGTGCTTTCTGCTGTTTCTTCCATATGCCGGTAATGGGCTGAAAACGTCTGTTTTGAAACTCTGCACAGAAAGTGTTTGCAGGCTGCTGAATCCACACACGGGTTTAACTCTGGAAGTTGAGTGCACACATTGACAACCGTTCTGTTAGATAGCTGCGTTTTGGATTTAGAATCAGATATTTCCCTGGGCTTTCTGCTGTTTCTTCCATATGCCGGTATTGGGCTGAAAACGCCTGTTTTGAAACTCTGCACAGAAAGTGTTTGCAGACTGCTGAATCCACACACGGGTTTAACTCTGGAAGTTGAGTGCACACATTGACAACCGTTCTGTTAGATAGCTGCGTTTTGGATTTAGAAGCAGATATTTCCCTGTGCTTTCTGCTGTTTCTTCCATATGCCGGTATTGGGCTGAAAACGCCTGTTTTGAAACTCTGCACAGAAAGTGTTTGCAGACTGCTGAATCCACACACGGGTTTAACTCTGGAAGTTGAGTGCTCACATTGACAACCGTTCTGTTAGATAGCTGCGTTTTGGATTTAGAAGCAGATATTTCCCTGGGCTTTCTGCTGTTTCTTCCATATGCCGGTAATTGGCTGAAAACGTCTGTTTTGAAACTCTGCACAGAAAGTGTTTGCAGACTGCTGAATCCACACACGGGTTTAACTCTGGAAGTTGAGTGCACACATTGACAACCGTTCTGTTAGATAGCTGCGTTTTGGATTTAGAAGCAGATATTTCCCTGGGCTTTCTGCTGTTTCTTCCATATGCCGGTATTGGGCTGAAAACGCCTGTTTTGAAACTCTGCACAGAAAGTGTTTGCAGACTGCTGAATCCACACACGGGTTTAACTCTGGAAGTTGAGTGCACACATTGACAACCGTTCTGTTAGATAGCTGCGTTTTGGATTTAGAAGCAGATATTTCCCTGGGCTTTCTGCTGTTTCTTCCATATGCCGGTATTGGGCTGAAAACGTCTGTTTTGAAACACTGCACAGAAAGTGTTTGCAGACTGCTGAATCCACACACGGGTTTAACTCTGGAAGTTGAGTGCACACATTGACAACCGTTCTGTTAGATAGCTGCGTTTTGGATTTAGAAGCAGATATTTCCCTGTGCTTTCTGCTGTTTCTTCCATATGCCGGTAATGGGCTGAAAAAGCCTGTTTTGAAACTCTGCACAGAAAGTGTTTGCAGACTGCTGAATCCACACACGGGTTTAACTCTGGAAGTTGAGTGCACACATTGACAACCGTTCTGTTAGATAGCTGCGTTTTGGATTTAGAAGCAGATATTTCCCTGGGCTTTCGGCTGTTTCTTCCATATGCCGGTATTGGGCTGAAAACGCCTGTTTTGAAACTCTGCACAGAAAGTGTTTGCAGACTGCTGAATCCACACACGGGTTTAACTCTGGAAGTTGAGTGCACGCATTGACAACCGTTCTGTTAGATAGCTGCGTTTTGGATTTAGAAGCAGATATTTCCCTGGGCTTTCTGTTGTTTCTTCCATATGCCGGTATTGGGCTGAAAACGCCTGTTTTGAAACTCTGCATGGAAAGTGTTTGCAGACTGCTGAATCCACACACGGGTTTAACTCTGGAAGTTGAGTGCACACATTGACAACCGTTCTGTTAGATAGCTGCGTTTTGGATTTAGAAGCAGATATTTCCCTGGGCTTTCTGCTGTTTCTTCCATATGCCGGTAATGGGCTGAAAACTTCTGTTTTGAAACTCTGCACAGAAAGTGTTTGCAGACTGCTGAATCCACACACGGGTTTAACTCTGGAAGTTGAGTGCACACATTGACAACCGTTCTGTTACATAGCTGCGTTTTGGATTTAGAAGCAGATATTTCCCTGGGCTTTCTGCTGTTTCTTCCATATGCCGGTATTGGGCTGAAAACGCCTGTTTTGAAACTCTGCACAGAAAGTGTTTGCAGACTGCTGAATCCACACACGGGTTTACCTCTGGAAGTTGAGTGCACACATTCACAACCGTTCTGTTAGATAGCTGCGTTTTGGATTTAGAAGCAGATATTTCCCTGTGCTTTCTGCTGTTTCTTCCATGTGCCGGTAATGGGCTGAAAACGTCTGTTTTGAAACTCTGCACAGAAAGTGTTTGCAGACTGCTGAATCCACACACGGGTTTAACTCTGGAAGTTGAATGCACACATTGACAACCGTTCTGTTAGATAGCTGCGTTTTGGATTTAGAAGCAGATATTTCCCTGTGCTTTCTGCTGTTTCTTCCATATGCCGGTATTGGGCTGAAAATGCCTGTTTTGAAACTCTGCACAGAAAGTGTTTGCAGACTGCTGAATCCACACACGGGTTTAACTCTGGAAGTTGAGTGCACACATTGACAACCGTTCTGTTAGATTGCTGCGTTTTGGATTTAGAAGCAGATATTTCCCTGGGCTTTCTGCTGTTTCTTCCATATGCCGGTATTGGGCTGAAAACGCCTGTTTTGAAACTCTGCACAGAAAGTGTTTGCAGACTGCTGAATCCACACACGGGTTTAACTCTGGAAGTTGAGTGCACACATTGACAACCGTTCTGTTAGATAGCTGCGTTTTGGATTTAGAAGCAGATATTTCCCTGTGCTTTCTGCTGTTTCTTCCATATGCCGGTATTGGGCTGAAAACGCCTGTTTTGAAACTCTGCACAGAAAGTGTTTGCAGACTGCTGAATCCACACACGGGTTTAACTTTGGAAGTTGAGTGCACACATTGACAACCGTTCTGTTAGATAGCTGCGTTTTGGATTTAGAAGCAGATATTTCCCTGGGCTTTCTGCTGTTTCTTCCATATGCCGGTATTGGGCTGAAAACGCCTGTTTTGAAACTCTGCACAGAAAGTGTTTGCAGACTGCTGAATCCACACACGGGTTTAACTCTGGAAGTTGAGTGCACACATTGACAACCGTTCTGTTAGATAGCTGCGTTTTGGATTTAGAAGCAGATATTTCCCTGGGCTTTCTGCTGTTTCTTCCATATGCCGGTAATGGGCTGAAAACGTCTGTTATGAAACTCTGCACAGAAAGTGTTTGCAGACTTCTGAATCCACACACGGGTTTAACTCTGGAAGTTGAGTGCACACATTGACAACCGTTCTGTTAGATAGCTGCGTTTTGGATTTAGAAGCAGATATTTCCCTGTGCTTTCTGCTGTTTCTTCCATATGCCGGTATTGGGCTGAAAACGCCTGTTTTGAAACTCTGCACGGAAAGTGTTTGCAGACTGCTGAATCCACACACGGGTTTAACTCTGGAAGTTGAGTGAACACATTGACAACCGTTCTGTTAGATAGCTGCTTTTTGGATTTAGAAGCAGATATTTCCCTGTGCTTTCTGCTGTTTCTTCCATATGCCGGTAATGGGCTGAAAACGTCTGTTTTGAAACTCTGCACAGAAAGTGTTTGCAGGCTGCTGAATCCACACACGGGTTTAACTCTGGAAGTTGAGTGCACACATTGACAACCGTTCTGTTAGATAGCTGCGTTTTGGATTTAGAATCAGATATTTCCCTGGGCTTTCTGCTGTTTCTTCCATATGCCGGTATTGGGCTGAAAACGCCTGTTTTGAAACTCTGCACAGAAAGTGTTTGCAGACTGCTGAATCCACACACGGGTTTAACTCTGGAAGTTGAGTGCACACATTGACAACCGTTCTGTTAGATAGCTGCGTTTTGGATTTAGAAGCAGATATTTCCCTGTGCTTTCTGCTGTTTCTTCCATATGCCGGTATTGGGCTGAAAACGCCTGTTTTGAAACTCTGCACAGAAAGTGTTTGCAGACTGCTGAATCCACACACGGGTTTAACTCTGGAAGTTGAGTGCTCACATTGACAACCGTTCTGTTAGATAGCTGCGTTTTGGATTTAGAAGCAGATATTTCCCTGGGCTTTCTGCTGTTTCTTCCATATGCCGGTAATTGGCTGAAAACGTCTGTTTTGAAACTCTGCACAGAAAGTGTTTGCAGACTGCTGAATCCACACACGGGTTTAACTCTGGAAGTTGAGTGCACACATTGACAACCGTTCTGTTAGATAGCTGCGTTTTGGATTTAGAAGCAGATATTTCCCTGGGCTTTCTGCTGTTTCTTCCATATGCCGGTATTGGGCTGAAAACGCCTGTTTTGAAACTCTGCACAGAAAGTGTTTGCAGACTGCTGAATCCACACACGGGTTTAACTCTGGAAGTTGAGTGCACACATTGACAACCGTTCTGTTAGATAGCTGCGTTTTGGATTTAGAAGCAGATATTTCCCTGGGCTTTCTGCTGTTTCTTCCATATGCCGGTATTGGGCTGAAAACGTCTGTTTTGAAACACTGCACAGAAAGTGTTTGCAGACTGCTGAATCCACACACGGGTTTAACTCTGGAAGTTGAGTGCACACATTGACAACCGTTCTGTTAGATAGCTGCGTTTTGGATTTAGAAGCAGATATTTCCCTGTGCTTTCTGCTGTTTCTTCCATATGCCGGTAATGGGCTGAAAACGCCTGTTTTGAAACTCTGCACAGAAAGTGTTTGCAGACTGCTGAATCCACAC
The DNA here is from genome assembly GCF_030222135.1 of Aotus nancymaae. Lineage (NCBI taxonomy): Eukaryota > Metazoa > Chordata > Mammalia > Primates > Aotidae > Aotus > Aotus nancymaae. The sequence goes on along the minus strand of NW_026988455.1, from coordinate 45,350,987 downwards.
ACGGGTTTAACTCTGGAAGTTGAGTGCACACATTGACAACCGTTCTGTTAGATAGCTGCGTTTTGGATTTAGAAGCAGATATTTCCCTGGGCTTTCTGCTGTTTCTTCCATATGCCGGTATTGGGCTGAAAACGCCTGTTTTGAAACTCTGCACAGAAAGTGTTTGCAGACTGCTGAATCCACACACGGGTTTAACTCTGGAAGTTGAGTGCACGCATTGACAACCGTTCTGTTAGATAGCTGCGTTTTGGATTTAGAAGCAGATATTTCCCTGGGCTTTCTGTTGTTTCTTCCATATGCCGGTATTGGGCTGAAAACGCCTGTTTTGAAACTCTGCATGGAAAGTGTTTGCAGACTGCTGAATCCACACACGGGTTTAACTCTGGAAGTTGAGTGCACACATTGACAACCGTTCTGTTAGATAGCTGCGTTTTGGATTTAGAAGCAGATATTTCCCTGGGCTTTCTGCTGTTTCTTCCATATGCCGGTAATGGGCTGAAAACTTCTGTTTTGAAACTCTGCACAGAAAGTGTTTGCAGACTGCTGAATCCACACACGGGTTTAACTCTGGAAGTTGAGTGCACACATTGACAACCGTTCTGTTAGATAGCTGCGTTTTGGATTTAGAAGCAGATATTTCCCTGGGCTTTCTGGTGTTTCTTCCATATGCCGGTATTGGGCTGAAAACGCCTGTTTTGAAACTCTGCACAGAAAGTGTTTGCAGACTGCTGAATCCACACACGGGTTTAACTCTGGAAGTTGAGTGCACACATTGACAACCGTTCTGTTAGATAGCTGCGTTTTGGATTTAGAAGCAGATATTTCCCTGTGCTTTCTGCTGTTTCTTCCATATGCCGGTAATGGGCTGAAAACTTCTGTTTTGAAACTCTGCACAGAAAGTGTTTGCAGACTGCTGAATCCACACACGGGTTTAACTCTGGAAGTTGAGTGCACACATTGACAACCGTTCTGTTAGATAGCTGCGTTTTGGATTTAGAAGCAGATATTTCCCTGGGCTTTCTGCTGTTTCTTCCATATGCCGGTATTGGGCTGAAAACGCCTGTTTTGAAACTCTGCACAGAAAGTGTTTGCAGACTGCTGAATCCACACACGGGTTTAACTCTGGAAGTTGAGTGCACACATTGACAACCGTTCTGTTAGATAGCTGCGTTTTGGATTTAGAAGCAGATATTTCCCTGTGCTTTCTGCTGTTTCTTCCATATGCTGGTAACGGGCTGAAAACGTCTGTTTTGAAACTCTGCACAGAAAGTGTTTGCAGACTGCTGAATCCACACACGGGTTTAACTCTGGAAGTTGAGTGCACACATTGACAACCGTTCTGTTAGATAGCTGTGTTTTGGATTTAGAAGCAGATATTTCCCTGGGCTTTCTGCTGTTTCTTCCATATGCTGGTATTGGGCTGAAAACGCCTGTTTTGAAACTCTGCACAGAAAGTGTTTGCAGACTGCTGAATCCACACACGGGTTTAACTCTGGAAGTTGAGTGCACACATTGACAACCGTTCTGTTAGATAGGTGCGTTTTGGATTTAGAAGCAGATATTTCCCTGGGCTTTCTGCTGTTTCTTCCATATGCCGGTATTGGGCTGAAAACGCCTGTTTTGAAACTCTGCACAGAAAGTGTTTGCAGCCTGCTGAATCCACACACGGGATTAACTCTGGAAGTTGAGTGCACACATTGACAACCGTTCTGTTAGATAGCTGCGTTTTGGATTTAGAAGCAGATATTTCCCTGTGCTTTCTGCTGTTTCTTCCATATGCCGGTATTGGGCTGAAAACGTCTGTTTTGGGCCTCTGCAGAGAAAGTGTTTGCAGACTGCTGAATCCACACACGGGTTTAACTCTGGAAGTTGAGTGCACACATTGACAACCGTTCTGTTAGATAGCTGCGTTTTGGATTTAGAAGCAGATATTTCCCTGGGCTTTCTGCTGTTTCTTCCATATGCCGGTATTGGGCTGAAAACGCCTGTTTTGAAACTCTGCACAGAAAGTGTTTGCAGACTTCTGAATCCACACACGGGTTTAACTCTGGAAGTTGAGTGCACACATTGACAACCGTTCTGTTAGATAGCTGCGTTTTGGATTTAGAAGCAGATATTTCCCTGGGCTTTCTGCTGTTTCTTCCATATGCCGGTATTGGGCTGAAAACGCCTGTTTTGAAACTCTGCACAGAAAGTGTTTGCAGACTGCTGAATCCACACACGGGTTTAACTCTGGAAGTTGAGTGCACACATTGACAACCGTTCTGTTAAATAGCTGCGTTTTGGATTTAGAAGCAGATATTTCCCTGGGCTTTCTGCTGTTTCTTCCATATGCCGGTATTGGGCTGAAAACGCCTGTTTTGAAACTCTGCACAGAAAGTGTTTGCAGACTGCTGAATCCACACACGGGTTTAACTCTGGAAGTTGAGTGCACACATTGACAACCGTTCTGTTAGATAGCTGCGTTTTGGATTTAGAAGCAGATATTTCCCTGGGCTTTCTGCTGTTTCTTCCATATGCCGGTATTGGGCTGAAAACGCCTGTTTTGAAACTCTGCACAGAAAGTGTTTGCAGACTGCTGAATCCACACACGGGTTTAACTCTGGAAGTTGAGTGCACACATTGACAACCGTTCTGTTAGATAGCTGCGTTTTGGATTTAGAAGCAGATATTTCCCTGGGCTTTCTGCTGTTTCTTCCATATGCCGGTATTGGGCTGAAAACGCCTGTTTTGAAACTCTGCACGGAAAGTGTTTGCAGACTGCTGAATCCACACACGGGTTTAACTCTGGAAGTTGAGTGCACACATTGACAACCGTTCTGTTAGATAGCTGCGTTTTGGATTTAGAAGCAGATATTTCCCTGTGCTTTCTGCTGTTTCTTCCATATGCCAGTAATGGGCTGAAAACGTCTGTTATGAAACTCTGCACAGAAAGTGTTTGCAGACTGCTGAATCCACACACGGGTTTAACTCTGGAAGTTGAGTGCACACATTGACAACCGTTCTGTTAGATAGCTGCGTTTTGGATTTAGAAGCAGATATTTCCCTGTGCTTTCTGCTGTTTCTTCCATATGCCGGTATTGGGATGAAAACGCCTGTTTTGAAACTCTGCACGGAAAGTGTTTGCAGACTGCTGAATCCACACACGGGTTTAACTCTGGAAGTTGAGTGCACACATTGACAACCGTTCTGTTAGATAGCTGCGTTTTCGATTTAGAAGCAGATATTTCCCTGTGCTTTCTGCTGTTTCTTCCATATGCCGGTAATGGGCTGAAAACGTCTGTTTTGAAACTCTGCACAGAAAGTGTTTGCAGACTGCTGAAACCACACACGGGTTTAACTCTGGAAGTTGAGTGCACACATTGACAACCGTTCTGTTAGATAGCTGCGTTTTGGATTTAGAATCAGATATTTCCCTGGGCTTTCTGCTGTTTCTTCCATATGCCGGTATTGGGTTGAAAACGCCTGTTTTGAAACTCTGCACAGAAAGTGTTTGCAGACTGCTGAATCCACACACGGGTTTAACTCCGGAAGTTGAGTGCACACATTGACAACCGTTCTGTTAGATAGCTGCGTTTTGGATTTAGAAGCAGATATTTCCCTTTGCTTTCTGCTGTTTCTTCCATATGCCGGTAATGGGCTGAAAACGTCTGTTTTGAAACTCTGCACAGAAAGTGTTTGCAGACTGCTGAATCCACACACGGGTTTAACTCTGGAAGTTGAGTGCACACATTGACAACCGTTCTGTTAGATAGCTGCGTTTTGGATTTAGAATCAGATATTTCCCTGTTCTTTCTGCTGTTTCTTCCATATGCCGGTATTGGGCTGAAAACGCCTGTTTTGAAACTCTGCACAGAAAGTGTTTGCAGACTGCTGAATCCACACACGGGTTTAACTCTGGAAGTTGAGTGCACACATTGACAACCGTTCTGTTAGATAGCTGCGTTTTGGATTTAGAAGCAGATATTTCCCTGTGCTTTCTGCTGTTTCTTCCATATGCCGGTAATGGGCTGAAAACGTCTGTTTTGAAACTCTGCACAGAAAGTGTTTGGAGACTGCTGAATCCACACACGGGTTTAACTCTGGAAGTTGAGTGCACACATTGACAACCGTTCTGTTAGATAGCTGCGTTTTGGATTTAGAATCAGATATTTCCCTGGGCTTTCTGCTGTTTCTTCCATATGCCGGTATTGGGCTGAAAACGCCTGTTTTGAAACTCTGCACAGAAAGTGTTTGCAGACTGCTGAATCCACACACGGGTTTAACTCTGGAAGTTGAGTGCACACATTGACAACCGTTCTGTTAGATAGCTGCGTTTTGGATTTAGAAGCAGATATTTCCCTGTGCTTTCTGCTGTTTCTTCCATATGCCGGTATTGGGCTGAAAACGCCTGTTTTGAAACTCTGCACAGAAAGTGTTTGCAGACTGCTGAATCCACACACGGGTTTAACTCTGGAAGTTGAGTGCTCACATTGACAACCGTTCTGTTAGATAGCTGCGTTTTGGAATTAGAAGCAGATATTTCCCTGGGCTTTCTGCTGTTTCTTCCATATGCCGGTATTGGGCTGAAAACGCCTGTTTTGAAACTCTGCACAGAAAGTGTTTGCAGACTGCTGAATCCACACACGGGTTTAACTCTGGAAGTTGAGTGCACACATTGACAACCGTTCTGTTAGATAGCTGCGTTTTGGATTTAGAAGCAGATATTTCCCTGTGCTTTCTGCTATTTCTTCCATATGCCGGTAATGGGCTGAAAACGCCTGTTTTGAAACTCTGCACAGAAAGTGTTTGCAGACTGCTGAATCCACACACGGGTTTAACTCTGGAAGTTGAGTGCACACATTGACAACCGTTCTGTTAGATAGCTGCGTTTTGGATTTAGAAGCAGATATTTCCCTGTGCTTTCTGCTGTTTCTTCCATATGCCGGTATTGGGCTGAAAACGCCTGTTTTGAAACTCTGCACAGAAAGTGTTTGCAGACTGCTGAATCCACAGACGGGTTTAACTCTGGAAGTTGAGTGCACACATTGACAACCGTTCTGTTAGATAGCTGCGTTTTGGATTTAGAAGCAGATATTTCCCTGGGCTTTCTGCTGTTTCTTCCATATGCCGGTAATGGGCTGAAAACGTCTGTTTTGAAACTCTGCACAGAAACTGTTTGCAGACTGCTGAATCCACACACGGGTTTAACTCTGGAAGTTGAGTGCACACATTGACAACCGTTCTGTTAGATAGCTGCGTTTTGGATTTAGAATCAGATATTTCCCTGTTCTTTCTGCTGTTTCTTCCATATGCCGGTATTGGGCTGAAAACGTCTGTTTTGGGCCTCTGCAGAGAAAGTGTTTGCAGACTGCTGAATCCACACACGGGTTTAACTCTGGAAGTTGAGTGCACACATTGACAACCGTTCTGTTAGATAGCTGCGTTTTGGATTTAGAAGCAGATATTTCCCTGGGCTTTCTGCTGTTTCTTCCATATGCCGGTATTGGGCTGAAAACGCCTGTTTTGAAACTCTGCACAGAAAGTGTTTGCAGACTGCTGAATCCACACACGGGTTTACCTCTGGAAGTTGAGTGCACACATTGACAACCGTTCTGTTAGATAGCTGCGTTTTGGATTTAGAAGCAGATATTTCCCTGTGCTTTCTGCTGTTTCTTCCATGTGCCGGTAATGGGCTGAAAACGTCTGTTTTGAAACTCTGCACAGAAAGTGTTTGCAGACTGCTGAATCCACACACGGGTTTAACTCTGGAAGTTGAATGCACACATTGACAACCGTTCTGTTAGATAGCTGCGTTTTGGATTTAGAAGCAGATATTTCCCTGTGCTTTCTGCTGTTTCTTCCATATGCCGGTATTGGGCTGAAAATGCCTGTTTTGAAACTCTGCACAGAAAGTGTTTGCAGACTGCTGAATCCACACACGGGTTTAACTCTGGAAGTTGAGTGCACACATTGACAACCATTCTGTTAGATAGCTGCGTTTTGGATTTAGAAGCAGATATTTCCCTGGGCTTTCTGCTGTTTCTTCCATATGCCGGTATTGGGCTGAAAACGCCTGTTTTGAAACTCTGCACAGAAAGTGTTTGCAGACTGCTGAATCCACACACGGGTTTAACTCTGGAAGTTGAGTGCACACATTGACAACCGTTCTGTTAGATAGCTGCGTTTTGGATTTAGAAGCAGATATTTCCCTGTGCTTTCTGCTGTTTCTTCCATATGCCGGTATTGGGCTGAAAACGCCTGTTTTGAAACTCTGCACAGAAAGTGTTTGCAGACTGCTGAATCCACACACGGGTTTAACTTTGGAAGTTGAGTGCACACATTGACAACCGTTCTGTTAGATAGCTGCGTTTTGGATTTAGAAGCAGATATTTCCCTGGGCTTTCTGCTGTTTCTTCCATATGCCGGTAACGGGCTGAAAACGTCTGTTTTGAAACTCTGCACAGAAAGTGTTTGCAGACTGCTGAATCCACACACGGGTTTAACTCTGGAAGTTGAGTGCACACATTGACAACCGTTCTGTTAGATAGCTGCGTTTTGGATTTAGAAGCAGATATTTCCCTGTGCTTTCTGCTGTTTCTTCCATATGCCGGTAATGGGCTGAATACGCCTGTTTTGAAACTCTGCAAAGAAAGTGTTTGCAGACTGCTGAATCCACACACGGGTTTAACTCTGGAAGTTGAGTGCACACATTGACAACCGTTCTGTTAGATAGCTGCGTTTTGGATTAAGAAGCAGATATTTCCCTGGGCTTTCTGCTGTTTCTTCCATATGCCGGTATTGGGCTGAAAACGCCTGTTTTGAAACTCTGCACAGAAAGTGTTTGCAGACTGCTGAATCCACACACGGGTTTAACTCTGGAAGTTGAGTGCACGCATTGACAACCGTTCTGTTAGATAGCTGCGTTTTGGATTTAGAAGCAGATATTTCCCTGGGCTTTCTGCTGTTTCTTCCATATGCCGGTATTGGGCTGAAAACGCCTGTTTTGAAACTCTGCATGGAAAGTGTTTGCAGACTGCTGAATCCACACACGGGTTTAACTCTGGAAGTTGAGTGCACACATTCACAACCGTTCTGTTAGATAGCTGCGTTTTGGATTTAGAAGCAGATATTTCCCTGGGCTTTCTGCTGTTTCTTCCATATGCCGGTAATGGGCTGAAAACTTCTGTTTTGAAACTCTGCACAGAAAGTGTTTGCAGACTGCTGAATCCACACACGGGTTTAACTCTGGAAGTTGAGTGCACACATTGACAACCGTTCTGTTAGATAGCTGCGTTTTGGATTTAGAAGCAGATATTTCCCTGGGCTTTCTGGTGTTTCTTCCATATGCCGGTATTGGGCTGAAAACGCCTGTTTTGAAACTCTGCACAGAAAGTGTTTGCAGACTGCTGAATCCACACACGGGTTTAACTCTGGAAGTTGAGTGCACACATTGACAACCGTTCTGTTAGATAGCTGCGTTTTGGATTTAGAAGCAGATATTTCCCTGTGCTTTCTGCTGTTTCTTCCATATGCCGGTAATGGGCTGAAAACTTCTGTTTTGAAACTCTGCACAGAAAGTGTTTGCAGACTGCTGAATCCACACACGGGTTTAACTCTGGAAGTTGAGTGCACACATTGACAACCGTTCTGTTAGATAGCTGCGTTTTGGATTTAGAAGCAGATATTTCCCTGGGCTTTCTGCTGTTTCTTCCATATGCCGGTATTGGGCTGAAAACGCCTGTTTTGAAACTCTGCACAGAAAGTGTTTGCAGACTGCTGAATCCACACACGGGTTTAACTCTGGAAGTTGAGTGCACACATTGACAACCGTTCTGTTAGATAGCTGCGTTTTGGATTTAGAAGCAGATATTTCCCTGTGCTTTCTGCTGTTTCTTCCATATGCTGGTAACGGGCTGAAAACGTCTGTTTTGAAACTCTGCACAGAAAGTGTTTGCAGACTGCTGAATCCACACACGGGTTTAACTCTGGAAGTTGAGTGCACACATTGACAACCGTTCTGTTAGATAGCTGTGTTTTGGATTTAGAAGCAGATATTTCCCTGGGCTTTCTGCTGTTTCTTCCATATGCTGGTATTGGGCTGAAAACGCCTGTTTTGAAACTCTGCACAGAAAGTGTTTGCAGACTGCTGAATCCACACACGGGTTTAACTCTGGAAGTTGAGTGCACACATTGACAACCGTTCTGTTAGATAGGTGCGTTTTGGATTTAGAAGCAGATATTTCCCTGGGCTTTCTGCTGTTTCTTCCATATGCCGGTATTGGGCTGAAAACGCCTGATTTGAAACTCTGCACAGAAAGTGTTTGCAGACTGCTGAATCCACACACGGGATTAACTCTGGAAGTTGAGTGCACACATTGACAACCGTTCTGTTAGATAGCTGCGTTTTGGATTTAGAAGCAGATATTTCCCTGTGCTTTCTGCTGTTTCTTCCATATGCCGGTATTGGGCTGAAAACGTCTGTTTTGGGCCTCTGCAGAAAAAGTGTTTGCAGACTGCTGAATCCACACACGGGTTTAACTCTGGAAGTTGAGTGCACACATTGACAACCGTTCTGTTAGATAGCTGCGTTTTGGATTTAGAAGCAGATATTTCCCTGGGCTTTCTGCTGTTTCTTCCATATGCCGGTATTGGGCTGAAAACGCCTGTTTTGAAACTCTGCACAGAAAGTGTTTGCAGACTGCTGAATCCACACACGGGTTTAACTCTGGAAGTTGAGTGCACACATTGACAACCGTTCTGTTAGATAGCTGCGTTTTGGATTTAGAAGCAGTTATTTCCCTGGGCTTTCTGCTGTTTCTTCCATATGCCGGTATTGGGCTGAAAACGCCTGTTTTGAAACTCTGCACAGAAAGTGTTTGCAGACTGCTGAATCCACACACGGGTTTAACTCTGGAAGTTGAGTGCACACATTGACAACCGTTCTGTTAAATAGCTGCGTTTTGGATTTAGAAGCAGATATTTCCCTGGGCTTTCTGCTGTTTCTTCCATATGCCGGTATTGGGCTGAAAACGCCTGTTTTGAAACTCTGCACAGAAAGTGTTTGCAGACTGCTGAATCCACACACGGGTTTAACTCTGGAAGTTGAGTGCACACATTGACAACCGTTCTGTTAGATAGCTGCGTTTTGGATTTAGAAGCAGATATTTCCCTGGGCTTTCTGCTGTTTCTTCCATATGCCGGTATTGGGCTGAAAACGCCTGTTTTGAAACTCTGCACAGAAAGTGTTTGCAGACTGCTGAATCCACACACGGGTTTAACTCTGGAAGTTGAGTGCACACATTGACAACCGTTCTGTTAGATAGCTGCGTTTTGGATTTAGAAGCAGATATTTCCCTGTGCTTTCTGCTGTTTCTTCCATATGCCGGTAATGGGCTGAAAACGCCTGTTTTGAAACTCTGCACAGAAAGTGTTTGCAGACTGCTGAATCCACACACGGGTTTAACTCTGGAAGTTGAGTGCACACATTGACAACCGTTCTGTTAGATAGCTGCGTTTTGGATTTAGAAGCAGATATTTCCCTGTGCTTTCTGCTGTTTCTTCCATATGCCAGTAATGGGCTGAAAACGTCTGTTATGAAACTCTGCACAGAAAGTGTTTGCAGACTTCTGAATCCACACACGGGTTTAACTCTGGAAGTTGAGTGCACACATTGACAACCGTTCTGTTAGATAGCTGCGTTTTGGATTTAGAAGCAGATATTTCCCTGTGCTTTCTGCTGTTTCTTCCATATGCCGGTATTGGGCTGAAAACGCCTGTTTTGAAACTCTGCACGGAAAGTGTTTGCAGACTGCTGAATCCACACACGGGTTTAACTCTGGAAGTTGAGTGCACACATTGACAACCGTTCTGTTAGATAGCTGCGTTTTCGATTTAGAAGCAGATATTTCCCTGTGCTTTCTGCTGTTTCTTCCATATGCCGGTAATGGGCTGAAAACGTCTGTTTTGAAACTCTGCACAGAAAGTGTTTGCAGACTGCTGAAACCACACACGGGTTTAACTCTGGAAGTTGAGTGCACACATTGACAACCGTTCTGTTAGATAGCTGCGTTTTGGATTTAGAATCAGATATTTCCCTGGGCTTTCTGCTGTTTCTTCCATATGCCGGTATTGGGTTGAAAACGCCTGTTTTGAAACTCTGCACAGAAAGTGTTTGCAGACTGCTGAATCCACACACGGGTTTAACTCTGGAAGTTGAGTGCACACATTGACAACCGTTCTGTTAGATAGCTGCGTTTTGGATTTAGAAGCAGATATTTCCCTTTGCTTTCTGCTGTTTCTTCCATATGCCGGTAATGGGCTGAAAACGTCTGTTTTGAAACTCTGCACAGAAAGTGTTTGCAGACTGCTGAATCCACACACGGGTTTAACTCTGGAAGTTGAGTGCACGCATTGACAACCGTTCTGTTAGATAGCTGCGTTTTGGATTTAGAAGCAGATATTTCCCTGGGCTTTCTGCTGTTTCTTCCATATGCCGGTATTGGGCTGAAAACGCCTGTTTTGAAACTCTGCACAGAAAGTGTTTGCAGACTGCTGAATCCACACACGGGTTTAACTCTGGAAGTTGAGTGCACACATTGACAACCGTTCTGTTAGATAGCTGCGTTTTGGATTTAGAAGCAGATATTTCCCTGGGCTTTCTGCTGTTTCTTCCATATGCCGGTATTGGGCTGAAAACGCCTGTTTTGAAACTCTGCACAGAAAGTGTTTGCAGACTGCTGAATCCACACACGGGTTTAACTCTGGAAGTTGAGTGCACACATTGACAACCGTTCTGTTAGATAGCTGCGTTTTGGATTTAGAAGCAGATATTTCCCTGGGCTTTCTGCTGTTTCTTCCATATGCCGGTAACGGGCTGAAAACGTCTGTTTTGAAACTCTGCACAGAAAGTGTTTGCAGACTGCTGAATCCACACACGGGTTTAACTCTGGAAGTTGAGTGCACACATTGACAACCGTTCTGTTAGATAGCTGCGTTTTGGATTTAGAATCAGATATTTCCCTGGGCTTTCTGCTGTTTCTTACATATGCCGGTATTGTGCTGAAAACGCCTGTTTTGAAACTCTGCACAGAAAGTGTTTGCAGACTGCTGAATCCACACACGGGTTTAACTCTGGAAGTTGAGTGCACGCATTGACAACCGTTCTGTTAGATAGCTGCGTTTTGGATTTAGAAGCACATATTTCCCTGGGCTTTCTGCTGTTTCTTCCATATGCCGGTATTGCGCTGAAAACGCCTGTTTTGAAACTCTGCACAGAAAGTGTTTGCAGACTGCTGAATCCACACACGGGTTTAACTCTGAAAGTTGAGTGCACGCATTGACAACCGTTCTGTTAGATAGCTGCGTTTTGGATTTAGAAGCAGATATTTCCCTGTGCTTTCTGCTGTTTCTTCCATATGCCGGTAATGGGCTGAAAACGTCTGTTTTGAAACTCTGCACAGAAAGTGTTTGCAGACTGCTGAATCCACACACGGGTTTAACTCTGGAAGTTGAGTGCACACATTGACAACCGTTCTGTTAGATAGCTGCGTTTTGGATTTAGAAGCAGATATTTCCCTGGGCTTTCTGGTGTTTCTTCCATATGCCGGTATTGGGCTGAAAAACGCCTGTTTTGAAACTCTGCACAGAAAGTGTTTGCAGACTGCTGAATCCACACACGGGTTTAACTCTGGAAGTTGAGTGCACACATTGACAACCGTTCTGTTAGATAGCTGCGTTTTGGATTTAGAAGCAGATATTTCCCTGTGCTTTCTGCTGTTTCTTCCACATGCCGGTAATGGGCTGAAAACGTCTGTTTTGAAACTCTGCACAGAAAGTTTTTGCAGACTGCTGAATCCACACACGGGTTTAACTCTGGAAGTTGAGTGCACACATTGACAACCGTTCTGTTAGATAGCTGCGTTTTGGATTTAGAAGCAGATATTTCCCTGGGCTTTCTGCTGTTTCTTCCATATGCCGGTATTGGGCTGAAAACGCCGGTTTTGAAACTCTGCACAGAAAGTGTTTGCAGACTGCTGAATCCACACACGGGTTTAACTCTGGAAGTTGAGTGCACACATTGACAACCGTTCTGTTAGATAGCTGCGTTTTGGATTTAGAAGCAGATATTTCCCTGTGCTTTCTGCTGTTTCTTCCATATGCCGGTAATGGGCTGAAAACGTCTGTTTTGAAACTCTGCACAGAAAGTGTTTGTAGACTGCTGAATCCACACACGGGTTTAACTCTGGAAGTTGAGTGCACACATTGACAACCGTTCTGTTAGATAGCTGCGTTTTGGATTTAGAAGCAGATATTTCCCTGGGCTTTCTGCTGTTTCTTCCATATGCCGGTATTGGGCTGAAAACGCCTGTTTTGAAACTCTGCACAGAAAGTGTTTGCAGACTGCTGAATCCACACACGGGTTTAACTCTGGAAGTTGAGTGCACACATTGACAACCGTTCTGTTAGATAGCTGCGTTTTGGATTTAGAAGCAGATATTTCCCTGGGCTTTCTGCTGTTTCTTCCACATGCCGGTAATGGGCTGAAAACGTCTGTTTTGAAACTCTGCACAGAAAGTGTTTGCAGACTGCTGAATCCACACACGGGTTTAACTCTGGAAGTTGAGTGCACACATTGACAACCGTTCTGTTAGATAGCTGCGTTTTGGATTTAGAAGCAGATATTTCCCTGTGCTTTCTGCTGTTTCTTCCATATGCCGGTATTGGGCTGAAAACGCCTGTTTTGAAACTCTGCACAGAAAGTGTTTGCAGACTGCTGAATCCACACACGGGTTTAACTCTGGAAGTTGAGTGCACACATTGACAACCGTTCTGTTAGATAGCTGCGTTTTGGATTTAGAAGCAGATATTTCCCTGTGCTTTCTGCTGTTTCTTCCATATGCCGGTAATGGGCTGAAAACGTCTGTTTTGAAACTCTGCACAGAAAGTGTTTGCAGACTGCTGAATCCACACACGGGTTTAACTCTGGAAGTTGAGTGCACACATTGACAACCGTTCTGTTAGATAGCTGCGTTTTGGATTTAGAAGCAGATATTTCCCTGGGCTTTCTGCTGTTTCTTCCATATGCCGGTATTGGGCTGAAAACGCCTGTTTTGAAACTCTGCACAGAAAGTGTTTGCAGACTGCTGAATCCACACACGGGTTTAACTCTGGAAGTTGAGTGCACACATTGACAAGCGTTCTGTTAGATAGCTGCGTTTTGGATTTAGAAGCAGATATTTCCCTGTGCTTTCTGCTGTTTCTTCCATATGCCGGTAATGGGCTGAAAACGTCTGTTTTGAAACTCTGCACAGAAAGTGTTTGCAGACTGCTGAATCCACACACGGGTTTAACTCTGGAAGTTGAGTGCACACATTGACAACCGTTCTGTTAGATAGCTGCGTTTTGGATTTAGAAGCAGATATTTCCCTGGGCTTTCTGCTGTTTCTTCCATATGCCAGTATTGGGCTGAAAACGCCTGTTTTGAAACTCTGCACAGAAAGTGTTTGCAGACTGCTGAATCCACACACGGGTTTAACTCTGGAAGTTGAGTGCACACATTGACAACCGTTCTGTTAGATAGCTGCGTTTTGGATTTAGAAGCAGATATTTCCCTGGGCTTTCTGCTGTTTCTTCCATATGCCGGTATTGGGCTGAAAACGCCGGTTTTGAAACTCTGCACAGAAAGTGTTTGCAGACTGCTGAATCCACACACGGGTTTAACTCTGGAAGTTGAGTGCACACATTGACAACCGTTCTGTTAGATAGCTGCGTTTTGGATTTAGAAGCAGATATTTCCCTGTGCTTTCTGCCGTTTCTTCCATATGCCGGTAATGGGCTGAAAACGTCTGTTTTGAAACTCTGCACAGAAAGTGTTTGCAGACTGCTGAATCCACACACGGGTTTAACTCTGGAAGTTGAGTGCACACATTGACAACCGTTCTGTTAGATAGCTGCGTTTTGGATTTAGAAGCAGATATTTCCCTGGGCTTTCTGCTGTTTCTTCCATATGCCGGTATTGGGCTGAAAACGCCTGTTTTGAAACTCTGCACAGAAAGTGTTTGCAGACTGCTGAATCCACACACGGGTTTAACTCTGGAAGTTGAGTGCACAGATTGACAACCGTTCTGTTAGATAGCTGCGTTTTGGATTTAGAAGCAGATATTTCCCTTTGCTTTCTGCTGTTTCTTCCATATGCCGGTAATGGGCTGAAAACGTCTGTTTTGAAACTCTGCACAGAAAGTGTTTGCAGACTGCTGAATCCACACACGGGTTTAACTCTGGAAGTTGAGTGAACACATTGACAACCGTTCTGTTAGATAGCTGCGTTTTGGATTTAGAAGCAGATATTTCCCTGGGCTTTCTGCTGTTTCTTCCATATGCCGGTATTGGGCTGAAAACGCCTGTTTTGAAACTCTGCACAGAAAGTGTTTGCAGACTGCTGAATCCACACACGGGTTTAACTCTGGAAGTTGAGTGCACACATTGACAACCGTTCTGTTAGATAGCTGAGTTTTGGATTTAGAAGCAGATATTTCCCTGGGCTTTCTGCTGTTTCTTCCATATGCCGGTAACGGGCTGAAAACGTCTGTTTTGAAACTCTGCACAGAAAGTGTTTGCAGACTGCTGAATCCACACACGGGTTTAACTCTGGAAGTTGAGTGCACACATTGACAACCGTTCTGTTAGATAGCTGCGTTTTGGATTTAGAAGCAGATATTTCCCTGGGCTTTCTGCTGTTTCTTCCATATGCCGGTATTGGGCTGAAAACGCCTGTTTTGAAACTCTGCACAGAAAGTGTTTGCAGACTGCTGAATCCACACACGGGTTTAACTCTGGAAGTTGAGTGCACACATTGACAACCGTTCTGTTAGATAGCTGAGTTTTGGATTTAGAAGCAGATATTTCCCTGGGCTTTCTGCTGTTTCTTCCATATGCCGGTAACGGGCTGAAAACGTCTGTTTTGAAACTCTGCACAGAAAGTGTTTGCAGACTGCTGAATCCACACACGGGTTTAACTCTGGAAGTTGAGTGCACACATTGACAACCGTTCTGTTAGATAGCTGCGTTTTGGATTTAGAAGCAGATATTTCCCTGGGCTTTCTGCTGTTTCTTCCATATGCCGGTATTGGGCTGAAAACGCCTGTTTTGAAACTCTGCACAGAAAGTGTTTGCAGACTGCTGAATCCACACACGGGTTTAACTCTGGAAGTTGAGTGCACACATTGACAACCGTTCTGTTAGATAGCTGCGTTTTGGATTTAGAAGCAGATATTTCCCTGGGCTTTCTGCTGTTTCTTCCATATGCCGGTATTGGGCTGAAAACGCCTGTTTTGAAACTCTGCACAGAAAGTGTTTGCAGACTGCTGAATCCACACACGGGTTTAACTCTGGAAGTTGAGTGCACACATTGACAACCGTTCTGTTAGATAGCTGCGTTTTGGATTTAGAAGCAGATATTTCCCTGTGCTTTCTGCTGTTTCTTCCATATGCCGGTAATGGGCTGAAAACGCCTGTTTTGAAACTCTGCACAGAAAGTGTTTGCAGACTGCTGAATCCACACACGGGTTTAACTCTGGAAGTTGAGTGCACACATTGACAACCGTTCTGTTAGATAGCTGCGTTTTGGATTTAGAAGCAGATATTTCCCTGGGCTTTCTGCTGTTTCTTCCATATGCCGGTATTGGGCTGAAAACGCCGGTTTTGAAACTCTGCACAGAAAGTGTTTGCAGACTGCTGAATCCACACACGGGTTTAACTCTGGAAGTTGAGTGCACACATTGACAACCGTTCTGTTAGATAGCTGCGTTTTGGATTTAGAAGCAGATATTTCCCTGTGCTTTCTGCCGTTTCTTCCATATGCCGGTAATGGGCTGAAAACGTCTGTTTTGAAACTCTGCACAGAAAGTGTTTGCAGACTGCTGAATCCACACACGGGTTTAACTCTGGAAGTTGAGTGCACACATTGACAACCGTTCTGTTAGATAGCTGCGTTTTGGATTTAGAAGCAGATATTTCCCTGGGCTTTCTGCTGTTTCTTCCATATGCCGGTATTGGGCTGAAAACGCCTGTTTTGAAACTCTGCACAGAAAGTGTTTGCAGACTGCTGAATCCACACACGGGTTTAACTCTGGAAGTTGAGTGCACAGATTGACAACCGTTCTGTTAGATAGCTGCGTTTTGGATTTAGAAGCAGATATTTCCCTTTGCTTTCTGCTGTTTCTTCCATATGCCGGTAATGGGCTGAAAACGTCTGTTTTGAAACTCTGCACAGAAAGTGTTTGCAGACTGCTGAATCCACACACGGGTTTAACTCTGGAAGTTGAGTGAACACATTGACAACCGTTCTGTTAGATAGCTGCGTTTTGGATTTAGAAGCAGATATTTCCCTGGGCTTTCTGCTGTTTCTTCCATATGCCGGTATTGGGCTGAAAACGCCTGTTTTGAAACTCTGCACAAAAAGTGTTTGCAGACTGCTGAATCCACACACGGGTTTAACTCTGGAAGTTGAGTGCACACATTGACAACCGTTCTGTTAGATAGCTGAGTTTTGGATTTAGAAGCAGATATTTCCCTGGGCTTTCTGCTGTTTCTTCCATATGCCGGTAACGGGCTGAAAACGCCTGTTTTGAAACTCTGCACAGAAAGTGTTTGCAGACTGCTGAATCCACACACGGGTTTAACTCTGGAAGTTGAGTGCACACATTCACAACCGTTCTGTTAGATAGCTGCGTTTTGGATTTAGAATCAGATATTTCCCTGGGCTTTCTGCTGTTTCTTCCATATGCCGGTATTGGGCTGAAAACGCCTGTTTTGAAACTCTGCACAGAAAGTGTTTGCAGACTGCTGAATCCACACACGGGTTTAACTCTGGAAGTTGAGTGCACACATTGACAACCGTTCTGTTAGATAGCTGCGTTTTGGATTTAGAAGCAGATATTTCCCTGGGCTTTCTGCTGTTTCTTCCATATGCCGGTATTGGGCTGAAAACGCCTGTTTTGAAACTCTGCACAGAAAGTGTTTGCAGACTGCTGAATCCACACACGGGTTTAACTCTGGAAGTTGAGTGCACACATTGACAACCGTTCTGTTAGATAGCTGCGTTTTGGATTTAGAAGCAGATATTTCCCTGGGCTTTCTGCTGTTTCTTCCATATGCCGGTATTGGGCTGAAAACGCCTGTTTTGAAACTCTGCACAGAAAGTGTTTGCAGACTGCTGAATCCACACACGGGTTTAACTCTGGAAGTTGAGTGCACACATTGACAACCGTTCTGTTAGATAGCTGCGTTTTGGATTTAGAAGCAGATATTTCCCTGGGCTTTCTGCTGTTTCTTCCATATGCCGGTATTGGGCTGAAAACGCCTGTTTTGAAACTCTGCACAGAAAGTGTTTGCAGACTGCTGAATCCACACACGGGTTTAACTCTGGAAGTTGAGTGCACACATTGACAACCGTTCTGTTAGATAGCTGCGTTTTGGATTTAGAAGCAGATATTTCCCTGGGCTTTCTGCTGTTTCTTCCATATGCCGGTATTGGGCTGAAAACGCCTGTTTTGAAACTCTGCACAGAAAGTGTTTGCAGACTGCTGAATCCACACACGGGTTTAACTCTGGAAGTTGAGTGCACACATTGACAACCGTTCTGTTAGATAGCTGCGTTTTGGATTTAGAAGCAGATATTTCCCTGTGCTTTCTGCTGTTTCTTCCATATGCCGGTAATGGGCTGAAAACGTCTGTTTTGAAACTCTGCACAGAAAGTGTTTGCAGACTGCTGAATCCACACACGGGTTTAACTCTGGAAGTTGAGTGCACACATTGACAACCGTTCTGTTAGATAGCTGCGTTTTGGATTTAGAAGCAGATATTTCCCTGGGCTTTCTGGTGTTTCTTCCATATGCCGGTATTGGGCTGAAAACGCCTGTTTTGAAACTCTGCACAGAAAGTGTTTGCAGACTGCTGAATCCACACACGGGTTTAACTCTGGAAGTTGAGTGCACAGATTGACAACCGTTCTGTTAGATAGCTGCGTTTTGGATTTAGAAGCAGATATTTCCCTGTGCTTTCTGCTGTTTCTTCCATATGCCGGTAATGGGCTGAAAACGTCTGTTTTGAAACTCTGCACAGAAAGTGTTTGCAGACTGCTGAATCCACACACGGGTTTAACTCTGGAAGTTGAGTGCACACATTGACAACCGTTCTTTTAGATAGCTGCGTTTTGGATTTAGAAGCAGATATTTCCCTGTGCTTTCTGCTGTTTCTTCCATATGCCGGTATTGGGCTGAAAACGCCTGTTTTGAAACTCTGCACAGAAAGTGTTTGCAGACTGCTGAATCCACACACGGGTTTAACTCTGGAAGTTGAGTGCACACATTGACAACCGTTCTGTTAGATAGCTGCGTTTTGGATTTAGAAGCAGATATTTCCCTGTGCTTTCTGCTGTTTCTTCCATATGCCGGTAACGGGCTGAAAACGCCTGTTTTGAAACTCTGCACAGAAAGTGTTTGCAGACTGCTGAATCCACACACGGGTTTAACTCTGGAAGTTGAGTGCACACATTGACAACCGTTCTGTTAGATAGCTGTGTTTTGGATTTAGAAGCAGATATTTCCCTGGGCTTTCTGCTGTTTCTTCCATATGCCGCTTTGGGCTGAAAACGCCTGTTTTGAAACTCTGCACAGAAAGTGTTTGCAGACTGCTGAATCCACACACGGGTTTAACTCTGGAAGTTGAGTGCACACATTGACAACCGTTCTGTTAGATAGCTGCGTTTTGGATTTAGAAGCAGATATTTCCCTGGGCTTTCTGCTGTTTCTTCCATATGCCGGTATTGGGCTGAAAACGCCTGTTTTGAAACTCTGCACCGAAAGTGTTTGCAGACTGCTGAATCCACACACGGGATTAACTCTGGAAGTTGAGTGCACACATTGACAACCGTTCTGTTAGATAGCTGCGTTTTGGATTTAGAAGCAGATATTTCCCTGGGCTTTCTGCTGTTTCTTCCATATGCCGGTATTGGGCTGAAAACGTCTGTTTTGGGCCTCTGCAGAGAAAGTGTTTGCAGACTGCTGAATCCACACACGGGTTTAACTCTGGAAGTTGAGTGCACACATTGACAACCGTTCTGTTAGATAGCTGTGTTTTGGATTTAGAAGCAGATATTTCCCTGGGCTTTCTGCTGTTTCTTCCATATGCCGGTATTGGGCTGAAAACGCCTGTTTTGAAACTCTGCACAGAAAGTGTTTGCAGACTGCTGAATCCACACACGGGTTTAACTCTGGAAGTTGAGTGCACACATTGACAACCGTTCTGTTAGATAGCTGCGTTTTGGATTTAGAATCAGATATTTCCCTGGGCTTTCTGCTGTTTCTTCCATATGCCGGTATTGGGCTGAAAACGCCTGTTTTGAAACTCTGCACAGAAAGTGTTAGCAGACTGCTGAATCCACACACGGGTTTAACTCTGGAAGTTGAGTGCACACATTGACAACCGTTCTGTTAGATAGCTGCGTTTTGGATTTAGAAGCAGATATTTCCCTGGGCTTTCTGCTGTTTCTTCCATATGCCGGTATTGGGCTGAAAACGCCTGTTTTGAAACTCTGCACAGAAAGTGTTTGCAGACTGCTGAATCCACACACGGGTTTAACTCTGGAAGTTGAGTGCACGCATTGACAACCGTTCTGTTAGATAGCTGCGTTTTGGATTTAGAAGCAGATATTTCCCTGGGCTTTCTGCTGTTTCTTCCTTATGCCGGTATTGGGCTGAAAACGCCTGTTTTGAAACTCTGCACAGAAAGTGTTTGCAGACTGCTGAATCCACACACGGGTTTAACTCTGGAAGTTGAGTGCACACATTGACAACCGTTCTGTTACATAGCTGCGTTTTGGATTTAGAAGCAGATATTTCCCTGTGCTTTCTGCTGTTTCTTCCATATGCCGGTAATGGGCTGAAAACGTCTGTTTTGAAACTCTGCACAGAAAGTGTTTGCAGACTGCTGAATCCACACACGGGTTTAACTCTGGAAGTTGAGTGCACACATTGACAACCGTTCTGTTAGATAGCTGCGTTTTGGATTTAGAAGCAGATATTTCCCTGGGCTTTCTGCTGTTTCTTCCATATGCCGGTATTGGGCTGAAAACGCCGGTTTTGAAACTCTGCACAGAAAGTGTTTGCAGACTGCTGAATCCACACACGGGTTTACCTCTGGAAGTTGAGTGCACACATTGACAACCGTTCTGTTAGATAGCTGCGTTTTGGATTTAGAAGCAGATATTTCCCTGTGCTTTCTGCTGTTTTTTCCATATGCCGGTAATGGGCTGAAAACGTCTGTTTTGAAACTCTGCACAGAAAGTGTTTGCAGACTGCTGAATCCACACACGGGTTTAACTCTGGAAGTTGAGTGCACACATTGACAACCGTTCTGTTAGATAGCTGCGTTTTGGATTTAGAAGCAGATATTTCCCTGGGCTTTCTGCTGTTTCTTCCATATGCCGGTATTGGGCTGAAAACGCCTGTTTTGAAACTCTGCACAGAAAGTGTTTGCAGACTGCTGAATCCACACACGGGTTTAACTCTGGAAGTTGAGTGCACACATTGACAACCGTTCTGTTAGATAGCTGCGTTTTGGATTTAGAAGCAGATATTTCCCTGTGCTTTCTGCTGTTTCTTCCACATGCCGGTAATGGGCTGAAAACGCCTGTTTTGAAACTCTGCACAGAAAGTGTTTGCAGACTGCTGAATCCACACACGGGTTTAACTCTGGACGTTGAGTGCACACATTGACAACCGTTCTGTTAGATAGCTGCGTTTTGGATTTAGAAGCAGATATTTCCCTGGGCTTTCTGCTGTTTCTTCCATATGCCGGTATTGGGCTGAAAACGCCGGTTTTGAAACTCTGCACAGAAAGTGTTTGCAGACTGCTGAATCCACACACGGGTTTAACTCTGGAAGTTGAGTGCACACATTGACAACCGTTCTGTTAGATAGCTGCGTTTTGGATTTAGAAGCAGATATTTCCCTGTGCTTTCTGCTGTTTCTTCCATATGCCGGTAATGGGCTGAAAACGTCTGTTTTGAAACTCTGCACAGCAAGTGTTTGCAGACTGCTGAATCCACACACGGGTTTAACTCTGGAAGTTGAGTGCACACATTGACAACCGTTCTGTTAGATAGCTGCGTTTTGGATTTAGAAGCAGATATTTCCCTGGGCTTTCTGCTGTTTCTTCCATATGCCGGTATTGGGCTGAAAACGCCTGTTTTGAAACTCTGCACCGAAAGTGTTTGCAGACTGCTGAATCCACACACGGGATTAACTCTGGAAGTTGAGTGCACACATTGACAACCGTTCTGTTAGATAGCTGCGTTTTGGATTTACAAGCAGATATTTCCCTGGGCTTTCTGCTGTTTCTTCCATATGCCGGTATTGGGCTGAAAACGTCTGTTTTGGGCCTCTGCAGAGAAAGTGTTTGCAGACTGCTGAATCCACACACGGGTTTAACTCTGGAAGTTGAGTGCACACATTGACAACCGTTCTGTTAGATAGCTGTGTTTTGGATTTAGAAGCAGATATTTCCCTGGGCTTTCTGCTGTTTCTTCCATATGCCGGTATTGGGCTGAAAACGCCTGTCTTGAAACTCTGCACAGAAAGTGTTTGCAGACTGCTGAATCCACACACGGGTTTAACTCTGGAAGTTGAGTGCACACATTGACAACCGTTCTGTTAGATAGCTGCGTTTTGGATTTAGAATCAGATATTTCCCTGGGCTTTCTGCTGTTTCTTCCATATGCCGGTATTGGGCTGAAAACGCCTGTTTTGAAACTCTGCACAGAAAGTGTTAGCAGACTGCTGAATCCACACACGGGTTTAACTCTGGAAGTTGAGTGCACACATTGACAACCGTTCTGTTAGATAGCTGCGTTTTGGATTTAGAAGCAGATATTTCCCTGGGCTTTCTGCTGTTTCTTCCATATGCCGGTATTGGGCTGAAAACGCCTGTTTTGAAACTCTGCACAGAAAGTGTTTGCAGACTGCTGAATCCACACACGGGTTTAACTCTGGAAGTTGAGTGCACACATTGACAACCGTTCTGTTAGATAGCTGCGTTTTGGATTTAGAAGCAGATATTTCCCTGGGCTTTCTGCTGTTTCTTCCTTATGCCGGTATTGGGCTGAAAACGCCTGTTTTGAAACTCTGCACAGAAAGTGTTTGCAGACTGCTGAATCCACACACGGGTTTAACTCTGGAAGTTGAGTGCACACATTGACAACCGTTCTGTTAGATAGCTGCGTTTTGGATTTAGAAGCAGATATTTCCCTGTGCTTTCTGCTGTTTCTTCCATATGCCGGTAATGGGCTGAAAACGCCTGTTTTGAAACTCTGCACAGAAAGTGTTTGCAGACTGCTGAATCCACACACGGGTTTAACTCTGGAAGTTGAGTGCACACATTGACAACCGTTCTGTTAGATAGCTGCGTTTTGGATTTAGAAGCAGATATTTCCCTGGGCTTTCTGCTGTTTCTTCCATATGCCGGTAACGGGCTGAAAACGTCTGTTTTGAAACTCTGCACAGAAAGTGTTTGCAGACTGCTGAATCCACACACGGGTTTAACTCTGGAAGTTGAGTGCACACATTCACAACCGTTCTGTTAGATAGCTGCGTTTTGGATTTAGAATCAGATATTTCCCTGGGCTTTCTGCTGTTTCTTCCATATGCCGGTATTGGGCTGAAAACGCCGGTTTTGAAACTCTGCACAGAAAGTGTTTGCAGACTGCTGAATCCACACACGGGTTTAACTCTGGAAGTTGAGTGCACACATTGACAACCGTTCTGTT
The DNA here is from genome assembly GCF_030222135.1 of Aotus nancymaae. Classification (NCBI taxonomy): domain Eukaryota; kingdom Metazoa; phylum Chordata; class Mammalia; order Primates; family Aotidae; genus Aotus; species Aotus nancymaae. The sequence continues at coordinate 45,328,183 of NW_026988455.1, read as the reverse complement.
AGATAGCTGCGTTTTGGATTTAGAAGCAGATATTTCCCTGTGCTTTCTGCCGTTTCTTCCATATGCCGGTAATGGGCTGAAAACGTCTGTTTTGAAACTCTGCACAGAAAGTGTTTGCAGACTGCTGAATCCACACACGGGTTTAACTCTGGAAGTTGAGTGCACACATTGACAACCGTTCTGTTAGATAGCTGCGTTTTGGATTTAGAAGCAGATATTTCCCTGGGCTTTCTGCTGTTTCTTCCATATGCCGGTATTGGGCTGAAAACGCCTGTTTTGAAACTCTGCACAGAAAGTGTTTGCAGACTGCTGAATCCACACACGGGTTTAACTCTGGAAGTTGAGTGCACAGATTGACAACCGTTCTGTTAGATAGCTGCGTTTTGGATTTAGAAGCAGATATTTCCCTTTGCTTTCTGCTGTTTCTTCCATATGCCGGTAATGGGCTGAAAACGTCTGTTTTGAAACTCTGCACAGAAAGTGTTTGCAGACTGCTGAATCCACACACGGGTTTAACTCTGGAAGTTGAGTGAACACATTGACAACCGTTCTGTTAGATAGCTGCGTTTTGGATTTAGAAGCAGATATTTCCCTGGGCTTTCTGCTGTTTCTTCCATATGCCGGTATTGGGCTGAAAACGCCTGTTTTGAAACTCTGCACAAAAAGTGTTTGCAGACTGCTGAATCCACACACGGGTTTAACTCTGGAAGTTGAGTGCACACATTGACAACCGTTCTGTTAGATAGCTGAGTTTTGGATTTAGAAGCAGATATTTCCCTGGGCTTTCTGCTGTTTCTTCCATATGCCGGTAACGGGCTGAAAACGTCTGTTTTGAAACTCTGCACAGAAAGTGTTTGCAGACTGCTGAATCCACACACGGGTTTAACTCTGGAAGTTGAGTGCACACATTCACAACCGTTCTGTTAGATAGCTGCGTTTTGGATTTAGAATCAGATATTTCCCTGGGCTTTCTGCTGTTTCTTCCATATGCCGGTATTGGGCTGAAAACGCCTGTTTTGAAACTCTGCACAGAAAGTGTTTGCAGACTGCTGAATCCACACACGGGTTTAACTCTGGAAGTTGAGTGCACACATTGACAACCGTTCTGTTAGATAGCTGCGTTTTGGATTTAGAAGCAGATATTTCCCTGGGCTTTCTGCTGTTTCTTCCATATGCCGGTATTGGGCTGAAAACGCCTGTTTTGAAACTCTGCACAGAAAGTGTTTGCAGACTGCTGAATCCACACACGGGTTTAACTCTGGAAGTTGAGTGCACACATTGACAACCGTTCTGTTAGATAGCTGCGTTTTGGATTTAGAAGCAGATATTTCCCTGGGCTTTCTGCTGTTTCTTCCATATGCCGGTATTGGGCTGAAAACGCCTGTTTTGAAACTCTGCACAGAAAGTGTTTGCAGACTGCTGAATCCACACACGGGTTTAACTCTGGAAGTTGAGTGCACACATTGACAACCGTTCTGTTAGATAGCTGCGTTTTGGATTTAGAAGCAGATATTTCCCTGGGCTTTCTGCTGTTTCTTCCATATGCCGGTATTGGGCTGAAAACGCCTGTTTTGAAACTCTGCACAGAAAGTGTTTGCAGACTGCTGAATCCACACACGGGTTTAACTCTGGAAGTTGAGTGCACACATTGACAACCGTTCTGTTAGATAGCTGCGTTTTGGATTTAGAAGCAGATATTTCCCTGGGCTTTCTGCTGTTTCTTCCATATGCCGGTATTGGGCTGAAAACGCCTGTTTTGAAACTCTGCACAGAAAGTGTTTGCAGACTGCTGAATCCACACACGGGTTTAACTCTGGAAGTTGAGTGCACACATTGACAACCGTTCTGTTAGATAGCTGCGTTTTGGATTTAGAAGCAGATATTTCCCTGTGCTTTCTGCTGTTTCTTCCATATGCCGGTAATGGGCTGAAAACGTCTGTTTTGAAACTCTGCACAGAAAGTGTTTGCAGACTGCTGAATCCACACACGGGTTTAACTCTGGAAGTTGAGTGCACACATTGACAACCGTTCTGTTAGATAGCTGCGTTTTGGATTTAGAAGCAGATATTTCCCTGGGCTTTCTGCTGTTTCTTCCATATGCCGGTATTGGGCTGAAAACGCCTGTTTTGAAACTCTGCACAGAAAGTGTTTGCAGACTGCTGAATCCACACACGGGTTTAACTCTGGAAGTTGAGTGCACACATTGACAACCGTTCTGTTAGATAGCTGCGTTTTGGATTTAGAAGCAGATATTTCCCTGTGCTTTCTGCTGTTTCTTCCATATGCCGGTAACGGGCTGAAAACGTCTGTTTTGAAACTCTGCACAGAAAGTGTTTGCAGACTGCTGAATCCACACACGGGTTTAACTCTGGAAGTTGAGTGCACACATTGACAACCGTTCTTTTAGATAGCTGCGTTTTGGATTTAGAAGCAGATATTTCCCTGGGCTTTCTGCTGTTTCTTCCATATGCCGGTATTGGGCTGAAAACGCCTGTTTTGAAACTCTGCACAGAAAGTGTTTGCAGACTGCTGAATCCACACACGGGTTTAACTCTGGAAGTTGAGTGCACACATTGACAACCGTTCTGTTAGATAGCTGCGTTTTGGATTTAGAAGCAGATATTTCCCTGTGCTTTCTGCTGTTTCTTCCATATGCCGGTAACGGGCTGAAAACGCCTGTTTTGAAACTCTGCACAGAAAGTGTTTGCAGACTGCTGAATCCACACACGGGTTTAACTCTGGAAGTTGAGTGCACACATTGACAACCGTTCTGTTAGATAGCTGTGTTTTGGATTTAGAAGCAGATATTTCCCTGGGCTTTCTGCTGTTTCTTCCATATGCCGGTATTGGGCTGAAAACGCCTGTTTTGAAACTCTGCACAGAAAGTGTTTGCAGACTGCTGAATCCACACACGGGTTTAACTCTGGAAGTTGAGTGCACACATTGACAACCGTTCTGTTAGATAGCTGCGTTTTGGATTTAGAAGCAGATATTTCCCTGGGCTTTCTGCTGTTTCTTCCATATGCCGGTATTGGGCTGAAAACGCCTGTTTTGAAACTCTGCACCGAAAGTGTTTGCAGACTGCTGAATCCACACACGGGATTAACTCTGGAAGTTGAGTGCACACATTGACAACCGTTCTGTTAGATAGCTGCGTTTTGGATTTAGAAGCAGATATTTCCCTGGGCTTTCTGCTGTTTCTTCCATATGCCGGTATTGGGCTGAAAACGTCTGTTTTGGGCCTCTGCAGAGAAAGTGTTTGCAGACTGCTGAATCCACACACGGGTTTAACTCTGGAAGTTGAGTGCACACATTGACAACCGTTCTGTTAGATAGCTGTGTTTTGGATTTAGAAGCAGATATTTCCCTGGGCTTTCTGCTGTTTCTTCCATATGCCGGTATTGGGCTGAAAACGCCTGTTTTGAAACTCTGCACAGAAAGTGTTTGCAGACTGCTGAATCCACACACGGGTTTAACTCTGGAAGTTGAGTGCACACATTGACAACCGTTCTGTTAGATAGCTGCGTTTTGGATTTAGAATCAGATATTTCCCTGGGCTTTCTGCTGTTTCTTCCATATGCCGGTATTGGGCTGAAAACGCCTGTTTTGAAACTCTGCACAGAAAGTGTTAGCAGACTGCTGAATCCACACACGGGTTTAACTCTGGAAGTTGAGTGCACACATTGACAACCGTTCTGTTAGATAGCTGCGTTTTGGATTTAGAAGCAGATATTTCCCTGGGCTTTCTGCTGTTTCTTCCATATGCCGGTATTGGGCTGAAAACGCCTGTTTTGAAACTCTGCACAGAAAGTGTTTGCAGACTGCTGAATCCACACACGGGTTTAACTCTGGAAGTTGAGTGCACGCATTGACAACCGTTCTGTTAGATAGCTGCGTTTTGGATTTAGAAGCAGATATTTCCCTGGGCTTTCTGCTGTTTCTTCCTTATGCCGGTATTGGGCTGAAAACGCCTGTTTTGAAACTCTGCACAGAAAGTGTTTGCAGACTGCTGAATCCACACACGGGTTTAACTCTGGAAGTTGAGTGCACACATTGACAACCGTTCTGTTAGATAGCTGCGTTTTGGATTTAGAAGCAGATATTTCCCTGTGCTTTCTGCTGTTTCTTCCATATGCCGGTAATGGGCTGAAAACGTCTGTTTTGAAACTCTGCACAGAAAGTGTTTGCAGACTGCTGAATCCACACACGGGTTTAACTCTGGAAGTTGAGTGCACACATTGACAACCGTTCTGTTAGATAGCTGCGTTTTGGATTTAGAAGCAGATATTTCCCTGGGCTTTCTGCTGTTTCTTCCATATGCCGGTATTGGGCTGAAAACGCCGGTTTTGAAACTCTGCACAGAAAGTGTTTGCAGACTGCTGAATCCACACACGGGTTTACCTCTGGAAGTTGAGTGCACACATTGACAACCGTTCTGTTAGATAGCTGCGTTTTGGATTTAGAAGCAGATATTTCCCTGTGCTTTCTGCTGTTTTTTCCATATGCCGGTAATGGGCTGAAAACGTCTGTTTTGAAACTCTGCACAGAAAGTGTTTGCAGACTGCTGAATCCACACACGGGTTTAACTCTGGAAGTTGAGTGCACACATTGACAACCGTTCTGTTAGATAGCTGCGTTTTGGATTTAGAAGCAGATATTTCCCTGGGCTTTCTGCTGTTTCTTCCATATGCCGGTATTGGGCTGAAAACGCCTGTTTTGAAACTCTGCACAGAAAGTGTTTGCAGACTGCTGAATCCACACACGGGTTTAACTCTGGAAGTTGAGTGCACACATTGACAACCGTTCTGTTAGATAGCTGCGTTTTGGATTTAGAAGCAGATATTTCCCTGTGCTTTCTGCTGTTTCTTCCACATGCCGGTAATGGGCTGAAAACGCCTGTTTTGAAACTCTGCACAGAAAGTGTTTGCAGACTGCTGAATCCACACACGGGTTTAACTCTGGACGTTGAGTGCACACATTGACAACCGTTCTGTTAGATAGCTGCGTTTTGGATTTAGAAGCAGATATTTCCCTGGGCTTTCTGCTGTTTCTTCCATATGCCGGTATTGGGCTGAAAACGCCGGTTTTGAAACTCTGCACAGAAAGTGTTTGCAGACTGCTGAATCCACACACGGGTTTAACTCTGGAAGTTGAGTGCACACATTGACAACCGTTCTGTTAGATAGCTGCGTTTTGGATTTAGAAGCAGATATTTCCCTGTGCTTTCTGCTGTTTCTTCCATATGCCGGTAATGGGCTGAAAACGTCTGTTTTGAAACTCTGCACAGCAAGTGTTTGCAGACTGCTGAATCCACACACGGGTTTAACTCTGGAAGTTGAGTGCACACATTGACAACCGTTCTGTTAGATAGCTGCGTTTTGGATTTAGAAGCAGATATTTCCCTGGGCTTTCTGCTGTTTCTTCCATATGCCGGTATTGGGCTGAAAACGCCTGTTTTGAAACTCTGCACCGAAAGTGTTTGCAGACTGCTGAATCCACACACGGGATTAACTCTGGAAGTTGAGTGCACACATTGACAACCGTTCTGTTAGATAGCTGCGTTTTGGATTTAGAAGCAGATATTTCCCTGGGCTTTCTGCTGTTTCTTCCATATGCCGGTATTGGGCTGAAAACGTCTGTTTTGGGCCTCTGCAGAGAAAGTGTTTGCAGACTGCTGAATCCACACACGGGTTTAACTCTGGAAGTTGAGTGCACACATTGACAACCGTTCTGTTAGATAGCTGTGTTTTGGATTTAGAAGCAGATATTTCCCTGGGCTTTCTGCTGTTTCTTCCATATGCCGGTATTGGGCTGAAAACGCCTGTCTTGAAACTCTGCACAGAAAGTGTTTGCAGACTGCTGAATCCACACACGGGTTTAACTCTGGAAGTTGAGTGCACACATTGACAACCGTTCTGTTAGATAGCTGCGTTTTGGATTTAGAATCAGATATTTCCCTGGGCTTTCTGCTGTTTCTTCCATATGCCGGTATTGGGCTGAAAACGCCTGTTTTGAAACTCTGCACAGAAAGTGTTAGCAGACTGCTGAATCCACACACGGGTTTAACTCTGGAAGTTGAGTGCACACATTGACAACCGTTCTGTTAGATAGCTGCGTTTTGGATTTAGAAGCAGATATTTCCCTGGGCTTTCTGCTGTTTCTTCCATATGCCGGTATTGGGCTGAAAACGCCTGTTTTGAAACTCTGCACAGAAAGTGTTTGCAGACTGCTGAATCCACACACGGGTTTAACTCTGGAAGTTGAGTGCACACATTGACAACCGTTCTGTTAGATAGCTGCGTTTTGGATTTAGAAGCAGATATTTCCCTGGGCTTTCTGCTGTTTCTTCCTTATGCCGGTATTGGGCTGAAAACGCCTGTTTTGAAACTCTGCACAGAAAGTGTTTGCAGACTGCTGAATCCACACACGGGTTTAACTCTGGAAGTTGAGTGCACACATTGACAACCGTTCTGTTAGATAGCTGCGTTTTGGATTTAGAAGCAGATATTTCCCTGTGCTTTCTGCTGTTTCTTCCATATGCCGGTAATGGGCTGAAAACGCCTGTTTTGAAACTCTGCACAGAAAGTGTTTGCAGACTGCTGAATCCACACACGGGTTTAACTCTGGAAGTTGAGTGCACACATTGACAACCGTTCTGTTAGATAGCTGCGTTTTGGATTTAGAAGCAGATATTTCCCTGGGCTTTCTGCTGTTTCTTCCATATGCCGGTAACGGGCTGAAAACGTCTGTTTTGAAACTCTGCACAGAAAGTGTTTGCAGACTGCTGAATCCACACACGGGTTTAACTCTGGAAGTTGAGTGCACACATTCACAACCGTTCTGTTAGATAGCTGCGTTTTGGATTTAGAATCAGATATTTCCCTGGGCTTTCTGCTGTTTCTTCCATATGCCGGTATTGGGCTGAAAACGCCTGTTTTGAAACTCTGCACAGAAAGTGTTTGCAGACTGCTGAATCCACACACGGGTTTAACTGTGGAAGTTGAGTGCACACATTGACAACCGTTCTGTTAGATAGCTGCGTTTTGGATTTAGAAGCAGATATTTCCCTGGGCTTTCTGCTGTTTCTTCCATATGCCGGTATTGGGCTGAAAACGCCGGTTTTGAAACTCTGCACAGAAAGTGTTTGCAGACTGCTGAATCCACACACGGGTTTAACTCTGGAAGTTGAGTGCACACATTGACAACCGTTCTGTTAGATAGCTGCGTTTTGGATTTAGAAGCAGATATTTCCCTGGGCTTTCTGCTGTTTCTTCCATATGCCGGTAATGGGCTGAAAACGCCTGTTTTGAAACTCTGCACAGAAAGTGTTTGCAGACTGCTGAATCCACACACGGGTTTAACTCTGGAAGTTGAGTGCACACATTGACAACCGTTCTGTTAGATAGCTGCGTTTTGGATTTAGAAGCAGATATTTCCCTGGGCTTTCTGCTGTTTATTCCATATGCCGGTATTGGGCTGAAAACGCCTGTTTTGAAACTCTGCACAGAAAGTGTTTGCAGACTGCTGAATCCACACACGGGTTTAACTCTGGAAGTTGAGTGCACACATTGACAACCGTTCTGTTAGATAGCTGCGTTTTGGATTTAGAAGCAGATATTTCCCTGTGCTTTCTGCTGTTTCTTCCATATGCCGGTAATGGGCTGAAAACGTCTGTTTTGAAACTCTGCACAGAAAGTGTTTGCAGACTGCTGAATCCACACACGGGTTTAACTCTGGAAGTTGAGTGCACACATTGACAACCGTTCTGTTAGATAGCTGCGTTTTGGATTTAGAAGCAGATATTTCCCTGTGCTTTCTGCTGTTTCTTCCATATGCCGGTAATGGGCTGAAAACGTCTGTTTTGAAACTCTGCACAGCAAGTGTTTGCAGACTGCTGAATCCACACACGGGTTTAACTCTGGAAGTTGAGTGCACACATTGACAACCGTTCTGTTAGATAGCTGCGTTTTGGATTTAGAAGCAGATATTTCCCTGGGCTTTCTGCTGTTTCTTCCATATGCCGGTATTGGGCTGAAAACGCCTGTTTTGAAACTCTGCACCGAAAGTGTTTGCAGACTGCTGAATCCACACACGGGATTAACTCTGGAAGTTGAGTGCACACATTGACAACCGTTCTGTTAGATAGCTGCGTTTTGGATTTAGAAGCAGATATTTCCCTGGGCTTTCTGCTGTTTCTTCCATATGCCGGTATTGGGCTGAAAACGTCTGTTTTGGGCCTCTGCAGAGAAAGTGTTTGCAGACTGCTGAATCCACACACGGGTTTAACTCTGGAAGTTGAGTGCACACATTGACAACCGTTCTGTTAGATAGCTGTGTTTTGGATTTAGAAGCAGATATTTCCCTGGGCTTTCTGCTGTTTCTTCCATATGCCGGTATTGGGCTGAAAACGCCTGTTTTGAAACTCTGCACAGAAAGTGTTTGCAGACTGCTGAATCCACACACGGGTTTAACTCTGGAAGTTGAGTGCACACATTGACAACCGTTCTGTTAGATAGCTGCGTTTTGGATTTAGAATCAGATATTTCCCTGGGCTTTCTGCTGTTTCTTCCATATGCCGGTATTGGGCTGAAAACGCCTGTTTTGAAACTCTGCACAGAAAGTGTTAGCAGACTGCTGAATCCACACACGGGTTTAACTCTGGAAGTTGAGTGCACACATTGACAACCGTTCTGTTAGATAGCTGCGTTTTGGATTTAGAAGCAGATATTTCCCTGGGCTTTCTGCTGTTTCTTCCATATGCCGGTATTGGGCTGAAAACGCCTGTTTTGAAACTCTGCACAGAAAGTGTTTGCAGACTGCTGAATCCACACACGGGTTTAACTCTGGAAGTTGAGTGCACACATTGACAACCGTTCTGTTAGATAGCTGCGTTTTGGATTTAGAAGCAGATATTTCCCTGGGCTTTCTGCTGTTTCTTCCTTATGCCGGTATTGGGCTGAAAACGCCTGTTTTGAAACTCTGCACAGAAAGTGTTTGCAGACTGCTGAATCCACACACGGGTTTAACTCTGGAAGTTGAGTGCACACATTGACAACCGTTCTGTTAGATAGCTGCGTTTTGGATTTAGAAGCAGATATTTCCCTGTGCTTTCTGCTGTTTCTTCCATATGCCGGTAATGGGCTGAAAACGCCTGTTTTGAAACTCTGCACAGAAAGTGTTTGCAGACTGCTGAATCCACACACGGGTTTAACTCTGGAAGTTGAGTGCACACATTGACAACCGTTCTGTTAGATAGCTGCGTTTTGGATTTAGAAGCAGATATTTCCCTGGGCTTTCTGCTGTTTCTTCCATATGCCGGTAACGGGCTGAAAACGTCTGTTTTGAAACTCTGCACAGAAAGTGTTTGCAGACTGCTGAATCCACACACGGGTTTAACTCTGGAAGTTGAGTGCACACATTCACAACCGTTCTGTTAGATAGCTGCGTTTTGGATTTAGAATCAGATATTTCCCTGGGCTTTCTGCTGTTTCTTCCATATGCCGGTATTGGGCTGAAAACGCCTGTTTTGAAACTCTGCACAGAAAGTGTTTGCAGACTGCTGAATCCACACACGGGTTTAACTGTGGAAGTTGAGTGCACACATTGACAACCGTTCTGTTAGATAGCTGCGTTTTGGATTTAGAAGCAGATATTTCCCTGGGCTTTCTGCTGTTTCTTCCATATGCCGGTATTGGGCTGAAAACGCCGGTTTTGAAACTCTGCACAGAAAGTGTTTGCAGACTGCTGAATCCACACACGGGTTTAACTCTGGAAGTTGAGTGCACACATTGACAACCGTTCTGTTAGATAGCTGCGTTTTGGATTTAGAAGCAGATATTTCCCTGGGCTTTCTGCTGTTTCTTCCATATGCCGGTAATGGGCTGAAAACGCCTGTTTTGAAACTCTGCACAGAAAGTGTTTGCAGACTGCTGAATCCACACACGGTTTTAACTCTGGAAGTTGAGTGCACACATTGACAACCGTTCTGTTAGATAGCTGCGTTTTGGATTTAGAAGCAGATATTTCCCTGGGCTTTCTGCTGTTTCTTCCATATGCCGGTATTGGGCTGAAAACGCCTGTTTTGAAACTCTGCACAGAAAGTGTTTGCAGACTGCTGAATCCACACACGGGTTTAACTCTGGAAGTTGAGTGCACGCATTGACAACCGTTCTGTTAGATAGCTGCGTTTTGGATTTAGAAGCAGATATTTCCCTGGGCTTTCTGCTGTTTCTTCCATATGCCGGTATTGGGCTGAAAACGCCTGTTTTGAAACTCTGCACAGAAAGTGTTTGCAGACTGCTGAATCCACACACGGGTTTAACTCTGGAAGTTGAGTGCACACATTGACAACCGTTCTGTTAGATAGCTGCGTTTTGGATTTAGAAGCAGATATTTCCCTGTGCTTTCTGCTGTTTCTTCCATATGCCGGTAATGGGCTGAAAACGTCTGTTTTGAAACTCTGCACAGAAAGTGTTTGCAGACTGCTGAATCCACACACGGGTTTAACTCTGGAAGTTGAGTGCACACATTGACAACCGTTCTGTTAGATAGCTGCGTTTTGGATTTAGAAGCAGATATTTCCCTGGGCTTTCTGGTGTTTCTTCCATATGCCGGTATTGGGCTGAAAACGCCTGTTTTGAAACTCTGCACAGAAAGTGTTTGCAGACTGCTGAATCCACACACGGGTTTAACTCTGGAAGTTGAGTGCACACATTGACAACCGTTCTGTTAGATAGCTGCGTTTTGGATTTAGAAGCAGATATTTCCCTGTGCTTTCTGCTGTTTCTTCCATATGCCGGTAATGGGCTGAAAACGTCTGTTTTGAAACTCTGCACAGAAAGTGTTTGCAGACTGCTGAATCCACACACGGGTTTAACTCTGGAAGTTGAGTGCACACATTGACAACCGTTCTGTTAGATAGCTGCGTTTTGGATTTAGAAGCAGATATTTCCCTGGGCTTTCTGCTGTTTCTTCCATATGCCGGTATTGGGCTGAAAACGCCTGTTTTGAAACTCTGCACAGAAAGTGTTTGCAGACTGCTGAATCCACACACGGGTTTAACTCTGGAAGTTGAGTGCACACATTGACAACCGTTCTGTTAGATAGCTGCGTTTTGGATTTAGAAGCAGATATTTCCCTGGGCTTTCTGCTGTTTCTTCCATATGCCGGTATTGGGCTGAAAACGCCTGTTTTGAAACTCTGCACAGAAAGTGTTTGCAGACTGCTGAATCCACACACGGGTTTAACTCTGGAAGTTGAGTGCACACATTGACAACCGTTCTGTTAGATAGCTGCGTTTTGGATTTAGAAGCAGATATTTCCCTGGGCTTTCTGCTGTTTCTTCCATATGCCGGTATTGGGCTGAAAACGCCTGTTTTGAAACTCTGCACAGAAAGTGTTTGCAGACTGCTGAATCCACACACGGGTTTAACTCTGGAAGTTGAGTGCACGCATTGACAACCGTTCTGTTAGATAGCTGCGTTTTGGATTTCGAAGCAGATATTTCCCTGGGCTTTCTGCTGTTTCTTCCATATGCCGGTATTGGGCTGAAAACGCCTGTTTTGAAACTCTGCACAGAAAGTGTTTGCAGACTGCTGAATCCACACACGGGTTTAACTCTGGAAGTTGAGTGCACACATTGACAACCGTTCTGTTAGATAGCTGCGTTTTGGATTTAGAAGCAGATATTTCCCTGTGCTTTCTGCTGTTTCTTCCATATGCCGGTAATGGGCTGAAAACGTCTGTTTTGAAACTCTGCACAGAAAGTGTTTGCAGACTGCTGAATCCTCACACGGGTTTAACTCTGGAAGTTGAGTGCACACATTGACAACCGTTCTGTTAGATAGCTGCGTTTTGGATTTAGAAGCAGATATTTCCCTGGGCTTTCTGGTGTTTCTTCCATATGCCGGTATTGGGCTGAAAACGCCTGTTTTGAAACTCTGCACAGAAAGTGTTTGCAGACTGCTGAATCCACACACGGGTTTAACTCTGGAAGTTGAGTGCACACATTGACAACCGTTCTGTTAGATAGCTGCGTTTTGGATTTAGAAGCAGATATTTCCCTGTGCTTTCTGCTGTTTCTTCCATATGCCGGTAATGGGCTGAAAACGTCTGTTTTGAAACTCTGCACAGAAAGTGTTTGCAGACTGCTGAATCCACACACGGGTTTAACTCTGGAAGTTGAGTGCACACATTGACAACCGTTCTGTTAGATAGCTGCGTTTTGGATTTAGAAGCAGATATTTCCCTGGGCTTTCTGCTGTTTCTTCCATATGCCGGTATTGGGCTGAAAACGCCTGTTTTGAAACTCTGCACAGAAAGTGTTTGCAGACTGCTGAATCCACACACGGGTTTAACTCTGGAAGTTGAGTGCACACATTGACAACCGTTCTGTTAGATAGCTGCGTTTTGGATTTAGAAGCAGATATTTCCCTGTGCTTTCTGCTGTTTCTTCCATATGCCGGTAACGGGCTGAAAACGTCTGTTTTGAAACTCTGCACAGAAAGTGTTTGCAGACTGCTGAATCCACACACGGGTTTAACTCTGGAAGTTGAGTGCACACATTGACAACCGTTCTGTTAGATAGCTGTGTTTTGGATTTAGAAGCAGATATTTCCCTGGGCTTTCTGCTGTTTCTTCCATATGCCGGTATTGGGCTGAAAACGCCTGTTTTGAAACTCTGCACAGAAAGTGTTTGCAGACTGCTGAATCCACACACGGGTTTAACTCTGGAAGTTGAGTGCACACATTGACAACCGTTCTGTTAGATAGCTGCGTTTTGGATTTAGAAGCAGATATTTCCCTGGGCTTTCTGCTGTTTCTTCCATATGCCGGTATTGGGCTGAAAACGCCTGTTTTGAAACTCTGCACCGAAAGTGTTTGCAGACTGCTGAATCCACACACGGGATTAACTCTGGAAGTTGAGTGCACACATTGACAACCGTTCTGTTAGATAGCTGCGTTTTGGATTTAGAAGCAGATATTTCCCTGGGCTTTCTGCTGTTTCTTCCATATGCCGGTATTGGCCTGAAAACGTCTGTTTTGGGCCTCTGCAGAGAAAGTGTTTGCAGACTGCTGAATCCACACACGGGTTTAACTCTGGAAGTTGAGTGCACACATTGACAGCCGTTCTGTTAGATAGCTGTGTTTTGGATTTAGAAGCAGATATTTCCCTGGGCTTTCTGCTGTTTCTTCCATATGCCGGTATTGGGCTGAAAACGCCTGTTTTGAAACTCTGCACAGAAAGTGTTTGCAGACTGCTGAATCCACACACGGGTTTAACTCTGGAAGTTGAGTGCACACATTGACAACCGTTCTGTTAGATAGCTGCGTTTTGGATTTAGAAGCAGATATTTCCCTGGGCTTTCTGCTGTTTCTTCCATATGCCGGTATTGGGCTGAAAACGCCTGTTTTGAAACTCTGCACAGAAAGTGTTTGCAGACTGCTGAATCCACACACGGGTTTAACTCTGGAAGTTGAGTGCACGCATTGACAACCGTTCTGTTAGATAGCTGCGTTTTGGATTTCGAAGCAGATATTTCCCTGGGCTTTCTGCTGTTTCTTCCATATGCCGGTATTGGGCTGAAAACGCCTGTTTTGAAACTCTGCACAGAAAGTGTTTGCAGACTGCTGAATCCACACACGGGTTTAACTCTGGAAGTTGAGTGCACACATTGACAACCGTTCTGTTAGATAGCTGCGTTTTGGATTTAGAAGCAGATATTTCCCTGTGCTTTCTGCTGTTTCTTCCATATGCCGGTAATGGGCTGAAAACGTCTGTTTTGAAACTCTGCACAGAAAGTGTTTGGAGACTGCTGAATCCACACACGGGTTTAACTCTGGAAGTTGAGTGCACACATTGACAACCGTTCTGTTAGATAGCTGCGTTTTGAATTTAGAAGCAGATATTTCCCTGTGCTTTCTGGTGTTTCTTCCATATGCCGGTATTGGGCTGAAAACGCCTGTTTTGAAACTCTGCACAGAAAGTGTTTGCAGACTGCTGAATCCACACACGGGTTTAACTCTGGAAGTTGAGTGCACACATTGACAACCGTTCTGTTAGATAGCTGCGTTTTGGATTTAGAAGCAGATATTTCCCTGTGCTTTCTGCTGTTTCTTCCATATGCCGGTAATGGGCTGAAAACGTCTGTTTTGAAACTCTGCACAGAAAGTGTTTGCAGACTGCTGAATCCACACACGGGTTTAACTCTGGAAGTTGAGTGCACACATTGACAACCGTTCTGTTAGATAGCTGCGTTTTGGATTTAGAAGCAGATATTTCCCTGGGCTTTCTGCTGTTTCTTCCATATGCCGGTATTGGGCTGAAAACGCCTGTTTTGAAACTCTGCACAGAAAGTGTTTGCAGACTGCTGAATCCACACACGGGTTTAACTCTGGAAGTTGAGTGCACACATTGACAACCGTTCTGTTAGATAGCTGCGTTTTGGATTTAGAAGCAGATATTTCCCTGTGCTTTCTGCTGTTTCTTCCATATGCCGGTAACGGGCTGAAAACGTCTGTTTTGAAACTCTGCACAGAAAGTGTTTGCAGACTGCTGAATCCACACACGGGTTTAACTCTGGAAGTTGAGTGCACACATTGACATCCGTTCTGTTAGATAGCTGCGTTTTGGATTTAGAAGCAGATATTTCCCTGGGCTTTCTGCTGTTTCTTCCATATGCCGGTATTGGGCTGAAAACGCCTGTTTTGAAACTCTGCACAGAAAGTGTTTGCAGACTGCTGAATCCACACACGGGTTTAACTCTGGAAGTTGAGTGCACACATTGACAACCGTTCTGTTAGATAGCTGCGTTTTGGATTTAGAAGCAGATATTTCCCTGGGCTTTCTGCTGTTTCTTCCATATGCCGGTATTGGGCTGAAAACGCCTGTTTTGAAACTCTGCACCGAAAGTGTTTGCAGACTGCTGAATCCACACACGGGATTAACTCTGGAAGTTGAGTGCACACATTGACAACCGTTCTGTTAGATAGCTGCGTTTTGGATTTAGAAGCAGATATTTCCCTGGGCTTTCTGCTGTTTCTTCCATATGCCGGTATTGGGCTGAAAACGTCTGTTTTGGGCCTCTGCAGAGAAAGTGTTTGCAGACTGCTGAATCCACACACGGGTTTAACTCTGGAAGTTGAGTGCACACATTGACAGCCGTTCTGTTAGATAGCTGTGTTTTGGATTTAGAAGCAGATATTTCCCTGGGCTTTCTGCTGTTTCTTCCATATGCCGGTATTGGGCTGAAAACGCCTGTTTTGAAACTCTGCACAGAAAGTGTTTGCAGACTGCTGAATCCACACACGGGTTTAACTCTGGAAGTTGAGTGCACACATTGACAACCGTTCTGTTAGATAGCTGCGTTTTGGATTTAGAAGCAGATATTTCCCTGGGCTTTCTGCTGTTTCTTCCATATGCCGGTATTGGGCTGAAAACGCCTGTTTTGAAACTCTGCACAGAAAGTGTTTGCAGACTGCTGAATCCACACACGGGTTTAACTCTGGAAGTTGAGTGCACGCATTGACAACCGTTCTGTTAGATAGCTGCGTTTTGGATTTCGAAGCAGATATTTCCCTGGGCTTTCTGCTGTTTCTTCCATATGCCGGTATTGGGCTGAAAACGCCTGTTTTGAAACTCTGCACAGAAAGTGTTTGCAGACTGCTGAATCCACACACGGGTTTAACTCTGGAAGTTGAGTGCACACATTGACAACCGTTCTGTTAGATAGCTGCGTTTTGGATTTAGAAGCAGATATTTCCCTGTGCTTTCTGCTGTTTCTTCCATATGCCGGTAATGGGCTGAAAACGTCTGTTTTGAAACTCTGCACAGAAAGTGTTTGCAGACTGCTGAATCCACACACGGGTTTAACTCTGGAAGTTGAGTGCACACATTGACAACCGTTCTGTTAGATAGCTGCGTTTTGGATTTAGAAGCAGATATTTCCCTGTGCTTTCTGGTGTTTCTTCCATATGCCGGTATTGGGCTGAAAACGCCTGTTTTGAAACTCTGCACAGAAAGTGTTTGCAGACTGCTGAATCCACACACGGGTTTAACTCTGGAAGTTGAGTGCACACATTGACAACCGTTCTGTTAGATAGCTGCGTTTTGGATTTAGAAGCAGATATTTCCCTGTGCTTTCTGCTGTTTCTTCCATATGCCGGTAATGGGCTGAAAACATCTGTTTTGAAACTCTGCACAGAAAGTGTTTGCAGACTGCTGAATCCACACACGGGTTTAACTCTGGAAGTTGAGTGCACACATTGACAACCGTTCTGTTAGATAGCTGCGTTTTGGATTTAGAAGCAGATATTTCCCTGGGCTTTCTGCTGTTTCTTCCATATGCCGGTATTGGGCTGAAAACGCCTGTTTTGAAACTCTGCACAGAAAGTGTTTGCAGACTGCTGAATCCACACACGGGTTTAACTCTGGAAGTTGAGTGCACACATTGACAACCGTTCTGTTAGATAGCTGCGTTTTGGATTTAGAAGCAGATATTTCCCTGTGCTTTCTGCTGTTTCTTCCATATGCCGGTAACGGGCTGAAAACGTCTGTTTTGAAACTCTACACAGAAAGTGTTTGCAGACTGCTGAATCCACACACGGGTTTAACTCTGGAAGTTGAGTGCACACATTGACATCCGTTCTGTTAGATAGCTGCGTTTTGGATTTAGAAGCAGATATTTCCCTGGGCTTTCTGCTGTTTCTTCCATATGCCGGTATTGGGCTGAAAACGCCTGTTTTGAAACTCTGCACAGAAAGTGTTTGCAGACTGCTGAATCCACACACGGGTTTAACTCTGGAAGTTGAGTGCACACATTGACAACCGTTCTGTTAGATAGCTGCGTTTTGGATTTAGAAGCAGATATTTCCCTGGGCTTTCTGCTGTTTCTTCCATATGCCGGTATTGGGCTGAAAACGCCTGTTTTGAAACTCTGCACCGAAAGTGTTTGCAGACTGCTGAATCCACACACGGGATTAACTCTGGAAGTTGAGTGCACACATTGACAACCGTTCTGTTAGATAGCTGCGTTTTGGATTTAGAAGCAGATATTTCCCTGGGCTTTCTGCTGTTTCTTCCATATGCCGGTATTGGGCTGAAAACGTCTGTTTTGGGCCTCTGCAGAGAAAGTGTTTGCAGACTGCTGAATCCACACACGGGTTTAACTCTGGAAGTTGAGTGCACACATTGACAGCCGTTCTGTTAGATAGCTGTGTTTTGGATTTAGAAGCAGATATTTCCCTGGGCTTTCTGCTGTTTCTTCCATATGCCGGTATTGGGCTGAAAACGCCTGTTTTGAAACTCTGCACAGAAAGTGTTTGCAGACTGCTGAATCCACACACGGGTTTAACTCTGGAAGTTGAGTGCACACATTGACAACCGTTCTGTTAGATAGCTGCGTTTTGGATTTAGAATCAGATATTTCCCTGGGCTTTCTGCTGTTTCTTCCATATGCTGGTATTGGGCTGAAAACGCCTGTTTTGAAACTCTTCACAGAAAGTGTTAGCAGACTGCTGAATCCACACACGGGTTTAACTCTGGAAGTTGAGTGCACACATTGACAACCGTTCTGTTAGATAGCTGCGTTTTGGATTTAGAAGCAGATATTTCCCTGGGCTTTCTGCTGTTTCTTCCATATGCCGGTATTGGGCTGAAAACGCCTGTTTTGAAACTCTGCACAGAAAGTGTTTGCAGACTGCTGAATCCACACACGGGTTTAACTCTGGAAGTTGAGTGCACGCATTGACAACCGTTCTGTTAGATAGCTGCGTTTTGGATTTAGAAGCAGATATTTCCCTGGGCTTTCTGCTGTTTCTTCCATATGCCGGTATTGGGCTGAAAACGCCTGTTTTGAAACTCTGCACAGAAAGTGTTTGCAGACTGCTGAATCCACACACGGGTTTAACTCTGGAAGTTGAGTGCACACATTGACAACCGTTCTGTTAAATAGCTGCGTTTTGGATTTAGAAGCAGATATTTCCCTGTGCTTTCTGCTGTTTCTTCCATATGCCGGTAATGGGCTGAAAACGTCTGTTTTGAAACTCTGCACAGAATGTGTTTGCAGACTGCTGAATCCACACACGGGTTTAACTCTGGAAGTTGAGTGCACACATTGACAACCGTTCTGTTAGATAGCTGCGTTTTGGATTTAGAAGCAGATATTTCCCTGGGCTTTCTGCTGTTTCTTCCATATGCCGGTATTGGGCTGAAAACGCCTGTTTTGAAACTCTGCACAGAAAGTGTTTGCAGACTGCTGAATCCACACACGGGTTTAACTCTGGAAGTTGAGTGCACACATTGACAACCGTTCTGTTAGATAGCTGCGTTTTGGATTTAGAAGCAGATATTTCCCTGTGCTTTCTGCTGTTTCTTCCATATGCCGGTAATGGGCTGAAAACGTCTGTTTTGAAACTCTGCACAGAAAGTGTTTGCAGACTGCTGAATCCACACACGGGTTTAACTCTGGAAGTTGAGTGCACACATTGACAACCGTTCTGTTAGATAGCTGCGTTTTGGATTTAGAAGCAGATATTTCCCTGGGCTTTCTGCTGTTTCTTCCATATGCCGGTATTGGGCTGAAAACGCCTGTTTTGAAACTCTGCACAGAAAGTGTTTGCAGACTGCTGAATCCACACACGGGTTTAACTCTGGAAGTTGAGTGCACACATTGACAACCGTTCTGTTAGATAGCTGCGTTTTGGATTTAGAAGCAGATATTTCCCTGGGCTTTCTGCTGTTTCTTCCATATGCCGGTAACGGGCTGAAAACGCCTGTTTTGAAACTCTGCACAGAAAGTGTTTGCAGACTGCTGAATCCACACACGGGTTTAACTCTGGAAGTTGAGTGCACACATTGACAACCGTTCTGTTAGATAGCTGTGTTTTGGATTTAGAAGCAGATATTTCCCTGGGCTTTCTGCTGTTTCTTCCATATGCCGGTATTGGGCTGAAAACGCCTGTTTTGAAACTCTGCACAGAAAGTGTTTGCAGACTGCTGAATCCACACACGGGTTTAACTCTGGAAGTTGAGTGCACACATTTACAACCGTTCTGTTAGATAGCTGCGTTTTGGATTTAGAAGCAAATATTTCCCTGGGCTTTCTGCTGTTTCTTCCATATGCCGGTATTGGGCTGAAAACGCCTGTTTTGAAACTCTGCACAGAAAGTGTTTGCAGACTGCTGAATCCACACACGATATTAACTCTGGAAGTTGAGTGCACACATTGACAACCGTTCTGTTAGATAGCTGCGTTTTGGATTTAGAAGCAGATATTTCCCTGTGCTTTCTGCTGTTTCTTCCTTATGCCGGTATTGGGCTGAAAACGTCTGTTTTGGGCCTCTGCAGAGAAAGTGTTTGCAGACTGCTGAATCCACACACGGGTTTAACTCTGGAAGTTGAGTGCACACATTGACAACCGTTCTGTTAGAAAGCTGTGTTTTGGATTTAGAAGCAGATATTTCCCTGGGCTTTCTGCTCTTTCTTCCATATGCCGGTATTGGGCTGAAAACGCCTGTTTTGAAACTCTGCACAGAAAGTGTTTGCAGACTGCTGAATCCACACACGGGTTTAACTCTGGAAGTTGAGTGCACACATTGACAACCGTTCTGTTAGATAGCTGCGTTTTGGATTTAGAATCAGATATTTCCCTGGGCTTTCTGCTGTTTCTTCCATATGCCGGTATTGGGCTGAAAACGCCTGTTTTGAAACTCTGCACAGAAAGTGTTTGCAGACTGCTGAATCCACACACGGGTTTACCTCTGGAAGTTGAGTGCACACATTGACAACCGTTCTGTTAGATAGCTGCGTTTTGGATTTAGAAGCAGATATTTCCCTGTGCTTTCTGCTGTTTCTTCCATATGCCGGTAATGGGCTGAAAACGTCTGTTTTGAAACTCTGCACAGAAAGTGTTTGCAGACTGCTGAATCCACACACGGGTTTAACTCTGGAAGTTGAATGCACACATTGACAACCGTTCTGTTAGATAGCTGCGTTTTGGATTTAGAAGCAGATATTTCCCTGGGCTTTCTGCTGTTTCTTCCATATGCTGGTATTGGGCTGAAAACGCCTGTTTTGAAACTCTGCACAGAAAGTGTTTGCAGACTGCTGAATCCACACACGGGTTTAACTCTGGAAGTTGAGTGCACACATTGACAACCGTTCTGTTAGATAGCTGCGTTTTGGATTTAGAAGCAGATATTTCCCTGGGCTTTCTGCTGTTTCTTCCATATGCCGGTATTGGGCTGAAAACGCCTGTTTTGAAACTCTGCACAGAAAGTGTTTGCAGACTGCTGAATCCACACACGGGTTTAACTCTGGAAGTTGAGTGCACACATTGACAACCGTTCTGTTAGATAGCTGCGTTTTGGATTTAGAAGCAGATATTTCCCTGTGCTTTCTGCTGTTTCTTCCATATGCCGGTATTGGGCTGAAAACGCCTGTTTTGAAACTCTGCACAGAAAGTGTTTGCAGACTGCTGAATCCACACACGGGTTTAACTCTGGAAGTTGAGTGCACACATTGACAACCGTTCTGTTAGATAGCTGCGTTTTGGATTTAGAAGCAGATATTTCCCTGTGCTTTCTGCTGTTTCTTCCATATGCCGGTAATGGGCTGAAAACGTCTGTTTTGAAACTCTGCACAGAAAGTGTTTGCAGACTGCTGAATCCACACACGGGTTTAACTCTGGAAGTTGAGTGCACACATTGACAACCGTTCTGTTAGATAGCTGCGTTTTGGATTTAGAAGCAGATATTTCCCTGGGCTTTCTGGTGTTTCTTCCATATGCCGGTATTGGGCTGAAAACGCCTGTTTTGAAACTCTGCACAGAAAGTGTTTGCAGACTGCTGAATCCACACACGGGTTTAACTCTGGAAGTTGAGTGCACACATTGACAACCGTTCTGTTAGATAGCTGCGTTTTGGATTTAGAAGCAGATATTTCCCTGTGCTTTCTGCTGTTTCTTCCATATGCCGGTAATGGGCTGAAAACGTCTGTTTTGAAACTCTGCACAGAAAGTGTTTGCAGACTGCTGAATCCACACACGGGTTTAACTCTGGAAGTTGAGTGCACACATTGACAACCGTTCTGTTAGATAGCTGCGTTTTGGATTTAGAAGCAGATATTTCCCTGTGCTTTCTGCTGTTTCTTCCATATGCCGGTAACGGGCTGAAAACGTCTGTTTTGAAACTCTGCACAGAAAGTGTTTGCAGACTGCTGAATCCACACACGGGTTTAACTCTGGAAGTTGAGTGCACACATTGACAACCGTTCTGTTAGATAGCTGCGTTTTGGATTTAGAAGCAGATATTTCCCTGGGCTTTCTGGTGTTTCTTCCATATGCCGGTATTGGGCTGAAAACGCCTGTTTTGAAACTCTGCACAGAAAGTGTTTGCAGACTGCTGAATCCACACACGGGTTTAACTCTGGAAGTTGAGTGCACACATTGACAACCGTTCTGTTAGATAGCTGCGTTTTGGATTTAGAAGCAGATATTTCCCTGTGCTTTCTGCTGTTTCTTCCATATGCCGGTAATGGGCTGAAAACGTCTGTTTTGAAACGCTGCACAGAAAGTGTTTGCAGACTGCTGAATCCACACACGGGTTTAACTCTGGAAGTTGAGTGCACACATTGACAACCGTTCTGTTAGATAGCTGCGTTTTGGATTTAGAAACAGATATTTCCCTGGGCTTTCTGCTGTTTCTTCCATATGCCGGTATTGGGCTGAAAACGCCTGTTTTGAAACTCTGCACAGAAAGTGTTTGCAGACTGCTGAATCCACAAACGGGTTTAACTCTGGAAGTTGAGTGCACACATTGACAACCATTATGTTAGATAGCTGCTTTTTGGATTTAGAAGCAGATATTTCCCTGTGCTTTCTGCTGTTTCTTCCATATGCCGGTAATGGGCTGAAAACGTCTGTTTTGAAACTCTGCACAGAAAGTGTTTGCAGACTGCTGAATCCACACACGGGTTTAACTCTGGAAGTTGAGTGCACACATTGACAACCGTTCTGTTAGATAGCTGCGTTTTGGATTTAGAAGCAGATATTTCCCTGGGCTTTCTGCTGTTTCTTCCATATGCCGGTATTGGGCTGAAAACGCCTGTTTTGAAACTCTGCACAGAAAGTGTTTGCAGACTGCTGAATCCACACACGGGTTTAACTCTGGAAGTTGAGTGCACACATTGACAACCGTTCTGTTAGATAGCTGCGTTTTGGATTTAGAAGCAGATATTTCCCTGTGCTTTCTGCTGTTTCTTTCATATGCCGGTATTGGGCTGAAAACGCCTGTTTTGAAACTCTGCACAGAAAGTGTTTGCAGACTGCTGAATCCACACACGGGTTTAACTCTGGAAGTTGAGTGCTCACATTGACAACCGTTCTGTTAGATAGCTGCGTTTTGGATTTAGAAGCAGATATTTCCCTGGGCTTTCTGCTGTTTCTTCCATATGCCGGTATTGGGCTGAAAACGCCTGTTTTGAAACTCTGCACAGAAAGTGTTTGCATACTGCTGAATCCACACACGGGTTTAACTCTGGAAGTTGAGTGCACACATTGACAACCGTTCTGTTAGATAGCTGCGTTTTGGATTTAGAAGCAGATATTTCCCTGTGCTTTCTGCTATTTCTTCCATATGCCGGTAATGGGCTGAAAACGTCTGTTTTGAAACTCTGCACAGAAAGTGTTTGCAGACTGCTGAATCCACACACGGGTTTAACTCTGGAAGTTGAGTGCACACATTGACAACCGTTCTGTTAGATAGCTGCGTTTTGGATTTAGAAGCAGATATTTCCCTGTGCTTTCTGCTGTTTCTTCCATTTGCCGGTATTGGGCTGAAAACGCCTGTTTTGAAACTCTGCACAGAAAGTGTTTGCAGACTGCTGAATCCACACACGGGTTTAACTCTGGAAGTTGAGTGCACACATTGACAACCGTTCTGTTAGATAGCTGCGTTTTGGATTTAGAAGCAGATATTTCCCTGTGCTTTCTGCTGTTTCTTCCATATGCCGGTAATGGGCTGAAAACGTCTGTTTTGAAACTCTGCACAGAAAGTGTTTGCAGACTGCTGAATCCACACACGGGTTTAACTCTGGAAGTTGAGTGCACACATTGACAACCGTTCTGTTAGATAGCTGCGTTTTGGATTTAGAAGCAGATATTTCCCTGGGCTTTCTGCTGTTTCTTCCATATGCCGGTATTGGGCTGAAAACGCCTGTTTTGAAACTCTGCACAGAAAGTGTTTGCAGACTGCTGAATCCACACACGGGTTTAACTCTGGAAGTTGAGTGCACACATTGACAACCGTTCTGTTAGATAGCTGCGTTTTGGATTTAGAAGCAGATATTTCCCTGGGCTTTCTGCTGTTTCTTCCATATGCCGGTAACGGGCTGAAAACGTCTGTTTTGAAACTCTGCACAGAAAGAGTTTGCAGACTGCTGAATCCACACACGGGTTTAACTCTGGAAGTTGAGTGCACACATTGACAACCGTTCTGTTAGATAGCTGCGTTTTGGATTTAGAATCAGATATTTCCCTGGGCTTTCTGCTGTTTCTTCCATATGCCGGTATTGGGCTGAAAACGCCTGTTTTGAAACTCTGCACAGAAAGTGTTTGCAGACTGCTGAATCCACACACGGGTTTAACTCTGGAAGTTGAGTGCACACATTGACAACCGTTCTGTTAGATAGCTGCGTTTTGGATTTAGAAGCAGATATTTCCCTGGGCTTTCTGCTGTTTCTTCCCTATGCCGGTATTGGGCTGAAAACGCCTGTTTTGAAACTCTGCACAGAAAGTGTTTGCAGACTGCTGAATCCACACACGGGTTTAACTCTGGAAGTTGAGTGCACGCATTGACAACCGTTCTGTTAGATAGCTGCGTTTTGGATTTAGAAGCAGATATTTCCCTGGGCTTTCTGCTGTTTCTTCCATATGCCGGTATTGGGCTGAAAACGCCTGTTTTGAAACTCTGCACAGAAAGTGTTTGCAGACTGCTGAATCCACACACGGTTTTAACTCTGGAAGTTGAGTGCACACATTGACAACCGTTCTGTTAGATAGCTGCGTTTTGGATTTAGAAGCAGATATTTCCCTGTGCTTTCTGCTGTTTCTTCCATATGCCGGTAATGGGCTGAAAACGTCTGTTTTGAAACTCTGCACAGAAAGTGTTTGCAGACTGCTGAATCCACACACGGGTTTAACTCTGGAAGTTGAGTGCACACATTGACAACCGTTCTGTTAGATAGCTGCGTTTTGGATTTAGAAGCAGATATTTCCCTGGGCTTTCTGGTGTTTCTTCCGTATGCCGGTATTGGGCTGAAAACGCCTGTTTTGAAACTCTGCACAGAAAGTGTTTGCAGACTGCTGAATCCACACACGGGTTTAACTCTGGAAGTTGAGTGCACACATTGACAACCGTTCTGTTAGATAGCTGCGTTTTGGATTTAGAAGCAGATATTTCCCTGTGCTTTCTGCTGTTTCTTCCATATGCCGGTAATGGGCTGAAAACGTCTGTTTTGAAACTCTGCACAGAAAGTGTTTGCAGACTGTTGAATCCACACACGGGTTTAACTCTGGAAGTTGAGTGCACACATTGACAACCGTTCTGTTAGATAGCTGCGTTTTGGATTTAGAAGCAGATATTTCCCTGGGCTTTCTGCTGTTTCTTCCATATGCCGGTATTGGGCTGAAAATGCCTGTTTTGAAACTCTGCACAGAAAGTGTTTGCAGACTGCTGAATCCACACACGGGTTTAACTCTGGAAGTTGAGTGCACACATTGACAACCGTTCTGTTAGATAGCTGCGTTTTGGATTTAGAAGCAGATATTTCCCTGGGCTTTCTGCTGTTCCTTCCATATGCCGGTAACGGGCTGAAAACGTCTGTTTTGAAACTCTGCACAGAAAGTGTTTGCAGACTGCTGAATCCACACACGGGTTTAACTCTGGAAGTTGAGTGCACACATTGACAACCGTTCTGTTAGATAGCTGTGTTTTGGATTTAGAAGCAGATATTTCCCTGGGCTTTCTGCTGTTTCTTCCATATGCCGGTATTGGGCTGAAAACGCCTGTTTTGAAACTCTGCACAGAAAGTGTTTGCAGACTGCTGAATCCACACACGGGTTTAACTCTGGAAGTTGAGTGCACACATTGACAACCGTTCTGTTAGATAGCTGCGTTTTGGATTTAGAAGCAGATATTTCCCTGTGCTTTCTGCTGTTTCTTCCATATGCCGGTATTGGGCTGAAAACGCCTGTTTTGAAACTCTGCACAGAAAGTGTTTGCTGACTGCTGAATCCACACACGGGATTAATTCTGGAAGTTGAGTGCACACATTGACAACCGTTCTGTTAGATAGCTGCGTTTTGGATTTAGAAGCAGATATTTCCCTGTGCTTTCTGCTGTTTCTTCCATATGCCGGTATTGGGCTGAAAACGCCTGTTTTGAAACTCTGCACAGAAAGTGTTTGCAGACTGCTGAATCCACACACGGGTTTAACTCTGGAAGTTGAGTGCACACATTGACAACCGTTCTGTTAGATAGCTGCGTTTTGGATTTAGAAGCAGATATTTCCCTGGGCTTTCTGCTGTTTCTTCCATATGCCGGTATTGGGCTGAAAACGCCTGTTTTGAAACTCTGCACAGAAAGTGTTTCCAGACTGCTGAATCCACACACCGGTTTAACTCTGGAAGTTGAGTGCACACATTGACAACCGCTCTGTTAGATAGCTGCGTTTTGGATTTAGAATCAGATATTTCCCTGGGCTTTCTGCTGTTTCTTCCATATGCCGGTATTGGGCTGAAAACGCCTGTTTTGAAACTCTGCACAGAAAGTGTTTGCAGACTGCTGAATCCACACACGGGTTTACCTCTGGAAGTTGAGTGCACACATTGACAACCGTTCTGTTAGATAGCTGCGTTTTGGATTTAGAAGCAGATATTTCCCTGTGCTTTCTGCTGTTTCTTCCATATGCCGGTAATGGGCTGAAAACGTCTGTTTTGAAACTCTGCACAGAAAGTGTTTGCAGACTGCTGAATCCACACACGGGTTTAACTCTGGAAGTTGAATGCACACATTGACAACCGTTCTGTTAGATAGCTGCGTTTTGGATTTAGAAGCAGATATTTCCCTGGGCTTTCTGCTGTTTCTTCCATATGCCGGTATTGGGCTGAAAACGCCTGTTTTGAAACTCTGCACAGAAAGTGTTTGCAGACTACTGAATCCACACACGGGTTTAACTCTGGAAGTTGAGTGCACACATTGACAACCGTTCTGTTAGATAGCTGCGTTTTGGATTTAGAAGCAGATATTTCCCTGGACTTTCTGCTGTTTCTTCCATATGCCGGTATTGGGCTGAAAACGCCTGTTTTGAAACTCTGCACAGAAAGTGTTTGCAGACTGCTGAATCCACACACGGGTTTAACTCTGGAAGTTGAGTGCACACATTGACAACCGTTCTGCTAGATAGCTGCGTTTTGGATTTAGAAGCAGATATTTCCCTGTGCTTTCTGCTGTTTCTTCCATATGCCGGTATTGGGCTGAAAACGCCTGTTTTGAAACTCTGCACGGAAAGTGTTTGCAGACTGCTGAATCCACACACGGGTTTAACTCTGGAAGTTGAGTGCACACATTGACAACCGTTCTGTTAGATAGCTGCGTTTTGGATTTAGAAGCAGATATTTCCCTGTGCTTTCTGCTGTTTCTTCCATATGCCGGTATTGGGCTGAAAACGCCTGTTTTGAAACTCTGCACGGAAAGTGTTTGCAGACTGCTGAATCCACACACCGGTTTAACTCTGGAAGTTGAGTGCACACATTGACAACCGTTCTGTTAGATAGCTGCGTTTTGGATTTAGAAGCAGATATTTCCCTGTGCTTTCTGCTGTTTCTTCCATAGGCCGGTATTGGGCTGAAAACGCCTGTTTTGAATCTCTGCACAGAAAGTGTTTGCAGACTGCTGAATCAACACACGGGATTAATTCTGGAATTTGAGTGCACACAATGGCAACCGTTCTGTTAGATAGCTGCGTTTTGGATTTAGAAGCAGATATTTCCCTGTGCTTTCTGCTGTTTCTTCCATATGCCGGTATTGGGCTGAAAAGGCCTGTTTTGAAACTCTGCACAGAAAGTGTTTGCAGACTGCTGAATCCACACACCGGTTTAACTCTGGAAGTTGAGTGCACACATTGACAACCGTTCTGTTAGATAGCTGCGTTTTGGATTTAGAAGCAGATATTTCCCTGTGCTTTCTGTTGTTTCTTCCATAGGCCGGTATTGGGCTGAAAACGCCTGTTTTGAATCTCTGCACAGAAAGTGTTTGCAGACTGCTGAATCAACACACGGGATTAATTCTGGAATTTGAGTGCACACATTGGCAACCGTTCTGTTAGATAGCTGCGTTTTGGATTTAGAAGCAGATATTTCCCTGTGCTTTCTGCTGTTTCTTCCATATGCCGGTATTGGGCTGAAAACGCCTGTTTTGAAACTCTGCACGGAAAGTGTTTGCAGACTGCTGAATCCACACACCGGTTTAACTCTGGAAGTTGAGTGCACACATTGACAACCGTTCTGTTAGATAGCTGCGTTTTGGATTTAGAAGCAGATATTTCCCTGTGCTTTCTGCTGTTTCTTCCATATGCCGGTATTGGGCTGAAAACGCCTGTTTTGTAACTCTGCATAGAAGGTGCTTGCAGACTGCTGAATCCACACACGGGTTTAACTCTGGAAGTTGAGTGCACACATTGACAACCGTTCTGTTAGATAGCTGCGTTTTGGATTTAGAAGCAGATATTTCCCTGTGCTTTCTGCTGTTTCTTCCAAAGGCCGGTATTGGCCTGAAAACGCCTGTTTTGAATCTCTGCACAGAAAGTGTTTGCAGAGTGTTGAATCCACACACCGGTTTAACTCTGGAAGTTGAGTGCACACATTGACAACCGTTCTGTTAGATAGCTGCGTTTTGGATTTAGAAGCAGATATTTCCCTGTGCTTTCTGCTGTTTCTTCCATAGGCCGGTATTGGGCTGAAAACGCCTGTTTTGAAACTCTGCACAGAAAGTGTTTGCACACTGCTGAATCCACACACCGGTTTAACTCTGGAAGTTGAGTGCACACATTGACAACCGTTCTGTTAGATAGCTGCGTTTTGGATTTAGAAGCAGATATTTCCCTGTGCTTTCTGCTGTTTCTTCCATATGCCGGTATTGGGCTAAAAACGCCTGTTTTGAAACTCTGCACGGAAAGTGTTTGCAGACTGCTGAATCCACACACCGGTTTAACTCTGGAAGTTGAGTGCACACATTGACAACCGTTCTGTTAGATAGCTGCGTTTTGGATTTAGAAGCAGATATTTCCCTGTGCTTTCTGCTGTTTCTTCCATAGGCCGGTATTGGGCTGAAAACGCCTGTTTTGAATCTCTGCACAGAAAGTGTTTGCAGACTGCTGAATCCACACACGGGTTTAACTCTGGAAGTTGAGTGCACACATTGACAACCGTTCTGTTAGATAGCTGCGTTTTGGATTTAGAAGCAGATATTTCCCTGTGCTTTCTGCTGTTTCTTCCATATGCCGGTATTGGGCTGAAAACGCCTGTTTTGAAACTGCACAGAAAGTGTTTGCAGACTGCTGAATCCACACACGGGTTTAACTCTGGAAGTTGAGTGCACACATTGACAACCGTTCTGTTAGATAGCTGCGTTTTGGATTTAGAAGCAGATATTTCCCTGTGCTTTCTGCTGTTTCTTCCATATGCCTGTATTGGGCTGAAAACGCCTGTTTTGAAACTCTGCACAGAAAGTGTTTGCAGACTGCTGAATCCACACACCGGTTTAACTCTGGAAGTTGAGTGCACACATTGACAACCGTTCTGTTAGATAGCTGCGTTTTGGAATTAGAAGCAGATATTTCCCTGTGCTTTTTGCTGTTTCTTCCATATGCCGGTATTGGGCTGAAACCGCCTGTTTTGAAATTCTGCACAGAAAGTGTTTGCAGACTGCTGAATCCACACACGGGATTAACTCTGGAAGTTGAGTGCACACATTGACAACCGTTCTGTTAGATAGCTGCGTTTTGGATTTAGAAGCAGATATTTCCCTGTGCTTTCTGCTGTTTCTTCCATATGCCGGTATTGGGCTGAAAACGCCTGTTTTGTAACTCTGCAAAGAAGGTGCTTGCAGACTGCTGAATCCACACACGGGTTTAACTCTGGAAGTTGAGTGCACACATTGACAACCGTTCTGTTAGATATCTGCGTTTTGGATTTAGAAGCAGATATTTCCCTGTGCTTTCTGCTGTTTCTTCCAAAGGCCGGTATTGGCCTGAAAACGCCTGTTTTGAATCTCTGCACAGAAAGTGTTTGCAGACTGCTGAATCCACACACGGGATTAACTCTGGAAGTTGAGTGCACACATTGACAACCGTTCTGTTAGATAGCTGCGTTTTGGATTTAGAAGCAGATATTTCCCTGTGCTTTCTGCTGTTTCTTCCATATGCCGGTATTGGGCTGAAAACGCCTGTTTTGAAACTCTGCACAGAAAGTGTTTGCAGACTGCTGAATCCACACACGGGTTTAACTCTGGAAGTTGAGTGCACACATTGACAACCGTTCTGTTAGATAGCTGCGTTTTGGATTTAGAAGCAGATATTTCCCTGTGCTTTCTGCTGTTTCTTCCATATGCCGGTATTGGGCTGAAAACGCCTGTTTTGAAACTCTGCACGGAAAGTGTTTGCAGAGTGCTGAATCCACACACCGGTTTAACTCTGGAAGGTGAGTGCACACATTGACAACCGTTCTGTTAGATAGCTGCGTTTTGGATTTAGAAGCAGATATTTCCCTGTGCTTTCTGCTGTTTCTTCCATAGGCCGGTATTGGGCTGAAAACGCCTGTTTTGAATCTCTGCACAGAAAGTGTTTGCAGACTGCTGAATCAACACACGGGATTAATTCTGGAATTTGAGTGCACACATTGGCAACCGTTCTGTTAGATAGCTGCGTTTTGGATTTAGAAGCAGATATTTCCCTGTGCTTTCTGCTGTTTCTTCCATATGCCGGTAATGGGCTGAAAAGGCCTGTTTTGAAACTCTGCACAGAAAGTGTTTGCAGACTGCTGAATCCACACACCGGTTTAACTCTGGAAGTTGAGTGCACACATTGACAACCGTTCTGTTAGATAGCTGCGTTTTGGATTTAGAAGAAGATATTTCCCTGTGCTTTCTGCTGTTTCTTCCATATGCCGGTATTGGGCTGAAAACGCCTGTTTTGAAACGCTGCACAGAAAGTGTTTGCAGACTGCTGAATCCACACACGGGTTTAACTCTGGAAGTTGAGTGCACACATTGACAACCGTTCTGTTAGATAGCTGCGTTTTGGATTTAGAAGCAGATATTTCCCTGTGCTTTCTGCTGTTTCTTCCATATGCCGGTAATGGGCTGAAAACGTCTGTTTTGAAACTCTGCAAAGAAAGTGTTTGCAGACTGCTGAATCCACACACGGGTTTAACTCTGGAAGTTGAGTGCACACATTGACAACCGTTCTGTTATATAGCTGCTTTTTGGATTTAGAAGCAGATATTTCCCTGTGCTTTCTGCTGTTTCTTCCTGATGCCGGTATTGGGCTGAAAACGCCTGTTTTGAAACTCTGCACGGAAAGTGTTTGCAGACTGCTGAATCCACACACCGGTTTAACTCTGGAAGTTGAGTGCACACATTGACAACCGTTCTGTTAGATAGCTGCGTTTTGGATTTAGAAGCAGATATTTCCCGGTGCTTTCTGCTGTTTCTTCCATATGCCGATATTGGGCTGAAAACGCCTGTTTTGTAACTCTGCACAGAAAGTGCTTGCAGACAGCTGAATCCACACACGGGTTTAACTCTGGAAGTTGAGTGCACACATTGACAACCGTTCTGTTAGATAGCTGCGTTTTGGATTTAGAAGCAGATATTTCCCTGTGCTTTCTGCTGTTTCTTCCATATGCCGGTATTGGGCTGAAAACGCCTGTTTTGAAACTCTGCACGGAAAGTGTTTGCAGACTGCTGAATCCACACACGGGTTTAACTCTGGAAGTTGAGTGCACACATTGACAACCGTTCTGTTAGATAGCTGCGTTTTGGATTTAGAAGCAGATATTTCCCTGTGCTTTCTACTGTTTCTTCCACAGGCCGGTATTGGGCTGAAAACGCCTGTTTTGTAACTCTGCAAAGAAGGTGCTTGCAGACTGCTGAATCCACACACGGGTTTAACTCTGGAAGTTGAGTGCACACATTGACAACCGTTCTGTTAGATAGCTGCGTTTTGGATTTAGAAGCAGATATTTCCCTGTGCTTTCTGCTGTTTCTTCCAAAGGCCGGTATTGGCCTGAAAACGCCTGTTTTGAATCTCTGCACAGAAAGTGTTTGCAGACTGCTGAATCCACACACGGGATTAACTCTGGAAGTTGAGTGCACACATTGACAACCGTTCTGTTAGATAGCTGCGTTTTGGATTTAGAAGCAGATATTTCCCTGGGCTTTCTGCTGTTTCTTCCATATGCCGGTATTGGGCTGAAAACGCCTGTTTTGAAACTCTGCACAGAAAGTGTTTGCAGACTGCTGAATCCACACACGGGTTTAACTCTGGAAGTTGAGTGCACACATTGACAACCGTTCTGTTAGATAGCTGCGTTTTGGATTTAGAAGCAGATATTTCCCTGTGCTTTCTGCTGTTTCTTCCCTATGCCGGTATTGGGCTGAAAACGCCTGTTTTGAAACTCTGCACGGAAAGTGTTTGCAGACTGCTGAATCCACACACCGGTTTAACTCTGGAAGTTGAGTGCACACATTGACAACCGTTCTGTTAGATAGCTGCGTTTTGGATTTAGAAGCAGATATTTCCCTGTGCTTTCTGCTGTTTCTTTCATAGGCCGGTATTGGGCTGAAAACGCCTGTTTTGAATCTCTTCACAGAAAGTGTTTGCAGACTGCTGAATCAACACACGGGATTAATTCTGGAATTTGAGTGCACACATTGGCAACCGTTCTGTTAGATAGCTGCGTTTTGGATTTAGAAGCAGATATTTCCCTGTGCTTTCTGCTGTTTCTTCCATATGCCGGTATTGGGCTGAAAAGGCCTGTTTTGAAACTCTGCACAGAAAGTGTTTGCAGACTGCTGAATCCACACACCGGTTTAACTCTGGAAGTTGAGTGCACACATTGACAACCGTTCTGTTAGATAGCTGCGTTTTGGATTTAGAAGCAGATATTTCCCTGTGCTTTCTGCTGTTTCTTCCATATGCCGGTATTGGGCTGAAAACGCCTGTTTTGTAACTCTGCAAAGAAGGTGCTTGCAGACTGCTGAATCCACACACGGGTTTAACTCTGGAAGTTGAGTGCACACATTGACAACCGTTCTGTTAGATAGCTGCGTTTTGGATTTAGAAGCAGATATTTCCCTGTGCTTTCTGCTGTTTCTTCCAAAGGCCGGTATTGGCCTGAAAACGCCTGTTTTGAATCTCTGCACAGAAAGTGTTTGCAGACTGCTGAATACACACACGGGATTAACTCTGGAAGTTGAGTGCACACATTGACAACCGTTCTGTTAGATAGCTGCGTTTTGGATTTAGAAGCAGATATTTCCCTGTGCTTTCTGCTGTTTCTTCCCTATGCCGGTATTGGGCTGAAAACGCCTGTTTTGAAACTCTGCACGGAAAGTGTTTGCAGACTGCTGAATCCACACACCGGTTTAACTCTGGAAGTTGAGTGCACACATTGACAACCGTTCTGTTAGATAGCTGCGTTTTGGATTTAGAAGCAGATATTTCCCTGTGCTTTCTGCTGTTTCTTTCATAGGCCGGTATTGGGCTGAAAACGCCTGTTTTGAATCTCTTCACAGAAAGTGTTTGCAGACTGCTGAATCAACACACGGGATTAATTCTGGAATTTGAGTGCACACATTGGCAACCGTTCTGTTAGATAGCTGCGTTTTGGATTTAGAAGCAGATATTTCCCTGTGCTTTCTGCTGTTTCTTCCATATGCCGGTATTGGGCTGAAAAGGCCTGTTTTGAAACTCTGCACAGAAAGTGTTTGCAGACTGCTGAATCCACACACCGGTTTAACTCTGGAAGTTGAGTGCACACATTGACAACCGTTCTGTTAGATAGCTGCGTTTTGGATTTAGAAGCAGATATTTCCCTGTGCTTTCTGCTGTTTCTTCCATATGCCGGTATTGGGCTGAAAACGCCTGTTTTGTAACTCTGCAAAGAAGGTGCTTGCAGACTGCTGAATCCACACACGGGTTTAACTCTGGAAGTTGAGTGCACACATTGACAACCGTTCTGTTAGATAGCTGCGTTTTGGATTTAGAAGCAGATATTTCCCTGTGCTTTCTGCTGTTTCTTCCAAAGGCCGGTATTGGCCTGAAAACGCCTGTTTTGAATCTCTGCACAGAAAGTGTTTGCAGACTGCTGAATACACACACGGGATTAACTCTGGAAGTTGAGTGCACACATTGACAACCGTTCTGTTAGATAGCTGCGTTTTGGATTTAGAAGCAGATATTTCCCTGTGCTTTCTGCTGTTTCTTCCATATGCCGGTATTGGGCTGAAAACGCCTGTTTTGAAACTCTGCACAGAAAGTGTTTGCAGACTGCTGAATCCACACACGGGTTTAACTCTGGAAGTTGAGTGCACACATTGACAACCGTTCTGTTAGATAGCTGCGTTTTGGATTTAGAAGCAGATATTTCCCTGTGCTTTCTGCTGTTTCTTCCATATGCCGGTATTGGGCTGAAAACGCCTGTTTTGAAACTCGGCACGGAAAGTGTTTGCAGAGTGCTGAATCCACACACCGGTTTAACTCTGGAAGGTGAGTGCACACATTGACAACCGTTCTGTTAGATAGCTGCCTTTTGGATTTAGAAGCAGATATTTCCCTGTGCTTTCTGCTGTTTCTTCCATAGGCCGGTATTGGGCTGAAAACGCCTGTTTTGAATCACTTCACAGAAAGTGTTTGCAGACTGCTGAATCAACACACGGGATTAATTCTGGAATTTGAGTGCACACATTGGCAACCGTTCTGTTAGATAGCTGCGTTTTGGATTTAGAAGCAGATATTTCCCTGTGCTTTCTGCTGTTTCTTCCATATGCCGGTATTGGGCTGAAAAGGCCTGTTTTGAAACTCTGCACAGAAAGTGTTTGCAGACTGCTGAATCCACACACCGGTTTAACTCTGGAAGTTGAGTGCACACATTGACAACCGTTCTGTTAGATAGCTGCGTTTTGGATTTAGAAGCAGATATTTCCCTGTGCTTTCTGCTGTTTCTTCCATATGCCGGTATTGGGCTGAAAACGCCTGTTTTGAAACGCTGCACAGAAAGTGTTTGCAGACTGCTGAATCCACACACGGGTTTAAC
Source organism: Aotus nancymaae (assembly GCF_030222135.1). Classification (NCBI taxonomy): domain Eukaryota; kingdom Metazoa; phylum Chordata; class Mammalia; order Primates; family Aotidae; genus Aotus; species Aotus nancymaae. Next base: position 45,293,813 of record NW_026988455.1, on the reverse strand, counting down.
TCTGGAAGTTGAGTGCACACATTGACAACCGTTCTGTTAGATAGCTGCGTTTTGGATTTAGAAGCAGATATTTCCCTGTGCTTTCTGCTGTTTCTTCCATATGCCGGTAATGGGCTGAAAACGTCTGTTTTGAAACTCTGCAAAGAAAGTGTTTGCAGACTGCTGAATCCACACACGGGTTTAACTCTGGAAGTTGAGTGCACACATTGACAACCGTTCTGTTATATAGCTGCTTTTTGGATTTAGAAGCAGATATTTCCCTGTGCTTTTTGCTGTTTCTTCCATATGCCGGTATTGGGCTGAAAACGCCTGTTTTGAAACTCTGCACAGAAAGTGTTTGCAGACTGCTGAATCCACACACGGGATTAACTCTGGAAGTTGAGTGCACACATTGACAACCGTTCTGTTAGATAGCTGCGTTTTGGATTCAGAAGCAGATATTTCCCTGTGCTTTCTGCTGTTTCTTCCATATGCCGTTATTGGGCTGAAAACGCCTGTTTTGTAACTCTGCAAAGAAGGTGCTTGCAGACTGCTGAATCCATACACGGGTTTAACTCTGGAAGTTGAGTGCACACATTGACAACCGTTCTGTTAGATAGCTGCGTTTTGGATTTAGAAGCAGATATTTCCCTGTGCTTTCTGCTGTTTCTTCCATAGGCCGGTACTGGCCTGAAAACGCCTGTTTTGAATCTCTGCACAGAAAGTGTTTGCAGACTGCTGAATCCACACACGGGATTAACTCTGGAAGTTGAGTGCACACATTGACAACCGTTCTGTTAGATAGCTGCGTTTTGGATTTAGAAGCAGATATTTCCCTGTGCTTTCTGCTGTTTCTTCCATATGCCGGTATTGGGCTGAAAACGCCTGTTTTGTAACTCTGCAAAGAAGGTGCTTGCAGACTGCTGAATCCACACACGGGTTTAACTCTGGAAGTTGAGTGCACACATTGACAACCGTTCTGTTAGATAGCTGCGTTTTGGATTTAGAAGCAGATATTTCCCTGTGCTTTCTGCTGTTTCTTCCATATGCCGGTATTGGGCTGAAAACGCCTGTTTTGAAACTCTGCACGGAAAGTGTTTGCAGAGTGCTGAATCCACACACCGGTTTAACTCTGGAAGGTGAGTGCACACATTGACAACCGTTCTGTTAGATAGCTGCGTTTTGGATTTAGAATCAGATATTTCCCTGTGCTTTCTGCTGTTTCTTCCATAGGCCGGTATTGGGCTGAAAACGCCTGTTTTGAATCTCTGCACAGAAAGTGTTTGCAGACTGCTGAATCAACACACGGGATTAATTCTGGAATTTGAGTGCACACATTGGCAACCGTTCTGTTAGATAGCTGCGTTTTGGATTTAGAAGCAGATATTTCCCTGTGCTTTCTGCTGTTTCTTCCATATGCCGGTATTGGGCTGAAAAGGCCTGTTTTGAAACTCTGCACAGAAAGTGTTTGCAGACTGCTGAATCCACACACCGGTTTAACTCTGGAAGTTGAGTGCACACATTGACAACCGTTCTGTTAGATAGCTGCGTTTTGGATTTAGAAGCAGATATTTCCCTGTGCTTTCTCCTGATTCTTCCATATGCCGGTATTGGGCTGAAAACGCCTGTTTTGAAACGCTGCACAGAAAGTGTTTGCAGACTGCTGAATCCACACACGGGTTTAACTCTGGAAGTTGAGTGCACACATTGACAACCGTTCTGTTAGATAGCTGCGTTTTGGATTTAGAAGCAGATATTTCCCTGTGCTTTCTGCTGTTTCTTCCATATGACGGTAATGGGCTGAAAACGTCTGTTTTGAAACTCTGCAAAGAAAGTGTTTGCAGACTGCTGAATCCACACACGGGTTTAACTCTGGAAGTTGAGTGCACACATTGACAACCGTTCTGTTATATAGCTGCTTTTTGGATTTAGAAGCAGATATTTCCCTTTGCTTTCTACTGTTTCTTCCACAGGCCGGTATTGGGCTGAAAACGCCTGTTTTGAATCTCTGCACAGAAAGTGTTTGCAGACTGCTGAATCCACTCACGGGTTTAACTCTGGAAGTTCAGTGCACACATTGACAACCGATCTGTTAGATAGCTGCCTTTTGGATTTAGAAGCAGATATTTCCCTGTGCTTTCTGCTGTTTTATCCATATGCGGGTATTGGGCTAAAAAGGCCTGTTTTGAAACTCTGCACAGAAAGTGTTTGCAGACTGCTGAATCCACACACGGGTTTAACTCTGGAAGTTGAGTGCACACACTGACAACCGTTCTGTTAGATAGCTGCGTTTTGGATTTAGAAGCAGATATTTCCCTGTGCTTTCTGCTGTTTCTTCCATATGCCGGTATTGGGCTGAAAACGCCTGTTTTGAATCTCTGCACAGAAAGTGTTTGCAGACTGCTGAATCCACACACGGGATTAATTCTGGAATTTGAGTGCACACATTGGAAACCGTTCTGTTAGATAGCTGCGTTTTGGATTAAGAAGCAGATATTTCCCTGTGCTTTCTGCTGTTTCTTCCATATGCCGGTATTGGGCTGAAAAGGCCTGTTTTGAAACTCTGCACAGAAAGTGTTTGCAGACTGCTGAATCCACACACCGGTTCAACTCTGGAAGTTGAGTGCACACATTGACAACCGTTCTGTTAGATAGCTGCGTTTTGGATTTAGAAGCAGATATTTCCCTGTGCTTTCTGCTGTTTCTTCCATATGCCGGTATTGGGCTGAAAACGCCTGTTTTGAAACGCTGCACAGAAAGTGTTTGCAGACTGCTGAATCCACACACGGGTTTAACTCTGGAAGTTGAGTGCACACATTGACAACCGTTCTGTTAGATAGCTGCGTTTTGGATTTAGAAGCAGATATTTCCCTGTGCTTTCTGCTGTTTCTTCCATATGCCGGTATTGGGCTGAAAACGCCTGTTCTGAAACTCTGCACAGAAAGTGTTTGCAGACTGCTGAATCCACACACCGGTTTAACTCTGGAAGTTGAGTGCACACATTGACAACCGTTCTGTTAGATAGCTGCGTTTTGGATTTAGAAGCAGATATTTCCCTGTGCTTTTTGCTGTTTCTTCCATATGCCGGTATTGGACTGAAAACGCCTGTTTTGAAACTCTGCACAGAAAGTGTTTGCAGACTGCTGAATCCACACACGGGATTAACTCTGGAGGTTGAGTGCACACATTGACAACCGTTCTGTTAGATAGCTGCGTTTTGGATTTAGAAGCAGATATTTCCCTGTGCTTTCTGCTGTTTCTTCCATATGCCGGTATTGGGCTGAAAACGCCTGTTTTGTAACTCTGCAAAGAAGGTGCTTGCAGACTGCTGAATCCACACACGGGTTTAACTCTGGAAGTTGAGTGCACACATTGACAACCGTTCTGTTAGATAGCTGCGTTTTGGATTTAGAAGCAGATATTTCCCTGTGCTTTCTGCTGTTTCTTCCAAAGGCCGGTATTGGCCTGAAAACGCCTGTTTTGAATCTCTGCACAGAAAGTGTTTGCAGACTGCCGAATCCACACACGGGATTAACTCTGGAAGTTGAGTGCACACATTGACAACCGTTCTGTTAGATAGCTGCGTTTTGGATTTAGAAGCAGATATTTCCCTGGGCTTTCTGCTGTTTCTTCCATATGCCGGTATTGGGCTGAAAACGCCTGTTTTGAAACTCTGCACGGAAAGTGTTTGCAGAGTGCTGAATCCACACACCGGTTTAACTCTGGAAGGTGAGTGCACACATTGACAACCGTTCTGTTAGATAGCTGCGTTTTGGATTTAGAAGCAGATATTTCCCTGTGCTTTCTGCTGTTTCTTCCATAGGCCGGTATTGGGCTGAAAACGCCTGTTTTGAAACTCTGCACAGAAAGTGTTTGCAGACTGCTGAATCAACACACGGGATTAATTCTGGAATTTGAGTGCACACATTGGCAACCGTTCTGTTAGATAGCTGCGTTTTGGATTTAGAAGCAGATATTTCCCTGTGCTTTCTGCTGTTTCTTCCATATGCCGGTATTGGGCTGAAAAGGCCTGTTTTGAAACTCTGCACAGAAAGTGTTTGCAGACTGCTGAATCCACACACCGGTTTAACTCTGGAAGTTGAGTGCACACATTGACAACCGTTCTGTTAGATAGCTGCGTTTTGGATTTAGAAGCAGATATTTCCCTGTGCTTTCTCCTGTTTCTTCCATATGCCGGTATTGGGCTGAAAACGCCTGTTTTGAAACGCTGCACAGAAAGTGTTTGCAGACTGCTGAATCCACACACGGGTTTAACTCTGGAAGTTGAGTGCACACATTGACAACCGTTCTGTTAGATAGCTGCGTTTTGGATTTAGAAGCAGATATTTCCCTGTGCTTTCTGCTGTTTCTTCCATATGCCGGTAGTGGGCTGAAAACGTCTGTTTTGAAACTCTGCAAAGAAAGTGTTTGCAGACTGCTGAATCCACACACGGGTTTAACTCTGGAAGTTGAGTGCACACATTGACAACCGTTCTGTTATATAGCTGTTTTTTGGATTTAGAAGCAGATATTTCCCTTTGCTTTCTACTGTTTCTTCCACAGGCCGGTATTGGGCTGAAAACGCCTGTTTTGAATCTCTGCACAGAAAGTGTTTGCAGACTGCTGAATCCACTCACGGGTTTAACTCTGGAAGTTCAGTGCACATATTGACAACCAATCTGTTAGATAGCTGCCTTTTGGATTTAGAAGCAGATATTTCCCTGTGCTTTCTGCTGTTTTATCCATATGCGGGTATTGGGCTAAAAAGGCCTGTTTTGAAACTCTGCACAGAAAGTGTTTGCAGACTGCTGAATCCACACACGGGTTTAACTCTGGAAGTTGAGTGCACACACTGACAACCGTTCTGTTAGATAGCTGCGTTTTGGATTTAGAAGCAGATATTTCCCTGTGCTTTCTGCTGTTTCTTCCATATGCCGGTATTGGGCTGAAAACGCCTGTTTTGAATCTCTGCACAGAAAGTGTTTGCAGACTGCTGAATCCACACACGGGATTAATTCTGGAATTTGAGTGCACACATTGGCAACCGTTCTGTTAGGTAGCTGCGTTTTGGATTAAGAAGCAGATATTTCCCTGTGCTTTCTGCTGTTTCTTCCATATGCCGGTATTGGGCTGAAAAGGCCTGTTTTGAAACTCTGCACAGAAAGTGTTTGCAGACTGCTGAATCCACACACCGGTTCAACTCTGGAAGTTGAGTGCACACATTGACAACCGTTCTGTTAGATAGCTGCGTTTTGGATTTAGAAGCAGATATTTCCCTGTGCTTTCTGCTGTTTCTTCCATATGCCGGTATTGGGCTGAAAACGCCTGTTTTGAAACGCTGCACAGAAAGTGTTTGCAGACTGCTGAATCCACACACGGGTTTAACTCTGGAAGTTGAGTGCACACATTGACAACCGTTCTGTTAGATAGCTGCGTTTTGGATTTAGAAGCAGATATTTCCCTGTGCTTTCTGCTGTTTCTTCCATATGCCGGTATTGGGCTGAAAACGCCTGTTTTGAAACTCTGCACAGAAAGTGTTTGCAGACTGCTGAATCCACACACCGGTTTAACTCTGGAAGTTGAGTGCACACATTGACAACCGTTCTGTTAGATAGCTGCGTTTTGGATTTAGAAGCAGATATTTCCCTGTGCTTTTTGCTGTTTCTTCCATATGCCGGTATTGGACTGAAAACGCCTGTTTTGAAACTCTGCACAGAAAGTGTTTGCAGACTGCTGAATCCACACACGGGATTAACTCTGGAGGTTGAGTGCACACATTGACAACCGTTCTGTTAGATAGCTGCGTTTTGGATTTAGAAGCAGATATTTCCCTGTGCTTTCTGCTGTTTCTTCCATATGCCGGTATTGGGCTGAAAACGCCTGTTTTGTAACTCTGCAAAGAAGGTGCTTGCAGACTGCTGAATCCACACACGGGTTTAACTCTGGAAGTTGAGTGCACACATTGACAACCGTTCTGTTAGATAGCTGCGTTTTGGATTTAGAAGCAGATATTTCCCTGTGCTTTCTGCTGTTTCTTCCAAAGGCCGGTATTGGCCTGAAAACGCCTGTTTTGAATCTCTGCACAGAAAGTGTTTGCAGACTGCCGAATCCACACACGGGATTAACTCTGGAAGTTGAGTGCACACATTGACAACCGTTCTGTTAGATAGCTGCGTTTTGGATTTAGAAGCAGATATTTCCCTGGGCTTTCTGCTGTTTCTTCCATATGCCGGTATTGGGCTGAAAACGCCTGTTTTGAAACTCTGCACAGAAAGTGTTTGCAGACTGCTGAATCCACACACGGGTTTAACTCTGGAAGTTGAGTGCACACATTGACAACCGTTCTGTTAGATAGCTGCGTTTTGGATTTAGAAGCAGATATTTCCCTGTGCTTTCTGCTGTTTCTTCCCTACGCCGGTATTGGGCTGAAAACGCCTGTTTTGAAACTCTGCACGGAAAGTGTTTGCAGACTGCTGAATCCACACACCGGTTTAACTCTGGAAGTTGAGTGCACACATTGACAACCGTTCTGTTAGATAGCTGCGTTTTGGATTTAGAAGCAGATATTTCCCTGTGCTTTCTGCTGTTTCTTCCATAGGCCGGTATTGGGCTGAAAACGCCTGTTTTGAATCTCTTCACAGAAAGTGTTTGCAGACTGCTGAATCAACACACGGGATTAATTCTGGAATTTGAGTGCACACATTGGCAACCGTTCTGTTAGATAGCTGCGTTTTGGATTTAGAAGCAGATATTTCCCTGTGCTTTCTGCTGTTTCTTCCATATGCCGGTATTGGGCTGAAAAGGCCTGTTTTGAAACTCTGCACAGAAAGTGTTTGCAGACTGCTGAATCCACACACCGGTTTAACTCTGGAAGTTGAGTGCACACATTGACAACCGTTCTGTTAGATAGCTGCGTTTTGGATTTAGAAGCAGATATTTCCCTGTGCTTTCTGCTGTTTCTTCCATATGCCGGTATTGGGCTGAAAACGCCTGTTTTGTAACTCTGCAAAGAAGGTGCTTGCAGACTGCTGAATCCACACACGGGTTTAACTCTGGAAGTTGAGTGCACACATTGACAACCGTTCTGTTAGATAGCTGCGTTTTGGATTTAGAAGCAGATATTTCCCTGTGCTTTCTGCTGTTTCTTCCAAAGGCCGGTATTGGCCTGAAAACGCCTGTTTTGAATCTCTGCACAGAAAGTGTTTGCAGACTGCTAAATCACACACGGGATTAACTCTGGAAGTTGAGTGCACACATTGACAACCGTTCTGTTAGATAGCTGCGTTTTGGATTTAGAAGCAGATATTTCCCTGTGCTTTCTGCTGTTTCTTCCATATGCCGGTATTGGGCTGAAAACGCCTGTTTTGAAACTCTGCACAGAAAGTGTTTGCAGACTGCTGAATCCACACACGGGTTTAACTCTGGAAGTTGAGTGCACACATTGACAACCGTTCTGTTAGATAGCTGCGTTTTGGATTTAGAAGCAGATATTTCCCTGTGCTTTCTGCTGTTTCTTCCATATGCCGGTATTGGGCTGAAAACGCCTGTTTTGAAACTCTGCACGGAAAGTGTTTGCAGAGTGCTGAATCCACACACCGGTTTAACTCTGGAAGGTGAGTGCACACATTGACAACCGTTCTGTTAGATAGCTGCGTTTTGGATTTAGACGCAGATATTTCCCTGTGCTTTCTGCTGTTTCTTCCATAGGCCGGTATTGGGCTGAAAACGCCTGTTTTGAATCACTGCACAGAAAGTGTTTGCAGACTGCTGAATCAACACACGGGATTAATTCTGGAAGTTGAGTGCACACATTGGCAACCGTTCTGTTAGATAGCTGCGTTTTGGATTTAGAAGCAGATATTTCCCTGTGCTTTCTGCTGTTTCTTCCATATGCCGGTATTGGGCTGAAAAGGCCTGTTTTGAAACTCTGCACAGAAAGTGTTTGCAGACTGCTGAATCCACACACCGGATTAACTCTGGAAGTTGAGTGCACACATTGACAACCGTTCTGTTAGGTAGCTGCGTTTTGGATTTAGAAGAAGATATTTCCCTGTGCTTTCTGCTGTTTCTTCCATATGCCGGTATTGGGCTGAAAACGCCTGTTTTGAAACGCTGCACAGAAAGTGTTTGCAGACTGCTGAATCCACACACGGGTTTAACTCTGGAAGTTGAGTGCACACATTGACAACCGTTCTGTTAGATAGCTGCGTTTTGGATTTAGAAGCAGATATTTCCCTGTGCTTTCTGCTGTTTCTTCCATATGCCGGTAATGGGCTGAAAACGTCTGTTTTGAAACTCTGCAAAGAAAGTGTTTGCAGACTGCTGAATCCACACACGGGTTTAACTCTGGAAGTTGAGTGCACACATTGACAACCGTTCTGTTATATAGCTGCTTTTTGGATTTAGAAGCAGATATTTCCCTGTGCTTTCTGCTGTTTCTTCCTGATGCCAGTATTGGGCTGAAAACGCCTGTTTTGAAACTCTGCACGGAAAGTGTTTGCAGACTGCTGAATCCACACACCGGTTTAACTCTGGAAGTTGAGTGCACACATTGACAACCGTTCTGTTAGATAGCTGCGTTTTGGATTTTTAAGCAGATATTTCCCGGTGCTTTCTGCTGTTTCTTCCATATGCCGATATTGGGCTGAAAACGCCTGTTTTGTAACTCTGCACAGAAAGTGCTTGCAGACAGCTGAATCCACACACGGGTTTAACTCTGGAAGTTGAGTGCACACATTGACAACCGTTCTGTTAGATAGCTGCGTTTTGGATTTAGAAGCAGATATTTCCCTGTGCTTTCTGCTGTTTCTTCCATATGCCGGTATTGGACTGAAAACGCCTGTTTTGAAACTCTGCACGGAAAGTGTTTGCAGACTGCTGAATCCACACACGGGTTTAACTCTGGAAGTTGAGTGCACACATTGACAACCGTTCTGTTAGATAGCTGCATTTTTGATTTAGAAGCAGATATTTCCCTGTGCTTTCTACTGTTTCTTCCACAGGCCGGTATTGGGCTGAAAACGCCTGTTTTGAATCTCTGCACAGAAAGTGTTTGCAGACTGCTGAATCCACTCACGGGTTTAACTCTGGAAGTTCAGTGCACACATTGACAACCAATCTGTTAGATAGCTGCCTTTTGGATTTAGAAGCAGATATTTCCCTGTGCTTTCTGCTGTTTTATCCATATGCGGGTATTGGGCTAAAAAGGCCTGTTTTGAAACTCTGCACAGAAAGTGTTTGCAGACTGCTGAATCCACACACGGGTTTAACTCTGGAAGTTGAGTGCACACATTGACAACCGTTCTGTTAGATAGCTGCGTTTTGGATTTAGAAGCAGATATTTCCCTGTGCTTTCTGCTGTTTCTTCCATATGCCGGTATTGGGCTGAAAACGCCTGTTTTGAATCTCTGCACAGAAAGTGTTTGCAGACTGCTGAATCCACACACGGGATTAATTCTGGAATTTGAGTGCACACATTGGCAACCGTTCTGTTAGATAGCTGCGTTTTGGATTAAGAAGCAGATATTTCCCTGTGCTTTCTGCTGTTTCTTCCATATGCCGGTATTGGGCTGAAAACGCCTGTTTTGAAACTCTGCACAGAAAGTGTTTGCAGACTGCTGAATCCACACACGGGTTTAACTCTGGAAGTTGAGTGCACACATTGACAACCGTTCTGTTAGATAGCTGCGTTTTGGATTTAGAAGCAGATATTTCCCTGTGCTTTCTGCTGTTTCTTCCCTACGCCGGTATTGGGCTGAAAACGCCTGTTTTGAAACTCTGCACGGAAAGTGTTTGCAGACTGCTGAATCCACACACCGGTTTAACTCTGGAAGTTGAGTGCACACATTGACAACCGTTCTGTTAGATAGCTGCGTTTTGGATTTAGAAGCAGATATTTCCCTGTGCTTTCTGCTGTTTCTTCCATAGGCCGGTATTGGGCTGAAAACGCCTGTTTTGAATCTCTTCACAGAAAGTGTTTGCAGACTGCTGAATCAACACACGGGATTAATTCTGGAATTTGAGTGCACACATTGGCAACCGTTCTGTTAGATAGCTGCGTTTTGGATTTAGAAGCAGATATTTCCCTGTGCTTTCTGCTGTTTCTTCCATATGCCGGTATTGGGCTGAAAAGGCCTGTTTTGAAACTCTGCACAGAAAGTGTTTGCAGACTGCTGAATCCACACACCGGTTTAACTCTGGAAGTTGAGTGCACACATTGACAACCGTTCTGTTAGATAGCTGCGTTTTGGATTTAGAAGCAGATATTTCCCTGTGCTTTCTGCTGTTTCTTCCATATGCCGGTATTGGGCTGAAAACGCCTGTTTTGTAACTCTGCAAAGAAGGTGCTTGCAGACTGCTGAATCCACACACGGGTTTAACTCTGGAAGTTGAGTGCACACATTGACAACCGTTCTGTTAGATAGCTGCGTTTTGGATTTAGAAGCAGATATTTCCCTGTGCTTTCTGCTGTTTCTTCCAAAGGCCGGTATTGGCCTGAAAACGCCTGTTTTGAATCTCTGCACAGAAAGTGTTTGCAGACTGCTAAATCACACACGGGATTAACTCTGGAAGTTGAGTGCACACATTGACAACCGTTCTGTTAGATAGCTGCGTTTTGGATTTAGAAGCAGATATTTCCCTGTGCTTTCTGCTGTTTCTTCCATATGCCGGTATTGGGCTGAAAACGCCTGTTTTGAAACTCTGCACAGAAAGTGTTTGCAGACTGCTGAATCCACACACGGGTTTAACTCTGGAAGTTGAGTGCACACATTGACAACCGTTCTGTTAGATAGCTGCGTTTTGGATTTAGAAGCAGATATTTCCATGTGCTTTCTGCTGTTTCTTCCATATGCCGGTATTGGGCTGAAAACGCCTGTTTTGAAACTCTGCACGGAAAGTGTTTGCAGAGTGCTGAATCCACACACCGGTTTAACTCTGGAAGGTGAGTGCACACATTGACAACCGTTCTGTTAGATAGCTGCGTTTTGGATTTAGACGCAGATATTTCCCTGTGCTTTCTGCTGTTTCTTCCATAGGCCGGTATTGGGCTGAAAACGCCTGTTTTGAATCACTGCACAGAAAGTGTTTGCAGACTGCTGAATCAACACACGGGATTAATTCTGGAATTTGAGTGCACACATTGGCAACCGTTCTGTTAGATAGCTGCGTTTTGGATTTAGAAGCAGATATTTCCCTGTGCTTTCTGCTGTTTCTTCCATATGCCGGTATTGGGCTGAAAAGGCCTGTTTTGAAACTCTGCACAGAAAGTGTTTGCAGACTGCTGAATCCACACACCGGATTAACTCTGGAAGTTGAGTGCACACATTGACAACCGTTCTGTTAGGTAGCTGCGTTTTGGATTTAGAAGAAGATATTTCCCTGTGCTTTCTGCTGTTTCTTCCATATGCCGGTATTGGGCTGAAAACGCCTGTTTTGAAACGCTGCACAGAAAGTGTTTGCAGACTGCTGAATCCACACACGGGTTTAACTCTGGAAGTTGAGTGCACACATTGACAACCGTTCTGTTAGATAGCTGCGTTTTGGATTTAGAAGCAGATATTTCCCTGTGCTTTCTGCTGTTTCTTCCATATGCCGGTAATGGGCTGAAAACGTCTGTTTTGAAACTCTGCAAAGAAAGTGTTTGCAGACTGCTGAATCCACACACGGGTTTAACTCTGGAAGTTGAGTGCACACATTGACAACCGTTCTGTTATATAGCTGCTTTTTGGATTTAGAAGCAGATATTTCCCTGTGCTTTCTGCTGTTTCTTCCTGATGCCGGTATTGGGCTGAAAACGCCTGTTTTGAAACTCTGCACGGAAAGTGTTTGCAGACTGCTGAATCCACACACCGGTTTAACTCTGGAAGTTGAGTGCACACATTGACAACCGTTCTGTTAGATAGCTGCGTTTTGGATTTTTAAGCAGATATTTCCCGGTGCTTTCTGCTGTTTCTTCCATATGCCGATATTGGGCTGAAAACGCCTGTTTTGTAACTCTGCACAGAAAGTGCTTGCAGACAGCTGAATCCACACACGGGTTTAACTCTGGAAGTTGAGTGCACACATTGACAACCGTTCTGTTAGATAGCTGCGTTTTGGATTTAGAAGCAGATATTTCCCTGTGCTTTCTGCTGTTTCTTCCATATGCCGGTATTGGACTGAAAACGCCTGTTTTGAAACTCTGCACGGAAAGTGTTTGCAGACTGCTGAATCCACACACGGGTTTAACTCTGGAAGTTGAGTGCACACATTGACAACCGTTCTGTTAGATAGCTGCATTTTTGATTTAGAAGCAGATATTTCCCTGTGCTTTCTACTGTTTCTTCCACAGGCCGGTATTGGGCTGAAAACGCCTGTTTTGAATCTCTGCACAGAAAGTGTTTGCAGACTGCTGAATCCACTCACGGGTTTAACTCTGGAAGTTCAGTGCACACATTGACAACCAATCTGTTAGATAGCTGCCTTTTGGATTTAGAAGCAGATATTTCCCTGTGCTTTCTGCTGTTTTATCCATATGCGGGTATTGGGCTAAAAAGGCCTGTTTTGAAACTCTGCACAGAAAGTGTTTGCAGACTGCTGAATCCACACACGGGTTTAACTCTGGAAGTTGAGTGCACACATTGACAACCGTTCTGTTAGATAGCTGCGTTTTGGATTTAGAAGCAGATATTTCCCTGTGCTTTCTGCTGTTTCTTCCATATGCCGGTATTGGGCTGAAAACGCCTGTTTTGAATCTCTGCACAGAAAGTGTTTGCAGACTGCTGAATCCACACACGGGATTAATTCTGGAATTTGAGTGCACACATTGGCAACCGTTCTGTTAGATAGCTGCGTTTTGGATTAAGAAGCAGATATTTCCCTGTGCTTTCTGCTGTTTCTTCCATATGCCGGTATTGGGCTGAAAAGGCCTGTTTTGAAACTCTGCACAGAAAGTGTTTGCAGACTGCTGAATCCACACACCGGTTTAACTCTGGAAGTTGAGTGCACACATTGACAACCGTTCTGTTAGATAGCTGCGTTTTGGATTTAGAAGCAGATATTTCCCTGTGCTTTCTGCTGTTTCTTCCATATGCCGGTATTGGGCTGAAAACGCCTGTTTTGAAACGCTGCACAGAAAGTGTTTGCAGACTGCTGAATCCACACACGGGTTTAACTCTGGAAGTTGAGTGCACACATTGACAACCGTTCTGTTAGATAGCTGCGTTTTGGATTTAGAAGGAGATATTTCCCTGTGCTTTCTGCTGTTTCTTCCATATGCCGGTATTGGGCTGAAAACGCCTGTTTTGAAACTCTGCACAGAAAGTGTTTGCAGACTGCTGAATCCACACACCGGTTTAACTCTGGAAGTTGAGTGCACACATTGACAACCGTTCTGTTAGATAGCTGCGTTTTGGATTTAGAAGCAGATATTTCCCTGTGCTTTTTGCTGTTTCTTCCATATGCCGGTATTGGGCTGAAAACGCCTGTTTTGAAACTCTGCACAGAAAGTGTTTGCAGACTGCTGAATCCACACACGGGATTAACTCTGGAGGTTGAGTGCACACATTGACAACCGTTCTGTTAGATAGCTGCGTTTTGGATTTATAAGCAGATATTTCCCTGTGCTTTCTGCTGTTTCTTCCATATGCCGGTATTGGGCTGAAAACGCCTGTTTTGTAACTCTGCAAAGAAGGTGCTTGCAGACTGCTGAATCCACACACGGGTTTAACTCTGGAAGTTGAGTGCACACATTGACAACCGTTCTGTTAGATAGCTGCGTTTTGGATTTAGAAGCAGATATTTCCCTGTGCTTTCTGCTGTTTCTTCCAAAGGCCGGTATTGGCCTGAAAACGCCTGTTTTGAATCTCTGCACAGAAAGTGTTTGCAGACTGCTGAATCCACACACGGGATTAACTCTGGAAGTTGAGTGCACACATTGACACCCGTTCTGTTAGATAGCTGCGTTTTGGATTTAGAAGCAGATATTTCCCTGGGCTTTCTGCTGTTTCTTCCATATGCCGGTATTGGGCTGAAAACGCCTGTTTTGAAACTCTGCACAGAAAGTGTTTGCAGACTGCTGAATCCACACACGGGTTTAACTCTGGAAGTTGAGTGCACACATTGACAACCGTTCTGTTAGATAGCTGCGTTTTGGATTTAGAAGCAGATATTTCCCTGTGCTTTCTGCTGTTTCTTCCATATGCCGGTATTGGGTGGAAAACGCCTGTTTTGAAACTCTGCACGGAAAGTGTTTGCAGACTGCTGAATCCACACACCGGTTTAACTCTGGAAGTTGAGTGCACACATTGACAACCGTTCTGTTAGATAGCTGCGTTTTGGATTTAGAAGCAGATATTTCCCTGTGCTTTCTGCTGTTTCTTCCATAGGCCGGTATTGGGCTGAAAACGCCTGTTTTGAATCTCTGCACAGAAAGTGTTTGCAGACTGCTGAATCAACACACGGGATTAATTCTGGAATTTGAGTGCACACATTGGCAACCGCTCTGTTAGATAGCTGCGTTTTGGATTTAGAAGCAGATATTTCCCTGTGCTTTCTGCTGTTTCTTCCATATGCCGGTATTGGGCTGAAAAGGCCTGTTTTGAAACTCTGCACAGAAAGTGTTTGCAGACTGCTGAATCCACACACCGGTTTAACTCTGGAAGTTGAGTGCACACATTGACAACCGTTCTGTTAGATAGCTGCGTTTTGGATTTAGAAGCAGATATTTCCCTGTGCTTTCTGCTGTTTCTTCCATATGCCGGTATTGGGCTGAAAACGCCTGTTTTGAAACGCTGCACAGAAAGTGTTTGCAGACTTCTGAATCCACACACGGGTTTAACTCTGGAAGTTGAGTGCACACATTGACAACCGTTCTGTTAGATAGCTGCGTTTTGGATTTAGAAGCAGATATTTCCCTGTGCTTTTTGCTGTTTCTTCCATATGCAGGTAATGGGCTGAAAACGTCTGTTTTGAAACTCTGCAAAGAAAGTGTTTGCAGACTGCTGAATCCACACACGGGTTTAACTCTGGAAGTTGAGTGCACACATTGACAACCGTTCTGTTATATAGCTGCTTTTTGGATTTAGAAGCAGATATTTCCCTGTGCTTTCTGCTGTTTCTTCCTGATGCCGGTATTGGGCTGAAAACGCCTGTTTTGAAACTCTGCACGGAAAGTGTTTGCAGACTGCTGAATCCACACACCGGTTTAACTCTGGAAGTTGAGTGCACACATTGACAACCGTTCTGTTAGATAGCTGCGTTTTGGATTTTTAAGCAGATATTTCCTGGTGCTTTCTGCTGTTTCTTCCATATGCCGGTATTGGGCTGAAAACGCCTGTTTTGTAACTCTGCACAGAAAGTGCTTGCAGACTGCTGAATCCACACACGGGTTTAACTCTGGAAGTTGAGTGCACACATTGACAACCGTTCTGTTAGATAGCTGCGTTTTGGATTTAGAAGCAGATATTTCCCTGTGCTTTCTGCTGTTTCTTCCATAGGCCGGTATTGGGCTGAAAACGCCTGTTTTGAAACTCTGCACAGAAAGTGTTTGCACACTGCTGAATCCACACACCGGTTTAACTCTGGAAGTTGAGTGCACACATTGACAACCGTTCTGTTAGATAGCTGCGTTTTGGATTTAGAAGCAGATATTTCCCTGTGCTTTCTGCTGTTTCTTCCATATGCCGGTATTGGGCTGAAAACGCCTGTTTTGTAACTCTGCAAAGAAGGTGCTTGCAGACTGCTGAATCCACACACGGGTTTAACTCTGGAAGTTGAGTGCACACATTGACAACCGTTCTGTTAGATAGCTGCGTTTTGGATTTAGAAGCAGATATTTCCCTGTGCTTTCTGCTGTTTCTTCCAAAGGCCGGTATTGGCCTCAAAACGCCTGTTTTGAATCTCTGCACAGAAAGTGTTTGCAGACTGCTGAATCCACACACCGGTTTAACTCTGGAAGTTGAGTGCACACATTGACAACCGTTCTGTTAGATAGCTGCGTTTTGGATTTAGAAGCAGATATTTCCCTGTGCTTTCTGCTGTTTCTTCCATATGCCGGTATTGGGCTGAAAACGCCTGTTTTGAAACGCTGCACAGAAAGTGTTTGCAGACTGCTGAATCCACACACGGGTTTAACTCTGGAAGTTGAGTGCACACATTGACAACCGTTCTGTTAGATAGCTGCGTTTTGGATTTAGAAGCAGATATTTCCCTGTGCTTTCTGCTGTTTCTTCCATATGCCGGTAATGGGCTGAAAACGTCTGTTTTGAAACTCTGCAAAGAAAGTGTTTGCAGACTGCTGAATCCACACACGGGTTTAACTCTGGAAGTTGAGTGCACACATTGACAACCGTTCTGTTATATAGCTGCTTTTTGGATTTAGAAGCAGATATTTCCCTGTGCTTTCTGCTGTTTCTTCCTGATGCCGGTATTGGGCTGAAAACGCCTGTTTTGAAACTCTGCACGGAAAGTGTTTGCAGACTGCTGAATCCACACACCGGTTTAACTCTGGAAGTTGAGTGCACACATTGACAACCGTTCTGTTAGATAGCTGCGTTTTGGATTTTTAAGCAGATATTTCCCTGTGCTTTCTGCTGTTTTATCCATATGCGGGTATTGGGCTAAAAAGGCCTGTTTTGAAACTCTGCACAGAAAGTGTTTGCAGACTGCTGAATCCACACACGGGTTTAACTCTGGAAGTTGAGTGCACACATTGACAACCGTTCTGTTAGATAGCTGCGTTTTGGATTTAGAAGCAGATATTTCCCTGTGCTTTCTGCTGTTTCTTCCATATGCCGGTATTGGGCTGAAAACGCCTGTTTTGAATCTCTGCACAGAAAGTGTTTGCAGACTGCTGAATCCACACACGGGATTAATTCTGGAATTTGAGTGCACACATTGGCAACCGTTCTGTTAGATAGCTGCGTTTTGGATTAAGAAGCAGATATTTCCCTGTGCTTTCTGCTGTTTCTTCCATATGCCGGTATTGGGCTGAAAAGGCCTGTTTTGAAACTCTGCACAGAAAGTGTTTGCAGACTGCTGAATCCACACACCGGTTCAACTCTGGAAGTTGAGTGCACACATTGACAACCGTTCTGTTAGATAGCTGCGTTTTGGATTTAGAAGCAGATATTTCCCTGTGCTTTCTGCTGTTTCTTCCATATGCCGGTATTGGGCTGAAAACGCCTGTTTTGAAACGCTGCACAGAAAGTGTTTGCAGACTGCTGAATCCACACACGGGTTTAACTCTGGAAGTTGAGTGCACACATTGACAACCGTTCTGTTAGATAGCTGCGTTTTGGATTTAGAAGCAGATATTTCCCTGTGCTTTCTGCTGTTTCTTCCATATGCCGGTATTGGGCTGAAAACGCCTGTTTTGAAACTCTGCACAGAAAGTGTTTGCAGACTGCTGAATCCACACACCGGTTTAACTCTGGAAGTTGAGTGCACACATTGACAACCGTTCTGTTAGATAGCTGCGTTTTGGATTTAGAAGCAGATATTTCCCTGTGCTTTTTGCTGTTTCTTCCATATGCCGGTATTGGACTGAAAACGCCTGTTTTGAAACTCTGCACAGAAAGTGTTTGCAGACTGCTGAATCCACACACGGGATTAACTCTGGAGGTTGAGTGCACACATTGACAACCGTTCTGTTAGATAGCTGCGTTTTGGATTTAGAAGCAGATATTTCCCTGTGCTTTCTGCTGTTTCTTCCATATGCCGGTATTGGGCTGAAAACGCCTGTTTTGTAACTCTGCAAAGAAGGTGCTTGCAGACTGCTGAATCCACACACGGGTTTAACTCTGGAAGTTGAGTGCACACATTGACAACCGTTCTGTTAGATAGCTGCGTTTTGGATTTAGAAGCAGATATTTCCCTGTGCTTTCTGCTGTTTCTTCCAAAGGCCGGTATTGGCCTGAAAACGCCTGTTTTGAATCTCTGCACAGAAAGTGTTTGCAGACTGCCGAATCCACACACGGGATTAACTCTGGAAGTTGAGTGCACACATTGACAACCGTTCTGTTAGATAGCTGCGTTTTGGATTTAGAAGCAGATATTTCCCTGGGCTTTCTGCTGTTTCTTCCATATGCCGGTATTGGGCTGAAAACGCCTGTTTTGAAACTCTGCACAGAAAGTGTTTGCAGACTGCTGAATCCACACACGGGTTTAACTCTGGAAGTTGAGTGCACACATTGACAACCGTTCTGTTAGATAGCTGCGTTTTGGATTTAGAAGCAGATATTTCCCTGTGCTTTCTGCTGTTTCTTCCCTACGCCGGTATTGGGCTGAAAACGCCTGTTTTGAAACTCTGCACGGAAAGTGTTTGCAGACTGCTGAATCCACACACCGGTTTAACTCTGGAAGTTGAGTGCACACATTGACAACCGTTCTGTTAGATAGCTGCGTTTTGGATTTAGAAGCAGATATTTCCCTGTGCTTTCTGCTGTTTCTTCCATAGGCCGGTATTGGGCTGAAAACGCCTGTTTTGAATCTCTTCACAGAAAGTGTTTGCAGACTGCTGAATCAACACACGGGATTAATTCTGGAATTTGAGTGCACACATTGGCAACCGTTCTGTTATTTAGCTGCGTTTTGGATTTAGAAGCAGATATTTCCCTGTGCTTTCTGCTGTTTCTTCCATATGCCGGTATTGGGCTGAAAAGGCCTGTTTTGAAACTCTGCACAGAAAGTGTTTGCAGACTGCTGAATCCACACACCGGTTTAACTCTGGAAGTTGAGTGCACACATTGACAACCGTTCTGTTAGATAGCTGCGTTTTGGATTTAGAAGCAGATATTTCCCTGTGCTTTCTGCTGTTTCTTCCATATGCCGGTATTGGGCTGAAAACGCCTGTTTTGAAACGCTGCACAGAAAGTGTTTGCAGACTGCTGAATCCACACACGGGTTTAACTCTGGAAGTTGAGTGCACACATTGACAACCGTTCTGTTAGATAGCTGCGTTTTGGATTTAGAAGGAGATATTTCCCTGTGCTTTCTGCTGTTTCTTCCATATGCCGGTATTGGGCTGAAAACGCCTGTTTTGAAACTCTGCACAGAAAGTGTTTGCAGACTGCTGAATCCACACACGGGTTTAACTCTGGAAGTTGAGTGCACACATTGACAACCGTTCTGTTAGATAGCTGCGTTTTGGATTTAGAAGCAGATATTTCCCTGTGCTTTCTGCTGTTTCTTCCAAAGGCCGGTATTGGCCTGAAAACGCCTGTTTTGAATCTCTGCACAGAAAGTGTTTGCAGACTGCCGAATCCACACACGGGATTAACTCTGGAAGTTGAGTGCACACATTGACAACCGTTCTGTTAGATAGCTGCGTTTTGGATTTAGAAGCAGATATTTCCCTGGGCTTTCTGCTGTTTCTTCCATATGCCGGTATTGGGCTGAAAACGCCTGTTTTGAAACTCTGCACAGAAAGTGTTTGCAGACTGCTGAATCCACACACGGGTTTAACTCTGGAAGTTGAGTGCACACATTGACAACCGTTCTGTTAGATAGCTGCGTTTTGGATTTAGAAGCAGATATTTCCCTGTGCTTTCTGCTGTTTCTTCCCTACGCCGGTATTGGGCTGAAAACGCCTGTTTTGAAACTCTGCACGGAAAGTGTTTGCAGACTGCTGAATCCACACACCGGTTTAACTCTGGAAGTTGAGTGCACACATTGACAACCGTTCTGTTAGATAGCTGCGTTTTGGATTTAGAAGCAGATATTTCCCTGTGCTTTCTGCTGTTTCTTCCATAGGCCGGTATTGGGCTGAAAACGCCTGTTTTGAATCTCTTCACAGAAAGTGTTTGCAGACTGCTGAATCAACACACGGGATTAATTCTGGAATTTGAGTGCACACATTGGCAACCGTTCTGTTATTTAGCTGCGTTTTGGATTTAGAAGCAGATATTTCCCTGTGCTTTCTGCTGTTTCTTCCATATGCCGGTATTGGGCTGAAAAGGCCTGTTTTGAAACTCTGCACAGAAAGTGTTTGCAGACTGCTGAATCCACACACCGGTTTAACTCTGGAAGTTGAGTGCACACATTGACAACCGTTCTGTTAGATAGCTGCGTTTTGGATTTAGAAGCAGATATTTCCCTGTGCTTTCTGCTGTTTCTTCCATATGCCGGTATTGGGCTGAAAACGCCTGTTTTGAAACGCTGCACAGAAAGTGTTTGCAGACTGCTGAATCCACACACGGGTTTAACTCTGGAAGTTGAGTGCACACATTGACAACCGTTCTGTTAGATAGCTGCGTTTTGGATTTAGAAGGAGATATTTCCCTGTGCTTTCTGCTGTTTCTTCCATATGCCGGTATTGGGCTGAAAACGCCTGTTTTGAAACTCTGCACAGAAAGTGTTTGCAGACTGCTGAATCCACACACCGGTTTAACTCTGGAAGTTGAGTGCACACATTGACAACCGTTCTGTTAGATAGCTGCGTTTTGGATTTAGAAGCAGATATTTCCCTGTGCTTTTTGCTGTTTCTTCCATATGCCGGTATTGGGCTGAAAACGCCTGTTTTGAAACTCTGCACAGAAAGTGTTTGCAGACTGCTGAATCCACACACGGGATTAACTCTGGAGGTTGAGTGCACACATTGACAACCGTTCTGTTAGATAGCTGCGTTTTGGATTTATAAGCAGATATTTCCCTGTGCTTTCTGCTGTTTCTTCCATATGCCGGTATTGGGCTGAAAACGCCTGTTTTGTAACTCTGCAAAGAAGGTGCTTGCAGACTGCTGAATCCACACACGGGTTTAACTCTGGAAGTTGAGTGCACACATTGACAACCGTTCTGTTAGATAGCTGCGTTTTGGATTTAGAAGCAGATATTTCCCTGTGCTTTCTGCTGTTTCTTCCAAAGGCCGGTATTGGCCTGAAAACGCCTGTTTTGAATCTCTGCACAGAAAGTGTTTGCAGACTGCTGAATCCACACACGGGATTAACTCTGGAAGTTGAGTGCACACATTGACAACCGTTCTGTTAGATAGCTGCGTTTTGGATTTAGAAGCAGATATTTCCCTGTGCTTTCTGCTGTTTCTTCCATATGCCGGTATTGGGTGGAAAACGCCTGTTTTGAAACTCTGCACGGAAAGTGTTTGCAGACTGCTGAATCCACACACCGGTTTAACTCTGGAAGTTGAGTGCACACATTGACAACCGTTCTGTTAGATAGCTGCGTTTTGGATTTAGAAGCAGATATTTCCCTGTGCTTTCTGCTGTTTCTTCCATAGGCCGGTATTGGGCTGAAAACGCCTGTTTTGAATCTCTGCACAGAAAGTGTTTGCAGACTGCTGAATCAACACACGGGATTAATTCTGGAATTTGAGTGCACACATTGGCAACCGCTCTGTTAGATAGCTGCGTTTTGGATTTAGAAGCAGATATTTCCCTGTGCTTTCTGCTGTTTCTTCCATATGCCGGTATTGGGCTGAAAAGGCCTGTTTTGAAACTCTGCACAGAAAGTGTTTGCAGACTGCTGAATCCACACACCGGTTTAACTCTGGAAGTTGAGTGCACACATTGACAACCGTTCTGTTAGATAGCTGCGTTTTGGATTTAGAAGCAGATATTTCCCTGTGCTTTCTGCTGTTTCTTCCATATGCCGGTATTGGGCTGAAAACGCCTGTTTTGAAACGCTGCACAGAAAGTGTTTGCAGACTTCTGAATCCACACACGGGTTTAACTCTGGAAGTTGAGTGCACACATTGACAACCGTTCTGTTAGATAGCTGCGTTTTGGATTTAGAAGCAGATATTTCCCTGTGCTTTCTGCTGTTTCTTCCATATGCAGGTAATGGGCTGAAAACGTCTGTTTTGAAACTCTGCAAAGAAAGTGTTTGCAGACTGCTGAATCCACACACGGGTTTAACTCTGGAAGTTGAGTGCACACATTGACAACCGTTCTGTTATATAGCTGCTTTTTGGATTTAGAAGCAGATATTTCCCTGTGCTTTCTGCTGTTTCTTCCTGATGCCGGTATTGGGCTGAAAACGCCTGTTTTGAAACTCTGCACGGAAAGTGTTTGCAGACTGCTGAATCCACACACCGGTTTAACTCTGGAAGTTGAGTGCACACATTGACAACCGTTCTGTTAGATAGCTGCGTTTTGGATTTTTAAGCAGATATTTCCTGGTGCTTTCTGCTGTTTCTTCCATATGCCGGTATTGGGCTGAAAACGCCTGTTTTGTAACTCTGCACAGAAAGTGCTTGCAGACTGCTGAATCCACACACGGTTTAACTCTGGAAGTTGAGTGCACACATTGACAACCGTTCTGTTAGATAGCTGCGTTTTGGATTTAGAAGCAGATATTTCCCTGTGCTTTCTGCTGTTTCTTCCATAGGCCGGTATTGGGCTGAAAACGCCTGTTTTGAAACTCTGCACAGAAAGAGTTTGCACACTGCTGAATCCACACACCGGTTTAACTCTGGAAGTTGAGTGCACACATTGACAACCGTTCTGTTAGATAGCTGCGTTTTGGATTTAGAAGCAGATATTTCCCTGTGCTTTCTGCTGTTTCTTCCATATGCCGGTATTGGGCTGAAAACGCCTGTTTTGTAACTCTGCAAAGAAGGTGCTTGCAGACTGCTGAATCCACACACGGGTTTAACTCTGGAAGTTGAGTGCACACATTGACAACCGTTCTGTTAGATAGCTGCGTTTTGGATTTAGAAGCAGATATTTCCCTGTGCTTTCTGCTGTTTCTTCCAAAGGCCGGTATTGGCCTCAAAACGCCTGTTTTGAAACTCTGCACAGAAAGTGTTTGCAGACTGCTGAATCCACACACCGGTTTAACTCTGGAAGTTGAGTGCACACATTGACAACCGTTCTGTTAGATAGCTGCGTTTTGGATTTAGAAGCAGATATTTCCCTGTGCTTTCTGCTGTTTCTTCCATATGCCGGTATTGGGCTGAAAACGCCTGTTTTGAAACGCTGCACAGAAAGTGTTTGCAGACTGCTGAATCCACACACGGGTTTAACTCTGGAAGTTGAGTGCACACATTGACAACCGTTCTGTTAGATAGCTGCGTTTTGGATTTAGAAGCAGATATTTCCCTGTGCTTTCTGCTGTTTCTTCCATATGCCGGTAATGGGCTGAAAACGTCTGTTTTGAAACTCTGCAAAGAAAGTGTTTGCAGACTGCTGAATCCACACACGGGTTTAACTCTGGAAGTTGAGTGCACACATTGACAACCGTTCTGTTAGATAGCTGCTTTTTGGATTTAGAAGCAGATATTTCCCTGTGCTTTCTGCTGTTTCTTCCTGATGCCGGTATTGGGCTGAAAACGCCTGTTTTGAAACTCTGCACGGAAAGTGTTTGCAGACTGCTGAATCCACACACCGGTTTAACTCTGGAAGTTGAGTGCACACATTGACAACCGTTCTGTTAGATAGCTGCGTTTTGGATTTTTAAGCAGATATTTCCCTGTGCTTTCTGCTGTTTTATCCATATGCGGGTATTGGGCTAAAAAGGCCTGTTTTGAAACTCTGCACAGAAAGTGTTTGCAGACTGCTGAATCCACACACGGGTTTAACTCTGGAAGTTGAGTGCACACATTGACAACCGTTCTGTTAGATAGCTGCGTTTTGGATTTAGAAGCAGATATTTCCCTGTGCTTTCTGCTGTTTCTTCCATATGCCGGTATTGGGCTGAAAACGCCTGTTTTGAATCTCTGCACAGAAAGTGTTTGCAGACTGCTGAATCCACACACGGGATTAATTCTGGAATTTGAGTGCACACATTGGCAACCGTTCTGTTAGATAGCTGCGTTTTGGATTAAGAAGCAGATATTTCCCTGTGCTTTCTGCTGTTTCTTCCATATGCCGGTATTGGGCTGAAAAGGCCTGTTTTGAAACTCTGCACAGAAAGTGTTTGCAGACTGCTGAATCCACACACCGGTTCAACTCTGGAAGTTGAGTGCACACATTGACAACCGTTCTGTTAGATAGCTGCGTTTTGGATTTAGAAGCAGATATTTCCCTGTGCTTTCTGCTGTTTCTTCCATATGCCGGTATTGGGCTGAAAACGCCTGTTTTGAAACGCTGCACAGAAAGTGTTTGCAGACTGCTGAATCCACACACGGGTTTAACTCTGGAAGTTGAGTGCACACATTGACAACCGTTCTGTTAGATAGCTGCGTTTTGGATTTAGAAGCAGATATTTCCCTGTGCTTTCTGCTGTTTCTTCCATATGCCGGTATTGGGCTGAAAACGCCTGTTTTGAAACTCTGCACAGAAAGTGTTTGCAGACTGCTGAATCCACACACCGGTTTAACTCTGGAAGTTGAGTGCACACATTGACAACCGTTCTGTTAGATAGCTGCGTTTTGGATTTAGAAGCAGATATTTCCCTGTGCTTTTTGCTGTTTCTTCCATATGCCGGTATTGGACTGAAAACGCCTGTTTTGAAACTCTGCACAGAAAGTGTTTGCAGACTGCTGAATCCACACACGGGATTAACTCTGGAGGTTGAGTGCACACATTGACAACCGTTCTGTTAGATAGCTGCGTTTTGGATTTAGAAGCAGATATTTCCCTGTGCTTTCTGCTGTTTCTTCCATATGCCGGTATTGGGCTGAAAACGCCTGTTTTGTAACTCTGCAAAGAAGGTGCTTGCAGACTGCTGAATCCACACACGGGTTTAACTCTGGAAGTTGAGTGCACACATTGACAACCGTTCTGTTAGATAGCTGCGTTTTGGATTTAGAAGCAGATATTTCCCTGTGCTTTCTGCTGTTTCTTCCAAAGGCCGGTATTGGCCTGAAAACGCCTGTTTTGAATCTCTGCACAGAAAGTGTTTGCAGACTGCCGAATCCACACACGGGATTAACTCTGGAAGTTGAGTGCACACATTGACAACCGTTCTGTTAGATAGCTGCGTTTTGGATTTAGAAGCAGATATTTCCCTGGGCTTTCTGCTGTTTCTTCCATATGCCGGTATTGGGCTGAAAACGCCTGTTTTGAAACTCTGCACAGAAAGTGTTTGCAGACTGCTGAATCCACACACGGGTTTAACTCTGGAAGTTGAGTGCACACATTGACAACCGTTCTGTTAGATAGCTGCGTTTTGGATTTAGAAGCAGATATTTCCCTGTGCTTTCTGCTGTTTCTTCCCTACGCCGGTATTGGGCTGAAAACGCCTGTTTTGAAACTCTGCACGGAAAGTGTTTGCAGACTGCTGAATCCACACACCGGTTTAACTCTGGAAGTTGAGTGCACACATTGACAACCGTTCTGTTAGATAGCTGCGTTTTGGATTTAGAAGCAGATATTTCCCTGTGCTTTCTGCTGTTTCTTCCATAGGCCGGT
Source organism: Aotus nancymaae (assembly GCF_030222135.1). Classification (NCBI taxonomy): domain Eukaryota; kingdom Metazoa; phylum Chordata; class Mammalia; order Primates; family Aotidae; genus Aotus; species Aotus nancymaae. The sequence continues at coordinate 45,268,548 of NW_026988455.1, read as the reverse complement.
ATTGGGCTGAAAACGCCTGTTTTGAATCTCTTCACAGAATGTGTTTGCAGACTGCTGAATCAACACACGGGATTAATTCTGGAATTTGAGTGCACACATTGGCAACCGTTCTGTTATTTAGCTGCGTTTTGGATTTAGAAGCAGATATTTCCCTGTGCTTTCTGCTGTTTCTTCCATATGCCGGTATTGGGCTGAAAAGGCCTGTTTTGAAACTCTGCACAGAAAGTGTTTGCAGACTGCTGAATCCACACACCGGTTTAACTCTGGAAGTTGAGTGCACACATTGACAACCGTTCTGTTAGATAGCTGCGTTTTGGATTTAGAAGCAGATATTTCCCTGGGCTTTCTGCTGTTTCTTCCATATGCCGGTATTGGGCTGAAAACGCCTGTTTTGTAACTCTGCAAAGAAGGTGCTTGCAGACTGCTGAATCCACACACGGGTTTAACTCTGGAAGTTGAGTGCACACATTGACAACCGTTCTGTTAGATAGCTGCGTTTTGGATTTAGAAGCAGATATTTCCCTGTGCTTTCTGCTGTTTCTTCCAAAGGCCGGTATTGGCCTGAAAACGCCTGTTTTGAAACTCTGCACGGAAAGTGTTTGCAGAGTGCTGAATCCACACACCGGTTTAACTCTGGAAGGTGAGTGCACACATTGACAACCGTTCTGTTAGATAGCTGCCTTTTGGATTTAGACGCAGATATTTCCCTGTGCTTTCTGCTGTTTCTTCCATAGGCCGGTATTGGGCTGAAAACGCCTGTTTTGAATCACTGCACAGAAAGTGTTTGCAGACTGCTGAATCAACACACGGGATTAATTCTGGAATTTGAGTGCACACATTGGCAACCGTTCTGTTAGATAGCTGCGTTTTGGATTTAGAAGCAGATATTTCCCTGTGCTTTCTGCTGTTTCTTCCATATGCCGGTATTGGGCTGAAAAGGCCTGTTTTGAAACTCTGCACAGAAAGTGTTTGCAGACTGCTGAATCCACACACCGGGTTAACTCTGGAAGTTGAGTGCACACATTGACAACCGTTCTGTTAGGTAGCTGCGTTTTGGATTTAGAAGAAGATATTTCCCTGTGCTTTCTGCTGTTTCTTCCATATGCCGGTATTGGGCTGAAAACGCCTGTTTTGAAACGCTGCGCAGAAAGTGTTTGCAGACTGCTGAATCCACACACGGGTTTAACTCTGGAAGTTGAGTGCACACATTGACAACCGTTCTGTTAGATAGCTGCGTTTTGGATTTAGAAGCAGATATTTCCCTGTGCTTTCTGCTGTTTCTTCCATATGCCGGTAATGGGCTGAAAACGTCTGTTTTGAAACTCTGCAAAGAAAGTGTTTGCAGACTGCTGAATCCACACACGGGTTTAACTCTGGAAGTTGAGTGCACACATTGACAACCGTTCTGTTATATAGCTGCTTTTTGGATTTAGAAGCAGATATTTCCCTGTGCTTTCTGCTGTTTCTTCCTGATGCCGGTATTGGGCTGAAAACGCCTGTTTTGAAACTCTGCACGGAAAGTGTTTGCAGACTGCTGAATCCACACACCGGTTTAACTCTGGAAGTTGAGTGCACACATTGACAACCGTTCTGTTAGATAGCTGCGTTTTGGATTTTTAAGCAGATATTTCCCGGTGCTTTCTGCTGTTTCTTCCATATGCCGATATTGGGCTGAAAACGCCTGTTTTGTAACTCTGCACAGAAAGTGCTTGCAGACAGCTGAATCCACACACGGGTTTAACTCTGGAAGTTGAGTGCACACATTGACAACCGTTCTGTTAGATAGCTGCGTTTTGGATTTAGAAGCAGATATTTCCCTGTGCTTTCTGCTGTTTCTTCCATATGCCGGTATTGGACTGAAAACGCCTGTTTTGAAACTCTGCACGGAAAGTGTTTGCAGACTGCTGAATCCACACACGGGTTTAACTCTGGAAGTTGAGTGCACACATTGACAACCGTTCTGTTAGATAGCTGCATTTTTGATTTAGAAGCAGATATTTCCCTGTGCTTTCTACTGTTTCTTCCACAGGCCGGTATTGGGCTGAAAACGCCTGTTTTGAATCTCTGCACAGAAAGTGTTTGCAGACTGCTGAATCCACTCACGGGTTTAACTCTGGAAGTTCAGTGCACACATTGACAACCAATCTGTTAGATAGCTGCCTTTTGGATTTAGAAGCAGATATTTCCCAGTGCTTTCTGCTGTTTTATGCATATGCGGGTATTGGGCTAAAAAGGCCTGTTTTGAAACTCTGCACAGAAAGTGTTTGCAGACTGCTGAATCCACACACGGGTTTAACTCTGGAAGTTGAGTGCACACATTGACAACCGTTCTGTTAGATAGCTGCGTTTTGGATTTAGAAGCAGATATTTCCCTGTGCTTTCTGCTGTTTCTTCCATATGCCGGTATTGGGCTGAAAACGCCTGTTTTGAATCTCTGCACAGAAAGTGTTTGCAGACTGCTGAATCCACACACGGGATTAATTCTGGAATTTGAGTGCACACATTGGCAACCGTTCTGTTAGATAGCTGCGTTTTGGATTAAGAAGCAGATATTTCCCTGTGCTTTCTGCTGTTTCTTCCATATGCCGGTATTGGGCTGAAAAGGCCTGTTTTGAAACTCTGCACAGAAAGTGTTTGCAGACTGCTGAATCCACACACCGGTTTAACTCTGGAAGTTGAGTGCACACATTGACAACCGTTCTGTTAGATAGCTGCGTTTTGGATTTAGAAGCAGATATTTCCCTGTGCTTTCTGCTGTTTCTTCCATATGCCGGTATTGGGCTGAAAACGCCTGTTTTGAAACGCTGCACAGAAAGTGTTTGCAGACTGCTGAATCCACAGACGGGTTTAACTCTGGAAGTTGAGTGCACACATTGACAACCGTTCTGTTAGATAGCTGCGTTTTGGATTTAGAAGGAGATATTTCCCTGTGCTTTCTGCTGTTTCTTCCATATGCCGGTATTGGGCTGAAAACGCCTGTTTTGAAACTCTGCACAGAAAGTGTTTGCAGACTGCTGAATCCACACACCGGTTTAACTCTGGAAGTTGAGTGCACACATTGACAACCGTTCTGTTAGATAGCTGCGTTTTGGATTTAGAAGCAGATATTTCCCTGTGCTTTTTGCTGTTTCTTCCATATGCCGGTATTGGGCTGAAAACGCCTGTTTTGAAACTCTGCACAGAAAGTGTTTGCAGACTGCTGAATCCACACACGGGATTAACTCTGGAGGTTGAGTGCACACATTGACAACCGTTCTGTTAGATAGCTGCATTTTGGATTTAGAAGCAGATATTTCCCTGTGCTTTCTGCTGTTTCTTCCATATGCCGGTATTGGGCTGAAAACGCCTGTTTTGTAACTCTGCAAAGAAGGTGCTTGCAGACTGCTGAATCCACACACGGGTTTAACTCTGGAAGTTGAGTGCACACATTGACAACCGTTCTGTTAGATAGCTGCGTTTTGGATTTAGAAGCAGATATTTCCCTGTGCTTTCTGCTGTTTCTTCCAAAGGCCGGTATTGGCCTGAAAACGCCTGTTTTGAATCTCTGCACAGAAAGTGTTTGCAGACTGCTGAATCCACACACGGGATTAACTCTGGAATTTGAGTGCACACATTGACAACCGTTCTGTTAGATAGCTGCGTTTTGGATTTAGAAGCAGATATTTCCCTGGGCTTTCTGCTGTTTCTTCCATATGCCGGTATTGGGCTGAAAACGCCTGTTTTGAAACTCTGCACAGAAAGTGTTTGCAGACTGCTGAATCCACACACGGGTTTAACTCTGGAAGTTGAGTGCACACATTGACAACCGTTCTGTTAGATAGCTGCGTTTTGGATTTAGAAGCAGATATTTCCCTGTGCTTTCTGCTGTTTCTTCCATATGCCGGTATTGGGCGGAAAACGCCTGTTTTGAAACTCTGCACGGAAAGTGTTTGCAGACTGCTGAATCCACACACCGGTTTAACTCTGGAAGTTGAGTGCACACATTGACAACCGTTCTGTTAGATAGCTGCGTTTTGGATTTAGAAGCAGATATTTCCCTGTGCTTTCTGCTGTTTCTTCCATAGGCCGGTATTGGGCTGAAAACGCCTGTTTTGAATCTCTGCACAGAAAGTGTTTGCAGACTGCTGAATCAACACACGGGATTAATTCTGGAATTTGAGTGCACACATTGGCAACCGCTCTGTTAGATAGCTGCGTTTTGGATTTAGAAGCAGATATTTCCCTGTGCTTTCTGCTGTTTCTTCCATATGCCGGTATTGGGCTGAAAACGACTGTTTTGAAACTCTGCACAGAAAGTGTTTGCAGACTGCTGAATCCACACACCGGTTTAACTCTGGAAGTTGAGTGCACACATTGACAACCGTTCTGTTAGATAGCTGCGTTTTGGATTTAGAAGCAGATATTTCCCTGTGCTTTCTGCTGTTTCTTCGATATGCCGGTAAAGGGCTGAAAACGCCTGTTTTCAAACTCTGCACAGAAAGTGTTTGCAGACTGCTGAATCCACACACGGGTTTAACTCTGGAAGTTGAGTGCACACTTTGACAACCGTTCTGTTAGAGAGCTGCGTTTTGGATTTAGAAGCAGATATTTCCCTGTGGGTTCTGCTGTTTCTTCCATATGCCGGTATTGGGCTGAAAACGCCTGTTTTGTAACTCTGCAAAGAAGGTGCTTGCAGACTGCTGAATCCACACACGGGTTTAACTCTGGAAGTTGAGTGCACACATTGACAACCGTTCTGTTAGATAGCTGCGTTTTGGATTTAGAAGCAGATATTTCCCTGTGCTTTCTGCTGTTTCTTCCATATGCCGGTATTGGGCGGAAAACGCCTGTTTTGAAACTCTGCACGGAAAGTGTTTGCAGACTGCTGAATCCACACACCGGTTTAACTCTGGAAGTTGAGTGCACACATTGACAACCGTTCTGTTAGATAGCTGCGTTTTGGATTTAGAAGCAGATATTTCCCTGTGCTTTCTGCTGTTTCTTCCATAGGCCGGTATTGGGCTGAAAACGCCTGTTTTGAATCTCTGCACAGAAAGTGTTTGCAGACTGCTGAATCCACACACGGGATTAACTCTGGAAGTTGAGTGCACACATTGACAACCGTTCTGTTAGATAGCTGCGTTTTGGATTTAGAAGCAGATATTTCCCTGTGCTTTCTGCTGTTTCTTCCATATGCCGGCATTGGGCTGAAAACGCCTGTTTTGAAACTCTGCACAGAAAGTGTTTGCAGACTGCTGAATCCACACACGGGTTTAACTCTGGAAGTTGAGTGCACACATTGACAACCGTTCTGTTAGATAGCTGCGTTTTGGATTTAGAAGCAGATATTTCCCTGTGCTTTCTGCTGTTTCTTCCATATGCCGGTATTGGGCTGAAAACGCCTGTTTTGAAACTCTGCACGGAAAGTGTTTGCAGAGTGCTGAATCCACACACCGGTTTAACTCTGGAAGTTGAGTGCACACATTGACAACCGTTCTGTTAGATAGCTGCGTTTTGGATTTAGAAGCAGATATTTCCCTGTGCTTTCTGCTGTTTCTTCCATAGGCCGGTATTGGGCTGAAAACGCCTGTTTTGAATCTCTGCACAGAAAATGTTTGCAGACTGCTGAATCAACACACGGGATTAATTCTGGAATTTGAGTGCACACATTGGCAACCGTTCTGTTAGATAGCTGCGTTTTGGATTTTTAAGCAGATATTTCCCGGTGCTTTCTGCTGTTTCTTCCAAAGGCCGGTATTGGCCTGAAAACGCCTGTTTTGAATCTCTGCACAGAAAGTGTTTGCAGACTGCTGAATCCACACACGGGATTAACTCTGGAAGTTGAGTGCACACATTGACAACCGTTCTGTTAGATAGCTGCGTTTTGGATTTAGAAGCAGATATTTCCCTGTGCTTTCTGCTGTTTCTTCCATATGCCGGTATTGGGCTGAAAACGCCTGTTTTGAAACTCTGCACAGAAAGTGTTTGCAGACTGCTGAATCCACACACGGGTTTAACTCTGGAAGTTGAGTGCACACATTGACAACCGTTCTGTTAGATAGCTGCGTTTTGGATTTAGAAGCAGATATTTCCCTGTGCTTTCTGCTGTTTCTTCCATATGCCGGTATTGGGCTGAAAACGCCTGTTTTGAATCTCTGCACAGAAAGTGTTTGCAGACTGCTGAATCCACACACGGGATTAATTCTGGAATTTGAGTGCACACATTGGCAACCGTTCTGTTAGATAGCTGCGTTTTGGATTAAGAAGCAGATATTTCCCTGTGCTTTCTGCTGTTTCTTCCATATGCCGGTATTGGGCTGAAAAGGCCTGTTTTGAAACTCTGCACAGAAAGTGTTTGCAGACTGCTGAATCCACACACCGGTTTAACTCTGGAAGTTGAGTGCACACATTGACAACCGTTCTGTTAGATAGCTGCGTTTTGGATTTAGAAGCAGATATTTCCCTGTGCTTTCTGCTGTTTCTTCCATATGCCGGTATTGGGCTGAAAACGCCTGTTTTGAAACGCTGCACAGAAAGTGTTTGCAGACTGCTGAATCCACACACGGGTTTAACTCTGGAAGTTGAGTGCACACATTGACAACCGTTCTGTTAGATAGCTGCGTTTTGGATTTAGAAGCAGATATTTCCCTGTGCTTTCTGCTGTTTCTTCCATATGCCGGTATTGGGCTGAAAACGCCTGTTTTGAAACTCTGCACAGAAAGTGTTTGCAGACTGCTGAATCCACACACCGGTTTAACTCTGGAAGTTGAGTGCACACATTGACAACCGTTCTGTTAGATAGCTGCGTTTTGGATTTAGAAGCAGATATTTCCCTGTGCTTTTTGCTGTTTCTTCCATATGCCGGTATTGGGCTGAAAACGCCTGTTTTGAAACTCTGCACAGAAAGTGTTTGCAGACTGCTGAATCCACACACGGGATTAACTCTGGAGGTTGAGTGCACACATTGACAACCGTTCTGTTAGATAGCTGCGTTTTGGATTTAGAAGCAGATATTTCCCTGTGCTTTCTGCTGTTTCTTCCATATGCCGGTATGGGGCTGAAAACGCCTGTTTTGTAACTCTGCAAAGAAGGTGCTTGCAGACTGCTGAATCCACACACGGGTTTAACTCTGGAAGTTGAGTGCACACATTGACAACCGTTCTGTTAGATAGCTGCGTTTTGGATTTAGAAGCAGATATTTCCCTGTGCTTTCTGCTGTTTCTTCCAAAGGCCGGTATTGGCCTGAAAACGCCTGTTTTGAATCTCTGCACAGAAAGTGTTTGCAGACTGCTGAATCCACACACGGGATTAACTCTGGAAGTTGAGTGCACACATTGACAACCGTTCTGTTAGATAGCTGCGTTTTGGATTTAGAAGCAGATATTTCCCTGGGCTTTCTGCTGTTTCTTCCATATGCCGGTATTGGGCTGAAAACGCCTGTTTTGAAACTCTGCACAGAAAGTGTTTGCAGACTGCTGAATCCACACACGGGTTTAACTCTGGAAGTTGAGTGCACACATTGACAACCGTTCTGTTAGATAGCTGCGTTTTGGATTTAGAAGCAGATATTTCCCTGTGCTTTCTGCTGTTTCTTCCATATGCCGGTATTGGGCTGAAAACGCCTGTTTTGAAACTCTGCACGGAAAGTGTTTGCAGACTGCTGAATCCACACACCGGTTTAACTCTGGAAGTTGAGTGCACACATTGACAACCGTTCTGTTAGATAGCTGCGTTTTGGGTTTAGAAGCAGATATTTCCCTGTGCTTTCTGCTGTTTCTTCCATAGGCCGGTATTGGGCTGAAAACGCCTGTTTTGAATCTCTGCACAGAAAGTGTTTGCAGACCGCTGAATCAACACACGGGATTAATTCTGGAATTTGAGTGCACACATTGGCAACCGTTCTGTTAGATAGCTGCGTTTTGGATTTAGAAGCAGATATTTCCCTGTGCTTTCTGCTGTTTCTTCCATATGCCGGTATTGGGCTGAAAAGGCCTGTTTTGAAACTCTGCACAGAAAGTGTTTGCAGACTGCTGAATCCACACACCGGTTTAACTCTGGAAGTTGAGTGCACACATTGACAACCGTTCTGTTAGATAGCTGCGTTTTGGATTTAGAAGCAGATATTTCCCTGTGCTTTCTGCTGTTTCTTCCATAGGCCGGTATTGGGCTGAAAACGCCTGTTTTGAATCTCTGCACAGAAAGTGTTTGCAGACTGCTGAATCCACACACGGGTTTAACTCTGGAATTTGAGTGCACACATTGGCAACCGTTCTGTTAGATAGCTGCGTTTTGGATTTAGAAGCAGATATTTCCCTGTGCTTTCTGCTGTTTCTTCCTTATGCCGGTATTGGGCTGAAAAGGCCTGTTTTGAAACTCTGCACAGAAAGTGTTTGCAGACTGCTGAATCCACACACCGGTTTAACTCTGGAAGTTGAGTGCACACATTGACAACCGTTCTGTTAGATAGCTGCGTTTTGGATTTAGAAGCAGATATTTCCCTGTGCTTTCTGCTGTTTCTTCCATATGCCGGTATTGGGCTGAAAACGCCTGTTTTGTAACTCTGCAAAGAAGGTGCTTGCAGACTGCTGAATCCACACACGGGTTTAACTCTGGAAGTTGAGTGCACACATTGACAACCGTTCTGTTAGATAGCTGCGTTTTGGATTTAGAAGCAGATATTTCCCTGTGCTTTCTGCTGTTTCTTCCAAAGGCCGGTATTGGCCTGAAAACGCCTGTTTTGAATCTCTGCACAGAAAGTGTTTGCAGAGTGCTGAATCCACACACCGGTTTAACTCTGGAAGTTGAGTGCACACATTGACAACCGTTCTGTTAGATAGCTGCGTTTTGGATTTAGAAGCAGATATTTCCCTGTGCTTTCTGCTGTTTCTTCCATAGGCCGGTATTGGGCTGAAAACGCCTGTTTTGAAACTCTGCACAGAAAGTGTTTGCACACTGCTGAATCCACACACCGGTTTAACTCTGGAAGTTGAGTGCACACATTGACAACCGTTCTGTTAGATAGCTGCGTTTTGGATTTAGAAGCAGATATTTCCCTGTGCTTTCTGCTGTTTCTTCCATATGCCGGTATTGGGCTGAAAACGCCTGTTTTGAAACTCTGCATGGAAAGTGTTTGCAGACTGCTGAATCCACACACCGGTTTAACTCTGGAAGTTGAGTGCACACATTGACAACCGTTCTGTTAGATAGCTGCGTTTTGGATTTAGAAGCAGATATGTCCCTGTGCTTTCTGCTGTTTCTTCCATAGGCCGGTATTGGGCTGAAAACGCCTGTTTTGAATCTCTGCACAGAAAGTGTTTGCAGACTGCTGAATCCACACACGGGTTTAACTCTGGAAGTTGAGTGCACACATTGACAACCGTTCTGTTAGATAGCTGCGTTTTGGATTTAGAAGCAGATATTTCCCTGTGCTTTCTTCTGTTTCTTCCATATGCCGGTAATGGGCTGAAAACGCCTGTTTTGAAACTCTGCACAGAAAGTGTTTGCAGACTGCTGAATCCACACACGGGCTTAACTCTGGAAGTTGAGTGCACACATTGACAACCAATCTGTTAGATAGCTGCCTTTTGGATTTAGAAGCAGATATTTCCCTGTGCTTTCTGCTGTTTCTTCCTTATGCCTGTATTGGGCTGAAAACGCCTGTTTTGAAACTCTGCACAGAAAGTGTTTGCAGACTGCTGAATCCACACACCGGTTTAACTCTGGAAGTTGAGTGCACACATTGACAACCGTTCTGTTAGATAGCTGCGTTTTGGATTTAGAAGCAGATATTTCCCTGTGCTTTTTGCTGTTTCTTCCATATACCGGTATTGGGCTGAAAACGCCTGTTTTGAAACTCTGCACAGAAAGTGTTTGCAGACTGCTGAATCCACACACGGGATTAACTCTGGAAGTTGAGTGCACACATTGACAACCGTTCTGTTAGATAGCTGCGTTTTGGATTTAGAAGCAGATATTTCCCTGTGCTTTCTGCTGTTTCTTCCATATGCCGGTATTGGGCTGAAAACGCCTGTTTTGTAACTCTGCAAAGAAGGTGCTTGCAGACTGCTGAATCCACACACGGGTTTAACTCTGGAAGTTGAGTGCACACATTGACAACCGTTCTGTTAGATAGCTGCGTTTTGGATTTAGAAGCAGATATTTCCCTGTGCTTTCTGCTGTTTCTTCCAAAGGCCGGTATTGGCCTGAAAACGCCTGTTTTGAATCTCTGCACAGAAAGTGTTTGCAGACTGCTGAATCCACACACGGGATTAACTCTGGAAGTTGAGTGCACACATTGACAACCGTTCTGTTAGATAGCTGCGTTTTGGATTTAGAAGCAGATATTTCCCTGTGCTTTCTGCTGTTTCTTCCATATGCCGGTATTGGGCTGAAAACGCCTGTTTTGAAACTCTGCACAGAAAGTGTTTGCAGACTGCTGAATCCACACACGGGTTTAACTCTGGAAGTTGAGTGCACACATTGACAACCGTTCTGTTAGATAGCTGCGTTTTGGATTTAGAAGCAGATATTTCCCTGTGCTTTCTGCTGTTTCTTCCATATGCCGGTATTGGGCTGAAAACGCCTGTTTTGAAACTCTGCACGGAAAGTGTTTGCAGAGTGCTGAATCCACACACCGGTTTAACTCTGGAAGGTGAGTGCACACATTGACAACCGTTCTGTTAGATAGCTGCGTTTTGGATTTAGAAGCAGATATTTCCCTGTGCTTTCTGCTGTTTCTTCCATAGGCCGGTATTGGGCTGAAAACGCCTGTTTTGAATCTCTGCACAGAAAGTGTTTGCAGACTGCTGAATCAACACACGGGATTAATTCTGGAATTTGAGTGCACACATTGGCAACCGTTCTGTTAGATAGCTGCGTTTTGGATTTAGAAGCAGATATTTCCCTGTGCTTTCTGCTGTTTCTTCCATATGCCGGTATTGGGCTGAAAAGGCCTGTTTTGAAACTCTGCACAGAAAGTGTTTGCAGACTGCTGAATCCACACACCGGTTTAACTCTGGAAGTTGAGTGCACACATTGACAACCGTTCTGTTAGATAGCTGCGTTTTGGATTTAGAAGAAGATATTTCCCTGGGCTTTCTGCTTTTTCTTCCATATGCCGGTATTGGGCTGAAAACGCCTGTTTTGAAACGCTGCACAGAAAGTGTTTGCAGACTGCTGAATCCACACACGGGTTTAACTCTGGAAGTTGAGTGCACACATTGACAACCGTTCTGTTAGATAGCTGCGTTTTGGATTTAGAAGCAGATATTTCCCTGTGCTTTCTGCTGTTTCTTCCATATGCCGGTAATGGGCTGAAAACGTCTGCTTTGAAACTCTGCAAAGAAAGTGTTTGCAGACTGCTGAATCCACACACGGGTTTAACTCTGGAAGTTGAGTGCACACATTGACAACCGTTCTGTTATATAGCTGCTTTTTGGATTTAGAAGCAGATATTTCCCTGTGCTTTCTGCTGTTTCTTCCTGATGCCGGTATTGGGCTGAAAACGCCTGTTTTGAAACTCTGCACGGAAAGTGTTTGCAGACTGCTGAATCCACACACCGGTTTAACTCTGGAAGTTGAGTGCACACATTGACAACCGTTCTGTTAGATAGCTGCGTTTTGGATTTTTAAGCAGATATTTCCCGGTGCTTTCTGCTGTTTCTTCCATATGCCGATATTGGGCTGAAAACGCCTGTTTTGTAACTCTGCACAGAAAGTCCTTCAGACAGCTGAATCCACACACGGGTTTAACTCTGGAAGTTGAGTGCACACATTGACAACCGTTCTGTTAGATAGCTGCGTTTTGGATTTAGAAGCAGATATTTCCCTGTGCTTTCTGCTGTTTCTTCCATATGCCGGTATTGGACTGAAAACGCCTGTTTTGAAACTATGCACGGAAAGTGTTTGCAGACTGCTGAATCCACACACGGGTTTAACTCTGGAAGTTGAGTGCACACATTGACAACCGTTCTGTTAGATAGCTGCGTTTTGGATTTAGAAGCAGATATTTCCCTGTGCTTTCTACTGTTTCTTCCACAGGCCGGTATTGGGCTGAAAACGCCTGTTTTGAATCTCTGCACAGAAAGTGTTTGCAGACTGCTGAATCCACTCACGGGTTTAACTCTGAAAGTTCAGTGCACACATTGACAACCAATCTGTTAGATAGCTGCCTTTTGGATTTAGAAGCAGATATTTCCCTGTGCTTTCTGCTGTTTTATCCATATGCGGGTATTGGGCTAAAAAGGCCTGTTTTGAAACTCTGCACAGAAAGTGTTTGCAGACTGCTGAATCCACACACGGGTTTAACTCTGGAAGTTGAGTGCACACATTGACAACCGTTCTGTTAGATAGCTGCGTTTTGGATTTAGAAGCAGATATTTCCCTGTGCTTTCTGCTGTTTCTTCCATATGCCGGTATTCGGCTGAAAACGCCTGTTTTGAATCTCTGCACAGAAAGTGTTTGCAGACTGCTGAATCAACACACGGGATTAATTCTGGAATTTGAGTGCACACATTGGCAACCGTTCTGTTAGATAGCTGCGTTTTGGATTAAGAAGCAGATATTTCCCTGTGCTTTCTGCTGTTTCTTCCATATGCCGGTATTGGGCTGAAAAGGCCTGTTTTGAAACTCTGCACAGAAAGTGTTTGCAGACTGCTGAATCCACACACCGGTTTAACTCTGGAAGTTGAGTGCACACATTGACAACCGTTCTGTTAGATAGCTGCGTTTTGGATTTAGAAGCAGATATTTCCCTGTGCTTTCTGCTGTTTCTTCCATATGCCGGTATTGGGCTGAAAACGCCTGTTTTGAAACGCTGCACAGAAAGTGTTTGCAGACTGCTGAATCCACACACGGGTTTAACTCTGGAAGTTGAGTGCACACATTGACAACCGTTCTGTTAGATAGCTGCGTTTTGGATTTAGAAGCAGATATTTCCCTGTGCTTTCTGCTGTTTCTTCCATATGCCGGTATTGGGCTGAAAACGCCTGTTTTGAAACTCTGCACAGAAAGTGTTTGCAGACTGCTGAATCCACACACCGGTTTAACTCTGGAAGTTGAGTGCACACATTGACAACCGTTCTGTTAGATAGCTGCGTTTTGGATTTAGAAGCAGATATTTCCCTGTGCTTTTTGCTGTTTCTTCCATATGCCGGTATTGGGCTGAAAACGCCTGTTTTGAAACTCTGCACAGAAAGTGTTTGCAGACTGCTGAATCCACACACGGGATTAACTCTGGAGGTTGAGTGCACACATTGACAACCGTTCTGTTAGATAGCTGCGTTTTGGATTTAGAAGCAGATATTTCCCTGTGCTTTCTGCTGTTTCTTCCATATGCCGGTATGGGGCTGAAAACGCCTGTTTTGTAACTCTGCAAAGAAGGTGCTTGCAGACTGCTGAATCCACACACGGGTTTAACTCTGGAAGTTGAGTGCACACATTGACAACCGTTCTGTTAGATAGCTGCGTTTTGGATTTAGAAGCAGATATTTCCCTGTGCTTTCTGCTGTTTCTTCCAAAGGCCGGTATTGGCCTGAAAACGCCTGTTTTGAATCTCTGCACAGAAAGTGTTTGCAGACTGCTGAATCCACACACGGGATTAACTCTGGAAGTTGAGTGCACACATTGACAACCGTTCTGTTAGATAGCTGCGTTTTGGATTTAGAAGCAGATATTTCCCTGGGCTTTCTGCTGTTTCTTCCATATGCCGGTATTGGGCTGAAAACGCCTGTTTTGAAACTCTGCACAGAAAGTGTTTGCAGACTGCTGAATCCACACACGGGATTAACTCTTGAAGTTGAGTGCACACATTGACAACCGTTCTGTTAGATAGCTGCGTTTTGGATTTAGAAGCAGATATTTCCCTGTGCTTTCTGCTGTTTCTTCCATATGCCGGTATTGGGCTGAAAACGCCTGTTTTGAAACTCTGCACGGAAAGTGTTTGCAGACTGCTGAATCCACACACCGGTTTAACTCTGGAAGTTGAGTGCACACATTGACAACCGTTCTGTTAGATAGCTGCGTTTTGGATTTAGAAGCAGATATTTCCCTGTGCTTTCTGCTGTTTCTTCCATAGGCCGGTATTGGGCTGAAAACGCCTGTTTTGAATCTCTGCACAGAAAGTGTTTGCAGACTGCTGAATCAACACACGGGATTAATTCTGGAATTTGAGTGCACACATTGGCAACCGTTCTGTTAGATAGCTGCGTTTTGGATTTAGAAGCAGATATTTCCCTGTGCTTTCTGCTGTTTCTTCCATATGCCGGTATTGGGCTGAAAAGGCCTGTTTTGAAACTCTGCACAGAAAGTGTTTGCAGACTGCTGAATCCACACACCGGTTTAACTCTGGAAGTTGAGTGCACACATTGACAACCGTTCTGTTAGATAGCTGCGTTTTGGATTTAGAAGCAGATATTTCCCTGTGCTTTCTGCTGTTTCTTCCATAGGCCGGTATTGGGCTGAAAACGCCTGTTTTGAATCTCTGCACAGAAAGTGTTTGCAGACTGCTGAATCAACACACGGGATTAATTCTGGAATTTGAGTGCACACATTGGCAACCGTTCTGTTAGATAGCTGCGTTTTGGATTTAGAAGCAGATATTTCCCTGTGCTTTCTGCTGTTTCTTCCATATGCCGGTATTGGGCTGAAAAGGCCTGTTTTGAAACTCTGCACAGAAAGTGTTTGCAGACTGCTGAATCCACACACCGGTTTAACTCTGGAAGTTGAGTGCACACATTGACAACCGTTCTGTTAGATAGCTGCGTTTTGGATTTAGAAGCAGATATTTCCCTGTGCTTTCTGCTGTTTCTTCCATATGCCGGTATTGGGCTGAAAACGCCTGTTTTGTAACTCTGCAAAGAAGGTGCTTGCAGACTGCTGAATCCACACACGGGTTTAACTCTGGAAGTTGAGTGCACACATTGACAACCGTTCTGTTAGATAGCTGCGTTTTGGATTTAGAAGCAGATATTTCCCTGTGCTTTCTGCTGTTTCTTCCAAAGGCCGGTATTGGCCTGAAAACGCCTGTTTTGAATCTCTGCACAGAAAGTGTTTGCAGAGTGCTGAATCCACACACCGGTTTAACTCTGGAAGGTGAGTGCACACATTGACAACCGTTCTGTTAGATAGCTGCGTTTTGGATTTAGAAGCAGATATTTCCCTGTGCTTTCTGCTGTTTCTTCCATAGGCCGGTATTGGGCTGAAAACGCCTGTTTTGAAACTCTGCACAGAAAGTGTTTGCACACTGCTGAATCCACACACCGGTTTAACTCTGGAAGTTGAGTGCACACATTGACAACCGTTCTGTTAGATAGCTGCGTTTTGGATTTAGAAGCAGATATTTCCCTGTGCTTTCTGCTGTTTCTTCCATATGCCAGTATTGGGCTGAAAACGCCTGTTTTGAAACTCTGCACGGAAAGTGTTTGCAGAATGCTGAATCCACACACCGGTTTAACTCTGGAAGTTGAGTGCACACATTGACAACCGTTCTGTTAGATAGCTGCGTTTTGGATTTAGAAGCAGATATGTCCCTGTGCTTTCTGCTGTTTCTTCCATAGGCCGGTATTGGGCTGAAAACGCCTGTTTTGAATCTCTGCACAGAAAGTGTTTGCAGACTGCTGAATCCACACACGGGTTTAACTCTGGAAGTTGAGTGCACACATTGACAACCGTTCTGTTAGATAGCTGCGTTTTGGATTTAGAAGCAGATATTTCCCTGTGCTTTCTTCTGTTTCTTCCATATGCCGGTAAAGGGCTGAAAACGCCTGTTTTGAAACTCTGCACAGAAAGTGTTTGCAGACTGCTGAATCCACACACGGGTTTAACTCTGGAAGTTGAGTGCACACATTGACAACCAATCTGTTAGATAGCTGCCTTTTGGATTTAGAAGCAGATATTTCCCTGTGCTTTCTGCTGTTTCTTCCATATGCCTGTATTGGGCTGAAAACGCCTGTTTTGAAACTCTGCACAGAAAGTGTTTGCAGACTGCTGAATCCACACACCGGTTTAACTCTGGAAGTTGAGTGCACACATTGACAACCGTTCTGTTAGATAGCTGCGTTTTGGATTTAGAAGCAGATATTTCCCTGTGCTTTTTGCTGTTTCTTCCATATGCCGGTATTGGGCTGAAAACGCCTGTTTTGAAACTCTGCACAGAAAGTGTTTGCAGACTGCTGAATCCACACACGGGTTTAACTCTGGAAGTTGAGTGCACACATTGACAACCGTTCTGTTAGATAGCTGCGTTTTGGATTTAGAAGCAGATATTTCCCTGTGCTTTCTGCTGTTTCTTCCATATGCCGGTATTGGGCTGAAAACGCCTGTTTTGTAACTCTGCAAAGAAGGTGCTTGCAGACTGCTGAATCCACACACGGGTTTAACTCTGGAAGTTGAGTGCACACATTGACAACCGTTCTGTTAGATAGCTGCGTTTTGGATTTAGAAGCAGATATTTCCCTGTGCTTTCTGCTGTTTCTTCCAAAGGCCGGTATTGGCCTGAAAACGCCTGTTTTGAATCTCTGCACAGAAAGTGTTTGCAGACTGCTGAATCCACACACGGGATTAACTCTGGAAGTTGAGTGCACACATTGACAACCGTTCTGTTAGATAGCTGCGTTTTGGATTTAGAAGCAGATATTTCCCTGTGCTTTCTGCTGTTTCTTCCATATGCCGGTATTGGGCTGAAAACGCCTGTTTTGAAACTCTGCACAGAAAGTGTTTGCAGACTGCTGAATCCACACACGGGATTAACTCTGGAGGTTGAGTGCACACATTGACAACCGTTCTGTTAGATAGCTGCGTTTTGGATTTAGAAGCAGATATTTCCCTGTGCTTTCTGCTGTTTCTTCCATATGCCGGTATGGGGCTGAAAACGCCTGTTTTGTAACTCTGCAAAGAAGGTGCTTGCAGACTGCTGAATCCACACACGGGTTTAACTCTGGAAGTTGAGTGCACACATTGACAACCGTTCTGTTAGATAGCTGCGTTTTGGATTTAGAAGCAGATATTTCCCTGTGCTTTCTGCTGTTTCTTCCAAAGGCCGGTATTGGCCTGAAAACGCCTGTTTTGAATCTCTGCACAGAAAGTGTTTGCAGACTGCTGAATCCACACACGGGATTAACTCTGGAAGTTGAGTGCACACATTGACAACCGTTCTGTTAGATAGCTGCGTTTTGGATTTAGAAGCAGATATTTCCCTGGGCTTTCTGCTGTTTCTTCCATATGCCGGTATTGGGCTGAAAACGCCTGTTTTGAAACTCTGCACAGAAAGTGTTTGCAGACTGCTGAATCCACACACGGGATTAACTCTTGAAGTTGAGTGCACACATTGACAACCGTTCTGTTAGATAGCTGCGTTTTGGATTTAGAAGCAGATATTTCCCTGTGCTTTCTGCTGTTTCTTCCATATGCCGGTATTGGGCTGAAAACGCCTGTTTTGAAACTCTGCACGGAAAGTGTTTGCAGACTGCTGAATCCACACACCGGTTTAACTCTGGAAGTTGAGTGCACACATTGACAACCGTTCTGTTAGATAGCTGCGTTTTGGATTTAGAAGCAGATATTTCCCTGTGCTTTCTGCTGTTTCTTCCATAGGCCGGTATTGGGCTGAAAACGCCTGTTTTGAATCTCTGCACAGAAAGTGTTTGCAGACTGCTGAATCAACACACGGGATTAATTCTGGAATTTGAGTGCACACATTGGCAACCGTTCTGTTAGATAGCTGCGTTTTGGATTTAGAAGCAGATATTTCCCTGTGCTTTCTGCTGTTTCTTCCATATGCCGGTATTGGGCTGAAAAGGCCTGTTTTGAAACTCTGCACAGAAAGTGTTTGCAGACTGCTGAATCCACACACCGGTTTAACTCTGGAAGTTGAGTGCACACATTGACAACCGTTCTGTTAGATAGCTGCGTTTTGGATATAGAAGCAGATATTTCCCTGTGCTTTCTGCTGTTTCTTCCATAGGCCGGTATTGGGCTGAAAACGCCTGTTTTGAATCTCTGCACAGAAAGTGTTTGCAGACTGCTGAATCAACACACGGGATTAATTCTGGAATTTGAGTGCACACATTGGCAACCGTTCTGTTAGATAGCTGCGTTTTGGATTTAGAAGCAGATATTTCCCTGTGCTTTCTGCTGTTTCTTCCATATGCCGGTATTGGGCTGAAAAGGCCTGTTTTGAAACTCTGCACAGAAAGTGTTTGCAGACTGCTGAATCCACACACCGGTTTAACTCTGGAAGTTGAGTGCACACATTGACAACCGTTCTGTTAGATAGCTGCGTTTTGGATTTAGAAGCAGATATTTCCCTGTGCTTTCTGCTGTTTCTTCCATATGCCGGTATTGGGCTGAAAACGCCTGTTTTGTAACTCTGCAAAGAAGGTGCTTGCAGACTGCTGAATCCACACACGGGTTTAACTCTGGAAGTTGAGTGCACACATTGACAACCGTTCTGTTAGATAGCTGCGTTTTGGATTTAGAAGCAGATATTTCCCTGTGCTTTCTGCTGTTTCTTCCAAAGGCCGGTATTGGCCTGAAAACGCCTGTTTTGAATCTCTGCACAGAAAGTGTTTGCAGAGTGCTGAATCCACACACCGGTTTAACTCTGGAAGGTGAGTGCACACATTGACAACCGTTCTGTTAGATAGCTGCGTTTTGGATTTAGAAGCAGATATTTCCCTGTGCTTTCTGCTGTTTCTTCCATAGGCCGGTATTGGGCTGAAAACGCCTGTTTTGAAACTCTGCACAGAAAGTGTTTGCACACTGCTGAATCCACACACCGGTTTAACTCTGGAAGTTGAGTGCACACATTGACAACCGTTCTGTTAGATAGCTGCGTTTTGGATTTAGAAGCAGATATTTCCCTGTGCTTTCTGCTGTTTCTTCCATATGCCGGTATTGGGCTGAAAACGCCTGTTTTGAAACTCTGCACGGAAAGTGTTTGCAGAATGCTGAATCCACACACCGGTTTAACTCTGGAAGTTGAGTGCACACATTGACAACCGTTCTGTTAGATAGCTGCGTTTTGGATTTAGAAGCAGATATGTCCCTGTGCTTTCTGCTGTTTCTTCCATAGGCCGGTATTGGGCTGAAAACGCCTGTTTTGAATCTCTGCACAGAAAGTGTTTGCAGACTGCTGAATCCACACACGGGTTTAACTCTGGAAGTTGAGTGCACACATTGACAACCGTTCTGTTAGATAGCTGCGTTTTGGATTTAGAAGCAGATATTTCCCTGTGCTTTCTTCTGTTTCTTCCATATGCCGGTAATGGGCTGAAAACGCCTGTTTTGAAACTCTGCACAGAAAGTGTTTGCAGACTGCTGAATCCACACACGGGTTTAACTCTGGAAGTTGAGTGCACACATTGACAACCAATCTGTTAGATAGCTGCCTTTTGGATTTAGAAGCAGATATTTCCCTGTGCTTTCTGCTGTTTCTTCCATATGCCTGTATTGGGCTGAAAACGCCTGTTTTGAAACTCTGCACAGAAAGTGTTTGCAGACTGCTGAATCCACACACCGGTTTAACTCTGGAAGTTGAGTGCACACATTGACAACCGTTCTGTTAGATAGCTGCGTTTTGGATTTAGAAGCAGATATTTCCCTGTGCTTTTTGCTGTTTCTTCCATATGCCGGTATTGGGCTGAAAACGCCTGTTTTGAAACTCTGCACAGAAAGTGTTTGCAGACTGCTGAATCCACACACGGGATTAACTCTGGAAGTTGAGTGCACACATTGACAACCGTTCTGTTAGATAGCTGCGTTTTGGATTTAGAAGCAGATATTTCCCTGTGCTTTCTGCTGTTTCTTCCATATGCCGGTATTGGGCTGAAAACGCCTGTTTTGTAACTCTGCAAAGAAGGTGCTTGCAGACTGCTGAATCCACACACGGGTTTAACTCTGGAAGTTGAGTGCACACATTGACAACCGTTCTGTTAGATAGCTGCGTTTTGGATTTAGAAGCAGATATTTCCCTGTGCTTTCTGCTGTTTCTTCCAAAGGCCGGTATTGGCCTGAAAACGCCTGTTTTGAATCTCTGCACAGAAAGTGTTTGCAGACTGCTGAATCCACACACGGGATTAACTCTGGAAGTTGAGTGCACACATTGACAACCGTTCTGTTAGATAGCTGCGTTTTGGATTTAGAAGCAGATATTTCCCTGTGCTTTCTGCTGTTTCTTCCATATGCCGGTATTGGGCTGAAAACGCCTGTTTTGAAACTCTGCACAGAAAGTGTTTGCAGACTGCTGAATCCACACACGGGTTTAACTCTGGAAGTTGAGTGCACACATTGACAACCGTTCTGTTAGATAGCTGCGTTTTGGATTTAGAAGCAGATATTTCCCTGTGCTTTCTGCTGTTTCTTCCATAGGCCGGTATTGGGCTGAAAACGCCTGTTTTGAAACTCTGCACAGAAAGTGTTTGCACACTGCTGAATCCACACACCGGTTTAACTCTGGAAGTTGAGTGCACACATTGACAACCGTTCTGTTAGATAGCTGCGTTTTGGATTTAGAAGCAGATATTTCCCTGTGCTTTCTGCTGTTTCTTCCATATGCCGGTATTGGGCTGAAAACGCCTGTTTTGAAACTCTGCACGGAAAGTGTTTGCAGAATGCTGAATCCACACACCGGTTTAACTCTGGAAGTTGAGTCCACACATTGACAACCGTTCTGTTAGATAGCTGCGTTTTGGATTTAGAAGCAGATATGTCCCTGTGCTTTCTGCTGTTTCTTCCATAGGCCGGTATTGGGCTGAAAACGCCTGTTTTGAATCTCTGCACAGAAAGTGTTTGCAGACTGCTGAATCCACACACGGGTTTAACTCTGGAAGTTGAGTGCACACATTGACAACCGTTCTGTTAGATAGCTGCGTTTTGGATTTAGAAGCAGATATTTCCCTGTGCTTTCTTCTGTTTCTTCCATATGCCGGTAATGGGCTGAAAACGCCTGTTTTGAAACTCTGCACAGAAAGTGTTTGCAGACTGCTGAATCCACACACGGGTTTAACTCTGGAAGTTGAGTGCACACATTGACAACCAATCTGTTAGATAGCTGCCTTTTGGATTTAGAAGCAGATATTTCCCTGTGCTTTCTGCTGTTTCTTCCATATGCCTGTATTGGGCTGAAAACGCCTGTTTTGAAACTCTGCACAGAAAGTGTTTGCAGACTGCTGAATCCACACACCGGTTTAACTCTGGAAGTTGAGTGCACACATTGACAACCGTTCTGTTAGATAGCTGCGTTTTGGATTTAGAAGCAGATATTTCCCTGTGCTTTTTGCTGTTTCTTCCATATGCCGGTATTGGGCTGAAAACGCCTGTTTTGAAACTCTGCACAGAAAGTGTTTGCAGACTGCTGAATCCACACACGGGATTAACTCTGGAAGTTGAGTGCACACATTGACAACCGTTCTGTTAGATAGCTGCGTTTTGGATTTAGAAGCAGATATTTCCCTGTGCTTTCTGCTGTTTCTTCCATATGCCGGTATTGGGCTGAAAACGCCTGTTTTGTAACTCTGCAAAGAAGGTGCTTGCAGACTGCTGAATCCACACACGGGTTTAACTCTGGAAGTTGAGTGCACACATTGACAACCGTTCTGTTAGATAGCTGCGTTTTGGATTTAGAAGCAGATATTTCCCTGTGCTTTCTGCTGTTTCTTCCAAAGGCCGGTATTGGCCTGAAAACGCCTGTTTTGAATCTCTGCACAGAAAGTGTTTGCAGACTGCTGAATCCACACACGGGATTAACTCTGGAAGTTGAGTGCACACATTGACAACCGTTCTGTTAGATAGCTGCGTTTTGGATTTAGAAGCAGATATTTCCCTGTGCTTTCTGCTGTTTCTTCCATATGCCGGTAACGGGCTGAAAACGCCTGTTTTGAAACTCTGCACAGAAAGTGTTTGCAGACTGCTGAATCCACACACGGGTTTAACTCTGGAAGTTGAGTGCACACATTGACAACCGTTCTGTTAGATAGCTGCGTTTTGGATTTAGAAGCAGATATTTCCCTGTGCTTTCTGCTGTTTCTTCCATATGCCGGTATTGGGCTGAAAACGCCTGTTTTGAAACTCTGCACGGAAAGTGTTTGCAGAGTGCTGAATCCACACACCGGTTTAACTCTGGAAGGTGAGTGCACACATTGACAACCGTTCTGTTAGATAGCTGCGTTTTGGATTTAGAAGCAGATATTTCCCTGTGCTTTCTGCTGTTTCTTCCATAGGCCGGTATTGGGCTGAAAACGCCTGTTTTGAATCTCTGCACAGAAAGTGTTTGCAGACTGCTGAATCAACACACGGGATTAATTCTGGAATTTGAGTGCACACATTGGCAACCGTTCTGTTAGATAGCTGCGTTTTGGATTTAGAAGCAGATATTTCCCTGTGCTTTCTGCTGTTTCTTCCATATGCCGGTATTGGGCTGAAAAGGCCTGTTTTGAAACTCTGCACAGAAAGTGTTTGCAGACTGCTGAATCCACACACCGGTTTAACTCTGGAAGTTGAGTGCACACATTGACAACCGTTCTGTTAGATAGCTGCGTTTTGGATTTAGAAGAAGATATTTCCCTGGGCTTTCTGCTGTTTCTTCCATATGCCGGTATTGGGCTGAAAACGCCTGTTTTGAAACGCTGCACAGAAAGTGTTTGCAGACTGCTGAATCCACACACGGGTTTAACTCTGGAAGTTGAGTGCACACATTGACAACCGTTCTGTTAGATAGCTGCGTTTTGGATTTAGAAGCAGATATTTCCCTGTGCTTTCTGCTGTTTCTTCCATATGCCGGTAATGGGCTGAAAACGTCTGTTTTGAAACTCTGCAAAGAAAGTGTTTGCAGACTGCTGAATCCACACACGGGTTTAACTCTGGAAGTTGAGTGCACACATTGACAACCGTTCTGTTAGATAGCCGCTTTTTGGATTTAGAAGCAGATATTTCCCTGTGCTTTCTGCTGTTTCTTCCTGATGCCGGTATTGGGCTGAAAACGCCTGTTTTGAAACTCTGCAGGGAAAGTGTTTGCAGACTGCTGAATCCACACACCGGTTTAACTCTGGAAGTTGAGTGCACACATTGACAACCGTTCTGTTAGATAGCTGCGTTTTGGATTTTTAAGCAGATATTTCCCGGTGCTTTCTGCTGTTTCTTCCATATGCCGATATTGGGCTGAAAACGCCTGTTTTGTAACTCTGCACAGAAAGTGCTTGCAGACAGCTGAATCCACACACGGGTTTAACTCTGGAAGTTGAGTGCACACATTGACAACCGTTCTGTTAGATAGCTGCGTTTTGGATTTAGAAGCAGATATTTCCCTGTGCTTTCTGCTGTTTCTTCCATATGCCGGTATTGGGCTGAAAACGCCTGTTTTGAAACTCTGCACGGAAAGTGTTTGCAGACTGCTGAATCCACACACGGGTTTAACTCTGGAAGTTGAGTGCACACATTGACAACCGTTCTGTTAGATAGCTGCGTTTTGGATTTAGAAGCAGATATTTCCCTGTGCTTTCTACTGTTTCTTCCACAGGCCGGTATTGGGCTGAAAACGCCTGTTTTGAATCTCTGCACAGAAAGTGTTTGCAGACTGCTGAATCCACTCACGGGTTTAACTCTGGAAGTTCAGTGCACACATTGACAACCAATCTGTTAGATAGCTGCCTTTTGGATTTAGAAGCAGATATTTCCCTGTGCTTTCTGCTGTTTTATCCATATGCGGGTATTGGGCTAAAAAGGCCTGTTTTGAAACTCTGCACAGAAAGTGTTTGCAGACTGCTGAATCCACACACGGGTTTAACTCTGGAAGTTGAGTGCACACATTGACAACCGTTCTGTTAGATAGCTGCGTTTTGGATTTAGAAGCAGATATTTCCCTGTGCTTTCTGCTGTTTCTTCCATATGCCGGTATTGGGCTGAAAACGCCTGTTTTGAATCTCTGCACAGAAAGTGTTTGCAGACTGCTGAATCCACACACGGGATTAATTCTGGAATTTGAGTGCACACATTGGCAACCGTTCTGTTAGATAGCTGCGTTTTGGATTAAGAAGCAGATATTTCCCTGTGCTTTCTGCTGTTTCTTCCATATGCCGGTATTGGGCTGAAAAGGCCTGTTTTGAAACTCTGCACAGAAAGTGTTTGCAGACTGCTGAATCCACACACCGGTTTAACTCTGGAAGTTGAGTGCACACATTGACAACCGTTCTGTTAGATAGCTGCGTTTTGGATTTAGAAGCAGATATTTCCCTGTGCTTTCTGCTGTTTCTTCCATATGCCGGTATTGGGCTGAAAACGCCTGTTTTGAAACGCTGCACAGAAAGTGTTTGCAGACTGCTGAATCCACACACGGGTTTAACTCTGGAAGTTGAGTGCACACATTGACAACCGTTCTGTTAGATAGCTGCGTTTTGGATTTAGAAGCAGATATTTCCCTGTGCTTTCTGCTGTTTCTTCCATATGCCGGTATTGGGCTGAAAACGCCTGTTTTGAAACTCTGCACAGAAAGTGTTTGCAGACTGCTGAATCCACACACCGGTTTAACTCTGGAAGTTGAGTGCACACATTGACAACCGTTCTGTTAGATAGCTGCGTTTTGGATTTAGAAGCAGATATTTCCCTGTGCTTTTTGCTGTTTCTTCCATATGCCGGTATTGGGCTGAAAACGCCTGTTTTGAAACTCTGCACAGAAAGTGTTTGCAGACTGCTGAATCCACACACGGGATTAACTCTGGAGGTTGAGTGCACACATTGACAACCGTTCTGTTAGATAGCTGCGTTTTGGATTTAGAAGCAGATATTTCCCTGGGCTTTCTGCTGTTTCTTCCATATGCCGGTATTGGGCTGAAAACGCCTGTTTTGTAACTCTGCAAAGAAGGTGCTTGCAGACTGCTGAATCCACACACGGGTTTAACTCTGGAAGTTGAGTGCACACATTGACAACCGTTCTGTTAGATAGCTGCGTTTTGGATTTAGAAGCAGATATTTCCCTGTGCTTTCTGCTGTTTCTTCCAAAGGCCGGTATTGGCCTGAAAACGCCTGTTTTGAATCTCTGCACAGAAAGTGTTTGCAGACTGCTGAATCCACACACGGGATTAACTCTGGAAGTTGAGTGCACACATTGACAACCGTTCTGTTAGATAGCTGCGTTTTGGATTTAGAAGCAGATATTTCCCTGGGCTTTCTGCTGTTTCTTCCATATGCCGGTATTGGGCTGAAAACGCCTGTTTTGAAACTCTGCACAGAAAGTGTTTGCAGACTGCTGAATCCACACACGGGTTTAACTCTGGAAGTTGAGTGCACACATTGACAACCGTTCTGTTAGATAGCTGCGTTTTGGATTTAGAAGCAGATATTTCCCTGTGCTTTCTGCTGTTTCTTCCCTATGCCGGTATTGGGCTGAAAACGCCTGTTTTGAAACTCTGCACGGAAAGTGTTTGCAGACAGCTGAATCCACACACCGGTTTAACTCTGGAAGTTGAGTGCACACATTGACAACCGTTCTGTTAGATAGCTGCGTTTTGGATTTAGAAGCAGATATTTCCCTGTGCTTTCTGCTGTTTCTTCCATAGGCCGGTATTGGGCTGAAAACGCCTGTTTTGAATCTCTTCACAGAAAGTGTTTGCAGACTGCTGAATCAACACACGGGATTAATTCTGGAATTTGAGTGCACACATTGGCAACCGTTCTGTTAGATAGCTGCGTTTTGGATTTAGAAGCAGATATTTCCCTGTGCTTTCTGCTGTTTCTTCCATATGCCGGTATTGGGCTGAAAAGGCCTGTTTTGAAACTCTGCACAGAAAGTGTTTGCAGACTGCTGAATCCACACACCGGTTTAACTCTGGAAGTTGAGTGCACACATTGACAACCGTTCTGTTAGATAGCTGCGTTTTGGATTTAGAAGCAGATATTTCCCTGTGCTTTCTGCTGTTTCTTCCATATGCCGGTATTGGGCTGAAAACGCCTGTTTTGTAACTCTGCAAAGAAGGTGCTTGCAGACTGCTGAATCCACACACGGGTTTAACTCTGGAAGTTGAGTGCACACATTGACAACCGTTCTGTTAGATAGCTGCGTTTTGGATTTAGAAGCAGATATTTCCCTGTGCTTTCTACTGTTTCTTCCAAAGGCCGGTATTGGCCTGAAAACGCCTGTTTTGAATCTCTGCACAGAAAGTGTTTGCAGACTGCTGAATCCACACACGGGATTAACTCTGGAAGTTGAGTGCACACATTGACAACCGTTCTGTTAGATAGCTGCGTTTTGGATTTAGAAGCAGATATTTCCCTGTGCTTTCTGCTGTTTCTTCCATATGCCTGTATTGGGCTGAAAACGCCTGTTTTGAAACTCTGCACAGAAAGTGTTTGCAGACTGCTGAATCCACACACGGGTTTAACTCTGGAAGTTGAGTGCACACATTGACAACCGTTCTGTTAGATAGATGCGTTTTGGATTTAGAAGCAGATATTTCCCTGTGCTTTCTGCTGTTTCTTCCATATGCCGGTATTGGGCTGAAAACGCCTGTTTTGAAACTCTGCACGGAAAGTGTTTGCAGAGTGCTGAATCCACACACCGGTTTAACTCTGGAAGGTGAGTGCACACATTGACAACCGTTCTGTTAGATAGCTGCGTTTTGGATTTAGAAGCAGATATTTCCCTGTGCTTTCTGCTGTTTCTTCCATAGGCCGGTATTGGGCTGAAAACGCCTGTTTTGAATCACTGCACAGAAAGTGTTTGCAGACTGCTGAATCAACACACGGGATTAATTCTGGAATTTGAGTGCACACATTGGCAACCGTTCTGTTAGATAGCTGCGTTTTGGATTTTTAAGCAGATATTTCCCTGTGCTTTCTGCTGTTTCTTCCATATGCCGGTATTGGGCTGAAAAGGCCTGTTTTGAAACTCTGCACAGAAAGTGTTTGCAGACTGCTGAATCCACACACCGGTTTAACTCTGGAAGTTGAGTGCACACATTGACAACCGTTCTGTTAGATAGCTGCGTTTTGGATTTAGAAGAAGATATTTCCCTGTGCTTTCTGCTGTTTCTTCCATATGCCGGTATTGGGCTGAAAACGCCTGTTTTGAAACGCTGCACAGAAAGTGTTTGCAGACTGCTGAATCCACACACGGGTTTAACTCTGGAAGTTGAGTGCACACATTGACAACCGTTCTGTTAGATAGCTGCGTTTTGGATTTAGAAGCAGATATTTCCCTGTGCTTTCTGCTGTTTCTTCCATATGCCGGTAATGGGCTGAAAACGTCTGTTTTGAAACTCTGCAAAGAAAGTGTTTGCAGACTGCTGAATCCACACACGGGTTTAACTCTGGAAGTTGAGTGCACACATTGACAACCGTTCTGTTATATAGCTGCTTTTTGGATTTAGAAGCAGATATTTCCCTGTGCTTTTTGCTGTTTCTTCCATATGCCGGTATTGGGCTGAAAACGCCTGTTTTGAAACTCTGCACAGAAAGTGTTTGCAGACTGCTGAATCCACACACGGGATTAACTCTGGAAGTTGAGTGCACACATTGACAACCGTTCTGTTAGATAGCTGCGTTTTGGATTTAGAAGCAGATATTTCCCTGTGCTTTCTGCTGTTTCTTCCATATGCCGGTATTGGGCTGAAAACGCCTGTTTTGTAACTCTGCAAAGAAGGTGCTTGCAGACTGCTGAATCCACACACGGGTTTAACTCTGGAAGTTGAGTGCACACATTGACAACCGTTCTGTTAGATAGCTGCGTTTTGGATTTAGAAGCAGATATTTCCCTGTGCTTTCTGCTGTTTCTTCCAAAGGCCGGTATTGGCCTGAAAACGCCTGTTTTGAATCTCTGCACAGAAAGTGTTTGCAGACTGCTGAATCCACACACGGGATTAACTCTGGAAGTTGAGTGCACACATTGACAACCGTTCTGTTAGATAGCTGCGTTTTGGATTTAGAAGCAGATATTTCCCTGTGCTTTCTGCTGTTTCTTCCATATGCCGGTATTGGGCTGAAAACGCCTGTTTTGTAACTCTGCAAAGAAGGTGCTTGCAGACTGCTGAATCCACACACGGGTTTAACTCTGGAAGTTGAGTGCACACATTGACAACCGTTCTGTTAGATAGCTGCGTTTTGGATTTAGAAGCAGATATTTCCCTGTGCTTTCTGCTGTTTCTTCCAAAGGCCGGTATTGGCCTGAAAACGCCTGTTTTGAATCTCTGCACAGAAAGTGTTTGCAGACTGCTGAATCCACACACGGGATTAACTCTGGAAGTTGAGTGCACACATTGACAACCGTTCTGTTAGATAGCTGCGTTTTGGATTTAGAAGCAGATATTTCCCTGTGCTTTCTGCTGTTTCTTCCATATGCCGGTATTGGGCTGAAAACGCCTGTTTTGAAACTCTGCACAGAAAGTGTTTGCAGACTGCTGAATCCACACACCGGTTTAACTCTGGAAGTTGAGTGCACACATTGACAACCGTTCTGTTAGATAGCTGCGTTTTGGATTTAGAAGCAGATATTTCCCTGTGCTTTCTGCTGTTTCTTCCATATGCCGGTATTGGGCTGAAAACGCCTGTTTTGAAACTCTGCACGGAAAGTGTTTGCAGAGTGCTGAATCCACACACCGGTTTAACTCTGGAAGGTGAGTGCACACATTGACAACCGTTCTGTTAGATAGCTGCGTTTTGGATTTAGAAGCAGATATTTCCCTGTGCTTTCTGCTGTTTCTTCCATAGGCCGGTATTGGGCTGAAAACGCCTGTTTTGAATCTCTGCACAGAAAGTGTTTGCAGACTGCTGAATCAACACACGGGATTAATTCTGGAATTTGAGTGCACACATTGGCAACCGTTCTGTTAGATAGCTGCGTTTTGGATTTAGAAGCAGATATTTCCCTGTGCTTTCTGCTGTTTCTTCCATATGCCGGTATTGGGCTGAAAAGGACTGTTTTGAAACTCTGCACAGAAAGTGTTTGCAGACTGCTGAATCCACACACCGGTTTAACTCTGGAAGTTGAGTGCACACATTGACAACCGTTCTGTTAGATAGCTGCGTTTGGATTTAGAAGCAGATATTTCCCTGTGCTTTCTGCTGTTTCTTCCATATGCCGGTATTGGGCTGAAAACGCCTGTTTTGAAACGCTGCACAGAAAGTGTTTGCAGACTGCTGAATCCACACACGGGTTTAACTCTGGAAGTTGAGTGCACACATTGACAACCGTTCTGTTAGATAGCTGCGTTTTGGATTTAGAAGCAGATATTTCCCTGTGCTTTCTGCTGTTTCTTCCATATGCCGGTAATGGGCTGAAAACGTCTGTTTTGAAACTCTGCAAAGAAAGTGTTTGCAGACTGCTGAATCCACACACGGGTTTAACTCTGGAAGTTGAGTGCACACATTGACAACCGTTCTGTTATATAGCTGATTTTGGATTTAGAAGCAGATATTTCCCTGTGCTTTCTGCTGTTTCTTCCATATGCCGGTATTGGGCTGAAAACGCCTGTTTTGAAACTTTGCACGGAAAGTGTTTGCAGACTGCTGAATCCACACACCGGTTTAACTCTGGAAGTTGAGTGCACACATTGACAACCGTTCTGTTAGATAGCTGCGTTTTGGATTTTTAAGCAGATATTTCCCGGTGCTTTCTGCTGTTTCTTCCATATGCCGATATTGGGCTGAAAACGCCTGTTTTGTAACTCTGCACAGAAAGTGCTTGCAGACAGCTGAATCCACACACGGGTTTAACTCTGGAAGTTGAGTGCACACATTGACAACCGTTCTGTTAGATAGCTGCGTTTTGGATTTAGAAGCAGATATTTCCCTGTGCTTTCTGCTGTTTCTTCCATATGCCGGTATTGGGCTGAAAACGCCTGTTTTGAAACTCTGCACGGAAAGTGTTTGCAGACTGCTGAATCCACACACGGGTTTAACTCTGGAAGTTGAGTGCACACATTGACAACCGTTCTGTTAGATAGCTGCGTTTTGGATTTAGAAGCAGATATTTCCCTGTGCTTTCTACTGTTTCTTCCACAGGCCGGTATTGGGCTGAAAACGCCTGTTTTGAATCTCTGCACAGAAAGTGTTTGCAGACTGCTGAATCCACTCACGGGTTTAACTCTGGAAGTTCAGTGCACACATTGACAACCAATCTGTTAGATAGCTGCCTTTTGGATTTAGAAGCAGATATTTCCCTGTGCTTTCTGCTGTTTTATCCATATGCGGGTATTGGGCTAAAAAGGCCTGTTTTGAAACTCTGCACAGAATGTGTTTGCAGACTGCTGAATCCACACACGGGTTTAACTCTGGAAGTTGAGTGCACACATTGACAACCGTTCTGTTAGATAGCTGCGTTTTGGATTTAGAAGCAGGTATTTCCCTGTGCTTTCTGCTGTTTCTTCCATATGCCGGTATTGGGCTGAAAACGCCTGTTTTGAAACTCTGCACGGAAATTGTTTGCAGACTGCTGAATCCACACACGGGTTTAACTCTGGAAGTTGAGTGCACACATTGACAACCGTTCTGTTAGATAGCTGCGTTTTGGATTTAGAAGCAGATATTTCCCTGTGCTTTCTACTGTTTCTTTCACAGGCCGGTATTGGGCTGAAAACGCCTGTTTTGAATCTCTGCACAGAAAGTGTTTGCAGACTGCTGAATCCACACACGGGATTAATTCTGGAATTTGAGTGCACACATTGGCAACCGTTCTGTTAGATAGCTGCGTTTTGGATTAAGAAGCAGATATTTCCCTGTGCTTTCTGCTGTTTCTTCCATATGCCGGTATTGGGCTGAAAAGGCCTGTTTTGAAACTCTGCACAGAAAGTGTTTGCAGACTGCTGAATCCACACACCGGTTTAACTCTGGAAGTTGAGTGCACACATTGACAACCGTTCTGTTAGATAGCTGCGTTTTGGATTTAGAAGCAGATATTTCCCTGTGCTTTCTGCTGTTTCTTCCATATGCCGGTATTGGGCTGAAAACGCCTGTTTTGAAACGCTGCACAGAAAGTGTTTGCAGACTGCTGAATCCACACACGGGTTTAACTCTGGAAGTTGAGTGCACACATTGACAACCGTTCTGTTAGATAGCTGCGTTTTGGATTTAGAAGCAGATATTTCCCTGTGCTTTCTGCTGTTTCTTCCATATGCTGGTATTGGGCTGAAAACGCCTGTTTTGAAACTCTGCACAGAAAGTGTTTGCAGACTGCTGAATCCACACACCGGTTTAACTCTGGAAGTTGAGTGCACACATTGACAACCGTTCTGTTAGATAGCTGCGTTTTGGATTTAGAAGCAGATATTTCCCTGTGCTTTTTGCTGTTTCTTCCATATGCCGGTATTGGGCTGAAAACGCCTGTTTTGAAACTCTGCACAGAAAGTGTTTGCAGACTGCTGAATCCACACACGGGATTAACTCTGGAGGTTGAGTGCACACATTGACAACCGTTCTGTTAGATAGCTGCGTTTTGGATTTAGAAGCAGATATTTCCCTGTGCTTTCTGCTGTTTCTTCCATATGCCGGTATTGGGCTGAAAACGCCTGTTTTGTAACTCTGCAAAGAAGGTGCTTGCAGACTGCTGAATCCACACACGGGTTTAACTCTGGAAGTTGAGTGCACACATTGACAACCGTTCTGTTAGATAGCTGCGTTTTGGATTTAGAAGCAGATATTTCCCTGTGCTTTCTGCTGTTTCTTCCAAAGGCCGGTATTGGCCTGAAAACGCCTGTTTTGAATCTCTGCACAGAAAGTGTTTGCAGACTGCTGAATCCACACACGGGATTAACTCTGGAAGTTGAGTGCACACATTGACAACCGTTCTGTTAGATAGCTGCGTTTTGGATTTAGAAGCAGATATTTCCCTGTGCTTTCTGCTGTTTCTTCCATATGCCGGTATTGGGCTGAAAACGCCTGTTTTGTAACTCTGCAAAGAAGGTGCTTGCAGACTGCTGAATCCACACACGGGTTTAACTCTGGAAGTTGAGTGCACACATTGACAACCGTTCTGTTAGATAGCTGCGTTTTGGATTTAGAAGCAGATATTTCCCTGTGCCTTCTGCTGTTTCTTCCAAAGGCCGGTATTGGCCTGAAAACGCCTGTTTTGAATCTCTGCACAGAAAGTGTTTGCAGACTGCTGAATCCACACACGGGATTAACTCTGGAAGTTGAGTGCACACATTGACAACCGTTCTGTTAGATAGCTGCGTTTTGGATTTAGAAGCAGATATTTCCCTGTGCTTTCTGCTGTTTCTTCCATATGCCGGTATTGGGCTGAAAACGCCTGTTTTGAAACTCTGCACAGAAAGTGTTTGCAGACTGCTGAATCCACACACCGGTTTAACTCTGGAAGTTGAGTGCACACATTGACAACCGTTCTGTTAGATAGCTGCGTTTTGGATTTAGAAGCAGATATTTCCCTGTGCTTTCTGCTGTTTCTTCCATATGCCGGTATTGGGCTGAAAACGCCTGTTTTGAAACTCTGCACGGAAAGTGTTTGCAGAGTGCTGAATCCACACACCGGTTTAACTCTGGAAGGTGAGTGCACACATTGACAACCGTTCTGTTAGATAGCTGCGTTTTGGATTTAGAAGCAGATATTTCCCTGTGCTTTCTGCTGTTTCTTCCATAGGCCGGTATTGGGCTGAAAACGCCTGTTTTGAATCTCTGCACAGAAAGTGTTTGCAGACTGCTGAATCAACACACGGGATTAATTCTGGAATTTGAGTGCACACATTGGCAACCGTTCTGTTAGATAGCTGCGTTTTGGATTTAGAAGCAGATATTTCCCTGTGCTTTCTGCTGTTTCTTCCATATGCCGGTATTGGACTGAAAAGGCCTGTTTTGAAACTCTGCACAGAAAGTGTTTGCAGACTGCTGAATCCACACACCGGTTTAACTCTGGAAGTTGAGTGCACACATTGACAACCGTTCTGTTAGATAGCTGCGTTTGGATTTAGAAGCAGATATTTCCCTGTGCTTTCTGCTGTTTCTTCCATATGCCGGTATTGGGCTGAAAACGCCTGTTTTGAAACGCTGCACAGAAAGTGTTTGCAGACTGCTGAATCCACACACGGGTTTAACTCTGGAAGTTGAGTGCACACATTGACAACCGTTCTGTTAGATAGCTGCGTTTTGGATTTAGAAGCAGATATTTCCCTGTGCTTTCTGCTGTTTCTTCCATATGCCGGTAATGGGCTGAAAACGTCTGTTTTGAAACTCTGCAAAGAAAGTGTTTGCAGACTGCTGAATCCACACACGGGTTTAACTCTGGAAGTTGAGTGCACACATTGACAACCGTTCTGTTATATAGCTGATTTTGGATTTAGAAGCAGATATTTCCCTGTGCTTTCTGCTGTTTCTTCCATATGCCGGTATTGGGCTGAAAACGCCTGTTTTGAAACTCTGCACGGAAAGTGTTTGCAGACTGCTGAATCCACACACCGGTTTAACTCTGGAAGTTGAGTGCACACATTGACAACCGTTCTGTTAGATAGCTGCGTTTTGGATTTTTAAGCAGATATTTCCCGGTGCTTTCTGCTGTTTCTTCCATATGCCGATATTGGGCTGAAAACGCCTGTTTTGTAACTCTGCACAGAAAGTGCTTGCAGACAGCTGAATCCACACACGGGTTTAACTCTGGAAGTTGAGTGCACACATTGACAACCGTTCTGTTAGATAGCTGCGTTTTGGATTTAGAAGCAGATATTTCCCTGTGCTTTCTGCTGTTTCTTCCATATGCCGGTATTGGGCTGAAAACGCCTGTTTTGAAACTCTGCACGGAAAGTGTTTGCAGACTGCTGAATCCACACACGGGTTTAACTCTGGAAGTTGAGTGCACACATTGACAACCGTTCTGTTAGATAGCTGCGTTTTGGATTTAGAAGCAGATATTTCCCTGTGCTTTCTACTGTTTCTTCCACAGGCCGGTATTGGGCTGAAAACGCCTGTTTTGAATCTCTGCACAGAAAGTGTTTGCAGACTGCTGAATCCACTCACGGGTTTAACTCTGGAAGTTCAGTGCACACATTGACAACCAATCTGTTAGATAGCTGCCTTTTGGATTTAGAAGCAGATATTTCCCTGTGCTTTCTGCTGTTTTATCCATATGCGGGTATTGGGCTAAAAAGGCCTGTTTTGAAACTCTGCACAGAATGTGTTTGCAGACTGCTGAATCCACACACGGGTTTAACTCTGGAAGTTGAGTGCACACATTGACAACCGTTCTGTTAGATAGCTGCGTTTTGGATTTAGAAGCAGGTATTTCCCTGTGCTTTCTGCTGTTTCTTCCATATGCCGGTATTGGGCTGAAAACGCCTGTTTTGAAACTCTGCACGGAAATTGTTTGCAGACTGCTGAATCCACACACGGGTTTAACTCTGGAAGTTGAGTGCACACATTGACAACCGTTCTGTTAGATAGCTGCGTTTTGGATTTAGAAGCAGATATTTCCCTGTGCTTTCTACTGTTTCTTTCACAGGCCGGTATTGGGCTGAAAACGCCTGTTTTGAATCTCTGCACAGAAAGTGTTTGCAGACTGCTGAATCCACACACGGGATTAATTCTGGAATTTGAGTGCACACATTGGCAACCGTTCTGTTAGATAGCTGCGTTTTGGATTAAGAAGCAGATATTTCCCTGTGCTTTCTGCTGTTTCTTCCATATGCCGGTATTGGGCTGAAAAGGCCTGTTTTGAAACTCTGCACAGAAAGTGTTTGCAGACTGCTGAATCCACACACCGGTTTAACTCTGGAAGTTGAGTGCACACATTGACAACCGTTCTGTTAGATAGCTGCGTTTTGGATTTAGAAGCAGATATTTCCCTGTGCTTTCTGCTGTTTCTTCCATATGCCGGTATTGGGCTGAAAACGCCTGTTTTGAAACGCTGCACAGAAAGTGTTTGCAGACTGCTGAATCCACACACGGGTTTAACTCTGGAAGTTGAGTGCACACATTGACAACCGTTCTGTTAGATAGCTGCGTTTTGGATTTAGAAGCAGATATTTCCCTGTGCTTTCTGCTGTTTCTTCCATATGCTGGTATTGGGCTGAAAACGCCTGTTTTGAAACTCTGCACAGAAAGTGTTTGCAGACTGCTGAATCCACACACCGGTTTAACTCTGGAAGTTGAGTGCACACATTGACAACCGTTCTGTTAGATAGCTGCGTTTTGGATTTAGAAGCAGATATTTCCCTGTGCTTTTTGCTGTTTCTTCCATATGCCGGTATTGGGCTGAAAACGCCTGTTTTGAAACTCTGCACAGAAAGTGTTTGCAGACTGCTGAATCCACACACGGGATTAACTCTGGAGGTTGAGTGCACACATTGACAACCGTTCTGTTAGATAGCTGCGTTTTGGATTTAGAAGCAGATATTTCCCTGTGCTTTCTGCTGTTTCTTCCATATGCCGGTATTGGGCTGAAAACGCCTGTTTTGTAACTCTGCAAAGAAGGTGCTTGCAGACTGCTGAATCCACACACGGGTTTAACTCTGGAAGTTGAGTGCACACATTGACAACCGTTCTGTTAGATAGCTGCGTTTTGGATTTAGAAGCAGATATTTCCCTGTGCTTTCTGCTGTTTCTTCCATATGCCGGTATTGGGCTGAAAACGCCTGTTTTGAAACTCTGCACGGAAAGTGTTTGCAGACTGCTGAATCCACACACCGGTTTAACTCTGGAAGTTGAGTGCACACATTGACAACCGTTCTGTTAGATAGCTGCGTTTTGGATTTAGAAGCAGATATTTCCCTGTGCTTTCTGCTGTTTCTTCCATAGGCCGGTATTGGGCTGAAAACGCCTGTTTTGAATATCTGCACAGAAAGTGTTTGCAGACTGCTGAATCAACACACGGGATTGATTCTGGAATTTGAGTGAACACATTGGCAACGGTTCTGTTAGATAGCTGCGTTTTGGATTTAGAAGCAGATATTTCCCTGTGCTTTCTGCTGTTTCTTCCATATGCCGGTATTGGGCTGAAAAGGCCTGTTTTGAAACTCTGCACAGAAAGTGTTTGCAGACTGCTGAATCCACACACCGGTTTAACTCTGGAAGTTGAGTGCACACATTGACAACCGTCCTGTTAGATAGCTGCGTTTTGGATTTAGAAGCAGATATTTCCCTGTGCTTTCTGCTGTTTCTTCCATAGGCCGGTATTGGGCTGAAAACGCCTGTTTTGAATCTCTGCACAGAAAGTGTTTGCAGACTGCTGAATCAACACACGGGATTAATTCTGGAATTTGAGTGCACACATTGGCAACCGTTCTGTTAGATAGCTGCGTTTTGGATTTAGAAGCAGATATTTCCCTGTGCTTTCTGCTGTTTCTTCCATATGCCGGTATTGGGCTGAAAAGGCCTGTTTTGAAACTCTGCACAGAATGTGTTTGCAGACTGCTGAATCCACACACCGGTTTAACTCTGGAAGTTGAGTGCACACATTGACAACCGTTCTGTTAGATAGCTGCGTTTTGGATTTAGAAGCAGATATTTCCCTGTGCTTTCTGTTGTTTCTTCCATATGCCGGTATTGGGCTGAAAACGCCTGTTTTGTAACTCTGCAAAGAAGGTGCTTGCAGACTGCTGAATCCACACACGGGTTTAACTCTGGAAGTTGAGTGCACACATTGACAACCGTTCTGTTAGATAGCTGCGTTTTCGATTTAGAAGCAGATATTTCCCTGTGCTTTCTGCTGTTTCTTCCAAAGGCCGGTATTGGCCTGAAAACGCCTGTTTTGAATCTCTGCACAGAAAGTGTTTGCAGAGTGCTGAATCCACACACCGGTTTAACTCTGGAAGGTGAGTGCACACATTGACAACCGTTCTGTTAGATAGCTGCGTTTTGGATTTAGAAGCAGATATTTCCCTGTGCTTTCTGCTGTTTCTTCCATAGGCCGGTATTGGGCTGAAAACGCCTGTTTTGAAACTCTGCACAGAAAGTGTTTGCACACTGCTGAATCCACACACCGGTTTAACTCTGGAAGTTGAGTGCACACATTGACAACCGTTCTGTTAGATAGCTGCGTTTTGGATTTAGAAGCAGATATTTCCCTGTGCTTTCTGCTGTTTCTTCCATATGCCGGTATTGGGCTGAAAACGCCTGTTTTGAAACTCTGCACGGAAAGTGTTTGCAGACTGCTGAATCCACACACCGGTTTAACTCTGGAAGTTGAGTGCACACATTGACAACCGTTCTGTTAGATAGCTGCGTTTTGGATTTAGAAGCAGATATTTCCCTGTGCTTTCTGCTGTTTCTTCCATATGCCGGTATTGGGCTGAAAACGCCTGTTTTGAATCTCTGCACAGAAAGTGTTTGCAGACTGCTGAATCCACACACGGGTTTCACTCTGGAAGTTGAGTGCACACATTGACAACCGTTCTGTTAGATAGCTGCGTTTTGGATTTAGAAGCAGATATTTCCCTGTGCTTTCTGCTGTTTCTTCCATATGCCGGTATTGGGCTGAAAACGCCTGTTTTGAAACTGCACAGAAAGTGTTTGCAGACTGCTGAATCCACACACGGGTTTAACTCTGGAAGTTGAGTGCACACATTGACAACCGTTCTGTTAGATAGCTGCGTTTTGGATTTAGAAGCAGATATTTCCCTGTGCTTTCTGCTGTTTCTTCCATATGCCTGTATTGGGCTGAAAACGCCTGTTTTGAAACTCTGCACAGAAAGTGTTTGCAGACTGCTGAATCCACACACCGGTTTAACTCTGGAAGTTGAGTGCACACATTGACAACCGTTCTGTTAGATAGCTGCGTTTTGGATTTAGAAGCAGATATTTCCCTGTGCTTTTTGCTGTTTCTTCCATATGCCGGTATTGGGCTGAAAACGCCTGTTTTGAAACTCTGCACAGAAAGTGTTTGCAGACTGCTGAATCCACACACGGGATTAACTCTGGAAGATGAGTGCACACATTGACAACCGTTCTGTTAGATAGCTGCGTTTTGGATTTAGAAGCAGATATTTCCCTGTGCTTTCTGCTGTTTCTTCCATATGCCGGTATTGGGCTGAAAACGCCTGTTTTGTAACTCTGCAAAGAAGGTGCTTGCAGACTGCTGAATCCACACACGGGTTTAACTCTGGAAGTTGAGTGCACACATTGACAACCGTTCTGTTAGATAGCTGCGTTTTGGATTTAGAAGCAGATATTTCCCTGTGCTTTCTGCTGTTTCTTCCAAAGGCCGGTATTGGCCTGAAAACGCCTGTTTTGAATCTCTGCACAGAAAGTGTTTGCAGACTGCTGAATCCACACACGGGATTAACTCTGGAAGTTGAGTGCACACATTGACAACCGTTCTGTTAGATAGCTGCGTTTTGGATTTAGAAGCAGATATTTCCCTGTGCTTTCTGCTGTTTCTTCCATATGCCGGTATTGGGCTGAAAACGCCTGTTTTGAAACTCTGCACTGAAAGTGTTTGCAGACTGCTGAATCCACACACGGGTTTAACTCTGGAAGTTGAGTGCACACATTGACAACCGTTCTGTTAGATAGCTGCGTTTTGGATTTAGAAGCAGATATTTCCCTGTGCTTTCTGCTGTTTCTTCCATATGCCGGTATTGGGCTGAAAACGCCTGTTTTGAAACTCTGCACGGAAAGTGTTTGCAGAGTGCTGAATCCACACACCGGTTTAACTCTGGAAGGTGAGTGCACACATTGACAACCGTTCTGTTAGATAGCTGCGTTTTGGATTTAGAAGCAGATATTTCCCTGTGCTTTCTGCTGTTTCTTCCATAGGCCGGTATTGGGCTGAAAACGCCTGTTTTGAATCTCTGCACAGAAAGTGTTTGCAGACTGCTGAATCAACACACGGGATTAATTCTGGAATTTGAGTGCACACATTGGCAACCGTTCTGTTAGATAGCTGCGTTTTGGATTTAGAAGCAGATATTTCCCTGTGCTTTCTGCTGTTTCTTCCATATGCCGGTATTGGGCTGAAAAGGCCTGTTTTGAAACTCTGCACAGAAAGTGTTTGCAGACTGCTGAATCCACACACCGGTTTAACTCTGGAAGTTGAGTGCACACATTGACAACCGTTCTGTTAGATAGCTGCGTTTTGGATTTAGAAGAAGATATTTCCCTGGGCTTTCTGCTGTTTCTTCCATATGCCGGCATTGGGCTGAAAACGCCTGTTTTGAAACGCTGCACAGAAAGTGTTTGCAGACTGCTGAATCCACACACGGGTTTAACTCTGGAAGTTGAGTGCACACATTGACAACCGTTCTGTTAGATAGCTGCGTTTTGGATTTAGAAGCAGATATTTCCCTGTGCTTTCTGCTGTTTCTTCCATATGCCGGTAATGGGCTGAAAACGTCTGTTTTGAAACTCTCCAAAGAAAGTGTTTGCAGACTGCTGAATCCACACACGGGTTTAACTCTGGAAGTTGAGTGCACACATTGACAACCGTTCTGTTATATAGCTGCTTTTTGGATTTAGAAGCAGATATTTCCCTGTGCTTTCTGCTGTTTCTTCCTGATGCCGGTATTGGGCTGAAAACGCCTGTTTTGAAACTCTGCACGGAAAGTGTTTGCAGACTGCTGAATCCACACACCGGTTTAACTCTGGAAGTTGAGTGCACACATTGACAACCGTTCTGTTAGATAGCTGCGTTTTGGATTTTTAAGCAGATATTTCCCGGTGCTTTCTGCTGTTTCTTCCATATGCCGATATTGGGCTGAAAACGCCTGTTTTGTAACTCTGCACAGAAAGTGCTTGCAGACAGCTGAATCCACACACGGGTTTAACTCTGGAAGTTGAGTGCACACATTGACAACCGTTCTGTTAGATAGCTGCGTTTTGGATTTAGAAGCAGATATTTCCCTGTGCTTTCTGCTGTTTCTTCCATATGCCGGTATTGGGCTGAAAACGCCTGTTTTGAAACTCTGCACGGAAAGTGTTTGCAGACTGCTGAATCCACACACGGGTTTAACTCTGGAAGTTGAGTGCACACATTGACAACCGTTCTGTTAGATAGCTGCGTTTTGGATTTAGAAGCAGATATTTCCCTGTGCTTTCTACTGTTTCTTCCACAGGCCGGTATTGGGCTGAAAACGCCTGTTTTGAATCTCTGCACAGAAAGTGTTTGCAGACTGCTGAATCCACTCACGGGTTTAACTCTGGAAGTTCAGTGCACACATTGACAACCAATCTGTTAGATAGCTGCCTTTTGGATTTAGAAGCAGATATTTCCCTGTGCTTTCTGCTGTTTTATCCATATGCGGGTATTGGGCTAAAAAGGCCTGTTTTGAAACTCTGCACAGAAAGTGTTTGCAGACTGCTGAATCCACACACGGGTTTAACTCTGGAAGTTGAGTGCACACATTGACAACCGTTCTGTTATATAGCTGCGTTTTGGATTTAGAAGCAGATATTTCCCTGTGCTTTCTGCTGTTTCTTCCATATGCCGGTATTGGGCT
This sequence comes from Aotus nancymaae, assembly GCF_030222135.1. NCBI lineage: Eukaryota > Metazoa > Chordata > Mammalia > Primates > Aotidae > Aotus > Aotus nancymaae. The sequence goes on along the minus strand of NW_026988455.1, from coordinate 45,228,217 downwards.
GAAAACGCCTGTTTTGAATCTCTGCACAGAAAGTGTTTGCAGACTGCTGAATCCACACACGGGATTAATTCTGGAATTTGAGTGCACACATTGGCAACCGTTCTGTTAGATAGCTGCGTTTTGGATTAAGAAGCAGATATTTCCCTGTGCTTTCTGCTGTTTCTTCCATATGCCGGTATTGGGCTGAAAAGGCCTGTTTTGAAACTCTGCACAGAAAGTGTTTGCAGACTGCTGAATCCACACACCGGTTTAACTCTGGAAGTTGAGTGCACACATTGACAACCGTTCTGTTAGATAGCTGCGTTTTGGATTTAGAAGCAGATATTTCCCTGTGCTTTCTGCTGTTTCTTCCATATGCCGGTATTGGGCTGAAAACGCCTGTTTTGAAACGCTGCACAGAAAGTGTTTGCAGACTGCTGAATCCACACACGGGTTTAACTCTGGAAGTTGAGTGCACACATTGACAACCGTTCTGTTAGATAGCTGCGTTTTGGATTTAGAAGCAGATATTTCCCTGTGCTTTCTGCTGTTTCTTCCATATGCCGGTATTGGGCTGAAAACGCCTGTTTTGAAACTCTGTACAGAAAGTGTTTGCAGACTGCTGAATCCACACACGGGTTTAACTCTGGAAGTTGAGTGCACACATTGACAACCGTTCTGTTAGATAGCTGCGTTTTGGATTTAGAAGCAGATATTTCCCTGTGCTTTTTGCTGTTTCTTCCATATGCCGGTATTGGGCTGAAAACGCCTGTTTTGAAACTCTGCACAGAAAGTGTTTGCAGACTGCTGAATCCACACACGGGATTAACTCTGGAGGTTGAGTGCACACATTGACAACCGTTCTGTTAGATAGCTGCGTTTTGGATTTAGAAGCAGATATTTCCCTGTGCTTTCTGCTGTTTCTTCCATATGCCGGTATTGGGCTGAAAACGCCTGTTTTGTAACTCTGCAAAGAAGGTGCTTGCAGACTGCTGAATCCACACACGGGTTTAACTCTGGAAGTTGAGTGCACACATTGACAACCGTTCTGTTAGATAGCTGCGTTTTGGATTTAGAAGCAGATATTTCCCTGTGCTTTCTGCTGTTTCTTCCAAAGGCCGGTATTGGCCTGAAAACGCCTGTTTTGAATCTCTGCACAGAAAGTGTTTGCAGACTGCTGAATCCACACACGGGATTAACTCTGGAAGTTGAGTGCACACATTGACAACCGTTCTGTTAGATAGCTGCGTTTTGGATTTAGAAGCAGATATTTCCCTGGGCTTTCTGCTGTTTCTTCCATATGCCGGTATTGGGCTGAAAACGCCTGTTTTGAAACTCTGCACAGAAAGTGTTTGCAGACTGCTGAATCCACACACGGGTTTAACTCTGGAAGTTGAGTGCACACATTGACAACCGTTCTGTTAGATAGCTGCGTTTTGGATTTAGAAGCAGATATTTCCCTGTGCTTTCTGCTGTTTCTTCCCTATGCCGGTATTGGGCTGAAAACGCCTGTTTTGAAACTCTGCACGGAAAGTGTTTGCAGACTGCTGAATCCACACACCGGTTTAACTCTGGAAGTTGAGTGCACACATTGACAACCGTTCTGTTAGATAGCTGCGTTTTGCATTTAGAAGCAGATATTTCCCTGTGCTTTCTGCTGTTTCTTCCATAGGCCGGTATTGGGCTGAAAACGCCTGTTTTGAATCTCTTCACAGAAAGTGTTTGCAGACTGCTGAATCAACACACGGGATTAATTCTGGAATTTGAGTGCACACATTGGCAACCGTTCTGTTAGATAGCTGCGTTTTGGATTTAGAAGCAGATATTTCCCTGTGCTTTCTGCTGTTTCTTCCATATGCCGGTATTGGGCTGAAAAGGCCTGTTTTGAAACTCTGCACAGAAAGTGTTTGCAGAGTGCTGAATCCACACACCGGTTTAACTCTGGAAGGTGAGTGCACACATTGACAACCGTTCTGTTAGATACCTGCGTTTTGGATTTAGAAGCAGATATTTCCCTGTGCTTTCTGCTGTTTCTTCCATAGGCCGGTATTGGGCTGAAAACGCCTGTTTTGAATCACTGCACAGAAAGTGTTTGCAGACTGCTGAATCAACACACGGGATTAATTCTGGAATTTGAGTGCACACATTGGCAACCGTTCTGTTAGATAGCTGCGTTTTGGATTTAGAAGCAGATATTTCCCTGTGCTTTCTGCTGTTTCTTCCATATGCCGGTATTGGGCTGAAAAGACCTGTTTTGAAACTCTGCACAGAAAGTGTTTGCAGACTGCTGAATCCACACACCGGTTTAACTCTGGAAGTTGAGTGCACACATTGACAACCGTTCTGTTAGATAGCTGCGTTTTGGATTTAGAAGAAGATATTTCCCTGTGCTTTCTGCTGTTTCTTCCATATGCCGGTATTGGGCTGAAAACGCCTGTTTTGAAACGCTGCACAGAAAGTGTTTGCAGACTGCTGAATCCACACACGGGTTTAACTCTGGAAGTTGAGTGCACACATTGACAACCGTTCTGTTAGATAGCTGCGTTTTGGATTTAGAAGCAGATATTTCCCTGTGCTTTCTGCTGTTTCTTCCATATGCCGGTAATGGGCTGAAAACGTCTGTTTTGAAACTCTGCAAAGAAAGTGTTTGCAGACTGCTGAATCCACACACGGGTTTAACTCTGGAAGTTGAGTGCACACATTGACAACCGTTCTGTTATATAGCTGCTTTTTGGATTTAGAAGCAGATATTTACCTGTGCTTTTTGCTGTTTCTTCCATATGCCGGTATTGGGCTGAAAACGCCTGTTTTGAAACTCTGCACGGAAAGTGTTTGCAGACTGCTGAATCCACACACGGGATTAACTCTGGAAGTTGAGTGCACACATTGACAACCGTTCTGTTAGATAGCTGCGTTTTGGATTTAGAAGCAGATATTTCCCTGTGCTTTCTGCTGTTTCTTCCATATGACGGTATTGGGCTGAAAACGCCTGTTTTGTAACTCTGCAAAGAAGGTGCTTGCAGACTGCTGAATCCACACACGGGTTTAACTCTGGAAGTTGAGTGCACACATTGACAACCGTTCTGTTAGATAGCTGCGTTTTGGATTTAGAAGCAGATATTTCCCTGTGCTTTCTGCTGTTTCTTCCAAAGGCCGGTATTGGCCTGAAAAGGCCTGTTTTGAATCTCTGCTCAGAAAGTGTTTGCAGACTGCTGAATCCACACACGGGATTAACTCTGGAAGTTGAGTGCACACGTTGACAACCGTTCTGTTAGATAGCTGCGTTTTGGATTTAGAAGCAGATATTTCCCTGTGCTTTCTGCTGTTTCTTCCATATGCCGGTATTGGGCTGAAAACGCCTGTTTTGTAACTCTGCAAAGAAGGTGCTTGCAGACTGCTGAATCCACACACGGGTTTAACTCTGGAAGTTGAGTGCACACATTGACAACCGTTCTGTTAGATAGCTGCGTTTTGGATTTAGAAGCAGATATTTCCCTGTGCTTTCTGCTGTTTCTTCCAAAGGCCGGTATTGGCCTGAAAACGCCTGTTTTGAATCTCTGCACAGAAAGTGTTTGCAGACTGCTGAATTCACACACATGGATTAACTCTGGAAGTTGAGTGCACACATTGACAACCGTTCTGTTAGATAGCTGCGTTTTGGATTTAGAAGCAGATATTTCCCTGTGCTTTCTGCTGTTTCTTCCATATGCCGGTATTGGGCTGAAAACGCCTGTTTTGAAACTCTGCACAGAAAGTGTTTGCAGACTGCTGAATCCACACACGGGTTTAACTCTGGAAGTTGAGTGCACACATTGACAACCGTTCTGTTAGATAGCTGCGTTTTGGATTTAGAAGCAGATATTTCCCTGTGCTTTCTGCTGTTTCTTCCATATGCCGGTATTGGGCTGAAAACGCCTGTTTTGAAACTCTGCACGGAAAGTGTTTGCAGAGTGCTGAATCCACACACCGGTTTAACTCTGGAAGGTGAGTGCACACATTGACAACCGTTCTGTTAGATAGCTGCGTTTTGGATTTAGAAGCAGATATTTCCCTGTGCTTTCTGCTGTTTCTTCCATAGGCCGGTATTGGGCTGAAAACGCCTGTTTTGAATCTCTGCACAGAAAGTGTTTGCAGACTGCTGAATCAACACACGGGATTAATTCTGGAATTTGAGTGCACACATTGGCAACCGTTCTGTTAGATAGCTGCGTTTTGGATTTAGAAGCAGATATTTCCCTGTGCTTTCTGCTGTTTCTTCCATATGCCGGTATTGGGCTGAAAAGGCCTGTTTTGAAACTCTGCACAGAAAGTGTTTGCAGACTGCTGAATCCACACACCGGTTTAACTCTGGAAGTTGAGTGCACACATTGACAACCGTTCTGTTAGATAGCTGCGTTTTGGATTTAGAAGCAGATATTTCCCTGTGCTTTCTGCTGTTTCTTCCATATGCCAGTATTGGGCTGAAAACGCCTGTTTTGAAACGCTGCACAGAAAGTGTTTGCAGACTGCTGAATCCACACACGGGTTTAACTCTGGAAGTTGAGTGCACACATTGACAACCGTTCTGTTAGATAGCTGCGTTTTGGATTTAGAAGCAGATATTTCCCTGTGCTTTCTGCTGTTTCTTCCATATGCCGGTAATGGGCTGAAAACGTCTGTTTTGAAACTCTGCAAAGAAAGTGTTTGCAGACTGCTGAATCCACACACGGGTTTAACTCTGGAAGTTGAGTGCACACATTGACAACCGTTCTGTTATATAGCTGCTTTTTGGATTTAGAAGCAGATATTTCCCTGTGCTTTCTGCTGTTTCTTCCTGATGCCGGTATTGGGCTGAAAACGCCTGTTTTGAAACTCTGCACGGAAAGTTTTTGCAGACTGCTGAATCCACACACCGGTTTAACTCTGGAAGTTGAGTGCACACATTGACAACCGTTCTGTTAGATAGCTGCGTTTTGGATTTTTAAGCAGATATTTCCCGGTGCTTTCTGCTGTTTCTTCCATATGCCGATATTGGGCTGAAAACGCCTGTTTTGTAACTCTGCACAGAAAGTGCTTGCAGACAGCTGAATCCACACACGGGTTTAACTCTGGAAGTTGAGTGCACACATTGACAACCGTTCTGTTAGATAGCTGCGTTTTGGATTTAGAAGCAGATATTTCCCTGGGCTTTCTGCTGTTTCTTCCTTATCCCGGTATTGGGCTGAAAACGCCTGTTTTGAAACTCTGCACAGAAAGTGTTTGCAGACTGCTGAATCCACACACGGGTTTTACTCTGGAAGTTGAGTGCACACATTGACAACCGTTCTGTTAGATAGCTGCGTTTTGGATTTAGAAGCAGGTATTTCCCTGTGCTTTCTGCTGTTTCTTCCCTATGCCGGTATTGGGCTGAAAACGCCTGTTTTGAAACTCTGCACGGAAAGTGTTTGCAGACTGCTGAATCCACACACCGGTTTAACTCTGGAAGTTGAGTGCACACATTGACAACCGTTCTGTTAGATAGCTGCGTTTTGGATTTAGAAGCAGATATTTCCCTGTGCTTTCTGCTGTTTCTTCCATATGCCGGTATTGGGCTGAAAACGCCTGTTTTGAAACGCTGCACAGAAAGTGTTTGCAGACTGCTGAATCCACACACGGGTTTAACTCTGGAAGTTGAGTGCACACATTGACAACCGTTCTGTTAGATAGCTGCGTTTTGGATTTAGAAGCAGATATTTCCCTGTGCTTTCTGCTGTTTCTTCCATATGCCGGTAATGGGCTGAAAACATCTGTTTTGAAACTCTGCAAAGAAAGTGTTTGCAGACTGCTGAATCCACACACGGGTTTAACTCTGGAAGTTGAGTGCACACATTGACAACCGTTCTGTTATATAGCTGCTTTTTGGATTTAGAAGCAGATATTTCCCTGTGCTTTCTGCTGTTTCTTCCTGATGCCGGTATTGGGCTGAAAACGCCTGTTTTGAAACTCTGCACGGAAAGTGTTTGCAGACTGCTGAATCCACACACCGGTTTAACTCTGGAAGTTGAGTGCACACATTGACAACCGTTCTGTTAGATAGCTGCGTTTTGGATTTTTAAGCAGATATTTCCCGGTGCTTTCTGCTGTTTCTTCCATATGCCGATATTGGGCTGAAAACGCCTGTTTTGTAACTCTGCACAGAAAGTGCTTGCAGACAGCTGAATCCACACACGGGTTTAACTCTGGAAGTTGAGTGCACACATTGACAACCGTTCTGTTAGATAGCTGCGTTTTGGATTTAGAAGCAGATATTTCCCTGTGCTTTCTGCTGTTTCTTCCATATGCCGGTATTGGGCTGAAAACGCCTGTTTTGAAACTCTGCACGGAAAGTGTTTGCAGACTGCTGAATCCACACACGGGTTTAACTCTGTAAGTTGAGTGCACACATTGACAACCGTTCTGTTAGATAGCTGCATTTTTGATTTAGAAGCAGATATTTCCCTGTGCTTTCTACTGTTTCTTCCACAGGCCGGTATTGGGCTGAAAACGCCTGTTTTGAATCTCTGCACAGAAAGTGTTTGCAGACTGCTGAATCCACTCACGGGTTTAACTCTGGAAGTTCAGTGCACACATTGACAACCAATCTGTTAGATAGCTGCCTTTTGGATTTAGAAGCAGATATTTCCCTGTGCTTTCTGCTGTTTTATCCATATGCGGGTATTGGGCTAAAAAGGCCTGTTTTGAAACTCTGCACAGAAAGTGTTTGCAGACTGCTGAATCCACACACGGGTTTAACTCTGGAAGTTGAGTGCACACATTGACAACCGTTCTGTTAGATAGCTGCGTTTTGGATTTAGAAGCAGATATTTCCCTGTGCTTTCTGCTGTTTCTTCCATATGCCGGTATTGGGCTGAAAACGCCTGTTTTGAATCTCTGCACAGAAAGTGTTTGCAGACTGCTGAATCCACACACGGGATTAATTCTGGAATTTGAGTGCACACATTGGCAACCGTTCTGTTAGATAGCTGCGTTTTGGATTAAGAAGCAGATATTTCCCTGTGCTTTCTGCTGTTTCTTCCATATGCCGGTATTGGGCTGAAAAGGCCTGTTTTGAAACTCTGCACAGAAAGTGTTTGCAGACTGCTGAATCCACACACCGGTTTAACTCTGGAAGTTGAGTGCACACATTGACAACCGTTCTGTTAGATAGCTGCGTTTTGGATTTAGAAGCAGATATTTCCCTGTGCTTTCTGCTGTTTCTTCCATAGGCCGGTATTGGGCTGAAAACGCCTGTTTTGAAACGCTGCACAGAAAGTGTTTGCAGACTGCTGAATCCACACACGGGTTTAACTCTGGAAGTTGAGTGCACACATTGACAACCGTTCTGTTAGATAGCTGCGTTTTGGATTTAGAAGGAGATATTTCCCTGTGCTTTCTGCTGTTTCTTCCATATGCCGGTATTGGGCTGAAAACGCCTGTTTTGAAACTCTGCACAGAAAGTGTTTGCAGACTGCTGAATCCACACACCGGTTTAACTCTGGAAGTTGAGTGCACACATTGAGAACCGTTCTGTTAGATAGCTGCGTTTTGGATTTAGAAGCAGATATTTCCCTGGGCTTTTTGCTGTTTCTTCCATATGCCGGTATTGGGCTGAAAACGCCTGTTTTGAAACTCTGCACAGAAAGTGTTTGCAGACTGCTGAATCCACACACGGGGTTAACTCTGGAGGTTGAGTGCACACATTGACAACCGTTCTGTTAGATAGCTGCGTTTTGGATTTAGAAGCAGATATTTCCCTGTGCTTTCTGCTGTTTCTTCCATATGCCGGTATTGGGCTGAAAACGCCTGTTTTGTAACTCTGCAAAGAAGGTGCTTGCAGACTGCTGAATCCACACACAGGTTTAACTCTGGAAGTTGAGTGCACACATTGACAACCGTTCTGTTAGATAGCTGCGTTTTGGGTTTAGAAGCAGATATTTCCCTGTGCTTTCTGCTGTTTCTTCCAAAGGCCGGTATTGGCCTGAAAACGCCTGTTTTGAATCTCTGCACAGAAAGTGTTTGCAGACTGCTGAATCCACACACGGGATTAACTCTGGAAGTTGAGTGCACACATTGACAACCGTTCTGTTAGATAGCTGCGTTTTGGATTTAGAAGCAGATATTTCCCTGGGCTTTCTGCTGTTTCTTCCATATGCCGGTATTGGGCTGAAAACGCCTGTTTTGAAACTCTGCACAGAAAATGTTTGCAGACTGCTGAATCCACACACGGGTTTAACTCTGGAAGTTGAGTGCACACATTGACAACCGTTCTGTTAGATAGCTGCGTTTTGGATTTAGAAGCAGATATTTCCCTGTGCTTTCTGCTGTTTCTTCCATATGCCGGTATTGGGCTGAAAACGCCTGTTTTGAAACTCTGCACGGAAAGTGTTTGCAGACTGCTGAATCCACACACCGGTTTAACTCTGGAAGTTGAGTGCACACATTGACAACCGTTCTGTTAGATAGCTGCGTTTTGGATTTAGAAGCAGATATTTCCCTGTGCTTTCTGCTGTTTCTTCCATAGGCCGGTATTGGGCTGAAAACGCCTGTTTTGAATCTCTGCACAGAAAGTGTTTGCAGACTGCTGAATCAACACACGGGATTAATTCTGGAATTTGAGTCCACACATTGGCAACCGCTCTGTTAGATAGCTGCGTTTTGGATTTAGAAGCAGATATTTCCCTGGGCTTTCTGCTGTTTCTTCCATATGCCGGTATTGGGCTGAAAAGGCCTGTTTTGAAACTCTGCACAGAAAGTGTTTGCAGACTGCTGAATCCACACACCGGTTTAACTCTGGAAGTTGAGTGCACACATTGACAACCGTTCTGTTAGATAGCTGCGTTTTGGATTTAGAAGCAGATATTTCCCTGTGCTTTCTGCTGTTTCTTCCATATGCCGGTATTGGGCTGAAAACGCCTGTTTTGAAACGCTGCACAGAAAGTGTTTGCAGACTGCTGAATCCACACACGGGTTTAACTCTGGAAGTTGAGTGCACACATTGACAACCGTTCTGTTAGATAGCTGCGTTTTGGATTTAGAAGCAGATATTTCCCTGTGCTTTCTGCTGTTTCTTCCATATGCCGGTAATGGGCTGAAAACGTCTGTTTTGAAACTCTGCAAAGAAAGTGTTTGCAGACTGCTGAATCCACACACGGGTTTAACTCTGGAAGTTGAGTGCACACATTGACAACCGTTCTGTTATATAGCTGCTTTTTGGATTTAGAAGCAGATATTACCCTGTGCTTTCTGCTGTTTCTTCCTGATGCCGGTATTGGGCTGAAAACGCCTGTTTTGAAACTCTGCACGGAAAGTGTTTGCAGACTGCTGAATCCACACACCGGTTTAACTCTGGAAGTTGAGTGCACACATTGACAACCGTTCTGTTAGATAGCTGCGTTTTGGATTTTTAAGCAGATATTTCCTGGTGCTTTCTGCTGTTTCTTCCATATGCCGGTATTGGGCTGAAAACGCCTGTTTTGTAACTCTGCACAGAAAGTGCTTGCAGACTGCTGAATCCACACACGGGTTTAACTCTGGAAGTTGAGTGCACACATTGACAACCGTTCTGTTAGATAGCTGCGTTTTGGATTTAGAAGCAGATATTTCCCTGTGCTTTCTGCTGTTTCTTCCATAGGCCGGTATTGGGCTGAAAACGCCTGTTTTGAAACTCTGCACAGAAAGTGTTTGCACACTGCTGAATCCACACACCGGTTTAACTCTGGAAGTTGAGTGCACACATTGACAACCGTTCTGTTAGATAGCTGCGTTTTGGATTTAGAAGCAGATATTTCCCTGTGCTTTCTGCTGTTTCTTCCATATGCCGGTATTGGGCTGAAAACGCCTGTTTTGTAACTCTGCAAAGAAGGTGCTTGCAGACTGCTGAATCCACACACGGGTTTAACTCTGGAAGTTGAGTGCACACATTGACAACCGTTCTGTTAGATAGCTGCGTTTTGGATTTAGAAGCAGATATTTCCCTGTGCTTTCTGCTGTTTCTTCCAAAGGCCGGTATTGGCCTCAAAACGCCTGTTTTGAATCTCTGCACAGAAAGTGTTTGCAGACTGCTGAATCCACACACCGGTTTAACTCTGGAAGTTGAGTGCACACATTGACAACCGTTCTGTTAGATAGCTGCGTTTTGGATTTAGAAGCAGATATTTCCCTGTGCTTTCTGCTGTTTCTTCCATATGCCGGTATTGGGCTGAAAACGCCTGTTTTGAAACTCTGCACGGAAAGTGTTTGCAGACTGCTGAATTCACACACCGGTTTAACTCTGGAAGTTGAGTGCACACATTGACAACCGTTCTGTTAGATAGCTGCGTTTTGGATTTAGAAGCAGATATTTCCCTGTGCTTTCTGCTGTTTCTTCCATATGCCGGTATTGGGCTGAAAACGCCTGTTTTGAAACTCTGCACAGAAAGTGTTTGCAGACTGCTGAATCCACACACCGGTTTAACTCTGGAAGTTGAGTGCACACATTGACAACCGTTCTGTTAGATAGCTGCGTTTTGGATTTAGAAGCAGATATTTCCCTGTGCTTTCTGCTGTTTCTTCGATATGCCGGTAAAGGGCTGAAAACGCCTGTTTTCAAACTCTGCACAGAAAGTGTTTGCAGACTGCTGAATCCACACACGGGTTTTACTCTGGAAGTTGAGTGCACACATTGACAACCGTTCTGTTAGATAGCTGCGTTTTGGATTTAGAAGCAGATATTTCCCTGTGCTTTCTGCTGTTTCTTCCAAAGGCCGGTATTGGCCTGAAAACGCCTGTTTTGAATCTCTGCACAGAAAGTGTTTGCAGACTGCTGAATCCACACACGGGATTAACTCTGGAAGTTGAGTGCACACATTGACAACCGTTCTGTTAGATAGCTGCGTTTTGGATTTAGAAGCAGATATTTCCCTGGGCTTTCTGCTGTTTCTTCCATATGCCGGTATTGGGCTGAAAACGCCTGTTTTGAAACTCTGCACAGAAAATGTTTGCAGACTGCTGAATCCACACACGGGTTTAACTCTGGAAGTTGAGTGCACACATTGACAACCGTTCTGTTAGATAGCTGCGTTTTGGATTTAGAAGCAGATATTTCCCTGTGCTTTCTGCTGTTTCTTCCATATGCCGGTATTGGGCTGAAAACGCCTGTTTTGAAACTCTGCACGGAAAGTGTTTGCAGACTGCTGAATCCACACACCGGTTTAACTCTGGAAGTTGAGTGCACACATTGACAACCGTTCTGTTAGATAGCTGCGTTTTGGATTTAGAAGCAGATATTTCCCTGTGCTTTCTGCTGTTTCTTCCATAGGCCGGTATTGGGCTGAAAACGCCTGTTTTGAATCTCTGCACAGAAAGTGTTTGCAGACTGCTGAATCAACACACGGGATTAATTCTGGAATTTGAGTCCACACATTGGCAACCGCTCTGTTAGATAGCTGCGTTTTGGATTTAGAAGCAGATATTTCCCTGGGCTTTCTGCTGTTTCTTCCATATGCCGGTATTGGGCTGAAAAGGCCTGTTTTGAAACTCTGCACAGAAAGTGTTTGCAGACTGCTGAATCCACACACCGGTTTAACTCTGGAAGTTGAGTGCACACATTGACAACCGTTCTGTTAGATAGCTGCGTTTTGGATTTAGAAGCAGATATTTCCCTGTGCTTTCTGCTGTTTCTTCCATATGCCGGTATTGGGCTGAAAACGCCTGTTTTGAAACGCTGCACAGAAAGTGTTTGCAGACTGCTGAATCCACACACGGGTTTAACTCTGGAAGTTGAGTGCACACATTGACAACCGTTCTGTTAGATAGCTGCGTTTTGGATTTAGAAGCAGATATTTCCCTGTGCTTTCTGCTGTTTCTTCCATATGCCGGTAATGGGCTGAAAACGTCTGTTTTGAAACTCTGCAAAGAAAGTGTTTGCAGACTGCTGAATCCACACACGGGTTTAACTCTGGAAGTTGAGTGCACACATTGACAACCGTTCTGTTATATAGCTGCTTTTTGGATTTAGAAGCAGATATTACCCTGTGCTTTCTGCTGTTTCTTCCTGATGCCGGTATTGGGCTGAAAACGCCTGTTTTGAAACTCTGCACGGAAAGTGTTTGCAGACTGCTGAATCCACACACCGGTTTAACTCTGGAAGTTGAGTGCACACATTGACAACCGTTCTGTTAGATAGCTGCGTTTTGGATTTTTAAGCAGATATTTCCTGGTGCTTTCTGCTGTTTCTTCCATATGCCGGTATTGGGCTGAAAACGCCTGTTTTGTAACTCTGCACAGAAAGTGCTTGCAGACTGCTGAATCCACACACGGGTTTAACTCTGGAAGTTGAGTGCACACATTGACAACCGTTCTGTTAGATAGCTGCGTTTTGGATTTAGAAGCAGATATTTCCCTGTGCTTTCTGCTGTTTCTTCCATAGGCCGGTATTGGGCTGAAAACGCCTGTTTTGAAACTCTGCACAGAAAGTGTTTGCACACTGCTGAATCCACACACCGGTTTAACTCTGGAAGTTGAGTGCACACATTGACAACCGTTCTGTTAGATAGCTGCGTTTTGGATTTAGAAGCAGATATTTCCCTGTGCTTTCTGCTGTTTCTTCCATATGCCGGTATTGGGCTGAAAACGCCTGTTTTGTAACTCTGCAAAGAAGGTGCTTGCAGACTGCTGAATCCACACACGGGTTTAACTCTGGAAGTTGAGTGCACACATTGACAACCGTTCTGTTAGATAGCTGCGTTTTGGATTTAGAAGCAGATATTTCCCTGTGCTTTCTGCTGTTTCTTCCAAAGGCCGGTATTGGCCTCAAAACGCCTGTTTTGAATCTCTGCACAGAAAGTGTTTGCAGACTGCTGAATCCACACACCGGTTTAACTCTGGAAGTTGAGTGCACACATTGACAACCGTTCTGTTAGATAGCTGCGTTTTGGATTTAGAAGCAGATATTTCCCTGTGCTTTCTGCTGTTTCTTCCATATGCCGGTATTGGGCTGAAAACGCCTGTTTTGAAACTCTGCACGGAAAGTGTTTGCAGACTGCTGAATTCACACACCGGTTTAACTCTGGAAGTTGAGTGCACACATTGACAACCGTTCTGTTAGATAGCTGCGTTTTGGATTTAGAAGCAGATATTTCCCTGTGCTTTCTGCTGTTTCTTCCATATGCCGGTATTGGGCTGAAAACGCCTGTTTTGAAACTCTGCACAGAAAGTGTTTGCAGACTGCTGAATCCACACACCGGTTTAACTCTGGAAGTTGAGTGCACACATTGACAACCGTTCTGTTAGATAGCTGCGTTTTGGATTTAGAAGCAGATATTTCCCTGTGCTTTCTGCTGTTTCTTCGATATGCCGGTAAAGGGCTGAAAACGCCTGTTTTCAAACTCTGCACAGAAAGTGTTTGCAGACTGCTGAATCCACACACGGGTTTTACTCTGGAAGTTGAGTGCACACATTGACAACCGTTCTGTTAGATAGCTGCGTTTTGGATTTAGAAGCAGATATTTCCCTGTGCTTTCTGCTGTTTCTTCCATATGCCGGTAATGGGCTGAAAACGTCTGTTTTGAAACTCTGCACAGAAAGTGTTTGCAGACTGCTGAATCCACACACGGGTTTAACTCTGGAAGTTGAGTGCACACATTGACAACCGTTCTGTTATATAGCTGCGTTTTGGATTTAGAAGCAGAGATTTCCCTGTGGTTTCTGCTGTTTCTTCCTTATGCCGGTATTGGGCTGAAAACGCCTGTTTTGAAACTCTGCACGGAAAGTGTTTGCAGACTGCTGAATCCACACCCCGGTTTAACTCTGGAAGTTGAGTGCACACTTTGACAACCGTTCTGTTAGATAGCTGCGTTTTGGATTTAGAAGCAGATATTTCCCTGTGGGTTCTGCTGTTTCTTCCATATGCCGGTATTGGGCTGAAAACGCCTGTTTTGTAACTCTGCAAAGAAGGTGCTTGCAGACTGCTGAATCCACACACGGGTTTAACTCTGGAAGTTGAGTGCACACATTGACAACCGTTCTGTTAGATAGCTGCGTTTTGGATTTAGAAGCAGATATTTCCCTGGGCTTTCTGCTGTTTCTTCCATAGGCCGGTATTGGGCTGAAAACGCCTGTTTTGAAACTCTGCAAAGAAAGTGTTTGCACACTGCTGAATCCACACACCGGTTTAACTCTGGAAGTTGAGTGCACACATTGACAACCGTTCTGTTAGATAGCTGCGTTTTGGATTTAGAAGCAGATATTTCCCTGTGCTTTCTGCTGTTTCTTCCATATGCCGGTATTAGGCTGAAAACGCCTGTTTTGAAACTCTGCACGGAAAGTGTTTGCAGACTGCTGAATCCACACACCGGTTTAACTCTGGAAGTTGAGTGCACACATTGACAACCGTTCTGTTAGATAGCTGCGTTTTGGATTTAGAAGCAGATATTTCCCTGTGCTTTCTGCTGTTTCTTCCATAGGCCGGTATTGGGCTGAAAACGCCTGTTTTGAATCTCTGCACAGAAAGTGTTTGCAGACTGCTGAAACCACACACGGGTTTAACTCTGGAAGTTGAGTGCACACATTGACAACCGTTCTGTTAGATAGCTGCGTTTTGGATTTAGAAGCAGATATTTCCCTGTGCTTTCTGCTGTTTCTTCCATATGCCGGTATTGGGCTGAAAACGCCTGTTTTGAAACTCTGCACAGAAAGTGTTTGCAGACTGCTGAATCCACACACCGGTTTAACTCTGGAAGTTGAGTGCACACATTGACAACCGTTCTGTTAGATAGCTGCGTTTTGGATTTAGAAGCAGATATTTCCCTGTGCTTTTTGCTGTTTCTTCCATATGCCGGTATTGGGCTGAAAACGCCTGTTTTGAAACTCTGCACAGAAAGTGTTTGCAGACTGCTGAATCCACACACGGGATTAACTCTGGAAGTTGAGTGCACACATTGACAACCGTTCTGTTAGATAGCTGCGTTTTGGATTTAGAAGCAGATATTTCCCTGTGCTTTCTGCTGTTTCTTCCATATGCCGGTATTGGGCTGAAAACGCCTGTTTTGTAACTCTGCAAAGAAGGTGCTTGAAGACTGCTGAATCCACACACGGGTTTAACTCTGGAAGTTGAGTGCACACATTGACAACCGTTCTGTTAGATAGCTGCGTTTTGGATTTAGAAGCAGATATTTCCCTGTGCTTTCTGCTGTTTCTTCCAAAGGCCGGTATTGGCCTGAAAACGCCTGTTTTGAATCTCTGCACAGAAAGTGTTTGCAGACTGCTGAATCCACACACGGGATTAACTCTGGAAGTTGAGTGCACACATTGACAACCGTTCTGTTAGATAGCTGCGTTTTGGATTTAGAAGCAGATATTTCCCTGTGCTTTCTGCTGTTTCTTCCATATGCCGGTATTGGGCTGAAAACGCCTGTTTTGAAACTCTGCACAGAAAGTGTTTGCAGACTGCTGAATCCACACACGGGTTTAACTCTGGAAGTTGAGTGCACACATTGACAACCGTTCTGTTAGATAGCTGCGTTTTGGATTTAGAAGCAGATATTTCCCTGTGCTTTCTGCTGTTTCTTCCATATGCCGGTATTGGGCTGAAAACGCCTGTTTTGAAACTCTGCACGGAAAGTGTTTGCAGAGTGCTGAATCCACACACCGGTTTAACTCTGGAAGTTGAGTGCACACATTGACAACCGTTCTGTTAGATAGCTGCGTTTTGGATTTAGAAGCAGATATTTCCCTGTGCTTTCTGCTGTTTCTTCCATAGGCCGGTATTGGGCTGAAAACGCCTGTTTTGAATCTCTGCACAGAAAGTGTTTGCAGACTGCTGAATCAACACACGGGATTAATTCTGGAATTTGAGTGCACACATTGGCAACCGTTCTGTTAGATAGCTGCGTTTTGGATTTAGAAGCAGATATTTCCCTGTGTTTTCTGCTGTTTCTTCCATATGCCGGTATTGGGCTGAAAAGGCCTGTTTTGAAACTCTGCACAGAAAGTGTTTGCAGACTGCTGAATCCACACACCGGTTTAACTCTGGAAGTTGAGTGCACACATTGACAACCGTTCTGTTAGATAGCTGCGTTTTGGATTTAGAAGAAGATATTTCCCTGTGCTTTCTGCTGTTTCTTCCATATGCCGGTATTGGGCTGAAAACGCCTGTTTTGAAACGCTGCACAGAAAGTGTTTGCAGACTGCTGAATCCACACACGGGTTTAACTCTGGAAGTTGAGTGCACACATTGACAACCGTTCTGTTAGATAGCTGCGTTTTGGATTTAGAAGCAGATATTTCCCTGTGCTTTCTGCTGTTTCTTCCATATGCCGGTAATGGGCTGAAAACGTCTGTTTTGAAACTCTGCAAAGAAAGTGTTTGCAGACTGCTGAATCCACACACGGGTTTAACTCTGGAAGTTGAGTGCACACATTGACAACCGTTCTGTTATATAGCTGCTTTTTGGATTTAGAAGCAGATATTTCCCTGTGCTTTCTGCTGTTTCTTCCTGATGCCGGTATTGGGCTGAAAACGCCTGTTTTGAAACTCTGCACGGAAAGTGTTTGCAGACTGCTGAATCCAGACACCGGTTTAACTCTGGAAGTTGAGTGCACACATTGACAACCGTTCTGTTAGATAGCTGCGTTTTGGATTTTTAAGCAGATATTTCCCGGTGCTTTCTGCTGTTTCTTCCATATGCCGGTATTGGGCTGAAAACGCCTGTTTTGTAACTCTGCACAGAAAGTGCTTGCAGACTGCTGAATCCACACACGGGTTTAACTCTGGAAGTTGAGTGCACACATTGACAACCGTTCTGTTAGATAGCTGCGTTTTGGATTTAGAAGCAGTTATTTCCCTGTGCTTTCTGCTGTTTCTTCCATATGCCGGTATTGGGCTGAAAACGCCTGTTTTGAAACTCTGCACGGAAAGTGTTTGCAGACTGCTGAATCCACACACGGGTTTAACTCTGGAAGTTGAGTGCACACATTGACAACCGTTCTGTTAGATAGCTGCGTTTTGGATTTAGAAGCAGATATTTCCCTGTGCTTTCTACTGTTTCTTCCACAGGCCGGTATTGGGCTGAAAACGCCTGTTTTGAATCTCTGCACAGAAAGTGTTTGCAGACTGCTGAATCCACTCACTGGTTTAACTCTGGAAGTTCAGTGCACACATTGACAACCAATCTGTTAGATAGCTGCGTTTTGGATTTAGAAGCAGATATTTCCCTGTGCTTTCTGCTGTTTTATCCATATGCTGGTATTGGGCTAAAAAGGCCTGTTTTGAAACTCTGCACAGAAAGTGTTTGCAGACTGCTGAATCCACACACGGGTTTAACTCTGGAAGTTGAGTGCACACATTGACAACCGTTCTGTTAGATAGCTGCGTTTTGGATTTAGAAGCAGATATTTCCCTGTGCTTTCTGCTGTTTCTTCCATATGCCGGTATTGGGCTGAAAACGCCTGTTTTGAAACTCTGCACAGAAAGTGTTTGCAGACTGCTGAATCCACACACGGGTTTAACTCTGGAAGTTGAGTGCACACATTGACAACCGTTCTGTTAGATAGCTGCGTTTTGGATTTAGAAGCAGATATTTCCCTGTGCTTTCTGCTGTTTCTTCCATATGCCGGTATTGGGCTGAAAACGCCTGTTTTGAAACCCTGCACAGAAAGTGTTTGCAGACTGCTGAATCCACACACGGGTTTAACTCTGGAAGTTGAGTGCACACATTGACAACCGTTCTGTTAGATAGCTGCGTTTTGGATTTAGAAGCAGATATTTCCCTGTGCTTTCTGCTGTTTCTTCCATATGCCGGTATTGGGCTGAAAACGCCTGTTTTGAAACTCTGCACGGAAAGTGTTTGCAGACTGCTGAATCCACACACCGGTTTAACTCTGGAAGTTGAGTGCACACATTGACAACCGTTCTGTTAGATAGCTGCGTTTTGGATTTAGAAGCAGATATTTCCCTGTGCTTTCTGCTGTTTCTTCCATAGGCCGGTATTGGGCTGAAAACGCCTGTTTTGAATCTCTGCACAGAAAGTGTTTGCAGACTGCTGAATCCACACACGGGATTAATTCTGGAATTTGAGTGCACACATTGGCAACCGTTCTGTTAGATAGCTGCGTTTTGGATTAAGAAGCAGATATTTCCCTGTGCTTTCTGCTGTTTCTTCCATATGCCGGTATTGGGCTGAAAAGGCCTGTTTTGAAACTCTGCACAGAAAGTGTTTGCAGACTGCTGAATCCACACACCGGTTTAACTCTGGAAGTTGAGTGCACACATTGACAACCGTTCTGTTAGATAGCTGCGTTTTGGATTTAGAAGCAGATATTTCCCTGTGCTTTCTGCTGTTTCTTCCATATGCCGGTATTGGGCTGAAAACGCCTGTTTTGAATCTCTGCACAGAAAGTGTTTGCAGACTGCTGAATCCACACACGGGATTAATTCTGGAATTTGAGTGCACACATTGACAACCGTTCTGTTAGATAGCTGCGTTTTGGATTAAGAAGCAGATATTTCCCTGTGCTTTCTGCTGTTTCTTCCATATGCCGGTATTGGGCTGAAAACGCCTGTTTTGAAACTCTGCACAGAAAGTGTTTGCAGACTGCTGAATCCACACACCGGTTTAACTCTGGAAGTTGAGTGCACACATTGACAACCGTTCTGTTAGATAGCTGCGTTTTGGATTTAGAAGCAGATATTTCCCTGTGCTTTCTGCTGTTTCTTCCATATGCCGGTATTGGGCTGAAAACGCCTGTTTTGAAACGCTGCACAGAAAGTGTTTGCAGACTGCTGAATCCACACACGGGTTTAACTCTGGAAGTTGAGTGCACACATTGACAACCGTTCTGTTAGATAGCTGCGTTTTGGATTTAGAAGCAGATATTTCCCTGTGCTTTCTGCTGTTTCTTCCATATGCCGGTATTGGGCTGAAAACGCCTGTTTTGAAACTCTGCACAGAAAGTGTTTGCAGACTGCTGAATCCACACACCGGTTTAACTCTGGAAGTTGAGTGCACACATTGACAACCGTTCTGTTAGATAGCTGCGTTTTGGATTTAGAAGCAGATATTTCCCTGTGCTTTTTGCTGTTTCTTCCATATGCCGGTATTGGGCTGAAAACGCCTGTTTTGAAACTCTGCACAGAAAGTGTTTGCAGACTGCTGAATCCACACACGGGATTAACTCTGGAGTTTGAGTGCACACATTGACAACCGTTCTGTTAGATAGCTGCGTTTTGGATTTAGAAGCAGATATTTCCCTGTGCTTTCTGCTGTTTCTTCCATATGCCGGTATTGGGCTGAAAACGCCTGTTTTGTAACTCTGCAAAGAAGGTGCTTGCAGACTGCTGAATCCACACACGGGTTTAACTCTGGAAGTTGAGTGCACACATTGACAACCGTTCTGTTAGATAGCTGCGTTTTGGATTTAGAAGCAGATATTTCCCTGTGCTTTCTGCTGTTTCTTCCAAAGGCCGGTATTGGCCTGAAAACGCCTGTTTTGAATCTCTGCACAGAAAGTGTTTGCAGACTGCTGAATCCACACACGGGATTAACTCTGGAAGTTGAGTGCACACATTGACAACCGTTCTGTTAGATAGCTGCGTTTTGGATTTAGAAGCAGATATTTCCCTGTGCTTTCTGCTGTTTCTTCCATATGCCGGTATTGGGCTGAAAACGCCTGTTTTGAAACTCTGCACAGAAAGTGTTTGCAGACTGCTGAATCCACACACGGGTTTAACTCTGGAAGTTGAGTGCACACATTGACAACCGTTCTGTTAGATAGCTGCGTTTTGGATTTAGAAGCAGATATTTCCCTGTGCTTTCTGCTGTTTCTTCCATATGCCGGTATTGGGCTGAAAACGCCTGTTTTGAAACTCTGCACGGAAAGTGTTTGCAGACTGCTGAATCCACACACCGGTTTAACTCTGGAAGTTGAGTGCACACATTGACAACCGTTCTGTTAGATAGCTGCGTTTTGGATTTAGAAGCAGATATTTCCCTGTGCTTTCTGCTGTTTCTTCCATAGGCCGGTATTGGGCTGAAAACGCCTGTTTTGAAACGCTGCACAGAAAGTGTTTGCAGACTGCTGAATCCACACACGGGTTTAACTCTGGAAGTTGAGTGCACACATTGACAACCGTTCTGTTAGATAGCTGCGTTTTGGATTTAGAAGCAGATATTTCCCTGTGCTTTCTGCTGTTTCTTCCATATGCCGGTATTGGGCTGAAAACGCCTGTTTTGAAACTCTGCACAGAAAGTGTTTGCAGACTGCTGAATCCACACACCGGTTTAACTCTGGAAGTTGAGTGCACACATTGACAACCGTTCTGTTAGATAGCTGCGTTTTGGATTTAGAAGCAGATATTTCCCTGTGCTTTTTGCTGTTTCTTCCATATGCCGGTATTGGGCTGAAAACGCCTGTTTTGTAACTCTGCACAGAAAGTGTTTGCAGACTGCTGAATCCACACACCGGTTTATCTCTGGAAGTTGAGTGCACACATTGACACCCGTTCTGTTAGATAGCTGCGTTTTGGATTTAGAAGCAGATATTTCCCTGTGCTTTCTGCTGTTTCTTCCATATGCCGGTATTGGGCTGAAAACGCCTGTTTTGAAACGCTGCACAGAAAGTGTTTGCAGACTGCTGAATCCACACACGGGTTTAACTCTGGAAGTTGAGTGCACACATTGACAACCGTTCTGTTAGATAGCTGCGTTTTGGATTTAGAAGCAGATATTTCCCTGTGCTTTCTGCTGTTTCTTCCATATGCCGGTAATGGGCTGAAAACGTCTGTTTTGAAACTCTGCAAAGAAAGTGTTTGCAGACTGCTGAATCCACACACGGGTTTAACTCTGGAAGTTGAGTGCACACATTGACAACCGTTCTGTTATATAGCTGCTTTTTGGATTTAGAAGCAGATATTTCCCTGTGCTTTCTGCTGTTTCTTCCTGATGCCGGTATTGGGCTGAAAACGCCTGTTTTGAAACTCTGCACGGAAAGTGTTTGCAGACTGCTGAATCCACACACCGGTTTAACTCTGGAAGTTGAGTGCACACATTGACAACCGTTCTGTTAGATAGCTGCGTTTTGGATTTTTAAGCAGATATTTCCCGGTGCTTTCTGCTGTTTCTTCCATATGCCGTTATTGGGCTGAAAACGCCTGTTTTGTAACTCTGCACAGAAAGTGCTTGCAGACTGCTGAATCCACACACGGGTTTAACTCTGGAAGTTGAGTGCACACATTGACAACCGTTCTGTTAGATAGCTGCGTTTTGGATTTAGAAGCAGATATTTCCCTGTGCTTTCTGCTGTTTCTTCCATATGCCGGTATTGGGCTGAAAACGCCTGTTTTGAAACTCTGCACGGAAAGTGTTTGCAGACTGCTGAATCCACACACGGGTTTAACTCTGGAAGTTGAGTGCACACATTGACAACCGTTCTGTTAGATAGCTGCGTTTTGGATTTAGAAGCAGATATTTCCCTGTGCTTTCTGCTGTTTCTTCCATATGCCGGTATTGGGCTGAAAACGCCTGTTTTGAAACTCTGCACAGAAAGTGTTTGCAGACTGCTGAATCCACACACGGGTTTAACTCTGGAAGTTGAGTGCACACATTGACAACCGTTCTGTTAGATAGCTGCGTTTTGGATTTAGAAGCAGATATTTCCCTGTGCTTTCTGCTGTTTCTTCCATATGCCGGTATTGGGCTGAAAACGCCTGTTTTGAAACCCTGCACAGAAAGTGTTTGCAGACTGCTGAATCAACACACGGGTTTAACTCTGGAAGTTGAGTGCACACATTGACAACCGTTCTGTTAGATAGCTCCGTTTTGGATTTAGAAGCAGATATTTCCGTGTGCTTTCTGCTGTTTCTTCCATATGCCGGTATTGGGCTGAAAACGGCTGTTTTGAAACTCTGCACGGAAAGTGTTTGCAGACTGCTGAATCCACTCACCGGTTTAACTCTGGAAGTTGAGTGCACACATTGACAACCGTTCTGTTAGATAGCTGCGTTTTGGATTTAGAAGCAGATATTTCCCTGTGCTTTCTGCTGTTTCTTCCATAGGCCGGTATTGGGCTGAAAACGCCTGTTTTGAATCTCTGCACAGAAAGTGTTTGCAGACTGCTGAATCCACACACGGGATTAATTCTGGAATTTGAGTGCACACATTGGCAACCGTTCTGTTAGATAGCTGCGTTTTGGATTAAGAAGCAGATATTTCCCTGTGCTTTCTGCTGTTTCTTCCATATGCCGGTATTGGGCTGAAAAGGCCTGTTTTGAAACTCTGCACAGAAAGTGTTTGCAGACTGCTGAATCCACACACCGGTTTAACTCTGGAAGTTGAGTGCACACATTGACAACCGTTCTGTTAGATAGCTGCGTTTTGGATTTAGAAGCAGATATTTCCCTGTGCTTTCTGCTGTTTCTTCCATATGCCGGTATTGGGCTGAAAACGCCTGTTTTGAAACGCTGCACAGAAAGTGTTTGCAGTCTGCTGAATCCACACACGGGTTTAACTCTGGAAGTTGAGTGCACACATTGACAACCGTTCTGTTAGATAGCTGCGTTTTGGATTTAGAAGCAGATATTTCCCTGTGCTTTCTGCTGTTTCTTCCATATGCCGGTAAAGGGCTGAAAACGTCTGTTTTGAAACTCTGCAAAGAAAGTGTTTGCAGACTGCTGAATCCACACACGGGTTTAACTCTGGAAGTTGAGTGCACACATTGACAACCGTTCTGTTATATAGCTGCTTTTTGGATTTAGAAGCAGATATTTCCCTGTGCTTTCTGCTGTTTCTTCCTGATGCCGGTATTGGGCTGAAAACGCCTGTTTTGAAACTGCACGGAAAGTGTTTGCAGACTGCTGAATCCACACACCGGTTTAACTCTGGAAGTTGAGTGCACACATTGACAACCGTTCTGTTAGATAGCTGCGTTTTGGATTTTTAAGCAGATATTTCCCGGTGCTTTCTGCTGTTTCTTCCATATGCCGGTATTGGGCTGAAAACGCCTGTTTTGTAACTCTGCACAGAAAGTGCTTGCAGACTGCTGAATCTACACACGGGTTTAACTCTGGAAGTTGAGTGCACACATTGACAACCGTTCTGTTAGATAGCTGCGTTTTGGATTTAGACGCAGATATTTCCCTGTGCTTTCTGCTGTTTTATCCATATGCGGGTATTGGGCTAAAAAGGCCTGTTTTGAAACTCTGCACAGAAAGTGTTTGCAGACTGCTGAATCCACACACCGGTTTAACTCTGGAAGTTGAGTGCACACATTGACAACCGTTCTGTTAGATAGCTGCGTTTTGGATTTAGAAGCAGATATTTCCCTGTGCTTTCTGCTGTTTCTTCCATATGCCGGTATTGGGCTGAAAACGCCTGTTCTGAAACTCTGCACGGAAAGTGTTTGCAGACTGCTGAATCCACACACGGGTTTAACTCTGGAAGTTGAGTGCACACATTGACAACCGTTCTGTTAGATAGCTGCGTTTTGGATTTTTAAGCAGATATTTCCCGGTGCTTTCTGCTGTTTCTTCCATATGCCGTTATTGGGCTGAAAACGCCTGTTTTGTAACTCTGCACAGAAAGTGCTTGCAGACTGCTGAATCCACACACGGGTTTAACTCTGGAAGTTGAGTGCACACATTGACAACCGTTCTGTTAGATAGCTGCGTTTTGGATTTAGAAGCAGATATTTCCCTGTGCTTTCTGCTGTTTCTTCCATATGCCGGTATTGGGCTGAAAACGCCTCTTTTGAAACTCTGCACGGAAAGTGTTTGCAGACTGCTGAATCCACACACGGGTTTAACTCTGGAAGTTGAGTGCACACATTGACAACCGTTCTGTTAGATAGCTGCGTTTTGGATTTAGAAGCAGATATTTCCCTGTGCTTTCTACTGTTTCTTCCACAGGCCGGTATTGGGCTGAAAACGCCTGTTTTGAATCTCTGCACAGAAAGTGTTTGCAGACTGCTGAATCCACTCACGGGTTTAACTCTGGAAGTTCAGTGCACACATTGACAACCAATCTGTTAGATAGCTGCGTTTTGGATTTAGAAGCAGATATTTCCCTGTGCTTTCTGCTGTTTTATCCATATGCGGGTATTGGGCTAAAAAGGCCTGTTTTGAAACTCTGCACAGAAAGTGTTTGCAGACTGCTGAATCCACACACCGGTTTAACTCTGGAAGTTGAGTGCACACATTGACAACCGTTCTGTTAGATAGCTGCGTTTTGGATTTAGAAGCAGATATTTCCCTGTGCTTTCTGCTGTTTCTTCCATATGCCGGTATTGGGCTGAAAACGCCTGTTTTGAAACTCTGCATAGAAAGTGTTTGCAGACTGCTGAATCCACACACGGGTTTAACTCTGGAAGTTGAGTGCACACATTGACAACCGTTCTGTTAGATAGCTGCGTTTTGGATTTAGAAGCAGATATTTCCCTGGGCTTTCTGCTGTTTCTTCCATATGCCGGTATTGGGCTGAAAACGCCTGTTTTGAAACCCTGCACAGAAAGTGTTTGCAGACTGCTGAATCCACACACGGGTTTAACTCTGGAAGTTGAGTGCACACATTGACAACCGTTCTGTTAGATAGCTGCGTTTTGGATTTAGAAGCAGATATTTCCCTGTGCTTTCTGCTGTTTCTTCCATATGCCGGTATTGGGCTGAAAACGGCTGTTTTGAAACTCTGCACGGAAAGTGTTTGCAGACTGCTGAATCCACACACCGGTTTAACTCTGGAAGTTGAGTGCACACATTGACAACCGTTCTGTTAGATAGCTGCGTTTTGGATTTAGAAGCAGATGTTTCCCTGTGCTTTCTGCTGTTTCTTCCTGATGCCGGTATAGGGCTGAAAACGCCTGTTTTGAAACTCTGCACGGAAAGTGTTTGCAGACTGCTGAATCCACACACGGGTTTAACTCTGGAAGTTGAGTGCACACATTGACAACCGTTCTGTTAGATAGCTGCGTTTTGGATTTTTAAGCAGATATTTCCCGGTGCTTTCTGCTGTTTCTTCCATATGCCGGTATTGGGCTGAAAACACCTGTTTTGTAACTCTGCACAGAAAGTGCTTGCAGACTGCTGAATCCACACACGGGTTTAACTCTGGAAGTTGAGTTCACACATTGACAACCGTTCTGTTAGATAGCTGCGTTTTGGATTTAGAAGCAGATATTTCCCTGTGCTTTCTGCTGTTTCTTCCATATGCCGGTATTGGGCTGAAAACGCCTGTTTTGAAACTCTGCACGGAAAGTGTTTGCAGACTGCTGAATCCACACACGGGTTTAACTCTGGAAGTTGAGTGCACACATTGACAACCGTTCTGTTAGATAGCTGCGTTTTGGATTTAGAAGCAGATATTTCCCTGTGCTTTCTACTGTTTCTTCCATAGGCCGGTATTGGGCTGAAAACGCCTGTTTTGAATCTCTGCACAGAAAGTGTTTGCAGACTGCTGAATCCACTCACGGGTTTAACTCTGGAAGTTCAGTGCACACATTGACAACCAATCTGTTAGATAGCTGCGTTTTGGATTTAGACGCAGATATTTCCCTGTGCTTTCTGCTGTTTTATCCATATGCGGGTATTGGGCTAAAAAGGCCTGTTTTGAAACTCTGCACAGAAAGTGTTTGCAGACTGCTGAATCCACACACCGGTTTAACTCTGGAAGTTGGGTGCACACATTGACAACCGTTCTGTTAGATAGCTGCGTTTTGGATTTAGAAGCAGATATTTCTCTGTGCTTTCTGCTGTTTCTTCCATATGCCGGTATTGGGCTGAAAACGCCTGTTTTGAAACTCTGCACAGAAAGTGTTTGCAGACTGCTGAATCCACACACGGGTTTAACTCTGGAAGTTGAGTGCACACATTGACAACCGTTCTGTTAGATAGCTACGTTTTGGATTTAGAAGCAGATATTTCCCTGTGCTTTCTGCTGTTTCTTCCATATGCCGGTATTGGGCTGAAAACGCCTGTTTTGAGACGCTGCACAGAAAGTGTTTGCAGACTACTGAATCCACACACGGGTTTAACTCTGGAAGTTGAGTGCACACATTGACAACCGTTCTGTTAGATAGCTGCGTTTTGGATTTAGAAGCAGATATTTCCCTGTGCTTTCTGCTGTTTCTTCCATATGCCGGTAATGGGCTGAAAACGTCTGTTTTGAAACTCTGCACAGAAAGTGTTTGCAGACTGCTGAATCCACACACGGGTTTAACTCTGGAAGTTTAGTGCACAGATTGACAACCGTTCTGTTAGATAGCTGCGTTTTGGATTTAGAAGCAGATATTTCCCTGTGCTTTCTACTGTTTCTTCCATAGGCCGGTATTGGGTTGAAAACGCCTGTTTTGAATCTCTGCACAGAAAGTGTTTGCAGACTGCTGAATCCACACACGGGTTTAACTCTGGAAGTTGAGTGCACACATTTACAACCGTTCTGTTAGATAGCTGCGTTTTGGATTTAGAAGCAGATATTTCCCTGTGCTTTCTGCTGTTTTATCCATATGCGGGTATTGGGCTGAAAACGCCTGTTTTGAAACTCTGCACAGAAAGTGTTTGCAGACTGCTGAATCCACACACGCGTTTAACTCTGGAAGTTGAGTGCACACATTGACAACCGTTCTGTTAGATAGCTGCGTTTTGGATTTAGAAGCAGATATTTCCCTGTGCTTTCTGCTGTTTCTTCCATATGCCGGTATTGGGCTGAAAACGCCTGTTTTGAAACTCTGCACAGAAAGTGTTTGCAGACTGCTGAATCCACACACAGGTTTAACTCCGGAAGTTGAGTGCACACATTGACAACCGTTCTGTTAGATAGCTGCGTTTTGTATTTAGAAGCAGCTATTTCCCTGTGCTTTCTGCTGTTTCTTCCATATGCCGGTAAAGGGCTGAAAACGACTGCTGGAATCTCTGCACAGAAAGTGTTTGCAGACTGCTGAATCCACACACGGGTTTAACTCTGGAAGTTGAGTGCACACATTGACAACCGTTCTGTTAGATAGCTGCGTTTTGTATTTAGAAGCAGCTATTTCCCTGTGCTTTCTGCTGTTTCTTCCATATGCCGGTATTGGGCTGAATACGCCTGTTTTGAAACTCTGCACAGAAAGTGTTTGCAGACTGCTGAATCCACACACGGGTTTAACTCTGGAAGTTGAGTGCACACATTGACAACCGTTCTGTTAGATAGCTGCGTTTTGGATTTAGAAGCAGATATTTCCCTGGGCTTTCTGCTGTTTCTTCCACAGGCCGGTATTGGGCTGAAAACGCCTGTTTTGTAACTCTGCACAGAAAGTGCTTGCAGACTGCTGAATCCACACACGGGTTTAACTCTGGAAGTTGAGTGCACACATTGACAACCGTTCTGTTAGATAGCTGCGTTTTGGATTTAGAAGCAGATATTTCCCTGTGCTTTCTGCTGTTTCTTCCATATGCCGGTATTGGGCTGAAAACGCCTGTTTTGAAACTCTGCACGGAAAGTGTTTGCAGACTGCTGAATCCACACACGGGTTTAACTCTGGAAGTTGAGTGCACAGATTGACAACCGTTCTGTTAGATAGCTGCGTTTTGGATTTAGAAGCAGATATTTCCCTGTGCTTTCTACTGTTTCTTCCATAGGCCGGTATTGGGCTGAAAACGCCTGTTTTGAATCTCTGCACAGAAAGTGTTTGCAGACTGCTGAATCCACACACGGGTTTAACTCTGGAAGTTGAGTGCACACATTGACAACCGTTCTGTTAGATAGCTGCGTTTTGGATTTAGAAGCAGATATTTCCCTGTGCTTTCTGCTGTTTTATCCATATGCGGGTATTGGGCTGAAAACGCCTGTTTTGAAACTCTGCACAGAAAGTGTTTGCAGACTGCTGAATCCACACACCGGTTTAACTCTGGAAGTTGAGTGCACACATTGACAACCGTTCTGTTAGATAGCTGCGTTTTGGATTTAGAAGCAGATATTTCCCTGTGCTTTCTGCTGTTTCTTCCATATGCCGGTATTGGGCTGAAAACGCCTGTTTTGAAACTCTGCACAGAAAGTGTTTGCAGACTGCTGAATCCACACACAGGTTTAACTCTGGAATTGAGTGCACACATTGACAACCGTTCTGTTAGAAAGCTGCGTTTTGGATTTAGAAGAAGATATTTCCCTGTGCTTTCTGCTGTTTCTTCCATATGCCGGTATTGGGCTGAAAACGCCTGTTTTGAAACGCTGCACAGAAAGTGTTTGCAGACTGCTGAATCCACACACGGGTTTAACTCTGGAAGTTGAGTGCACACATTGACAACCGTTCTGTTAGATAGCTGCGTTTTGGATTTAGAAGCAGATATTTCCCTGTGCTTTCTGCTGTTTCTTCCATATGCCGGTAATGGGCTGAAAACGTCTGTTTTGAAACTCTGCAAAGAAAGTGTTTGCAGACTGCTGAATCCACACACGGGTTTAACTCTGGAAGTTGAGTGCACACATTGACAACCGTTCTGTTATATAGCTGCTTTTTGGATTTAGAAGCAGATATTTCCCTGTGCTTTCTGCTGTTTCTTCCTGATGCCGGTATTGGGCTGAAAACGCCTGTTTTGAAACTCTGCACGGAAAGTGTTTGCAGACTGCTGAATCCACACACCGGTTTAACTCTGGAAGTTGAGTGCACACATTGACAACCGTTCTGTTAGATAGCTGCGTTTTGGATTTTTAAGCAGATATTTCCCGGTGCTTTCTGCTGTTTCTTCCATATGCCGGTATTGGGCTGAAAACGCCTGTTTTGTAACTCTGCACAGAAAGTGCTTGCAGACTGCTGAATCCACACACGGGTTTAACTCTGGAAGTTGAGTGCACACATTGACAACCGTTCTGTTAGATAGCTGCGTTTTGGATTTAGAAGCAGATATTTCCCTGTGCTTTCTGCTGTTTCTTCCATATGCCGGTATTGGGCTGAAAACGCCTGTTTTGAAACTCTGCACGGAAAGTGTTTGCAGACTGCTGAATCCACACACGGGTTTAACTCTGGAAGTTGAGTGCACACATTGACAACCGTTCTGTTAGATAGCTGCGTTTTGGATTTAGAAGCAGATATTTCCCTGTGCTTTCTACTGTTTCTTCCACAGGCCGGTATTGGGCTGAAAACGCCTGTTTTGAATCTCTGCACAGAAAGTGTTTGCAGACTGCTGAATCCACTCACTGGTTTAACTCTGGAAGTTCAGTGCACACATTGACAACCAATCTGTTAGATAGCTGCGTTTTGGATTTAGAAGCAGATATTTCCCTGTGCTTTCTGCTGTTTTATCCATATGCTGGTATTGGGCTAAAAAGGCCTGTTTTGAAACTCTGCACAGAAAGTGTTTGCAGACTGCTGAATCCACACACGGGTTTAACTCTGGAAGTTGAGTGCACACATTGACAACCGTTCTGTTAGATAGCTGCGTTTTGGATTTAGAAGCAGATATTTCCCTGGGCTTTCTGCTGTTTCTTCCATATGCCGGTATTGGGCTGAAAACGCCTGTTTTGAAACTCTGCACAGAAAGTGTTTGCAGACTGCTGAATCCACACACGGGTTTAACTCTGGAAGTTGAGTGCACACATTGACAACCGTTCTGTTAGATAGCTGCGTTTTGGATTTAGAAGCAGATATTTCCCTGTGCTTTCTGCTGTTTCTTCCATATGCCGGTATTGGGCTGAAAACGCCTGTTTTGAAACCCTGCACAGAAAGTGTTTGCAGACTGCTGAATCCACACACGGGTTTAACTCTGGAAGTTGAGTGCACACATTGACAACCGTTCTGTTAGATAGCTGCGTTTTGGATTTAGAAGCAGATATTTCCCTGTGCTTTCTGCTGTTTCTTCCATATGCCGGTATTGGGCTGAAAACGCCTGTTTTGAAACTCTGCACGGAAAGTGTTTGCAGACTGCTGAATCCACACACCGGTTTAACTCTGGAAGTTGAGTGCACACATTGACAACCGTTCTGTTAGATAGCTGCGTTTTGGATTTAGAAGCAGATATTTCCCTGTGCTTTCTGCTGTTTCTTCCATAGGCCGGTATTGGGCTGAAAACGCCTGTTTTGAATCTCTGCACAGAAAGTGTTTGCAGACTGCTGAATCCACACACGGGATTAATTCTGGAATTTGAGTGCACACATTGGCAACCGTTCTGTTAGATAGCTGCGTTTTGGATTAAGAAGCAGATATTTCCCTGTGCTTTCTGCTGTTTCTTCCATATGCCGGTATTGGGCTGAAAAGGCCTGTTTTGAAACTCTGCACAGAAAGTGTTTGCAGACTGCTGAATCCACACACCGGTTTAACTCTGGAAGTTGAGTGCACACATTGACAACCGTTCTGTTAGATAGCTGCGTTTTGGATTTAGAAGCAGATATTTCCCTGTGCTTTCTGCTGTTTCTTCCATATGCCGGTATTGGGCTGAAAACGCCTGTTTTGAAACGCTGCACAGAAAGTGTTTGCAGACTGCTGAATCCACACACGGGTTTAACTCTGGAAGTTGAGTGCACACATTGACAACCGTTCTGTTAGATAGCTGCGTTTTGGATTTAGAAGGAGATATTTCCCTGTGCTTTCTGCTGTTTCTTCCATATGCCGGTATTGGGCTGAAAACGCCTGTTTTGAAACTCTGCACAGAAAGTGTTTGCAGACTGCTGAATCCACACACCGGTTTAACTCTGGAAATTGAGTGCACACATTGACAACCGTTCTGTTAGATAGCTGCGTTTTGGATTTAGAAGCAGATATTTCCCTGTGGTTTTTGCTGTTTCTTCCATATGCCGGTATTGGGCTGAAAACGCCTGTTTTGAAACTCTGCACAGAAAGTGTTTGCAGACTGCTGAATCCACACACGGGATTAACTCTGGAGGTTGAGTGCACACATTGACAACCGTTCTGTTAGATAGCTGCGTTTTGGATTTAGAAGCAGATATTTCCCTGTGCTTTCTGCTGTTTCTTCCATATGCCGGTATTGGGCTGAAAACGCCTGTTTTGTAACTCTGCAAAGAAGGTGCTTGCAGACTGCTGAATCCACACACGGGTTTAACTCTGGAAGTTGAGTGCACACATTGACAACCGTTCTGTTAGATAGCTGCGTTTTGGATTTAGAAGCAGATATTTCCCTGTGCTTTCTGCTGTTTCTTCCAAAGGCCGGTATTGGCCTGTAAACGCTTGTTTAGAATCTCTGCACAGAAAGTGTTTGCAGACTGCTGAATCCACACACGGGATTAACTCTGGAAGTTGAGTGCACACATTGACAACCGTTCTGTTAGATATCTGCGTTTTGGATTTAGAAGCAGATATTTCCCTGTGCTTTCTGCTGTTTCTTCCATATGCCGGTATTGGGCTGAAAACGCCTGTTTTGAAACTCTGCACAGAAAGTGTTTGCAGACTGCTGAATCCACACACGGGTTTAACTCTGGAAGTTGAGTGCACACATTGACAACCGTTCTGTTAGATAGCTGCGTTTTGGATTTAGAAGCAGATATTTCCCTGTGCTTTCTGCTGTTTCTTCCATATGCCGGTATTGGGCTGAAAACGCCTGTTTTGAAACTCTGCACGGAAAGTGTTTGCAGACTGCTGAATCCACACACCGGTTTAACTCTGGAAGTTGAGTGCACACATTGACAACCGTTCTGTTAGATAGCTGCGTTTTGGATTTAGAAGCAGATATTTCCCTGTGCTTTCTGCTGTTTCTTCCATAGGCCGGTATTGGGCTGAAAACGCCTGTTTTGAATCTCTGCACAGAAAGGGTTTGCAGACTGCTGAATCAACACACGGGATTAATTCTGGAATTTGAGTGCACACATTGGCAACCGTTCTGTTAGATAGCTGCGTTTTGGATTTAGAAGCAGATATTTCCCTGTGCTTTCTGCTGATTCTTCCATATGCCGGTATTGGGCTGAAAAGGCCTGTTTTGAAACTCTGCACAGAAAGTGTTTGCAGACTGCTGAATCCACACACCGGTTTAACTCTGGAAGTTGAGTGCACACATTGACACCCGTTCTGTTAGATAGCTGCGTTTTGGATTTAGAAGCAGATATTTCCCTGTGCTTTCTGCTGTTTCTTCCATATGCCGGTATTGGGCTGAAAACGCCTGTTTTGAAACGCTGCACAGAAAGTGTTTGCAGACTGCTGAATCCACACACGGGTTTAACTCTGGAAGTTGAGTGCACACATTGACAACCGTTCTGTTAGATAGCTGCGTTTTGGATTTAGAAGCAGATATTTCCCTGTGCTTTCTGCTGTTTCTTCCATATGCCGGTAATGGGCTGAAAACGTCTGTTTTGAAACTCTGCAAAGAAAGTGTTTGCAGACTGCTGAATCCACACACGGGTTTAACTCTGGAAGTTGAGTGCACACATTGACAACCGTTCTGTTAGATAGCTGCTTTTTGGATTTAGAAGCAGATATTTCCCTGTGCTTTCTGCTGTTTCTTCCTGATGCCGGTATTGGGCTGAAAACGCCTGTTTTGAAACTCTGCACGGAAAGTGTTTGCAGACTGCTGAATCCACACACCGGTTTAACTCTGGAAGTTGAGTGCACACATTGACAACCGTTCTGTTAGATAGCTGCGTTTTGGATTTTTAAGCAGATATTTCCCGGTGCTTTCTGCTGTTTCTTCCATATGCCGTTATTGGGCTGAAAACGCCTGTTTTGTAACTCTGCACAGAAAGTGCTTGCAGACTGCTGAATCCACACACGGGTTTAACTCTGGAAGTTGAGTGCACACATTGACAACCGTTCTGTTAGATAGCTGCGTTTTGGATTTAGAAGCAGATATTTCCCTGTGCTTTCTGCTGTTTCTTCCATATGCCGGTATTGGGCTGAAAACGCCTGTTTTGAAACTCTGCACGGAAAGTGTTTGCAGACTGCTGAATCCACACACGGGTTTAACTCTGGAAGTTGAGTGCACACATTGACAACCGTTCTGTTAGATAGCTGCGTTTTGGATTTAGAAGCAGATATTTCCCTGTGCTTTCTGCTGTTTCTTCCATATGCCGGTATTGGGCTGAAAACGCCTGTTTTGAAACTCTGCACAGAAAGTGTTTGCAGACTGCTGAATCCACACACGGGTTTAACTCTGGAAGTTGAGTGCACACATTGACAACCGTTCTGTTAGATAGCTGCGTTTTGGATTTAGAAGCAGATATTTCCCTGGGGTTTCTGCTGTTTCTTCCATATGCCGGTATTGGGCTGAAAACGCCTGTTTTGAAACCCTGCACAGAAAGTGTTTGCAGACTGCTGAATCCACACACGGGTTTAACTCTGGAAGTTGAGTGCACACATTGACAACCGTTCTGTTAGATAGCTGCGTTTTGGATTTAGAAGCAGATATTTCCGTGTGCTTTCTGCTGTTTCTTCCATATGCCGGTATTGGGCTGAAAACGGCTGTTTTGAAACTCTGCACGGAAAGTGTTTGCAGACTGCTGAATCCACACACCGGTTTAACTCTGGAAGTTGAGTGCACACATTGACAACCGTTCTGTTAGATAGCTGCGTTTTGGATTTAGAAGCAGATATTTCCCTGTGCTTTCTGCTGTTTCTTCCATAGGCCGGTATTGGGCTGAAAACGCCTGTTTTGAATCTCTGCACAGAAAGTGTTTGCAGACTGCTGAATCCACACACGGGATTAATTCTGGAATTTGAGTGCACACATTGGCAACCGTTCTGTTAGATAGCTGCGTTTTGGATTTAGAAGCAGATATTTCCCTGTGCTTTCTGCTGTTTCTTCCTGATGCCGGTATTGGGCTGAAAACGCCTGTTTTGAAACTGCACGGAAAGTGTTTGCAGACTGCTGAATCCACACACCGGTTTAACTCTGGAAGTTGAGTGCACACATTGACAACCGTTCTGTTAGATAGCTGCGTTTTGGATTTTTAAGCAGATATTTCCCGGTGCTTTCTGCTGTTTCTTCCATATGCCGGTATTGGGCTGAAAACGCCTGTTTTGTAACTCTGCACAGAAAGTGCTTGCAGACTGCTGAATCCACACACGGGTTTAACTCTGGAAGTTGAGTGCACACATTGACAACCGTTCTGTTAGATAGCTGCGTTTTGGATTTAGAAGCAGATATTTCCCTGTGATTTCTGCTGTTTCTTCCATATGCCGGTATTGGGCTGAAAACGCCTGTTTTGAAACTCTGCACGGAAAGTGTTTGCAGACTGCTGAATCCACACACGGGTTTAACTCTGGAAGTTGAGTGCACACATTGACAACCGTTCTGTTAGATAGCTGCGTTTTGGATTTAGAAGCAGATATTTCCCTGTGCTTTCTACTGTTTCTTCCATAGGCCGGTATTGGGCTGAAAACGCCTGTTTTGAATCTCTGCACAGAAAGTGTTTGCAGACTGCTGAATCCACTCACGGGTTTAAATCTGGAAGTTCAGTGCACACATTGACAACCAATCTGTTAGATAGCTGCGTTTTGGATTTAGACGCAGATATTTCCCTGTGCTTTCTGCTGTTTTATCCATATGCGGGTATTGGGCTAAAAAGGCCTGTTTTGAAACTCTGCACAGAAAGTGTTTGCAGACTGCTGAATCCACACACCGGTTTAACTCTGGAAGTTGAGTGCACACATTGACAACCGTTCTGTTAGATAGCTGCGTTTTGGATTTAGAAGCAGATATTTCCCTGTGCTTTCTGCTGTTTCTTCCATATGCCGGTATTGGGCTGAAAACGCCTGTTCTGAAACTCTGCACGGAAAGTGTTTGCAGACTGCTGAATCCACACACCGGTTTAACTCTGGAAGTTGAGTGCACACATTGACAACCGTTCTGTTAGATAGCTGCGTTTTGGATTTTTAAGCAGATATTTCCCGGTGCTTTCTGCTGTTTCTTCCATATGCCGTTATTGGGCTGAAAACGCCTGTTTTGTAACTCTGCACAGAAAGTGCTTGCAGACTGCTGAATCCACACACGGGTTTAACTCTGGAAGTTGAGTGCACACATTGACAACCGTTCTGTTAGATAGCTGCGTTTTGGATTTAGAAGCAGATATTTCCCTGTGCTTTCTGCTGTTTCTTCCATATGCCGGTATTGGGCTGAAAACGCCTCTTTTGAAACTCTGCACGGAAAGTGTTTGCAGACTGCTGAATCCACACACGGGTTTAACTCTGGAAGTTGAGTGCACACATTGACAACCGTTCTGTTAGATAGCTGCGTTTTGGATTTAGAAGCAGATATTTCCCTGTGCTTTCTACTGTTTCTTCCACAGGCCGGTATTGGGCTGAAAACGCCTGTTTTGAATCTCTGCACAGAAAGTGTTTGCAGACTGCTGAATCCACTCACGGGTTTAACTCTGGAAGTTCAGTGCACACATTGACAACCAATCTGTTAGATAGCTGCGTTTTGGATTTAGAAGCAGATATTTCCCTGTGCTTTCTGCTGTTTTATCCATATGCGGGTATTGGGCTAAAAAGGCCTGTTTTGAAACTCTGCACAGAAAGTGTTTGCAGACTGCTGAATCCACACACCGGTTTAACTCTGGAAGTTGAGTGCACACATTGACAACCGTTCTGTTAGATAGCTGCGTTTTGGATTTAGAAGCAGATATTTCCCTGTGCTTTCTGCTGTTTCTTCCATATGCCGGTATTGGGCTGAAAACGCCTGTTTTGAAACTCTGCACAGAAAGTGTTTGCAGACTGCTGAATCCACACACGGGTTTAACTCTGGAAGTTGAGTGCACACATTGACAACCGTTCTGTTAGATAGCTGCGTTTTGGATTTAGAAGCAGATATTTCCCTGTGCTTTCTGCTGTTTCTTCCATATGCCGGTATTGGGCTGAAAACGCCTGTTTTGAAACCCTGCACAGAAAGTGTTTGCAGACTGCTGAATCCACACACGGGTTTAACTCTGGAAGTTGAGTGCACACATTGACAACCGTTCTGTTAGATAGCTGCGTTTTGGATTTAGAAGCAGATATTTCCCTGTGCTTTCTGCTGTTTCTTCCATATGCCGGTATTGGGCTGAAAACGCCTGTTTTGAAACTCTGCACGGAAAGTGTTTGCAGACTGCTGAATCCACACACCGGTTTAACTCTGGAAGTTGAGTGCACACATTGACAACCGTTCTGTTAGATAGCTGCGTTTTGGATTTAGAAGCAGATGTTTCCCTGTGCTTTCTGCTGTTTCTTCCTGATGCCGGTATAGGGCTGAAAACGCCTGTTTTGAAACTCTGCACGGAAAGTGTTTGCAGACTGCTGAATCCACACACCGGTTTAACTCTGGAAGTTGAGTGCACACATTGACAACCGTTCTGTTAGATAGCTGCGTTTTGGATTTTTAAGCAGATATTTCCCGGTGCTTTCTGCTGTTTCTTCCATATGCCGGTATTGGGCTGAAAACGCCTGTTTTGTAACTCTGCACAGAAAGTGCTTGCAGACTGCTGAATCCACACACGGGTTTAACTCTGGAAGTTGAGTGCACACATTGACAACCGTTCTGTTAGATAGCTGCGTTTTGGATTTAGAAGCAGATATTTCCCTGTGCTTTCTGCTGTTTCTTCCATATGCCGGTATTGGGCTGAAAACGCCTGTTTTGAAACTCTGCACGGAAAGTGTTTGCAGACTGCTGAATCCACACACGGGTTTAACTCTGGAAGTTGAGTGCACACATTGACAACCGTTCTGTTAGATAGCTGCGTTTTGGATTTAGAAGCAGATATTTCCCTGTGCTTTCTACTGTTTCTTCCATAGGCCGGTATTGGGCTGAAAACGCCTGTTTTGAATCTCTGCACAGAAAGTGTTTGCAGACTGCTGAATCCACTCACGGGTTTAACTCTGGAAGTTCAGTGCACACATTGACAACCAATCTGTTAGATAGCTGCGTTTTGGATTTAGACGCAGATATTTCCCTGTGCTTTCTGCTGTTTTATCCATATGCGGGTATTGGGCTAAAAAGGCCTGTTTTGAAACTCTGCACAGAAAGTGTTTGCAGACTGCTGAATCCACACACCGGTTTAACTCTGGAAGTTGAGTGCACACATTGACAACCGTTCTGTTAGATAGCTGCGTTATGGATTTAGAAGCAGATATTTCCCTGTGCTTTCTGCTGTTTCTTCCATATGCCGGTATTGGGCTGAAAACGCCTGTTTTGAAACTCTGCACAGAAAGTGTTTGCAGACTGCTGAATCCACACACGGGTTTAACTCTGGAAGTTGAGTGCACACATTGACAACCGTTCTGTTAGATAGCTACGTTTTGGATTTAGAAGCAGATATTTCCCTGTGCTTTCTGCTGTTTCTTCCATATGCCGGTATTGGGCTGAAAACGCCTGTTTTGAGACGCTGCACAGAAAGTGTTTGCAGACTGCTGAATCCACACACGGGTTTAACTCTGGAAGTTGAGTGCACACATTGACAACCGTTCTGTTAGATAGCTGCGTTTTGGATTTAGAAGCAGATATTTCCCTGTGCTTTCTGCTGTTTCTTCCATATGCCGGTAATGGGCTGAAAACGTCTGTTTTGAAACTCTGCACAGAAAGTGTTTGCAGACTGCTGAATCCACACACGGGTTTAACTCTGGAAGTTGAGTGCACACATTGACAACCGTTCTGTTATATAGCTGCTTTTTGGATTTAGAAGCAGATATTTCCCTGTGCTTTCTGCTGTTTCTTCCTTATGCCGGTATTGGGCTGAAAACGCCTGTTTTGAAACTCTGCACGGAAAGTGTTTGCAGACTGCTGAATCCACACACCGGTTTAACTCTGGAAGTTGAGTGCACACATTGACAACCGTTCTGTTAGATAGCTGCGTTTTGGATTTAGAAGCAGATATTTCCCTGTGCTTTCTGCTGTTTTATCCATATGCGGGTGTTGGGCTGAAAACGCCTGTTTTGAAACTCTGCACAGAAAGTGTTTGCAGACTGCTGAATCCACACACGCGTTTAACTCTGGAAGTTGAGTGCACACATTGACAACCGTTCTGTTAGATAGCTGCGTTTTGGATTTAGAAGCAGATATTTCCCTGTGCTTTCTGCTGTTTCTTCCATATGCCGGTATTGGGCTGAAAACGCCTGTTTTGAAACTCTGCACAGAAAGTGTTTGCAGACTGCTGAATCCACACACAGGTTTAACTCCGGAAGTTGAGTGCACACATTGACAACCGTTCTGTTAGATAGCTGCGTTTTGTATTTAGAAGCAGCTATTTCCCTGTGCTTTCTGCTGTTTCTTCCATATGCCGGTAAAGGGCTGAAAACGTCTGTTTGAATCTCTGCACAGAAAGTGTTTGCAGACTGCTGAATCCACACACGGGTTTAACTCTGGAAGTTGAGTGCACACATTGACAACCGTTCTGTTAGATAGCTGCGTTTTGTATTTAGAAGCAGCTATTTCCCTGTGCTTTCTGCTGTTTCTTCCATATGCCGGTATTGGGCTGAATACGCCTGTTTTGAAACTCTGCACAGAAAGTGTTTGCAGACTGCTGAATCCACACACGGGTTTAACTCTGGAAGTTGAGTGCACACATTGACAACCGTTCTGTTAGATAGCTGCGTTTTGGATTTAGAAGCAGATATTTCCCTGGGCTTTCTGCTGTTTCTTCCACAGGCCGGTATTGGGCTGAAAACGCCTGTTTTGTAACTCTGCACAGAAAGTGCTTGCAGACTGCTGAATCCACACACGGGTTTAACTCTGGAAGTTGAGTGCACACATTGACAACCGTTCTGTTAGATAGCTGCGTTTTGGATTTAGAAGCAGATATTTCCCTGTGCTTTCTGCTGTTTCTTCCATATGCCGGTATTGGGCTGAAAACGCCTGTTTTGAAACTCTGCACGGAAAGTGTTTGCAGACTGCTGAATCCACACACGGGTTTAACTCTGGAAGTTGAGTGCACAGATTGACAACCGTTCTGTTAGATAGCTGCGTTTTGGATTTAGAAGCAGATATTTCCCTGTGCTTTCTACTGTTTCTTCCATAGGCCGGTATTGGGCTGAAAACGCCTGTTTTGAATCTCTGCACAGAAAGTGTTTGCAGACTGCTGAATCCACACACGGGTTTAACTCTGGAAGTTGAGTGCACACATTGACAACCGTTCTGTTAGATAGCTGCGTTTTGGATTTAGAAGCAGATATTTCCCTGTGCTTTCTGCTGTTTTATCCATATGCGGGTATTGGGCTGAAAACGCCTGTTTTGAAACTCTGCACAGAAAGTGTTTGCAGACTGCTGAATCCACACACCGGTTTAACTCTGGAAGTTGAGTGCACACATTGACAACCGTTCTGTTAGATAGCTGCGTTTTGGATTTAGAAGCAGATATTTCCCTGTGCTTTCTGCTGTTTCTTCCATATGCCGGTATTGGGCTGAAAACGCCTGTTTTGAAACTCTGCACAGAAAGTGTTTGCAGACTGCTGAATCCACACACAGGTTTAACTCTGGAAGTTGAGTGCACACATTGACAACCGTTCTGTTAGAAAGCTGCGTTTTGTATTTAGAAGCAGCTATTTCCCTGTGCTTTCTGCTGTTTCTTCCATATGCCAGTAAAGGGCTGAAAACGTCTGTTTTGAATCTCTGCACAGAAAGTGTTTGCAGACTGCTGAATCCACACACGGGTTTAACTCTGGAAGTTGAGTGCACACATTGACAACCGTTCTGTTAGATAGCTGCGTTTTGGATTTAGAAGCAGATATTTCCCTGGGCTTTCTGCTGTTTATTCCATATGCCGGTATTGGGCTGAAAACGCCTGTTTTGAAACCCTGCACAGAAAGTGTTTGCAGACTGCTGAATCCACACACGGGTTTAACTCTGGACGTTGAGTGCACACATTGACAACCTTTCTGTTAGATAGCTGCGTTTTGGATTTAGAAGCAGATATTTCCCTGTGCTTTCTGCTGTTTCTTCCATATGCCGGTATTGGGCTGAATACGCCTGTTTTGAAACTCTGCACAGAAAGTGTTTGCAGACTGCTGAATCCACACACGGGTTTAACTCTGGAAGTTGAGTGCACACATTGACAACCGTTCTGTTAGATAGCTGCGTTTTGGATTTAGAAGCAGATATTTCCCTGTGCTTTCTGCTGTTTCTTCCATATGCCGGTATTGGGCTGAATACGCCTGTTTTGAAACTCTGCACAGAAAGTGTTTGCAGACTGCTGAATCCACACACGGGTTTAACTCTGGAATTTGAGTGCACACATTGACAACCGTTCTGTTAGATAGCTGCGTTTTGGATTTAGAAGCAGATATTTCCCTGTGCTTTCTGCTGTTTCTTCCATATGCCGGTATTGGGCTGAATACGCCTGTTTTGAAACTCTGCACAGAAAGTGTTTGCAGACTGCTGAATCCACACACGGCTTTAACTCTGGAAGTTGAGTGCACACATTGACAACCGTTCTGTTAGATAGCTGCGTTTTGGATTTAGAAGCAGATATTTCCCTGTGCTTTCTACTGTTTCTTCCATAGGCCGGTATTGGGCTGAAAACGCCTGTTTTCAAACTCTGCACAGAAAGTGTTTGCAGACTGCTGAATCCACCCACAGGTTTAACTCTGGAAGTTGAGTGCACACATTGACAACCGTTCTGTTTGATAGCTGCGTTTTGTATTTAGAAGCAGCTATTTCCCTGTGCTTTCTGCTGTTTCTTCCATATGCCGGTAAAGGGCTGAAAACGTCTGTTTTGAATCTGTGCACAGAAAGTGTTTGCAGACTGCTGAATCCACACACGGGTTTAACTCTGGAAGTTGAGTGCACACATTGACAACCGTTCTGTTAGATAGCTGCGTTTTGGATTTAGAAGCAGCTATTTCCCTGTGCTTTCTGCTGTTTCTTCCATATGCCGGTATTGGGCTGAAAACGCCTGTTTTGAAACCCTGCACAGAAAGTGTTTGCAGAATGCTGAATCCACACACGGGTTTAACTCTGGACGTTGAGTGCACACATTGACAACCTTTCTGTTAGATAGCTGCGTTTTGGATTTAGAAGCAGATATTTCCCTGTGCTTTCTGCTGTTTCTTCCATATGCCGGTATTGGGCTGAAAACGCCTGTTTTGAGACGCTGCACAAAAAGTGTTTGCAGACTGCTGAATCCACACACGGGTTTAACTCTGGAAGTTGAGTGCACACATTGACAACCGTTCTGTTAGATAGCTGCGTTTTGGATTTAGAAGCAGATATTTCCCTGTGCTTTCTGCAGTTTCTTCCATATGCCGGTAATGGGCTGAAAACGTCTGTTTTGAAACTCTGCACAGAAAGTGTTTGCAGACTGCTGAATCCACACACGGGTTTAACTCTGGAAGTTGAGTGCACACATTGACAACCGTTCTGTTAGATAGCTGCGTTTTGGATTTAGAAGCAGATATTTCCCTGTGCTTTCTGCTGTTTCTTCCATATGCCGGTAATGGGCTGAAAACGTCTGTTTTGAAACTCTGCACAGAAAGTGTTTGCAGACTGCTGAATCCACACACGGGTTTAACTCTGGAAGTTGAGTGCACACATTGACAACCGTTCTGTTAGATAGCTGCGTTTTGGATTTAGAAGCAGATATTTCCCTGTGCTTTCTGCTGTTTCTTCCATATGCCGGTATTGGGCTGAAAACGCCTGTTTTGAAACTCTGCACAGAAAGTGTTTGCAGACTGCTGAATCCACACACGGGTTTAACTCTGGAAGTTGAGTGCACACATTGACAACCGTTCTGTTAGATAGCTGCGTTTTGGATTTAGAAGCAGATATTTCCCTGTGCTTTCTGCTGTTTCTTCCATATGCCGGTATTGGGCTGAAAACGCCTGTTTTGAAACCCTGCACAGAAAGTGTTTGCAGACTGCTGAATCCACACACGGGTTTAACTCTGGAAGTTGAGTGCACACATTGACAACCGTTCTGTTAGATAGCTGCGTTTTGGATTTAGAAGCAGATATTTCCCTGTGCTTTCTGCTGTTTCTTCCATATGCCGGTATTGGGCTGAAAACGGCTGTTTTGAAACTCTGCACGGAAAGTGTTTGCAGACTGCTGAATCCACACACCGGTTTAACTCTGGAAGTTGAGTGCACACATTGACAACCGTTCTGTTAGATAGCTGCGTTTTGGATTTAGAAGCAGATGTTTCCCTGTGCTTTCTGCTGTTTCTTCCTGATGCCGGTATAGGGCTGAAAACGCCTGTTTTGAAACTCTGCACGGAAAGTGTTTGCAGACTGCTGAATCCACACACCGGTTTAACTCTGGAAGTTGAGTGCACACATTGACAACCGTTCTGTTAGATAGCTGCGTTTTGGATTTTTAAGCAGATATTTCCCGGTGCTTTCTGCTGTTTCTTCCATATGCCGGTATTGGGCTGAAAACGCCTGTTTTGTAACTCTGCACAGAAAGTGCTTGCAGACTGCTGAATCCACACACGGGTTTAACTCTGGAAGTTGAGTGCACACATTGACAACCGTTCTGTTAGATAGCTGCGTTTTGGATTTAGAAGCAGATATTTCCCTGTGCTTTCTGCTGTTTCTTCCATATGCCGGTATTGGGCTGAAAACGCCTGTTTTGAAACTCTGCACGGAAAGTGTTTGCAGACTGCTGAATCCACACACGGGTTTAACTCTGGAAGTTGAGTGCACACATTGACAACCGTTCTGTTAGATAGCTGCGTTTTGGATTTAGAAGCAGATATTTCCCTGTGCTTTCTACTGTTTCTTCCATAGGCCGGTATTGGGCTGAAAACGCCTGTTTTGAATCTCTGCACAGAAAGTGTTTGCAGACTGCTGAATCCACTCACGGGTTTAACTCTGGAAGTTCAGTGCACACATTGACAACCAATCTGTTAGATAGCTGCGTTTTGGATTTAGACGCAGATATTTCCCTGTGCTTTCTGCTGTTTTATCCATATGCGGGTATTGGGCTAAAAAGGCCTGTTTTGAAACTCTGCACAGAAAGTGTTTGCAGACTGCTGAATCCACACACCGGTTTAACTCTGGAAGTTGAGTGCACACATTGACAACCGTTCTGTTAGATAGCTGCGTTATGGATTTAGAAGCAGATATTTCCCTGTGCTTTCTGCTGTTTCTTCCATATGCCGGTATTGGGCTGAAAACGCCTGTTTTGAAACTCTGCACAGAAAGTGTTTGCAGACTGCTGAATCCACACACGGGTTTAACTCTGGAAGTTGAGTGCACACATTGACAACCGTTCTGTTAGATAGCTACGTTTTGGATTTAGAAGCAGATATTTCCCTGTGCTTTCTGCTGTTTCTTCCATATGCCGGTATTGGGCTGAAAACGCCTGTTTTGAGACGCTGCACAGAAAGTGTTTGCAGACTGCTGAATCCACACACGGGTTTAACTCTGGAAGTTGAGTGCACACATTGACAACCGTTCTGTTAGATAGCTGCGTTTTGGATTTAGAAGCAGATATTTCCCTGTGCTTTCTGCTGTTTCTTCCATATGCCGGTAATGGGCTGAAAACGTCTGTTTTGAAACTCTGCACAGAAAGTGTTTGCAGACTGCTGAATCCACACACGGGTTTAACTCTGGAAGTTGAGTGCACACATTGACAACCGTTCTGTTATATAGCTGCTTTTTGGATTTAGAAGCAGATATTTCCCTGTGCTTTCTGCTGTTTCTTCCTTATGCCGGTATTGGGCTGAAAACGCCTGTTTTGAAACTCTGCACGGAAAGTGTTTGCAGACTGCTGAATCCACACACCGGTTTAACTCTGGAAGTTGAGTGCACACATTGACAACCGTTCTGTTAGATAGCTGCGTTTTGGATTTAGA
This sequence comes from Aotus nancymaae, assembly GCF_030222135.1. Lineage (NCBI taxonomy): Eukaryota > Metazoa > Chordata > Mammalia > Primates > Aotidae > Aotus > Aotus nancymaae. The sequence goes on along the minus strand of NW_026988455.1, from coordinate 45,184,617 downwards.
AGCAGATATTTCCCTGTGCTTTCTGCTGTTTCTTCCATAGGCCGGTATTGGGCTGAAAACGCCTGTTTTGAATCTCTGCACAGAAAGTGTTTGCAGACTGCTGAATCCACACACGGGATTAATTCTGGAATTTGAGTGCACACATTGGCAACCGTTCTGTTAGATAGCTGCGTTTTGGATTTAGAAGCAGATATTTCCCTGTGCTTTCTGCTGTTTCTTCCTGATGCCGGTATTGGGCTGAAAACGCCTGTTTTGAAACTGCACGGAAAGTGTTTGCAGACTGCTGAATCCACACACCGGTTTAACTCTGGAAGTTGAGTGCACACATTGACAACCGTTCTGTTAGATAGCTGCGTTTTGGATTTTTAAGCAGATATTTCCCGGTGCTTTCTGCTGTTTCTTCCATATGCCGGTATTGGGCTGAAAACGCCTGTTTTGTAACTCTGCACAGAAAGTGCTTGCAGACTGCTGAATCCACACACGGGTTTAACTCTGGAAGTTGAGTGCACACATTGACAACCGTTCTGTTAGATAGCTGCGTTTTGGATTTAGAAGCAGATATTTCCCTGTGATTTCTGCTGTTTCTTCCATATGCCGGTATTGGGCTGAAAACGCCTGTTTTGAAACTCTGCACGGAAAGTGTTTGCAGACTGCTGAATCCACACACGGGTTTAACTCTGGAAGTTGAGTGCACACATTGACAACCGTTCTGTTAGATAGCTGCGTTTTGGATTTAGAAGCAGATATTTCCCTGTGCTTTCTACTGTTTCTTCCATAGGCCGGTATTGGGCTGAAAACGCCTGTTTTGAATCTCTGCACAGAAAGTGTTTGCAGACTGCTGAATCCACTCACGGGTTTAAATCTGGAAGTTCAGTGCACACATTGACAACCAATCTGTTAGATAGCTGCGTTTTGGATTTAGACGCAGATATTTCCCTGTGCTTTCTGCTGTTTTATCCATATGCGGGTATTGGGCTAAAAAGGCCTGTTTTGAAACTCTGCACAGAAAGTGTTTGCAGACTGCTGAATCCACACACCGGTTTAACTCTGGAAGTTGAGTGCACACATTGACAACCGTTCTGTTAGATAGCTGCGTTTTGGATTTAGAAGCAGATATTTCCCTGTGCTTTCTGCTGTTTCTTCCATATGCCGGTATTGGGCTGAAAACGCCTGTTCTGAAACTCTGCACGGAAAGTGTTTGCAGACTGCTGAATCCACACACCGGTTTAACTCTGGAAGTTGAGTGCACACATTGACAACCGTTCTGTTAGATAGCTGCGTTTTGGATTTTTAAGCAGATATTTCCCGGTGCTTTCTGCTGTTTCTTCCATATGCCGTTATTGGGCTGAAAACGCCTGTTTTGTAACTCTGCACAGAAAGTGCTTGCAGACTGCTGAATCCACACACGGGTTTAACTCTGGAAGTTGAGTGCACACATTGACAACCGTTCTGTTAGATAGCTGCGTTTTGGATTTAGAAGCAGATATTTCCCTGTGCTTTCTGCTGTTTCTTCCATATGCCGGTATTGGGCTGAAAACGCCTCTTTTGAAACTCTGCACGGAAAGTGTTTGCAGACTGCTGAATCCACACACGGGTTTAACTCTGGAAGTTGAGTGCACACATTGACAACCGTTCTGTTAGATAGCTGCGTTTTGGATTTAGAAGCAGATATTTCCCTGTGCTTTCTACTGTTTCTTCCACAGGCCGGTATTGGGCTGAAAACGCCTGTTTTGAATCTCTGCACAGAAAGTGTTTGCAGACTGCTGAATCCACTCACGGGTTTAACTCTGGAAGTTCAGTGCACACATTGACAACCAATCTGTTAGATAGCTGCGTTTTGGATTTAGAAGCAGATATTTCCCTGTGCTTTCTGCTGTTTTATCCATATGCGGGTATTGGGCTAAAAAGGCCTGTTTTGAAACTCTGCACAGAAAGTGTTTGCAGACTGCTGAATCCACACACCGGTTTAACTCTGGAAGTTGAGTGCACACATTGACAACCGTTCTGTTAGATAGCTGCGTTTTGGATTTAGAAGCAGATATTTCCCTGTGCTTTCTGCTGTTTCTTCCATATGCCGGTATTGGGCTGAAAACGCCTGTTTTGAAACTCTGCACAGAAAGTGTTTGCAGACTGCTGAATCCACACACGGGTTTAACTCTGGAAGTTGAGTGCACACATTGACAACCGTTCTGTTAGATAGCTGCGTTTTGGATTTAGAAGCAGATATTTCCCTGTGCTTTCTGCTGTTTCTTCCATATGCCGGTATTGGGCTGAAAACGCCTGTTTTGAAACCCTGCACAGAAAGTGTTTGCAGACTGCTGAATCCACACACGGGTTTAACTCTGGAAGTTGAGTGCACACATTGACAACCGTTCTGTTAGATAGCTGCGTTTTGGATTTAGAAGCAGATATTTCCCTGTGCTTTCTGCTGTTTCTTCCATATGCCGGTATTGGGCTGAAAACGCCTGTTTTGAAACTCTGCACGGAAAGTGTTTGCAGACTGCTGAATCCACACACCGGTTTAACTCTGGAAGTTGAGTGCACACATTGACAACCGTTCTGTTAGATAGCTGCGTTTTGGATTTAGAAGCAGATGTTTCCCTGTGCTTTCTGCTGTTTCTTCCTGATGCCGGTATAGGGCTGAAAACGCCTGTTTTGAAACTCTGCACGGAAAGTGTTTGCAGACTGCTGAATCCACACACCGGTTTAACTCTGGAAGTTGAGTGCACACATTGACAACCGTTCTGTTAGATAGCTGCGTTTTGGATTTTTAAGCAGATATTTCCCGGTGCTTTCTGCTGTTTCTTCCATATGCCGGTATTGGGCTGAAAACGCCTGTTTTGTAACTCTGCACAGAAAGTGCTTGCAGACTGCTGAATCCACACACGGGTTTAACTCTGGAAGTTGAGTGCACACATTGACAACCGTTCTGTTAGATAGCTGCGTTTTGGATTTAGAAGCAGATATTTCCCTGTGCTTTCTGCTGTTTCTTCCATATGCCGGTATTGGGCTGAAAACGCCTGTTTTGAAACTCTGCACGGAAAGTGTTTGCAGACTGCTGAATCCACACACGGGTTTAACTCTGGAAGTTGAGTGCACACATTGACAACCGTTCTGTTAGATAGCTGCGTTTTGGATTTAGAAGCAGATATTTCCCTGTGCTTTCTACTGTTTCTTCCATAGGCCGGTATTGGGCTGAAAACGCCTGTTTTGAATCTCTGCACAGAAAGTGTTTGCAGACTGCTGAATCCACTCACGGGTTTAACTCTGGAAGTTCAGTGCACACATTGACAACCAATCTGTTAGATAGCTGCGTTTTGGATTTAGACGCAGATATTTCCCTGTGCTTTCTGCTGTTTTATCCATATGCGGGTATTGGGCTAAAAAGGCCTGTTTTGAAACTCTGCACAGAAAGTGTTTGCAGACTGCTGAATCCACACACCGGTTTAACTCTGGAAGTTGAGTGCACACATTGACAACCGTTCTGTTAGATAGCTGCGTTATGGATTTAGAAGCAGATATTTCCCTGTGCTTTCTGCTGTTTCTTCCATATGCCGGTATTGGGCTGAAAACGCCTGTTTTGAAACTCTGCACAGAAAGTGTTTGCAGACTGCTGAATCCACACACGGGTTTAACTCTGGAAGTTGAGTGCACACATTGACAACCGTTCTGTTAGATAGCTACGTTTTGGATTTAGAAGCAGATATTTCCCTGTGCTTTCTGCTGTTTCTTCCATATGCCGGTATTGGGCTGAAAACGCCTGTTTTGAGACGCTGCACAGAAAGTGTTTGCAGACTGCTGAATCCACACACGGGTTTAACTCTGGAAGTTGAGTGCACACATTGACAACCGTTCTGTTAGATAGCTGCGTTTTGGATTTAGAAGCAGATATTTCCCTGTGCTTTCTGCTGTTTCTTCCATATGCCGGTAATGGGCTGAAAACGTCTGTTTTGAAACTCTGCACAGAAAGTGTTTGCAGACTGCTGAATCCACACACGGGTTTAACTCTGGAAGTTGAGTGCACACATTGACAACCGTTCTGTTATATAGCTGCTTTTTGGATTTAGAAGCAGATATTTCCCTGTGCTTTCTGCTGTTTCTTCCTTATGCCGGTATTGGGCTGAAAACGCCTGTTTTGAAACTCTGCACGGAAAGTGTTTGCAGACTGCTGAATCCACACACCGGTTTAACTCTGGAAGTTGAGTGCACACATTGACAACCGTTCTGTTAGATAGCTGCGTTTTGGATTTAGAAGCAGATATTTCCCTGTGCTTTCTACTGTTTCTTCCATATGCCGGTATTGGGCTGAAAACGCCTGTTTTGAAACTCTGCACAGAAAGTGTTTGCAGACTGCTGAATCCACACACGGGTTTAACTCTGGAAGTTTAGTGCACAGATTGACAACCGTTCTGTTAGATAGCTGCGTTTTGGATTTAGAAGCAGATATTTCCCTGTGCTTTCTACTGTTTCTTCCATAGGCCGGTATTGGGTTGAAAACGCCTGTTTTGAATCTCTGCACAGAAAGTGTTTGCAGACTGCTGAATCCACACACGGGTTTAACTCTGGAAGTTGAGTGCACACATTTACAACCGTTCTGTTAGATAGCTGCGTTTTGGATTTAGAAGCAGATATTTCCCTGTGCTTTCTGCTGTTTTATCCATATGCGGGTGTTGGGCTGAAAACGCCTGTTTTGAAACTCTGCACAGAAAGTGTTTGCAGACTGCTGAATCCACACACGCGTTTAACTCTGGAAGTTGAGTGCACACATTGACAACCGTTCTGTTAGATAGCTGCGTTTTGGATTTAGAAGCAGATATTTCCCTGTGCTTTCTGCTGTTTCTTCCATATGCCGGTATTGGGCTGAATACGCCTGTTTTGAAACTCTGCACAGAAAGTGTTTGCAGACTGCTGAATCCACACACAGGTTTAACTCCGGAAGTTGAGTGCACACATTGACAACCGTTCTGTTAGATAGCTGCGTTTTGTATTTAGAAGCAGCTATTTCCCTGTGCTTTCTGCTGTTTCTTCCATATGCCGGTAAAGGGCTGAAAACGTCTGTTTGAATCTCTGCACAGAAAGTGTTTGCAGACTGCTGAATCCACACACGGGTTTAACTCTGGAAGTTGAGTGCACACATTGACAACCGTTCTGTTAGATAGCTGCGTTTTGTATTTAGAAGCAGCTATTTCCCTGTGCTTTCTGCTGTTTCTTCCATATGCCGGTATTGGGCTGAATACGCCTGTTTTGAAACTCTGCACAGAAAGTGTTTGCAGACTGCTGAATCCACACACGGGTTTAACTCTGGAAGTTGAGTGCACACATTGACAACCGTTCTGTTAGATAGCTGCGTTTTGGATTTAGAAGCAGATATTTCCCTGGGCTTTCTGCTGTTTCTTCCACAGGCCGGTATTGGGCTGAAAACGCCTGTTTTGTAACTCTGCACAGAAAGTGCTTGCAGACTGCTGAATCCACACACGGGTTTAACTCTGGAAGTTGAGTGCACACATTGACAACCGTTCTGTTAGATAGCTGCGTTTTGGATTTAGAAGCAGATATTTCCCTGTGCTTTCTGCTGTTTCTTCCATATGCCGGTATTGGGCTGAAAACGCCTGTTTTGAAACTCTGCACGGAAAGTGTTTGCAGACTGCTGAATCCACACACGGGTTTAACTCTGGAAGTTGAGTGCACAGATTGACAACCGTTCTGTTAGATAGCTGCGTTTTGGATTTAGAAGCAGATATTTCCCTGTGCTTTCTACTGTTTCTTCCATAGGCCGGTATTGGGCTGAAAACGCCTGTTTTGAATCTCTGCACAGAAAGTGTTTGCAGACTGCTGAATCCACACACGGGTTTAACTCTGGAAGTTGAGTGCACACATTGACAACCGTTCTGTTAGATAGCTGCGTTTTGGATTTAGAAGCAGATATTTCCCTGTGCTTTCTGCTGTTTTATCCATATGCGGGTATTGGGCTGAAAACGCCTGTTTTGAAACTCTGCACAGAAAGTGTTTGCAGACTGCTGAATCCACACACCGGTTTAACTCTGGAAGTTGAGTGCACACATTGACAACCGTTCTGTTAGATAGCTGCGTTTTGGATTTAGAAGCAGATATTTCCCTGTGCTTTCTGCTGTTTCTTCCATATGCCGGTATTGGGCTGAAAACGCCTGTTTTGAAACTCTGCACAGAAAGTGTTTGCAGACTGCTGAATCCACACACAGGTTTAACTCTGGAAGTTGAGTGCACACATTGACAACCGTTCTGTTAGAAAGCTGCGTTTTGTATTTAGAAGCAGCTATTTCCCTGTGCTTTCTGCTGTTTCTTCCATATGCCAGTAAAGGGCTGAAAACGTCTGTTTTGAATCTCTGCACAGAAAGTGTTTGCAGACTGCTGAATCCACACACGGGTTTAACTCTGGAAGTTGAGTGCACACATTGACAACCGTTCTGTTAGATAGCTGCGTTTTGGATTTAGAAGCAGATATTTCCCTGGGCTTTCTGCTGTTTATTCCATATGCCGGTATTGGGCTGAAAACGCCTGTTTTGAAACCCTGCACAGAAAGTGTTTGCAGACTGCTGAATCCACACACGGGTTTAACTCTGGACGTTGAGTGCACACATTGACAACCTTTCTGTTAGATAGCTGCGTTTTGGATTTAGAAGCAGATATTTCCCTGTGCTTTCTGCTGTTTCTTCCATATGCCGGTATTGGGCTGAATACGCCTGTTTTGAAACTCTGCACAGAAAGTGTTTGCAGACTGCTGAATCCACACACGGGTTTAACTCTGGAAGTTGAGTGCACACATTGACAACCGTTCTGTTAGATAGCTGCGTTTTGGATTTAGAAGCAGATATTTCCCTGTGCTTTCTGCTGTTTCTTCCATATGCCGGTATTGGGCTGAATACGCCTGTTTTGAAACTCTGCACAGAAAGTGTTTGCAGACTGCTGAATCCACACACGGGTTTAACTCTGGAAGTTGAGTGCACACATTGACAACCGTTCTGTTAGATAGCTGCGTTTTGGATTTAGAAGCAGATATTTCCCTGTGCTTTCTGCTGTTTCTTCCATATGCCGGTATTGGGCTGAATACGCCTGTTTTGAAACTCTGCACAGAAAGTGTTTGCAGACTGCTGAATCCACACACGGCTTTAACTCTGGAAGTTGAGTGCACACATTGACAACCGTTCTGTTAGATAGCTGCGTTTTGGATTTAGAAGCAGATATTTCCCTGTGCTTTCTACTGTTTCTTCCATAGGCCGGTATTGGGCTGAAAACGCCTGTTTTCAAACTCTGCACAGAAAGTGTTTGCAGACTGCTGAATCCACCCACAGGTTTAACTCTGGAAGTTGAGTGCACACATTGACAACCGTTCTGTTTGATAGCTGCGTTTTGTATTTAGAAGCAGCTATTTCCCTGTGCTTTCTGCTGTTTCTTCCATATGCCGGTAAAGGGCTGAAAACGTCTGTTTTGAATCTGTGCACAGAAAGTGTTTGCAGACTGCTGAATCCACACACGGGTTTAACTCTGGAAGTTGAGTGCACACATTGACAACCGTTCTGTTAGATAGCTGCGTTTTGGATTTAGAAGCAGCTATTTCCCTGTGCTTTCTGCTGTTTCTTCCATATGCCGGTATTGGGCTGAAAACGCCTGTTTTGAAACCCTGCACAGAAAGTGTTTGCAGAATGCTGAATCCACACACGGGTTTAACTCTGGACGTTGAGTGCACACATTGACAACCTTTCTGTTAGATAGCTGCGTTTTGGATTTAGAAGCAGATATTTCCCTGTGCTTTCTGCTGTTTCTTCCATATGCCGGTATTGGGCTGAAAACGCCTGTTTTGAGACGCTGCACAAAAAGTGTTTGCAGACTGCTGAATCCACACACGGGTTTAACTCTGGAAGTTGAGTGCACACATTGACAACCGTTCTGTTAGATAGCTGCGTTTTGGATTTAGAAGCAGATATTTCCCTGTGCTTTCTGCTGTTTCTTCCATATGCCGGTAATGGGCTGAAAACGTCTGTTTTGAAACTCTGCACAGAAAGTGTTTGCAGACTGCTGAATCCACACACGGGTTTAACTCTGGAAGTTGAGTGCACACATTGACAACCGTTCTGTTAGATAGCTGCGTTTTGGATTTAGAAGCAGATATTTCCCTGTGCTTTCTGCTGTTTCTTCCATATGCCGGTAATGGGCTGAAAACGTCTTTTTTGAAACTCTGCACAGAAAGTGTTTGCAGACTGCTGAATCCACACACGGGTTTAACTCTGGAAGTTGAGTGCACACATTGACAACCGTTCTGTTAGATAGCTGCGTTTTGGATTTAGAAGCAGATATTTCCCTGTGCTTTCTGCTGTTTCTTCCATATGCCGGTATTGGGCTGAAAACGCCTGTTTTGAAACTCTGCACAGAAAGTGTTTGCAGACTGCTGAATCCACACACGGGTTTAACTCTGGAAGTTGAGTGCACACATTGACAACCGTTCTGTTAGATAGCTGCGTTTTGGATTTAGAAGCAGATATTTCCCTGTGCTTTCTGCTGTTTCTTCCATATGCCGGTATTGGGCTGAAAACGCCTGTTTTGAAACCCTGCACAGAAAGTGTTTGCAGACTGCTGAATCCACACACGGGTTTAACTCTGGAAGTTGAGTGCACACATTGACAACCGTTCTGTTAGATAGCTGCGTTTTGGATTTAGAAGCAGATATTTCCCTGTGCTTTCTGCTGTTTCTTCCATATGCCGGTATTGGGCTGAAAACGGCTGTTTTGAAACTCTGCACGGAAAGTGTTTGCAGACTGCTGAATCCACACACCGGTTTAACTCTGGAAGTTGAGTGCACACATTGACAACCGTTCTGTTAGATAGCTGCGTTTTGGATTTAGAAGCAGATGTTTCCCTGTGCTTTCTGCTGTTTCTTCCTGATGCCGGTATAGGGCTGAAAACGCCTGTTTTGAAACTCTGCACGGAAAGTGTTTGCAGACTGCTGAATCCACACACCGGTTTAACTCTGGAAGTTGAGTGCACACATTGACAACCGTTCTGTTAGATAGCTGCGTTTTTGATTTTTAAGCAGATATTTCCCGGTGCTTTCTGCTGTTTCTTCCATATGCCGGTATTGGGCTGAAAACGCCTGTTTTGTAACTCTGCACAGAAAGTGCTTGCAGACTGCTGAATCCACACACGGGTTTAACTCTGGAAGTTGAGTGCACACATTGACAACCGTTCTGTTAGATAGCTGCGTTTTGGATTTAGAAGCAGATATTTCCCTGTGCTTTCTGCTGTTTCTTCCATATGCCGGTATTGGGCTGAAAACGCCTGTTTTGAAACTCTGCACGGAAAGTGTTTGCAGACTGCTGAATCCACACACGGGTTTAACTCTGGAAGTTGAGTGCACACATTGACAACCGTTCTGTTAGATAGCTGCGTTTTGGATTTAGAAGCAGATATTTCCCTGTGCTTTCTACTGTTTCTTCCATAGGCCGGTATTGGGCTGAAAACGCCTGTTTTGAAACTCTGCACAGAAAGTGTTTGCAGACTGCTGAATCCACTCACGGGTTTAACTCTGGAAGTTCAGTGCACACATTGACAACCAATCTGTTAGATAGCTGCGTTTTGGATTTAGACGCAGATATTTCCGTGTGCTTTCTGCTGTTTTATCCATATGCGGGTATTGGGCTAAAAAGGCCTGTTTTGAAACTCTGCACAGAAAGTGTTTGCAGACTGCTGAATCCACACACCGGTTTAACTCTGGAAGTTGAGTGCACACATTGACAACCGTTCTGTTAGATAGCTGCGTTATGGATTTAGAAGCAGATATTTCCCTGTGCTTTCTGCTGTTTCTTCCATATGCCGGTATTGGGCTGAAAACGCCTGTTTTGAAACTCTGCACAGAAAGTGTTTGCAGACTGCTGAATCCACACACGGGTTTAACTCTGGAAGTTGAGTGCACACATTGACAACCGTTCTGTTAGATAGCTACGTTTTGGATTTAGAAGCAGATATTTCCCTGTGCTTTCTGCTGTTTCTTCCATATGCCGGTATTGGGCTGAAAACGCCTGTTTTGAGACGCTGCACAGAAAGTGTTTGCAGACTGCTGAATCCACACACGGGTTTAACTCTGGAAGTTGAGTGCACACATTGACAACCGTTCTGTTAGATAGCTGCGTTTTGGATTTAGAAGCAGATATTTCCCTGTGCTTTCTGCTGTTTCTTCCATATGCCGGTAATGGGCTGAAAACGTCTGTTTTGAAACTCTGCACAGAAAGTGTTTGCAGACTGCTGAATCCACACACGGGTTTAACTCTGGAAGTTGAGTGCACACATTGACAACCGTTCTGTTATATAGCTGCTTTTTGGATTTAGAAGCAGATATTTCCCTGTGCTTTCTGCTGTTTCTTCCTTATGCCGGTATTGGGCTGAAAACGCCTGTTTTGAAACTCTGCACGGAAAGTGTTTGCAGACTGCTGAATCCACACACCGGTTTAACTCTGGAAGTTGAGTGCACACATTGACAACCGTTCTGTTAGATAGCTGCGTTTTGGATTTAGAAGCAGATATTTCCCTGTGCTTTCTACTGTTTCTTCCATATGCAGGTATTGGGCTGAAAACGCCTGTTTTGAAACTCTGCACAGAAAGTGTTTGCAGACTGCTGAATCCACACACGGGTTTAACTCTGGAAGTTTAGTGCACAGATTGACAACCGTTCTGTTAGATAGCTGCGTTTTGGATTTAGAAGCAGATATTTCCCTGTGCTTTCTACTGTTTCTTCCATAGGCCGGTATTGGGTTGAAAACGCCTGTTTTGAATCTCTGCACAGAAAGTGTTTGCAGACTGCTGAATCCACACACGGGTTTAACTCTGGAAGTTGAGTGCACACATTTACAACCGTTCTGTTAGATAGCTGCCTTTTGGATTTAGAAGCAGATATTTCCCTGTGCTTTCTGCTGTTTTATCCATATGCGGGTATTGGGCTGAAAACGCCTGTTTTGAAACTCTGCACAGAAAGTGTTTGCAGACTGCTGAATCCACACACGCGTTTAACTCTGGAAGTTGAGTGCACACATTGACAACCGTTCTGTTAGATAGCTGCGTTTTGGATTTAGAAGCAGATATTTCCCTGTGCTTTCTGCTGTTTCTTCCATATGCCGGTATTGGGCTGAAAACGCCTGTTTTGAAACTCTGCACAGAAAGTGTTTGCAGACTGCTGAATCCACACACAGGTTTAACTCCGGAAGTTGAGTGCACACATTGACAACCGTTCTGTTAGATAGCTGCGTTTTGTATTTAGAAGCAGCTATTTCCCTGTGCTTTCTGCTGTTTCTTCCATATGCCGGTAAAGGGCTGAAAACGTCTGTTTGAATCTCTGCACAGAAAGTGTTTGCAGACTGCTGAATCCACACACGGGTTTAACTCTGGAAGTTGAGTGCACACATTGACAACCGTTCTGTTAGATAGCTGCGTTTTGTATTTAGAAGCAGCTATTTCCTGTGCTTTCTGCTGTTTCTTCCATATGCCGGTATTGGGCTGAATACGCCTGTTTTGAAACTCTGCACAGAAAGTGTTTGCAGACTGCTGAATCCACACACGGGTTTAACTCTGGAAGTTGAGTGCACACATTGACAACCGTTCTGTTAGATAGCTGCGTTTTAGATTTAGAAGCAGATATTTCCCTGGGCTTTCTGCTGTTTCTTCCACAGGCCGGTATTGGGCTGAAAACGCCTGTTTTGTAACTCTGCACAGAAAGTGCTTGCAGACTGCTGAATCCACACACGGGTTTAACTCTGGAAGTTGAGTGCACACATTGACAACCGTTCTGTTAGATAGCTGCGTTTTGGATTTAGAAGCAGATATTTCCCTGTGCTTTCTGCTGTTTCTTCCATATGCCGGTATTGGGCTGAAAACGCCTGTTTTGAAACTCTGCACGGAAAGTGTTTGCAGACTGCTGAATCCACACACGGGTTTAACTCTGGAAGTTGAGTGCACAGATTGACAACCGTTCTGTTAGATAGCTGCGTTTTGGATTTAGAAGCAGATATTTCCCTGTGCTTTCTACTGTTTCTTCCATAGGCCGGTATTGGGCTGAAAACGCCTGTTTTGAATCTCTGCACAGAAAGTGTTTGCAGACTGCTGAATCCACACCGGGTTTAACTCTGGAAGTTGAGTGCACACATTGACAACCGTTCTGTTAGATAGCTGCGTTTTGGATTTAGAAGCCAGATATTTCCCTGTGCTTTCTGCTGTTTTATCCATATGCGGGTATTGGGCTGAAAACGCCTGTTTTGAAACTCTGCACAGAAAGTGTTTGCAGACTGCTGAATCCACACACCGGTTTAACTCTGGAAGTTGAGTGCACACATTGACAACCGTTCTGTTAGATAGCTGCGTTTTGGATTTAGAAGCAGATATTTCCCTGTGCTTTCTGCTGTTTCTTCCATATGCCGGTATTGGGCTGAAAACGCCTGTTTTGAAACTCTGCACAGAAAGTGTTTGCAGACTGCTGAATCCACACACAGGTTTAACTCTGGAAGTTTAGTGCACACATTGACAACCGTTCTGTTAGAAAGCTGCGTTTTGTATTTAGAAGCAGCTATTTCCCTGTGCTTTCTGCTGTTTCTTCCATATGCCAGTAAAGGGCTGAAAACGTCTGTTTTGAATCTCTGCACAGAAAGTGTTTGCAGACTGCTGAATCCACACACGGGTTTAACTCTGGAAGTTGAGTGCACACATTGACAACCGTTCTGTTAGATAGCTGCGTTTTGGATTTAGAAGCAGATATTTCCCTGGGCTTTCTGCTGTTTATTCCATATGCCGGTATTGGGCTGAAAACGCCTGTTTTAAAACCCTGCACAGAAAGTGTTTGCAGACTGCTGAATCCACACACGGGTTTAACTCTGGACGTTGAGTGCACACATTGACAACCTTTCTGTTAGATAGCTGCGTTTTGGATTTAGAAGCAGATATTTCCCTGTGCTTCCTGCTGTTTCTTCCATATGCCGGTATTGGGCTGAATACGCCTGTTTTGAAACGCTGCACAGAAAGTGTTTGCAGACTGCTGAATCCACACACGGGTTTAACTCTGGAAGTTGAGTGCACACATTGACAACCGTTCTGTTAGATAGCTACGTTTTGGATTTAGAAGCAGATATTTCCCTGTGCTTTCTACTGTTTCTTCCATAGGCCCGGTATTGGGCTGAAAACGCCTGTTTTCAAACTCTGCACAGAAAGTGTTTGCAGACTGCTGAATCCACCCACAGGTTTAACTCTGGAAGTTGAGTGCACACATTGACAACCGTTCTGTTTGATAGCTGCGTTTTGTATTTAGAAGCAGCTATTTCCCTGTGCTTTCTGCTGTTTCTTCCATATGCCGGTAAAGGGCTGAAAACGTCTGTTTTGAATCTCTGCACAGAAAGTGTTTGCAGACTGCTGAATCCACACACGGGTTTAACTCTGGAAGTTGAGTGCACACATTGACAACCGTTCTGTTAGATAGCTGCGTTTTGGATTTAGAAGCAGCTATTTCCCTGTGCTTTCTGCTGTTTCTTCCATATGCCGGTATTGGGCTGAAAACGCCTGTTTTGAAACCCTGCACAGAAAGTGTTTGCAGAATGCTGAATCCACACACGGGTTTAACTCTGGACGTTGAGTGCACACATTGACAACCGTTCTGTTAGATAGCTGCGTTTTGGATTTAGAAGCAGATATTTCCCTGGGCTTTCTGCTGTTTCTTCCATATGCCGGTATTGGGCTGAAAACGCCTGTTTTGAAACTCTGCACAGAAAGTGTTTGCAGACTGCTGAATCCACACACGGGTTTAACTCTGGAAGTTGAGTGCACACATTGACAACCGTTCTGTTAGATAGCTGCGTTTTGGATTTAGAAGCAGATATTTCCCTTTGCTTTCTGCTGTTTCTTCCATATGCCGGTATTGGGCTGAAAACGCCTGTTTTGAAACCCTGCACAGAAACTGTTTGCAGACTGCTGAATCCACACACGGGTTTAACTCTGGACGTTGAGTGCACACATTGACAACCTTTCTGTTAGATAGCTGCGTTTTGGATTTAGAAGCAGATATTTCCCTGTGCTTTCTGCTGTTTCTTCCATATGCCGGTATTGGGCTGAATACGCCTGTTTTGAAACTCTGCACAGAAAGTGTTTGCAGACTGCTGAATCCACACACGGGTTTAACACTGGAAGTTGAGTGCACACATTGACAACCGTTCTGTTAGATAGCTGCGTTTTGGATTTAGAAGCAGATATTTCCCTTTGCTTTCTGCTGTTTCTTCCATATGCCGGTATTGGGCTGAAAACGCCTGTTTTGAAACTCTGCAGAGAAAGTGTTTGCAGACTGCTGAATCCACACACGGGTTTAACTCTGGAAGTTGAGTGCACACATTGACAACCGTTCTGTTAGATAGCTGCGTTTTGGATTTAGAAGCAGATATTTCCCTGTGCTTTCTACTGTTTCTTCCACAGGCCGGTATTGGGCTGAAAACGCCTGTTTTGAATCTCTGCACAGAAAGTGTTTGCAGACTGCTGAATCCACTCACGGGTTTAACTCTGGAAGTTCAGTGCACACATTGACAACCAATCTGTTAGATAGCTGCGTTTTGGATTTAGAAGCAGATATTTCCCTGTGCTTTCTGCTGTTTTATCCATATGCGGGTATTGCGCTAAAAAGGCCTGTTTTGAAACTCTGCACAGAAAGTGTTTGCAGACTGCTGAATCCACACACCGGTTTAACTCTGGAAGTTGAGTGCACACATTGACAACCGTTCTGTTAGATAGCTGCGTTTTGGATTTAGAAGCAGATATTTCCCTGTGCTTTCTGCTGTTTCTTCCATATGCCGGTATTGGGCTGAAAACGCCTGTTTTGAATCTCTGCACAGAAAGTGTTTGCAGACTGCTGAATCCACACACGGGTTTAACTCTGGAAGTTGAGTGCACACATTGACAACCGTTCTGTTAGATAGCTGCGTTTTGGATTTAGAAGCAGATATTTCCCTGTGCTTTCTGCTGTTTCTTCCATATGCCGGTATTGGGCTGAAAACGCCTGTTTTGAAACCCTGCACAGAAAGTGTTTGCAGACTGCTGAATCCACACACGGGTTTAACTCTGGAAGTTGAGTGCACACATTGACAACCGTTCTGTTAGATAGCTGCGTTTTGGATTTAGAAGCAGATATTTCCCTGTGCTTTCTGCTGTTCCTTCCATATGCCGGTATTGGGCTGAAAACGGCTGTTTTGAAACTCTGCACGGAAAGTGTTTGCAGACTGCTGAATCCACACACCGGTTTAACTCTGGAAGTTGAGTGCACACATTGACAACCGTTCTGTTAGATAGCTGCGTTTTGGATTTAGAAGCAGATATTTCCCTGTGCTTTCTGCTATTTCTTCCTGAAGCCGGTATTGGGCTGAAAACGCCTGTTTTGAAACTCTGCACGGAAAGTGTTTGCAGACTGCTGAATCCACACACCGGTTTAACTCTGGAAGTTGAGTGCACACATTGACAACCGTTCTGTTAGATAGCTGCGTTTTGGATTTTTAAGCAGATATTTCCCGGTGCTTTCTGCTGTTTCTTCCATATGCCGGTATTGGGCTGAAAACGCCTGTTTTGTAACTCTGCACAGAAAGTGCTTGCAGACTGCTGAATCCACACACGGGTTTAACTCTGGAAGTTGAGTGCACACATTGACAACCGTTCTGTTAGATAGCTGCGTTTTGGATTTAGAAGCAGATATTTCCCTGTGCTTTCTGCTGTTTCTTCCATATGCCGGTATTGGGCTGAAAACGCCTGTTTTGAAACTCTGCACGGAAAGTGTTTGCAGACTGCTGAATCCACACACGGGTTTAACTCTGGAAGTTGAGTGCACACATTGACAACCGTTCTGTTAGATAGCTGCGTTTTGGATTTAGAAGCAGATATTTCCCTGAGCTTTCTACTGTTTCTTCCATAGGCCGGTATTGGGCTGAAAACGCCTGTTTTGAATCTCTGCACAGAAAGTGTTTGCAGACTGCTGAATCCACTCACGGGTTTAACTCTGGAAGTTCAGTGCACACATTGACAACCAATCTGTTAGATAGCTGCGTTTTGGATTTAGACGCAGATATTTCCCTGTGCTTTCTGCTGTTTTATCCATATGCGGGTATTGGGCTAAAAAGGCCTGTTTTGAAACTCTGCACAGAAAGTGTTTGCAGACTGCTGAATCCACACACCGGTTTAACTCTGGAAGTTGAGTGCACACATTGACAACCGTTCTGTTAGATAGCTGCGTTTTGGATTTAGAAGCAGATATTTCCCTGTGCTTTCTGCTGTTTCTTCCATATGCCGGTATTGGGCTGAAAACGCCTGTTTTGAAACTCTGCACAGAAAGTGTTTGCAGACTGCTGAATCCACACACGGGTTTAACTCTGGAAGTTGAGTGCACACATTGACAACCGTTCTGTTAGATAGCTACGTTTTGGATTTAGAAGCAGATATTTCCCTGTGCTTTCTGCTGTTTCTTCCATATGCCGGTATTGGGCTGAAAACGCCTGTTTTGAGACGCTGCACAGAAAGTGTTTGCAGACTGCTGAATCCACACACGGGTTTAACTCTGGAAGTTGAGTGCACACATTGACAACCGTTCTGTTAGATAGCTGCGTTTTGGATTTAGAAGCAGATATTTCCCTGTGCTTTCTGCTGTTTCTTCCATATGCCGGTAATGGGCTGAAAACGTCTGTTTTGAAACTCTGCACAGAAAGTGTTTGCAGACTGCTGAATCCACACACGGGTTTAACTCTGGAAGTTGAGTGCACACATTGACAACCGTTCTGTTATATAGCTGCTTTTTGGATTTAGAAGCAGATATTTCCCTGTGCTTTCTGCTGTTTCTTCCTTATGCCGGTATTGGGCTGAAAACGCCTGTTTTGAAACTCTGCACGGAAAGTGTTTGCAGACTGCTGAATCCACACACCGGTTTAACTCTGGAAGTTGAGTGCACACATTGACAACCGTTCTGTTAGATAGCTGCGTTTTGGATTTAGAAGCAGATATTTCCCTGTGCTTTCTGCTGTTTCTTCCATATGCCGGTATTGGGCTGAATACGCCTGTTTTGAAACTCTGCACAGAAAGTGTTTGCAGACTGCTGAATCCACACACGGGTTTAACTCTGGAAGTTGAGTGCACACATTGACAACCGTTCTGTTAGATAGCTGCGTTTTGGATTTAGAAGCAGATATTTCCCTGGGCTTTCTGCTGTTTCTTCCACAGGCCGGTATTGGGCTGAAAACGCCTGTTTTGTAACTCTGCACAGAAAGTGCTTGCAGACTGCTGAATCCACACACGGGTTTAACTCTGGAAGTTGAGTGCACACATTGACAACCGTTCTGTTAGATAGCTGCGTTTTGGATTTAGAAGCAGATATTTCCCTGTGCTTTCTGCTGTTTCTTCCATATGCCGGTATTGGGCTGAAAACGCCTGTTTTGAAACTCTGCACGGAAAGTGTTTGCAGACTGCTGAATCCACACACGGGTTTAACTCTGGAAGTTGAGTGCACAGATTGACAACCGTTCTGTTAGATAGCTGCGTTTTGGATTTAGAAGCAGATATTTCCCTGTGCTTTCTACTGTTTCTTCCATAGGCCGGTATTGGGCTGAAAACGCCTGTTTTGAATCTCTGCACAGAAAGTGTTTGCAGACTGCTGAATCCACACACGGGTTTAACTCTGGAAGTTGAGTGCACACATTGACAAACGTTCTGTTAGATAGCTGCGTTTTGGATTTAGAAGCAGATATTTCCCTGTGCTTTCTGCTGTTTTATCCATATGCGGGTATTGGGCTGAAAACGCCTGTTTTGAAACTCTGCACAGAAAGTGTTTGCAGACTGCGGAATCCACACACCGGTTTAACTCTGGAAGTTGAGTGCACACATTGACAACCGTTCTGTTAGAAAGCTGCGTTTTGTATTTAGAAGCAGCTATTTCCCTGTGCTTTCTGCTGTTTCTTCCATATGCCAGTAAAGGGCTGAAAACGTCTGTTTTGAATCTCTGCACAGAAAGTGTTTGCAGACTGCTGAATCCACACACGGGTTTAACTCTGGAAGTTGAGTGCACACATTGACAACCGTTCTGTTAGATAGCTGCGTTTTGGATTTAGAAGCAGATATTTCCCTGTGCTTCCTGCTGTTTCTTCCATATGCCGGTATTGGGCTGAATACGCCTGTTTTGAAACTCTGCACAGAAAGTGTTTGCAGACTGCTGAATCCACACACGGGTTTAACTCTGGAAGTTGAGTGCACACATTGACAACCGTTCTGTTAGATAGCTGCGTTTTGGATTTAGAAGCAGATATTTCCCTGTGCTTTCTGCTGTTTCTTCCATATGCCGGTATTGGGCTGAATACGCCTGTTTTGAAACTCTGCACAGAAAGTGTTTGCAGACTGCTGAATCCACACACGGGTTTAACTCTGGAAGTTGAGTGCACACATTGACAACCGTTCTGTTAGATAGCTGCGTTTTGGATTTAGAAGCAGATATTTCCCTGTGCTTTCTGCTGTTTCTTCCATATGCCGGTATTGGGCTGAATACGCCTGTTTTGAAACTCTGCACAGAAAGTGTTTGCAGACTGCTGAATCCACACACGGCTTTAACTCTGGAAGTTGAGTGCACAGATTGACAACCGTTCTGTTAGATAGCTGCGTTTTGGATTTAGAAGCAGATATTTCCCTGTGCTTTCTACTGTTTCTTCCATAGGCCGGTATTGGGCTGAAAACGCCTGTTTTCAAACTCTGCACAGAAAGTGTTTGCAGACTGCTGAATCCACCCACAGGTTTAACTCTGGAAGTTGAGTGCACACATTGACAACCGTTCTGTTTGATAGCTGCGTTTTGTATTTAGAAGCAGCTATTTCCCTGTGCTTTCTGCTGTTTCTTCCATATGCCGGTAAAGGGCTGAAAACGTCTGTTTTGAATCTCTGCACAGAAAGTGTTTGCAGACTGCTGAATCCACACACGGGTTTAACTCTAGAAGTTGAGTGCACACATTGACAACCGTTCTGTTAGATAGCTGCGTTTTGGATTTAGAAGCAGCTATTTCCCTGTGCTTTCTGCTGTTTCTTCCATATGCCGGTATTGGGCTGAAAACGCCTGTTTTGAAACCCTGCACAGAAAGTGTTTGCAGAATGCTGAATCCACACACGGGTTTAACTCTGGACGTTGAGTGCACACATTGACAACCTTTCTGTTAGATAGCTGCGTTTTGGATTTAGAAGCAGATATTTCCCTGTGCTTTCTGCTGTTTCTTCCATATGCCGGTATTGGGCTGAATACGCCTGTTTTGAAACTCTGCACAGAAAGTGTTTGCAGACTGCTGAATCCACACACGGGTTTAACTCTGGAAGTTGAGTGCACACATTGACAACCGTTCTGTTAGATAGCTGCGTTTTGGATTTAGAAGCAGATATTTCCCTGTGCTTTCTGTTGTTTCTTCCATATGCCGGTAATGGGCTGAAAACGTCTGTTTTGAAACTCTGCACAGAAAGTGTTTGCAGACTGCTGAATCCACACACGGGTTTAACTCTGGAAGTTGAGTGCACACATTGACAACCGTTCTGTTAGATAGCTGCGTTTTGGATTTAGAAGCAGATATTTCCCTGTGCTTTCTGCTGTTTCTTCCATATGCCGGTAATGGGCTGAAAACGTCTTTTTTGAACCTCTGCACAGAAAGTGTTTGCAGACTGCTGAATCCACACACGGGTTTAACTCTGGAAGTTGAGTGCACACATTGACAACCGTTCTGTTAGATAGCTGCGTTTTGGATTTAGAAGCAGATATTTCGCTGGGCTTTCTGCTGTTTCTTCCATATGCCGGTATTGGGCTGAAAACGCCTGTTTTGAAACTCTGCACAGAAAGTGTTTGCAGACTGCTGAATCCACACACTGGTTTAACTCTGGAAGTTGAGTGCACACATTGACAACCGTTCGGTTAGATAGCTGCATTTTGGATTTAGAAGCAGATATTTCCCTGTGCTTTCTGCTGTTTCTTCCATATGCCGGTAATGGGCTGAAAACGTCTGTTTAGAAACTCTGCACAGAAAGAGTTTGCAGACTGCTGAATCCACACACGGGTTTAACTCTGGAAGTTGAGTGCACACATTGACAACCGTTCTGTTAGATAGCTGCGTTTTGGATTTAGAAGCAGATATTTCCCTGTGCTTTCTGCTGTTTCTTCCATATGCCGGTATTGGGCTGAAAACGCCTGTTTTGAAACTCTGCACGGAAAGTGTTTGCAGACTGCTGAATCCACACACCGGTTTAACTCTGGAAGTTGAGTGCACACATTGACAACCGTTCTGTTAGATAGCTGCGTTTTGGATTTAGAAGCAGATATTTCCCTGGGCTTCCTGCTGTTTCTTCCATATGCCGGTATTGGGCTGAAAACGCCTGTTTTGAAACTCTGCACAGAAAGTGTTTGCAGACTGCTGAATCCACACACGGGTTTAACTCTGGAAGTTGAGTGCACACATTGACAACCGTTCTGTTAGATAGCTGCGTTTTGGATTTAGAAGCAGATATTTCCCTGTGCTTTCTGCTGTTTCTTCCATATGCCGGTAATGGGCTGAAAACATCTGTTTTGAAACTCTGCACAGAAAGTGTTTGCAGACTGCTGAATCCACACACGGGTTTAACTCTGGAAGTTGAGTGCACACATTGACAACCGTTCTGTTAGATAGCTGCGTTTTGGATTTAGAAGCAGATATTTCCCTGGGCTTTCTGCTGTTTCTTCCATATGCCGGTATTCGGCTGAAAACGCCTGTTTTGAAACTCTGCACAGAAAGTGTTTGCAGACTGCTGAATCCACACACGGGTTTAACTCTGGAAGTTGAGTGCACACATTGACAACCGTTCTGTTAGATAGGTGCGTTTTGGATTTAGAAGCAGATATTTCCCTGGGCTTTCTGCTGTTTCTTCCATATGCCGATATTGGGCTGAAAACGCCTGTTTTGAAACTCTGCACAGAAAGTGTTTGCAGACTGCTGAATCCACACACGGGTTTAACTCTGGAAGTTGAGTGCACACATTGACAACCGTTCTGTTAGATAGCTGCGTTTTGGATTTAGAAGCAGATATTTCCCTGGGCTTTCTGCTGTTTCTTCCATATGCCGGTAATGGGCTGAAAACGTCTGTTTTGAAACTCTGCACAGAAAGTGTTTGCAGACTGCTGAACCCACACACGGGTTTAACTCTGGAAGTTGAGTGCACACATTGACAACCGTTCTGTTAGATAGCTGCGTTTTGGATTTAGAAGCAGATATTTCCCTGTGCTTTCTGCTGTTTCTTCCATATGCCGGTAATGGGCTGAAAACGTCTGTTTTGAAACTCTGCACAGAAAGTGTTTGCAGACTGCTGAATCCACACACGGGTTTAACTCTGGAAGTTGAGTGCACACATTGACAACCGTTCTGTTAGATAGCTGCGTTTTGGATTTAGAAGCAGATATTTCCCTGGGCTTTCTGCTGTTTCTTCCATATGCCGGTGTTGGGCTGAAAACGCCTGTTTTGAAACTCTGCACAGAAAGTGTTTGCAGACTGCTGAATCCACACACGGGTTTAACTCTGGAAGTTGAGTGCACACATTGGCAACCATTCTGTTAGATAGCTGCGTTTTGGATTTAGAAGCAGATATTTCCCTGTGCTTTCTGCTGTTTCTTCCATATGCCGGTGTTGGGCTGAAAACGTCTGTTTTGAAACTCTGCACAGAAAGTGTTTGCAGACTGCTGAATCCACACACGGGTTTAACTCTGGAAGTTGAGTGCACACATTGACAACCGTTCTGTTAGATAGCTGCGTTTTGGATTTAGAAGCAGATATTTCACTGGGCTTTCTGCTGTTTCTTCCATATGCCGGTATTCGGCTGAAAACGCCTGTTTTGAAACTCTGCACAGAAAGTGTTTGCAGACTGCTGAATCCACACACGGGTTTAACTCTGGAAGTTGAGTGCACACATTGACAACCGTTCTGTTAGATAGCTGCGTTTTGGATTTAGAAGCAGATATTTCCCTGGGCTTTCTGCTGTTTCTTCCATATGCCGGTATTGGGCTGAAAACGCCTGTTTTGAAACTCTGCACAGAAAGTGTTTGCAGACTGCTGAATCCACACACGGGTTTAACTCTGGAAGTTGAGTGCACACATTGACAACCGTTCTGTTAGATAGCTGCGTTTTGGATTTAGAAGCAGATATTTCCCTCTGCTTTCTGCTGTTTCTTCCATATGCTGGTAATGGGCTGAAAACATCTGTTTTGAAACTCTGCACAGAAAGTGTTTGCAGACTGCTGAATCCACACACGGGTTTAACTCTGGAAGTTGAGTGCACACATTGACAACCGTTCTGTTAGATAGCTGCGTTTTGGATTTAGAAGCAGATATTTCCCTGGGCTTTCTGCTGTTTCTTCCGTATGCCGGTATTGGGCTGAAAACGCCTGTTTTGAAACTCTGCACAGAAAGTGTTTGCAGACTGCTGAATCCACACACGGGTTTAACTCTGGAAGTTGAGTGCACACATTGACAACCGTTCTGTTAGATAGCTGCGTTTTGGATTTAGAAGCAGATATTTCCCTGTGCTTTCTGCTGTTTCTTCCATATGCCGGTAATGGGCTGAAAACGTCTGTTTTGAAACTCTGCACAGAAAGTGTTTGCAGACTGCTGAATCCACACACGGGTTTAACTCTGGAGGTTGAGTGCACACATTGACAACCGTTCTGTTAGATAGCTGCGTTTCGGATTTAGAAGCAGATATTTCCCTGTGCTTTCTGCTGTTTCTTCCATATGCCGGTAATGGGCTGAAAACGTCTGTTTTGAAACTCTGCACAGAAAGTGTTTGCAGACTGCTGAATCCACACACGGGTTTAACTCTGGAAGTTGAGTGCACACATTGACAACCGTTCTGTTAGATAGCTGCGTTTTGGATTTAGAAGCAGATATTTCCCTGGGCTTTCTGCTGTTTCTTCCATATGCCGGTGTTGGGCTGAAAACGCCTGTTTTGAAACTCTGCACAGAAAGTGTTTGCAGACTGCTGAATCCACTCACGGGTTTAACTCTGGAAGTTGAGTGCACACATTGACAACCGTTCTGTTAGATAGCTGCGTTTTGGATTTAGAAGCAGATATTTCCCTGTGCTTTCTGCTGTTTCTTCCATATGCCGGTGTTGGGCTGAAAACGTCTGTTTTGAAACTCTGCACAGAAAGTGTTTGCAGACTGCTGAATCCACACACGGGTTTAACTCTGGAAGTTGAGTGCACACATTGACAACCGTTCTGTTAGATAGCTGCGTTTTGGATTTAGAAGCAGATATTTCCCTGGGGTTTCTGCTGTTTCTTCCATATGCCGGTATTCGGCTGAAAACGCCTGTTTTGAAATTCTGCACAGAAAGTGTTTGCAGACTGCTGAATCCACACACGGGTTTAACTCTGGAAGTTGAGTGCACACATTGACAACCGTTCTGTTAGATAGCTGCGTTTTGGATTTAGAAGCAGATATTTCCCTGGGCTTTCTGCTGATTCTTCCATATGCCGGTATTGGGCTGAAAACGCCTGTTTTGAAACTCTGCACAGAAAGTGTTTGCAGACTGCTGAATCCACACACTGGTTTAACTCTGGAAGTTGAGTGCACACATTGACAACCGTTCGGTTAGATAGCTGCATTTTGGATTTAGAAGCAGATATTTCCCTGTGCTTTCTGCTGTTTCTTCCATATGCCGGTAATGGGCTGAAAACGTCTGTTTAGAAACTCTGCACAGAAAGAGTTTGCAGACTGCTGAATCCACACACGGGTTTAACTCTGGAAGTTGAGTGCACACATTGACAACCGTTCTGTTAGATAGCTGCGTTTTGGATTTAGAAGCAGATATTTCCCTGTGCTTTCTGCTGTTTCTTCCATATGCCGGTATTGGGCTGAAAACGCCTGTTTTGAAACTCTGCACGGAAAGTGTTTGCAGACTGCTGAATCCACACACCGGTTTAACTCTGGAAGTTGAGTGCACACATTGACAACCGTTCTGTTAGATAGCTGCGTTTTGGATTTAGAAGCAGATATTTCCCTGGGCTTCCTGCTGTTTCTTCCATATGCCGGTATTGGGCTGAAAACGCCTGTTTTGAAACTCTGCACAGAAAGTGTTTGCAGACTGCTGAATCCACACACGGGTTTAACTCTGGAAGTTGAGTGCACACATTGACAACCGTTCTGTTAGATAGCTGCGTTTTGGATTTAGAAGCAGATATTTCCCTGTGCTTTCTGCTGTTTCTTCCATATGCCGGTAATGGGCTGAAAACATCTGTTTTGAAACTCTGCACAGAAAGTGTTTGCAGACTGCTGAATCCACACACGGGTTTAACTCTGGAAGTTGAGTGCACACATTGACAACCGTTCTGTTAGATAGCTGCGTTTTGGATTTAGAAGCAGATATTTCCCTGGGCTTTCTGCTGTTTCTTCCATATGCCGGTATTCGGCTGAAAACGCCTGTTTTGAAACTCTGCACAGAAAGTGTTTGCAGACTGCTGAATCCACACACGGGTTTAACTCTGGAAGTTGAGTGCACACATTGACAACCGTTCTGTTAGATAGGTGCGTTTTGGATTTAGAAGCAGATATTTCCCTGGGCTTTCTGCTGTTTCTTCCATATGCCGATATTGGGCTGAAAACGCCTGTTTTGAAACTCTGCACAGAAAGTGTTTGCAGACTGCTGAATCCACACACGGGTTTAACTCTGGAAGTTGAGTGCACACATTGACAACCGTTCTGTTAGATAGCTGCGTTTTGGATTTAGAAGCAGATATTTCCCTGTGCTTTCTGCTGTTTCTTCCATATGCCGGTAATGGGCTGAAAACGTCTGTTTTGAAACTCTGCACAGAAAGTGTTTGCAGACTGCTGAACCCACACACGGGTTTAACTCTGGAAGTTGAGTGCACACATTGACAACCGTTCTGTTAGATAGCTGCGTTTTGGATTTAGAAGCAGATATTTCCCTGTGCTTTCTGCTGTTTCTTCCATATGCCGGTAATGGGCTGAAAACGTCTGTTTTGAAACTCTGCACAGAAAGTGTTTGCAGACTGCTGAATCCACACACGGGTTTAACTCTGGAAGTTGAGTGCACACATTGACAACCGTTCTGTTAGATAGCTGCGTTTTGGATTTAGAAGCAGATATTTCCCTGGGCTTTCTGCTGTTTCTTCCATATGCCGGTGTTGGGCTGAAAACGCCTGTTTTGAAACTCTGCACAGAAAGTGTTTGCAGACTGCTGAATCCACACACGGGTTTAACTCCGGAAGTTGAGTGCACACATTGGCAACCGTTCTGTTAGATAGCTGCGTTTTGGATTTAGAAGCAGATATTTCCCTGTGCTTTCTGCTGTTTCTTCCATATGCCGGTGTTGGGCTGAAAACGTCTGTTTTGAAACTCTGCACAGAAAGTGTTTGCAGACTGCTGAATCCACACACGGGTTTAACTCTGGAAGTTGAGTGCACACATTGACAACCGTTCTGTTAGATAGCTGCGTTTTGGATTTAGAAGCAGATATTTCACTGGGCTTTCTGCTGTTTCTTCCATATGCCGGTATTCGGCTGAAAACGCCTGTTTTGAAACTCTGCACAGAAAGTGTTTGCAGACTGCTGAATCCACACACGGGTTTAACTCTGGAAGTTGAGTGCACACATTGACAACCGTTCTGTTAGATAGCTGCGTTTTGGATTTAGAAGCAGATATTTCCCTGGGCTTTCTGCTGTTTCTTCCATATGCCGGTATTGGACTGAAAACGCCTGTTTTGAAACTCTGCACAGAAAGTGTTTGCAGACTGCTGAATCCACACACGGGTTTAACTCTGGAAGTTGAGTGCACACATTGACAACCGTTCTGTTAGATAGCTGCGTTTTGGATTTAGAAGCAGATATTTCCCTCTGCTTTCTGCTGTTTCTTCCATATGCTGGTAATGGGCTGAAAACATCTGTTTTGAAACTCTGCACAGAAAGTGTTTGCAGACTGCTGAATCCACACACGGGTTTAACTCTGGAAGTTGAGTGCACACATTGACAACCGTTCTGTTAGATAGCTGCGTTTTGGATTTAGAAGCAGATATTTCCCTGGGCTTTCTGCTGTTTCTTCCATATGCCGGTATTGGGCTGAAAACGCCTGTTTTGAAACTCTGCACAGAAAGTGTTTGCAGACTGTTGAATCCACACACGGGTTTAACTCTGGAAGTTGAGTGCACACATTGACAACCGTTCTGTTAGATAGCTGCGTTTTGGATTTAGAAGCAGATATTTCCCTGGGCTTTCTGCTGTTTCTTCCGTATGCCGGTATTGGGCTGAAAACGCCTGTTTTGAAACTCTGCACAGAAAGTGTTTGCAGACTGCTGAATCCACACACGGGTTTAACTCTGGAAGTTGAGTGCACACATTGACAACCGTTCTGTTAGATAGCTGCGTTTTGGATTTAGAAGCAGATATTTCCCTGTGCTTTCTGCTGTTTCTTCCATATGCCGGTAATGGGCTGAAAACGTCTGTTTTGAAACTCTGCACAGAAAGTGTTTGCAGACTGCTGAATCCACACACGGGTTTAACTCTGGAAGTTGAGTGCACACATTGACAACCGTTCTGTTAGATAGCTGCGTTTCGGATTTAGAAGCAGATATTTCCCTGTGCTTTCTGCTGTTTCTTCCATATGCCGGTAATGGGCTGAAAACGTCTGTTTTGAAACTCTGCACAGAAAGTGTTTGCAGACTGCTGAATCCACACACGGGTTTAACTCTGGAAGTTGAGTGCACACATTGACAACCGTTCTGTTAGATAGCTGCGTTTTGGATTTAGAAGCAGATATTTCCCTGGGCTTTCTGCTGTTTCTTCCATATGCCGGTGTTGGACTGAAAACGCCTGTTTTGAAACTCTGCACAGAAAGTGTTTGCAGACTGCTGAATCCACTCACGGGTTTAACTCTGGAAGTTGAGTGCACACATTGACAACCGTTCTGTTAGATAGCTGCCTTTTGGATTTAGAAGCAGATATTTCCCTGTGCTTTCTGCTGTTTCTTCCATATGCCGGTGTTGGGCTGAAAACGTCTGTTTTGAAACTCTGCACAGAAAGTGTTTGCAGACTGCTGAATCCACACACGGGTTTAACTCTGGAAGTTGAGTGCACACATTGACAACCGTTCTGTTAGATAGCTGCGTTTTGGATTTAGAAGCAGATATTTCCCTGGGGTTTCTGCTGTTTCTTCCATATGCCGGTATTCGGCTGAAAACGCCTGTTTTGAAATTCTGCACAGAAAGTGTTTGCAGACTGCTGAATCCACACACGGGTTTAACTCTGGAAGTTGAGTGCACACATTGACAACCGTTCTGTTAGATAGCTGCGTTTTGGATTTAGAAGCAGATATTTCCCTGGGCTTTCTGCTGATTCTTCCATATGCCGGTATTGGGCTGAAAACGCCTGTTTTGAAACTCTGCACAGAAAGTGTTTGCAGACTGCTGAATCCACACACGGGTTTAACTCTGGAAGTTGAGTGCACACATTGACAACCGTTCTGTTAGATAGCTGCGTTTTGGATTTAGAAGCAGATATTTCCCTGGGCTTTCTGCTGTTTCTTCCATATGCCGGTATTCGGCTGAAAACGCCTGTTTTGAAACTCTGCACAGAAAGTGTTTGCAGACTGCTGAATCCACACACGGGTTTAACTCTGGAAGTTGAGTGCACACATTGACAACCGTTCTGTTAGATAGCTGCGTTTTGGATTTAGAAGCAGATATTTCCCTGGGCTTTCTGTTGTTTCTTCCATATGCCGGTATTGGGCTGTAAACGCCTGTTTTGAAACTCTGCACAGAAAGTGTTTGCAGACTGCTGAATCCACACACGGGTTTAACTCTGGAAGTTGAGTGCACACATTGACAACCGTTCTGTTAGATAGCTGCGTTTTGGATTTAGAAGCAGATATTTCCCTGGGCTTTCTGCTGTTTCTTCCATATGCCGGTATTGGGCTGAAAACGCCTGTTTTGAAACTCTGCACAGAAAGTGTTTGCAGACTGCTGAATCCACACACGGGTTTAACTCTGGAAGTTGAGTGCACACATTGACAACCGTTCTGTTAGATAGCTGCGTTTTGGATTTAGAATCAGATATTTCCCTGGGCTTTCTGCTGTTTCTTCCATATGCCGGTAATGGGCTGAAAACGTCTGTTTTGAAACTCTGCACAGAAAGTGTTTGCAGACTGTTGAATCCACACACGGGTTTAACTCTGGAAGTTGAGTGCACACATTGACAACCGTTCTGTTAGATAGCTGCGTTTTGGATTTAGAAGCAGATATTTCCCTGTGCTTTCTGCTGTTTCTTCCATATGCCGGTGTTGGGCTGAAAACGTCTGTTTTGAAACTCTGCACAGAAAGTGTTTGCAGACTGCTGAATCCACACACGGGTTTAACTCTGGAAGTTGAGTGCACACATTGACAACCGTTCTGTTAGATAGCTGCGTTTTGGATTTAGAATCAGATATTTCCCTGGGCTTTCTGCTGTTTCTTCCATATGCCGGTATTCGGTTGAAAACGCCTGTTTTGAAACTCTGCACAGAAAGTGTTTGCAGACTGCTGAATCCACACACGGGTTTAACTCTGGAAGTTGAGTGCACACATTGACAACCGTTCTGTTAGATAGCTGCCTTTTGGATTTAGAAGCAGATATTTCCCTGGGCTTTCTGCTGTTTCTTCCATATGCCGGTGTTGGGCTGAAAACGCCTGTTTTGAAACTCTGCACAGAAAGTGTTTGCAGACTGCTGAATCCACACACGGGTTTAACTCTGGAAGTTGAGTGCACACATTGACAACCGTTCTGTTAGATAGCTGCGTTTTGGATTTAGAAGGAGATATTTCCCTGTGCTTTCTGCTGTTTCTTCCATATGCCGGTGTTGGGCTGAAAACGTCTGTTTTGAAACTCTGCACAGAAAGTGTTTGCAGACTGCTGAATCCACACACGGCTTTAACTCTGGAAGTTGAGTGCACAGATTGACAACCGTTCTGTTAGATAGCTGCGTTTTGGATTTAGAAGCAGATATTTCCCTGTGCTTTCTACTGTTTCTTCCATAGACCGGTATTGGGCTGAAAACGCCTGTTTTCAAACTCTGCACAGAAAGTGTTTGCAGACTGCTGAATCCACCCACAGGTTTAACTCTGGAAGTTCAGTGCACACATTGACAACCGTTCTGTTTGATAGCTGCGTTTTGTATTTAGAAGCAGCTATTTCCCTGTGCTTTCTGCTGTTTCTTCCATATGCCGGTAAAGGGCTGAAAACGTCTGTTTTGAATCTCTGCACAGAAAGTGTTTGCAGACTGCTGAATCCACACACGGGTTTAACTCTAGAAGTTGAGTGCACACATTGACAACCGTTCTGTTAGATAGCTGCGTTTTGGATTTAGAAGCAGCTATTTCCCTGTGCTTTCTGCTGTTTCTTCCATATGCCGGTATTGGGCTGAAAACGCCTGTTTTGAAACCCTGCACAGAAAGTGTTTGCAGAATGCTGAATCCACACACGGGTTTAACTCTGGACGTTGAGTGCACACATTGACAACCTTTCTGTTAGATAGCTGCGTTTTGGATTTAGAAGCAGATATTTCCCTGTGCTTTCTGCTGTTTCTTCCATATGCCGGTATTGGGCTGAATACGCCTGTTTTGAAACTCTGCACAGAAAGTGTTTGCAGACTGCTGAATCCACACACGGGTTTAACTCTGGAAGATGAGTGCACACATTGACAACCGTTCTGTTAGATAGCTGCGTTTTGGATTTAGAAGCAGATATTTCCCTGTGCTTTCTGTTGTTTCTTCCATATGCCGGTAATGGGCTGAAAACGTCTGTTTTGAAACTCTGCACAGAAAGTGTTTGCAGACTGCTGAATCCACACACGGGTTTAACTCTGGAAGTTGAGTGCACACATTGACAACCGTTCTGTTAGATAGCTGCGTTTTGGATTTAGAAGCAGATATTTCCCTGTGCTTTCTGCTGTTTCTTCCATATGCCGGTAATGGGCTGAAAACGTCTTTTTTGAAACTCTGCACAGAAAGTGTTTGCAGACTGCTGAATCCACACACGGGTTTAACTCTGGAAGTTGAGTGCACACATTGACAACCGTTCTGTTAGATAGCTGCGTTTTGGATTTAGAAGCAGATATTTCGCTGGGCTTTCTGCTGTTTTTTCCATATGCCGGTATTGGGCTGAAAACGCCTGTTTTGAAACTCTGCACAGAAAGTGTTTGCAGACTGCTGAATCCACACACTGGTTTAACTCTGGAAGTTGAGTGCACACATTGACAACCGTTCGGTTAGATAGCTGCATTTTGGATTTAGAAGCAGATATTTCCCTGTGCTTTCTGCTGTTTCTTCCATATGCCGGTAATGGGCTGAAAACGTCTGTTTAGAAACTCTGCACAGAAAGAGTTTGCAGACTGCTGAATCCACACACGGGTTTAACTCTGGAAGTTGAGTGCACACATTGACAACCGTTCTGTTAGATAGCTGCGTTTTGGATTTAGAAGCAGATATTTCCCTGTGCTTTCTGCTGTTTCTTCCATATGCCGGTATTGGGCTGAAAACGCCTGTTTTGAAACTCTGCACGGAAAGTGTTTGCAGACTGCTGAATCCACACACCGGTTTAACTCTGGAAGTTGAGTGCACACATTGACAACCGTTCTGTTAGATAGCTGCGTTTTGGATTTAGAAGCAGATATTTCCCTGGGCTTCCTGCTGTTTCTTCCATATGCCGGTATTGGGCTGAAAACGCCTGTTTTGAAACTCTGCACAGAAAGTGTTTGCAGACTGCTGAATCCACACACGGGTTTAACTCTGGAAGTTGAGTGCACACATTGACAACCGTTCTGTTAGATAGCTGCGTTTTGGATTTAGAAGCAGATATTTCCCTGTGCTTTCTGCTGTTTCTTCCATATGCCGGTAATGGGCTGAAAACATCTGTTTTGAAACTCTGCACAGAAAGTGTTTGCAGACTGCTGAATCCACACACGGGTTCAACTCTGGAAGTTGAGTGCACACATTGACAACCGTTCTGTTAGATAGCTGCGTTTTGGATTTAGAAGCAGATATTTCCCTGGGCTTTCTGCTGTTTCTTCCATATGCCGGTATTCGGCTGAAAACGCCTGTTTTGAAACTCTGCACAGAAAGTGTTTGCAGACTGCTGAATCCACACACGGGTTTAACTCTGGAAGTTGAGTGCACACATTGACAACCGTTCTGTTAGATAGGTGCGTTTTGGATTTAGAAGCAGATATTTCCCTGGGCTTTCTGCTGTTTCTTCCATATGCCGATATTGGGCTGAAAACGCCTGTTTTGAAACTCTGCACAGAAAGTGTTTGCAGACTGCTGAATCCACACACGGGTTTAACTCTGGAAGTTGAGTGCACACATTGACAACCGTTCTGTTAGATAGCTGCGTTTTGGATTTAGAAGCAGATATTTCCCTGTGCTTTCTGCTGTTTCTTCCATATGCCGGTAATGGTCTGAAAACGTCTGTTTTGAAACTCTGCACAGAAAGTGTTTGCAGACTGCTGAATCCACACACGGGTTTAACTCTGGAAGTTGAGTGCACACATTGACAACCGTTCTGTTAGATAGCTGCGTTTTGGATTTAGAAGCAGATATTTCCCTGGGCTTTCTGGTGTTTCTTCCATATGCCGGTGTTGGGCTGAAAACGCCTGTTATGAAACTCTGCACAGAAAGTGTTTGCAGACTGCTGAATCCACACACGGGTTTAACTCTGGAAGTTGAGTGCACACATTGACAACCGTTTTGTTAGATAGCTGCGTTTTGGATTTAGAAGCAGATATTTCCCTGGGCTTTCTGCTGTTTCTTCCATATGCCGGTGTTGGGCTGAAAACGTCTGTTTTGAAACTCTGCACAGAAAGTGTTTGCAGACTGCTGAATCCACACACGGGTTTAACTCTGGAAGTTGAGTGCACACATTGACAACCGTTCTGTTAGATAGCTGCGTTTTGGATTTAGAAGCAGATATTTCACTGGGCTTTCTGCTGTTTCTTCCATATGCCGGTATTCGGCTGAAAACGCCTGTTTTGAAACTCTGCACAGAAAGTGTTTGCAGACTGCTGAATCCACACACGGGTTTAACTCTGGAAGTTGAGTGCACACATTGACAACCGTTCGGTTAGATAGCTGCATTTTGGATTTAGAAGCAGATATTTCCCTGTGCTTTCTGCTGTTTCTTCCATATGCCGGTATTGGGCTGAAAACGCCTGTTTTGAAACTCTGCACAGAAAGTGTTTGCAGACTGCTGAATCCACACACGGGTTTAACTCTGGAAGTTGAGTGCACACATTGACAACCGTTCTGTTAGATAGCTGCGTTTTGGATTTAGAAGCAGATATTTCCCTCTGCTTTCTGCTGTTTCTTCCATATGCTGGTAATGGGCTGAAAACATCTGTTTTGAAACTCTGCACAGAAAGTGTTTGCAGACTGCTGAATCCACACACGGGTTTAACTCTGGAAGTTGAGTGCACACATTGACAACCGTTCTGTTAGATAGCTGCGTTTTGGATTTAGAAGCAGATATTTCCCTGGGCTTTCTGCTGTTTCTTCCATATGCCGGTATTGGGCTGAAAACGCCTGTTTTGAAACTCTGCACAGAAAGTGTTTGCAGACTGTTGAATCCACACACGGGTTTAACTCTGGAAGTTGAGTGCACACATTGACAACCGTTCTGTTAGATAGCTGCGTTTTGGATTTAGAAGCAGATATTTCCCTGGGCTTTCTGCTGTTTCTTCCATATGCCGGTATTGGGCTGAAAACGCCTGTTTTGAAACTCTGCAGAGAAAGTGTTTGCAGACTGCTGAATCCACACACGGGTTTAACTCTGGAAGTTGAGTGCACACATTGACAACCGTTCTGTTAGATAGCTGCGTTTTGGATTTAGAAGCAGATATTTCCCTGTGCTTTCTGCTGTTTCTTCCATATGCCGGTAATGGGCTGAAAACGTCTGTTTTGAAACTCTGCACAGAAAGTGTTTGCAGACTGCTGAATCCACACACGGGTTTAACTCTGGAAGTTGAGTGCACACATTGACAACCGTTCTGTTAGATAGCTGCGTTTCGGATTTAGAAGCAGATATTTCCCTGTGCTTTCTGCTGTTTCTTCCATATGCCGGTAATGGGCTGAAAACGTCTGTTTTGAAACTCTGCACAGAAAGTGTTTGCAGACTGCTGAATCCACACACGGGTTTAACTCTGGAAGTTGAGTGCACACATTGACAACCGTTCTGTTAGATAGCTGCGTTTTGGATTTAGAAGCAGATATTTCCCTGGGCTTTCTGCTGTTTCTTCCATATGCCGGTGTTGGGCTGAAAACGCCTGTTTTGAAACTCTGCACAGAAAGTGTTTGCAGACTGCTGAATCCACTCACGGGTTTAACTCTGGAAGTTGAGTGCACACATTGACAACCGTTCTGTTAGATAGCTGCCTTTTGGATTTAGAAGCAGATATTTCCCTGTGCTTTCTGCTGTTTCTTCCATATGCCGGTGTTGGGCTGAAAACGTCTGTTTTGAAACTCTGCACAGAAAGTGTTTGCAGACTGCTGAATCCACACACGGGTTTAACTCTGGAAGTTGAGTGCACACATTGACAACCGTTCTGTTAGATAGCTGCGTTTTGGATTTAGAAGCAGATATTTCCCTGGGGTTTCTGCTGTTTCTTCCATATGCCGGTATTCGGCTGAAAACGCCTGTTTTGAAATTCTGCACAGAAAGTGTTTGCAGACTGCTGAATCCACACACGGGTTTAACTCTGGAAGTTGAGTGCACACATTGACAACCGTTCTGTTAGATAGCTGCGTTTTGGATTTAGAAGCAGATATTTCCCTGGGCTTTCTGCTGATTCTTCCATATGCCGGTATTGGGCTGAAAACGCCTGTTTTGAAACTCTGCACAGAAAGTGTTTGCAGACTGCTGAATCCACACACGGGTTTAACTCTGGAAGTTGAGTGCACACATTGACAACCGTTCTGTTAGATAGCTGCGTTTTGGATTTAGAAGCAGATATTTCCCTGGGCTTTCTGCTGTTTCTTCCATATGCCGGTATTCGGCTGAAAACGCCTGTTTTGAAACTCTGCACAGAAAGTGTTTGCAGACTGCTGAATCCACACACGGGTTTAACTCTGGAAGTTGAGTGCACACATTGACAACCGTTCTGTTAGATAGCTGCGTTTTGGATTTAG
This sequence comes from Aotus nancymaae, assembly GCF_030222135.1. Taxonomy (NCBI): domain Eukaryota; kingdom Metazoa; phylum Chordata; class Mammalia; order Primates; family Aotidae; genus Aotus; species Aotus nancymaae. Next base: position 45,150,397 of record NW_026988455.1, on the reverse strand, counting down.
AAGCAGATATTTCCCTGGGCTTTCTGTTGTTTCTTCCATATGCCGGTATTGGGCTGTAAACGCCTGTTTTGAAACTCTGCACAGAAAGTGTTTGCAGACTGCTGAATCCACACACGGGTTTAACTCTGGAAGTTGAGTGCACACATTGACAACCGTTCTGTTAGATAGCTGCGTTTTGGATTTAGAAGCAGATATTTCCCTGGGCTTTCTGCTGTTTCTTCCATATGCCGGTATTGGGCTGAAAACGCCTGTTTTGAAACTCTGCACAGAAAGTGTTTGCAGACTGCTGAATCCACACACGGGTTTAACTCTGGAAGTTGAGTGCACACATTGACAACCGTTCTGTTAGATAGCTGCGTTTTGGATTTAGAATCAGATATTTCCCTGGGCTTTCTGCTGTTTCTTCCATATGCCGGTAATGGGCTGAAAACGTCTGTTTTGAAACTCTGCACAGAAAGTGTTTGCAGACTGTTGAATCCACACACGGGTTTAACTCTGGAAGTTGAGTGCACACATTGACAACCGTTCTGTTAGATAGCTGCGTTTTGGATTTAGAAGCAGATATTTCCCTGTGCTTTCTGCTGTTTCTTCCATATGCCGGTGTTGGGCTGAAAACGTCTGTTTTGAAACTCTGCACAGAAAGTGTTTGCAGACTGCTGAATCCACACACGGGTTTAACTCTGGAAGTTGAGTGCACACATTGACAACCGTTCTGTTAGATAGCTGCGTTTTGGATTTAGAATCAGATATTTCCCTGGGCTTTCTGCTGTTTCTTCCATATGCCGGTATTCGGTTGAAAACGCCTGTTTTGAAACTCTGCACAGAAAGTGTTTGCAGACTGCTGAATCCACACACGGGTTTAACTCTGGAAGTTGAGTGCACACATTGACAACCGTTCTGTTAGATAGCTGCCTTTTGGATTTAGAAGCAGATATTTCCCTGGGCTTTCTGCTGTTTCTTCCATATGCCGGTGTTGGGCTGAAAACGCCTGTTTTGAAACTCTGCACAGAAAGTGTTTGCAGACTGCTGAATCCACACACGGGTTTAACTCTGGAAGTTGAGTGCACACATTGACAACCGTTCTGTTAGATAGCTGCGTTTTGGATTTAGAAGCAGATATTTCCCTGTGCTTTCTGCTGTTTCTTCCATATGCCGGTGTTGGGCTGAAAACGTCTGTTTTGAAACTCTGCACAGAAAGTTTTTGCAGACTGCTGAATCCACACACGGGTTTAACTCTGGAAGTTGAGTGCACACATTGACAACCGTTCTGTTAGATAGCTGCGTTTTGGATTTAGAAGCAGATATTTCCCTGTGCTTTCTGCTGTTTCTTCCATATGCCGGTGTTGGGCTGAAAACGCCTGTTTTGAAACTCTGCACAGAAAGTGTTTGCAGACTGCTGAATCCACTCACGGGTTTAACTCTGGAAGTTGAGTGCACACATTGACAACCGTTCTGTTAGATAGCTGCGTTTTGGATTTAGAAGCAGATATTTCCCTGTGCTTTCTGCTGTTTCTTCCATATGCCGGTGTTGGGCTGAAAACGTCTGTTTTGAAACTCTGCACAGAAAGTGTTTGCAGACTGCTGAATCCACACACGGGCTTAACTCTGGAAGTTGAGTGCACACATTGACAACCGTTCTGTTAGATAGCTGCGTTTTGGATTTAGAAGCAGATATTTCCCTGGGCTTTCTGCTGTTTCTTCCATATGCCGGTATTCGGCTGAAAACGCCTGTTTTGAAATTCTGCACAGAAAGTGTTTGCAGACTGCTGAATCCACACACGGGTTTAACTCTGGAAGTTGAGTGCACACATTGACAACCGTTCTGTTAGATAGCTGCGTTTTGGATTTAGAAGCAGATATTTCCCTGTGCTTTCTGCTGTTTCTTCCATATGCCGGTATTGGGCTGAAAACGCCTGTTTTGAAACTCTGCACAGAAAGTGTTTGCAGACTGCTGAATCCACACACGGGTTTAACTCTGGAAGTTGAGTGCACACATTGACAACCGTTCTGTTAGATAGCTGCGTTTTGGATTTAGAAGCAGATATTTCCCTCTGCTTTCTGCTGTTTCTTCCATATGCTGGTAATGGGCTGAAAACATCTGTTTTGAAACTCTGCACAGAAAGTGTTTGCAGACTGCTGAATCCACACACGGGTTTAACTCTGGAAGTTGAGTGCACACATTGACAACCGTTCTGTTAGATAGCTGCGTTTTGGATTTAGAAGCAGATATTTCCCTGGGCTTTCTGCTGTTTCTTCCATATGCCGGTATTGGGCTGAAAACGCCTGTTTTGAAACTCTGCACAGAAAGTGTTTGCAGACTGTTGAATCCACACACGGGTTTAACTCTGGAAGTTGAGTGCACACATTGACAACCGTTCTGTTAGATAACTGTGTTTTGGATTTAGAAGCAGATATTTCCCTGTGCTTTCTGCTGTTTCTTCCATATGCCGGTATTGGGCTGAAAACGCCTGTTTTGAAACTCTGCACAGAAAGTGTTTGCAGACTGCTGAATCCACACACGGGTTTAACTCTGGAAGTTGAGTGCACACATTGACAACCGTTCTGTTAGATAGCTGCGTTTTGGATTTAGAAGCAGATATTTCCCTGTGCTTTCTGCTGTTTCTTCCATATGCCGGTAATGGGCTGAAAACGTCTGTTTTGAAACTCTGCACAGAAAGTGTTTGCAGACTGCTGAATCCACACACGGGTTTAACTCTGGAAGTTGAGTGCACACATTGACAAACGTTCTGTTAGATAGCTGCGTTTCGGATTTAGAAGCAGATATTTCCCTGTGCTTTCTGCTGTTTCTTCCATATGCCGGTAATGGGCTGAAAACGTCTGTTTTGAAACTCTGCACAGAAAGTGTTTGCAGACTGCTGAATCCACACACGGGTTTAACTCTGGAAGTTGAGTGCACACATTGACAACCGTTCTGTTAGATAGCTGCGTTTTGGATTTAGAAGCAGATATTTCCCTGGGCTTTCTGCTGTTTCTTCCATATGCCGGTGTTAGGCTGAAAACGCCTGTTTTGAAACTCTGCACAGAAAGTGTTTGCAGACTGCTGAATCCACTCACGGGTTTAACTCTGGAAGTTGAGTGCACACATTGACAACCGTTCTGTTAGATAGCTGCGTTTTGGATTTAGAAGCAGATATTTCCCTGTGCTTTCTGCTGTTTCTTCCATATGCCGGTGTTGGGCTGAAAACGTCTGTTTTGAAACTCTGCACAGAAAGTGTTTGCAGACTGCTGAATCCACACACGGGTTTAACTCTGGAAGTTGAGTGCACACATTGACAACCGTTCTGTTAGATAGCTGCGTTTTGGATTTAGAAGCAGATATTTCCCTGGGGTTTCTGCTGTTTCTTCCATATGCCGGTATTCGGCTGAAAACGCCTGTTTTGAAACTCTGCACAGAAAGTGTTTGCAGACTGCTGAATCCACACACGGGTTTAACTCTGGAAGTTGAGTGCACACATTGACAACCGTTCTGTTAGATAGCTGCGTTTTGGATTTAGAAGCAGATATTTCCCTGGGCTTTCTGCTGTTTCTTCCATATGCCGGTATTGGGCTGAAAACGCCTGTTTTGAAACTCTGCACAGAAAGTGTTTGCAGACTGCTGAATCCACACACGGGTTTAACTCTGGAAGTTGAGTGCACACATTGACAACCGTTCTGTTAGATAGCTGCGTTTTGGATTTAGAAGCAGATATTTCCCTGTGCTTTCTGCTGTTTCTTCCATATGCCGGTAATGGGCTGAAAACGTCTGTTTTGAAACTCTGCACAGAAAGTGTTTGCAGACTGCTGAATCCACACACGGGTTTAACTCTGGAAGTTGAGTGCACACATTGACAACCGTTCTGTTAGATAGCTGCGTTTTGGATTTAGAAGCAGATATTTCCCTGGGCTTTCTGCTGTTTCTTCCATATGCCGCTATTGGGCTGAAAACGCCTGTTTTGAAACTCTGCACAGAAAGTGTTTGCAGACTGCTGAATCCACACACGGGTTTAACTCTGGAAGTTGAGTGCACACATTGACAACCGTTCTGTTAGGTAGCTGCGTTTTGGATTTAGAAGCAGATATTTCCCTGGGCTTTCTGCTGTTTCTTCCATATGCCGGTAATGGGCTGAAAACGCCTGTTTTGAAACTCTGCACAGAAAGGGTTTGCAGACTGCTGAATCCACACACGGGTTTAACTCTGGAAGTTGAGTGCACACATTGACAACCGTTCTGTTAGATAGCTGCGTTTTGGATTTAGAAGCAGATATTTCCCTGTGCTTTCTGCTGTTTCTTCCATATGCCGGTATTGGGCTGAAAACGTCTGTTTTGAAACTCTGCACAGAAAGTGTTTGCAGACTGCTGAATCCACACACGGGTTTAACTCTGGAAGTTGAGTGCACACATTGACAACCGTTCTGTTAGATAGCTGCGTTTTGGATTTAGAAGCAGATATTTCCCTGTGCTTTCTGCTGTTTCTTCCATATGCCGGTGTTGGGCTGAAAACGTCTGTTTTGAAACTCTGCACAGAAAGTGTTTGCAGACTGCTGAATCCACACACGGGTTTAACTCTGGAAGTTGAGTGCACACATTGACAACCGTTCTGTTAGATAGCTGCGTTTTGGATTTAGAAGCAGATATTTCCCTGGGCTTTCTGCTGTTTCTTCCATATGCCGGTGTTGGGCTGAAAACGCCTGTTTTGAAACTCTGCACAGAAAGTGTTTGCAGACTGCTGAATCCACTCACGGGTTTAACTCTGGAAGTTGAGTGCACACATTGACAACCGTTCTGTTAGATAGCTGCGTTTTGGATTTAGAAGCAGATATTTCCCTCTGCTTTCTGCTGTTTCTTCCATATGCCGGTGTTGGGCTGAAAACGTCTGTTTTGAAACTCTGCACAGAAAGTGTTTGCAGACTGCTGAATCCACACACGGGTTTAACTCTGGAAGTTGAGTGCACACATTGACAACCGTTCTGTTAGATAGCTGCGTTTTGGATTTAGAAGCAGATATTTCCCTGGGCTTTCTGCTGTTTCTTCCATATGCCGGTATTGGGCTGAAAACGCCTGTTTTGAAACTCTGCACAGAAAGTGTTTGCAGACTGCTGAATCCCCACACGGGTTTAACTCTGGAAGTTGAGTGCACACATTGACAACCGTTCTGTTAGATAGCTGCGTTTTGGATTTAGAAGAAGATATTTCCCTGGGCTTTCTGCTGTTTCTTCCATATGCCGGTATTGGGCTGAAAACGCCTGTTTTGAAATTCTGCACAGAAAGTGTTTGCAGACTGCTGAATCCACACACGGGTTTAACTCTGGAAGTTGAGTGCACACATTGACAACCGTTCTGTTAGATAGCTGTGTTTTGGATTTAGAAGCAGATATTTCCCTGTGCTTTCTGCTGTTTCTTCCATATGCCGGTAATGGGCTGAAAACGTCTGTTTTGAAACTCTGCACAGAAAGTGTTTGCAGACTGCTGAATCCACACACGGGTTTAACTCTGGAAGTTGAGTGCACACATTGACAACCGTTCTGTTAGATAGCTGCGTTTTGGATTTAGAAGCAGATATTTCCCTGGGCTTTCTGCTGTTTCTTCCATATGCCGGTGTTGGGCTGAAAACGCCTGTTTTGAAACTCTGCACAGAAAGTGTTTGCAGACTGCTGAATCCACTCACGGGTTTAACTCTGGAAGTTGAGTGCACACATTGACAACCGTTCTGTTAGATAGCTGCGTTTTGGATTTAGAAGCAGATATTTCCCTGTGCTTTCTGCTGTTTCTTCCATATGCCGGTGTTGGGCTGAAAACGTCTGTTTTGAAACTCTGCACAGAAAGTGTTTGCAGACTGCTGAATCCACACACGGGTTTAACTCTGGAAGTTGAGTGCACACATTGACAACCGTTCTGTTAGATAGCTGCGTTTTGGATTTAGAAGCAGATATTTCCCTGGGGTTTCTGCTGTTTCTTCCATATGCCGGTATTCGGCTGAAAACGCCTGTTTTGAAACTCTGCACAGAAAGTGTTTGCAGACTGCTGAATCCACACACGGGTTTAACTCTGGAAGTTGAGTGCACACATTGACAACCGTTCTGTTAGATAGCTGCGTTTTGGATTTAGAAGCAGATATTTCCCTGGGCTTTCTGCTGTTTCTTCCATATGCCGGTATTGGGCTGAAAACGCCTGTTTTGAAACTCTGCACAGAAAGTGTTTGCAGACTGTTGAATCCACACACGGGTTTAACTCTGGAAGTTGAGTGCACACATTGACAACCGTTCTGTTAGATAGCTGCGTTTTGGATTTAGAAGCAGATATTTCCCTGTGCTTTCTGCTGTTTCTTCCATATGCCGGTAATGGGCTGAAAACGTCTGTTTTGAAACTCTGCACAGAAAGTGTTTGCAGACTGCTGAATCCACACACGGGTTTAACTCTGGAAGTTGAGTGCACACATTGACAACCGTTCTGTTAGATAGCTGCGTTTTGGATTTAGAAGCAGATATTTCCCTGGGCTTTCTGCTGTTTCTTCCATATGCCGCTATTGGGCTGAAAACGCCTGTTTTGAAACTCTGCACAGAAAGTGTTTGCAGACTGCTGAATCCACACACGGGTTTAACTCTGGAAGTTGAGTGCACACATTGACAACCGTTCTGTTAGGTAGCTGCGTTTTGGATTTAGAAGCAGATATTTCCCTGGGCTTTCTGCTGTTTCTTCCATATGCCGGTAATGGGCTGAAAACGCCTGTTTTGAAACTCTGCACAGAAAGGGTTTGCAGACTGCTGAATCCACACACGGGTTTAACTCTGGAAGTTGAGTGCACACAATGACAACCGTTCTGTTAGATAGCTGCGTTTTGGATTTAGAAGCAGATATTTCCCTGTGCTTTCTGCTGTTTCTTCCATATGCCGGTATTGGGCTGAAAACGTCTGTTTTGAAACTCTGCACAGAAAGTGTTTGCAGACTGCTGAATCCACACACGGGTTTAACTCTGGAAGTTGAGTGCACACATTGACAACCGTTCTGTTAGATAGCTGCGTTTTGGATTTAGAAGCAGATATTTCCCTGTGCTTTCTGCTGTTTCTTCCATATGCCGGTGTTGGGCTGAAAACGTCTGTTTTGAAACTCTGCACAGAAAGTGTTTGCAGACTGCTGAATCCACACACGGGTTTAACTCTGGAAGTTGAGTGCACACATTGACAACCGTTCTGTTAGATAGCTGCGTTTTGGATTTAGAAGCAGATATTTCCCTGGGCTTTCTGCTGTTTCTTCCATATGCCGGTGTTGGGCTGAAAACGCCTGTTTTGAAACTCTGCACAGAAAGTGTTTGCAGACTGCTGAATCCACTCACGGGTTTAACTCTGGAAGTTGAGTGCACACATTGACAACCGTTCTGTTAGATAGCTGCGTTTTGGATTTAGAAGCAGATATTTCCCTGTGCTTTCTGCTGTTTCTTCCATATGCCGGTGTTGGGCTGAAAACGTCTGTTTTGAAACTCTGCACAGAAAGTGTTTGCAGACTGCTGAATCCACACACGGGTTTAACTCTGGAAGTTGAGTGCACACATTGACAACCGTTCTGTTAGATAGCTGCGTTTTGGATTTAGAAGCAGATATTTCCCTGGGCTTTCTGCTGTTTCTTCCATATGCCGGTATTCGGCTGAAAACGCCTGTTTTGAAACTCTGCACAGAAAGTGTTTGCAGACTGCTGAATCCACACACGGGTTTAACTCTGGAAGTTGAGTGCACACATTGACAACCGTTCTGTTAGATAGCTGCGTTTTGGATTTAGAAGAAGATATTTCCCTGGGCTTTCTGCTGTTTCTTCCATATGCCGGTATTGGGCTGAAAACGCCTGTTTTGAAACTCTGCACAGAAAGTGTTTGCAGACTGCTGAATCCACACACGGGTTTAACTCTGGAAGTTGAGTGCACACATTGACAACCGTTCTGTTAGATAGCTGTGTTTTGGATTTAGAAGCAGATATTTCCCTGTGCTTTCTGCTGTTTCTTCCATATGCCGGTAATGGGCTGAAAACGTCTGTTTTGAAACTCTGCACAGAAAGTGTTTGCAGACTGCTGAATCCACACACGGGTTTAACTCTGGAAGTTGAGTGCACACATTGACAACCGTTCTGTTAGATAGCTGCGTTTTGGATTTAGAAGCAGATATTTCCCTGGGCTTTCTGCTGTTTCTTCCATATGCCGGTATTGGGCTGAAAACGCCTGTTTTGAAACTCTGCACAGAAAGTGTTTGCAGACTGCTGAATCCACACACGGGTTTAACTCTGGAAGTTGAGTGCACACATTGACAACCGTTCTGTTAGATAGCTGCGTTTTGGATTTAGAAGCAGATATTTCCCTGTGCTTTCTGCTGTTTCTTCCATATGCCGGTGTTGGGCTGAAAACGTCTGTTTTGAAACTCTGCACAGAAAGTGTTTGCAGACTGCTGAATCCACACACGGGTTTAACTCTGGAAGTTGAGTGCACACATTGACAACCGTTCTGTTAGATAGCTGCGTTTTGGATTTAGAAGCAGATATTTCCCTGGGCTTTCTGCTGTTTCTTCCATATGCCGGTATTGGGCTGAAAACGCCTGTTTTGAAACTCTGCACAGAAAGTGTTTGCAGACTGCTGAATCCACACACGGGTTTAACTCTGGAAGTTGAGTGCACACATTGACAACCGTTCTGTTAGATAGCTGCGTTTTGGATTTAGAAGCAGATATTTCCCTGGGCTTTCTGCTGTTTCTTCCATATGCCGGTATTGGGCTGAAAACGCCTGTTTTGAAACTCTGCACAGAAAGTGTTTGCAGACTGCTGAATCCACACACGGGTTTAACTCTGGAAGTTGAGTGCACACATTGACAACCGTTCTGTTAGACAGCTGCGTTTTGGATTTAGAAGCAGATATTTCCCTGTGCTTTCTGCTGTTTCTTCCATATGCCGGTAATGGGCTGAAAACGTCTGTTTTGAAACTCTGCACAGAAAGTGTTTGCAGACTGCTGAATCCACACACGGGTTTAACTCTGGAAGTTGAGTGCACACATTGACAACCGTTCTGTTAGATAGCTGCGTTTTGGATTTAGAAGCAGGTATTTCCCTGGGCTTTCTGCTGTTTCTTCCATATGCCGGTATTGGGCTGAAAAACGCCTGTTTTGAAACTCTGCACAGAAAGTGTTTGCAGACTGCTGAATCCACACACGGGTTTAACTCTGGAAGTTGAGTGCACACATTGACAACCGTTCTGTTAGATAGCTGCGTTTTGGATTTAGAAGCAGATATTTCCCTGGGCTTTCTGCTGTTTCTTCCATATGCCGGTATTGGGCTGAAAACGCCTGTTTTGAAACTCTGCACAGAAAGTGTTTGCAGACTGCTGAATCCACACACGGGTTTAACTCTGGAAGTTGAGTGCACACATTGACAACCGTTCTGTTAGATAGCTGCGTTTTGGATTTAGAAGCAGATATTTCCCTGTGCTTTCTGCTGTTTCTTCCATATGCCGGTAATGGGCTGAAAACGTCTGTTTTGAAACTCTGCACAGAAAGTGTTTGCAGACTGCTGAATCCACACACGGGTTTAACTCTGGAAGTTGAGTGCACACATTGACAACCGTTCTGTTAGATAGCTGCGTTTTGGATTTAGAAGCAGATATTTCCCTGGGCTTTCTGTTGTTTCTTCCATATGCCGGTAATGGGCTGAAAACGTCTGTTTTGAAACTATGCACAGAAAGTGTTTGCAGACTGCTGAATCCACACACGGGTTTAACTCTGGAAGTTGAGTGCACACATTGACAACCGTTCTGTTAGATAGCTGCGTTTTGGATTTAGAAGCAGATATTTCCCTGGGCTTTCTGCTGTTTCTTCCATATGCCGGTGTTGGGCTGAAAAACGCCTGTTTTGAAACTCTGCACAGAAAGTGTTTGCAGACTGCTGAATCCACACACGGGTTTAACTCTGGAAGTTGAGTGCACACATTGACAACCGTTCTGTTAGATAGCTGCGTTTTGGATTTAGAAGCAGATATTTCCCTGGGCTTTCTGCTGTTTCTTCCATATGCCGGTATTGGGCTGAAAACGCCTGTTTTGAAACTCTGCACAGAAAGTGTTTGCAGACTGCTGAATCCACACACGGGTTTAACTCTGGAAGTTGAGTGCACACATTGACAACCGTTCTGTTAGATAGCTGCGTTTTGGATTTAGAAGCAGATATTTCCCTGTGCTTTCTGCTGTTTCTTCCATATGCCGGTAATGGGCTGAAAACGTCTGTTTTGAAACTCTGCACAGAAAGTGTTTGCAGACTGCTGAATCCACACACGGGTTTAACTCTGGAAGTTGAGTGCACACATTGACAACCGTTCTGTTAGATAGCTGCATTTTGGATTTAGAAGCAGATATTTCCCTGGGCTTTCTGCTGTTTCTTCCATATGCCGCTATTGGGCTGAAAACGCCTGTTTTGAAACTCTGCACAGAAAGTGTTTGCAGACTGCTGAATCCACACACGGGTTTAACTCTGGAAGTTGAGTGCACACATTGACAACCGTTCTGTTAGGTAGCTGCGTTTTGGATTTAGAAGCAGATATTTCCCTGGGCTTTCTGCTGTTTCTTCCATATGCCGGTATTGGGCTGAAAACGCCTGTTTTGAAACTCTGCACAGAAAGTGTTTGCAGACTGCTGAATCCACACACGGGTTTAACTCTGGAAGTTGAGTGCACACATTGACAACCGTTCTGTTAGATAGCTGCGTTTTGGATTTAGAAGCAGATATTTCCCTGTGCTTTCTGCTGTTTCTTCCATATGCCGGTATTGGGCTGAAAACGTCTGTTTTGAAACTCTGCACAGAAAGTGTTTGCAGACTGCTGAATCCACACACGGGTTTAACTCTGGAAGTTGAGTGCACACATTGACAACCGTTCTGTTAGATAGCTGCGTTTTGGATTTAGAAGCAGATATTTCCCTGTGCTTTCTGCTGTTTCTTCCATATGCCGGTGTTGGGCTGAAAACGTCTGTTTTGAAACTCTGCACAGAAAGTGTTTGCAGATTGCTGAATCCACACACGGGTTTAACTCTGGAAGTTGAGTGCACACATTGACAACCGTTCTGTTAGATAGCTGCGTTTTGGATTTAGAAGCAGATATTTCCCTGGGCTTTCTGCTGTTTCTTCCATATGCCGGTGTTGGGCTGAAAACGCCTGTTTTGAAACTCTGCACAGAAAGTGTTTGCAGACTGCTGAATCCACTCACGGGTTTAACTCTGGAAGTTGAGTGCACACATTGACAACCGTTCTGTTAGATAGCTGCGTTTTGGATTTAGAAGCAGATATTTCCCTGTGCTTTCTGCTGTTTCTTCCATATGCCGGTGTTGGGCTGAAAACGTCTGTTTTGAAACTCTGCACAGAAAGTGTTTGCAGACTGCTGAATCCACACACGGGTTTAACTCTGGAAGTTGAGTGCACACATTGACAACCGTTCTGTTAGATAGCTGCGTTTTGGATTTAGAAGCAGATATTTCCCTGGGCTTTCTGCTGTTTCTTCCATATGCCGGTATTCGGCTGAAAACGCCTGTTTTGAAACTCTGCACAGAAAGTGTTTGCAGACTGCTGAATCCACACACGGGTTTAACTCTGGAAGTTGAGTGCACACATTGACAACCGTTCTGTTAGATAGCTGCGTTTTGGATTTAGAAGAAGATATTTCCCTGTGCTTTCTGCTGTTTCTTCCATATGCCGGTATTGGGCTGAAAACGCCTGTTTTGAAACTCTGCACAGAAAGTGTTTGCAGACTGCTGAATCCACACACGGGTTTAACTCTGGAAGTTGAGTGCACACATTGACAACCGTTCTGTTAGATAGCTGCGTTTTGGATTTAGAAGCAGATATTTCCCTGTGCTTTCTGCTGTTTCTTCCATATGCCGGTAATGGGCTGAAAACGTCTGTTTTGAAACTCTGCACAGAAAGTGTTTGCAGACTGCTGAATCCACACACGGGTTTAACTCTGGAAGTTGAGTGCACACATTGACAACCGTTCTGTTAGATAGCTGCGTTTTGGATTTAGAAGCAGATATTTCCCTGGGCTTTCTGCTGTTTCTTCCATATGCCGCTATTGGGCTGAAAACGCCTGTTTTGAAACTCTGCACAGAAAGTGTTTGCAGACTGCTGAATCCACACACGGGTTTAACTCTGGAAGTTGAGTGCACACATTGACAACCGTTCTGTTAGATAGCTGCGTTTTGGATTTAGAAGCAGATATTTCCCTGGGCTTTCTGCTGTTTCTTCCATATGCCGGTATTGGGCTGAAAACGCCTGTTTTGAAACTCTGCACAGAAAGTGTTTGCAGACTGCTGAATCCACACACGGGTTTAACTCTGGAAGTTGAGTGCACACATTGACAACCGTTCTGTTAGATAGCTGCGTTTTGGATTTAGAAGCAGATATTTCCCTGTGCTTTCTGCTGTTTCTTCCATATGCCGGTAATGGGCTGAAAACGTCTGTTTTGAAACTCTGCACAGAAAGTGTTTGCAGACTGCTGAATCCACACACGGGTTTAACTCTGGAAGTTGAGTGCACACATTGACAACCGTTCTGTTAGATAGCTGCGTTTTGGATTTAGAAGCAGATATTTCCCTGGGATTTCTGTTGTTTCTTCCATATGCCGGTAATGGGCTGAAAACGTCTGTTTTGAAACTCTGCACAGAAAGTGTTTGCAGACTGCTGAATCCACACACGGGTTTAACTCTGGAAGTTGAGTGCACACATTGACAACCGTTCTGTTAGATAGCTGCGTTTTGGATTTAGAAGCAGATATTTCCCTGTGCTTTCTGCTGTTTCTTCCATATGCCGGTGTTGGGCTGAAAACGCCTGTTTTGAAACTCTGCACAGAAAGTGTTTGCAGACTGCTGAATCCACACACGGGTTTAACTCTGGAAGTTGAGTGCACACATTGACAACCGTTCTGTTAGATAGCTGCGTTTTGGATTTAGAAGCAGATATTTCCCTGGGCTTTCTGCTGTTTCTTCCATATGCCGGTATTGGGCTGAAAACGCCTGTTTTGAAACTCTGCACAGAAAGTGTTTGCAGACTGCTGAATCCACACACGGGTTTAACTCTGGAAGTTGAGTGCACACATTGACAACCGTTCTGTTAGATAGCTGCGTTTTGGATTTAGAAGCAGATATTTCCCTGTGCTTTCTGCTGTTTCTTCCATATGCCGGTAATGGGCTGAAAACGTCTGTTTTGAAACTCTGCACAGAAAGTGTTTGCAGACTGCTGAATCCACACACGGGTTTAACTCTGGAAGTTGAGTGCACACATTGACAACCGTTCTGTTAGATAGCTGCGTTTTGGATTTAGAAGCAGATATTTCCCTGGGCTTTCTGCTGTTTCTTCCATATGCCGCTATTGGGCTGAAAACGCCTGTTTTGAAACTCTGCACAGAAAGTGTTTGCAGACTGCTGAATCCACACACGGGTTTAACTCTGGAAGTTGAGTGCACACATTGACAACCGTTCTGTTAGGTAGCTGCGTTTTGGATTTAGAAGCAGATATTTCCCTGGGCTTTCTGCTGTTTCTTCCATATGCCGGTATTGGGCTGAAAACGCCTGTTTTGAAACTCTGCACAGAAAGTGTTTGCAGACTGCTGAATCCACACACGGGTTTAACTCTGGAAGTTGAGTGCACACATTGACAACCGTTCTGTTAGATAGCTGCGTTTTGGATTTAGAAGCAGATATTTCCCTGTGCTTTCTGCTGTTTCTTCCATATGCCGGTATTGGGCTGAAAACGTCTGTTTTGAAACTCTGCACAGAAAGTGTTTGCAGACTGCTGAATCCACACACGGGTTTAACTCTGGAAGTTGAGTGCACACACTGACAACCGTTCTGTTAGATAGCTGCGTTTTGGATTTAGAAGCAGATATTTCCCTGTGCTTTCTGCTGTTTCTTCCATATGCCGGTGTTGGGCTGAAAACGTCTGTTTTGAAACTCTGCACAGAAAGTGTTTGCAGACTGCTGAATCCACACACGGGTTTAACTCTGGAAGTTGAGTGCACACATTGACAACCGTTCTGTTAGATAGCTGCGTTTTGGATTTAGAAGCAGATATTTCCCTGGGCTTTCTGCTGTTTCTTCCATATGCCGGTGTTGGGCTGAAAACGCCTGTTTTGAAACTCTGCACAGAAAGTGTTTGCAGACTGCTGAATCCACACACGGGTTTAACTCTGGAAGTTGAGTGCACACATTGACAACCGTTCTGTTAGATAGCTGCGTTTTGGATTTAGAAGCAGATATTTCCCTGTGCTTTCTGCTGTTTCTTCCATATGCCGGTAATGGGCTGAAAACGTCTGTTTTGAAACTCTGCACAGAAAGTGTTTGCAGACTGCTGAATCCACACACGGGTTTAACTCTGGAAGTTGAGTGCACACATTGACAACCGTTCTGTTAGATAGCTGCATTTTGGATTTAGAAGCAGATATTTCCCTGGGCTTTCTGCTGTTTCTTCCATATGCCGCTATTGGGCTGAAAACGCCTGTTTTGAAACTCTGCACAGAAAGTGTTTGCAGACTGCTGAATCCACACACGGGTTTAACTCTGGAAGTTGAGTGCACACATTGACAACCGTTCTGTTAGGTAGCTGCGTTTTGGATTTAGAAGCAGATATTTCCCTGGGCTTTCTGCTGTTTCTTCCATATGCCGGTATTGGGCTGAAAACGCCTGTTTTGAAACTCTGCACAGAAAGTGTTTGCAGACTGCTGAATCCACACACGGGTTTAACTCTGGAAGTTGAGTGCACACATTGACAACCGTTCTGTTAGATAGCTGCGTTTTGGATTTAGAAGCAGATATTTCCCTGTGCTTTCTGCTGTTTCTTCCATATGCCGGTATTGGGCTGAAAACGTCTGTTTTGAAACTCTGCACAGAAAGTGTTTGCAGACTGCTGAATCCACACACGGGTTTAACTCTGGAAGTTGAGTGCACACATTGACAACCGTTCTGTTAGATAGCTGCGTTTTGGATTTAGAAGTAGATATTTCCCTGTGCTTTCTGCTGTTTCTTCCATATGCCGGTGTTGGGCTGAAAACGTCTGTTTTGAAACTCTGCACAGAAAGTGTTTGCAGATTGCTGAATCCACACACGGGTTTAACTCTGGAAGTTGAGTGCACACATTGACAACCGTTCTGTTAGATAGCTGCGTTTTGGATTTAGAAGCAGATATTTCCCTGGGCTTTCTGCTGTTTCTTCCATATGCCGGTGTTGGGCTGAAAACGCCTGTTTTGAAACTCTGCACAGAAAGTGTTTGCAGACTGCTGAATCCACTCACGGGTTTAACTCTGGAAGTTGAGTGCACACATTGACAACCGTTCTGTTAGATAGCTGCGTTTTGGATTTAGAAGCAGATATTTCCCTGTGCTTTCTGCTGTTTCTTCCATATGCCGGTGTTGGGCTGAAAACGTCTGTTTTGAAACTCTGCACAGAAAGTGTTTGCAGACTGCTGAATCCACACACGGGTTTAACTCTGGAAGTTGAGTGCACACATTGACAACCGTTCTGTTAGATAGCTGCGTTTTGGATTTAGAAGCAGATATTTCCCTGGGCTTTCTGCTGTTTCTTCCATATGCCGGTATTCGGCTGAAAACGCCTGTTTTGAAACTCTGCACAGAAAGTGTTTGCAGACTGCTGAATCCACACACGGGTTTAACTCTGGAAGTTGAGTGCACACATTGACAACCGTTCTGTTAGATAGCTGCGTTTTGGATTTAGAAGAAGATATTTCCCTGTGCTTTCTGCTGTTTCTTCCATATGCCGGTATTGGGCTGAAAACGCCTGTTTTGAAACTCTGCACAGAAAGTGTTTGCAGACTGCTGAATCCACACACGGGTTTAACTCTGGAAGTTGAGTGCACACATTGACAACCGTTCTGTTAGATAGCTGCGTTTTGGATTTAGAAGCAGATATTTCCCTGTGCTTTCTGCTGTTTCTTCCATATGCCGGTAATGGGCTGAAAACGTCTGTTTTGAAACTCTGCACAGAAAGTGTTTGCAGACTGCTGAATCCACACACGGGTTTAACTCTGGAAGTTGAGTGCACACATTGACAACCGTTCTGTTAGATAGCTGCGTTTTGGATTTAGAAGCAGATATTTCCCTGGGCTTTCTGCTGTTTCTTCCATATGCCGCTATTGGGCTGAAAACGCCTGTTTTGAAACTCTGCACAGAAAGTGTTTGCAGACTGCTGAATCCACACACGGGTTTAACTCTGGAAGTTGAGTGCACACATTGACAACCGTTCTGTTAGATAGCTGCGTTTTGGATTTAGAAGCAGATATTTCCCTGGGCTTTCTGCTGTTTCTTCCATATGCCGGTATTGGGCTGAAAACGCCTGTTTTGAAACTCTGCACAGAAAGTGTTTGCAGACTGCTGAATCCACACACGGGTTTAACTCTGGAAGTTGAGTGCACACATTGACAACCGTTCTGTTAGATAGCTGCGTTTTGGATTTAGAAGCAGATATTTCCCTGTGCTTTCTGCTGTTTCTTCCATATGCCGGTAATGGGCTGAAAACGTCTGTTTTGAAACTCTGCACAGAAAGTGTTTGCAGACTGCTGAATCCAAACACGGGTTTAACTCTGGAAGTTGAGTGCACACATTGACAACCGTTCTGTTAGATAGCTGCGTTTTGGATTTAGAAGCAGATATTTCCCTGGGATTTCTGTTGTTTCTTCCATATGCCGGTAATGGGCTGAAAACGTCTGTTTTGAAACTCTGCACAGAAAGTGTTTGCAGACTGCTGAATCCACACACGGGTTTAACTCTGGAAGTTGAGTGCACACATTGACAACCGTTCTGTTAGATAGCTGCGTTTTGGATTTAGAAGCAGATATTTCCCTGTGCTTTCTGCTGTTTCTTCCATATGCCGGTGTTGGGCTGAAAACGCCTGTTTTGAAACTCTGCACAGAAAGTGTTTGCAGACTGCTGAATCCACACACGGGTTTAACTCTGGAAGTTGAGTGCACACATTGACAACCGTTCTGTTAGATAGCTGCGTTTTGGATTTAGAAGCAGATATTTCCCTGGGCTTTCTGCTGTTTCTTCCATATGCCGGTATTGGGCTGAAAACGCCTGTTTTGAAACTCTGCACAGAAAGTGTTTGCAGACTGCTGAATCCACACACGGGTTTAACTCTGGAAGTTGAGTGCACACATTGACAACCGTTCTGTTAGATAGCTGCGTTTTGGATTTAGAAGCAGATATTTCCCTGTGCTTTCTGCTGTTTCTTCCATATGCCGGTAATGGGCTGAAAACGTCTGTTTTGAAACTCTGCACAGAAAGTGTTTGCAGACTGCTGAATCCACACACGGGTTTAACTCTGGAAGTTGAGTGCACACATTGACAACCGTTCTGTTAGATAGCTGCGTTTTGGATTTAGAAGCAGATATTTCCCTGGGCTTTCTGCTGTTTCTTCCATATGCCGCTATTGGGCTGAAAACGCCTGTTTTGAAACTCTGCACAGAAAGTGTTTGCAGACTGCTGAATCCACACACGGGTTTAACTCTGGAAGTTGAGTGCACACATTGACAACCGTTCTGTTAGGTAGCTGCGTTTTGGATTTAGAAGCAGATATTTCCCTGGGCTTTCTGCTGTTTCTTCCATATGCCGGTATTGGGCTGAAAACGCCTGTTTTGAAACTCTGCACAGAAAGTGTTTGCAGACTGCTGAATCCACACACGGGTTTAACTCTGGAAGTTGAGTGCACACATTGACAACCGTTCTGTTAGATAGCTGCGTTTTGGATTTAGAAGCAGATATTTCCCTGTGCTTTCTGCTGTTTCTTCCATATGCCGGTAATGGGCTGAAAACGTCTGTTTTGAAACTCTGCACAGAAAGTGTTTGCAGACTGCTGAATCCACACACGGGTTTAACTCTGGAAGTTGAGTGCACACATTGACAACCGTTCTGTTAGATAGCTGCGTTTTGGATTTAGAAGCAGATATTTCCCTGGGCTTTCTGCTGTTTCTTCCATATGCCGCTATTGGGCTGAAAACGCCTGTTTTGAAACTCTGCACAGAAAGTGTTTGCAGACTGCTGAATCCACACACGGGTTTAACTCTGGAAGTTGAGTGCACACATTGACAACCGTTCTGTTAGGTAGCTGCGTTTTGGATTTAGAAGCAGATATTTCCCTGGGCTTTCTGCTGTTTCTTCCATATGCCGGTATTGGGCTGAAAACGCCTGTTTTGAAACTCTGCACAGAAAGTGTTTGCAGACTGCTGAATCCACACACGGGTTTAACTCTGGAAGTTGAGTGCACACATTGACAACCGTTCTGTTAGATAGCTGCGTTTTGGATTTAGAAGCAGATATTTCCCTGTGCTTTCTGCTGTTTCTTCCATATGCCGGTATTGGG
Organism: Aotus nancymaae; assembly: GCF_030222135.1. Lineage (NCBI taxonomy): Eukaryota > Metazoa > Chordata > Mammalia > Primates > Aotidae > Aotus > Aotus nancymaae. The sequence continues at coordinate 45,132,027 of NW_026988455.1, read as the reverse complement.
CTGAAAACGTCTGTTTTGAAACTCTGCACAGAAAGTGTTTGCAGACTGCTGAATCCACACACGGGTTTAACTCTGGAAGTTGAGTGCACACACTGACAACCGTTCTGTTAGATAGCTGCGTTTTGGATTTAGAAGCAGATATTTCCCTGTGCTTTCTGCTGTTTCTTCCATATGCCGGTGTTGGGCTGAAAACGTCTGTTTTGAAACTCTGCACAGAAAGTGTTTGCAGACTGCTGAATCCACACACGGGTTTAACTCTGGAAGTTGAGTGCACACATTGACAACCGTTCTGTTAGATAGCTGCGTTTTGGATTTAGAAGCAGATATTTCCCTGGGCTTTCTCCTGTTTCTTCCATATGCCGGTGTTGGGCTGAAAACGCCTGTTTTGAAACTCTGCACAGAAAGTGTTTGCAGACTGCTGAATCCACTCACGGGTTTAACTCTGGAAGTTGAGTGCACACATTGACAACCGTTCTGTTAGATAGCTGCGTTTTGGATTTAGAAGCAGATATTTCCCTGTGCTTTCTGCTGTTTCTTCCATATGCCGGTGTTGGGCTGAAAACGTCTGTTTTGAAACTCTGCACAGAAAGTGTTTGCAAACTGCTGAATCCACACACGGGTTTAACTCTGGAAGTTGAGTGCACACATTGACAACCGTTCTGTTAGATAGCTGCGTTTTGGATTTAGAAGCAGATATTTCCCTGGGGTTTCTGCTGTTTCTTCCATATGCCGGTATTCGGCTGAAAACGCCTGTTTTGAAATTCTGCACAGAAAGTGTTTGCAGACTGCTGAATCCACACACGGGTTTAACTCTGGAAGTTGAGTGCACACATTGACAACCGTTCTGTTAGATAGCTGCGTTTTGGATTTAGAAGCAGATATTTCCCTGTGCTTTCTGCTGATTCTTCCATATGCCGGTATTGGGCTGAAAACGCCTGTTTTGAAACTCTGCACAGAAAGTGTTTGCAGACTGCTGAATCCACACACGGGTTTAACTCTGGAAGTTGAGTGCACACATTGACAACCGTTCTGTTAGATAGCTGCGTTTTGGATTTAGAAGCAGATATTTCCCTGGGGTTTCTGCTGTTTCTTCCATATGCCGGTATTCGGCTGAAAACGCCTGTTTTGAAATTCTGCACAGAAAGTGTTTGCAGACTGCTGAATCCACACACGGGTTTAACTCTGGAAGTTGAGTGCACACATTGACAACCGTTCTGTTAGATAGCTGCGTTTTGGATTTAGAAGCAGATATTTCCCTGGGCTTTCTGCTGATTCTTCCATATGCCGGTATTGGGCTGAAAACGCCTGTTTTGAAACTCTGCACAGAAAGTGTTTGCAGACTGCTGAATCCACACACGGGTTTAACTCTGGAAGTTGAGTGCACACATTGACAACCGTTCTGTTAGATAGCTGCGTTTTGGATTTAGAAGCAGATATTTCCCTGGGCTTTCTGCTGTTTCTTCCATATGCCGGTATTCGGCTGAAAACGCCTGTTTTGAAACTCTGCACAGAAAGTGTTTGCAGACTGCTGAATCCACACACGGGTTTAACTCTGGAAGTTGAGTGCACACATTGACAACCGTTCTGTTAGATAGCTGCGTTTTGGATTTAGAAGCAGATATTTCCCTGGGCTTTCTGTTGTTTCTTCCATATGCCGGTATTGGGCTGTAAACGCCTGTTTTGAAACTCTGCACAGAAAGTGTTTGCAGACTGCTGAATCCACACACGGGTTTAACTCTGGAAGTTGAGTGCACACATTGACAACCGTTCTGTTAGATAGCTGCGTTTTGGATTTAGAAGCAGATATTTCCCTGGGCTTTCTGCTGTTTCTTCCATATGCCGGTATTGGGCTGAAAACGCCTGTTTTGAAACTCTGCACAGAAAGTGTTTGCAGACTGCTGAATCCACACACGGGTTTAACTCTGGAAGTTGAGTGCACACATTGACAACCGTTCTGTTAGATAGCTGCGTTTTGGATTTAGAATCAGATATTTCCCTGGGCTTTCTGCTGTTTCTTCCATATGCCGGTAATGGGCTGAAAACGTCTGTTTTGAAACTCTGCACAGAAAGTGTTTGCAGACTGTTGAATCCACACACGGGTTTAACTCTGGAAGTTGAGTGCACACATTGACAACCGTTCTGTTAGATAGCTGCGTTTTGGATTTAGAAGCAGATATTTCCCTGTGCTTTCTGCTGTTTCTTCCATATGCCGGTGTTGGGCTGAAAACGTCTGTTTTGAAACTCTGCACAGAAAGTGTTTGCAGACTGCTGAATCCACACACGGGTTTAACTCTGGAAGTTCAGTGCACACATTGACAACCGTTCTGTTAGATAGCTGCGTTTTGGATTTAGAATCAGATATTTCCCTGGGCTTTCTGCTGTTTCTTCCATATGCCGGTATTCGGTTGAAAACGCCTGTTTTGAAACTCTGCACAGAAAGTGTTTGCAGACTGCTGAATCCACACACGGGTTTAACTCTGGAAGTTGAGTGCACACATTGACAACCGTTCTGTTAGATAGCTGCCTTTTGGATTTAGAAGCAGATATTTCCCTGGGCTTTCTGCTGTTTCTTCCATATGCCGGTGTTGGGCTGAAAACGCCTGTTTTGAAACTCTGCACAGAAAGTGTTTGCAGACTGCTGAATCCACACACGGGTTTAACTCTGGAAGTTGAGTGCACACATTGACAACCGTTCTGTTAGATAGCTGCGTTTTGGATTTAGAAGCAGATATTTCCCTGTGCTTTCTGCTGTTTCTTCCATATGCCGGTGTTGGGCTGAAAACGTCTGTTTTGAAACTCTGCACAGAAAGTTTTTGCAGACTGCTGAATCCACACACGGGTTTAACTCTGGAAGTTGAGTGCACACATTGACAACCGTTCTGTTAGATAGCTGCGTTTTGGATTTAGAAGCAGATATTTCCCTGTGCTTTCTGCTGTTTCTTCCATATGCCGGTGTTGGGCTGAAAACGCCTGTTTTGAAACTCTGCACAGAAAGTGTTTGCAGACTGCTGAATCCACTCACGGGTTTAACTCTGGAAGTTGAGTGCACACATTGACAACCGTTCTGTTAGATAGCTGCGTTTTGGATTTAGAAGCAGATATTTCCCTGTGCTTTCTGCTGTTTCTTCCATATGCCGGTGTTGGGCTGAAAACGTCTGTTTTGAAACTCTGCACAGAAAGTGTTTGCAGACTGCTGAATCCACACACGGGTTTAACTCTGGAAGTTGAGTGCACACATTGACAACCGTTCTGTTAGATAGCTGCGTTTTGGATTTAGAAGCAGATATTTCCCTGGGCTTTCTGCTGTTTCTTCCATATGCCGGTATTCGGCTGAAAACGCCTGTTTTGAAATTCTGCACAGAAAGTGTTTGCAGACTGCTGAATCCACACACGGGTTTAACTCTGGAAGTTGAGTGCACACATTGACAACCGTTCTGTTAGATAGCTGCGTTTTGGATTTAGAAGCAGATATTTCCCTGTGCTTTCTGCTGTTTCTTCCATATGCCGGTATTGGGCTGAAAACGCCTGTTTTGAAACTCTGCACAGAAAGTGTTTGCAGACTGCTGAATCCACACACGGGTTTAACTCTGGAAGTTGAGTGCACACATTGACAACCGTTCTGTTAGATAGCTGCGTTTTGGATTTAGAAGCAGATATTTCCCTCTGCTTTCTGCTGTTTCTTCCATATGCTGGTAATGGGCTGAAAACATCTGTTTTGAAACTCTGCACAGAAAGTGTTTGCAGACTGCTGAATCCACACACGGGTTTAACTCTGGAAGTTGAGTGCACACATTGACAACCGTTCTGTTAGATAGCTGCGTTTTGGATTTAGAAGCAGATATTTCCCTGGGCTTTCTGCTGTTTCTTCCATATGCCGGTATTGGGCTGAAAACGCCTGTTTTGAAACTCTGCACAGAAAGTGTTTGCAGACTGTTGAATCCACACACGGGTTTAACTCTGGAATTTGAGTGCACACATTGACAACCGTTCTGTTAGATAGCTGTGTTTTGGATTTAGAAGCAGATATTTCCCTGTGCTTTCTGCTGTTTCTTCCATATGCCGGTATTGGGCTGAAAACGCCTGTTTTGAAACTCTGCACAGAAAGTGTTTGCAGACTGCTGAATCCACACACGGGTTTAACTCTGGAAGTTGAGTGCACACATTGACAACCGTTCTGTTAGATAGCTGCGTTTTGGATTTAGAAGCAGATATTTCCCTGTGCTTTCTGCTGTTTCTTCCATATGCCGGTAATGGGCTGAAAACGTCTGTTTTGAAACTCTGCACAGAAAGTGTTTGCAGACTGCTGAATCCACACACGGGTTTAACTCTGGAAGTTGAGTGCACACATTGACAAACGTTCTGTTAGATAGCTGCGTTTCGGATTTAGAAGCAGATATTTCCCTGTGCTTTCTGCTGTTTCTTCCATATGCCGGTAATGGGCTGAAAACGTCTGTTTTGAAACTCTGCACAGAAAGTGTTTGCAGACTGCTGAATCCACACACGGGTTTAACTCTGGAAGTTGAGTGCACACATTGACAACCGTTCTGTTAGATAGCTGCGTTTTGGATTTAGAAGCAGATATTTCCCTGGGCTTTCTGCTGTTTCTTCCATATGCCGGTGTTAGGCTGAAAACGCCTGTTTTGAAACTCTGCACAGAAAGTGTTTGCAGACTGCTGAATCCACTCACGGGTTTAACTCTGGAAGTTGAGTGCACACATTGACAACCGTTCTGTTAGATAGCTGCGTTTTGGATTTAGAAGCAGATATTTCCCTGTGCTTTCTGCTGTTTCTTCCATATGCCGGTGTTGGGCTGAAAACGTCTGTTTTGAAACTCTGCACAGAAAGTGTTTGCAGACTGCTGAATCCACACACGGGTTTAACTCTGGAAGTTGAGTGCACACATTGACAACCGTTCTGTTAGATAGCTGCGTTTTGGATTTAGAAGCAGATATTTCCCTGGGGTTTCTGCTGTTTCTTCCATATGCCGGTATTCGGCTGAAAACGCCTGTTTTGAAACTCTGCACAGAAAGTATTTGCAGACTGCTGAATCCACACACGGGTTTAACTCTGGAAGTTGAGTGCACACATTGACAACCGTTCTGTTAGATAGCTGCGTTTTGGATTTAGAAGCAGATATTTCCCTGGGCTTTCTGCTGTTTCTTCCATATGCCGGTATTGGGCTGAAAACGCCTGTTTTGAAACTCTGCACAGAAAGTGTTTGCAGACTGCTGAATCCACACACGGGTTTAACTCTGGAAGTTGAGTGCACACATTGACAACCGTTCTGTTAGATAGCTGCGTTTTGGATTTAGAAGCAGATATTTCCCTGTGCTTTCTGCTGTTTCTTCCATATGCCGGTAATGGGCTGAAAACGTCTGTTTTGAAACTCTGCACAGAAAGTGTTTGCAGACTGCTGAATCCACACACGGGTTTAACTCTGGAAGTTGAGTGCACACATTGACAACCGTTCTGTTAGATAGCTGCGTTTTGGATTTAGAAGCAGATATTTCCCTGGGCTTTCTGCTGTTTCTTCCATATGCCGCTATTGGGCTGAAAACGCCTGTTTTGAAACTCTGCACAGAAAGTGTTTGCAGACTGCTGAATCCACACACGGGTTTAACTCTGGAAGTTGAGTGCACACATTGACAACCGTTCTGTTAGGTAGCTGCGTTTTGGATTTAGAAGCAGATATTTCCCTGGGCTTTCTGCTGTTTCTTCCATATGCCGGTAATGGGCTGAAAACGCCTGTTTTGAAACTCTGCACAGAACGGGTTTGCAGACTGCTGAATCCACACACGGGTTTAACTCTGGAAGTTGAGTGCACACATTGACAACCGTTCTGTTAGATAGCTGCGTTTTGGATTTAGAAGCAGATATTTCCCTGTGCTTTCTGCTGTTTCTTCCATATGCCGGTATTGGGCTGAAAACGTCTGTTTTGAAACTCTGCACAGAAAGTGTTTGCAGACTGCTGAATCCACACACGGGTTTAACTCTGGAAGTTGAGTGCACACATTGACAACCGTTCTGTTAGATAGCTGCGTTTTGGATTTAGAAGCAGATATTTCCCTGTGCTTTCTGCTGTTTCTTCCATATGCCGGTGTTGGGCTGAAAACGTCTGTTTTGAAACTCTGCACAGAAAGTGTTTGCAGACTGCTGAATCCACACACGGGTTTAACTCTGGAAGTTGAGTGCACACATTGACAACCGTTCTGTTAGATAGCTGCGTTTTGGATTTAGAAGCAGATATTTCCCTGGGCTTTCTGCTGTTTCTTCCATATGCCGGTGTTGGGCTGAAAACGCCTGTTTTGAAACTCTGCACAGAAAGTGTTTGCAGACTGCTGAATCCACTCACGGATTTAACTCTGGAAGTTGAGTGCACACATTGACAACCGTTCTGTTAGATAGCTGCGTTTTGGATTTAGAAGCAGATATTTCCCTGTGCTTTCTGCTGTTTCTTCCATATGCCGGTGTTGGGCTGAAAACGTCTGTTTTGAAACTCTGCACAGAAAGTGTTTGCAGACTGCTGAATCCACACACGGGTTTAACTCTGGAAGTTGAGTGCACACATTGACAACCGTTCTGTTAGATAGCTGCGTTTTGGATTTAGAAGCAGATATTTCCCTGGGCTTTCTGCTGTTTCTTCCATATGCCGGTATTGGGCTGAAAACGCCTGTTTTGAAACTCTGCACAGAAAGTGTTTGCAGACTGCTGAATCCCCACACGGGTTTAACTCTGGAAGTTGAGTGCACACATTGACAACCGTTCTGTTAGATAGCTGCGTTTTGGATTTAGAAGAAGATATTTCCCTGGGCTTTCTGCTGTTTCTTCCATATGCCGGTATTGGGCTGAAAACGCCTGTTTTGAAACTCTGCACAGAAAGTGTTTGCAGACTGCTGAATCCACACACGGGTTTAACTCTGGAAGTTGAGTGCACACATTGACAACCGTTCTGTTAGATAGCTGCGTTTTGGATTTAGAAGCAGATATTTCCCTGGGCTTTCTGCTGTTTCTTCCATATGCCGGTGTTGGGCTGAAAACGCCTGTTTTGAAACTCTGCACAGAAAGTGTTTGCAGACTGCTGAATCCACTCACGGGTTTAACTCTGGAAGTTGAGTGCACACATTGACAACCGTTCTGTTAGATAGCTGCGTTTTGGATTTAGAAGCAGATATTTCCCTGTGCTTTCTGCTGTTTCTTCCATATGCCGGTGTTGGGCTGAAAACGTCTGTTTTGAAACTCTGCACAGAAAGTGTTTGCAGACTGCTGAATCCACACACGGGTTTAACTCTGGAAGTTGAGTGCACACATTGACAACCGTTCTGTTAGATAGCTGCGTTTTGGATTTAGAAGCAGATATTTCCCTGGGGTTTCTGCTGTTTCTTCCATATGCCGGTATTCGGCTGAAAACGCCTGTTTTGAAACTCTGCACAGAAAGTGTTTGCAGACTGCTGAATCCACACACGGGTTTAACTCTGGAAGTTGAGTGCACACATTGACAACCGTTCTGTTAGATAGCTGCGTTTTGGATTTAGAAGCAGATATTTCCCTGGGCTTTCTGCTGTTTCTTCCATATGCCGGTATTGGGCTGAAAACGCCTGTTTTGAAACTCTGCACAGAAAGTGTTTGCAGACTGTTGAATCCACACACGGGTTTAACTCTGGAAGTTGAGTGCACACATTGACAACCGTTCTGTTAGATAGCTGCGTTTTGGATTTAGAAGCAGATATTTCCCTGTGCTTTCTGCTGTTTCTTCCATATGCCGGTAATGGGCTGAAAACGTCTGTTTTGAAACTCTGCACAGAAAGTGTTTGCAGACTGCTGAATCCACACACGGGTTTAACTCTGGAAGTTGAGTGCACACATTGACAACCGTTCTGTTAGATAGCTGCGTTTTGGATTTAGAAGCAGATATTTCCCTGGGCTTTCTGCTGTTTCTTCCATATGCCGCTATTGGGCTGAAAACGCCTGTTTTGAAACTCTGCACAGAAAGTGTTTGCAGACTGCTGAATCCACACACGGGTTTAACTCTGGAAGTTGAGTGCACACATTGACAACCGTTCTGTTAGGTAGCTGCGTTTTGGATTTAGAAGCAGATATTTCCCTGGGCTTTCTGCTGTTTCTTCCATATGCCGGTAATGGGCTGAAAACGCCTGTTTTGAAACTCTGCACAGAAAGGGTTTGCAGACTGCTGAATCCACACACGGGTTTAACTCTGGAAGTTGAGTGCACACAATGACAACCGTTCTGTTAGATAGCTGCGTTTTGGATTTAGAAGCAGATATTTCCCTGTGCTTTCTGCTGTTTCTTCCATATGCCGGTATTGGGCTGAAAACGTCTGTTTTGAAACTCTGCACAGAAAGTGTTTGCAGACTGCTGAATCCACACACGGGTTTAACTCTGGAAGTTGAGTGCACACATTGACAACCGTTCTGTTAGATAGCTGCGTTTTGGATTTAGAAGCAGATATTTCCCTGTGCTTTCTGCTGTTTCTTCCATATGCCGGTGTTGGGCTGAAAACGTCTGTTTTGAAACTCTGCACAGAAAGTGTTTGCAGACTGCTGAATCCACACACGGGTTTAACTCTGGAAGTTGAGTGCACACATTGACAACCGTTCTGTTAGATAGCTGCGTTTTGGATTTAGAAGCAGATATTTCCCTGGGCTTTCTGCTGTTTCTTCCATATGCCGGTGTTGGGCTGAAAACGCCTGTTTTGAAACTCTGCACAGAAAGTGTTTGCAGACTGCTGAATCCACTCACGGGTTTAACTCTGGAAGTTGAGTGCACACATTGACAACCGTTCTGTTAGATAGCTGCGTTTTGGATTTAGAAGCAGATATTTCCCTGTGCTTTCTGCTGTTTCTTCCATATGCCGGTGTTGGGCTGAAAACGTCTGTTTTGAAACTCTGCACAGAAAGTGTTTGCAGACTGCTGAATCCACACACGGGTTTAACTCTGGAAGTTGAGTGCACACATTGACAACCGTTCTGTTAGATAGCTGCGTTTTGGATTTAGAAGCAGATATTTCCCTGGGCTTTCTGCTGTTTCTTCCATATGCCGGTATTCGGCTGAAAACGCCTGTTTTGAAACTCTGCACAGAAAGTGTTTGCAGACTGCTGAATCCACACACGGGTTTAACTCTGGAAGTTGAGTGCACACATTGACAACCGTTCTGTTAGATAGCTGCGTTTTGGATTTAGAAGAAGATATTTCCCTGGGCTTTCTGCTGTTTCTTCCATATGCCGGTATTGGGCTGAAAACGCCTGTTTTGAAACTCTGCACAGAAAGTGTTTGCAGACTGCTGAATCCACACACGGGTTTAACTCTGGAAGTTGAGTGCACACATTGACAACCGTTCTGTTAGATAGCTGTGTTTTGGATTTAGAAGCAGATATTTCCCTGTGCTTTCTGCTGTTTCTTCCATATGCCGGTAATGGGCTGAAAACGTCTGTTTTGAAACTCTGCACAGAAAGTGTTTGCAGACTGCTGAATCCACACACGGGTTTAACTCTGGAAGTTGAGTGCACACATTGACAACCGTTCTGTTAGATAGCTGCGTTTTGGATTTAGAAGCAGATATTTCCCTGGGCTTTCTGCTGTTTCTTCCATATGCCGGTATTGGGCTGAAAACGCCTGTTTTGAAACTCTGCACAGAAAGTGTTTGCAGACTGCTGAATCCACACACGGGTTTAACTCTGGAAGTTGAGTGCACACATTGACAACCGTTCTGTTAGATAGCTGCGTTTTGGATTTAGAAGCAGATATTTCCCTGTGCTTTCTGCTGTTTCTTCCATATGCCGGTGTTGGGCTGAAAACGTCTGTTTTGAAACTCTGCACAGAAAGTGTTTGCAGACTGCTGAATCCACACACGGGTTTAACTCTGGAAGTTGAGTGCACACATTGACAACCGTTCTGTTAGATAGCTGCGTTTTGGATTTAGAAGCAGATATTTCCCTGGGCTTTCTGCTGTTTCTTCCATATGCCGGTATTGGGCTGAAAACGCCTGTTTTGAAACTCTGCACAGAAAGTGTTTGCAGACTGCTGAATCCACACACGGGTTTAACTCTGGAAGTTGAGTGCACACATTGACAACCGTTCTGTTAGATAGCTGCGTTTTGGATTTAGAAGCAGATATTTCCCTGGGCTTTCTGCTGTTTCTTCCATATGCCGGTATTGGGCTGAAAACGCCTGTTTTGAAACTCTGCACAGAAAGTGTTTGCAGACTGCTGAATCCACACACGGGTTTAACTCTGGAAGTTGAGTGCACACATTGACAACCGTTCTGTTAGACAGCTGCGTTTTGGATTTAGAAGCAGATATTTCCCTGTGCTTTCTGCTGTTTCTTCCATATGCCGGTAATGGGCTGAAAACGTCTGTTTTGAAACTCTGCACAGAAAGTGTTTGCAGACTGCTGAATCCACACACGGGTTTAACTCTGGAAGTTGAGTGCACACATTGACAACCGTTCTGTTAGATAGCTGCGTTTTGGATTTAGAAGCAGGTATTTCCCTGGGCTTTCTGCTGTTTCTTCCATATGCCGGTATTGGGCTGAAAAACGCCTGTTTTGAAACTCTGCACAGAAAGTGTTTGCAGACTGCTGAATCCACACACGGGTTTAACTCTGGAAGTTGAGTGCACACATTGACAACCGTTCTGTTAGATAGCTGCGTTTTGGATTTAGAAGCAGATATTTCCCTGGGCTTTCTGCTGTTTCTTCCATATGCCGGTATTGGGCTGAAAACGCCTGTTTTGAAACTCTGCACAGAAAGTGTTTGCAGACTGCTGAATCCACACACGGGTTTAACTCTGGAAGTTGAGTGCACACATTGACAACCGTTCTGTTAGATAGCTGCGTTTTGGATTTAGAAGCAGATATTTCCCTGTGCTTTCTGCTGTTTCTTCCATATGCCGGTAATGGGCTGAAAACGTCTGTTTTGAAACTCTGCACAGAAAGTGTTTGCAGACTGCTGAGTCCACACACGGGTTTAACTCTGGAAGTTGAGTGCACACATTGACAACCGTTCTGTTAGATAGCTGCGTTTTGGATTTAGAAGCAGATATTTCCCTGGGCTTTCTGTTGTTTCTTCCATATGCCGGTAATGGGCTGAAAACGTCTGTTTTGAAACTATGCACAGAAAGTGTTTGCAGACTGCTGAATCCACACACGGGTTTAACTCTGGAAGTTGAGTGCACACATTGACAACCGTTCTGTTAGATAGCTGCGTTTTGGATTTAGAAGCAGATATTTCCCTGGGCTTTCTGCTGTTTCTTCCATATGCCGGTGTTGGGCTGAAAACGCCTGTTTTGAAACTCTGCACAGAAAGTGTTTGCAGACTGCTGAATCCACACACGGGTTTAACTCTGGAAGTTGAGTGCACACATTGACAACCGTTCTGTTAGATAGCTGCGTTTTGGATTTAGAAGCAGATATTTCCCTGGGCTTTCTGCTGTTTCTTCCATATGCCGGTATTGGGCTGAAAACGCCTGTTTTGAAACTCTGCACAGAAAGTGTTTGCAGACTGCTGAATCCACACACGGGTTTAACTCTGGAAGTTGAGTGCACACATTGACAACCGTTCTGTTAGATAGCTGCGTTTTGGATTTAGAAGCAGATATTTCCCTGTGCTTTCTGCTGTTTCTTCCATATGCCGGTAATGGGCTGAAAACGTCTGTTTTGAAACTCTGCACAGAAAGTGTTTGCAGACTGCTGAATCCACACACGGGTTTAACTCTGGAAGTTGAGTGCACACATTGACAACCGTTCTGTTAGATAGCTGCATTTTGGATTTAGAAGCAGATATTTCCCTGGGCTTTCTGCTGTTTCTTCCATATGCCGCTATTGGGCTGAAAACGCCTGTTTTGAAACTCTGCACAGAAAGTGTTTGCAGACTGCTGAATCCACACACGGGTTTAACTCTGGAAGTTGAGTGCACACATTGACAACCGTTCTGTTAGGTAGCTGCGTTTTGGATTTAGAAGCAGATATTTCCCTGGGCTTTCTGCTGTTTCTTCCATATGCCGGTATTGGGCTGAAAACGCCTGTTTTGAAACTCTGCACAGAAAGTGTTTGCAGACTGCTGAATCCACACACGGGTTTAACTCTGGAAGTTGAGTGCACACATTGACAACCGTTCTGTTAGATAGCTGCGTTTTGGATTTAGAAGCAGATATTTCCCTGTGCTTTCTGCTGTTTCTTCCATATGCCGGTATTGGGCTGAAAACGTCTGTTTTGAAACTCTGCACAGAAAGTGTTTGCAGACTGCTGAATCCACACACGGGTTTAACTCTGGAAGTTGAGTGCACACATTGACAACCGTTCTGTTAGATAGCTGCGTTTTGGATTTAGAAGCAGATATTTCCCTGTGCTTTCTGCTGTTTCTTCCATATGCCGGTGTTGGGCTGAAAACGTCTGTTTTGAAACTCTGCACAGAAAGTGTTTGCAGATTGCTGAATCCACACACGGGTTTAACTCTGGAAGTTGAGTGCACACATTGACAACCGTTCTGTTAGATAGCTGCGTTTTGGATTTAGAAGCAGATATTTCCCTGGGCTTTCTGCTGTTTCTTCCATATGCCGGTGTTGGGCTGAAAACGCCTGTTTTGAAACTCTGCACAGAAAGTGTTTGCAGACTGCTGAATCCACTCACGGGTTTAACTCTGGAAGTTGAGTGCACACATTGACAACCGTTCTGTTAGATAGCTGCGTTTTGGATTTAGAAGCAGATATTTCCCTGTGCTTTCTGCTGTTTCTTCCATATGCCGGTGTTGGGCTGAAAACGTCTGTTTTGAAACTCTGCACAGAAAGTGTTTGCAGACTGCTGAATCCACACACGGGTTTAACTCTGGAAGTTGAGTGCACACATTGACAACCGTTCTGTTAGATAGCTGCGTTTTGGATTTAGAAGCAGATATTTCCCTGGGCTTTCTGCTGTTTCTTCCATATGCCGGTATTCGGCTGAAAACGCCTGTTTTGAAACTCTGCACAGAAAGTGTTTGCAGACTGCTGAATCCACACACGGGTTTAACTCTGGAAGTTGAGTGCACACATTGACAACCGTTCTGTTAGATAGCTGCGTTTTGGATTTAGAAGAAGATATTTCCCTGTGCTTTCTGCTGTTTCTTCCATATGCCGGTATTGGGCTGAAAACGCCTGTTTTGAAACTCTGCACAGAAAGTGTTTGCAGACTGCTGAATCCACACACGGGTTTAACTCTGGAAGTTGAGTGCACACATTGACAACCGTTCTGTTAGATAGCTGCGTTTTGGATTTAGAAGCAGATATTTCCCTGTGCTTTCTGCTGTTTCTTCCATATGCCGGTAATGGGCTGAAAACGTCTGTTTTGAAACTCTGCACAGAAAGTGTTTGCAGACTGCTGAATCCACACACGGGTTTAACTCTGGAAGTTGAGTGCACACATTGACAACCGTTCTGTTAGATAGCTGCGTTTTGGATTTAGAAGCAGATATTTCCCTGGGCTTTCTGCTGTTTCTTCCATATGCCGCTATTGGGCTGAAAACGCCTGTTTTGAAACTCTGCACAGAAAGTGTTTGCAGACTGCTGAATCCACACACGGGTTTAACTCTGGAAGTTGAGTGCACACATTGACAACCGTTCTGTTAGATAGCTGCGTTTTGGATTTAGAAGCAGATATTTCCCTGGGCTTTCTGCTGTTTCTTCCATATGCCGGTATTGGGCTGAAAACGCCTGTTTTGAAACTCTGCACAGAAAGTGTTTGCAGACTGCTGAATCCACACACGGGTTTAACTCTGGAAGTTGAGTGCACACATTGACAACCGTTCTGTTAGATAGCTGCGTTTTGGATTTAGAAGCAGATATTTCCCTGTGCTTTCTGCTGTTTCTTCCATATGCCGGTAATGGGCTGAAAACGTCTGTTTTGAAACTCTGCACAGAAAGTGTTTGCAGACTGCTGAATCCACACACGGGTTTAACTCTGGAAGTTGAGTGCACACATTGACAACCGTTCTGTTAGATAGCTGCGTTTTGGATTTAGAAGCAGATATTTCCCTGGGATTTCTGTTGTTTCTTCCATATGCCGGTAATGGGCTGAAAACGTCTGTTTTGAAACTATGCACAGAAAGTGTTTGCAGACTGCTGAATCCACACACGGGTTTAACTCTGGAAGTTGAGTGCACACATTGACAACCGTTCTGTTAGATAGCTGCGTTTTGGATTTAGAAGCAGATATTTCCCTGTGCTTTCTGCTGTTTCTTCCATATGCCGGTGTTGGGCTGAAAACGCCTGTTTTGAAACTCTGCACAGAAAGTGTTTGCAGACTGCTGAATCCACACACGGGTTTAACTCTGGAAGTTGAGTGCACACATTGACAACCGTTCTGTTAGATAGCTGCGTTTTGGATTTAGAAGCAGATATTTCCCTGGGCTTTCTGCTGTTTCTTCCATATGCCGGTATTGGGCTGAAAACGCCTGTTTTGAAACTCTGCACAGAAAGTGTTTGCAGACTGCTGAATCCACACACGGGTTTAACTCTGGAAGTTGAGTGCACACATTGACAACCGTTCTGTTAGATAGCTGCGTTTTGGATTTAGAAGCAGATATTTCCCTGTGCTTTCTGCTGTTTCTTCCATATGCCGGTAATGGGCTGAAAACGTCTGTTTTGAAACTCTGCACAGAAAGTGTTTGCAGACTGCTGAATCCACACACGGGTTTAACTCTGGAAGTTGAGTGCACACATTGACAACCGTTCTGTTAGATAGCTGCGTTTTGGATTTAGAAGCAGATATTTCCCTGGGCTTTCTGCTGTTTCTTCCATATGCCGCTATTGGGCTGAAAACGCCTGTTTTGAAACTCTGCACAGAAAGTGTTTGCAGACTGCTGAATCCACACACGGGTTTAACTCTGGAAGTTGAGTGCACACATTGACAACCGTTCTGTTAGGTAGCTGCGTTTTGGATTTAGAAGCAGATATTTCCCTGGGCTTTCTGCTGTTTCTTCCATATGCCGGTATTGGGCTGAAAACGCCTGTTTTGAAACTCTGCACAGAAAGTGTTTGCAGACTGCTGAATCCACACACGGGTTTAACTCTGGAAGTTGAGTGCACACATTGACAACCGTTCTGTTAGATAGCTGCGTTTTGGATTTAGAAGCAGATATTTCCCTGTGCTTTCTGCTGTTTCTTCCATATGCCGGTATTGGGCTGAAAACGTCTGTTTTGAAACTCTGCACAGAAAGTGTTTGCAGACTGCTGAATCCACACACGGTTTTAACTCTGGAAGTTGAGTGCACACACTGACAACCGTTCTGTTAGATAGCTGCGTTTTGGATTTAGAAGCAGATATTTCCCTGTGCTTTCTGCTGTTTCTTCCATATGCCGGTGTTGGGCTGAAAACGTCTGTTTTGAAACTCTGCACAGAAAGTGTTTGCAGACTGCTGAATCCACACACGGGTTTAACTCTGGAAGTTGAGTGCACACATTGACAACCGTTCTGTTAGATAGCTGCGTTTTGGATTTAGAAGCAGATATTTCCCTGGGCTTTCTGCTGTTTCTTCCATATGCCGGTGTTGGGCTGAAAACGCCTGTTTTGAAACTCTGCACAGAAAGTGTTTGCAGACTGCTGAATCCACTCACGGGTTTAACTCTGGAAGTTGAGTGCACACATTGACAACCGTTCTGTTAGATAGCTGCGTTTTGGATTTAGAAGCAGATATTTCCCTGTGCTTTCTGCTGTTTCTTCCATATGCCGGTGTTGGGCTGAAAACGTCTGTTTTGAAACTCTGCACAGAAAGTGTTTGCAAACTGCTGAATCCACACACGGGTTTAACTCTGGAAGTTGAGTGCACACATTGACAACCGTTCTGTTAGATAGCTGCGTTTTGGATTTAGAAGCAGATATTTCCCTGGGCTTTCTGCTGTTTCTTCCATATGCCGGTATTCGGCTGAAAACGCCTGTTTTGAAACTCTGCACAGAAAGTGTTTGCAGACTGCTGAATCCACACACGGGTTTAACTCTGGAAGTTGAGTGCACACATTGACAACCGTTCTGTTAGATAGCTGCGTTTTGGATTTAGAAGAAGATATTTCCCTGTGCTTTCTGCTGTTTCTTCCATATGCCGGTATTGGGCTGAAAACGCCTGTTTTGAAACTCTGCACAGAAAGTGTTTGCAGACTGCTGAATCCACACACGGGTTTAACTCTGGAAGTTGAGTGCACACATTGACAACCGTTCTGTTAGATAGCTGCGTTTTGGATTTAGAAGCAGATATTTCCCTGTGCTTTCTGCTGTTTCTTCCATATGCCGGTAATGGGCTGAAAACGCCTGTTTTGAAACTCTGCACAGAAAGTGTTTGCAGACTGCTGAATCCACACACGGGTTTAACTCTGGAAGTTGAGTGCACACATTGACAACCGTTCTGTTAGATAGCTGCGTTTTGGATTTAGAAGCAGATATTTCCCTGGGCTTTCTGCTGTTTCTTCCATATGCCGGTATTGGGCTGAAAACGCCTGTTTTGAAACTCTGCACAGAAAGTGTTTGCAGACTGCTGAATCCACACACGGGTTTAACTCTGGAAGTTGAGTGCACACATTGACAACCGTTCTGTTAGATAGCTGCGTTTTGGATTTAGAAGCAGATATTTCCCTGGGCTTTCTGCTGTTTCTTCCATATGCCGGTATTGGGCTGAAAACGCCTGTTTTGAAACTCTGCACAGAAAGTGTTTGCAAACTGCTGAATCCACACACGGGTTTAACTCTGGAAGTTGAGTGCACACATTGACAACCGTTCTGTTAGATAGCTGCGTTTTGGATTTAGAAGCAGATATTTCCCTGTGCTTTCTGCTGTTTCTTCCATATGCCGGTAATGGGCTGAAAACGTCTGTTTTGAAACTCTGCACAGAAAGTGTTTGCAGACTGCTGAATCCACACACGGGTTTAACTCTGGAAGTTGAGTGCACACATTGACAACCGTTCTGTTAGATAGCTGCGTTTTGGATTTAGAAGCAGATATTTCCCTGTGCTTTCTGCTGTTTCTTCCATATGCCGGTAATGGGCTGAAAACGTCTGTTTTGAAACTCTGCACAGAAAGTGTTTGCAGACTGCTGAATCCACACACGGGTTTAACTCTGGAAGTTGAGTGCACACTTTGACAACCGTTCTGTTAGATAGCTGCATTTTGGATTTAGAAGCAGATATTTCCCTGGGCTTTCTGCTGTTTCTTCCATATGCCGGTGTTGGGCTGAAAACGCCTGTTTTGAAACTCTGCACAGAAAGTGTTTGCAGACTGCTGAATCCACACACGGGTTTAACTCTGGAAGTTGAGTGCACACATTGACAACCGTTCTGTTAGATAGCTGCGTTTTGGATTTAGAAGCAGATATTTCCCTGTGCTTTCTGCTGTTTCTTCCATATGCCGGTGTTGGGCTGAAAACGTCTGTTTTGAAACTCTGCACAGAAAGTGTTTGCAGACTGCTGAATCCACACACGGGTTTAACTCTGGAAGTTGAGTGCACACATTGACAACCGTTCTTTTAGATAGCTGCGTTTTGGATTTAGAAGCAGATATTTCCCTGGGCTTTCTGCTGTTTCTTCCATATGCCGGTATTCGGCTGAAAACGCCTGTTTTGAAACTCTGCACAGAAAGTGTTTGCAGACTGCTGAATCCACACACGGGTTTAACTCTGGAAGTTGAGTGCACACATTGACAACCGTTCTGTTAGATAGCTGCGTTTTGGATTTAGAAGCAGATATTTCCCTGGGCTTTCTGCTGTTTCTTCCATATGCCGGTATTGGGCTGAAAACGCCTGTTTTGAAACTCTGCACAGAAAGTGTTTGCAGACTGCTGAATCCACACACGGGTTTAACTCTGGAAGTTGAGTGCACACATTGACAACCGTTCTGTTAGATAGCTGCGTTTTGGATTTAGAAGCAGATATTTCCCTGTGCTTTCTGCTGTTTCTTCCATATGCCGGTAATGGGCTGAAAACGTCTGTTTTGAAACTCTGCACAGAAAGTGTTTGCAGACTGCTGAATCCACACACGGGTTTAACTCTGGAAGTTGAGTGCACACATTGACAACCGTTCTGTTAGATAGCTGCGTTTTGGATTTAGAAGCAGGTATTTCCCTGGGCTTTCTGCTGTTTCTTCCATATGCCGGTATTGGGCTGAAAAACGCCTGTTTTGAAACTCTGCACAGAAAGTGTTTGCAGACTGCTGAATCCACACACGGGTTTAACTCTGGAAGTTGAGTGCACACATTGACAACCGTTCTGTTAGATAGCTGCGTTTTGGATTTAGAAGCAGATATTTCCCTGGGCTTTCTGCTGTTTCTTCCATATGCCGGTATTGGGCTGAAAACGCCTGTTTTGAAACTCTGCACAGAAAGTGTTTGCAGACTGCTGAATCCACACACGGGTTTAACTCTGGAAGTTGAGTGCACACATTGACAACCGTTCTGTTAGATAGCTGCGTTTTGGATTTAGAAGCAGATATTTCCCTGTGCTTTCTGCTGTTTCTTCCATATGCCGGTAATGGGCTGAAAACGTCTGTTTTGAAACTCTGCACAGAAAGTGTTTGCAGACTGCTGAATCCACACACGGGTTTAACTCTGGAAGTTGAGTGCACACATTGACAACCGTTCTGTTAGATAGCTGCGTTTTGGATTTAGAAGCAGATATTTCCCTGGGCTTTCTGTTGTTTCTTCCATATGCCGGTAATGGGCTGAAAACGTCTGTTTTGAAACTCTGCACAGAAAGTGTTTGCAGACTGCTGAATCCACACACGGGTTTAACTCTGGAAGTTGAGTGCACACATTGACAACCGTTCTGTTAGATAGCTGCGTTTTGGATTTAGAAGCAGATATTTCCCTGGGCTTTCTGCTGTTTCTTCCATATGCCGGTGTTGGGCTGAAAACGCCTGTTTTGAAACTCTGCACAGAAAGTGTTTGCAGACTGCTGAATCCACACACGGGTTTAACTCTGGAAGTTGAGTGCACACATTGACAACCGTTCTGTTAGATAGCTGCGTTTTGGATTTAGAAGCAGATATTTCCCTGTGCTTTCTGCTGTTTCTTCCATATGCCGGGGTTGGGCTGAAAACGTCTGTTTTGAAACTCTGCACAGAAAGTGTTTGCAGACTGCTGAATCCACACACGGGTTTAACTCTGGAAGTTGAGTGCACACATTGACAACCGTTCTGTTAGATAGCTGCGTTTTGGATTTAGAAGCAGATATTTCCCTGGGCTTTCTGCTGTTTCTTCCATATGCCGGTATTCGGCTGAAAACGCCTGTTTTGAAACTCTGCACAGAAATTGTTTTCAGACTGCTGAATCCACACACGGGTTTAACTCTGGAAGTTGAGTGCACACATTGACAACCGTTCTGTTAGATAGCTGCGTTTTGGATTTAGAAGCAGATATTTCCCTGGGCTTTCTGCTGTTTCTTCCATATGCCGGTATTGGGCTGAAAACGCCTGTTTTGAAACTCTGCACAGAAAGTGTTTGCAGACTGCTGAATCCACACACGGGTTTAACTCTGGAAGTTGAGTGCACACATTGACAACCGTTCTGTTAGATAGCTGCGTTTTGGATTTAGAAGCAGATATTTCCCTGTGCTTTCTGCTGTTTCTTCCATATGCCGGTAATGGGCTGAAAAGGCCTGTTTTTAAACTCTGCACAGAAAGTGTTTGCAGACTGCTGAATCCACACACGGGTTTAACTCTGGAAGTTGAGTGCACACATTGACAACCGTTCTGTTAGATAGCTGCGTTTTGGATTTAGAAGCAGATATTTCCCTGTGCTTTCTGCTGTTTCTTCCATATGCCGGTAATGGGCTGAAAACGTCTGTTTTGAAACTCTGCACAGAAAGTGTTTGCAGACTGCTGAATCCACACACGGGTTTAACTCTGGAAGTTGAGTGCACATATTGACAACCGTTCTGTTAGATAGCTGCGTTTTGGATTTAGAAGCAGATATTTCCCTGGGCTTTCTGCTGTTTCTTCCATATGCCGGTATTGGGCTGAAAACGCCTGTTTTGAAACTCTGCACAGAAAGTGTTTGCAGACTGCTGAATCCACACACGGGTTTAACTCTGGAAGTTGAGTGCACACATTGACAACCGTTCTGTTAGATAGCTGCGTTTTGGATTTAGAAGCAGATATTTCCCTGTGCTTTCTGCTGTTTCTTCCATATGCCGGTAATGGGCTGAAAACGTCTGTTTTGAAACTCTGCACAGAAAGTGTTTGCAGACTGCTGAA
This sequence comes from Aotus nancymaae, assembly GCF_030222135.1. Classification (NCBI taxonomy): domain Eukaryota; kingdom Metazoa; phylum Chordata; class Mammalia; order Primates; family Aotidae; genus Aotus; species Aotus nancymaae. The sequence continues at coordinate 45,111,807 of NW_026988455.1, read as the reverse complement.
TCCACACACGGGTTTAACTCTGGAAGTTGAGTGCACACATTGACAACCGTTCTGTTAGATAGCTGCGTTTTGGATTTAGAAGCAGATATTTCCCTGTGCTTTCTGCTGTTTCTTCCATATGCCGGTATTGGGCTGAAAACGCCTGTTTTGAAACTCTGCACAGAAAGTGTTTGCAGACTGCTGAATCCACACACGGGTTTAACTCTGGAAGTTGAGTGCACACATTGACAACCGTTCTGTTAGATAGCTGCATTTTGGATTTAGAAGCAGATATTTCCCTGGGCTTTCTGCTGTTTCTTCCATATGCCGGTATTGGGCTGAAAACGCCTGTTTTGAAACTCTGCACAGAAAGTGTTTGCAGACTGCTGAATCCACACACGGGTTTAACTCTGGAAGTTGAGTGCACACATTGACAACCGTTCTGTTAGATAGCTGCGTTTTGGATTTAGAAGCAGATATTTCCCTGTGCTTTCTGCTGTTTCTTCCATATGCCGGTATTGGGCTGAAAACGTCTGTTTTGGGACTCTGCAGAGAAAGTGTTTGCAAACTGCTGAATCCACACACGGGTTTACCTCTGGAAGTTGAGTGCACACATTGACAACCGTTCTGTTAGATAGCTGCGTTTTGGATTTAGAAGCAGATATTTCCCTGTGCTTTCTGCTGTTTCTTCCATATGCCGGTATTGGGCTGAAAACGCCTGTTTTGAAACTCTGCACAGAAAGTGTTTGCAGACTGCTGAATCCACACACGGGTTTAACTCTGGAAGTTGAGTGCACACATTGACAACCGTTCTGTTAGATAGCTGCGTTTTGGATTTAGAAGCAGATATTTCCCTGCGCTTTCTGCTGTTTCTTCCATATGCCGGTATTGGGCTGAAAACGCCTGTTTTGAAACTCTGCACAGAAAGTGTTTGCAGACTGCTGAATCCACACACGGGTTTAACTCTGGAAGTTGAGTGCACACATTGACAACCGTTCTGTTAGATAGCTGCGTTTTGGATTTAGAAGCAGATATTTCCCTGTGCTTTCTGCTGTTTCTTCCATATGCCGGTAATGGGCTGAAAACGTCTGTTTTGAAACTCTGCACAGAAAGTGTTTGCAGACTGCTGAATCCACACACGGGTTTAACTCTGGAAGTTGAGTGCACACATTGATAACCGTTCTGTTAGATAGCTGCGTTTTGGATTTAGAAGCAGATATTTCCCTGTGCTTTCTGCTGTTTCTTCCATATGCCGGTGTTGGGCTGAAAACATCTGTTTTGAAACTCTGCACAGAAAGTGTTTGCAGACTGCTGAATAAACACACGGGTTTAACTCTGGAAGTTGAGTGCACACATTGACAACCGTTCTGTTAGATAGCTGCGTTTTGGACTTAGAAGCAGATATTTCCCTGTGCTTTCTGCTGTTTCTTCCATATGCCGGTATTGGGCTGAAAACGCCTGTTTTGAAACTCTGCACAGAAAGTGTTTGCAGACTGCTGAATCCACACACGGGTTTAACTCTGGAAGTTGAGTGCACACATTGACAACCGTTCTGTTAGATAGCTGCGTTTTGGATTTAGAAGCAGATATTTCCCTGGGCTTTCTGCTGTTTCTTCCATATGCCGGTATTGGGCTGAAAACGCCTGTTTTGAAACTCTGCACAGAAAGTGTTTGCAGACTGCTGAATCCACACACGGGTTTAACTCTGGAAGTTGAGTGCACACATTGACAACCGTTCTGTTAGATAGCTGCGTTTTGGATTTAGAGGCAGATATTTCCCTGTGCTTTCTGCTGTTTCTTCCATATGCCGGTAATGGGCTGAAAACGTCTGTTTTGAATCTCTGCACAGAAAGTGTTTGCAGACTGCTGAATCCACACACGGGTTTAACTCTGGAAGTTGAGTGCACACATTGATAACCGTTCTGTTAGATAGCTGCGTTTTGGATTTAGAAGCAGATATTTCCCTGTGCTTTCTGCTGTTTCTTCCATATGCCGGTGTTGGCCTGAAAACGTCTGTTTTGAAACTCTGCACAGAAAGTGTTTGCAGACTGCTGAATAAACACACGGGTTTAACTCTGGAAGTTGAGTGCACACATTGACAACCGTTCTGTTAGATAGCTGCGTTTTGGATTTAGAAGCAGATATTTCCCTGGGCTTTCTGCTGTTTCTTCCATATGCCGGTATTGGGCTGAAAACGCCTGTTTTGAAACTCTGAACAGAAAGTGTTTGCAGACTGCTGAATCCACACACGGGTTTAACTCTGGAAGTTGAGTGCACACATTGACAACCGTTCTGTTAGATAGCTGCGTTTTGGATTTAGAAGCAGATATTTCCCTGGGCTTTCTGCTGTTTCTTCCATATGCCGGTATTGGGCTGAAAACGCCTGTTTTGAAACTCAGCACAGAAAGTGTTTGCAGACTGCTGAATCCACACACGGGTTTAACTCTGGAAGTTGAGTGCACACATTGACAACCGTTCTGTTAGATAGCTGCGTTTTGGATTTAGAAGCAGATATTTCCCTCTGCTTTCTGCTGTTTCTTCCATATGCCGGTATTGGGCTGAAAACGTCTGTTTTGGGACTCTGCAGAGAAAGTGTTTGCAGACTGCTGAATCCACACACGGGTTTAACTCTGAAAGTTGACTGCACACATTGACAACCGTTCTGTTATATAGCTGCTTTTTGGATTTAGAAGCAGAGATTTCCCTGTGCTTTCTGCTGTTTCTTCCTTATGCCGGTATTGGGCTGAAAACGCCTGTTTTGAAACTCTGCACGGAAAGTGTTTGCAGACTGCTGAATCCACACACCGGTTTAACTCTGGAAGTTGAGTGCACACTTTGACAACCGTTCTGTTAGATAGCTGCGTTTTGGATTTAGAAGCAGATATTTCCCTGGGCTTTCTGCTGTTTCTTCCATATGCCGGTATTGGGCTGAAAACGCCTGTTTTGAATCTCTGCACATAAAGTGTTTGCAGACTGCTGAATCCACACACGGGATTAACTCTGGAAGTTGAGTCCACACATTGACAACCGTTCTGTTAGATAGCTGCGTTTTGGATTTAGAAGCAGATATTTCCCTGTGCTTTCTGCTGTTTCTTCCATATGCCGGTATTGGGCTGAAAACGCCTGTTTTAAAACTCTGCAGAGAAAGTGTTTGCAGACTGCTGAATCCACACACCGGTTTAACTCTGGAAGTTGAGATCACACATTGACAACCGTTCTGTTAGATAGCTGAGTTTTGGATTTAGAAGCAGATATTTCCCTGTGCTTTCTGCTGTTTCATCCATATGCCGGTATTGGGCTGAAAACGCCTGTTTTGAAACTCTGCACGGAAAGTGTTTGCAGACTGCTGAATCCACACACCGGTTTAAATCTGGAAGTTGAGTGCACACATTGACAACCGTTCTGTTAGATAGCTGCGTTTTGGATTTAGAAGCAGATATTTCCCTGTGCTTTCTGCTGTTTCTTCCATAGGCCGGTATTGGGCTGAAAACGCCTGTTTTGAATCTCTGCACAGAAAGTGTTTGCAGACTGCTGAATCCACACACGGGATTAACTCTGGAATTTGAGTGCACACATTGGCAACCGTTCTGTTAGATAGCTGCGTTTTGGATTTAGAAGCAGATATTTCACTGTGCTTTCTGCTGTTTCTTCCATATGCCGGTATTGGGCTGAAATGGCCTGTTTTGAAACTCTGCACAGAAAGTGTTTGCAGACTGCTGAATCCACACACGGGTTTAACTCTGGAAGTTGAGTGCACACATTGACAACCGTTCTGTTAGATAGCTGCGTTTTGGATTTAGAAGCAGATATTTCCCTGGGCTTTCTGCTGTTTCTTCCATATGCCGGTATTGGGCTGAAAACACCTGTTTTGAAACTCTGCACAGAAAGTGTTTGCAGACTGCTGAATCCACACACGGGTTTAACTCTGAAAGTTGAGTGCACACATTGACAACCGTTCTGTTAGATAGCTGCGTTTTGGATTTAGAAGCAGATATTTCCCTGGGCTTTCTGCTGTTTCTTCCATATGCCAGTATTGGGATGAAAACGCCTGTTTTGAAACTCTGCACAGAAAGTGTTTGCAGACTGCTGAATCCACACACGGGTTTAACTCTGGAAGTTGAGTGCACACATTGACAACCGTTCTGTTAGAGAGCTGCGTTTTGGATTTAGAAGCAGATATTTCCCTGTGCTTTCTGCTGTTTCTTCCATATGCCGGTAATGGGCTGAAAACGTCTGTTTTGAAACTCTGCACAGAAAGTGTTTGCAGACTGCTGAATCCACACACGGGTTTAACTCTGGAAGTTGAGTGCACACATTGACAACCGTTCTGTTAGATAGCTGCGTTTTGGATTTAGAAGCAGATATTTCCCTGGGCTTTCTGCTGTTTCTTCCATATGCCGGTATTGGGCTGAAAACGCCTGTTTTGAAACTCTGCACAGAAAGTGTTTGCAGACTGCTGAATCCACACACGGGTTTAACTCTGGAAGTTGAGTGCACAGATTGACAACCGTTCTGTTAGATAGCTGCGTTTTGGATTTAGAAGCAGATATTTCCCTGTGCTTTCTGCTGTTTCTTCCATATGCCGGTATTGGACTGAAAACGCCTGTTTTGAAACTCTGCACGGAAAGTGTTTGCAGACTGCTGAATCCACACACCGGTTTAACTATGGAAGTTGAGTGCACACATTGACAACCGTTCTGTTAGATAGCTGCGTTTTGATTTTAGAAGCAGATATTTCCCTGTGCTTTCTGCTGTTTCTTCCATAGGCCGGTATTGGGCTGAAAACGCCTGTTTTGAATCTCTGCACAGAAAGTGTTTGCAGACTGCTGAATCCACACACGGGATTAACTCTGGAAGTTGAGTGCACACATTGACAACCGTTCTGTTAGATAGCTGCGTTTTGGATTTAGAAGCAGATATTTCCCTGTGCTTTCTGCTGTTTCTTCCATATGCCGGTAATGGGCTGAAAACGTCTGTTTTGAAACTCTGCACAGAAAATGTTTGCAGACTGCTGAATCCACACACGGGTTTAACTCTGGAAGTTGAGTGCACACATTGACAACCGTTCTGTTATATAGCTGCTTTTTGGATTTAGAAGCAGAGATTTCCCTGTGCTTTCTGCTGTTTCTTCCTTATGCCGGTATTGGGCTGAAAACGCCTGTTTTGAAACTCTGCACGGAAAGTGTTTGCAGACTGCTGAATCCACACACCGGTTTAACTCTGGAAGTTGAGTGCACACTTTGACAACCGTTCTGTTAGATAGCTGCGTTTTGGATTTAGAAGCAGATATTTCCCTGTGCTTTCTGCTGTTTCTTCCATATGCCGGTATTGGGCTGAAAACGCCTGTTTTGAATCTCTGCACAGAAAGTGTTTGCAGACTGCTGAATCCACACACGGGATTAACTCTGGAAGTTGAGTGCACACATTGACAACCGTTCTGTTAGATAGCTGCGTTTTGGATTTAGAAGCAGATATTTCCCTGTGCTTTCTGCTGTTTCTTCCATATGCCGGTATTGGGCTGAAAACGCCTGTTTTAAAACTCTGCACAGAAAGTGTTTGCAGACTGCTGAATCCACACACCGGTTTAACTCTGGAAGTTGAGATCACACATTGACAACCGTTCTGTTAGATAGCTGCGTTTTGGACTTAGAAGCAGATATTTCCCTGTGCTTTCTGCTGTTTCTTCCATATGCCGGTATTGGGCTGAAAACGCCTGTTTTGAAACTCTGCACGGAAAGTGTTTGCAGACTGCTGAATCCACACACCGGTTTAACTCTGGAAGTTGAGTGCACACATTGACAACCGTTCTGTTAGATAGCTGCGTTTTGGATTTAGAAGCAGATATTTCCCTGTGCTTTCTGCTGTTTCTTCCATAGGCCGGTATTGGGCTGAAAAGGCCTGATTTGAATCTCTGCACAGAAAGTATTTGCAGACTGCTGAATCCACACACGGGATTAACTCTGGAATTTGAGTGCACACATTGGCAACCGTTCTGTTAGATAGCTGCGTTTTGGATTTAGAAGCAGATATTTCACTGTGCTTTCTGCTGTTTCTTCCATATGCCGGTATTGGGCTGAAATGGCCTGTTTTGAAACTCTGCACAGAAAGTGTTTGCAGACTGCTGAATCCACACACGGGTTTAACTCTGGAAGTTGAGTGCACACATTGACAACCGTTCTGTTATATAGCTGCTTTTTGGATTTAGAAGCAGATATTTCCCGGTGCTTTCTGCTGTTTCTTCCTGATGCCGGTATTGGGCTGAAAACGCCTGTTTTGAAACTCTGCACGGAAAGTGTTTGCAGACTGCTGAATCCACACACCGGTTTAACTCTGGAAGTTGAGTGCACACATTGACAACCGTTCTGTTAGATACCTGCGTTTTGAATTTAGACGCAGATATTTCCCTGTGCTTTCTACTGTTTCTTCCATATGCCGGTATTGGGCTGAAAACCCCTGTTTTGTAACTCTGCAAAGAAGGTGCTTGCAGACTGCTGAATCCACACACGGGTTTAACTCTGGAAGTTGAGTGCACACATTGACAACCGTTCTGTTAGATAGCTGCGTTTTGGATTTAGAAGCAGATATTTCCCTGTGCTTTCTGCTGTTTCTTCCATAGGCCGGTATTGGGCTGAAAACGCCTGTTTTGAAACTCTGCACAGAAAGTGTTTGCAGACTGCTGAATCCACACACCGGTTTAACTCTGGAAGTTGAGTGCACACATTGACAACCGTTCTGTTAGATAGCTGCGTTTTGGATTTAGAAGCAGATATTTCCCGGTGCTTTCTGCTGTTTCTTCCATATGCTGGTATTGGGCTGAAAACGCCTGTTTTGTAACTCTGCACAGAAAGTGCTTGCAGAGTGCTGAATCCACACACGGGTTTAACTCTGGAAGTTGAGTGCACACATTGTCAACCGCTCTGTTAGATAGCTGCGTTTTGGATTTAGAAGCAGATATTTCCCTGTGCTTTCTGCTGTTTCTTCCATATGCCGTTATTGGGCTGAAAACGCCTGTTTTGAAACTCTGCATGGAAAGTGTTTGCAGACTGCTGAATCCAAACACGGGTTTAACTCTGGAAGTTGAGTGCACAGATTGACAACCGATCTGTTAGATAGCTGCGTTTTGGATTTAGAAGCAGATATTTCCCTGTGCTTTCTGCTGTTTTATCCATATGCGGGTATTGGGCTAAAAAGGCCTGTTTTGAAACTCTGCACAGAAAGTGTTTGCAGACTGCTGAATCCACACACCGGTTTAACTCTGGAAGTTGAGTGCACACATTGACAACCGTTCTGTTAGATAGCTGCGTTTTGGATTTAGAAGCAGATATTTCCCTGTGCTTTCTGCTGTTTCTTCCATATGCCAGTAATGGGCTGAAAACGTCTGTTTTGAAACTCTGCACAGAAAGTGTTTGCAGACTGCTGAATCCACACACGGGTTTAACTCTGGAAGTTGAGTGCACACATTGACAACCGTTCTGTTATATAGCTGCTTTTTGGATTTAGAAGCAGATATTTCCCTGTGCTTTCTGCTGTTTCTTCCTTATGCCGGTATTGGGCTGAAAACGCCTGTTTTGAAACTCTGCACGGAAAGTGTTTGCAGTCTGCTGAATCCACACACCGGTTTAACTCTGGAAGTTGAGTGCACACATTGACAACCGTTCTGTTAGATAGCTGCGTTTTGGATTTAGACGCAGATATTTCCCTGTGCTTTCTGCTGTTTCTTCCATATGCCGGTATTGGGCTGAAAACGCCGGTTTTGTAACTCTGCAAAGAAGGTGCTTGCAGACTGCTGAATCCACACACGGGTTTAACTCTGGAAGTTGAGTGCACACATTGACAACCGTTCTGTTAGATAGCTGCGTTTTGGATTTAGAAGCAGATATTTCCCTGTGCTTTCTGCTGTTTCTTCCATAGGCCGGTATTGGGCTGAAAACGCCTGTTTTGTAACTCTGCACAGAAAGTGCTTGCAGACTGCTGAATACACACACGGGTTTAACTCTGGAAGTTGAGTGTACACATTGACAACCGTTCTGTTAGATAGCTGCGTTTTGGATTTAGAAGCAGATATTTCCCTGTGCTTTCTGCTGTTTCTTCCATATGCCGGTATTGGGCTGAAAACGCCTGTTTTGAAACTCTGCACGGAAACTGTTTGAAGACTGCTGAATCCACACACGGGTTTAACTCTGGAAGTTGAGTGCACAGATTGACAACCGTTCTGGTAGATAGCTGCGTTTTGGATTTAGAAGCAGATATTTCCCTGTGCTTTCTACTGTTTCTTCCATAGGCCGGTATTGGGCTGAAAACGCCTGTTTTGAATCTCTGCACAGAAAGTGTTTGCAGACTGCTGAATCCACACACCGGTTTAACTCTGGAAGTTGAGTGCACACATTGACAACCGTTCTGTTAGATAGCTGCGTTTTGGATTTAGAAGCAGATATTTCCCTGTGCTTTCTGCTGTTTCTTCCATATGCCGGTAATGGGCTGAAAACGTCTGTTTTGAAACTCTGCACAGAAAGTGTTTGCAGACTGCTGCATCCACACACCGGTTTAACTCTGGAAGTTGAGTGCACACATTGACAACCGTTCTGTTATATAGCTGCTTTTTGGATTTAGAAGCAGATATTTCCCTGTGCATTCTGCTGTTTCTTCCTTATGCCGGTATTGGGCTGAAAACGCCTGTTTTGAATCTCTGCACGGAAAGTGTTTGCAGACTGCTGAATCCACACACCGGTTTAACTCTGGAAGTTGAGTTCACCCATTGACAACCGTTCTGTTAGATAGCTGCGTTTTGGATTTAGAAGCAGATATTTCCCTGTGCTTTCTGCTGTTTCTTCCATATGCCGGTATTGGGCTGAAAACGCCTGTTTTGTAACTCTGCAAAGAAGGTGCTTGCAGACTGCTGAATCCACACACGGGTTTAACTCTGGAAGTTGAGTGCACACATTGACAACCGTTCTGTTAGATAGCTGCGTTTTGGATTTAGAAGCAGATATTTCCCTGTGCTTTCTGCTGTTTCTTCCATAGGCCGGTATTGGGCTGAAAACGCCTGTTTTGAATCTCTGCACAGAAAGTGTTTGCAGACTGCTGAATTCACACACGGGATTAACTCTGGCAGTTGAGTGCACACATTGACAACCGTTCTGTTAGATAGCTGCGTTTTGGATTTAGAAGCAGATATTTCCCTGTGCTTTCTGCTGTTTCTTCCATATGCCGGTAATGGGCTGAAAAGGCCTGTTTTTAAACTCTGCACAGAAAGTGTTTGCAGACTGCTGAATCCACACACGGGTTTAACTCTGGAAGTTGAGTGCACACATTGACAACCGTTCTGTTAGATAGCTGCATTTTGGATTTAGAAGCAGATATTTCCCTGTGCTTTCTGCTGTTTCTTCCATATGCCGGTAATGGGCTGAAAACGTCTGTTTTGAAACTCTGCACAGAAAGTGTTTGCAGACTGCTGAATCCACACACGGGTTTAACTCTGGAAGTTGAGTGCACACATTGACAACCGTTCTGTTAGATAGCTGCGTTTTGGATTTAGAAGCAGATATTTCCCTGGGCTTTCTGCTGTTTCTTCCATATGCCGGTATTGGGCTGAAAACGCCTGTTTTGAAACTCTGCACAGAAAGTGTTTGCAGACTGCTGAATCCACACACGGGTTTAACTCTGGAAGTTGAGTGCACACATTGACAACCGTTCTGTTAGATAGCTGCGTTTTGGATTTAGAAGCAGATATTTCCCTGTGCTTTCTGCTGTTTCTTCCATATGCCGGTAATGGGCTGAAAACGTCTGTTTTGAAACTCTGCACAGAAAGTGTTTGCAGACTGCTGAATCCACACACGGGTTTAACTCTGGAAGTTGAGTGCACACATTGACAACCGTTCTGTTAGATAGCTGCGTTTTGGATTTAGAAGCAGATATTTCCCTGTGCTTTCTGCTGTTTCTTCCATATGCCGGTATTGGGCTGAAAACGCCTGTTTTGAAACTCTGCACAGAAAGTGTTTGCAGACTGCTGAATCCACACACGGGTTTAACTCTGGAAGTTGAGTGCACACATTGACAACCGTTCTGTTAGATAGCTGCATTTTGGATTTAGAAGCAGATATTTCCCTGGGCTTTCTGCTGTTTCTTCCATATGCCGGTATTGGGCTGAAAACGCCTGTTTTGAAACTCTGCACAGAAAGTGTTTGCAGACTGCTGAATCCACACACGGGTTTAACTCTGGAAGTTGAGTGCACACATTGACAACCGTTCTGTTAGATAGCTGCGTTTTGGATTTAGAAGCAGATATTTCCCTGTGCTTTCTGCTGTTTCTTCCATATGCCGGTATTGGGCTGAAAACGTCTGTTTTGGGACTCTGCAGAGAAAGTGTTTGCAGACTGCTGAATCCACACACGGGTTTACCTCTGGAAGTTGAGTGCACACATTGACAACCGTTCTGTTAGATAGCTGCGTTTTGGATTTAGAAGCAGATATTTCCCTGTGCTTTCTGCTGTTTCTTCCATATGCCGGTATTGGGCTGAAAACGCCTGTTTTGAAACTCTGCACAGAAAGTGTTTGCAGACTGCTGAATCCACACACGGGTTTAACTCTGGAAGTTGAGTGCACACATTGACAACCGTTCTGTTAGATAGCTGCGTTTTGGATTTAGAAGCAGATATTTCCCTGCGCTTTCTGCTGTTTCTTCCATATGCCGGTATTGGGCTGAAAACGCCTGTTTTGAAACTCTGCACAGAAAGTGTTTGCAGACTGCTGAATCCACACACGGGTTTAACTCTGGAAGTTGAGTGCACACATTGACAACCGTTCTGTTAGATAGCTGCGTTTTGGATTTAGAAGCAGATATTTCCCTGTGCTTTCTGCTGTTTCTTCCATATGCCGGTAATGGGCTGAAAACGTCTGTTTTGAAACTCTGCACAGAAAGTGTTTGCAGACTGCTGAATCCACACACGGGTTTAACTCTGGAAGTTGAGTGCACACATTGATAACCGTTCTGTTAGATAGCTGCGTTTTGGATTTAGAAGCAGATATTTCCCTGTGCTTTCTGCTGTTTCTTCCATATGCCGGTGTTGGGCTGAAAACATCTGTTTTGAAACTCTGCACAGAAAGTGTTTGCAGACTGCTGAATAAACACACGGGTTTAACTCTGGAAGTTGAGTGCACACATTGACAACCGTTCTGTTAGATAGCTGCGTTTTGGACTTAGAAGCAGATATTTCCCTGTGCTTTCTGCTGTTTCTTCCATATGCCGGTATTGGGCTGAAAACGCCTGTTTTGAAACTCTGCACAGAAAGTGTTTGGAGACTGCTGAATCCACACACGGGTTTAACTCTGGAAGTTGAGTGCACACATTGACAACCGTTCTGTTAGATAGCTGCGTTTTGGATTTAGAAGCAGATATTTCCCTGGGCTTTCTGCTGTTTCTTCCATATGCCGGTATTGGGCTGAAAACGCCTGTTTTGAAACTCTGCACAGAAAGTGTTTGCAGACTGCTGAATCCACACACGGGTTTAACTCTGGAAGTTGAGTGCACACATTGACAACCGTTCTGTTAGATAGCTGCGTTTTGGATTTAGAGGCAGATATTTCCCTGTGCTTTCTGCTGTTTCTTCCATATGCCGGTAATGGGCTGAAAACGTCTGTTTTGAATCTCTGCACAGAAAGTGTTTGCAGACTGCTGAATCCACACACGGGTTTAACTCTGGAAGTTGAGTGCAAACATTGATAACCGTTCTGTTAGATAGCTGCGTTTTGGATTTAGAAGCAGATATTTCCCTGTGCTTTCTGCTGTTTCTTCCATATGCCGGTGTTGGCCTGAAAACGTCTGTTTTGAAACTCTGCACAGAAAGTGTTTGCAGACTGCTGAATAAACACACGGGTTTAACTCTGGAAGTTGAGTGCACACATTGACAACCGTTCTGTTAGATAGCTGCGTTTTGGATTTAGAAGCAGATATTTCCCTGGGCTTTCTGCTGTTTCTTCCATATGCCGGTATTGGGCTGAAAACGCCTGTTTTGAAACTCTGAACAGAAAGTGTTTGCAGACTGCTGAATCCACACACGGGTTTAACTCTGGAAGTTGAGTGCACACATTGACAACCGTTCTGTTAGATAGCTGCGTTTTGGATTTAGAAGCAGATATTTCCCTGGGCTTTCTGCTGTTTCTTCCATATGCCGGTATTGGGCTGAAAACGCCTGTTTTGAAACTCAGCACAGAAAGTGTTTGCAGACTGCTGAATCCACACACGGGTTTAACTCTGGAAGTTGAGTGCACACATTGACAACCGTTCTGTTAGATAGCTGCGTTTTGGATTTAGAAGCAGATATTTCCCTCTGCTTTCTGCTGTTTCTTCCATATGCCGGTATTGGGCTGAAAACGTCTGTTTTGGGACTCTGCAGAGAAAGTGTTTGCAGACTGCTGAATCCACACACGGGTTTAACTCTGAAAGTTGACTGCACACATTGACAACCGTTCTGTTAGATAGCTGCGTTTTGGATTTAGAAGCAGATATTTCCCTGTGCTTTCTGCTGTTTCTTCCATATGCCGGTATTGGACTGAAAACGCCTGTTTTGAAACTCTGCACAGAAAGTGTTTGCAGACTGCTGAATCCACACACGGGTTTAACTCTGGAAGTTGAGTGCACACATTGACAACCGTTCTGTTAGATACCTGCGTTTTGGATTTAGAAGCAGATATTTCCCTGGGCTTTCTGCTGTTTCTTCCATATGCCGGTATTGGGCTGAAAACGCCTGTTTTGAAACTCTCCACAGAAAGTGTTTGCAGACTGCTGAATCCACACACGGGTTTAACTCTGGAAGTTGAGTGCACACATTGACAACCGTTCTGTTAGATAGCTGCGTTTTGGATTTAGAAGCAGATATTTCCCTGTGCTTTCTGCTGTTTCTTCCATATGCCGGTAATGGGCTGAAAACGTCTGTTTTGAAACTCTGCACAGAAAGTGTTTGCAGACTGCTGAATCCACACACGGGTTTAACTCTGGAAGTTGAGTGCACACATTGACAACCGTTCTGTTAGATAGCTGCGTTTTGGATTTAGAAGCAGATATTTCCCTGGGCTTTCTGCTGTTTCTTCCATATGCCGGTATTGGGCTGAAAACACCTGTTTTGAAACTCTGCACAGAAAGTGTTTGCAGACTGCTGAATCCACACACGGGTTTAACTCTGAAAGTTGAGTGCACACATTGACAACCGTTCTGTTAGATAGCTGCGTTTTGGATTTAGAAGCAGATATTTCCCTGGGCTTTCTGCTGTTTCTTCCATATGCCGGTATTGGGATGAAAACGCCTGTTTTGAAACTCTGCACAGAAAGTGTTTGCAGACTGCTGAATCCACACACGGGTTTAACTCTGGAAGTTGAGTGCACACATTGACAACCGTTCTGTTAGAGAGCTGCGTTTTGGATTTAGAAGCAGATATTTCCCTGTGCTTTCTGCTGTTTCTTCCATATGCCGGTAATGGGCTGAAAACGTCTGTTTTGAAACTCTGCACAGAAAGTGTTTGCAGACTGCTGAATCCACACACGGGTTTAACTCTGGAAGTTGAGTGCACACATTGACAACCGTTCTGTTAGATAGCTGCGTTTTGGATTTAGAAGCAGATATTTCCCTGGGCTTTCTGCTGTTTCTTCCATATGCCGGTATTGGGCTGAAAACGCCTGTTTTGAAACTCTGCACAGAAAGTGTTTGCAGACTGCTGAATCCACACACGGGTTTAACTCTGGAAGTTGAGTGCACAGATTGACAACCGTTCTGTTAGATAGCTGCGTTTTGGATTTAGAAGCAGATATTTCCCTGTGCTTTCTGCTGTTTCTTCCATATGCCGGTATTGGACTGAAAACGCCTGTTTTGAAACTCTGCACGGAAAGTGTTTGCAGACTGCTGAATCCACACACCGGTTTAACTATGGAAGTTGAGTGCACACATTGACAACCGTTCTGTTAGATAGCTGCGTTTTGATTTTAGAAGCAGATATTTCCCTGTGCTTTCTGCTGTTTCTTCCATAGGCCGGTATTGGGCTGAAAACGCCTGTTTTGAATCTCTGCACAGAAAGTGTTTGCAGACTGCTGAATCCACACACGGGATTAACTCTGGAAGTTGAGTGCACACATTGACAACCGTTCTGTTATATAGCTGCTTTTTGGATTTAGAAGCAGAGATTTCCCTGTGCTTTCTGCTGTTTCTTCCTTATGCCGGTATTGGGCTGAAAACGCCTGTTTTGAAACTCTGCACGGAAAGTGTTTGCAGACTGCTGAATCCACACACCGGTTTAACTCTGGAAGTTGAGTGCACACTTTGACAACCGTTCTGTTAGATAGCTGCGTTTTGGATTTAGAAGCAGATATTTCCCTGTGCTTTCTGCTGTTTCTTCCATATGCCGGTATTGGGCTGAAAACGCCTGTTTTGAATCTCTGCACAGAAAGTGTTTGCAGACTGCTGAATCCACACACGGGATTAACTCTGGAAGTTGAGTGCACACATTGACAACCGTTCTGTTAGATAGCTGCGTTTTGGATTTAGAAGCAGATATTTCCCTGTGCTTTCTGCTGTTTCTTCCATATGCCGGTATTGGGCTGAAAACGCCTGTTTTAAAACTCTGCACAGAAAGTGTTTGCAGACTGCTGAATCCACACACCGGTTTAACTCTGGAAGTTGAGATCACACATTGACAACCGTTCTGTTAGATAGCTGCGTTTTGGACTTAGAAGCAGATATTTCCCTGTGCTTTCTGCTGTTTCTTCCATATGCCGGTATTGGGCTGAAAACGCCTGTTTTGAAACTCTGCACGGAAAGTGTTTGCAGACTGCTGAATCCACACACCGGTTTAACTCTGGAAGTTGAGTGCACACATTGACAACCGTTCTGTTAGATAGCTGCGTTTTGGATTTAGAAGCAGATATTTCCCTGTGCTTTCTGCTGTTTCTTCCATAGGCCGGTATTGGGCTGAAAAGGCCTGATTTGAATCTCTGCACAGAAAGTATTTGCAGACTGCTGAATCCACACAGGGGATTAACTCTGGAATTTGAGTGCACACATTGGCAACCGTTCTGTTAGATAGCTGCGTTTTGGATTTAGAAGCAGATATTTCACTGTGCTTTCTGCTGTTTCTTCCATATGCCGGTATTGGGCTGAAATGGCCTGTTTTGAAACTCTGCACAGAAAGTGTTTGCAGACTGCTGAATCCACACACGGGTTTAACTCTGGAAGTTGAGTGCACACATTGACAACCGTTCTGTTATATAGCTGCTTTTTGGATTTAGAAGCAGATATTTCCCTGTGCTTTCTGCTGTTTCTTCCTGATGCCGGTATTGGGCTGAAAACGCCTGTTTTGAAACTCTGCACGGAAAGTGTTTGCAGACTGCTGAATCCACACACCGGTTTAACTCTGGAAGTTGAGTGCACACATTGACAACCGTTCTGTTAGATACCTGCGTTTTGAATTTAGACGCAGATATTTCCCTGTGCTTTCTACTGTTTCTTCCATATGCCGGTATTGGGCTGAAAACCCCTGTTTTGTAACTCTGCAAAGAAGGTGCTTGCAGACTGCTGAATCCACACACGGGTTTAACTCTGGAAGTTGAGTGCACACATTGACAACCGTTCTGTTAGATAGCTGCGTTTTGGATTTAGAAGCAGATATTTCCCTGTGCTTTCTTCTGTTTCTTCCATAGGCCGGTATTGGGCTGAAAACGCCTGTTTTGAATCTCTGCACAGAAAGTGTTTGCAGACTGCTGAATACACACACGGGATTAACTCTGGAAGTTGAGTGCACACATTGACAACCGTTCTGTTAGATAGCTGCGTTTTGGATTTAGAAGCAGATATTTCCCTGTGCTTTCTGCTGTTTCTTCCATAGGCCGGTATTGGGCTGAAAACGCCTGTTTTGAAACTCTGCACAGAAAGTGTTTGCAGACTGCTGAATCCAGACACCGGTTTAACTCTGGAAGTTGAGTGCACACATTGACAACCGTTCTGTTAGATAGCTGTGTTTTGGATTTAGAAGCAGATATTTCCCGGTGCTTTCTGCTGTTTCTTCCATATGCTGGTATTGGGCTGAAAACGCCTGTTTTGTAACTCTGCACAGAAAGTGCTTGCAGAGTGCTGAATCCACACACGGGTTTAACTCTGGAAGTTGAGTGCACACATTGTCAACCGCTCTGTTAGATAGCTGCGTTTTGGATTTAGAAGCAGATATTTCCCTGTGCTTTCTGCTGTTTCTTCCATATGCCGTTATTGGGCTGAAAACGCCTGTTTTGAAACTCTGCATGGAAAGTGTTTGCAGACTGCTGAATCCAAACACGGGTTTAACTCTGGAAGTTGAGTGCACAGATTGACAACCGATCTGTTAGATAGCTGCGTTTTGGATTTAGAAGCAGATATTTCCCTGTGCTTTCTGCTGTTTTATCCATATGCGGGTATTGGGCTAAAAAGGCCTGTTTTGAAACTCTGCACAGAAAGTGTTTGCAGACTGCTGAATCCACACACCGGTTTAACTCTGGAAGTTGAGTGCACACATTGACAACCGTTCTGTTAGATAGCTGCGTTTTGGATTTAGAAGCAGATATTTCCCTGTGCTTTCTGCTGTTTCTTCCATATGCCAGTAATGGGCTGAAAACGTCTGTTTTGAAACTCTGCACAGAAAGTGTTTGCAGAATGCTGAATCCACACACGGGTTTAACTCTGGAAGTTGAGTGCACACATTGACAACCGTTCTGTTATATAGCTGCTTTTTGGATTTAGAAGCAGATATTTCCCTGTGCTTTCTGCTGTTTCTTCCTTATGCCGGTATTGGGCTGAAAACGCCTGTTTTGAAACTCTGCACGGAAAGTGTTTGCAGTCTGCTGAATCCACACACCGGTTTAACTCTGGAAGTTGAGTGCACACATTGACAACCGTTCTGTTAGATAGCTGCGTTTTGGATTTAGACGCAGATATTTCCCTGTGCTTTCTGCTGTTTCTTCCATATGCCGGTATTGGGCTGAAAACGCCGGTTTTGTAACTCTGCAAAGAAGGTGCTTGCAGACTGCTGAATCCACACACGGGTTTAACTCTGGAAGTTGAGTGCACACATTGACAACCGTTCTGTTAGATAGCTGCGTTTTGGATTTAGAAGCAGATATTTCCCTGTGCTTTCTGCTGTTTCTTCCATAGGCCGGTATTGGGCTGAAAACGCCTGTTTTGTAACTCTGCACAGAAAGTGCTTGCAGACTGCTGAATACACACACGGGTTTAACTCTGGAAGTTGAGTGCACACATTGACAACCGTTCTGTTAGATAGCTGCGTTTTGGATTTAGAAGCAGATATTTCCCTGTGCTTTCTGCTGTTTCTTCCATATGCCGGTATTGGGCTGAAAACGCCTGTTTTGAAACTCTGCACGGAAAGTGTTTGAAGACTGCTGAATCCACACACGGGTTTAACTCTGGAAGTTGAGTGCACAGATTGACAACCGTTCTGGTAGATAGCTGCGTTTTGGATTTAGAAGCAGATATTTCCCTGTGCTTTCTACTGTTTCTTCCATAGGCCGGTATTGGGCTGAAAACGCCTGTTTTGAATCTCTGCACAGAAAGTGTTTGCAGACTGCTGAATCCACACACCGGTTTAACTCTGGAAGTTGAGTGCACACATTGACAACCGTTCTGTTAGATAGCTGCGTTTTGGATTTAGAAGCAGATATTTCCCTGTGCTTTCTGCTGTTTCTTCCATATGCCGGTAATGGGCTGAAAACGTCTGTTTTGAAACTCTGCACAGAAAGTGTTTGCAGACTGCTGCATCCACACACCGGTTTAACTCTGGAAGTTGAGTGCACACATTGACAACCGTTCTGTTATATAGCTGCTTTTTGGATTTAGAAGCAGATATTTCCCTGTGCTTTCTGCTGTTTCTTCCTTATGCCGGTATTGGGCTGAAAACGCCTGTTTTGAATCTCTGCACGGAAAGTGTTTGCAGACTGCTGAATCCACACACCGGTTTAACTCTGGAAGTTGAGTTCACCCATTGACAACCGTTCTGTTAGATAGCTGCGTTTTGGATTTAGAAGCAGATATTTCCCTGTGCTTTCTGCTGTTTCTTCCATATGCCGGTATTGGGCTGAAAACGCCTGTTTTGTAACTCTGCAAAGAAGGTGCTTGCAGACTGCTGAATCCACACACGGGTTTAACTCTGGAAGTTGAGTGCACACATTGACAACCGTTCTGTTAGATAGCTGCGTTTTGGATTTAGAAGCAGATATTTCCCTGTGCTTTCTGCTGTTTCTTCCATAGGCCGGTATTGGGCTGAAAACGCCTGTTTTGAATCTCTGCACAGAAAGTGTTTGCAGACTGCTGAATTCACACACGGGATTAACTCTGGCAGTTGAGTGCACACATTGACAACCGTTCTGTTAGATAGCTGCGTTTTGGATTTAGAAGCAGATATTTCCCTGTGCTTTCTGCTGTTTCTTCCATATGCCGGTAATGGGCTGAAAACATCTGTTTTGAAACTCTGCACAGAAAATGTTTGCAGACTGCTGAATCCACACACGGGTTTAACTCTGGAAGTTGAGTGCACACATTGACAACCGTTCTGTTATATATCTGCTTTTTGGATTTAGAAGCAGAGATTTCCCTGTGCTTTCTGCTGTTTCTTCCTTATGCCGGTATTGGGCTGAAAACGCCTGTTTTGAAACTCTGCACGGAAAGTGTTTGCAGACTGCTGAATCCACACACCGGTTTAACTCTGGAAGTTGAGTGCACACATTGACAACCGTTCTGTTAGATAGCTGCGTTTTGGATTTAGAAGCAGATATTTCCCTGTGCTTTCTGCTGTTTCTTCCATAGGCCGGTATTGGGCTGAAAACGCCTGTTTTGAATCTCTGCACAGAAAGTGTTTGCAGACTGCTGAATCCACACACGGGATTAACTCTGGAAGTTGAGTGCACACATTGACAACCGTTCTGTTAGATAGCTGCGTTTTGGATTTAGAAGCAGATATTTCCCTGTGCTTTCTGCTGTTTCTTCCATATGCCGGTATTGGGCTGAAAACGCCTGTTTTGAAACTCTGCACAGAAAGTGTTTGCAGACTGCTGAATCCACACACCGGTTTAACTCTGGAAGTTGAGTGCACACATTGACAACCGTTCTGTTAGATAGCTGCGTTTTGGATTTAGAAGCAGATATTTCCCTGTGCTTTCTGCTGTTTCTTCGATATGCCGGTAAAGGGCTGAAAACGCCTGTTTTCAAACTCTGCACAGAAAGTGTTTGCAGACTGCTGAATCCACACACGGGTTTAACTCTGGAAGTTGAGTGCACACATTGACAACCGTTCTGTTAGATAGCTGCGTTTTGGATTTAGAAGCAGATATTTCCCTGTGCTTTCTGCTGTTTCTTCCATATGCCGGTAATGGGCTGAAAACGTCTATTTTGAAACTCTGCACAGAAAGTGTTTGCAGACTGCTGAATCCACACACGGGTTTAACTCTGGAAGTTGAGTGCACACATTGACAACCGTTCTGTTATATAGCTGCTTTTTGGATTTAGAAGCAGAGATTTCCCTGTGCTTTCTGCTGTTTCTTCCTTATGCCGGTATTGGGCTGAAAACGCCTGTTTTGAAACTCTGCACGGAAAGTGTTTGCAGTCTGCTGAATCCACACACCGGTTTAACTCTGGAAGTTGAGTGCACACATTGACAACCGTTCTGTTAGATAGCTGCGTTTTGGATTTAGACGCAGATATTTCCCTGTGCTTTCTGCTGTTTCTTCCATATGCCGGTATTGGGCTGAAAACGCCGGTTTTGTAACTCTGCAAAGAAGGTGCTTGCAGACTGCTGAATCCACACACGGGTTTAACTCTGGAAGTTGAGTGCACACATTGACAACCGTTCTGTTAGATAGCTGCGTTTTGGATTTAGAAGCAGATATTTCCCTGTGCTTTCTGCTGTTTCTTCCATAGGCCGGTATTGGGCTGAAAACGCCTGTTTTGTAACTCTGCACAGAAAGTGCTTGCAGACTGCTGAATACACACACGGGTTTAACTCTGGAAGTTGAGTGCACACATTGACAACCGTTCTGTTAGATAGCTGCGTTTTGGATTTAGAAGCAGATATTTCCCTGTGCTTTCTGCT
Source organism: Aotus nancymaae (assembly GCF_030222135.1). Lineage (NCBI taxonomy): Eukaryota > Metazoa > Chordata > Mammalia > Primates > Aotidae > Aotus > Aotus nancymaae. Next base: position 45,091,720 of record NW_026988455.1, on the reverse strand, counting down.
GTTTCTTCCATATGCCGGTATTGGGCTGAAAACGCCTGTTTTGAAACTCTGCACGGAAAGTGTTTGAAGACTGCTGAATCCACACACGGGTTTAACTCTGGAAGTTGAGTGCACAGATTGACAACCGTTCTGGTAGATAGCTGCGTTTTGGATTTAGAAGCAGATATTTCCCTGTGCTTTCTACTGTTTCTTCCATAGGCCGGTATTGGGCTGAAAACGCCTGTTTTGAATCTCTGCACAGAAAGTGTTTGCAGACTGCTGAATCCACACACCGGTTTAACTCTGGAAGTTGAGTGCACACATTGACAACCGTTCTGTTAGATAGCTGCGTTTTGGATTTAGAAGCAGATATTTCCCTGTGCTTTCTGCTGTTTCTTCCATATGCCGGTAATGGGCTGAAAACGTCTGTTTTGAAACTCTGCACAGAAAGTGTTTGCAGACTGCTGCATCCACACACCGCTTTAACTCTGGAAGTTGAGTGCACACATTGACAACCGTTCTGTTATATAGCTGCTTTTTGGATTTAGAAGCAGATATTTCCCTGTGCTTTCTGCTGTTTCTTCCTTATGCCGGTATTGGGCTGAAAACGCCTGTTTTGAATCTCTGCACGGAAAGTGTTTGCAGACTGCTGAATCCACACACCGGTTTAACTCTGGAAGTTGAGTTCACCCATTGACAACCGTTCTGTTAGATAGCTGCGTTTTGGATTTAGAAGCAGATATTTCCCTGTGCTTTCTGCTGTTTCTTCCATATGCCGGTATTGGGCTGAAAACGCCTGTTTTGTAACTCTGCAAAGAAGGTGCTTGCAGACTGCTGAATCCACACACGGGTTTAACTCTGGAAGTTGAGTGCACACATTGACAACCGTTCTGTTAGATAGCTGCGTTTTGGATTTAGAAGCAGATATTTCCCTGTGCTTTCTGCTGTTTCTTCCATAGGCCGGTATTGGGCTGAAAACGCCTGTTTTGAATCTCTGCACAGAAAGTGTTTGCAGACTGCTGAATTCACACACGGGATTAACTCTGGCAGTTGAGTGCACACATTGACAACCGTTCTGTTAGATAGCTGCGTTTTGGATTTAGAAGCAGATATTTCCCTGTGCTTTCTGCTGTTTCTTCCATATGCCGGTAATGGGCTGAAAACATCTGTTTTGAAACTCTGCACAGAAAATGTTTGCAGACTGCTGAATCCACACACGGGTTTAACTCTGGAAGTTGAGTGCACACATTGACAACCGTTCTGTTATATATCTGCTTTTTGGATTTAGAAGCAGAGATTTCCCTGTGCTTTCTGCTGTTTCTTCCTTATGCCGGTATTGGGCTGAAAACGCCTGTTTTGAAACTCTGCACGGAAAGTGTTTGCAGACTGCTGAATCCACACACCGGTTTAACTCTGGAAGTTGAGTGCACACATTGACAACCGTTCTGTTAGATAGCTGCGTTTTGGATTTAGAAGCAGATATTTCCCTGTGCTTTCTGCTGTTTCTTCCATAGGCCGGTATTGGGCTGAAAACGCCTGTTTTGAATCTCTGCACAGAAAGTGTTTACAGACTGCTGAATCCACACACGGGATTAACTCTGGAAGTTGAGTGCACACATTGACAACCGTTCTGTTAGATAGCTGCGTTTTGGATTTAGAAGCAGATATTTCCCTGTGCTTTCTGCTGTTTCTTCCATATGCCGGTATTGGGCTGAAAACGCCTGTTTTGAAACTCTGCACAGAAAGTGTTTGCAGACTGCTGAATCCACACACCGGTTTAACTCTGGAAGTTGAGTGCACACATTGACAACCGTTCTGTTAGATAGCTGCGTTTTGGATTTAGAAGCAGATATTTCCCTGTGCTTTCTGCTGTTTCTTCGATATGCCGGTAAAGGGCTGAAAACGCCTGTTTTCAAACTCTGCACAGAAAGTGTTTGCAGACTGCTGAATCCACACACGGGTTTAACTCTGGAAGTTGAGTGCACACATTGACAACCGTTCTGTTAGATAGCTGCGTTTTGGATTTAGAAGCAGATATTTCCCTGTGCTTTCTGCTGTTTCTTCCATATGCCGGTAATGGGCTGAAAACGTCTATTTTGAAACTCTGCACAGAAAGTGTTTGCAGACTGCTGAATCCACACACGGGTTTAACTCTGGAAGTTGAGTGCACACATTGACAACCGTTCTGTTATATAGCTGCTTTTTGGATTTAGAAGCAGAGATTTCCCTGTGCTTTCTGCTGTTTCTTCCTTATGCCGGTATTGGGCTGAAAAGGCCTGTTTTGAAACTCTGCACGGAAAGTGTTTGCAGACTGCTGAATCCACACACCGGTTTAACTCTGGAAGTTGAGTGCACACTTTGACAACCGTTCTGTTAGATAGCTGCGTTTTGGATTTAGAAGCAGATATTTCCCTGTGGTTTCTGCTGTTTCTTCCATATGCCGGTATTGGGCTGAAAACGCCTGTTTTGTAACTCTGCAAAGAAGGTGCTTGCAGACTGCTGAATCCACACACGGGTTTAACTCTGGAAGTTGAGTGCACACATTGACAACCGTTCTGTTAGATAGCTGCGTTTTGGATTTAGAAGCAGATATTTCCCTGTGCTTTCTGCTGTTTCTTCCATAGGCCGGTATTGGGCTGAAAACGCCTGTTTTGAAACTCTGCACAGAAAGTGTTTGCACACTGCTGAATCCACACACCGGTTTAACTCTGGAAGTTGAGTGCACACATTGACAACCGTTCTGTTAGATAGCTGCGTTTTGGATTTAGAAGCAGATATTTCCCTGTGCTTTCTGCTGTTTCTTCCATATGCCGGTAATGGGCTGAAAACATCTGTTTTGAAACTCTGCACAGAAAATGTTTGCAGACTGCTGAATCCACACACGGGTTTAACTCTGGAAGTTGAGTGCACACATTGACAACCGTTCTGTTATATATCTGCTTTTTGGATTTAGAAGCAGAGATTTCCCTGTGCTTTCTGCTGTTTCTTCCTTATGCCGGTATTGGGCTGAAAACGCCTGTTTTGAAACTCTGCACGGAAAGTGTTTGCAGACTGCTGAATCCACACCCCGGTTTAACTCTGGAAGTTGAGTGCACACATTGACAACCGTTCTGTTAGATAGCTGCGTTTTGGATTTAGAAGCAGATATTTCCCTGTGGTTTCTGCTGTTTCTTCCATATGACGGTATTGGGCTGAAAACGCCTGTTTTGTAACTCTGCAAAGAAGGTGCTTGCAGACTGCTGAATCCACACACGGGTTTAACTCTGGAAGTTGAGTGCACACACTGACAACCATTCTGTTAGATAGCTGCGTTTTGGATTTAGAAGCAGATATTTCCCTGTGCTTTCTGCTGTTTCTTCCTTATGCCTGTATTGGGCTGAAAACGCCTGTTTTGAAACTCTGCACAGAAAGTGTTTGCAGACTGCTGAATCCACACACGGGTTTAACTCTGGAAGTTGAGTGCACACATTGACAACCGTTCTGTTAGATAGCTGCGTTTTGGATTCAGAAGCAGATATTTCCCTGTGCTTTCTGCTGTTTCTTCCATATGCCGGTAATGGGCTGAAAACACCTGTTTTGAAACTCTGCGCGGAAAGTGTTTGCAGACTGCTGAATCCACACAACGGTTTAACTCTGGAAGTTGAGTGCACACATTGACAACCGTTCTGTTAGATAGCTGCGTTTTCGATTTAGAAGCAGATATTTCCCTGTGCTTTCTCCTGTTTCTTCCATAGGCCGGTATTGGGCTGAAAACGCCTGTTTTGAATCTCTGCACAGAAAGTGTTTGCAGACTGCTGAATCCCCACACGGGATTAACTCTGGAATTTGAGTGTACACATTGGCAACCGTTCTGTTAGATAGCTGCGTTTTGGATTTAGAAGCAGATATTTCCCTGTGCTTTCTGCTGTTTCTTCCATATGCCGGTATTGGGCTGAAAAGGCCTGTTTTGAAACTCTGCACAGAAAGTGTTTGCAGACTGCTGAATCCACACACCGGTTTAACTCTGGAAGTTGAGTGCACACATTGACAACCGTTCTGTTAGATAGCTGCGTTTTGGATTTAGAAGCAGATATTTCCCTGTGCTTTCTGCTGTTTCTTCCATATGCCGGTATTGGGCTGAAAACGCCTGTTTTGAATCTCTGCACAGAAAGTGTTTGCAGACTGCTGAATCCCCACACGGGATTAACTCTGGAATTTGAGTGCACACATTGGCAACCGTTCTGTTAGATAGCTGCGTTTTGGATTTAGAAGCAGATATTTCCCTGTGCTTTCTGCTGTTTCTTCCATATGCCGGTAATGGGCTGAAAACGTGTGTTTAGAAACTCTGCACAGAAAGAGTTTGCAGACTGCTGAATCCACACATGGGTTTAACTCTGGAAGTTGAGTGCACACATTGACAACCGTTCTGTTAGATAGCTGCGTTTTGGATTTAGAAGCAGATATTTCCCTGTGCTTTCTGCTGTTTCTTCCATATGCCGGTATTGGGCTGAAAACGCCTGTTTTGAAACTCTGAACAGAAAGTGTTTGCAGACTGCTGAATCCACACACGGGTTTAACTCTGGAAGTTGAGTGCACACATTGACAACCGTTCTGTTAGATAGCTGCGTTTTGGATTTAGAAGCAGATATTTCCCTGGGCTTTCTGCTGTTTCTTCCATATGCCGGTATTGGGCTGAAAACGCCTGTTTTGAAACTCTGCACAGAAAGTGTTTGCAGACTGCTGAATCCACACACGGGTTTAACTCTGGAAGTTGAGTGCACACATTGACAACCGTTCTGTTAGATAGCTGCGTTTTGGATTTAGAAGCATATATTTCGGTGGGCTTTCTGCTGTTTCTTCCATATGCCGGTATTGGGCTGAAAACGCCTGTTTTGAAACTCTGCACAGAAAGTGTTTGCAGACTGCTGAATCCACACACGGGTTTAACTCTGGAAGTTGAGTGCACACATTGACAACCGTTCTGTTAGATAGCTGCGTTTTGGATTTAGAAGCATATATTTCCCTGTGCTTTCTGCTGTTTCTTCCATATGCCGGTATTGGGCTGAAAAGGCCTGTTTTGAAACTCTGCACAGAAAGTGTTTGCAGACTGCTGAATCCACACACGGGTTTAACTCTGGAAGTTGAGTGCACACATTGACAACCGTTCTGTTAGATAGCTGCGTTTTGGATTTAGAAGCAGATATTTCCCTGTGCTTTCTACTGTTTCTTCCATATGCCGGTAATGGGCTGAAAACGCCTGTTTTGAAACTCTGCACAGAAAGTGTTTGCAGACTGCTGAATCCACACACGGGATTAACTCTGGAAGTTGAGTGCACACATTGACAACCGTTCTGTTAGATAGCTGCGTTTTGGATTTAGAAGCAGATATTTCCCTGTGCTTTCTGCTGTTTCTTCCATATGCCGGTATTGGGCTGAAAACGCCTGTTTTGAAACGCTGCATGGAAAGTGTTTGCAGACTGCTGAATCCAAACACGGGTTTAACTCTGGAAGTTGAGTGCACAGATTGACAACCGATCTGTTAGATAGCTGCGTTTTGGATTTAGAAGCAGATATTTCCCTGTGCTTTCTGCTGTTTTATCCATATGCGGGTATTGGGCTAAAAAGGCCTGTTTTGAAACTCTGCACAGAAAGTGTTTGCAGACTGCTGAATCCACACACCGGTTTAACTCTGGAAGTTGAGTGCACACATTGACAACCGTTCTGTTAGATAGCTGCGTTTTGGATTTAGAAGCAGATATTTCCCTGTGCTTTCTGCTGTTTCTTCCATATGCCAGTAATGGGCTGAAAACGTCTGTTTTGAAACTCTGCACAGAAAGTGTTTGCAGAATGCTGAATCCACACACGGGTTTAACTCTGGAAGTTGAGTGCACACATTGACAACCGTTCTGTTATATAGCTGCTTTTTGGATTTAGAAGCAGATATTTCCCTGTGCTTTCTGCTGTTTCTTCCTTATGCCGGTATTGGGCTGAAAACGCCTGTTTTGAAACTCTGCACGGAAAGTGTTTGCAGTCTGCTGAATCCACACACCGGTTTAACTCTGGAAGTTGAGTGCACACATTGACAACCGTTCTGTTAGATAGCTGCGTTTTGGATTTAGACGCAGATATTTCCCTGTGCTTTCTGCTGTTTCTTCCATATGCCGGTATTGGGCTGAAAACGCCGGTTTTGTAACTCTGCAAAGAAGGTGCTTGCAGACTGCTGAATCCACACACGGGTTTAACTCTGGAAGTTGAGTGCACACATTGACAACCGTTCTGTTAGATAGCTGCGTTTTGGATTTAGAAGCAGATATTTCCCTGTGCTTTCTGCTGTTTCTTCCATAGGCCGGTATTGGGCTGAAAACGCCTGTTTTGTAACTCTGCACAGAAAGTGCTTGCAGACTGCTGAATACACACACGGGTTTAACTCTGGAAGTTGAGTGCACACATTGACAACCGTTCTGTTAGATAGCTGCGTTTTGGATTTAGAAGCAGATATTTCCCTGTGCTTTCTGCTGTTTCTTCCATATGCCGGTATTGGGCTGAAAACGCCTGTTTTGAAACTCTGCACGGAAAGTGTTTGAAGACTGCTGAATCCACACACGGGTTTAACTCTGGAAGTTGAGTGCACAGATTGACAACCGTTCTGGTAGATAGCTGCGTTTTGGATTTAGAAGCAGATATTTCCCTGTGCTTTCTACTGTTTCTTCCATAGGCCGGTATTGGGCTGAAAACGCCTGTTTTGAATCTCTGCACAGAAAGTGTTTGCAGACTGCTGAATCCACACACCGGTTTAACTCTGGAAGTTGAGTGCACACATTGACAACCGTTCTGTTAGATAGCTGCGTTTTGGATTTAGAAGCAGATATTTCCCTGTGCTTTCTGCTGTTTCTTCCATATGCCGGTAATGGGCTGAAAACGTCTGTTTTGAAACTCTGCACAGAAAGTGTTTGCAGACTGCTGCATCCACACACCGGTTTAACTCTGGAAGTTGAGTGCACACATTGACAACCGTTCTGTTATATAGCTGCTTTTTGGATTTAGAAGCAGATATTTCCCTGTGCTTTCTGCTGTTTCTTCCTTATGCCGGTATTGGGCTGAAAACGCCTGTTTTGAATCTCTGCACGGAAAGTGTTTGCAGACTGCTGAATCCACACACCGGTTTAACTCTGGAAGTTGAGTTCACCCATTGACAACCGTTCTGTTAGATAGCTGCGTTTTGGATTTAGAAGCAGATATTTCCCTGTGCTTTCTGCTGTTTCTTCCATATGCCGGTATTGGGCTGAAAACGCCTGTTTTGTAACTCTGCAAAGAAGGTGCTTGCAGACTGCTGAATCCACACACGGGTTTAACTCTGGAAGTTGAGTGCACACATTGACAACCGTTCTGTTAGATAGCTGCGTTTTGGATTTAGAAGCAGATATTTCCCTGTGCTTTCTGCTGTTTCTTCCATAGGCCGGTATTGGGCTGAAAACGCCTGTTTTGAATCTCTGCACAGAAAGTGTTTGCAGACTGCTGAATTCACACACGGGATTAACTCTGGCAGTTGAGTGCACACATTGACAACCGTTCTGTTAGATAGCTGCGTTTTGGATTTAGAAGCAGATATTTCCCTGTGCTTTCTGCTGTTTCTTCCATATGCCGGTAATGGGCTGAAAACATCTGTTTTGAAACTCTGCACAGAAAATGTTTGCAGACTGCTGAATCCACACACGGGTTTAACTCTGGAAGTTGAGTGCACACATTGACAACCGTTCTGTTATATATCTGCTTTTTGGATTTAGAAGCAGAGATTTCCCTGTGCTTTCTGCTGTTTCTTCCTTATGCCGGTATTGGGCTGAAAACGCCTGTTTTGAAACTCTGCACGGAAAGTGTTTGCAGACTGCTGAATCCACACACCGGTTTAACTCTGGAAGTTGAGTGCACACATTGACAACCGTTCTGTTAGATAGCTGCGTTTTGGATTTAGAAGCAGATATTTCCCTGTGCTTTCTGCTGTTTCTTCCATAGGCCGGTATTGGGCTGAAAACGCCTGTTTTGAATCTCTGCACAGAAAGTGTTTGCAGACTGCTGAATCCACACACGGGATTAACTCTGGAAGTTGAGTGCACACATTGACAACCGTTCTGTTAGATAGCTGCGTTTTGGATTTAGAAGCAGATATTTCCCTGTGCTTTCTGCTGTTTCTTCCATATGCCGGTATTGGGCTGAAAACGCCTGTTTTGAAACTCTGCACAGAAAGTGTTTGCAGACTGCTGAATCCACACACCGGTTTAACTCTGGAAGTTGAGTGCACACATTGACAACCGTTCTGTTAGATAGCTGCGTTTTGGATTTAGAAGCAGATATTTCCCTGTGCTTTCTGCTGTTTCTTCGATATGCCGGTAAAGGGCTGAAAACGCCTGTTTTCAAACTCTGCACAGAAAGTGTTTGCAGACTGCTGAATCCACACACGGGTTTAACTCTGGAAGTTGAGTGCACACATTGACAACCGTTCTGTTAGATAGCTGCGTTTTGGATTTAGAAGCAGATATTTCCCTGTGCTTTCTGCTGTTTCTTCCATATGCCGGTAATGGGCTGAAAACGTCTATTTTGAAACTCTGCACAGAAAGTGTTTGCAGACTGCTGAATCCACACACGGGTTTAACTCTGGAAGTTGAGTGCACACATTGACAACCGTTCTGTTATATAGCTGCTTTTTGGATTTAGAAGCAGAGATTTCCCTGTGCTTTCTGCTGTTTCTTCCTTATGCCGGTATTGGGCTGAAAACGCCTGTTTTGAAACTCTGCACGGAAAGTGTTTGCAGTCTGCTGAATCCACACACCGGTTTAACTCTGGAAGTTGAGTGCACACATTGACAACCGTTCTGTTAGATAGCTGCGTTTTGGATTTAGACGCAGATATTTCCCTGTGCTTTCTGCTGTTTCTTCCATATGCCGGTATTGGGCTGAAAACGCCGGTTTTGTAACTCTGCAAAGAAGGTGCTTGCAGACTGCTGAATCCACACACGGGTTTAACTCTGGAAGTTGAGTGCACACATTGACAACCGTTCTGTTAGATAGCTGCGTTTTGGATTTAGAAGCAGATATTTCCCTGTGCTTTCTGCTGTTTCTTCCATAGGCCGGTATTGGGCTGAAAACGCCTGTTTTGTAACTCTGCACAGAAAGTGCTTGCAGACTGCTGAATACACACACGGGTTTAACTCTGGAAGTTGAGTGCACACATTGACAACCGTTCTGTTAGATAGCTGCGTTTTGGATTTAGAAGCAGATATTTCCCTGTGCTTTCTGCTGTTTCTTCCATATGCCGGTATTGGGCTGAAAACGCCTGTTTTGAAACTCTGCACGGAAAGTGTTTGAAGACTGCTGAATCCACACACGGGTTTAACTCTGGAAGTTGAGTGCACAGATTGACAACCGTTCTGGTAGATAGCTGCGTTTTGGATTTAGAAGCAGATATTTCCCTGTGCTTTCTACTGTTTCTTCCATAGGCCGGTATTGGGCTGAAAACGCCTGTTTTGAATCTCTGCACAGAAAGTGTTTGCAGACTGCTGAATCCACACACCGGTTTAACTCTGGAAGTTGAGTGCACACATTGACAACCGTTCTGTTAGATAGCTGCGTTTTGGATTTAGAAGCAGATATTTCCCTGTGCTTTCTGCTGTTTCTTCCATATGCCGGTAATGGGCTGAAAACGTCTGTTTTGAAACTCTGCACAGAAAGTGTTTGCAGACTGCTGCATCCACACACCGCTTTAACTCTGGAAGTTGAGTGCACACATTGACAACCGTTCTGTTATATAGCTGCTTTTTGGATTTAGAAGCAGATATTTCCCTGTGCTTTCTGCTGTTTCTTCCTTATGCCGGTATTGGGCTGAAAACGCCTGTTTTGAATCTCTGCACGGAAAGTGTTTGCAGACTGCTGAATCCACACACCGGTTTAACTCTGGAAGTTGAGTTCACCCATTGACAACCGTTCTGTTAGATAGCTGCGTTTTGGATTTAGAAGCAGATATTTCCCTGTGCTTTCTGCTGTTTCTTCCATATGCCGGTATTGGGCTGAAAACGCCTGTTTTGTAACTCTGCAAAGAAGGTGCTTGCAGACTGCTGAATCCACACACGGGTTTAACTCTGGAAGTTGAGTGCACACATTGACAACCGTTCTGTTAGATAGCTGCGTTTTGGATTTAGAAGCAGATATTTCCCTGTGCTTTCTGCTGTTTCTTCCATAGGCCGGTATTGGGCTGAAAACGCCTGTTTTGAATCTCTGCACAGAAAGTGTTTGCAGACTGCTGAATTCACACACGGGATTAACTCTGGCAGTTGAGTGCACACATTGACAACCGTTCTGTTAGATAGCTGCGTTTTGGATTTAGAAGCAGATATTTCCCTGTGCTTTCTGCTGTTTCTTCCATATGCCGGTAATGGGCTGAAAACATCTGTTTTGAAACTCTGCACAGAAAATGTTTGCAGACTGCTGAATCCACACACGGGTTTAACTCTGGAAGTTGAGTGCACACATTGACAACCGTTCTGTTATATATCTGCTTTTTGGATTTAGAAGCAGAGATTTCCCTGTGCTTTCTGCTGTTTCTTCCTTATGCCGGTATTGGGCTGAAAACGCCTGTTTTGAAACTCTGCACGGAAAGTGTTTGCAGACTGCTGAATCCACACACCGGTTTAACTCTGGAAGTTGAGTGCACACATTGACAACCGTTCTGTTAGATAGCTGCGTTTTGGATTTAGAAGCAGATATTTCCCTGTGCTTTCTGCTGTTTCTTCCATAGGCCGGTATTGGGCTGAAAACGCCTGTTTTGAATCTCTGCACAGAAAGTGTTTACAGACTGCTGAATCCACACACGGGATTAACTCTGGAAGTTGAGTGCACACATTGACAACCGTTCTGTTAGATAGCTGCGTTTTGGATTTAGAAGCAGATATTTCCCTGTGCTTTCTGCTGTTTCTTCCATATGCCGGTATTGGGCTGAAAACGCCTGTTTTGAAACTCTGCACAGAAAGTGTTTGCAGACTGCTGAATCCACACACCGGTTTAACTCTGGAAGTTGAGTGCACACATTGACAACCGTTCTGTTAGATAGCTGCGTTTTGGATTTAGAAGCAGATATTTCCCTGTGCTTTCTGCTGTTTCTTCGATATGCCGGTAAAGGGCTGAAAACGCCTGTTTTCAAACTCTGCACAGAAAGTGTTTGCAGACTGCTGAATCCACACACGGGTTTAACTCTGGAAGTTGAGTGCACACATTGACAACCGTTCTGTTAGATAGCTGCGTTTTGGATTTAGAAGCAGATATTTCCCTGTGCTTTCTGCTGTTTCTTCCATATGCCGGTAATGGGCTGAAAACGTCTATTTTGAAACTCTGCACAGAAAGTGTTTGCAGACTGCTGAATCCACACACGGGTTTAACTCTGGAAGTTGAGTGCACACATTGACAACCGTTCTGTTATATAGCTGCTTTTTGGATTTAGAAGCAGAGATTTCCCTGTGCTTTCTGCTGTTTCTTCCTTATGCCGGTATTGGGCTGAAAAGGCCTGTTTTGAAACTCTGCACGGAAAGTGTTTGCAGACTGCTGAATCCACACACCGGTTTAACTCTGGAAGTTGAGTGCACACTTTGACAACCGTTCTGTTAGATAGCTGCGTTTTGGATTTAGAAGCAGATATTTCCCTGTGGTTTCTGCTGTTTCTTCCATATGCCGGTATTGGGCTGAAAACGCCTGTTTTGTAACTCTGCAAAGAAGGTGCTTGCAGACTGCTGAATCCACACACGGGTTTAACTCTGGAAGTTGAGTGCACACATTGACAACCGTTCTGTTAGATAGCTGCGTTTTGGATTTAGAAGCAGATATTTCCCTGTGCTTTCTGCTGTTTCTTCCATAGGCCGGTATTGGGCTGAAAACGCCTGTTTTGAAACTCTGCACAGAAAGTGTTTGCACACTGCTGAATCCACACACCGGTTTAACTCTGGAAGTTGAGTGCACACATTGACAACCGTTCTGTTAGATAGCTGCGTTTTGGATTTAGAAGCAGATATTTCCCTGTGCTTTCTGCTGTTTCTTCCATATGCCGGTAATGGGCTGAAAACATCTGTTTTGAAACTCTGCACAGAAAATGTTTGCAGACTGCTGAATCCACACACGGGTTTAACTCTGGAAGTTGAGTGCACACATTGACAACCGTTCTGTTATATATCTGCTTTTTGGATTTAGAAGCAGAGATTTCCCTGTGCTTTCTGCTGTTTCTTCCTTATGCCGGTATTGGGCTGAAAACGCCTGTTTTGAAACTCTGCACGGAAAGTGTTTGCAGACTGCTGAATCCACACCCCGGTTTAACTCTGGAAGTTGAGTGCACACATTGACAACCGTTCTGTTAGATAGCTGCGTTTTGGATTTAGAAGCAGATATTTCCCTGTGGTTTCTGCTGTTTCTTCCATATGACGGTATTGGGCTGAAAACGCCTGTTTTGTAACTCTGCAAAGAAGGTGCTTGCAGACTGCTGAATCCACACACGGGTTTAACTCTGGAAGTTGAGTGCACACACTGACAACCATTCTGTTAGATAGCTGCGTTTTGGATTTAGAAGCAGATATTTCCCTGTGCTTTCTGCTGTTTCTTCCTTATGCCTGTATTGGGCTGAAAACGCCTGTTTTGAAACTCTGCACAGAAAGTGTTTGCAGACTGCTGAATCCACACACGGGTTTAACTCTGGAAGTTGAGTGCACACATTGACAACCGTTCTGTTAGATAGCTGCGTTTTGGATTCAGAAGCAGATATTTCCCTGTGCTTTCTGCTGTTTCTTCCATATGCCGGTAATGGGCTGAAAACACCTGTTTTGAAACTCTGCGCGGAAAGTGTTTGCAGACTGCTGAATCCACACAACGGTTTAACTCTGGAAGTTGAGTGCACACATTGACAACCGTTCTGTTAGATAGCTGCGTTTTCGATTTAGAAGCAGATATTTCCCTGTGCTTTCTCCTGTTTCTTCCATAGGCCGGTATTGGGCTGAAAACGCCTGTTTTGAATCTCTGCACAGAAAGTGTTTGCAGACTGCTGAATCCCCACACGGGATTAACTCTGGAATTTGAGTGTACACATTGGCAACCGTTCTGTTAGATAGCTGCGTTTTGGATTTAGAAGCAGATATTTCCCTGTGCTTTCTGCTGTTTCTTCCATATGCCGGTATTGGGCTGAAAAGGCCTGTTTTGAAACTCTGCACAGAAAGTGTTTGCAGACTGCTGAATCCACACACCGGTTTAACTCTGGAAGTTGAGTGCACACATTGACAACCGTTCTGTTAGATAGCTGCGTTTTGGATTTAGAAGCAGATATTTCCCTGTGCTTTCTGCTGTTTCTTCCATATGCCGGTATTGGGCTGAAAACGCCTGTTTTGAATCTCTGCACAGAAAGTGTTTGCAGACTGCTGAATCCCCACACGGGATTAACTCTGGAATTTGAGTGCACACATTGGCAACCGTTCTGTTAGATAGCTGCGTTTTGGATTTAGAAGCAGATATTTCCCTGTGCTTTCTGCTGTTTCTTCCATATGCCGGTAATGGGCTGAAAACGTGTGTTTAGAAACTCTGCACAGAAAGAGTTTGCAGACTGCTGAATCCACACATGGGTTTAACTCTGGAAGTTGAGTGCACACATTGACAACCGTTCTGTTAGATAGCTGCGTTTTGGATTTAGAAGCAGATATTTCCCTGTGCTTTCTGCTGTTTCTTCCATATGCCGGTATTGGGCTGAAAACGCCTGTTTTGAAACTCTGAACAGAAAGTGTTTGCAGACTGCTGAATCCACACACGGGTTTAACTCTGGAAGTTGAGTGCACACATTGACAACCGTTCTGTTAGATAGCTGCGTTTTGGATTTAGAAGCAGATATTTCCCTGGGCTTTCTGCTCTTTCTTCCATATGCCGGTATTGGGCTGAAAACGCCTGTTTTGAAACTCTGCACAGAAAGTGTTTGCAGACTGCTGAATCCACACACGGGTTTAACTCTGGAAGTTGAGTGCACACATTGACAACCGTTCTGTTAGATAGCTGCGTTTTGGATTTAGAAGCATATATTTCGGTGGGCTTTCTGCTGTTTCTTCCATATGCCGGTATTGGGCTGAAAACGCCTGTTTTGAAACTCTGCACAGAAAGTGTTTGCAGACTGCTGAATCCACACACGGGTTTAACTCTGGAAGTTGAGTGCACACATTGACAACCGTTCTGTTAGATAGCTGCGTTTTGGATTTAGAAGCATATATTTCCCTGTGCTTTCTGCTGTTTCTTCCATATGCCGGTATTGGGCTGAAAAGGCCTGTTTTGAAACTCTGCACAGAAAGTGTTTGCAGACTGCTGAATCCACACACGGGTTTAACTCTGGAAGTTGAGTGCACACATTGACAACCGTTCTGTTAGATAGCTGCGTTTTGGATTTAGAAGCAGATATTTCCCTGTGCTTTCTACTGTTTCTTCCATATGCCGGTAATGGGCTGAAAACGCCTGTTTTGAAACTCTGCACAGAAAGTGTTTGCAGACTGCTGAATCCACACACGGGATTAACTCTGGAAGTTGAGTGCACACATTGACAACCGTTCTGTTAGATAGCTGCGTTTTGGATTTAGAAGCAGATATTTCCCTGTGCTTTCTGCTGTTTCTTCCATATGCCGGTATTGGGCTGAAAACGCCTGTTTTGAAACGCTGCACAGAAAGTGTTTGCAGACGGCTGAATCCACACACGGGTTTAACTCTGGAAGTTGAGTGCACACATTGACAACCGTTCTGTTAGATAGTTGCGTTTTGGATTTAGAAGCAGATATTTCCCTGTGCTTTCTGCTGTTTCTTCCATATGCCGGTAATGGGCTGAAAACGTCTGTTTTGAAACTCTGCACAGAAAGTGTTTGCAGACTGCTGAATCCACACACGGGTTTAACTCTGGAAGTTGAGTGCACACATTGACAACCGTTCTGTTATATAGCTGCTTTTTGGATTTAGAAGCAGATATTTCCCTGTGCTTTCTGCTGTTTCTTCCTGATGCCGGTATTGGGCTGAAAACGCCTGTTTTGAAACTCTGCACGGAAAGTGTTTGCAGACTGCTGAATCCACACACCGGTTTAACTCTGGAAGTTGAGTGCACACATTGACAACCGTTCTGTTAGATAGCTGCGATTTGAATTTAGACGCAGATATTTCCCTGTGCTTTCTGCTGTTTCTTCCATATGCCGGTATTGGGCTGAAAACGCCTGTTTTGTAACTCTGCAAAGAAGGTGCTTGCAGACTGCTGAATCCACACACCGGTTTAACTCTGGAAGTTGAGTGCACACATTGACAACCGTTCTGTTAGATAGCTGCGTTTTGGATTTAGAAGCAGATATTTCCCTGTGCTTTCTGCTGTTTCTTCCATAGGCCGGTATTGGGCTGAAAACGCCTGTTTTGAAACTCTGCACGGAAAGTGTTTGCAGACTGCTGAATCCACACACGGGTTTAACTCTGGAAGTTGAGTGCACATATTGACAACCGTTCTGTTAGATAGCTGCGTTTTGGATTTAGAAGCATATATTTCGGTGGGCTTTCTGCTGTTTCTTCCATATGCCGGTATTGGGCTGAAAACGCCTGTTTTAAACTCTGCACAGAAAGTGTTTGCAGACTGCTGAATCCACACACGGGTTTAACTCTGGAAGTTGAGTGCACACATTGACAACCGTTCTGTTAGATAGCTGCGTTTTGGATTTAGAAGCAGATATTTCCCTGTGCTTTCTGCTGTTTCTTCCATATGCCGGTAATGGGCTGAAAACGCCTGTTTTGAAACTCTGCACAGAAAGTGTTTGCAGACTGCTGAATCCACACACGGGTTTAACTCTGGAAGTTGAGTGCACACATTGACAACCGTTCTGTTAGATAGCTGCGTTCTGGATTTAGAAGCAGATATTTCCCTGGGCTTTCAGCTGTTTCTCCCATATGCCGGTATTGGGCTGAAAATGCCTGTTTTGAAACTCTGCACAGAAAGTGTTTGCAGACTGCTGAATCCACACACGGGTTTAACTCTGGAAGTTGAGTGCACACATTGACAACCGTTCTGTTAGATAGCTGCGTTTTGGATTTAGAAGCAGATATTTCCCTGTGCTTTCTGCTGTTTCTTCCATATGCCGGTATTGGGCTGAAAACGCCTGTTTTGAAACTCTGCACAGAAAGTGTTTGCAGACTGCTGAATCCACACACGGGTTTAACTCTGGAAGTTGAGTGCACACATTGACAACCGTTCTGTTAGATAGCTGCGTTTTGGATTTAGAAGCAGATATTTCCCTGTGCTTTCTGCTGTTTCTTCCATATGCCGGTAATGGGCTGAAAACGTCTGTTTTGAAACTCTGCACAGAAAGTGTTTGCAGACTGCTGAATCCACACACGGGTTTAACTCTGGAAGTTGAGTGCACACATTGACAACCGTTCTGTTAGATAGCTGCGTTTTGGATTTAGAAGCAGCTATTTCCCTGTGCTTTCTGCTGTTTCTTCCATATGCCGGTATTGGGCTGAAAACGCCTGTTTTGAAACCCTGCACAGAAAGTGTTTGCAGACTGCTGAATCCACACACGGGTTTAACTCTGGACGTTGAGTGCACACATTGACAACCTTTCTGTTAGATAGCTGCGTTTTGGATTTAGAAGCAGATATTTCCCTGTGCTTTCTGCTTTTACTTCCATATGCCGGTATTGGGCTGAATACGCCTGTTTTGAAACTCTGCACAGAAAGTGTTTGCAGACTGCTGAATCCACACACGGGTTTAACTCTGGAAGTTGAGTGCACACATTGACAACCGTTCTGTTAGATAGCTGCGTTTTGGATTTAGAAGCATATATTTCGCTGGGCTTTCTGCTGCTTCTTCCATATGCCGGTATTGGGCTGAAAATGCCTGTTTTGAAACTCTGCACAGAAAGTGTTTGCAGACTGCCGAATCCACACACGGGTTTAACTCTGGAAGTTGAGTGCACACATTGACAACCGTTCTGTTAGATAGCTGCGTTTTGGATTTAGAAGCAGATATTTCCCTGTGCTTTCTGCTGTTTCTTCCATATGCCGGTAATGGGCTGAAAACGTGTGTTTAGAAACTCTGCACAGAAAGAGTTTGCAGACTGCTGAATCCACACACGGGTTTAACTCTGGAAGTTGAGTGCACACATTGACAACCGTTCTGTTAGATAGCTGCGTTTTGGATTTAGAAGCAGATATTTCCCTGGGCTTTCTGCTGTTTCTTCCATATGCCGGTATTGGGCTGAAAACGCCTGTTTTGAAACTCTGCACAGAAAGTGTTTGCAGACTGCTGAATCCACACACGGGTTTAACTCTGGAAGTTGAGTGCACACATTGACAACCGTTCTGTTAGATAGCTGCGTTTTGGATTTAGAAGCAGATATTTCCCTGTGCTTTCTGCTGTTTCTTCCATATGCCGGTATTGGGCTGAAAACGCCTGTTTTGAAACTCTGCACAGAAAGTGTTTGCAGACTGCTGAATCCACACACGGGTTTAACTCTGGAAGTTGAGTGCACACATTGACAACCGTTCTGTTAGATAGCTGCGTTTTGGATTTAGAAGCAGATATTTCCCTGTGCTTTCTGCTGTTTCTTCCATAGGCCGGTATTGGGCTGAAAACGCCTGTTTTGAATCTCTGCACAGAAAGTGTTTGCAGACTGCTGAATTCACACACGGGATTAACTCTGGCAGTTGAGTGCACACATTGACAACCGTTCTGTTAGATAGCTGCGTTTTGGATTTAGAAGCAGATATTTCCCTGTGCTTTCTGCTGTTTCTTCCATATGCCGGTAATGGGCTGAAAACATCTGTTTTGAAACTCTGCACAGAAAATGTTTGCAGACTGCTGAATCCACACACGGGTTTAACTCTGGAAGTTGAGTGCACACATTGACAACCGTTCTGTTATATATCTGCTTTTTGGATTTAGAAGCAGAGATTTCCCTGTGCTTTCTGCTGTTTCTTCCTTATGCCGGTATTGGGCTGAAAACGCCTGTTTTGAAACTCTGCACGGAAAGTGTTTGCAGACTGCTGAATCCACACACCGGTTTAACTCTGGAAGTTGAGTGCACACATTGACAACCGTTCTGTTAGATAGCTGCGTTTTGGATTTAGAAGCAGATATTTCCCTGTGCTTTCTGCTGTTTCTTCCATAGGCCGGTATTGGGCTGAAAACGCCTGTTTTGAATCTCTGCACAGAAAGTGTTTACAGACTGCTGAATCCACACACGGGATTAACTCTGGAAGTTGAGTGCACACATTGACAACCGTTCTGTTAGATAGCTGCGTTTTGGATTTAGAAGCAGATATTTCCCTGTGCTTTCTGCTGTTTCTTCCATATGCCGGTATTGGGCTGAAAACGCCTGTTTTGAAACTCTGCACAGAAAGTGTTTGCAGACTGCTGAATCCACACACCGGTTTAACTCTGGAAGTTGAGTGCACACATTGACAACCGTTCTGTTAGATAGCTGCGTTTTGGATTTAGAAGCAGATATTTCCCTGTGCTTTCTGCTGTTTCTTCGATATGCCGGTAAAGGGCTGAAAACGCCTGTTTTCAAACTCTGCACAGAAAGTGTTTGCAGACTGCTGAATCCACACACGGGTTTAACTCTGGAAGTTGAGTGCACACATTGACAACCGTTCTGTTAGATAGCTGCGTTTTGGATTTAGAAGCAGATATTTCCCTGTGCTTTCTGCTGTTTCTTCCATATGCCGGTAATGGGCTGAAAACGTCTATTTTGAAACTCTGCACAGAAAGTGTTTGCAGACTGCTGAATCCACACACGGGTTTAACTCTGGAAGTTGAGTGCACACATTGACAACCGTTCTGTTATATAGCTGCTTTTTGGATTTAGAAGCAGAGATTTCCCTGTGCTTTCTGCTGTTTCTTCCTTATGCCGGTATTGGGCTGAAAAGGCCTGTTTTGAAACTCTGCACGGAAAGTGTTTGCAGACTGCTGAATCCACACACCGGTTTAACTCTGGAAGTTGAGTGCACACTTTGACAACCGTTCTGTTAGATAGCTGCGTTTTGGATTTAGAAGCAGATATTTCCCTGTGGTTTCTGCTGTTTCTTCCATATGCCGGTATTGGGCTGAAAACGCCTGTTTTGTAACTCTGCAAAGAAGGTGCTTGCAGACTGCTGAATCCACACACGGGTTTAACTCTGGAAGTTGAGTGCACACATTGACAACCGTTCTGTTAGATAGCTGCGTTTTGGATTTAGAAGCAGATATTTCCCTGTGCTTTCTGCTGTTTCTTCCATAGGCCGGTATTGGGCTGAAAACGCCTGTTTTGAAACTCTGCACAGAAAGTGTTTGCACACTGCTGAATCCACACACCGGTTTAACTCTGGAAGTTGAGTGCACACATTGACAACCGTTCTGTTAGATAGCTGCGTTTTGGATTTAGAAGCAGATATTTCCCTGTGCTTTCTGCTGTTTCTTCCATATGCCGGTAATGGGCTGAAAACATCTGTTTTGAAACTCTGCACAGAAAATGTTTGCAGACTGCTGAATCCACACACGGGTTTAACTCTGGAAGTTGAGTGCACACATTGACAACCGTTCTGTTATATATCTGCTTTTTGGATTTAGAAGCAGAGATTTCCCTGTGCTTTCTGCTGTTTCTTCCTTATGCCGGTATTGGGCTGAAAACGCCTGTTTTGAAACTCTGCACGGAAAGTGTTTGCAGACTGCTGAATCCACACCCCGGTTTAACTCTGGAAGTTGAGTGCACACATTGACAACCGTTCTGTTAGATAGCTGCGTTTTGGATTTAGAAGCAGATATTTCCCTGTGGTTTCTGCTGTTTCTTCCATATGACGGTATTGGGCTGAAAACGCCTGTTTTGTAACTCTGCAAAGAAGGTGCTTGCAGACTGCTGAATCCACACACGGGTTTAACTCTGGAAGTTGAGTGCACACACTGACAACCATTCTGTTAGATAGCTGCGTTTTGGATTTAGAAGCAGATATTTCCCTGTGCTTTCTGCTGTTTCTTCCTTATGCCTGTATTGGGCTGAAAACGCCTGTTTTGAAACTCTGCACAGAAAGTGTTTGCAGACTGCTGAATCCACACACGGGTTTAACTCTGGAAGTTGAGTGCACACATTGACAACCGTTCTGTTAGATAGCTGCGTTTTGGATTCAGAAGCAGATATTTCCCTGTGCTTTCTGCTGTTTCTTCCATATGCCGGTAATGGGCTGAAAACACCTGTTTTGAAACTCTGCGCGGAAAGTGTTTGCAGACTGCTGAATCCACACAACGGTTTAACTCTGGAAGTTGAGTGCACACATTGACAACCGTTCTGTTAGATAGCTGCGTTTTCGATTTAGAAGCAGATATTTCCCTGTGCTTTCTCCTGTTTCTTCCATAGGCCGGTATTGGGCTGAAAACGCCTGTTTTGAATCTCTGCACAGAAAGTGTTTGCAGACTGCTGAATCCCCACACGGGATTAACTCTGGAATTTGAGTGTACACATTGGCAACCGTTCTGTTAGATAGCTGCGTTTTGGATTTAGAAGCAGATATTTCCCTGTGCTTTCTGCTGTTTCTTCCATATGCCGGTATTGGGCTGAAAAGGCCTGTTTTGAAACTCTGCACAGAAAGTGTTTGCAGACTGCTGAATCCACACACCGGTTTAACTCTGGAAGTTGAGTGCACACATTGACAACCGTTCTGTTAGATAGCTGCGTTTTGGATTTAGAAGCAGATATTTCCCTGTGCTTTCTGCTGTTTCTTCCATATGCCGGTATTGGGCTGAAAACGCCTGTTTTGAATCTCTGCACAGAAAGTGTTTGCAGACTGCTGAATCCCCACACGGGATTAACTCTGGAATTTGAGTGCACACATTGGCAACCGTTCTGTTAGATAGCTGCGTTTTGGATTTAGAAGCAGATATTTCCCTGTGCTTTCTGCTGTTTCTTCCATATGCCGGTAATGGGCTGAAAACGTGTGTTTAGAAACTCTGCACAGAAAGAGTTTGCAGACTGCTGAATCCACACATGGGTTTAACTCTGGAAGTTGAGTGCACACATTGACAACCGTTCTGTTAGATAGCTGCGTTTTGGATTTAGAAGCAGATATTTCCCTGTGCTTTCTGCTGTTTCTTCCATATGCCGGTATTGGGCTGAAAACGCCTGTTTTGAAACTCTGAACAGAAAGTGTTTGCAGACTGCTGAATCCACACACGGGTTTAACTCTGGAAGTTGAGTGCACACATTGACAACCGTTCTGTTAGATAGCTGCGTTTTGGATTTAGAAGCAGATATTTCCCTGGGCTTTCTGCTGTTTCTTCCATATGCCGGTATTGGGCTGAAAACGCCTGTTTTGAAACTCTGCACAGAAAGTGTTTGCAGACTGCTGAATCCACACACGGGTTTAACTCTGGAAGTTGAGTGCACACATTGACAACCGTTCTGTTAGATAGCTGCGTTTTGGATTTAGAAGCATATATTTCGGTGGGCTTTCTGCTGTTTCTTCCATATGCCGGTATTGGGCTGAAAACGCCTGTTTTGAAACTCTGCACAGAAAGTGTTTGCAGACTGCTGAATCCACACACGGGTTTAACTCTGGAAGTTGAGTGCACACATTGACAACCGTTCTGTTAGATAGCTGCGTTTTGGATTTAGAAGCATATATTTCCCTGTGCTTTCTGCTGTTTCTTCCATATGCCGGTATTGGGCTGAAAAGGCCTGTTTTGAAACTCTGCACAGAAAGTGTTTGCAGACTGCTGAATCCACACACGGGTTTAACTCTGGAAGTTGAGTGCACACATTGACAACCGTTCTGTTAGATAGCTGCGTTTTGGATTTAGAAGCAGATATTTCCCTGTGCTTTCTACTGTTTCTTCCATATGCCGGTAATGGGCTGAAAACGCCTGTTTTGAAACTCTGCACAGAAAGTGTTTGCAGACTGCTGAATCCACACACGGGATTAACTCTGGAAGTTGAGTGCACACATTGACAACCGTTCTGTTAGATAGCTGCGTTTTGGATTTAGAAGCAGATATTTCCCTGTGCTTTCTGCTGTTTCTTCCATATGCCGGTATTGGGCTGAAAACGCCTGTTTTGAAACGCTGCACAGAAAGTGTTTGCAGACGGCTGAATCCACACACGGGTTTAACTCTGGAAGTTGAGTGCACACATTGACAACCGTTCTGTTAGATAGTTGCGTTTTGGATTTAGAAGCAGATATTTCCCTGTGCTTTCTGCTGTTTCTTCCATATGCCGGTAATGGGCTGAAAACGTCTGTTTTGAAACTCTGCACAGAAAGTGTTTGCAGACTGCTGAATCCACACACGGGTTTAACTCTGGAAGTTGAGTGCACACATTGACAACCGTTCTGTTATATAGCTGCTTTTTGGATTTAGAAGCAGATATTTCCCTGTGCTTTCTGCTGTTTCTTCCTGATGCCGGTATTGGGCTGAAAACGCCTGTTTTGAAACTCTGCACGGAAAGTGTTTGCAGACTGCTGAATCCACACACCGGTTTAACTCTGGAAGTTGAGTGCACACATTGACAACCGTTCTGTTAGATAGCTGCGATTTGAATTTAGACGCAGATATTTCCCTGTGCTTTCTGCTGTTTCTTCCATATGCCGGTATTGGGCTGAAAACGCCTGTTTTGTAACTCTGCAAAGAAGGTGCTTGCAGACTGCTGAATCCACACACCGGTTTAACTCTGGAAGTTGAGTGCACACATTGACAACCGTTCTGTTAGATAGCTGCGTTTTGGATTTAGAAGCAGATATTTCCCTGTGCTTTCTGCTGTTTCTTCCATAGGCCGGTATTGGGCTGAAAACGCCTGTTTTGAAACTCTGCACGGAAAGTGTTTGCAGACTGCTGAATCCACACACGGGTTTAACTCTGGAAGTTGAGTGCACATATTGACAACCGTTCTGTTAGATAGCTGCGTTTTGGATTTAGAAGCAGATATTTCCCTGGGCTTTCTGCTGTTTCTTCCTTATGCCGGTATTGGGCTGAAAACGCCTGTTTTGAAACTCTGCACGGAAAGTGTTTGCAGACTGCTGAATTCACACACGGGTTTAACTCTGGCAGTTGAGTGCACACATTGTCAACCGTTCTGTTAGATAGCTGCGTTTTGGATTTAGAAGCAGATATTTCCCTGGGCTTTCTGCTGTTTCTTCCATATGCCGGTATTGGGCTGAAAACGCCTGTTTTGAAACTCTGCACAGAAAGTGTTTGCAGACGGCTGAATCCACACACTGGTTTAACTCTGTAAGTTGAGTGCACACATTGACAACCGTTCTGTTAGATAGCTGCGTTTTGGATTTAGAAGCAGATATTTCCCTGTGCTTTCTTCTGTTTCTTCCATATGCCGGTATTGGGCTGAAAACGCCTGTTTTGAAACTCTGCACAGAAAGTGTTTGCAGACTGCTGAATCCACACACGGGTTTAACTCTGGAAGTTGAGTGGACAGATTGACAACCGTTCTGTTAGATAGCTGAGTTTTGGATTTAGAAGCAGATATTTCCCTGTGCTTTCTGCTGTTTCTTCCATATGCCGGTAATGGGCTGAAAACGCCTGTTTTGAAACTCTGCACAGAAAGTGTTTGCAGACTGCTGAATCCACACACGGGTTTAACTCTGGAAGTTGAGTGCACACATTGACAACCGTTCTGTTAGATAGCTGCGTTTTGGATTTAGAAGCATATATTTCGGTGGGCTTTCTGCTGTTTCTTCCATATGCCGGTATTGGGCTGAAAACGCCTGTTTTAAACTCTGCACAGAAAGTGTTTGCAGACTGCTGAATCCACACACGGGTTTAACTCTGGAAGTTGAGTGCACACATTGACAACCGTTCTGTTAGATAGCTGCGTTTTGGATTTAGAAGCAGATATTTCCCTGTGCTTTCTGCTGTTTCTTCCATATGCCGGTAATGGGCTGAAAACGCCTGTTTTGAAACTCTGCACAGAAAGTGTTTGCAGACTGCTGAATCCACACACGGGTTTAACTCTGGAAGTTGAGTGCACACATTGACAACCGTTCTGTTAGATAGCTGCGTTCTGGATTTAGAAGCAGATATTTCCCTGGGCTTTCAGCTGTTTCTCCCATATGCCGGTATTGGGCTGAAAATGCCTGTTTTGAAACTCTGCACAGAAAGTGTTTGCAGACTGCTGAATCCACACACGGGTTTAACTCTGGAAGTTGAGTGCACACATTGACAACCGTTCTGTTAGATAGCTGCGTTTTGGATTTAGAAGCAGATATTTCCCTGTGCTTTCTGCTGTTTCTTCCATATGCCGGTATTGGGCTGAAAACGCCTGTTTTGAAACTCTGCACAGAAAGTGTTTGCAGACTGCTGAATCCACACACGGGTTTAACTCTGGAAGTTGAGTGCACACATTGACAACCGTTCTGTTAGATAGCTGCGTTTTGGATTTAGAAGCAGATATTTCCCTGTGCTTTCTGCTGTTTCTTCCATATGCCGGTAATGGGCTGAAAACGTCTGTTTTGAAACTCTGCACAGAAAGTGTTTGCAGACTGCTGAATCCACACACGGGTTTAACTCTGGAAGTTGAGTGCACACATTGACAACCGTTCTGTTAGATAGCTGCGTTTTGGATTTAGAAGCAGCTATTTCCCTGTGCTTTCTGCTGTTTCTTCCATATGCCGGTATTGGGCTGAAAACGCCTGTTTTGAAACCCTGCACAGAAAGTGTTTGCAGACTGCTGAATCCACACACGGGTTTAACTCTGGACGTTGAGTGCACACATTGACAACCTTTCTGTTAGATAGCTGCGTTTTGGATTTAGAAGCAGATATTTCCCTGTGCTTTCTGCTTTTACTTCCATATGCCGGTATTGGGCTGAATACGCCTGTTTTGAAACTCTGCACAGAAAGTGTTTGCAGACTGCTGAATCCACACACGGGTTTAACTCTGGAAGTTGAGTGCACACATTGACAACCGTTCTGTTAGATAGCTGCGTTTTGGATTTAGAAGCATATATTTCGCTGGGCTTTCTGCTGCTTCTTCCATATGCCGGTATTGGGCTGAAAATGCCTGTTTTGAAACTCTGCACAGAAAGTGTTTGCAGACTGCCGAATCCACACACGGGTTTAACTCTGGAAGTTGAGTGCACACATTGACAACCGTTCTGTTAGATAGCTGCGTTTTGGATTTAGAAGCAGATATTTCCCTGTGCTTTCTGCTGTTTCTTCCATATGCCGGTAATGGGCTGAAAACGTGTGTTTAGAAACTCTGCACAGAAAGAGTTTGCAGACTGCTGAATCCACACACGGGTTTAACTCTGGAAGTTGAGTGCACACATTGACAACCGTTCTGTTAGATAGCTGCGTTTTGGATTTAGAAGCAGATATTTCCCTGGGCTTTCTGCTGTTTCTTCCATATGCCGGTATTGGGCTGAAAACGCCTGTTTTGAAACTCTGCACAGAAAGTGTTTGCAGACTGCTGAATCCACACACGGGTTTAACTCTGGAAGTTGAGTGCACACATTGACAACCGTTCTGTTAGATAGCTGCGTTTTGGATTTAGAAGCAGATATTTCCCTGTGCTTTCTGCTGTTTCTTCCATATGCCGGTATTGGGCTGAAAACGCCTGTTTTGAAACTCTGCACAGAAAGTGTTTGCAGACTGCTGAATCCACACACGGGTTTAACTCTGGAAGTTGAGTGCACACATTGACAACCGTTCTGTTAGATAGCTGCGTTTTGGATTTAGAAGCAGATATTTCCCTGTGCTTTCTGCTGTTTCTTCCATATGCCGGTAATGGGCTGAAATCGCCTGTTTTGAAACTCTGCACAGAAAGTGTTTGCAGACTGCTGAATCCACACACGGGTTTAACTCTGGAAGTTGAGTGCACACATTGACAACCGTTCTGTTAGAAAGCTGCGTTTTGGATTTAGAAGCAGCTATTTCCCTGTGCTTTCTGCTGTTTCTTCCATATGCCGGTATTGGGCGGAAAACGCCTGTTTTGAAACCCTGCACAGAAAGTGTTTGCAGACTGCTGAATCCACACACGGGTTTAAATCTGGACGTTGAGTGCACACATTGACAACCTTTCTGTTAGATAGCTGCGTTTTGGATTTAGAAGCAGATATTTCCCTGTGCTTTCTGCTGTTTCTTCCATATGCCGGTATTGGGCTGAATACGCCTGTTTTGAAACTCTGCACAGAAAGTGTTTGCAGACTGCTGAATCCACACACGGGTTTAACTCTGGAAGTTGAGTGCACACATTGACAACCGTTCTGTTAGATAGCTGCGTTTTGGATTTAGAAGCAGATATTTCCCTGTGCTTTCTGCTGTTTCTTCCATATGCCGGAATTGGGCTAAAAACGCCTGTTTTGAAACTCTGCACAGAAAGTGTTTGCACACTGCTGAATCCACACACGGGTTTAACTCTGGAAGTTGAGTGCACACATTGACAACCGTTCTGTTAGATAGCTGCGTTTTGGATTTAGAAGCAGATATTTCCCTGTGCTTTCTGCTGTTTCTTCCATATGCCGGTATTCGGCTGAAAACGCCTGTTTTGTAAATCTGCAAAGAAGGTGCTTGCAGACTGCTGAATCCTCACACGGGTTTAACTCTGGAAGTTGAGTGCACACATTGACAACCGTTCTGTTAGATAGCTGCGTTTTGGATTTAGAAGCAGATATTTCCCTGTGCTTTCTGCTGTTTCTTCCATAGGCCGGTATTGGGCTGAAAACGCCTGTTTTGAATCTCTGCACAGAAAGTGTTTGCAGACTGCTGAATCCACACACGGGATTAACTCTGGAAGTTGAGTGCACACATTGACAACCGTTCTGTTAGATAGCTGCGTTTTGGATTTAGAAGCAGATATTTCCCTGTGCTTTCTGCTGTTTCTTCCATATGCCGGTACTGGGCTGAAAACGCCTGTTTTGAAACTCTGCACAGAAAGTGTTTGCAGACTGCTGAATCCACACACCGGTTTAACTCTGGAAGTTGAGTGCACACATTGACAACCGTTCTGTTAAAAAGCTGCGTTTTGGATTTAGAAGCAGATATTTCCCTGTGCTTTCTGCTGTTTCTTCCATATGCCGGTATTGGGCTGAAAACGTCTGTTTTGAAACTCTGCACAGAAAGTGTTTGCAGACTGCTGAATCCACACACGGGTTTAACTCTGGAAGTTGAGTGCACACATTGACAACCGTTCTGTTAGATAGCTGCGTTTTGGATTTAGAAGCAGATATTTCCCTGTGCTTTCTGCTGTTTCTTCCATATGCCGGTATTGGGCTGAAAACGCCTGTTTTGAAACTCTGCACAGAAAGTGTTTGCAGACTGCTGAATCCACACACGGGTTTAACTCTGGAAGTTGAGTGCACACATTGACAACCGTTCTGTTAGATAGCTGCGTTTTGGATTTAGAAGCAGATATTTCCCTGTGCTTTCTGCTGTTTCTTCCTGATGCCGGTATTGGGCTGAAAACACCTGTTTTGAAACTCTGCACGGAAAGTGTTTGCAGACTGCTGAATCCACACACCGGTTTAACTCTGGAAATTGAGTGCACACATTGACAACCGTTCTGTTAGATAGCTGCGTTTTGAATTTAGACGCAGATATTTCCCTGTGCTTTCTGCTGTTTCTTCCTTATGCCGGTATTGGGCTGAAAACGCCTGTTTTGTAACTCTGCAAAGAAGGTGCTTGCAGACTGCTGAATCCACACACGGGTTTAACTCTGGAAGTTGAGTGGACACATTGACAACCGTTCTGTTAGAGAGCTGCGTTTTGGATTTAGAAGCAGATATTTCCCTGTGCTTTCTGCTGTTTCTTCCATAGGCCGGTATTGGGCTGAAAACGCCTGTTTTGAATCTCTGCACAGAAAGTGTTTGCAGACTGCTGAATACACACACGGGATTAACTCTGGAAGTTGAGTGCACACATTGACAACCGTTCTGTTAGATAGCTGCGTTTTGGATTTAGAAGCAGATATTTCCCTGTGCTTTCTGCTGTTTCTTCCATAGGCCGGTATTGGGCTGAAAACGCCTGTTTTGAAACTCTGCACAGAAAGTGTTTGCAGACTGCTGAATCCACCCACCGGTTTAACTCCGGAAGTTGAGTGCACACATTGACAACCGTTCTGTTAGATAGCTGCGTTTTGGATTTAGAAGCAGATATTTCCCGGTGCTTTCTGCTGTTTCTTCCATATGCCGGTATTGGGCTGAAAACCTCTGTTTTGTAACTCTGCACAGAAAGTGCTTGCAGACTGCTGAATCCACACACGGGTTTAACTCTGGAAGTTGAGTGCACACATTGACAACCGTTCTGTTAGATAGCTGCGTTTTGGATTTAGAAGCAGATATTTCCCTGTGCTTTCTGCTGTTTCTTCCATATGCCGGTATTGGGCTGAAAACGCCTGTTTTGAAACTCTGCACCGAAAGTGTTTGCAGACTGCTGAATCCACACACGGGTTTAACTCTGGAAGTTGAGTGCACACTTTGACAACCGTTCTGTTAGATAGCTGCGTTTTGGATTTAGAAGCAGATATTTCCCTGTGCTTTCTACTGTTTCTTCCATAGGCCGGTATTGGGCTGAAAACCCCTGTTTTGAATCTCTGCACAGAAAGTGTTTGCAGACTGCTGAATCCACACACGGGTTTAACTCTGGAAGTTGAGTGCACACATTGACAACCGTTCTGTTAGATAGCTGCGTTTTGGATTTAGAAGCAGATATTTCCCTGTGCTTTCTGCTGTTTCTTCCTTATGCCGGTATTGGGCTGAAAACGCCTGTTTTGAAACTCTGCACGGAAAGTGTTTGCAGACTGCTGAATCCACACACCGGTTTAACTCTGGAAGTTGAGTGCACACATTGACAACCGTTCTGTTAGATAGCTGCGCTTTGGATTTAGACGCAGATATTTCCCTGTGCTTTCTGCTGTTTCTTCCATATGCCGGTATTGGGCTGAAAACGCCTGTTTTGTAACTCTGCAAAGAAGGTGCTTGCAGACTGCTGAATCCACACACGGGTTTAACTCTGGAAGTTGAGTGGACACATTGACAACCGTTCCGTTAGATAGCTGCGTTTTGGATTTAGAAGCAGATATTTCCCTGGGCTTTCTGCTGTTTCTTCCATATGCCGGTAATGGGCTGAAAACGCCTGCTTTGAAACTCTGCACAGAAAGTGTTTGCAGACTGCTGAATCCACACACGGGTTTAACTCTGGAAGTTGAGTGCACACATTGACAACCGTTCTGTTAGATAGCTGCGTTTTGGATTTAGAAGCAGATATTTCCCTGTGCTTTCTGCTGTTTCTTCCATATGCCGGTATTGGGCTGAAAACGCCTGTTTTGAAACTCTGCACAGAAAGTGTTTGCAGACTGCTGAATCCACACACGGGTTTAACTCTGGAAGTTGAGTGCACACATTGACAACCGTTCTGTTAGATAGCTGCGTTTTGGATTTAGAAGCAGATATTTCCCTGTGCTTTCTGCTGTTTCTTCCATATGCCGGTATTGGGCTGAAAACGCCTGTTTTGAAACTCTGCACAGAAAGTGTTTGCAGACTGCTGAATCCACACACGGGTTTAACTCTGGAAGTTGAGTGCACACATTGACAACCGTTCTGTTAGATAGCTGCGTTCTGGATTTAGAAGCAGATATTTCCCTGGGCTTTCTGCTGTTTCTTCCATATGCCGGTATTGGGCTGAAAATGCCTGTTTTGAAACTCTGCACAGAAAGTGTTTGCAGACTGCTGAATCCACACACGGGTTTAACTCTGGAAGTTGAGTGCACACATTGACAACCGTTCTGTTAGATAGCTGCGTTTTGGATTTAGAAGCAGATATTTCCCTGTGCTTTCTGCTGTTTCTTCCATATGCCGGTATTGGGCTGAAAACGCCTGTTTTGAAACTCTGCACAGAAAGTGTTTGCAGACTGCTGAATCCACACACGGGTTTAACTCTGGAAGTTGAGTGCACACATTGACAACCGTTCTGTTAGATAGCTGCGTTTTGGATTTAGAAGCAGATATTTCCCTGTGCTTTCTGCTGTTTCTTCCATATGCCGGTATTGGGCTGAAAACGCCTGTTTTGAAACTCTGCACAGAAAGTGTTTGCAGACTGCTGAATCCACACACGGGTTTAACTCTGGAAGTTGAGTGCACACATTGACAACCGTTCTGTTAGATAGCTGCGTTTTGGATTTAGAAGCAGATATTTCCCTGTGCTTTCTGCTGTTTCTTCCATATGCCGGTAATGGGCTGAAAACGCCTGTTTTGAAACTCTGCGCGGAAAGTGTTTGCAGACTGCTGAATCCACACACCGGTTTAACTCTGGAAGTTGAGTGCACACATTGACAACCGTTCTGTTAGATAGCTGCGTTTTGGATTTAGAAGCAGATATTTCCCTGTGCTTTCTCCTGTTTCTTCCATAGGCCGGTATTGGGCTGAAAACGCCTGTTTTGAATCTCTGCACAGAAAGTGTTTGCAGACTGCTGAATCCCCACACGGGATTAACTCTGGAATTTGAGTGTACACATTGGCAACCGTTCTGTTAGATAGCTGCGTTTTGGATTTA
Source organism: Aotus nancymaae (assembly GCF_030222135.1). Classification (NCBI taxonomy): domain Eukaryota; kingdom Metazoa; phylum Chordata; class Mammalia; order Primates; family Aotidae; genus Aotus; species Aotus nancymaae. Next base: position 45,061,226 of record NW_026988455.1, on the reverse strand, counting down.
GAAGCAGATATTTCCCTGTGCTTTCTGCTGTTTCTTCCATATTCCGGTATTGGGCTGAAAAGGCCTGTTTTGAAACTCTGCACAGAAAGTGTTTGCAGACTGCTGAATCCACACACCGGTTTAACTCTGGAAGTTGAGTGCACACATTGACAACCGTTCTGTTAGATAGCTGCGTTTTGGATTTAGAAGCAGATATTTCCCTGTGCTTTCTGCTGTTTCTTCCATATGCCGGTATTGGGCTGAAAACGCCTCTTTTGAAACTCTGCACGGAAAGTGTTTGCAGACTGCTGAATCCACACACCGCTTTAACTCTGGAAGTTGAGTGCACACATTGACAACCGTTCTGTTAGATAGCTGCGTTTTGGATTTAGAAGCAGATATTTCCCTGGGCTTTCTGCTGTTTCTTCCATAGGCCGGTATTGGGCTGAAAACGCCTGTTTTGAATCTCTGCAGAGAAGGTGTTTGCAGACTGCTGAATCCCCACACGGGATTAACTCTGGAATTTGAGTGCACACATTGGCAACCGTTCTGTTAGATAGCTGAGTTTTGGATTTAGAAGCAGATATTTCCCTGTGCTTTCTGCTGTTTCTTCCATATGCCGGTAATGGGCTGAAAACGCCTGTTTTGAAACTCTGCACAGAAAGTGTTTGCAGACTGCTGAATCCACACACGGGTTTAACTCTGGAAGTTGAGTGCACACATTGACAACCGTTCTGTTAGATAGCTGCGTTTTGGATTTAGAAGCAGATATTTCCCTGTGCTTTCTGCTGTTTCTTCCATATGCCGGTATTGGGCTGAAAAGGCCTGTTTTGAAACTCTGCAAAGAAGGTGCTTGCAGACTGCTGAATCCACACACCGGTTTAACTCTGGAAGTTGAGTGCACACATTGACAACCGTTCTGTTAGATAGCTGCGTTTTGGATTTAGAAGCAGATATTTCCCTGTGCTTTCTGCTGTTTCTTCCATAGGCCGGTATTGGGCTGAAAACGCCTGTTTTGAAACTCTGCACGGAAAGTGTTTGCAGACTGCTGAATCCACACACGGGTTTAACTCTGGAAGTTGAGTGCACACATTGACAACCGTTCTGTTAGATAGCTGCGTTTTGGATTTAGAAGCAGATATTTCCCTGGGCTTTCTGCTGTTTCTTCCTTATGCCGGTATTGGGCTGAAAACGCCTGTTTTGAAACTCTGCACGGAAAGTGTTTGCAGACTGCTGAATCCACACACGGGTTTAACTCTGGAAGTTGAGTGCTCACATTGACAACCGTTCTGTTAGATAGCTGCGTTTTGGATTTAGAAGCAGATATTTCCCTGGGCTTTCTGCTGTTTCTTCCATATGCCGGTATTGGGCTGAAAACGCCTGTTTTGAAACTCTGCACAGAAAGTGTTTAGCAGACTGCTGAATCCACACACTGGTTTAACTCTGTAAGTTGAGTGCACACATTGACAACCGTTCTGTTAGATAGCTGCGTTTTGGATTTAGAAGCAGATATTTCCCTGTGCTTTCTTCTGTTTCTTCCATATGCCGGTATTGGGCTGAAAACGCCTGTTTTGAAACTCTGCACAGAAAGTGTTTGCAGACTGCTGAATCCACACACGGGTTTAACTCTGGAAGTTGAGTGGACAGATTGACAACCGTTCTGTTAGATAGCTGCGTTTTGGATTTAGAAGCAGATATTTCCCTGTGCTTTCTGCTGTTTCTTCCATATGCCGGTAATGGGCTGAAAACGCCTGTTTTGAAACTCTGCACAGAAAGTGTTTGCAGACTGCTGAATCCACACACGGGTTTAACTCTGGAAGTTGAGTGCACACATTGACAACCGTTCTGTTAGATAGCTGCGTTTTGGATTTAGAAGCAGATATTTCCCTGTGCTTTCTGCTGTTTCTTCCATATGCCGGTATTGGGCTGAAAACGCCTGTTTTGAAACTCTGCACAGAAAGTGTTTGCAGACTGCTGAATCCACACACGGGTTTAACTCTGGAAGTTGAGTGCACACATTGACAACCGTTCTGTTAGATAGCTGCGTTTTGGATTTAGAAGCAGATATTTCCCTGTGCTTTCTGCTGTTTCTTCCATATGCCGGTAATGGGCTGAAAACGCCTGTTTTGAAACTCTGCACAGAAAGTGTTTGCAGACTGCTGAATCCACACACGGGTTTAACTCTGGAAGTTGAGTGCACACATTGACAACCGTTCTGTTAGATAGCTGCGTTTTGGATTTAGAAGCAGCTATTTCCCTGTGCTTTCTGCTGTTTCTTCCATATGCCGGTATTGGGCTGAAAACGCCTGTTTTGAAACCCTGCACAGAAAGTGTTTGCAGACTGCTGAATCCACACACGGGTTTAACTCTGGACGTTGAGTGCACACATTGACAACCTTTCTGTTAGATAGCTGCGTTTTGGATTTAGAAGCAGATATTTCCCTGTGCTTTCTGCTGTTTCTTCCATATGCCGGTATTGGGCTGAATACGCCTGTTTTGAAACTCTGCACAGAAAGTGTTTGCAGACTGCTGAATCCACACACGGGTTTAACTCTGGAAGTTGAGTGCACACATTGACAACCGTTCTGTTAGATAGCTGCGTTTTGGATTTAGAAGCATATATTTCGCTGGGCTTTCTGCTGTTTCTTCCATGTGCCGGTATTGGGCTGAAAATGCCTGTTTTGAAACTCTGCACAGAAAGTGTTTGCAGACTGCCGAATCCACACACGGGTTTAACTCTGGAAGTTGAGTGCACACATTGACAACCGTTCTGTTAGATAGCTGCGTTTTGGATTTAGAAGCAGATATTTCCCTGTGCTTTCTGCTGTTTCTTCCATATGCCGGTAATGGGCTGAAAACGTGTGTTTAGAAACTCTGCACAGAAAGAGTTTGCAGACTGCTGAATCCACACACGGGTTTAACTCTGGAAGTTGAGTGCACACATTGACAACCGTTCTGTTAGATAGCTGCGTTTTGGATTTAGAAGCAGATATTTCCCTGGGCTTTCTGCTGTTTCTTCCATATGCCGGTATTGGGCTGAAAACGCCTGTTTTGAAACTCTGCACAGAAAGTGTTTGCAGACTGCTGAATCCACACACGGGTTTAACTCTGGAAGTTGAGTGCACACATTGACAACCGTTCTGTTAGATAGCTGCGTTTTGGATTTAGAAGCAGATATTTCCCTGTGCTTTCTGCTGTTTCTTCCATATGCCGGTATTGGGCTGAAAACGCCTGTTTTGAAACTCTGCACAGAAAGTGTTTGCAGACTGCTGAATCCACACACGGGTTTAACTCTGGAAGTTGAGTGCACACATTGACAACCGTTCTGTTAGATAGCTGCATTTTGGATTTAGAAGCAGATATTTCCCTGTGCTTTCTGCTGTTTCTTCCATATGCCGGTAATGGGCTGAAAACGCCTGTTTTGAAACTCTGCACAGAAAGTGTTTGCAGACTGCTGAATCCACACACGGGTTTAACTCTGGAAGTTGAGTGCACACATTGACAACCGTTCTGTTAGAAAGCTGCGTTTTGGATTTAGAAGCAGCTATTTCCCTGTGCTTTCTGCTGTTTCTTCCATATGCCGGTATTGGGCTGAAAACGCCTGTTTTGAAACCCTGCACAGAAAGTGTTTGCAGACTGCTGAATCCACACACGGGTTTAAATCTGGACGTTGAGTGCACACATTGACAACCTTTCTGTTAGATAGCTGCGTTTTGGATTTAGAAGCAGATATTTCCCTGTGCTTTCTGCTGTTTCTTCCATATGCCGGTATTGGGCTGAATACGCCTGTTTTGAAACTCTGCACAGAAAGTGTTTGCAGACTGCTGAATCCACACACGGGTTTAACTCTGGAAGTTGAGTGCACACATTGACAACCGTTCTGTTAGATAGCTGCGTTTTGGATTTAGAAGCAGATATTTCCCTGTGCTTTCTGCTGTTTCTTCCATATGCCGGTATTGGGCTGAAAACGCCTGTTTTGAAACTCTGCACAGAAAGTGTTTGCACACTGCTGAATCCACACACGGGTTTAACTCTCGAAGTTGAGTGCACACATTGACAACCGTTCTGTTAGATAGCTGCGTTTTGGATTTAGAAGCAGATATTTCCCTGTGCTTTCTGCTGTTTCTTCCATATGCCGGTATTCGGCTGAAAACGCCTGTTTTGTAAATCTGCAAAGAAGGTGCTTGCAGACTGCTGAATCCTCACACGGGTTTAACTCTGGAAGTTGAGTGCACACATTGACAACCGTTCTGTTAGATAGCTGCGTTTTGGATTTAGAAGCAGATATTTCCCTGTGCTTTCTGCTGTTTCTTCCATAGGCCGGTATTGGGCTGAAAACGCCTGTTTTGAATCTCTGCACAGAAAGTGTTTGCAGACTGCTGAATCCACACACGGGATTAACTCTGGAAGTTGAGTGCACACATTGACAACCGTTCTGTTAGATAGCTGCGTTTTGGATTTAGAAGCAGATATTTCCCTGTGCTTTCTGCTGTTTCTTCCATATGCCGGTACTGGGCTGAAAACGCCTGTTTTGAAACTCTGCACAGAAAGTGTTTGCAGACTGCTGAATCCACAAACCGGTTTAACTCTGGAAGTTGAGTGCACACATTGACAACCGTTCTGTTAAAAAGCTGCGTTTTGGATTTAGAAGCAGATATTTCCCTGTGCTTTCTGCTGTTTCTTCCATATGCCGGTATTGGGCTGAAAACGCCTGTTTTGAAACTCTGCACAGAAAGTGTTTGCAGACTGCTGAATCCACACACCGGTTTAACTCTGGAAGTTGAGTGCACACATTGACAACCGTTCTGTTAGATAGCTGCGTTTTGGATTTAGAAGCAGATATTTCCCTGTGCTTTCTGCTGTTTCTTCCATATGCCGGTATTGGGCTGAAAACGCCTGTTTTGAAACTCTGCACAGAAAGTGTTTGCAGACTGCTGAATCCACACACGGGTTTAACTCTGGAAGTTGAGTGCACACATTGACAACCGTTCTGTTAGATAGCTGTGTTTTGGATTTAGAAGCAGATATTTCCCTGTGCTTTCTGCTGTTTCTTCCTGATGCCGGTATTGGGCTGAAAACACCTGTTTTGAAACTCTGCACGGAAAGTGTTTGCAGACTGCTGAATCCACACACCGGTTTAACTCTGGAAATTGAGTGCACACATTGACAACCGTTCTGTTAGATAGCTGCGTTTTGAATTTAGACGCAGATATTTCCCTGTGCTTTCTGCTGTTTCTTCCTTATGCCGGTATTGGGCTGAAAACGCCTGTTTTGTAACTCTGCAAAGAAGGTGCTTGCAGACTGCTGAATCCACACACGGGTTTAACTCTGGAAGTTGAGTGGACACATTGACAACCGTTCTGTTAGAGAGCTGCGTTTTGGATTTAGAAGCAGATATTTCCCTGTGCTTTCTGCTGTTTCTTCCATAGGCCGGTATTGGGCTGAAAACGCCTGTTTTGAATCTCTGCACAGAAAGTGTTTGCAGACTGCTGAATACACACACGGGATTAACTCTGGAAGTTGAGTGCACACATTGACAACCGTTCTGTTAGATAGCTGCGTTTTGGATTTAGAAGCAGATATTTCCCGGTGCTTTCTGCTGTTTCTTCCATATGCCGGTATTGGGCTGAAAACGCCTGTTTTGTAACTCTGCACAGAAAGTGCTTGCAGACTGCTGAATCCACACACGGGTTTAACTCTGGAAGTTGAGTGCACACATTGACAACCGTTCTGTTAGATAGCTGCGTTTTGGATTTAGAAGCAGATATTTCCCTGTGCTTTCTGCTGTTTCTTCCATATGCCGGTATTGGGCTGAAAACGCCTGTTTTGAAACTCTGCACCGAAAGTGTTTGCAGACTGCTGAATCCACACACGGGTTTAACTCTGGAAGTTGAGTGCACAGATTGACAACCGTTCTGTTAGATAGCTGCGTTTTGGATTTAGAAGCAGATATTTCCCTGTGCTTTCTACTGTTTCTTCCATAGGCCGGTATTGGGCTGAAAACCCCTGTTTTGAATCTCTGCACAGAAAGTGTTTGCAGACTGCTGAATCCACACACGGGTTTAACTCTGGAAGTTGAGTGCACACATTGACAACCGTTCTGTTAGATAGCTGCGTTTTGGATTTAGAAGCAGATATTTCCCTGTGCTTTCTGCTGTTTCTTCCTTATGCCGGTATTGGGCTGAAAACGCCTGTTTTGAAACTCTGCACGGAAAGTGTTTGCAGACTGCTGAATCCACACACCGGTTTAACTCTGGAAGTTGAGTGCACACATTGACAACCGTTCTGTTAGATAGCTGCGCTTTGGATTTAGACGCAGATATTTCCCTGTGCTTTCTGCTGTTTCTTCCATATGCCGGTATTGGGCTGAAAACGCCTGTTTTGTAACTCTGCAAAGAAGGTGCTTGCAGACTGCTGAATCCACACACGGGTTTAACTCTGGAAGTTGAGTGCACACATTGACAACCGTTCTGTTAGATAGCTGCGTTTTGGATTTAGAAGCAGATATTTCCCTGTGCTTTCTGCTGTTTCTTCCATAGGCCGGTAATGGGCTGAAAACGCCTGTTTTGAATCTCTGCACAGAAAGTGTTTGCAGACTTCTGAATACACACACTGGATTAACTCTGGAAGTTGAGTGCACACATTGACAACCGTTCTGTTAGATAGCTGCGTTTTAGATTTAGAAGCAGATATTTCCCTGTGCTTTCTGCTGTTTCTTCCATATGCCGGTATTGGGCTGAAAACGCCTGTTTTGAAACTCTGCACAGAAAGTGTTTGCAGACTGCTGAATCCACACACGGGTTTAACTCTGGAAGTTGAGTGGACACATTGACAACCGTTCTGTTAGATAGCTGCGTTTTGGATTTAGAAGCAGATGTTTCCCTGTGCTTTCTGCTGTTTCTTCCATATGCCGGTAATGGGCTGAAAACGCCTGTTTTGAAACTCTGCACAGAAAGTGTTTGCAGACTGCTGAATCCACACACGGGTTTAACTCTGGAAGTTGAGTGCACACATTGACAACCGTTCTGTTAGATAGCTGCGTTTTGGATTTAGAAGCATATATTTCGGTGGGCTTTCTGCTGTTTCTTCCATATGCCGGTATTGGGCTGAAAACGCCTGTTTTGAAACTCTGCACAGAAAGTGTTTGCAGACTGCTGAATCCACACACGGGTTTAACTCTGGAAGTTGAGTGCACACATTGACAACCGTTCTGTTAGATAGCTGCGTTTTGGATTTAGAAGCAGATATTTCCCTGTGCTTTCTGCTGTTTCTTCCATATGCCGGTAATGGGCTGAAAACGCCTGTTTTGAAACTCTGCACAGAAAGTGTTTGCAGACTGCTGAATCCACACACGGGTTTAACTCTGGAAGTTGAGTGCACACATTGACAACCGTTCTGTTAGATAGCTGCGTTCTGGATTTAGAAGCATATATTTCGGTGGGCTTTCTACTGTTTCTTCCATATGCCGGTATTGGGCTGAAAATGCCTGTTTTGAAACTCTGCACAGAAAGTGTTTGCAGACTGCTGAATCCACACACGGGTTTAACTCTGGAAGTTGAGTGCACACATTGACAACCGTTCCGTTAGATAGCTGCGTTTTGGATTTAGAAGCAGATATTAACCTGTGCTTTCTGCTGTTTCTTCCATATGCCGGTAATGGGCTGAAAACGTGTGTTTAGAAACTCTGCACAGAAAGAGTTTGCAGACTGCTGAATCCACACACGGGTTTAACTCTGGAAGTTGAGTGCACACATTGACAACCGTTCTGTTAGATAGCTGCGTTTTGGATTTAGAAGCAGATATTTCCCTGTGCTTTCTGCTGTTTCTTCCATATGCCGGTATTGGGCTGAAAACGCCTGTTTTGAAACTCTGCACAGAAAGTGTTTGCAGACTGCTGAATCCACACACGGGTTTAACTCTGGAAGTTGAGTGCACACATTGACAACCGTTCTGTTAGATAGCTGCGTTTTGGATTTAGAAGCAGATATTTCCCTGTGCTTTCTGCTGTTTCTTCCATATGCCGGTATTGGGCTGAAAACGCCTGTTTTGAAACTCTGCACAGAAAGTGTTTGCAGACTGCTGAATCCACACACGGGTTTAACTCTGGAAGTTGAGTGCACACATTGACAACCGTTCTGTTAGATAGCTGCGTTCTGGATTTAGAAGCAGATATTTCCCTGGGCTTTCTGCTGTTTCTTCCATATGCCGGTATTGGGCTGAAAATGCCTGTTTTGAAACTCTGCACAGAAAGTGTTTGCAGACTGCTGAATCCACACACGGGTTTAACTCTGGAAGTTGAGTGCACACATTGACAACCGTTCTGTTAGATAGCTGCGTTTTGGATTTAGAAGCAGATATTTCCCTGTGCTTTCTGCTGTTTCTTCCATATGCCGGTATTGGGCTGAAAACGCCTGTTTTGAAACTCTGCACAGAAAGTGTTTGCAGACTGCTGAATCCACACACGGGTTTAACTCTGGAAGTTGAGTGCACACATTGACAACCGTTCCGTTAGATAGCTGCGTTTTGGATTTAGAAGCAGATATTTCCCTGTGCTTTCTGCTGTTTCTTCCATATGCCGGTATTGGGCTGAAAACGCCTGTTTTGAAACTCTGCACAGAAAGTGTTTGCAGACTGCTGAATCCACACACGGGTTTAACTCTGGAAGTTGAGTGCACACATTGACAACCGTTCTGTTAGATAGCTGCGTTTTGGATTTAGAAGCAGATATTTCCCTGTGCTTTCTGCTGTTTCTTCCATATGCCGGTAATGGGCTGAAAACGCCTGTTTTGAAACTCTGCGCGGAAAGTGTTTGCAGACTGCTGAATCCACACACCGGTTTAACTCTGGAAGTTGAGTGCACACATTGACAACCGTTCTGTTAGATAGCTGCGTTTTGGATTTAGAAGCAGATACTTCCCTGTGCTTTCTCCTGTTTCTTCCATAGGCCGGTATTGGGCTGAAAACGCCTGTTTTGAATCTCTGCACAGAAAGTGTTTGCAGACTGCTGAATCCCCACACGGGATTAACTCTGGAATTTGAGTGTACACATTGGCAACCGTTCTGTTAGATAGCTGCGTTTTGGATTTAGAAGCAGATATTTCCCTGTGCTTTCTGCTGTTTCTTCCATATGCCGGTATTGGGCTGAAAAGGCCTGTTTTGAAACTCTGCACAGAAAGTGTTTGCAGACTGCTGAATCCACACACCGGTTTAACTCTGGAAGTTGAGTGCACACATTGACAACCGTTCTGTTAGATAGCTGCGTTTTGGATTTAGAAGCAGATATTTCCCTGTGCTTTCTGCTGTTTCTTCCATATGCCGGTATTGGGCTGAAAACGCCTCTTTTGAAACTCTGCACGGAAAGTGTTTGCAGACTGCTGAATCCACACACCGCTTTAACTCTGGAAGTTGAGTGCACACATTGACAACCGTTCTGTTAGATAGCTGCGTTTTGGATTTAGAAGCAGATATTTCCCTGGGCTTTCTGCTGTTTCTTCCATAGGCCGGTATTGGGCTGAAAACGCCTGTTTTGAATCTCTGCAGAGAAGGTGTTTGCAGACTGCTGAATCCCCACACGGGATTAACTCTGGAATTTGAGTGCACACATTGGCAACCGTTCTGTTAGATAGCTGAGTTTTGGATTTAGAAGCAGATATTTCCCTGTGCTTTCTGCTGTTTCTTCCATATGCCGGTATTGGGCTGAAAAGGCCTGTTTTGAAACTCTGCACGGAAAGTGTTTGCAGACTGCTGAATCCACACACGGGTTTAACTCTGGAAGTTGAGTACACATATTGACAACCGTTCTGTTAGATAGCTGCGTTTTGGATTTAGAAGCAGATATTTCCCTGGGCTTTCTGCTGTTTCTTCCTTATGCCGGTATTGGGCTGAAAACGCCTGTTTTGAAACTCTGCACGGAAAGTGTTTGCAGACTGCTGAATCCACACACGGGTTTAACTCTGGAAGTTGAGTGCACACATTGACAACCGTTCTGTTAGATAGCTGCGTTTTGGATTTAGAAGCAGATATTTCCCTGGGCTTTCTGCTGTTTCTTCCATATGCCGGTATTGGGCTGAAAACGCCTGTTTTGAAACTCTGCACAGAAAGTGTTTGCAGACTGCTGAATCCACACACGGGTTTAACTCTGGAAGTTGAGTGGACAGATTGACAACCGTTCTGTTAGATAGCTGCGTTTTGGATTTAGAAGCAGATATTTCCCTGTGCTTTCTGCTGTTTCTTCCATATGCCGGTAATGGGCTGAAAACGCCTGTTTTGAAACTCTGCACAGAAAGTGTTTGCAGACTGCTGAATCCACACACGGGTTTAACTCTGGAAGTTGAGTGCACACATTGACAACCGTTCTGTTAGATAGCTGCGTTTTGGATTTAGAAGCATATATTTCGGTGGGCTTTCTGCTGTTTCTTCCATATGCCGGTATTGGGCTGAAAACGCCTGTTTTGAAACTCTGCACAGAAAGTGTTTGCAGACTGCTGAATCCACACACGGGTTTAACTCTGGAAGTTGAGTGCACACATTGACAACCGTTCTGTTAGATAGCTGCGTTTTGGATTTAGAAGCAGATATTTCCCTGTGCTTTCTGCTGTTTCTTCCATATGCCGGTAATGGGCTGAAAACGCCTGTTTTGAAACTCTGCACAGAAAGTGTTTGCAGACTGCTGAATCCACACACGGGTTTAACTCTGGAAGTTGAGTGCACACATTGACAACCGTTCTGTTAGATAGCTGCGTTCTGGATTTAGAAGCAGATATTTCCCTGGGCTTTCAGCTGTTTCTTCCATATGCCGGTATTGGGCTGAAAACGCCTGTTTTGAAACTCTGCACAGAAAGTGTTTGCAGACTGCTGAATCCACACACGGGTTTAACTCTGGAAGTTGAGTGCACACATTGACAACCGTTCTGTTAGATAGCTGCGTTTTGGATTTAGAAGCAGATATTTCCCTGTGCTTTCTGCTGTTTCTTCCATATGCCGGTATTGGGCTGAAAACGCCTGTTTTGAAACTCTGCACAGAAAGTGTTTGCAGACTGCTGAATCCACACACGGGTTTAACTCTGGAAGTTGAGTGCACACATTGACAACCGTTCTGTTAGATAGCTGCGTTTTGGATTTAGAAGCAGATATTTCCCTGTGCTTTCTGCTGTTTCTTCCATATGCCGGTAATGGGCTGAAAACGCCTGTTTTGAAACCCTGCACAGAAAGTGTTTGCAGACTGCTGAATCCACACACGGGTTTAACTCTGGACGTTGAGTGCACACATTGACAACCTTTCTGTTAGATAGCTGCGTTTTGGATTTAGAAGCATATATTTCGGTGGGCTTTCTGCTGTTTCTTCCATATGCCGGTATTGGGCTGAAAACGCCTGTTTTGAAACTCTGCACAGAAAGTGTTTGCAGACTGCTGAATCCACACACGGGTTTAACTCTGGACGTTGAGTGCACACATTGACAACCTTTCTGTTAGATAGCTGCGTTTTGGATTTAGAAGCAGATATTTCCCTGTGCTTTCTGCTGTTTCTTCCATATGCCGGTATTGGGCTGAATACGCCTGTTTTGAAACTCTGCACAGAAAGTGTTTGCAGACTGCTGAATCCACACACGGGTTTAACTCTGGAAGTTGAGTGCACACATTGACAACCGTTCTGTTAGATAGCTGCGTTTTGGATTTAGAAGCAGATATTTCCCTGGGCTTTCTGCTGTTTCTTCCTTATGCCGGTATTGGGCTGAAAACGCCTGTTTTGAAACTCTGCACGGAAAGTGTTTGCAGACTGCTGAATCCACACACGGGTTTAACTCTGGAAGTTGAGTGCACACATTGACAACCGTTCTGTTAGATAGCTGCGTTTTGGATTTAGAAGCAGATATTTCCCTGGGCTTTCTGCTGTTTCTTCCATATGCCGGTATTGGGCTGAAAACGCCTGTTTTGAAACTCTGCACAGAAAGTGTTTGCAGACTGCTGAATCCACACACTGGTTTAACTCTGTAAGTTGAGTGCACACATTGACAACCGTTCTGTTAGATAGCTGCGTTTTGGATTTAGAAGCAGATATTTCCCTGTGCTTTCTTCTGTTTCTTCCATATGCCGGTATTGGGCTGAAAACGCCTGTTTTGAAACTCTGCACAGAAAGTGTTTGCAGACTGCTGAATCCACACACGGGTTTAACTCTGGAAGTTGAGTGGACAGATTGACAACCGTTCTGTTAGATAGCTGCGTTTTGGATTTAGAAGCAGATATTTCCCTGTGCTTTCTGCTGTTTCTTCCATATGCCGGTAATGGGCTGAAAACGCCTGTTTTGAAACTCTGCACAGAAAGTGTTTGCAGACTGCTGAATCCACACACGGGTTTAACTCTGGAAGTTGAGTGCACACATTGACAACCGTTCTGTTAGATAGCTGCGTTTTGGATTTAGAAGCATATATTTCGGTGGGCTTTCTGCTGTTTCTTCCATATGCCGGTATTGGGCTGAAAACGCCTGTTTTGAAACTCTGCACAGAAAGTGTTTGCAGACTGCTGAATCCACACACGGGTTTAACTCTGGAAGTTGAGTGCACACATTGACAACCGTTCTGTTAGATAGCTGCGTTTTGGATTTAGAAGCAGATATTTCCCTGTGCTTTCTGCTGTTTCTTCCATATGCCGGTAATGGGCTGAAAACGCCTGTTTTGAAACTCTGCACAGAAAGTGTTTGCAGACTGCTGAATCCACACACGGGTTTAACTCTGGAAGTTGAGTGCACACATTGACAACCGTTCTGTTAGATAGCTGCGTTCTGGATTTAGAAGCAGATATTTCCCTGGGCTTTCAGCTGTTTCTTCCATATGCCGGTATTGGGCTGAAAATGCCTGTTTTGAAACTCTGCACAGAAAGTGTTTGCAGACTGCTGAATCCACACACGGGTTTAACTCTGGAAGTTGAGTGCACACATTGACAACCGTTCTGTTAGATAGCTGCGTTTTGGATTAAGAAGCAGATATTTCCCTGTGCTTTCTGCTGTTTCTTCCATATGCCGGTATTGGGCTGAAAACGCCTGTTTTGAAACTCTGCACAGAAAGTGTTTGCAGACTGCTGAATCCACACACGGGTTTAACTCTGGAAGTTGAGTGCACACATTGACAACCGTTCTGTTAGATAGCTGCGTTTTGGATTTAGAAGCAGATATTTCCCTGTGCTTTCTGCTGTTTCTTCCATATGCCGGTAATGGGCTGAAAACGCCTGTTTTGAAACTCTGCACAGAAAGTGTTTGCAGACTGCTGAATCCACACACGGGTTTAACTCTGGAAGTTGAGTGCACACATTGACAACCGTTCTGTTAGATAGCTGCGTTTTGGATTTAGAAGCAGCTATTTCCCTGTGCTTTCTGCTGTTTCTTCCATATGCCGGTATTGGACTGAAAACGCCTGTTTTGAAACCCTGCACAGAAAGTGTTTGCAGACTGCTGAATCCACACACGGGTTTAACTCTGGACGTTGAGTGCACACATTGACAACCTTTCTGTTAGATAGCTGCGTTTTGGATTTAGAAGCAGATATTTCCCTGTGCTTTCTGCTGTTTCTTCCATATGCCGGTATTGGGCTGAATACGCCTGTTTTGAAACTCTGCACAGAAAGTGTTTGCAGACTGCTGAATCCACACACGGGTTTAACTCTGGAAGTTGAGTGCACACATTGACAACCGTTCTGTTAGATAGCTGCGTTTTGGATTTAGAAGCAGATATTTCGCTGGGCTTTCTGCTGTTTCTTCCATATGCCGGTATTGGGCTGAAAATGCCTGTTTTGAAACTCTGCACAGAAAGTGTTTGCAGACTGCCGAATCCACACACGGGTTTAACTCTGGAAGTTGAGTGCACACATTGACAACCGTTCTGTTAGATAGCTGCGTTTTGGATTTAGAAGCAGATATTTCCCTGTGCTTTCTGCTGTTTCTTCCATATGCCGGTAATGGGCTGAAAACGTGTGTTTAGAAACTCTGCACAGAAAGAGTTTGCAGACTGCTGAATCCACACACGGGTTTAACTCTGGAAGTTGAGTGCACACATTGACAACCGTTCTGTTAGATAGCTGCGTTTTGGATTTAGAAGCAGATATTTCCCTGGGCTTTCTGCTGTTTCTTCCATATGCCGGTATTGGGCTGAAAACGCCTGTTTTGAAACTCTGCACAGAAAGTGTTTGCAGACTGCTGAATCCACACAAGGGTTTAACTCTGGAAGTTGAGTGCACACATTGACAACCGTTCTGTTAGATAGCTGCGTTTTGGATTTAGAAGCAGATATTTCCCTGTGCTTTCTGCTGTTTCTTCCATATGCCGGTATTGGGCTGAAAACGCCTGTTTTGAAACTCTGCACAGAAAGTGTTTGCAGACTGCTGAATCCACACACGGGTTTAACTCTGGAAGTTGAGTGCACACATTGACAACCGTTCTGTTAGATAGCTGCGTTTTGGATTTAGAAGCAGATATTTCCCTGTGCTTTCTGCTGTTTCTTCCATATGCCGGTAATGGGCTGAAAACGCCTGTTTTGAAACTCTGCACAGAAAGTGTTTGCAGACTGCTGAATCCACACACGGGTTTAACTCTGGAAGTTGAGTGCACACATTGACAACCGTTCTGTTAGAAAGCTGCGTTTTGGATTTAGAAGCAGCTATTTCCCTGTGCTTTCTGCTGTTTCTTCCATATGCCGGTATTGGGCTGAAAACGCCTGTTTTGAAACCCTGCACAGGAAGTGTTTGCAGACTGCTGAATCCACACACGGGTTTAAATCTGGACGTTGAGTGCACACATTGACAACCTTTCTGTTAGATAGCTGCGTTTTGGATTTAGAAGCAGATATTTCCCTGTGCTTTCTGCTGTTTCTTCCTTATGCCGGTATTGGGCTGAATACGCCTGTTTTGAAACTCTGCACAGAAAGTGTTTGCAGACTGCTGAATCCACACACGGGTTTAACTCTGGAAGTTGAGTGCACACATTGACAACCGTTCTGTTAGATAGCTGCGTTTTGGATTTAGAAGCAGATATTTCCCTGTGCTTTCTGCTGTTTCTTCCATATGCCGGTATTGGGCTGAAAACGCCTGTTTTGAAACTCTGCACAGAAAGTGTTTGCACACTGCTGAATCCACACACGGGTTTAACTCTGGAAGTTGAGTGCAAACATTGACAACCGTTCTGTTAGATAGCTGCGTTTTGGATTTAGAAGCAGATATTTCCCTGTGCTTTCTGCTGTTTCTTCCATATGCCGGTATTCGGCTGAAAACGCCTGTTTTGTAAATCTGCAAAGAAGGTGCTTGCAGACTGCTGAATCCTCACACGGGTTTAACTCTGGAAGTTGAGTGCACACATTGACAACCGTTCTGTTAGATAGCTGCGTTTTGGATTTAGAAGCAGATATTTCCCTGTGCTTTCTGCTGTTTCTTCCATATGCCGGTATTGGGCTGAAAACGCCTGTTTTGAATCTCTGCACAGAAAGTGTTTGCAGACTGCTGAATCCACACACGGGATTAACTCTGGAAGTTGAGTGCACACATTGACAACCGTTCTGTTAGATAGCTGCGTTTTGGATTTAGAAGCAGATATTTCCCTGTGCTTTCTGCTGTTTCTTCCATATGCCGGTACTGGGCTGAAAACGCCTGTTTTGAAACTCTGCACAGAAAGTGTTTGCAGACTGCTGAATCCACACACCGGTTTAACTCTGGAAGTTGAGTGCACACATTGACAACCGTTCTGTTAAAAAGCTGCGTTTTGGATTTAGAAGCAGATATTTCCCTGTGCTTTCTGCTGTTTCTTCCATATGCCGGTATTGGGCTGAAAACGCCTGTTTTGAAACTCTGCACAGAAAGTGTTTGCAGACTGCTGAATCCACACACCGGTTTAACTCTGGAAGTTGAGTGCACACATTGACAACCGTTCTGTTAGATAGCTGCGTTTTGGATTTAGAAGCAGATATTTCCCTGTGCTTTCTGCTGTTTCTTCCATATGCCGGTATTGGGCTGAAAACGCCTGTTTTGAAACTCTGCACAGAAAGTGTTTGCAGACTGCTGAATCCACACACGGGTTTAACTCTGGAAGTTGAGTGCACACATTGACAACCGTTCTGTTAGATAGCTGCGTTTTGGATTTAGAAGCAGATATTTCCCTGTGCTTTCTGCTGTTTCTTCCTGATGCCGGTATTGGGCTGAAAACACCTGTTTTGAAACTCTGCACGGAAAGTGTTTGCAGACTGCTGAATCCACACACCGGTTTAACTCTGGAAATTGAGTGCACACATTGACAACCGTTCTGTTAGATAGCTGCGTTTTGAATTTAGACGCAGATATTTCCCTGTGCTTTCTGCTGTTTCTTCCTTATGCCGGTATTGGGCTGAAAACGCCTGTTTTGTAACTCTGCAAAGAAGGTGCTTGCAGACTGCTGAATCCACACACGGGTTTAACTCTGGAAGTTGAGTGGACACATTGACAACCGTTCTGTTAGAGACCTGCGTTTTGGATTTAGAAGCAGATATTTCCCTGTGCTTTCTGCTGTTTCTTCCATAGGCCGCTATTGGGCTGAAAACGCCTGTTTTGAATCTCTGCACAGAAAGTGTTTGCAGACTGCTGAATACACACACGGGATTAACGCTGGAAGTTGAGTGCACACATTGACAACCGTTCTGTTAGATAGCTGCGTTTTGGATTTAGAAGCAGATATTTCCCTGTGCTTTCTGCTGTTTCTTCCATAGGCCGGTATTGGGCTGAAAACGCCTGTTTTGAAACTCTGCACAGAAAGTGTTTGCAGACTGCTGAATCCACACACCGGTTTATCTCCGGAAGTTGAGTGCACACATTGACAACCGTTCTGTTAGATAGCTGCGTTTTGGATTTAGAAGCAGATATTTCCCGGTGCTTTCTGCTGTTTCTTCCATATGCCGGTATTGGGCTGAAAACGCCTGTTTTGTAACTCTGCACAGAAAGTGCTTGCAGACTGCTGAATCCACACACGGGTTTAACTCTGGAAGTTGAGTGCACACATTGACAACCGTTCTGTTAGATAGCTGCGTTTTGGATTTAGAAGCAGATATTTCCCTGTGCTTTCTGCTGTTTCTTCCATATGCCGGTATTGGGCTGAAAACGCCTGTTTTGAAACTCTGCACCGAAAGTGTTTGCAGACTGCTGAATCCACACACGGGTTTAACTCTGGAAGTTGAGTGCACAGATTGACAACCGTTCTGTTAGATAGCTGCGTTTTGGATTTAGAAGCAGATATTTCCCTGTGCTTTCTACTGTTTCTTCCATAGGCCGGTATTGGGCTGAAAACCCCTGTTTTGAATCTCTGCACAGAAAGTGTTTGCAGACTGCTGAATCCACACACGGGTTTAACTCTGGAAGTTGAGTGCACACATTGACAACCGTTCTGTTAGATAGCTGCGTTTTGGATTTAGAAGCAGCTATTTCCCTGTGCTTTCTGCTGTTTCTTCCATATGCCGGTATTGGGCTGAATACGCCTGTTTTGAAACTCTGCACAGAAAGTGTTTGCAGACTGCTGAATCCACACACGGGTTTAACTCTGGAAGTTGAGTGCACACATTGACAACCGTTCTGTTAGATAGCTGCGTTTTGGATTTAGAAGCAGATATTTCCCTGTGCTTTCTGCTGTTTCTTCCATATGCCGGTATTGGGCTGAAAACGCCTGTTTTGAAACTCTGCACAGAAAGTGTTTGCACACTGCTGAATCCACACACGGGTTTAACTCTGGAAGTTGAGTGCAAACATTGACAACCGTTCTGTTAGATAGCTGCGTTTTGGATTTAGAAGCAGATATTTCCCTGTGCTTTCTGCTGTTTCTTCCATATGCCGGTATTCGGCTGAAAACGCCTGTTTTGTAAATCTGCAAAGAAGGTGCTTGCAGACTGCTGAATCCTCACACGGGTTTAACTCTGGAAGTTGAGTGCACACATTGACAACCGTTCTGTTAGATAGCTGCGTTTTGGATTTAGAAGCAGATATTTCCCTGTGCTTTCTGCTGTTTCTTCCATATGCCGGTATTGGGCTGAAAACGCCTGTTTTGAATCTCTGCACAGAAAGTGTTTGCAGACTGCTGAATCCACACACGGGATTAACTCTGGAAGTTGAGTGCACACATTGACAACCGTTCTGTAAGATAGCTGCGTTTTGGATTTAGAAGCAGATATTTCCCTGTGCTTTCTGCTGTTTCTTCCATATGCCGGTACTGGGCTGAAAACGCCTGTTTTGAAACTCTGCACAGAAAGTGTTTGCAGACTGCTGAATCCACACACCGGTTTAACTCTGGAAGTTGAGTGCACACATTGACAACCGTTCTGTTAAAAAGCTGCGTTTAGGATTTAGAAGCAGATATTTCCCTGTGCTTTCTGCTGTTTCTTCCATATGCCGGTATTGGGCTGAAAACGCCTGTTTTGAAACTCTGCACAGAAAGTGTTTGCAGACTGCTGAATCCACACACCGGTTTAACTCTGGAAGTTGAGTGCACACATTGACAACCGTTCTGTTAGATAGCTGCGTTTTGGATTTAGAAGCAGATATTTCCCTGTGCTTTCTGCTGTTTCTTCCATATGCCGGTATTGGGCTGAAAACGCCTGTTTTGAAACTCTGCACAGAAAGTGTTTGCAGACTGCTGAATCCACACACGGGTTTAACTCTGGAAGTTGAGTGCACACATTGACAACCGTTCTGTTAGATAGCTGCGTTTTGGATTTAGAAGCAGATATTTCCCTGTGCTTTCTGCTGTTTCTTCCTGATGCCGGTATTGGGCTGAAAACACCTGTTTTGAAACTCTGCACGGAAAGTGTTTGCAGACTGCTGAATCCACACACCGGTTTAACTCTGGAAATTGAGTGCACACATTGACAACCGTTCTGTTAGATAGCTGCGTTTTGAATTTAGACGCAGATATTTCCCTGTGCTTTCTGCTGTTTCTTCCTTATGCCGGTATTGGGCTGAAAACGCCTGTTTTGTAACTCTGCAAAGAAGGTGCTTGCAGACTGCTGAATCCACACACGGGTTTAACTCTGGAAGTTGAGTGGACACATTGACAACCGTTCTGTTAGAGACCTGCGTTTTGGATTTAGAAGCAGATATTTCCCTGTGCTTTCTGCTGTTTCTTCCATAGGCCGGTATTGGGCTGAAAACGCCTGTTTTGAATCTCTGCACAGAAAGTGTTTGCAGACTGCTGAATACACACACGGGATTAACGCTGGAAGTTGAGTGCACACATTGACAACCGTTCTGTTAGATAGCTGCGTTTTGGATTTAGAAGCAGATATTTCCCTGTGCTTTCTGCTGTTTCTTCCATAGGCCGGTATTGGGCTGAAAACGCCTGTTTTGAAACTCTGCACAGAAAGTGTTTGCAGACTGCTGAATCCACACACCGGTTTAACTCCGGAAGTTGAGTGCACACATTGACAACCGTTCTGTTAGATAGCTGCGTTTTGGATTTAGAAGCAGATATTTCCCTGTGCTTTCTGCTGTTTCTTCCATATGCCGGTATTGGGCTGAAAACGCCTGTTTTGTAACTCTGCACAGAAAGTGCTTGCAGACTGCTGAATCCACACACGGGTTTAACTCTGGAAGTTGAGTGCACACATTGACAACCGTTCTGTTAGATAGCTGCGTTTTGGATTTAGAAGCAGATATTTCCCTGTGCTTTCTGCTGTTTCTTCCATATGCCGGTATTGGGCTGAAAACGCCTGTTTTGAAACTCTGCACCGAAAGTGTTTGCAGACTGCTGAATCCACACACGGGTTTAACTCTGGAAGTTGAGTGCACAGATTGACAACCGTTCTGTTAGATAGCTGCGTTTTGGATTTAGAAGCAGATATTTCCCTGTGCTTTCTACTGTTTCTTCCATAGGCCGGTATTGGGCTGAAAACCCCTGTTTTGAATCTCTGCACAGAAAGTGTTTGCAGACTGCTGAATCCACACACGGGTTTAACTCTGGAAGTTGAGTGCACACATTGACAACCGTTCTGTTAGATAGCTGCGTTTTGGATTTAGAAGCAGATATTTCCCTGTGCTTTCTGCTGTTTCTTCCTTATGCCGGTATTGGGCTGAAAACGCCTGTTTTGAAACTCTGCACGGAAAGTGTTTGCAGACTGCTGAATCCACACACCGGTTTAACTCTGGAAGTTGAGTGCACACATTGACAACCGTTCTGTTAGATAGCTGCGCTTTGGATTTAGACGCAGATATTTCCCTGTGCTTTCTGCTGTTTCTTCCATATGCCGGTATTGGGCTGAAAAGGCCTGTTTTGAAACTCTGCACAGAAAGTGTTTGCAGACTGCTGAATCCACACACCGGTTTAACTCTGGAAGTTGAGTGCACACATTGACAACCGTTCTGTTAGATAGCTGCGTTTTGGATTTAGAAGCAGATATTTCCCTGTGCTTTCTGCTGTTTCTTCCATATGCCGGTATTGGGCTGAAAACGCCTCTTTTGAAACTCTGCACGGAAAGTGTTTGCAGACTGCTGAATCCACACACCGCTTTAACTCTGGAAGTTGAGTGCACACATTGACAACCGTTCTGTTAGATAGCTGCGTTTTGGATTTAGAAGCAGATATTTCCCTGGGCTTTCTGCTGTTTCTTCCATAGGCCGGTATTGGGCTGAAAACGCCTGTTTTGAATCTCTGCAGAGAAGGTGTTTGCAGACTGCTGAATCCCCACACGGGATTAACTCTGGAATTTGAGTGCACACATTGGCAACCGTTCTGTTAGATAGCTGAGTTTTGGATTTAGAAGCAGATATTTCCCTGTGCTTTCTGCTGTTTCTACCATATGCCGGTATTGGGCTGAAAAGGCCTGTTTTGAAACTCTGCACGGAAAGTGTTTGCAGACTGCTGAATCCACACACGGGTTTAACTCTGGAAGTTGAGTGCACATATTGACAACCGTTCTGTTAGATAGCTGCGTTTTGGATTTAGAAGCAGATATTTCCCTGGGCTTTCTGCTGTTTCTTCCTTATGCCGGTATTGGGCTGAAAACGCCTGTTTTGAAACTCTGCACGGAAAGTGTTTGCAGACTGCTGAATCCACACACGGGTTTAACTCTGGAAGTTGAGTGCACACATTGACAACCGTTCTGTTAGATAGCTGCGTTTTGGATTTAGAAGCAGATATTTCCCTGGGCTTTCTGCTGTTTCTTCCATATGCCGGTATTGGGCTGAAAACGCCTGTTTTGAAACTCTGCACAGAAAGTGTTTGCAGACTGCTGAATCCACACACTGGTTTAACTCTGTAAGTTGAGTGCACACATTGACAACCGTTCTGTTAGATAGCTGCGTTTTGGATTTAGAAGCAGATATTTCCCTGTGCTTTCTTCTGTTTCTTCCATATGCCGGTATTGGGCTGAAAACGCCTGTTTTGAAACTCTGCACAGAAAGTGTTTGCAGACTGCTGAATCCACACACGGGTTTAACTCTGGAAGTTGAGTGGACAGATTGACAACCGTTCTGTTAGATAGCTGCGTTTTGGATTTAGAAGCAGATATTTCCCTGTGCTTTCTGCTGTTTCTTCCATATGCCGGTAATGGGCTGAAAACGCCTGTTTTGAAACTCTGCACAGAAAGTGTTTGCAGACTGCTGAATCCACACACGGGTTTAACTCTGGAAGTTGAGTGCACACATTGACAACCGTTCTGTTAGATAGCTGCGTTTTGGATTTAGAAGCATATATTTCGGTGGGCTTTCTGCTGTTTCTTCCATATGCCGGTATTGGGCTGAAAACGCCTGTTTTGAAACTCTGCACAGAAAGTGTTTGCAGACTGCTGAATCCACACACGGGTTTAACTCTGGAAGTTGAGTGCACACATTGACAACCGTTCTGTTAGATAGCTGCGTTTTGGATTTAGAAGCAGATATTTCCCTGTGCTTTCTGCTGTTTCTTCCATATGCCGGTAATGGGCTGAAAACGCCTGTTTTGAAACTCTGCACAGAAAGTGTTTGCAGACTGCTGAATCCACACACGGGTTTAACTCTGGAAGTTGAGTGCACACATTGACAACCGTTCTGTTAGATAGCTGCGTTCTGGATTTAGAAGCAGATATTTCCCTGGGCTTTCAGCTGTTTCTTCCATATGCCGGTATTGGGCTGAAAATGCCTGTTTTGAAACTCTGCACAGAAAGTGTTTGCAGACTGCTGAATCCACACACGGGTTTAACTCTGGAAGTTGAGTGCACACATTGACAACCGTTCTGTTAGATAGCTGCGTTTTGGATTTAGAAGCAGATATTTCCCTGTGCTTTCTGCTGTTTCTTCCATATGCCGGTATTGGGCTGAAAACGCCTGTTTTGAAACTCTGCACAGAAAGTGTTTGCAGACTGCTGAATCCACACACGGGTTTAACTCTGGAAGTTGAGTGCACACATTGACAACCGTTCTGTTAGATAGCTGCGTTTTGGATTTAGAAGCAGATATTTCCCTGTGCTTTCTGCTGTTTCTTCCATATGCCGGTAATGGGCTGAAAACGCCTGTTTTGAAACTCTGCACAGAAAGTGTTTGCAGACTGCTGAATCCACACACGGGTTTAACTCTGGAAGTTGAGTGCACACATTGACAACCGTTCTGTTAGATAGCTGCGTTTTGGATTTAGAAGCAGCTATTTCCCTGTGCTTTCTGCTGTTTCTTCCATATGCCGGTATTGGGCTGAAAACGCCTGTTTTGAAACCCTGCACAGAAAGTGTTTGCAGACTGCTGAATCCACACACGGGTTTAACTCTGGACGTTGAGTGCACACATTGACAACCTTTCTGTTAGATAGCTGCGTTTTGGATTTAGAAGCAGATATTTCCCTGTGCTTTCTGCTGTTTCTTCCATATGCCGGTATTGGGCTGAATACGCCTGTTTTGAAACTCTGCACAGAAAGTGTTTGCAGACTGCTGAATCCACACACGGGTTTAACTCTGGAAGTTGAGTGCACACATTGACAACCGTTCTGTTAGATAGCTGCGTTTTGGATTTAGAAGCAGATATTTCCCTGGGCTTTCTGCTGTTTCTTCCTTATGCCGGTATTGGGCTGAAAACGCCTGTTTTGAAACTCTGCACGGAAAGTGTTTGTAGACTGCTGAATCCACACACGGGTTTAACTCTGGAAGTTGAGTGCACACATTGACAACCGTTCTGTTAGATAGCTGCGTTTTGGATTTAGAAGCAGATATTTCCCTGGGCTTTCTGCTGTTTCTTCCATATGCCGGTATTGGGCTGAAAAGGCCTGTTTTGAAACTCTGCACAGAAAGTGTTTGCAGACTGCTGAATCCACACACGGGTTTAACTCTGGAAGTTGAGTGCACACATTGACAACCGTTCTGTTAGATAGCTGCGTTTTGGATTTAGAAGCAGATATTTCCCTGTGCTTTCTGCTGTTTCTTCCATATGCCGGTATTGGGCTGAAAACGCCTCTTTTGAAACTCTGCACGGAAAGTGTTTGCAGACTGCTGAATCCACACACCGCTTTAACTCTGGAAGTTGAGTGCACACATTGACAACCGTTCTGTTAGATAGCTGCGTTTTGGATTTAGAAGCAGATATTTCCCTGGGCTTTCTGCTGTTTCTTCCATAGGCCGGTATTGGGCTGAAAACGCCTGTTTTGAATCTCTGCAGAGAAGGTGTTTGCAGACTGCTGAATCCCCACACGGGATTAACTCTGGAATTTGAGTGCACACATTGGCAACCGTTCTGTTAGATAGCTGAGTTTTGGATTTAGAAGCAGATATTTCCCTGTGCTTTCTGCTGTTTCTACCATATGCCGGTATTGGGCTGAAAAGGCCTGTTTTGAAACTCTGCACGGAAAGTGTTTGCAGACTGCTGAATCCACACACGGGTTTAACTCTGGAAGTTGAGTGCACATATTGACAACCGTTCTGTTAGATAGCTGCGTTTTGGATTTAGAAGCAGATATTTCCCTGGGCTTTCTGCTGTTTCTTCCTTATGCCGGTATTGGGCTGAAAACGCCTGTTTTGAAACTCTGCACGGAAAGTGTTTGCAGACTGCTGAATCCACACACGGGTTTAACTCTGGAAGTTGAGTGCACACATTGACAACCGTTCTGTTAGATAGCTGCGTTTTGGATTTAGAAGCAGATATTTCCCTGGGCTTTCTGCTGTTTCTTCCATATGCCGGTATTGGGCTGAAAACGCCTGTTTTGAAACTCTGCACAGAAAGTGTTTGCAGACTGCTGAATCCACACACGGGTTTAACTCTGGAAGTTGAGTGCACACATTGACAACCGTTCTGTTAGATAGCTGCGTTTTGGATTTAGAAGCAGATATTTCCCTGTGCTTTCTGCTGTTTCTTCCATATGCCGGTAATGGGCTGAAAACGCCTGTTTTGAAACTCTGCACAGAAAGTGTTTGCAGACTGCTGAATCCACACACGGGTTTAACTCTGGAAGTTGAGTGCACACATTGACAACCGTTCTGTTAGATAGCTGCGTTCTGGATTTAGAAGCAGATATTTCCCTGGGCTTTCAGCTGTTTCTTCCATATGCCGGTATTGGGCTGAAAATGCCTGTTTTGAAACTCTGCACAGAAAGTGTTTGCAGACTGCTGAATCCACACACGGGTTTAACTCTGGAAGTTGAGTGCACACATTGACAACCGTTCTGTTAGATAGCTGCGTTTTGGATTTAGAAGCAGATATTTCCCTGTGCTTTCTGCTGTTTCTTCCATATGCCGGTATTGGGCTGAAAACGCCTGTTTTGAAACTCTGCACAGAAAGTGTTTGCAGACTGCTGAATCCACACACGGGTTTAACTCTGGAAGTTGAGTGCACACATTGACAACCGTTCTGTTAGATAGCTGCGTTTTGGATTTAGAAGCAGATATTTCCCTGTGCTTTCTGCTGTTTCTTCCATATGCCGGTATTGGGCTGAAAACGCCTGTTTTGAAACCCTGCACAGAAAGTGTTTGCAGACTGCTGAATCCACACACGGGTTTAACTCTGGACGTTGAGTGCACACATTGACAACCTTTCTGTTAGATAGCTGCGTTTTGGATTTAGAAGCAGATATTTCCCTGTGCTTTCTGCTGTTTCTTCCATATGCCGGTATTGGGCTGAATACGCCTGTTTTGAAACTCTGCACAGAAAGTGTTTGCAGACTGCTGAATCCACACACGGGTTTAACTCTGGAAGTTGAGTGCACACATTGACAACCGTTCTGTTAGATAGCTGCGTTTTGGATTTAGAAGCAGATATTTCCCTGGGCTTTCTGCTGTTTCTTCCTTATGCCGGTATTGGGCTGAAAACGCCTGTTTTGAAACTTTGCACGGAAAGTGTTTGCAGACTGCTGAATCCACACACGGGTTTAACTCTGGAAGTTGAGTGCACACATTGACAACCGTTCTGTTAGATAGCTGCGTTTTGGATTTAGAAGCAGATATTTCCCTGGGCTTTCTGCTGTTTCTTCCATATGCCGGTATTGGGCTGAAAAGGCCTGTTTTGAAACTCTGCACAGAAAGTGTTTGCAGACTGCTGAATCCACACACGGGTTTAACTCTGGAAGTTGAGTGCACACATTGACAACCGTTCTGTTAGATAGCTGCGTTTTGGATTTAGAAGCAGATATTTCCCTGTGCTTTCTGCTGTTTCTTCCATATGCCGGTATTGGGCTGAAAACGCCTCTTTTGAAACTCTGCACGGAAAGTGTTTGCAGACTGCTGAATCCACACACCGCTTTAACTCTGGAAGTTGAGTGCACACATTGACAACCGTTCTGTTAGATAGCTGCGTTTTGGATTTAGAAGCAGATATTTCCCTGGGCTTTCTGCTGTTTCTTCCATAGGCCGGTATTGGGCTGAAAACGCCTGTTTTGAATCTCTGCAGAGAAGGTGTTTGCAGACTGCTGAATCCCCACACGGGATTAACTCTGGAATTTGAGTGCACACATTGGCAACCGTTCTGTTAGATAGCTGAGTTTTGGATTTAGAAGCAGATATTTCCCTGTGCTTTCTGCTGTTTCTACCATATGCCGGTATTGGGCTGAAAAGGCCTGTTTTGAAACTCTGCACGGAAAGTGTTTGCAGACTGCTGAATCCACACACGGGTTTAACTCTGGAAGTTGAGTGCACATATTGACAACCGTTCTGTTAGATAGCTGCGTTTTGGATTTAGAAGCAGATATTTCCCTGGGCTTTCTGCTGTTTCTTCCTTATGCCGGTATTGGGCTGAAAACGCCTGTTTTGAAACTCTGCACGGAAAGTGTTTGCAGACTGCTGAATCCACACACGGGTTTAACTCTGGAAGTTGAGTGCACACATTGACAACCGTTCTGTTAGATAGCTGCGTTTTGGATTTAGAAGCAGATATTTCCCTGGGCTTTCTGCTGTTTCTTCCATATGCCGGTATTGGGCTGAAAACGCCTGTTTTGAAACTCTGCACAGAAAGTGTTTGCAGACTGCTGAATCCACACACTGGTTTAACTCTGTAAGTTGAGTGCACACATTGACAACCGTTCTGTTAGATAGCTGCGTTTTGGATTTAGAAGCAGATATTTCCCTGTGCTTTCTTCTGTTTCTTCCATATGCCGGTATCGGGCTGAAAACGCCTGTTTTGAAACTCTGCACAGAAAGTGTTTGCAGACTGCTGAATCCACACACGGGTTTAACTCTGGAAGTTGAGTGGACAGATTGACAACCGTTCTGTTAGATAGCTGCGTTTTGGATTTAGAAGCAGATATTTCCCTGTGCTTTCTGCTGTTTCTTCCATATGCCGGTAATGGGCTGAAAACGCCTGTTTTGAAACTCTGCACAGAAAGTGTTTGCAGACTGCTGAATCCACACACGGGTTTAACTCTGGAAGTTGAGTGCACACATTGACAACCGTTCTGTTAGATAGCTGCGTTTTGGATTTAGAAGCATATATTTCGGTGGGCTTTCTGCTGTTTCTTCCATATGCCGGTATTGGGCTGAAAACGCCTGTTTTGAAACTCTGCACAGAAAGTGTTTGCAGACTGCTGAATCCACACACGGGTTTAACTCTGGAAGTTGAGTGCACACATTGACAACCGTTCTGTTAGATAGCTGCGTTTTGGATTTAGAAGCAGATATTTCCCTGTGCTTTCTGCTGTTTCTTCCATATGCCGGTAATGGGCTGAAAACGCCTGTTTTGAAACTCTGCACAGAAAGTGTTTGCAGACTGCTGAATCCACACACGGGTTTAACTCTGGAAGTTGAGTGCACACATTGACAACCGTTCTGTTAGATAGCTGCGTTCTGGATTTAGAAGCAGATATTTCCCTGGGCTTTCAGCTGTTTCTTCCATATGCCGGTATTGGGCTGAAAATGCCTGTTTTGAAACTCTGCACAGAAAGTGTTTGCAGACTGCTGAATCCACACACGGGTTTAACTCTGGAAGTTGAGTGCACACATTGACAACCGTTCTGTTAGATAGCTGCGTTTTGGATTTAGAAGCAGATATTTCCCTGTGCTTTCTGCTGTTTCTTCCATATGCCGGTATTGGGCTGAAAACGCCTGTTTTGAAACTCTGCACAGAAAGTGTTTGCAGACTGCTGAATCCACACACGGGTTTAACTCTGGAAGTTGAGTGCACACATTGACAACCGTTCTGTTAGATAGCTGCGTTTTGGATTTAGAAGCAGATATTTCCCTGTGCTTTCTGCTGTTTCTTCCATATGCCGGTAATGGGCTGAAAACGCCTGTTTTGAAACTCTGCACAGAAAGTGTTTGCAGACTGCTGAATCCACACACGGGTTTAACTCTGGAAGTTGAGTGCACACATTGACAACCGTTCTGTTAGATAGCTGCGTTTTGGATTTAGAAGCAGCTATTTCCCTGTGCTTTCTGCTGTTTCTTCCATATGCCGGTATTGGGCTGAAAACGCCTGTTTTGAAACCCTGCACAGAAAGTGTTTGCAGACTGCTGAATCCACACACGGGTTTAACTCTGGACGTTGAGTGCACACATTGACAACCTTTCTGTTAGATAGCTGCGTTTTGGATTTAGAAGCAGATATTTCCCTGTGCTTTCTGCTGTTTCTTCCATATGCCGGTATTGGGCTGAATACGCCTGTTTTGAAACTCTGCACAGAAAGTGTTTGCAGACTGCTGAATCCACACACGGGTTTAACTCTGGAAGTTGAGTGCACACATTGACAACCGTTCTGTTAGATAGCTGCGTTTTGGATTTAGAAGCAGATATTTCCCTGGGCTTTCTGCTGTTTCTTCCTTATGCCGGTATTGGGCTGAAAACGCCTGTTTTGAAACTCTGCACGGAAAGTGTTTGCAGACTACTGAATCCACACACGGGTTTAACTCTGGAAGTTGAGTGCACACATTGACAACCGTTCTGTTAGATAGCTGCGTTTTGGATTTAGAAGCAGATATTTCCCTGGGCTTTCTGCTGTTTCTTCCATATGCCGGTATTGGGCTGAAAACGCCTGTTTTGAAACTCTGCACAGAAAGTGTTTGCAGACTGCTGAATCCACACACTGGTTTAACTCTGTAAGTTGAGTGCACACATTGACAACCGTTCTGTTAGATAGCTGCGTTTTGGATTTAGAAGCAGATATTTCCCTGTGCTTTCTTCTGTTTCTTCCATATGCCGGTATTGGGCTGAAAACGCCTGTTTTGAAACTCTGCACAGAAAGTGTTTGCAGACTGCTGAATCCACACACGGGTTTAACTCTGGAAGTTGAGTGGACAGATTGACAACCGTTCTGTTAGATAGCTGCGTTTTGGATTTAGAAGCAGATATTTCCCTGTGCTTTCTGCTGTTTCTTCCATATGCCGGTAATGGGCTGAAAACGCCTGTTTTGAAACTCTGCACAGAAAGTGTTTGCAGACTGCTGAATCCACACACGGGTTTAACTCTGGAAGTTGAGTGCACACATTGACAACCGTTCTGTTAGATAGCTGCGTTTTGGATTTAGAAGCATATATTTCGGTGGGCTTTCTGCTGTTTCTTCCATATGCCGGTATTGGGCTGAAAACGCCTGTTTTGAAACTCTGCACAGAAAGTGTTTGCAGACTGCTGAATCCACACACGGGTTTAACTCTGGAAGTTGAGTGCACACATTGACAACCGTTCTGTTAGATAGCTGCGTTTTGGATTTAGAAGCAGATATTTCCCTGTGCTTTCTGCTGTTTCTTCCATATGCCGGTAATGGGCTGAAAACGCCTGTTTTGAAACTCTGCACAGAAAGTGTTTGCAGACTGCTGAATCCACACACGGGTTTAACTCTGGAAGTTGAGTGCACACATTGACAACCGTTCTGTTAGATAGCTGCGTTCTGGATTTAGAAGCAGATATTTCCCTGGGCTTTCAGCTGTTTCTTCCATATGCCGGTATTGGGCTGAAAATGCCTGTTTTGAAACTCTGCACAGAAAGTGTTTGCAGACTGCTGAATCCACACACGGGTTTAACTCTGGAAGTTGAGTGCACACATTGACAACCGTTCTGTTAGATAGCTGCGTTTTGGATTAAGAAGCAGATATTTCCCTGTGCTTTCTGCTGTTTCTTCCATATGCCGGTATTGGGCTGAAAACGCCTGTTTTGAAACTCTGCACAGAAAGTGTTTGCAGACTGCTGAATCCACACACGGGTTTAACTCTGGAAGTTGAGTGCACACATTGACAACCGTTCTGTTAGATAGCTGCGTTTTGGATTTAGAAGCAGATATTTCCCTGTGCTTTCTGCTGTTTCTTCCATATGCCGGTAATGGGCTGAAAACGCCTGTTTTGAAACTCTGCACAGAAAGTGTTTGCAGACTGCTGAATCCACACACGGGTTTAACTCTGGAAGTTGAGTGCACACATTGACAACCGTTCTGTTAGATAGCTGCGTTTTGGATTTAGAAGCAGCTATTTCCCTGTGCTTTCTGCTGTTTCTTCCATATGCCGGTATTGGGCTGAAAACGCCTGTTTTGAAACCCTGCACAGAAAGTGTTTGCAGACTGCTGAATCCACACACGGGTTTAACTCTGGACGTTGAGTGCACACATTGACAACCTTTCTGTTAGATAGCTGCGTTTTGGATTTAGAAGCAGATATTTCCCTGTGCTTTCTGCTGTTTCTTCCATATGCCGGTATTGGGCTGAATACGCCTGTTTTGAAACTCTGCACAGAAAGTGTTTGCAGACTGCTGAATCCACACACGGGTTTAACTCTGGAAGTTGAGTGCACACATTGACAACCGTTCTGTTAGATAGCTGCGTTTTGGATTTAGAAGCATATATTTCGCTGGGCTTTCTGCTGTTTCTTCCATATGCCGGTATTGGGCTGAAAATGCCTGTTTTGAAACTCTGCACAGAAAGTGTTTGCAGACTGCCGAATCCACACACGGGTTTAACTCTGGAAGTTGAGTGCACACATTGACAACCGTTCTGTTAGATAGCTGCGTTTTGGATTTAGAAGCAGATATTTCCCTGTGCTTTCTGCTGTTTCTTCCATATGCCGGTAATGGGCTGAAAACGTGTGTTTAGAAACTCTGCACAGAAAGAGTTTGCAGACTGCTGAATCCACACACGGGTTTAACTCTGGAAGTTGAGTGCACACATTGACAACCGTTCTGTTAGATAGCTGCGTTTTGGATTTAGAAGCAGATATTTCCCTGGGCTTTCTGCTGTTTCTTCCATATGCCGGTATTGGGCTGAAAACGCCTGTTTTGAAACTCTGCACAGAAAGTGTTTGCAGACTGCTGAATCCACACACGGGTTTAACTCTGGAAGTTGAGTGCACACATTGACAACCGTTCTGTTAGATAGCTGCGTTTTGGATTTAGAAGCAGATATTTCCCTGTGCTTTCTGCTGTTTCTTCCATATGCCGGTATTGGGCTGAAAACGCCTGTTTTGAAACTCTGCACAGAAAGTGTTTGCAGACTGCTGAATCCACACACGGGTTTAACTCTGGAAGTTGAGTGGACAGATTGACAACCGTTCTGTTAGATAGCTGCGCTTTGGATTTAGAAGCAGATATTTCCCTGTGCTTTCTGCTGTTTCTTCCATATGCCGGTAATGGGCTGAAAACGCCTGTTTTGAAACTCTGCACAGAAAGTGTTTGCATACTGCTGAATCCACACACGGGTTTAACTCTGGAAGTTGAGTGCACACATTGACAACCGTTCTGTTAGATAGCTGCGTTTTGGATTTAGAAGCATATATTTCGGTGGGCTTTCTGCTGTTTCTTCCATATGCCGGTATTGGGCTGAAAACGCCTGTTTTGAAACTCTGCACAGAAAGTGTTTGCAGACTGCTGAATCCACACACGGGTTTAACTCTGGAAGTTGAGTGCACACATTGACAACCGTTCTGTTAGATAGCTGCGTTTTGGATTTAGAAGCAGATATTTCCCTGTGCTTTCTGCTGTTTCTTCCATATGCCGGTAATGGGCTGAAAACGCCTGTTTTGAAACTCTGCACAGAAAGTGTTTGCAGACTGCTGAATCCACACACGGGTTTAACTCTGGAAGTTGAGTGCACACATTGACAACCGTTCTGTTAGATAGCTGCGTTCTGGATTTAGAAGCAGATATTTCCCTGGGCTTTCAGCTGTTTCTTCCATATGCCGGTATTGGGCTGAAAATGCCTGTTTTGAAACTCTGCACAGAAAGTGTTTGCAGACTGCTGAATCCACACACGGGTTTAACTCTGGAAGTTGAGTGCACACATTGACAACCGTTCTGTTAGATAGCTGCGTTTTGGATTAAGAAGCAGATATTTCCCTGTGCTTTCTGCTGTTTCTTCCATATGCCGGTATTGGGCTGAAAACGCCTGTTTTGAAACTCTGCACAGAAAGTGTTTGCAGACTGCTGAATCCACACACGGGTTTAACTCTGGATGTTGAGTGCACACATTGACAACCGTTCTGTTAGATAGCTGCGTTTTGGATTTAGAAGCAGATATTTCCCTGTGCTTTCTGCTGTTTCTTCCATATGCCGGTAATGGGCTGAAAACGCCTGTTTTGAAACTCTGCACAGAAAGTGTTTGCAGACTGCTGAATCCACACACGGGTTTAACTCTGGAAGTTGAGTGCACACATTGACAACCGTTCTGTTAGATAGCTGCGTTTTGGATTTAGAAGCAGCTATTTCCCTGTGCTTTCTGCTGTTTCTTCCATATGCCGGTATTGGGCTGAAAACGCCTGTTTTGAAACCCTGCACAGAAAGTGTTTGCAGACTGCTGAATCCACACACGGGTTTAACTCTGGACGTTGAGTGCACACATTGACAACCTTTCTGTTAGATAGCTGCGTTTTGGATTTAGAAGCAGATATTTCCCTGTGCTTTCTGCTGTTTCTTCCATATGCCGGTATTGGGCTGAATACGCCTGTTTTGAAACTCTGCACAGAAAGTGTTTGCAGACTGCTGAATCCACACACGGGTTTAACTCTGGAAGTTGAGTGCACACATTGACAACCGTTCTGTTAGATAGCTGCGTTTTGGATTTAGAAGCATATATTTCGCTGGGCTTTCTGCTGTTTCTTCCATATGCCGGTATTGGGCTGAAAATGCCTGTTTTGAAACTCTGCACAGAAAGTGTTTGCAGACTGCCGAATCCACACACGGGTTTAACTCTGGAAGTTGAGTGCACACATTGACAACCGTTCTGTTAGATAGCTGCGTTTTGGATTTAGAAGCAGATATTTCCCTGTGCTTTCTGCTGTTTCTTCCATATGCCGGTAATGGGCTGAAAACGTGTGTTTAGAAACTCTGCACAGAAAGAGTTTGCAGACTGCTGAATCCACACACGGGTTTAACTCTGGAAGTTGAGTGCACACATTGACAACCGTTCTGTTAGATAGCTGCGTTTTGGATTTAGAAGCAGATATTTCCCTGGGCTTTCTGCTGTTTCTTCCATATGCCGGTATTGGGCTGAAAACGCCTGTTTTGAAACTCTGCACAGAAAGTGTTTGCAGACTGCTGAATCCACACACGGGTTTAACTCTGGAAGTTGAGTGCACACATTGACAACCGTTCTGTTAGATAGCTGCGTTTTGGATTTAGAAGCAGATATTTCCCTGTGCTTTCTGCTGTTTCTTCCATATGCCGGTATTGGGCTGAAAACGCCTGTTTTGAAACTCTGCACAGAAAGTGTTTGCAGACTGCTGAATCCACACACGGGTTTAACTCTGGAAGTTGAGTGCACACATTGACAACCGTTCTGTTAGATAGCTGCGTTTTGGATTTAGAAGCAGATATTTCCCTGTGCTTTCTGCTGTTTCTTCCATATGCCGGTAATGGGCTGAAAACGCCTGTTTTGAAACTCTGCACAGAAAGTGTTTGCAGACTGCTGAATCCACACACGGGTTTAACTCTGGAAGTTGAGTGCACACATTGACAACCGTTCTGTTAGAAAGCTGCGTTTTGGATTTAGAAGCAGCTATTTCCCTGTGCTTTCTGCTGTTTCTTCCATATGCCGGTATTGGGCTGAAAACGCCTGTTTTGAAACCCTGCACAGAAAGTGTTTGCAGACTGCTGAATCCACACACGGGTTTAAATCTGGACCTTGAGTGCACACATTGACAACCTTTCTGTTAGATAGCTGCGTTTTGGATTTAGAAGCAGATATTTCCCTGTGCTTTCTGCTGTTTCTTCCTTATGCCGGTATTGGGCTGAATACGCCTGTTTTGAAACTCTGCACAGAAAGTGTTTGCAGACTGCTGAATCCACACACGGGTTTAACTCTGGAAGTTGAGTGCACACATTGACAACCGTTCTGTTAGATAGCTGCGTTTTGGATTTAGAAGCAGATATTTCCCTGTGCTTTCTGCTGTTTCTTCCATATGCCGGTATTGGGCTGAAAACGCCTGTTTTGAAACTCTGCACAGAAAGTGTTTGCACACTGCTGAATCCACACACGGGTTTAACTCTGGAAGTTGAGTGCAAACATTGACAACCGTTCTGTTAGATAGCTGCGTTTTGGATTTAGAAGCAGATATTTCCCTGTGCTTTCTGCTGTTTCTTCCATATGCCGGTATTCGGCTGAAAACGCCTGTTTTGTAAATCTGCAAAGAAGGTGCTTGCAGACTGCTGAATCCTCACACGGGTTTAACTCTGGAAGTTGAGTGCACACATTGACAACCGTTCTGTTAGATAGCTGCGTTTTGGATTTAGAAGCAGATATTTCCCTGTGCTTTCTGCTGTTTCTTCCATATGCCGGTATTGGGCTGAAAACGCCTGTTTTGAATCTCTGCACAGAAAGTGTTTGCAGACTGCTGAATCCACACACGGGATTAACTCTGGAAGTTGAGTGCACACATTGACAACCGTTCTGTTAGATAGCTGCGTTTTGGATTTAGAAGCAGATATTTCCCTGTGCTTTCTGCTGTTTCTTCCATATGCCGGTACTGGGCTGAAAACGCCTGTTTTGAAACTCTGCACAGAAAGTGTTTGCAGACTGCTGAATCCACACACCGGTTTAACTCTGGAAGTTGAGTGCACACATTGACAACCGTTCTGTTAAAAAGCTGCGTTTTGGATTTAGAAGCAGATATTTCCCTGTGCTTTCTGCTGTTTCTTCCATATGCCGGTATTGGGCTGAAAACGCCTGTTTTGAAACTCTGCACAGAAAGTGTTTGCAGACTGCTGAATCCACACACCGGTTTAACTCTGGAAGTTGAGTGCACACATTGACAACCGTTCTGTTAGATAGCTGCGTTTTGGATTTAGAAGCAGATATTTCCCTGTGCTTTCTGCTGTTTCTTCCATATGCCGGTATTGGGCTGAAAACGCCTGTTTTGAAACTCTGCACAGAAAGTGTTTGCAGACTGCTGAATCCACACACGGGTTTAACTCTGGAAGTTGAGTGCACACATTGACAACCGTTCTGTTAGAAAGCTGCGTTTTGGATTTAGAAGCAGATATTTCCCTGTGCTTTCTGCTGTTTCTTCCTGATGCCGGTATTGGGCTGAAAACACCTGTTTTGAAACTCTGCACGGAAAGTGTTTGCAGACTGCTGAATCCACACACCGGTTTAACTCTGGAAATTGAGTGCACACATTGACAACCGTTCTGTTAGATAGCTGCGTTTTGAATTTAGACGCAGATATTTCCCTGTGCTTTCTGCTGTTTCTTCCTTATGCCGGTATTGGGCTGAAAACGCCTGTTTTGTAACTCTGCAAAGAAGGTGCTTGCAGACTGCTGAATCCACACACGGGTTTAACTCTGGAAGTTGAGTGGACACATTGACAACCGTTCTGTTAGATAGCTGCGTTTTGGATTTAGAAGCAGATATTTCCCTGTGCATTCTGCTGTTTCTTCCATAGGCCGGTATTGGGCTGAAAACGCCTGTTTTGAATCTCTGCACAGAAAGTGTTTGCAGACTGCTGAATACACACACGGGATTAACGCTGGAAGTTGAGTGCACACATTGACAACCGTTCTGTTAGATAGCTGCGTTTTGGATTTAGAAGCAGATATTTCCCTGTGCTTTCTGCTGTTTCTTCCATAGGCCGGTATTGGGCTGAAAACGCCTGTTTTGAAACTCTGCACAGAAAGTGTTTGCAGACTGCTGAATCCACACACCGGTTTAACTCCGGAAGTTGAGTGCACACATTGACAACCGTTCTGTTAGATAGCTGCGTTTTGGATTTAGAAGCAGATATTTCCCGGTGCTTTCTGCTGTTTCTTCCATATGCCGGTATTGGGCTGAAAACGCCTGTTTTGTAACTCTGCACAGAAAGTGCTTGCAGACTGCTGAATCCACACACGGGTTTAACTCTGGAAGTTGAGTGCACACATTGACAACCGTTCTGTTAGATAGCTGCGTTTTGGATTTAGAAGCAGATATTTCCCTGTGCTTTCTGCTGTTTCTTCCATATGCCGGTATTGGGCTGAAAACGCCTGTTTTGAAACTCTGCACCGAAAGTGTTTGCAGACTGCTGAATCCACACACGGGTTTAACTCTGGAAGTTGAGTGCACAGATTGACAACCGTTCTGTTAGATAGCTGCGTTTTGGATTTAGAAGCAGATATTTCCCTGTGCTTTCTACTGTTTCTTCCATAGGCCGGTATTGGGCTGAAAACCCCTGTTTTGAATCTCTGCACAGAAAGTGTTTGCAGACTGCTGAATCCACACACGGGTTTAACTCTGGAAGTTGAGTGCACACATTGACAACCGTTCTGTTAGATAGCTGCGTTTTGGATTTAGAAGCAGCTATTTCCCTGTGCTTTCTGCTGTTTCTTCCATATGCCGGTATTGGGCTGAAAACGCCTGTTTTGAAACCCTGCACAGAAAGTGTTTGCAGACTGCTGAATCCACACACGGGTTTAAATCTGGACGTTGAGTGCACACATTGACAACCTTTCTGTTAGATAGCTGCGTTTTGGATTTAGAAGCAGATATTTCCCTGTGCTTTCTGCTGTTTCTTCCATATGCCGGTATTCGGCTGAAAACGCCTGTTTTGTAAATCTGCAAAGAAGGTGCTTGCAGACTGCTGAATCCTCACACGGGTTTAACTCTGGAAGTTGAGTGCACACATTGACAACCGTTCTGTTAGATAGCTGCGTTTTGGATTTAGAAGCAGATATTTCCCTGTGCTTTCTGCTGTTTCTTCCATATGCCGGTATTGGGCTGAAAACGCCTGTTTTGAATCTCTGCACAGAAAGTGTTTGCAGACTGCTGAATCCACACACGGGATTAACTCTGGAAGTTGAGTGCACACATTGACAACCGTTCTGTTAGATAGCTGCGTTTTGGATTTAGAAGCAGATATTTCCCTGTGCTTTCTGCTGTTTCTTCCATATGCCGGTACTGGGCTGAAAACGCCTGTTTTGAAACTCTGCACAGAAAGTGTTTGCAGACTGCTGAATCCACACACCGGTTTAACTCTGGAAGTTGAGTGCACACATTGACAACCGTTCTGTTAAAAAGCTGCGTTTTGGATTTAGAAGCAGATATTTCCCTGTGCTTTCTGCTGTTTCTTCCATATGCCGGTATTGGGCTGAAAACGCCTGTTTTGAAACTCTGCACAGAAAGTGTTTGCAGACTGCTGAATCCACACACCGGTTTAACTCTGGAAGTTGAGTGCACACATTGACAACCGTTCTGTTAGATAGCTGCGTTTTGGATTTAGAAGCAGATATTTCCCTGTGCTTTCTGCTGTTTCTTCCATATGCCGGTATTGGGCTGAAAACGCCTGTTTTGAAACTCTGCACAGAAAGTGTTTGCAGACTGCTGAATCCACACACGGGTTTAACTCTGGAAGTTGAGTGCACACATTGACAACCGTTCTGTTAGATAGCTGCGTTTTGGATTTAGAAGCAGATATTTCCCTGTGCTTTCTGCTGTTTCTTCCTGATGCCGGTATTGGGCTGAAAACACCTGTTTTGAAACTCTGCACGGAAAGTGTTTGCAGACTGCTGAATCCACACACCGGTTTAACTCTGGAAATTGAGTGCACACATTGACAACCGTTCTGTTAGATAGCTGCGTTTTGAATTTAGACGCAGATATTTCCCTGTGCTTTCTGCTGTTTCTTCCTTATGCCGGTATTGGGCTGAAAACGCCTGTTTTGTAACTCTGCAAAGAAGGTGCTTGCAGACTGCTGAATCCACACACGGGTTTAACTCTGGAAGTTGAGTGGACACATTGACAACCGTTCTGTTAGAGACCTGCGTTTTGGATTTAGAAGCAGATATTTCCCTGTGCTTTCTGCTGTTTCTTCCATAGGCCGGTATTGGGCTGAAAACGCCTGTTTTGAATCTCTGCACAGAAAGTGTTTGCAGACTGCTGAATACACACACGGGATTAACGCTGGAAGTTGAGTGCACACATTGACAACCGTTCTGTTAGATAGCTGCGTTTTGGATTTAGAAGCAGATATTTCCCTGTGCTTTCTGCTGTTTCTTCCATAGGCCGGTATTGGGCTGAAAACGCCTGTTTTGAAACTCTGCACAGAAAGTGTTTGCAGACTGCTGAATCCACACACCGGTTTAACTCCGGAAGTTGAGTGCACACATTGACAACCGTTCTGTTAGATAGCTGCGTTTTGGATTTAGAAGCAGATATTTCCCTGTGCTTTCTGCTGTTTCTTCCATATGCCGGTATTGGGCTGAAAACGCCTGTTTTGTAACTCTGCACAGAAAGTGCTTGCAGACTGCTGAATCCACACACGGGTTTAACTCTGGAAGTTGAGTGCACACATTGACAACCGTTCTGTTAGATAGCTGCGTTTTGGATTTAGAAGCAGATATTTCCCTGTGCTTTCTGCTGTTTCTTCCATATGCCGGTATTGGGCTGAAAACGCCTGTTTTGAAACTCTGCACCGAAAGTGTTTGCAGACTGCTGAATCCACACACGGGTTTAACTCTGGAAGTTGAGTGCACAGATTGACAACCGTTCTGTTAGATAGCTGCGTTTTGGATTTAGAAGCAGATATTTCCCTGTGCTTTCTACTGTTTCTTCCATAGGCCGGTATTGGGCTGAAAACCCCTGTTTTGAATCTCTGCACAGAAAGTGTTTGCAGACTGCTGAATCCACACACGGGTTTAACTCTGGAAGTTGAGTGCACACATTGACAACCGTTCTGTTAGATAGCTGCGTTTTGGATTTAGAAGCAGATATTTCCCTGTGCTTTCTGCTGTTTCTTCCTTATGCCGGTATTGGGCTGAAAACGCCTGTTTTGAAACTCTGCACGGAAAGTGTTTGCAGACTGCTGAATCCACACACCGGTTTAACTCTGGAAGTTGAGTGCACACATTGACAACCGTTCTGTTAGATAGCTGCGCTTTGGATTTAGACGCAGATATTTCCCTGTGCTTTCTGCTGTTTCTTCCATATGCCGGTATTGGGCTGAAAAGGCCTGTTTTGAAACTCTGCACAGAAAGTGTTTGCAGACTGCTGAATCCACACACCGGTTTAACTCTGGAAGTTGAGTGCACACATTGACAACCGTTCTGTTAGATAGCTGCGTTTTGGATTTAGAAGCAGATATTTCCCTGTGCTTTCTGCTGTTTCTTCCATATGCCGGTATTGGGCTGAAAACGCCTCTTTTGAAACTCTGCACGGAAAGTGTTTGCAGACTGCTGAATCCACACACCGCTTTAACTCTGGAAGTTGAGTGCACACATTGACAACCGTTCTGTTAGATAGCTGCGTTTTGGATTTAGAAGCAGATATTTCCCTGGGCTTTCTGCTGTTTCTTCCATAGGCCGGTATTGGGCTGAAAACGCCTGTTTTGAATCTCTGCAGAGAAGGTGTTTGCAGACTGCTGAATCCCCACACGGGATTAACTCTGGAATTTGAGTGCACACATTGGCAACCGTTCTGTTAGATAGCTGAGTTTTGGATTTAGAAGCAGATATTTCCCTGTGCTTTCTGCTGTTTCTACCATATGCCGGTATTGGGCTGAAAAGGCCTGTTTTGAAACTCTGCACGGAAAGTGTTTGCAGACTGCTGAATCCACACACGGGTTTAACTCTGGAAGTTGAGTGCACACATTGACAACCGTTCTGTTAGATAGCTGCGTTTTGGATTTAGAAGCAGATATTTCCCTGGGCTTTCTGCTGTTTCTTCCTTATGCCGGTATTGGGCTGAAAACGCCTGTTTTGAAACTCTGCACGGAAAGTGTTTGCAGACTGCTGAATCCACACACGGGTTTAACTCTGGAAGTTGAGTGCACACATTGACAACCGTTCTGTTAGATAGCTGCGTTTTGGATTTAGAAGCAGATATTTCCCTGGGCTTTCTGCTGTTTCTTCCATATGCCGGTATTGGGCTGAAAACGCCTGTTTTGAAACTCTGCACAGAAAGTGTTTGCAGACTGCTGAATCCACACACTGGTTTAACTCTGTAAGTTGAGTGCACACATTGACAACCGTTCTGTTAGATAGCTGCGTTTTGGATTTAGAAGCAGATATTTCCCTGTGCTTTCTTCTGTTTCTTCCATATGCCGGTATTGGGCTGAAAACGCCTGTTTTGAAACTCTGCACAGAAAGTGTTTGCAGACTGCTGAATCCACACACGGGTTTAACTCTGGAAGTTGAGTGGACAGATTGACAACCGTTCTGTTAGATAGCTGCGTTTTGGATTTAGAAGCAGATATTTCCCTGTGCTTTCTGCTGTTTCTTCCATATGCCGGTAATGGGCTGAAAACGCCTGTTTTGAAACTCTGCACAGAAAGTGTTTGCAGACTGCTGAATCCACACACGGGTTTAACTCTGGAAGTTGAGTGCACACATTGACAACCGTTCTGTTAGATAGCTGCGTTTTGGATTTAGAAGCATATATTTCGGTGGGCTTTCTGCTGTTTCTTCCATATGCCGGTATTGGGCTGAAAACGCCTGTTTTGAAACTCTGCACAGAAAGTGTTTGCAGACTGCTGAATCCACACACGGGTTTAACTCTGGAAGTTGAGTGCACACATTGACAACCGTTCTGTTAGATAGCTGCGTTTTGGATTTAGAAGCAGATATTTCCCTGTGCTTTCTGCTGTTTCTTCCTGATGCCGGTATTGGGCTGAAAACACCTGTTTTGAAACTCTGCACGGAAAGTGTTTGCAGACTGCTGAATCCACACACCGGTTTAACTCTGGAAATTGAGTGCACACATTGACAACCGTTCTGTTAGATAGCTGCGTTTTGAATTTAGACGCAGATATTTCCCTGTGCTTTCTGCTGTTTCTTCCTTATGCCGGTATTGGGCTGAAAACGCCTGTTTTGTAACTCTGCAAAGAAGGTGCTTGCAGACTGCTGAATCCACACACGGGTTTAACTCTGGAAGTTGAGTGGACACATTGACAACCGTTCTGTTAGAGACCTGCGTTTTGGATTTAGAAGCAGATATTTCCCTGTGCTTTCTGCTGTTTCTTCCATAGGCCGGTATTGGGCTGAAAACGCCTGTTTTGAATCTCTGCACAGAAAGTGTTTGCAGACTGCTGAATACACACACGGGATTAACGCTGGAAGTTGAGTGCACACATTGACAACCGTTCTGTTAGATAGCTGCGTTTTGGATTTAGAAGCAGATATTTCCCTGTGCTTTCTGCTGTTTCTTCCATAGGCCGGTATTGGGCTGAAAACGCCTGTTTTGAAACTCTGCACAGAAAGTGTTTGCAGACTGCTGAATCCACACACCGGTTTAACTCCGGAAGTTGAGTGCACACATTGACAACCGTTCTGTTAGATAGCTGCGTTTTGGATTTAGAAGCAGATATTTCCCGGTGCTTTCTGCTGTTTCTTCCATATGCCGGTATTGGGCTGAAAACGCCTGTTTTGTAACTCTGCACAGAAAGTGCTTGCAGACTGCTGAATCCACACACGGGTTTAACTCTGGAAGTTGAGTGCACACATTGACAACCGTTCTGTTAGATAGCTGCGTTTTGGATTTAGAAGCAGATATTTCCCTGTGCTTTCTGCTGTTTCTTCCATATGCCGGTATTGGGCTGAAAACGCCTGTTTTGAAACTCTGCACCGAAAGTGTTTGCAGACTGCTGAATCCACACACGGGTTTAACTCTGGAAGTTGAGTGCACAGATTGACAACCGTTCTGTTAGATAGCTGCGTTTTGGATTTAGAAGCAGATATTTCCCTGTGCTTTCTACTGTTTCTTCCATAGGCCGGTATTGGGCTGAAAACCCCTGTTTTGAATCTCTGCACAGAAAGTGTTTGCAGACTGCTGAATCCACACACGGGTTTAACTCTGGAAGTTGAGTGCACACATTGACAACCGTTCTGTTAGATAGCTGCGTTTTGGATTTAGAAGCAGCTATTTCCCTGTGCTTTCTGCTGTTTCTTCCATATGCCGGTATTGGGCTGAAAACGCCTGTTTTGAAACCCTGCACAGAAAGTGTTTGCAGACTGCTGAATCCACACACGGGTTTAAATCTGGACGTTGAGTGCACACATTGACAACCTTTCTGTTAGATAGCTGCGTTTTGGATTTAGAAGCAGATATTTCCCTGTGCTTTCTGCTGTTTCTTCCTTATGCCGGTATTG
This sequence comes from Aotus nancymaae, assembly GCF_030222135.1. Taxonomy (NCBI): domain Eukaryota; kingdom Metazoa; phylum Chordata; class Mammalia; order Primates; family Aotidae; genus Aotus; species Aotus nancymaae. The sequence continues at coordinate 45,019,363 of NW_026988455.1, read as the reverse complement.
GGCTGAATACGCCTGTTTTGAAACTCTGCACAGAAAGTGTTTGCAGACTGCTGAATCCACACACGGGTTTAACTCTGGAAGTTGAGTGCACACATTGACAACCGTTCTGTTAGATAGCTGCGTTTTGGATTTAGAAGCAGATATTTCCCTGTGCTTTCTGCTGTTTCTTCCATATGCCGGTATTGGGCTGAAAACGCCTGTTTTGAAACTCTGCACAGAAAGTGTTTGCACACTGCTGAATCCACACACGGGTTTAACTCTGGAAGTTGAGTGCACAGATTGACAACCGTTCTGTTAGATAGCTGCGTTTTGGATTTAGAAGCAGATATTTCCCTGTGCTTTCTGCTGTTTCTTCCATATGCCGGTATTCGGCTGAAAACGCCTGTTTTGTAAATCTGCAAAGAAGGTGCTTGCAGACTGCTGAATCCTCACACGGGTTTAACTCTGGAAGTTGAGTGCACACATTGACAACCGTTCTGTTAGATAGCTGCGTTTTGGATTTAGAAGCAGATATTTCCCTGTGCTTTCTGCTGTTTCTTCCATATGCCGGTATTGGGCTGAAAACGCCTGTTTTGAATCTCTGCACAGAAAGTGTTTGCAGACTGCTGAATCCACACACGGGATTAACTCTGGAAGTTGAGTGCACACATTGACAACCGTTCTGTTAGATAGCTGCGTTTTGGATTTAGAAGCAGATATTTCCCTGTGCTTTCTGCTGTTTCTTCCATATGCCGGTACTGGGCTGAAAACGCCTGTTTTGAAACTCTGCACAGAAAGTGTTTGCAGACTGCTGAATCCACACACCGGTTTAACTCTGGAAGTTGAGTGCACACATTGACAACCGTTCTGTTAAAAAGCTGCGTTTTGGATTTAGAAGCAGATATTTCCCTGTGCTTTCTGCTGTTTCTTCCATATGCCGGTATTGGGCTGAAAACGCCTGTTTTGAAACTCTGCACAGAAAGTGTTTGCAGACTGCTGAATCCACACACCGGTTTAACTCTGGAAGTTGAGTGCACACATTGACAACCGTTCTGTTAGATAGCTGCGTTTTGGATTTAGAAGCAGATATTTCCCTGTGCTTTCTGCTGTTTCTTCCATATGCCGGTATTGGGCTGAAAACGCCTGTTTTGAAACTCTGCACAGAAAGTGTTTGCAGACTGCTGAATCCACACACGGGTTTAACTCTGGAAGTTGAGTGCACACATTGACAACCGTTCTGTTAGATAGCTGCGTTTTGGATTTAGAAGCAGATATTTCCCTGTGCTTTCTGCTGTTTCTTCCTGATGCCGGTATTGGGCTGAAAACACCTGTTTTGAAACTCTGCACGGAAAGTGTTTGCAGACTGCTGAATCCACACACCGGTTTAACTCTGGAAATTGAGTGCACACATTGACAACCGTTCTGTTAGATAGCTGCGTTTTGAATTTAGACGCAGATATTTCCCTGTGCTTTCTGCTGTTTCTTCCTTATGCCGGTATTGGGCTGAAAACGCCTGTTTTGTAACTCTGCAAAGAAGGTGCTTGCAGACTGCTGAATCCACACACGGGTTTAACTCTGGAAGTTGAGTGGACACATTGACAACCGTTCTGTTAGAGACCTGCGTTTTGGATTTAGAAGCAGATATTTCCCTGTGCTTTCTGCTGTTTCTTCCATAGGCCGGTATTGGGCTGAAAACGCCTGTTTTGAATCTCTGCACAGAAAGTGTTTGCAGACTGCTGAATACACACACGGGATTAACGCTGGAAGTTGAGTGCACACATTGACAACCGTTCTGTTAGATAGCTGCGTTTTGGATTTAGAAGCAGATATTTCCCTGTGCTTTCTGCTGTTTCTTCCATAGGCCGGTATTGGGCTGAAAACGCCTGTTTTGAAACTCTGCACAGAAAGTGTTTGCAGACTGCTGAATCCACACACCGGTTTAACTCCGGAAGTTGAGTGCACACATTGACAACCGTTCTGTTAGATAGCTGCGTTTTGGATTTAGAAGCAGATATTTCCCTGTGCTTTCTGCTGTTTCTTCCATATGCCGGTATTGGGCTGAAAACGCCTGTTTTGTAACTCTGCACAGAAAGTGCTTGCAGACTGCTGAATCCACACACGGGTTTAACTCTGGAAGTTGAGTGCACACATTGACAACCGTTCTGTTAGATAGCTGCGTTTTGGATTTAGAAGCAGATATTTCCCTGTGCTTTCTGCTGTTTCTTCCATATGCCGGTATTGGGCTGAAAACGCCTGTTTTGAAACTCTGCACCGAAAGTGTTTGCAGACTGCTGAATCCACACACGGGTTTAACTCTGGAAGTTGAGTGCACAGATTGACAACCGTTCTGTTAGATAGCTGCGTTTTGGATTTAGAAGCAGATATTTCCCTGTGCTTTCTACTGTTTCTTCCATAGGCCGGTATTGGGCTGAAAACCCCTGTTTTGAATCTCTGCACAGAAAGTGTTTGCAGACTGCTGAATCCACACACGGGTTTAACTCTGGAAGTTGAGTGCACACATTGACAACCGTTCTGTTAGATAGCTGCGTTTTGGATTTAGAAGCAGATATTTCCCTGTGCTTTCTGCTGTTTCTTCCTTATGCCGGTATTGGGCTGAAAACGCCTGTTTTGAAACTCTGCACGGAAAGTGTTTGCAGACTGCTGAATCCACACACCGGTTTAACTCTGGAAGTTGAGTGCACACATTGACAACCGTTCTGTTAGATAGCTGCGCTTTGGATTTAGACGCAGATATTTCCCTGTGCTTTCTGCTGTTTCTTCCATATGCCGGTATTGGGCTGAAAAGGCCTGTTTTGAAACTCTGCACAGAAAGTGTTTGCAGACTGCTGAATCCACACACCGGTTTAACTCTGGAAGTTGAGTGCACACATTGACAACCGTTCTGTTAGATAGCTGCGTTTTGGATTTAGAAGCAGATATTTCCCTGTGCTTTCTGCTGTTTCTTCCATATGCCGGTATTGGGCTGAAAACGCCTCTTTTGAAACTCTGCACGGAAAGTGTTTGCAGACTGCTGAATCCACACACCGCTTTAACTCTGGAAGTTGAGTGCACACATTGACAACCGTTCTGTTAGATAGCTGCGTTTTGGATTTAGAAGCAGATATTTCCCTGGGCTTTCTGCTGTTTCTTCCATAGGCCGGTATTGGGCTGAAAACGCCTGTTTTGAATCTCTGCAGAGAAGGTGTTTGCAGACTGCTGAATCCCCACACGGGATTAACTCTGGAATTTGAGTGCACACATTGGCAACCGTTCTGTTAGATAGCTGAGTTTTGGATTTAGAAGCAGATATTTCCCTGTGCTTTCTGCTGTTTCTACCATATGCCGGTATTGGGCTGAAAAGGCCTGTTTTGAAACTCTGCACGGAAAGTGTTTGCAGACTGCTGAATCCACACACGGGTTTAACTCTGGAAGTTGAGTGGACAGATTGACAACCGTTCTGTTAGATAGCTGCGTTTTGGATTTAGAAGCAGATATTTCCCTGTGCTTTCTGCTGTTTCTTCCATATGCCGGTAATGGGCTGAAAACGCCTGTTTTGAAACTCTGCACAGAAAGTGTTTGCAGACTGCTGAATCCACACACGGGTTTAACTCTGGAAGTTGAGTGCACACATTGACAACCGTTCTGTTAGATAGCTGCGTTTTGGATTTAGAAGCATATATTTCGGTGGGCTTTCTGCTGTTTCTTCCATATGCCGGTATTGGGCTGAAAACGCCTGTTTTGAAACTCTGCACAGAAAGTGTTTGCAGACTGCTGAATCCACACACGGGTTTAACTCTGGAAGTTGAGTGCACACATTGACAACCGTTCTGTTAGATAGCTGCGTTTTGGATTTAGAAGCAGATATTTCCCTGTGCTTTCTGCTGTTTCTTCCTGATGCCGGTATTGGGCTGAAAACACCTGTTTTGAAACTCTGCACGGAAAGTGTTTGCAGACTGCTGAATCCACACACCGGTTTAACTCTGGAAATTGAGTGCACACATTGACAACCGTTCTGTTAGATAGCTGCGTTTTGAATTTAGACGCAGATATTTCCCTGTGCTTTCTGCTGTTTCTTCCTTATGCCGGTATTGGGCTGAAAACGCCTGTTTTGTAACTCTGCAAAGAAGGTGCTTGCAGACTGCTGAATCCACACACGGGTTTAACTCTGGAAGTTGAGTGGACACATTGACAACCGTTCTGTTAGAGACCTGCGTTTTGGATTTAGAAGCAGATATTTCCCTGTGCTTTCTGCTGTTTCTTCCATAGGCCGGTATTGGGCTGAAAACGCCTGTTTTGAATCTCTGCACAGAAAGTGTTTGCAGACTGCTGAATACACACACGGGATTAACGCTGGAAGTTGAGTGCACACATTGACAACCGTTCTGTTAGATAGCTGCGTTTTGGATTTAGAAGCAGATATTTCCCTGTGCTTTCTGCTGTTTCTTCCATAGGCCGGTATTGGGCTGAAAACGCCTGTTTTGAAACTCTGCACAGAAAGTGTTTGCAGACTGCTGAATCCACACACCGGTTTAACTCCGGAAGTTGAGTGCACACATTGACAACCGTTCTGTTAGATAGCTGCGTTTTGGATTTAGAAGCAGATATTTCCCGGTGCTTTCTGCTGTTTCTTCCATATGCCGGTATTGGGCTGAAAACGCCTGTTTTGTAACTCTGCACAGAAAGTGCTTGCAGACTGCTGAATCCACACACGGGTTTAACTCTGGAAGTTGAGTGCACACATTGACAACCGTTCTGTTAGATAGCTGCGTTTTGGATTTAGAAGCAGATATTTCCCTGTGCTTTCTGCTGTTTCTTCCATATGCCGGTATTGGGCTGAAAACGCCTGTTTTGAAACTCTGCACCGAAAGTGTTTGCAGACTGCTGAATCCACACACGGGTTTAACTCTGGAAGTTGAGTGCACAGATTGACAACCGTTCTGTTAGATAGCTGCGTTTTGGATTTAGAAGCAGATATTTCCCTGTGCTTTCTACTGTTTCTTCCATAGGCCGGTATTGGGCTGAAAACCCCTGTTTTGAATCTCTGCACAGAAAGTGTTTGCAGACTGCTGAATCCACACACGGGTTTAACTCTGGAAGTTGAGTGCACACATTGACAACCGTTCTGTTAGATAGCTGCGTTTTGGATTTAGAAGCAGCTATTTCCCTGTGCTTTCTGCTGTTTCTTCCATATGCCGGTATTGGGCTGAAAACGCCTGTTTTGAAACCCTGCACAGAAAGTGTTTGCAGACTGCTGAATCCACACACGGGTTTAAATCTGGACGTTGAGTGCACACATTGACAACCTTTCTGTTAGATAGCTGCGTTTTGGATTTAGAAGCAGATATTTCCCTGTGCTTTCTGCTGTTTCTTCCTTATGCCGGTATTGGGCTGAATACGCCTGTTTTGAAACTCTGCACAGAAAGTGTTTGCAGACTGCTGAATCCACACACGGGTTTAACTCTGGAAGTTGAGTGCACACATTGACAACCGTTCTGTTAGATAGCTGCGTTTTGGATTTAGAAGCAGATATTTCCCTGTGCTTTCTGCTGTTTCTTCCATATGCCGGTATTGGGCTGAAAACGCCTGTTTTGAAACTCTGCACAGAAAGTGTTTGCACACTGCTGAATCCACACACGGGTTTAACTCTGGAAGTTGAGTGCACAGATTGACAACCGTTCTGTTAGATAGCTGCGTTTTGGATTTAGAAGCAGATATTTACCTGTGCTTTCTGCTGTTTCTTCCATATGCCGGTATTCGGCTGAAAACGCCTGTTTTGTAAATCTGCAAAGAAGGTGCTTGCAGACTGCTGAATCCTCACACGGGTTTAACTCTGGAAGTTGAGTGCACACATTGACAACCGTTCTGTTAGATAGCTGCGTTTTGGATTTAGAAGCAGATATTTCCCTGTGCTTTCTGCTGTTTCTTCCATATGCCGGTATTGGGCTGAAAACGCCTGTTTTGAATCTCTGCACAGAAAGTGTTTGCAGACTGCTGAATCCACACACGGGATTAACTCTGGAAGTTGAGTGCACACATTGACAACCGTTCTGTTAGATAGCTGCGTTTTGGATTTAGAAGCAGATATTTCCCTGTGCTTTCTGCTGTTTCTTCCATATGCCGGTACTGGGCTGAAAACGCCTGTTTTGAAACTCTGCACAGAAAGTGTTTGCAGACTGCTGAATCCACACACCGGTTTAACTCTGGAAGTTGAGTGCACACATTGACAACCGTTCTGTTAAAAAGCTGCGTTTTGGATTTAGAAGCAGATATTTCCCTGTGCTTTCTGCTGTTTCTTCCATATGCCGGTATTGGGCTGAAAACGCCTGTTTTGAAACTCTGCACAGAAAGTGTTTGCAGACTGCTGAATCCACACACCGGTTTAACTCTGGAAGTTGAGTGCACACATTGACAACCGTTCTGTTAGATAGCTGCGTTTTGGATTTAGAAGCAGATATTTCCCTGTGCTTTCTGCTGTTTCTTCCATATGCCGGTATTGGGCTGAAAACGCCTGTTTTGAAACTCTGCACAGAAAGTGTTTGCAGACTGCTGAATCCACACACGGGTTTAACTCTGGAAGTTGAGTGCACACATTGACAACCGTTCTGTTAGATAGCTGCGTTTTGGATTTAGAAGCAGATATTTCCCTGTGCTTTCTGCTGTTTCTTCCTGATGCCGGTATTGGGCTGAAAACACCTGTTTTGAAACTCTGCACGGAAAGTGTTTGCAGACTGCTGAATCCACACACCGGTTTAACTCTGGAAATTGAGTGCACACATTGACAACCGTTCTGTTAGATAGCTGCGTTTTGAATTTAGACGCAGATATTTCCCTGTGCTTTCTGCTGTTTCTTCCTTATGCCGGTATTGGGCTGAAAACGCCTGTTTTGTAACTCTGCAAAGAAGGTGCTTGCAGACTGCTGAATCCACACACGGGTTTAACTCTGGAAGTTGAGTGGACACATTGACAACCGTTCTGTTAGAGACCTGCGTTTTGGATTTAGAAGCAGATATTTCCCTGTGCTTTCTGCTGTTTCTTCCATAGGCCGGTATTGGGCTGAAAACGCCTGTTTTGAATCTCTGCACAGAAAGTGTTTGCAGACTGCTGAATACACACACGGGATTAACGCTGGAAGTTGAGTGCACACATTGACAACCGTTCTGTTAGATAGCTGCGTTTTGGATTTAGAAGCAGATATTTCCCTGTGCTTTCTGCTGTTTCTTCCATAGGCCGGTATTGGGCTGAAAACGCCTGTTTTGAAACTCTGCACAGAAAGTGTTTGCAGACTGCTGAATCCACACACCGGTTTAACTCCGGAAGTTGAGTGCACACATTGACAACCGTTCTGTTAGATAGCTGCGTTTTGGATTTAGAAGCAGATATTTCCCTGTGCTTTCTGCTGTTTCTTCCATATGCCGGTATTGGGCTGAAAACGCCTGTTTTGTAACTCTGCACAGAAAGTGCTTGCAGACTGCTGAATCCACACACGGGTTTAACTCTGGAAGTTGAGTGCACACATTGACAACCGTTCTGTTAGATAGCTGCGTTTTGGATTTAGAAGCAGATATTTCCCTGTGCTTTCTGCTGTTTCTTCCATATGCCGGTATTGGGCTGAAAACGCCTGTTTTGAAACTCTGCACCGAAAGTGTTTGCAGACTGCTGAATCCACACACGGGTTTAACTCTGGAAGTTGAGTGCACAGATTGACAACCGTTCTGTTAGATAGCTGCGTTTTGGATTTAGAAGCAGATATTTCCCTGTGCTTTCTACTGTTTCTTCCATAGGCCGGTATTGGGCTGAAAACCCCTGTTTTGAATCTCTGCACAGAAAGTGTTTGCAGACTGCTGAATCCACACACGGGTTTAACTCTGGAAGTTGAGTGCACACATTGACAACCGTTCTGTTAGATAGCTGCGTTTTGGATTTAGAAGCAGATATTTCCCTGTGCTTTCTGCTGTTTCTTCCTTATGCCGGTATTGGGCTGAAAACGCCTGTTTTGAAACTCTGCACGGAAAGTGTTTGCAGACTGCTGAATCCACACACCGGTTTAACTCTGGAAGTTGAGTGCACACATTGACAACCGTTCTGTTAGATAGCTGCGCTTTGGATTTAGACGCAGATATTTCCCTGTGCTTTCTGCTGTTTCTTCCATATGCCGGTATTGGGCTGAAAAGGCCTGTTTTGAAACTCTGCACAGAAAGTGTTTGCAGACTGCTGAATCCACACACCGGTTTAACTCTGGAAGTTGAGTGCACACATTGACAACCGTTCTGTTAGATAGCTGCGTTTTGGATTTAGAAGCAGATATTTCCCTGTGCTTTCTGCTGTTTCTTCCATATGCCGGTATTGGGCTGAAAACGCCTCTTTTGAAACTCTGCACGGAAAGTGTTTGCAGACTGCTGAATCCACACACCGCTTTAACTCTGGAAGTTGAGTGCACACATTGACAACCGTTCTGTTAGATAGCTGCGTTTTGGATTTAGAAGCAGATATTTCCCTGGGCTTTCTGCTGTTTCTTCCATAGGCCGGTATTGGGCTGAAAACGCCTGTTTTGAATCTCTGCAGAGAAGGTGTTTGCAGACTGCTGAATCCCCACACGGGATTAACTCTGGAATTTGAGTGCACACATTGGCAACCGTTCTGTTAGATAGCTGAGTTTTGGATTTAGAAGCAGATATTTCCCTGTGCTTTCTGCTGTTTCTACCATATGCCGGTATTGGGCTGAAAAGGCCTGTTTTGAAACTCTGCACGGAAAGTGTTTGCAGACTGCTGAATCCACACACGGGTTTAACTCTGGAAGTTGAGTGCACATATTGACAACCGTTCTGTTAGATAGCTGCGTTTTGGATTTAGAAGCAGATATTTCCCTGGGCTTTCTGCTGTTTCTTCCTTATGCCGGTATTGGGCTGAAAACGCCTGTTTTGAAACTCTGCACGGAAAGTGTTTGCAGACTGCTGAATCCACACACGGGTTTAACTCTGGAAGTTGAGTGCACACATTGACAACCGTTCTGTTAGATAGCTGCGTTTTGGATTTAGAAGCAGATATTTCCCTGGGCTTTCTGCTGTTTCTTCCATATGCCGGTATTGGGCTGAAAACGCCTGTTTTGAAACTCTGCACAGAAAGTGTTTGCAGACTGCTGAATCCACACACTGGTTTAACTCTGTAAGTTGAGTGCACACATTGACAACCGTTCTGTTAGATAGCTGCGTTTTGGATTTAGAAGCAGATATTTCCCTGTGCTTTCTTCTGTTTCTTCCATATGCCGGTAATGGGCTGAAAACGCCTGTTTTGAAACTCTGCACAGAAAGTGTTTGCAGACTGCTGAATCCACACACGGGTTTAACTCTGGAAGTTGAGTGGACAGATTGACAACCGTTCTGTTAGATAGCTGCGTTTTGGATTTAGAAGCAGATATTTCCCTGTGCTTTCTGCTGTTTCTTCCATATGCCGGTAATGGGCTGAAAACGCCTGTTTTGAAACTCTGCACAGAAAGTGTTTGCAGACTGCTGAATCCACACACGGGTTTAACTCTGGAAGTTGAGTGCACACATTGACAACCGTTCTGTTAGATAGCGGCGTTTTGGATTTAGAAGCATATATTTCGGTGGGCTTTCTGCTGTTTCTTCCATATGCCGGTATTGGGCTGAAAACGCCTGTTTTGAAACTCTGCACAGAAAGTGTTTGCAGACTGCTGAATCCACACACGGGTTTAACTCTGGAAGTTGAGTGCACACATTGACAACCGTTCTGTTAGATAGCTGCGTTTTGGATTTAGAAGCAGATATTTCCCTGTGCTTTCTGCTGTTTCTTCCATATGCCGGTAATGGGCTGAAAACGCCTGTTTTGAAACTCTGCACAGAAAGTGTTTGCAGACTGCTGAATCCACACACGGGTTTAACTCTGGAAGTTGAGTGCACACATTGACAACCGTTCTGTTAGATAGCTGCGTTCTGGATTTAGAAGCAGATATTTCCCTGGGCTTTCAGCTGTTTCTTCCATATGCCGGTATTGGGCTGAAAATGCCTGTTTTGAAACTCTGCACAGAAAGTGTTTGCAGACTGCTGAATCCACACACGGGTTTAACTCTGGAAGTTGAGTGCACACATTGACAACCGTTCTGTTAGATAGCTGCGTTTTGGATTTAGAAGCAGATATTTCCCTGTGCTTTCTGCTGTTTCTTCCATATGCCGGTATTGGGCTGAAAACGCCTGTTTTGAAACTCTGCACAGAAAGTGTTTGCAGACTGCTGAATCCACACACGGGTTTAACTCTGGAAGTTGAGTGCACACATTGACAACCGTTCTGTTAGATAGCTGCGTTTTGGATTTAGAAGCAGATATTTCCCTGTGCTTTCTGCTGTTTCTTCCATATGCCGGTAATGGGCTGAAAACGCCTGTTTTGAAACTCTGCACAGAAAGTGTTTGCAGACTGCTGAATCCACACACGGGTTTAACTCTGGAAGTTGAGTGCACACATTGACAACCGTTCTGTTAGATAGCTGCGTTTTGGATTTAGAAGCAGCTATTTCCCTGAGCTTTCTGCTGTTTCTTCCATATGCCGGTATTGGGCTGAAAACGCCTGTTTTGAAACCCTGCACAGAAAGTGTTTGCAGACTGCTGAATCCACACACGGGTTTAACTCTGGACGTTGAGTGCACACATTGACAACCTTTCTGTTAGATAGCTGCGTTTTGGATTTAGAAGCAGATATTTCCCTGTGCTTTCTGCTGTTTCTTCCATATGCCGGTATTGGGCTGAATACGCCTGTTTTGAAACTCTGCACAGAAAGTGTTTGCAGACTGCTGAATCCACACACGGGTTTAACTCTGGAAGTTGAGTGCACACATTGACAACCGTTCTGTTAGATAGCTGCGTTTTGGATTTAGAAGCAGATATTTCCCTGGGCTTTCTGCTGTTTCTTCCTTATGCCGGTATTGGGCTGAAAACGCCTGTTTTGAAACTCTGCACGGAAAGTGTTTGCAGACTGCTGAATCCACACACGGGTTTAACTCTGGAAGTTGAGTGCACACATTGACAACCGTTCTGTTAGATAGCTGCGTTTTGGATTTAGAAGCAGATATTTCCCTGGGCTTTCTGCTGTTTCTTCCATATGCCGGTATTGGGCTGAAAAGGCCTGTTTTGAAACTCTGCACAGAAAGTGTTTGCAGACTGCTGAATCCACACACCGGTTTAACTCTGGAAGTTGAGTGCACACATTGACAACCGTTCTGTTAGATAGCTGCGTTTTGGATTTAGAAGCAGATATTTCCCTGTGCTTTCTGCTGTTTCTTCCATATGCCGGTATTGGGCTGAAAACGCCTCTTTTGAAACTCTGCACGGAAAGTGTTTGCAGACTGCTGAATCCACACACCGCTTTAACTCTGGAAGTTGAGTGCACACATTGACAACCGTTCTGTTAGATAGCTGCGTTTTGGATTTAGAAGCAGATATTTCCCTGGGCTTTCTGCTGTTTCTTCCATAGGCCGGTATTGGGCTGAAAACGCCTGTTTTGAATCTCTGCAGAGAAGGTGTTTGCAGACTGCTGAATCCCCACACGGGATTAACTCTGGAATTTGAGTGCACACATTGGCAACCGTTCTGTTAGATAGCTGAGTTTTGGATTTAGAAGCAGATATTTCCCTGTGCTTTCTGCTGTTTCTACCATATGCCGGTATTGGGCTGAAAAGGCCTGTTTTGAAACTCTGCACGGAAAGTGTTTGCAGACTGCTGAATCCACACACGGGTTTAACTCTGGAAGTTGAGTGCACATATTGACAACCGTTCTGTTAGATAGCTGCGTTTTGGATTTAGAAGCAGATATTTCCCTGGGCTTTCTGCTGTTTCTTCCTTATGCCGGTATTGGGCTGAAAACGCCTGTTTTGAAACTCTGCACGGAAAGTGTTTGCAGACTGCTGAATCCACACACGGGTTTAACTCTGGAAGTTGAGTGCACACATTGACAACCGTTCTGTTAGATAGCTGCGTTTTGGATTTAGAAGCAGATATTTCCCTGGGCTTTCTGCTGTTTCTTCCATATGCCGGTATTGGGCTGAAAACGCCTGTTTTGAAACTCTGCACAGAAAGTGTTTGCAGACTGCTGAATCCACACACTGGTTTAACTCTGTAAGTTGAGTGCACACATTGACAACCGTTCTGTTAGATAGCTGCGTTTTGGATTTAGAAGCAGATATTTCCCTGTGCTTTCTTCTGTTTCTTCCATATGCCGGTATTGGGCTGAAAACGCCTGTTTTGAAACTCTGCACAGAAAGTGTTTGCAGACTGCTGAATCCACACACGGGTTTAACTCTGGAAGTTGAGTGGACAGATTGACAACCGTTCTGTTAGATAGCTGCGTTTTGGATTTAGAAGCAGATATTTCCCTGTGCTTTCTGCTGTTTCTTCCATATGCCGGTAATGGGCTGAAAACGCCTGTTTTGAAACTCTGCACAGAAAGTGTTTGCAGACTGCTGAATCCACACACGGGTTTAACTCTGGAAGTTGAGTGCACACATTGACAACCGTTCTGTTAGATAGCTGCGTTTTGGATTTAGAAGCATATATTTCGGTGGGCTTTCTGCTGTTTCTTCCATATGCCGGTATTGGGCTGAAAACGCCTGTTTTGAAACTCTGCACAGAAAGTGTTTGCAGACTGCTGAATCCACACACGGGTTTAACTCTGGAAGTTGAGTGCACACATTGACAACCGTTCTGTTAGATAGCTGCGTTTTGGATTTAGAAGCAGATATTTCCCTGTGCTTTCTGCTGTTTCTTCCATATGCCGGTAATGGGCTGAAAACGCCTGTTTTGAAACTCTGCACAGAAAGTGTTTGCAGACTGCTGAATCCACACACGGGTTTAACTCTGGAAGTTGAGTGCACACATTGACAACCGTTCTGTTAGATAGCTGCGTTCTGGATTTAGAAGCAGATATTTCCCTGGGCTTTCAGCTGTTTCTTCCATATGCCGGTATTGGGCTGAAAATGCCTGTTTTGAAACTCTGCACAGAAAGTGTTTGCAGACTGCTGAATCCACACACGGGTTTAACTCTGGAAGTTGAGTGCACACATTGACAACCGTTCTGTTAGATAGCTGCGTTTTGGATTTAGAAGCAGATATTTCCCTGTGCTTTCTGCTGTTTCTTCCATATGCCGGTATTGGGCTGAAAACGCCTGTTTTGAAACTCTGCACAGAAAGTGTTTGCAGACTGCTGAATCCACACACGGGTTTAACTCTGGAAGTTGAGTGCACACATTGACAACCGTTCTGTTAGATAGCTGCGTTTTGGATTTAGAAGCAGATATTTCCCTGTGCTTTCTGCTGTTTCTTCCATATGCCGGTAATGGGCTGAAAACGCCTGTTTTGAAACTCTGCACAGAAAGTGTTTGCAGACTGCTGAATCCACACACGGGTTTAACTCTGGAAGTTGAGTGCACACATTGACAACCGTTCTGTTAGATAGCTGCGTTTTGGATTTAGAAGCAGCTATTTCCCTGTGCTTTCTGCTGTTTCTTCCATATGCCGGTATTGGGCTGAAAACGCCTGTTTTGAAACCCTGCACAGAAAGTGTTTGCAGACTGCTGAATCCACACACGGGTTTAACTCTGGACGTTGAGTGCACACATTGACAACCTTTCTGTTAGATAGCTGCGTTTTGGATTTAGAAGCAGATATTTCCCTGTGCTTTCTGCTGTTTCTTCCATATGCCGGTATTGGGCTGAATACGCCTGTTTTGAAACTCTGCACAGAAAGTGTTTGCAGACTGCTGAATCCACACACGGGTTTAACTCTGGAAGTTGAGTGCACACATTGACAACCGTTCTGTTAGATAGCTGCGTTTTGGATTTAGAAGCAGATATTTCCCTGGGCTTTCTGCTGTTTCTTCCTTATGCCGGTATTGGGCTGAAAACGCCTGTTTTGAAACTCTGCACGGAAAGTGTTTGCAGACTACTGAATCCACACACGGGTTTAACTCTGGAAGTTGAGTGCACACATTGACAACCGTTCTGTTAGATAGCTGCGTTTTGGATTTAGAAGCAGATATTTCCCTGGGCTTTCTGCTGTTTCTTCCATATGCCGGTATTGGGCTGAAAACGCCTGTTTTGAAACTCTGCACAGAAAGTGTTTGCAGACTGCTGAATCCACACACTGGTTTAACTCTGTAAGTTGAGTGCACACATTGACAACCGTTCTGTTAGATAGCTGCGTTTTGGATTTAGAAGCAGATATTTCCCTGTGCTTTCTTCTGTTTCTTCCATATGCCGGTATTGGGCTGAAAACGCCTGTTTTGAAACTCTGCACAGAAAGTGTTTGCAGACTGCTGAATCCACACACGGGTTTAACTCTGGAAGTTGAGTGGACAGATTGACAACCGTTCTGTTAGATAGCTGCGTTTTGGATTTAGAAGCAGATATTTCCCTGTGCTTTCTGCTGTTTCTTCCATATGCCGGTAATGGGCTGAAAACGCCTGTTTTGAAACTCTGCACAGAAAGTGTTTGCAGACTGCTGAATCCACACACGGGTTTAACTCTGGAAGTTGAGTGCACACATTGACAACCGTTCTGTTAGATAGCTGCGTTTTGGATTTAGAAGCATATATTTCGGTGGGCTTTCTGCTGTTTCTTCCATATGCCGGTATTGGGCTGAAAACGCCTGTTTTGAAACTCTGCACAGAAAGTGTTTGCAGACTGCTGAATCCACACACGGGTTTAACTCTGGAAGTTGAGTGCACACATTGACAACCGTTCTGTTAGATAGCTGCGTTTTGGATTTAGAAGCAGATATTTCCCTGTGCTTTCTGCTGTTTCTTCCATATGCCGGTAATGGGCTGAAAACGCCTGTTTTGAAACTCTGCACAGAAAGTGTTTGCAGACTGCTGAATCCACACACGGGTTTAACTCTGGAAGTTGAGTGCACACATTGACAACCGTTCTGTTAGATAGCTGCGTTCTGGATTTAGAAGCAGATATTTCCCTGGGCTTTCAGCTGTTTTTTCCATATGCCGGTATTGGGCTGAAAATGCCTGTTTTGAAACTCTGCACAGAAAGTGTTTGCAGACTGCTGAATCCACACACGGGTTTAACTCTGGAAGTTGAGTGCACACATTGACAACCGTTCTGTTAGATAGCTGCGTTTTGGATTAAGAAGCAGATATTTCCCTGTGCTTTCTGCTGTTTCTTCCATATGCCGGTATTGGGCTGAAAACGCCTGTTTTGAAACTCTGCACAGAAAGTGTTTGCAGACTGCTGAATCCACACACGGGTTTAACTCTGGAAGTTGAGTGCACACATTGACAACCGTTCTGTTAGATAGCTGCGTTTTGGATTTAGAAGCAGATATTTCCCTGTGCTTTCTGCTGTTTCTTCCATATGCCGGTAATGGGCTGAAAACGCCTGTTTTGAAACTCTGCACAGAAAGTGTTTGCAGACTGCTGAATCCACACACGGGTTTAACTCTGGAAGTTGAGTGCACACATTGACAACCGTTCTGTTAGATAGCTGCGTTTTGGATTTAGAAGCAGCTATTTCCCTGTGCTTTCTGCTGTTTCTTCCATATGCCGGTATTGGGCTGAAAACGCCTGTTTTGAAACCCTGCACAGAAAGTGTTTGCAGACTGCTGAATCCACACACGGGTTTAACTCTGGACGTTGAGTGCACACATTGACAACCTTTCTGTTAGATAGCTGCGTTTTGGATTTAGAAGCAGATATTTCCCTGTGCTTTCTGCTGTTTCTTCCATATGCCGGTATTGGGCTGAATACGCCTGTTTTGAAACTCTGCACAGAAAGTGTTTGCAGACTGCTGAATCCACACACGGGTTTAACTCTGGAAGTTGAGTGCACACATTGACAACCGTTCTGTTAGATAGCTGCGTTTTGGATTTAGAAGCATATATTTCGCTGGGCTTTCTGCTGTTTCTTCCATATGCCGGTATTGGGCTGAAAATGCCTGTTTTGAAACTCTGCACAGAAAGTGTTTGCAGACTGCCGAATCCACACACGGGTTTAACTCTGGAAGTTGAGTGCACACATTGACAACCGTTCTGTTAGATAGCTGCGTTTTGGATTTAGAAGCAGATATTTCCCTGTGCTTTCTGCTGTTTCTTCCATATGCCGGTAATGGGCTGAAAACGTGTGTTTAGAAACTCTGCACAGAAAGAGTTTGCAGACTGCTGAATCCACACACGGGTTTAACTCTGGAAGTTGAGTGCACACATTGACAACCGTTCTGTTAGATAGCTGCGTTTTGGATTTAGAAGCAGATATTTCCCTGGGCTTTCTGCTGTTTCTTCCATATGCCGGTATTGGGCTGAAAACGCCTGTTTTGAAACTCTGCACAGAAAGTGTTTGCAGACTGCTGAATCCACACACGGGTTTAACTCTGGAAGTTGAGTGCACACATTGACAACCGTTCTGTTAGATAGCTGCGTTTTGGATTTAGAAGCAGATATTTCCCTGTGCTTTCTGCTGTTTCTTCCATATGCCGGTATTGGGCTGAAAACGCCTGTTTTGAAACTCTGCACAGAAAGTGTTTGCAGACTGCTGAATCCACACACGGGTTTAACTCTGGAAGTTGAGTGGACAGATTGACAACCGTTCTGTTAGATAGCTGCGTTTTGGATTTAGAAGCAGATATTTCCCTGTGCTTTCTGCTGTTTCTTCCATATGCCGGTAATGGGCTGAAAACGCCTGTTTTGAAACTCTGCACAGAAAGTGTTTGCATACTGCTGAATCCACACACGGGTTTAACTCTGGAAGTTGAGTGCACACATTGACAACCGTTCTGTTAGATAGCTGCGTTTTGGATTTAGAAGCATATATTTCGGTGGGCTTTCTGCTGTTTCTTCCATATGCCGGTATTGGGCTGAAAACGCCTGTTTTGAAACTCTGCACAGAAAGTGTTTGCAGACTGCTGAATCCACACACGGGTTTAACTCTGGAAGTTGAGTGCACACATTGACAACCGTTCTGTTAGATAGCTGCGTTTTGGATTTAGAAGCAGATATTTCCCTGTGCTTTCTGCTGTTTCTTCCATATGCCGGTAATGGGCTGAAAACGCCTGTTTTGAAACTCTGCACAGAAAGTGTTTGCAGACTGCTGAATCCACACACGGGTTTAACTCTGGAAGTTGAGTGCACACATTGACAACCGTTCTGTTAGATAGCTGCGTTCTGGATTTAGAAGCAGATATTTCCCTGGGCTTTCAGCTGTTTCTTCCATATGCCGGTATTGGGCTGAAAATGCCTGTTTTGAAACTCTGCACAGAAAGTGTTTGCAGACTGCTGAATCCACACACGGGTTTAACTCTGGAAGTTGAGTGCACACATTGACAACCGTTCTGTTAGATAGCTGCGTTTTGGATTTAGAAGCAGATATTTCCCTGTGCTTTCTGCTGTTTCTTCCATATGCCGGTATTGGGCTGAAAACGCCTGTTTTGAAACTCTGCACAGAAAGTGTTTGCAGACTGCTGAATCCACACACGGGTTTAACTCTGGAAGTTGAGTGCACACATTGACAACCGTTCTGTTAGATAGCTGCGTTTTGGATTTAGAAGCAGATATTTCCCTGTGCTTTCTGCTGTTTCTTCCATATGCCGGTAATGGGCTGAAAACGCCTGTTTTGAAACTCTGCACAGAAAGTGTTTGCAGACTGCTGAATCCACACACGGGTTTAACTCTGGAAGTTGAGTGCACACATTGACAACCGTTCTGTTAGATAGCTGCGTTTTGGATTTAGAAGCAGCTATTTCCCTGTGCTTTCTGCTGTTTCTTCCATATGCCGGTATTGGGCTGAAAACGCCTGTTTTGAAACCCTGCACAGAAAGTGTTTGCAGACTGCTGAATCCACACACGGGTTTAACTCTGGACGTTGAGTGCAAACATTGACAACCTTTCTGTTAGATAGCTGCGTTTTGGATTTAGAAGCAGATATTTCCCTGTGCTTTCTGCTGTTTCTTCCATATGCCGGTATTGGGCTGAATACGCCTGTTTTGAAACTCTGCACAGAAAGTGTTTGCAGACTGCTGAATCCACACACGGGTTTAACTCTGGAAGTTGAGTGCACACATTGACAACCGTTCTGTTAGATAGCTGCGTTTTGGATTTAGAAGCAGATATTTCCCTGGGCTTTCTGCTGTTTCTTCCTTATGCCGGTATTGGGCTGAAAACGCCTGTTTTGAAACTCTGCACGGAAAGTGTTTGCAGACTGCTGAATCCACACACGGGTTTAACTCTGGAAGTTGAGTGCACACATTGACAACCGTTCTGTTAGATAGCTGCGTTTTGGATTTAGAAGCAGATATTTCCCTGGGCTTTCTGCTGTTTCTTCCATATGCCGGTATTGGGCTGAAAACGCCTGTTTTGAAACTCTGCACAGAAAGTGTTTGCAGACTGCTGAATCCACACACTGGTTTAACTCTGTAAGTTGAGTGCACACATTGACAACCGTTCTGTTAGATAGCTGCGTTTTGGATTTAGAAGCAGATATTTCCCTGTGCTTTCTTCTGTTTCTTCCATATGCCGGTATTGGGCTGAAAACGCCTGTTTTGAAACTCTGCACAGAAAGTGTTTGCAGACTGCTGAATCCACACACGGGTTGAACTCTGGAAGTTGAGTGGACAGATTGACAACCGTTCTGTTAGATAGCTGCGTTTTGGATTTAGAAGCAGATATTTCCCTGTGCTTTCTGCTGTTTCTTCCATATGCCGGTAATGGGCTGAAAACGCCTGTTTTGAAACTCTGCACAGAAAGTGTTTGCAGACTGCTGAATCCACACACGGGTTTAACTCTGGAAGTTGAGTGCACACATTGACAACCGTTCTGTTAGATAGCTGCGTTTTGGATTTAGAAGCATATATTTCGGTGGGCTTTCTGCTGTTTCTTCCATATGCCGGTATTGGGCTGAAAACGCCTGTTTTGAAACTCTGCACAGAAAGTGTTTGCAGACTGCTGAATCCACACACGGGTTTAACTCTGGAAGTTGAGTGCACACATTGACAACCGTTCTGTTAGATAGCTGCGTTTTGGATTTAGAAGCAGATATTTCCCTGTGCTTTCTGCTGTTTCTTCCATATGCCGGTAATGGGCTGAAAACGCCTGTTTTGAAACTCTGCACAGAAAGTGTTTGCAGACTGCTGAATCCACACACGGGTTTAACTCTGGAAGTTGAGTGCACACATTGACAACCGTTCTGTTAGATAGCTGCGTTCTGGATTTAGAAGCAGATATTTCCCTGGGCTTTCAGCTGTTTCTTCCATATGCCGGTATTGGGCTGAAAATGCCTGTTTTGAAACTCTGCACAGAAAGTGTTTGCAGACTGCTGAATCCACACACGGGTTTAACTCTGGAAGTTGAGTGCACACATTGACAACCGTTCTGTTAGATAGCTGCGTTTTGGATTAAGAAGCAGATATTTCCCTGTGCTTTCTGCTGTTTCTTCCATATGCCGGTATTGGGCTGAAAACGCCTGTTTTGAAACTCTGCACAGAAAGTGTTTGCAGACTGCTGAATCCACACACGGGTTTAACTCTGGAAGTTGAGTGCACACATTGACAACCGTTCTGTTAGATAGCTGCGTTTTGGATTTAGAAGCAGATATTTCCCTGTGCTTTCTGCTGTTTCTTCCATATGCCGGTAATGGGCTGAAAACGCCTGTTTTGAAACTCTGCACAGAAAGTGTTTGCAGACTGCTGAATCCACACACGGGTTTAACTCTGGAAGTTGAGTGCACACATTGACAACCGTTCTGTTAGATAGCTGCGTTTTGGATTTAGAAGCAGATATTTCCCTGGGCTTTCAGCTGTTTCTTCCATATGCCGGTATTGGGCTGAAAATGCCTGTTTTGAAACTCTGCACAGAAAGTGTTTGCAGACTGCTGAATCCACACACGGGTTTAACTCTGGAAGTTGAGTGCACACATTGACAACCGTTCTGTTAGATAGCTGCGTTTTGGATTAAGAAGCAGATATTTCCCTGTGCTTTCTGCTGTTTCTTCCATATGCCGGTATTGGGCTGAAAACGCCTGTTTTGAAACTCTGCACAGAAAGTGTTTGCAGACTGCTGAATCCACACACGGGTTTAACTCTGGAAGTTGAGTGCACACATTGACAACCGTTCTGTTAGATAGCTGCGTTTTGGATTTAGAAGCAGATATTTCCCTGTGCTTTCTGCTGTTTCTTCCATATGCCGGTAATGGGCTGAAAACGCCTGTTTTGAAACTCTGCACAGAAAGTGTTTGCAGACTGCTGAATTCACACACGGGTTTAACTCTGGAAGTTGAGTGCACACATTGACAACCGTTCTGTTAGATAGCTGCGTTTTGGATTTAGAAGCAGCTATTTCCCTGTGCTTTCTGCTGTTTCTTCCATATGCCGGTATTGGGCTGAAAACGCCTGTTTTGAAACCCTGCACAGAAAGTGTTTGCAGACTGCTGAATCCACACACGGGTTTAACTCTGGACGTTGAGTGCACACATTGACAACCTTTCTGTTAGATAGCTGCGTTTTGGATTTAGAAGCAGATATTTCCCTGTGCTTTCTGCTGTTTCTTCCATATGCCGGTATTGGGCTGAATACGCCTGTTTTGAAACTCTGCACAGAAAGTGTTTGCAGACTGCTGAATCCACACACGGGTTTAACTCTGG
Organism: Aotus nancymaae; assembly: GCF_030222135.1. Classification (NCBI taxonomy): domain Eukaryota; kingdom Metazoa; phylum Chordata; class Mammalia; order Primates; family Aotidae; genus Aotus; species Aotus nancymaae. The sequence continues at coordinate 44,998,750 of NW_026988455.1, read as the reverse complement.
AAGTTGAGTGCACACATTGACAACCGTTCTGTTAGATAGCTGCGTTTTGGATTTAGAAGCATATATTTCGCTGGGCTTTCTGCTGTTTCTTCCATATGCCGGTATTGGGCTGAAAATGCCTGTTTTGAAACTCTGCACAGAAAGTGTTTGCAGACTGCCGAATCCACACACGGGTTTAACTCTGGAAGTTGAGTGCACACATTGACAACCGTTCTGTTAGATAGCTGCGTTTTGGATTTAGAAGCAGATATTTCCCTGTGCTTTCTGCTGTTTCTTCCATATGCCGGTAATGGGCTGAAAACGTGTGTTTAGAAACTCTGCACAGAAAGAGTTTGCAGACTGCTGAATCCACACACGGGTTTAACTCTGGAAGTTGAGTGCACACATTGACAACCGTTCTGTTAGATAGCTGCGTTTTGGATTTAGAAGCAGATATTTCCCTGGGCTTTCTGCTGTTTCTTCCATATGCCGGTATTGGGCTGAAAACGCCTGTTTTGAAACTCTGCACAGAAAGTGTTTGCAGACTGCTGAATCCACACACGGGTTTAACTCTGGAAGTTGAGTGCACACATTGACAACCGTTCTGTTAGATAGCTGCGTTTTGGATTTAGAAGCAGATATTTCCCTGTGCTTTCTGCTGTTTCTTCCATATGCCGGTATTGGGCTGAAAACGCCTGTTTTGAAACTCTGCACAGAAAGTGTTTGCAGACTGCTGAATCCACACACGGGTTTAACTCTGGAAGTTGAGTGCACACATTGACAACCGTTCTGTTAGATAGCTGCGTTTTGGATTTAGAAGCAGATATTTCCCTGTGCTTTCTGCTGTTTCTTCCATATGCCGGTAATGGGCTGAAAACGCCTGTTTTGAAACTCTGCACAGAAAGTGTTTGCAGACTGCTGAATCCACACACGGGTTTAACTCTGGAAGTTGAGTGCACACATTGACAACCGTTCTGTTAGAAAGCTGCGTTTTGGATTTAGAAGCAGCTATTTCCCTGTGCTTTCTGCTGTTTCTTCCATATGCCGGTATTGGGCTGAAAACGCCTGTTTTGAAACCCTGCACAGAAAGTGTTTGCAGACTGCTGAATCCACACACGGGTTTAAATCTGGACGTTGAGTGCACACATTGACAACCTTTCTGTTAGATAGCTGCGTTTTGGATTTAGAAGCAGATATTTCCCTGTGCTTTCTGCTGTTTCTTCCTTATGCCGGTATTGGGCTGAATACGCCTGTTTTGAAACTCTGCACAGAAAGTGTTTGCAGACTGCTGAATCCACACACGGGTTTAACTCTGGAAGTTGAGTGCACACATTGACAACCGTTCTGTTAGATAGCTGCGTTTTGGATTTAGAAGCAGATATTTCCCTGTGCTTTCTGCTGTTTCTTCCATATGCCGGTATTGGGCTGAAAACGCCTGTTTTGAAACTCTGCACAGAAAGTGTTTGCACACTGCTGAATCCACACACGGGTTTAACTCTGGAAGTTGAGTGCAAACATTGACAACCGTTCTGTTAGATAGCTGCGTTTTGGATTTAGAAGCAGATATTTCCCTGTGCTTTCTGCTGTTTCTTCCATATGCCGGTATTCGGCTGAAAACGCCTGTTTTGTATATCTGCAAAGAAGGTGCTTGCAGACTGCTGAATCCTCACACGGGTTTAACTCTGGAAGTTGAGTGCACACATTGACAACCGTTCTGTTAGATAGCTGCGTTTTGGATTTAGAAGCAGATATTTCCCTGTGCTTTCTGCTGTTTCTTCCATATGCCGGTATTGGGCTGAAAACGCCTGTTTTGAATCTCTGCACAGAAAGTGTTTGCAGACTGCTGAATCCACACACGGGATTAACTCTGGAAGTTGAGTGCACACATTGACAACCGTTCTGTTAGATAGCTGCGTTTTGGATTTAGAAGCAGATATTTCCCTGTGCTTTCTACTGTTTCTTCCATATGCCGGTACTGGGCTGAAAACGCCTGTTTTGAAACTCTGCACAGAAAGTGTTTGCAGACTGCTGAATCCACACACCGGTTTAACTCTGGAAGTTGAGTGCACACATTGACAACCGTTCTGTTAAAAAGCTGCGTTTTGGATTTAGAAGCAGATATTTCCCTGTGCTTTCTGCTGTTTCTTCCATATGCCGGTATTGGGCTGAAAACGCCTGTTTTGAAACTCTGCACAGAAAGTGTTTGCAGACTGCTGAATCCACACACCGGTTTAACTCTGGAAGTTGAGTGCACACATTGACAACCGTTCTGTTAGATAGCTGCGTTTTGGATTTAGAAGCAGATATTTCCCTGTGCTTTCTGCTGTTTCTTCCATATGCCGGTATTGGGCTGAAAACGCCTGTTTTGAAACTCTGCACAGAAAGTGTTTGCAGACTGCTGAATCCACACACGGGTTTAACTCTGGAAGTTGAGTGCACACATTGACAACCGTTCTGTTAGATAGCTGCGTTTTGGATTTAGAAGCAGATATTTCCCTGTGCTTTCTGCTGTTTCTTCCTGATGCCGGTATTGGGCTGAAAACACCTGTTTTGAAACTCTGCACGGAAAGTGTTTGCAGACTGCTGAATCCACACACCGGTTTAACTCTGGAAATTGAGTGCACACATTGACAACCGTTCTGTTAGATAGCTGCGTTTTGAATTTAGACGCAGATATTTCCCTGTGCTTTCTGCTGTTTCTTCCTTATGCCGGTATTGGGCTGAAAACGCCTGTTTTGTAACTCTGCAAAGAAGGTGCTTGCAGACTGCTGAATCCACACACGGGTTTAACTCTGGAAGTTGAGTGGACACATTGACAACCGTTCTGTTAGAGACCTGCGTTTTGGATTTAGAAGCAGATATTTCCCTGTGCTTTCTGCTGTTTCTTCCATAGGCCGGTATTGGGCTGAAAACGCCTGTTTTGAATCTCTGCACAGAAAGTGTTTGCAGACTGCTGAATACACACACGGGATTAACGCTGGAAGTTGAGTGCACACATTGACAACCGTTCTGTTAGATAGCTGCGTTTTGGATTTAGAAGCAGATATTTCCCTGTGCTTTCTGCTGTTTCTTCCATAGGCCGGTATTGGGCTGAAAACGCCTGTTTTGAAACTCTGCACAGAAAGTGTTTGCAGACTGCTGAATCCACACACCGGTTTAACTCCGGAAGTTGAGTGCACACATTGACAACCGTTCTGTTAGATAGCTGCGTTTTGGATTTAGAAGCAGATATTTCCCGGTGCTTTCTGCTGTTTCTTCCATATGCCGGTATTGGGCTGAAAACGCCTGTTTTGTAACTGTGCACAGAAAGTGCTTGCAGACTGCTGAATCCACACACGGGTTTAACTCTGGAAGTTGAGTGCACACATTGACAACCGTTCTGTTAGATAGCTGCGTTTTGGATTTAGAAGCAGATATTTCCCTGTGCTTTCTGCTGTTTCTTCCATAGGCCCGTATTGGGCTGAAAACGCCTGTTTTGAAACTCTGCACAGAAAGTGTTTGCAGACTGCTGAATCCACACACCGGTTTAACTCCGGAAGTTGAGTGCACACATTGACAACCGTTCTGTTAGATAGCTGCGTTTTGGATTTAGAAGCAGATATTTCCCGGTGCTTTCTGCTGTTTCTTCCATATGCCGGTATTGGGCTGAAAACGCCTGTTTTGTAACTCTGCACAGAAAGTGCTTGCAGACTGCTGAATCCACACACGGGTTTAACTCTGGAAGTTGAGTGCACACATTGACAACCGTTCTGTTAGATAGCTGCGTTTTGGATTTAGAAGCAGATATTTCCCTGTGCTTTCTACTGTTTCTTCCATAGGCCGGTATTGGGCTGAAAACCCCTGTTTTGAATCTCTGCACAGAAAGTGTTTGCAGACTGCTGAATCCACACACGGGTTTAACTCTGGAAGTTGAGTGCACACATTGACAACCGTTCTGTTAGATAGCTGCGTTTTGGATTTAGAAGCAGATATTTCCCTGTGCTTTCTGCTGTTTCTTCCTTATGCCGGTATTGGGCTGAAAACGCCTGTTTTGAAACTCTGCACGGAAAGTGTTTGCAGACTGCTGAATCCACACACCGGTTTAACTCTGGAAGTTGAGTGCACACATTGACAACCGTTCTGTTAGATAGCTGCGCTTTGGATTTAGACGCAGATATTTCCCTGTGCTTTCTGCTGTTTCTTCCATATGCCGGTATTGGGCTGAAAAGGCCTGTTTTGAAACTCTGCACAGAAAGTGTTTGCAGACTGCTGAATCCACACACCGGTTTAACTCTGGAAGTTGAGTGCACACATTGACAACCGTTCTGTTAGATAGCTGCGTTTTGGATTTAGAAGCAGGTATTTCCCTGTGCTTTCTGCTGTTTCTTCCATATGCCGGTATTGGGCTGAAAACGCCTCTTTTAAAACTCTGCACGGAAAGTGTTTGCAGACTGCTGAATCCACACACCGCTTTAACTCTGGAAGTTGAGTGCACACATTGACAACCGTTCTGTTAGATAGCTGCGTTTTGGATTTAGAAGCAGATATTTCCCTGGGCTTTCTGCTGTTTCTTCCATAGGCCGGTATTGGGCTGAAAACGCCTGTTTTGAATCTCTGCAGAGAAGGTGTTTGCAGACTGCTGAATCCCCACACGGGATTAACTCTGGAATTTGAGTGCACACATTGGCAACCGTTCTGTTAGATAGCTGAGTTTTGGATTTAGAAGCAGATATTTCCCTGTGCTTTCTGCTGTTTCTTCCATATGCCGGTATTGGGCTGAAAAGGCCTGTTTTGAAACTCTGCACGGAAAGTGTTTGCAGACTGCTGAATCCACACACGGGTTTAACTCTGGAAGTTGAGTGCACATATTGACAACCGTTCTGTTAGATAGCTGCGTTTTGGATTTAGAAGCAGATATTTCCCTGGGCTTTCTGCTGTTTCTTCCTTATGCCGGTATTGGGCTGAAAACGCCTGTTTTGAAACTCTGCACGGAAAGTGTTTGCAGACTGCTGAATCCACACACGGGTTTAACTCTGGAAGTTGAGTGCACACATTGACAACCGTTCTGTTAGATAGCTGCGTTTTGGATTTAGAAGCAGATATTTCCCTGGGCTTTCTGCTGTTTCTTCCATATGCCGGTATTGGGCTGAAAACGCCTGTTTTGAAACTCTGCACAGAAAGTGTTTGCAGACTGCTGAATCCACACACTGGTTTAACTCTGTAAGTTGAGTGCACACATTGACAACCGTTCTGTTAGATAGCTGCGTTTTGGATTTAGAAGCAGATATTTCCCTGTGCTTTCTTCTGTTTCTTCCATTTGCCGGTATTGGGCTGAAAACGCCTGTTTTGAAACTCTGCACAGAAAGTGTTTGCAGACTGCTGAATCCACACACGGGTTTAACTCTGGAAGTTGAGTGGACAGATTGACAACCGTTCTGTTAGATAGCTGCGTTTTGGATTTAGAAGCAGATATTTCCCTGTGCTTTCTGCTGTTTCTTCCATATGCCGGTAATGGGCTGAAAACGCCTGTTTTGAAACTCTGCACAGAAAGTGTTTGCAGACTGCTGAATCCACACACGGGTTTAACTCTGGAAGTTGAGTGCACACATTGACAACCGTTCTGTTAGATAGCTGCGTTTTGGATTTAGAAGCATATATTTCGGTGGGCTTTCTGCTGTTTCTTCCATATGCCGGTATTGGGCTGAAAACGCCTGTTTTGAAACTCTGCACAGAAAGTGTTTGCAGACTGCTGAATCCACACACGGGTTTAACTCTGGAAGTTGAGTGCACACATTGACAACCGTTCTGTTAGATAGCTGCGTTTTGGATTTAGAAGCAGATATTTCCCTGTGCTTTCTGCTGTTTCTTCCTTATGCCGGTATTGGGCTGAAAACGCCTGTTTTGAAACTCTGCACGGAAAGTGTTTGCAGACTGCTGAATCCACACACCGGTTTAACTCTGGAAGTTGAGTGCACACATTGACAACCGTTCTGTTAGATAGCTGCGCTTTGGATTTAGACGCAGATATTTCCCTGTGCTTTCTGCTGTTTCTTCCATATGCCGGTATTGGGCTGAAAAGGCCTGTTTTGAAACTCTGCACAGAAAGTGTTTGCAGACTGCTGAATCCACACACCGGTTTAACTCTGGAAGTTGAGTGCACACATTGACAACCGTTCTGTTAGATAGCTGCGTTTTGGATTTAGAAGCAGATATTTCCCTGTGCTTTCTGCTGTTTCTTCCATATGCCGGTATTGGGCTGAAAACGCCTCTTTTGAAACTCTGCACGGAAAGTGTTTGCAGACTGCTGAATCCACACACCGCTTTAACTCTGGAAGTTGAGTGCACACATTGACAACCGTTCTTTTAGATAGCTGCGTTTTGGATTTAGAAGCAGATATTTCCCTGGGCTTTCTGCTGTTTCTTCCATAGGCCGGTATTGGGCTGAAAACGCCTGTTTTGAATCTCTGCAGAGAAGGTGTTTGCAGACTGCTGAATCCCCACACGGGATTAACTCTGGAATTTGAGTGCACACATTGGCAACCGTTCTGTTAGATAGCTGAGTTTTGGATTTAGAAGCAGATATTTCCCTGTGCTTTCTGCTGTTTCTTCCATATGCCGGTATTGGGCTGAAAAGGCCTGTTTTGAAACTCTGCACGGAAAGTGTTTGCAGACTGCTGAATCCACACACGGGTTTAACTCTGGAAGTTGAGTGCACATATTGACAACCGTTCTGTTAGATAGCTGCGTTTTGGATTTAGAAGCAGATATTTCCCTGGGCTTTCTGCTGTTTCTTCCTTATGCCGGTATTGGGCTGAAAACGCCTGTTTTGAAACTCTGCACGGAAAGTGTTTGCAGACTGCTGAATCCACACACGGGTTTAACTCTGTAAGTTGAGTGCACACATTGACAACCGTTCTGTTAGATAGCTGCGTTTTGGATTTAGAAGCAGATATTTCCCTGGGCTTTCTGCTGTTTCTTCCATATGCCGGTATTGGGCTGAAAACGCCTGTTTTGAAACTCTGCACAGAAAGTGTTTGCAGACTGCTGAATCCACACACGGGTTTAACTCTGGAAGTTGAGTGCACACATTGACAACCGTTCTGTTAGATAGCTGCGTTTTGGATTTAGAAGCAGATATTTCCCTGTGCTTTCTTCTGTTTCTTCCATATGCCGGTATTGGGCTGAAAACGCCTGTTTTGAAACTCTGCACAGAAAGTGTTTGCAGACTGCTGAATCCACACACGGGTTTAACTCTGGAAGTTGAGTGGACAGATTGACAACCGTTCTGTTAGATAGCTGCGTTTTGGATTTAGAAGCAGATATTTCCCTGTGCTTTCTGCTGTTTCTTCCATATGCCGGTAATGGGCTGAAAATGCCTGTTTTGAAACTCTGCACAGAAAGTGTTTGCAGACTGCTGAATCCACACACGGGTTTAACTCTGGAAGTTGAGTGCACACATTGACAACCGTTCTGTTAGATAGCTGCGTTTTGGATTTAGAAGCATATATTTCGGTGGGCTTTCTGCTGTTTCTTCCATATGCCGGTATTGGGCTGAAAACGCCTGTTTTGAAACTCTGCACAGAAAGTGTTTGCAGACTGCTGAATCCACACACGGGTTTAACTCTGGAAGTTGAGTGCACACATTGACAACCGTTCTGTTAGATAGCTGCGTTTTGGATTTAGAAGCAGATATTTCCCTGTGCTTTCTGCTGTTTCTTCCATATGCCGGTAATGGGCTGAAAACGCCTGTTTTGAAACTCTGCACAGAAAGTGTTTGCAGACTGCTGAATCCACACACGGGTTTAACTCTGGAAGTTGAGTGCACACATTGACAACCGTTCTGTTAGATAGCTGCGTTCTGGATTTAGAAGCAGATATTTCCCTGGGCTTTCAGCTGTTTCTTCCATATGCCGGTATTGGGCTGAAAATGCCTGTTTTGAAACTCTGCACAGAAAGTGTTTGCAGACTGCTGAATCCACACACGGGTTTAACTCTGGAAGTTGAGTGCACACATTGACAACCGTTCTGTTAGATAGCTGCGTTTTGGATTAAGAAGCAGATATTTCCCTGTGCTTTCTGCTGTTTCTTCCATATGCCGGTATTGGGCTGAAAATGCCTGTTTTGAAACTCTGCACAGAAAGTGTTTGCAGACTGCTGAATCCACACACGGGTTTAACTCTGGAAGTTGAGTGCACACATTGACAACCGTTCTGTTAGATAGCTGCGTTTTGGATTTAGAAGCAGATATTTCCCTGTGCTTTCTGCTGTTTCTTCCATATGCCGGTAATGGGCTGAAAACGCCTGTTTTGAAACTCTGCACAGAAAGTGTTTGCAGACTGCTGAATCCACACACGGGTTTAACTCTGGAAGTTGAGTGCACACATTGACAACCGTTCTGTTAGATAGCTGCGTTTTGGATTTAGAAGCAGCTATTTCCCTGTGCTTTCTGCTGTTTCTTCCATATGCCGGTATTGGGCTGAAAACGCCTGTTTTGAAACCCTGCACAGAAAGTGTTTGCAGACTGCTGAATCCACACACGGGTTTAACTCTGGACGTTGAGTGCACACATTGACAACCTTTCTGTTAGATAGCTGCGTTTTGGATTTAGAATCAGATATTTCCCTGTGCTTTCTGCTGTTTCTTCCATATGCCGGTATTGGGCTGAATACGCCTGTTTTGAAACTCTGCACAGAAAGTGTTTGCAGACTGCTGAATCCACACACGGGTTTAACTCTGGAAGTTGAGTGCACACATTGAAAACCGTTCTGTTAGATAGCTGCGTTTTGGATTTAGAAGCATATATTTCGCTGGGCTTTCTGCTGTTTCTTCCATATGCCGGTATTGGGCTGAAAATGCCTGTTTTGAAACTCTGCACAGAAAGTGTTTGCAGACTGCCGAATCCACACACGGGTTTAACTCTGGAAGTTGAGTGCACACATTGACAACCGTTCTGTTAGATAGCTGCGTTTTGGATTTAGAAGCAGATATTTCCCTGTGCTTTCTGCTGTTTCTTCCATATGCCGGTAATGGGCTGAAAACGTGTGTTTAGAAACTCTGCACAGAAAGAGTTTGCAGACTGCTGAATCCACACACGGGTTTAACTCTGGAAGTTGAGTGCACACATTGACAACCGTTCTGTTAGATAGCTGCGTTTTGGATTTAGAAGCAGATATTTCCCTGGGCTTTCTGCTGTTTCTTCCATATGCCGGTATTGGGCTGAAAACGCCTGTTTTGAAACTCTGCACAGAAAGTGTTTGCAGACTGCTGAATCCACACACGGGTTTAACTCTGGAAGTTGAGTGCACACATTGACAACCGTTCTGTTAGATAGCTGCGTTTTGGATTTAGAAGCAGATATTTCCCTGTGCTTTCTGCTGTTTCTTCCATATGCCGGTATTGGGCTGAAAACGCCTGTTTTGAAACTCTGCACAGAAAGTGTTTGCAGACTGCTGAATCCACACACGGGTTTAACTCTGGAAGTTGAGTGCACACATTGACAACCGTTCTGTTAGATAGCTGCGTTTTGGATTTAGAAGCAGATATTTCCCTGTGCTTTCTGCTGTTTCTTCCATATGCCGGTAATGGGCTGAAAACGCCTGTTTTGAAACTCTGCACAGAAAGTGTTTGCAGACTGCTGAATCCACACACGGGTTTAACTCTGGAAGTTGAGTGCACACATTGACAACCGTTCTGTTAGAAAGCTGCGTTTTGGATTTAGAAGCAGCTATTTCCCTGTGCTTTCTGCTGTTTCTTCCATATGCCGGTATTGGGCTGAAAACGCCTGTTTTGAAACCCTGCACAGAAAGTGTTTGCAGACTGCTGAATCCACACACGGGTTTAAATCTGGACGTTGAGTGCACACATTGACAACCTTTCTGTTAGATAGCTGCGTTTTGGATTTAGAAGCAGATATTTCCCTGTGCTTTCTGCTGTTTCTTCCTTATGCCGGTATTGGGCTGAATACGCCTGTTTTGAAACTCTGCACAGAAAGTGTTTGCAGACTGCTGAATCCACACACGGGTTTAACTCTGGAAGTTGAGTGCACACATTGACAACCGTTCTGTTAGATAGCTGCGTTTTGGATTTAGAAGCAGATATTTCCCTGTGCTTTCTGCTGTTTCTTCCATATGCCGGTATTGGGCTGAAAACGCCTGTTTTGAAACTCTGCACAGAAAGTGTTTGCACACTGCTGAATCCACACACGGGTTTAACTCTGGAAGTTGAGTGCAAACATTGACAACCGTTCTGTTAGATAGCTGCGTTTTGGATTTAGAAGCAGATATTTCCCTGTGCTTTCTGCTGTTTCTTCCATATGCCGGTATTCGGCTGAAAACGCCTGTTTTGTAAATCTGCAAAGAAGGTGCTTGCAGACTGCTGAATCCTCACACGGGTTTAACTCTGGAAGTTGAGTGCACACATTGACAACCGTTCTGTTAGATAGCTGCGTTTTGGATTTAGAAGCAGATATTTCCCTGTGCTTTCTGCTGTTTCTTCCATATGCCGGTATTGGGCTGAAAACGCCTGCTTTGAATCTCTGCACAGAAAGTGTTTGCAGACTGCTGAATCCACACACGGGATTAACTCTGGAAGTTGAGTGCACACATTGACAACCGTTCTGTTAGATAGCTGCGTTTTGGATTTAGAAGCAGATATTTCCCTGTGCTTTCTGCTGTTTCTTCCATATGCCGGTACTGGGCTGAAAACGCCTGTTTTGAAACTCTGCACAGAAAGTGTTTGCAGACTGCTGAATCCACACACCGGTTTAACTCTGGAAGTTGAGTGCACACATTGACAACCGTTCTGTTAAAAAGCTGCGTTTTGGATTTAGAAGCAGATATTTCCCTGTGCTTTCTGCTGTTTCTTCCATATGCCGGTATTGGGCTGAAAACGCCTGTTTTGAGACTCTGCACAGAAAGTGTTTGCAGACTGCTGAATCCACACACCGGTTTAACTCTGGAAGTTGAGTGCACACATTGACAACCGTTCTGTTAGATAGCTGCGTTTTGGATTTAGAAGCAGATATTTCCCTGTGCTTTCTGCTGTTTCTTCCATATGCCGGTATTGGGCTGAAAACGCCTGTTTTGAAACTCTGCACAGAAAGTGTTTGCAGACTGCTGAATCCACACACGGGTTTAACTCTGGAAGTTGAGTGCACACATTGACAACCGTTCTGTTAGATAGCTGCGTTTTGGATTTAGAAGCAGATATTTCCCTGTGCTTTCTGCTGTTTCTTCCTGATGCCGGTATTGGGCTGAAAACACCTGTTTTGAAACTCTGCACGGAAAGTGTTTGCAGACTGCTGAATCCACACACCGGTTTAACTCTGGAAATTGAGTGCACACATTGACAACCGTTCTGTTAGATAGCTGCGTTTTGAATTTAGACGCAGATATTTCCCTGTGCTTTCTGCTGTTTCTTCCTTATGCCGGTATTGGGCTGAAAACGCCTGTTTTGTAACTCTGCAAAGAAGGTGCTTGCAGACTGCTGAATCCACACACGGGTTTAACTCTGGAAGTTGAGTGGACACATTGACAACCGTTCTGTTAGAGACCTGCGTTTTGGATTTAGAAGCAGATATTTCCCTGTGCTTTCTGCTGTTTCTTCCATAGGCCGGTATTGGGCTGAAAACGCCTGTTTTGAATCTCTGCACAGAAAGTGTTTGCAGACTGCTGAATACACACACGGGATTAACGCTGGAAGTTGAGTGCACACATTGACAACCGTTCTGTTAGATAGCTGCGTTTTGGATTTAGAAGCAGATATTTCCCTGTGCTTTCTGCTGTTTCTTCCATAGGCCGGTATTGGGCTGAAAACGCCTGTTTTGAAACTCTGCACAGAAAGTGTTTGCAGACTGCTGAATCCACACACCGGTTTAACTCCGGAAGTTGAGTGCACACATTGACAACCGTTCTGTTAGATAGCTGCGTTTTGGATTTAGAAGCAGATATTTCCCGGTGCTTTCTGCTGTTTCTTCCATATGCCGGTATTGGGCTGAAAACGCCTGTTTTGTAACTCTGCACAGAAAGTGCTTGCAGACTGCTGAATCCACACACGGGTTTAACTCTGGAAGTTGAGTGCACACATTGACAACCGTTCTGTTAGATAGCTGCGTTTTGGATTTAGAAGCAGATATTTCCCTGTGCTTTCTGCTGTTTCTTCCATATGCCGGTATTGGGCTGAAAACGCCTGTTTTGAAACTCTGCACCGAAAGTGTTTGCAGACTGCTGAATCCACACACGGGTTTAACTCTGGAAGTTGAGTGCACAGATTGACAACCGTTCTGTTAGATAGCTGCGTTTTGGATTTAGAAGCAGATATTTCCCTGTGCTTTCTACTGTTTCTTCCATAGGCCGGTATTGGGCTGAAAACCCCTGTTTTGAATCTCTGCACAGAAAGTGTTTGCAGACTGCTGAATCCACACACGGGTTTAACTCTGGAAGTTGAGTGCACACATTGACAACCGTTCTGTTAGATAGCTGCGTTTTGGATTTAGAAGCAGATATTTCCCTGTGCTTTCTGCTGTTTCTTCCTTATGCCGGTATTGGGCTCAAAACGCCTGTTTTGAAACTCTGCACGGAAAGTGTTTGCAGACTGCTGAATCCACACACCGGTTTAACTCTGGAAGTTGAGTGCACACATTGACAACCGTTCTGTTAGATAGCTGCGCTTTGGATTTAGACGCAGATATTTCCCTGTGCTTTCTGCTGTTTCTTCCATATGCCGGTATTGGGCTGAAAACGCCTGTTTTGTAACTCTGCAAAGAAGGTGCTTGCAGACTGCTGAATCCACACACGGGTTTAACTCTGGAAGTTGAGTGCACACATTGACAACCGTTCTGTTAGATAGCTGCGTTTTGGATTTAGAAGCAGATATTTCCCTGTGCTTTCTGCTGTTTCTTCCATAGGCCGGTAATGGGCTGAAAACGCCTGTTTTGAATCTCTGCACAGAAAGTGTTTGCAGACTGCTGAATACACACACTGGATTAACTCTGGAAGTTGAGTGCACACATTGACAACCGTTCTGTTAGATAGCTGCGTTTTAGATTTAGAAGCAGATATTTCCCTGTGCTTTCTGCTGTTTCTTCCATATGCCGGTATTGGGCTGAAAACGCCTGTTTTGAAACTCTGCACAGAAAGTGTTTGCAGACTGCTGAATCCACACACGGGTTTAACTCTGGAAGTTGAGTGGACACATTGACAACCGTTCTGTTAGATAGCTGCGTTTTGGATTTAGAAGCAGATATTTCCCTGTGCTTTCTGCTGTTTCTTCCATATGCCGGTAATGGGCTGAAAACGCCTGTTTTGAAACTCTGCACAGAAAGTGTTTGTAGACTGCTGAATCCACACACGGGTTTAACTCTGGAAGTTGAGTGCACACATTGACAACCGTTCTGTTAGATAGCTACGTTTTGGATTTAGAAGCATATATTTCGGTGGGCTTTCTGCTGTTTCTTCCATATGCCGGTATTGGGCTGAAAACGCCTGTTTTGAAACTCTGCACAGAAAGTGTTTGCAGACTGCTGAATCCACACACGGGTTTAACTCTGGAAGTTGAGTGCACACATTGACAACCGTTCTGTTAGATAGCTGCGTTTTGGATTTAGAAGCAGATATTTCCCTGTGCTTTCTGCTGTTTCTTCCATATGCCGGTAATGGGCTGAAAACGCCTGTTTTGAAACTCTGCACAAAAAGTGTTTGCAGACTGCTGAATCCACACACGGGTTTAACTCTGGAAGTTGAGTGCACACATTGACAACCGTTCTGTTAGATAGCTGCGTTCTGGATTTAGAAGCATATATTTCGGTGGGCTTTCTGCTGTTTCTTCCATATGCCGGTATTGGGCTGAAAATGCCTGTTTTGAAACTCTGCACAGAAAGTGTTTGCAGACTGCTGAATCCACACACGGGTTTAACTCTGGAAGTTGAGTGCACACATTGACAACCGTTCTGTTAGATAGCTGCGTTCTGGATTTAGAAGCAGATATTTCCCTGGGCTTTCTGCTGTTTCTTCCATATGCCGGTATTGGGCTGAAAATGCCTGTTTTGAAACTCTGCACAGAAAGTGTTTGCAGACTGCTGAATCCCCACACGGGATTAACTCTGGAATTTGAGTGCACACATTGGCAACCGTTCTGTTAGATAGCTGCGTTTTGGATTTAGAAGCAGATATTTCCCTGTGCTTTCTGCTGTTTCTTCCATATGCCGGTATTGGGCTGAAAACGCGTGTTTTGAAACTCTGCACAGAAAGTGTTTGCAGACTGCTGAATCCACACACGGGTTTAACTCTGGAAGTTGAGTGCACACATTGACAACCGTTCTGTTAGATAGCTGCGTTTTGGATTTAGAAGCAGATATTTCCCTGTGCTTTCTGCTGTTTCTTCCATATGCCGGTAATGGGCTGAAAACGCCTGTTTTGAAACTCTGCGCGGAAAGTGTTTGCAGACTGCTGAATCCACACACCGGTTTAACTCTGGAAGTTGAGTGCACACATTGACAACCGTTCTGTTAGATAGCTGCGTTTTGGATTTAGAAGCAGATATTTCCCTGTGCTTTCTCCTGTTTCTTCCATAGGCCGGTATTGGGCTGAAAACGCCTGTTTTGAATCTCTGCACAGAAAGTGTTTGCAGACTGCTGAATCCCCACACGGGATTAACTCTGGAATTTGAGTGTACACATTGGCAACCGTTCTGTTAGATAGCTGCGTTTTGGATTTAGAAGCAGATATTTCCCTGTGCTTTCTGCTGTTTCTTCCATATGCCGGTATTGGGCTGAAAAGGCCTGTTTTGAAACTCTGCACAGAAAGTGTTTGCAGACTGCTGAATCCACACACCGGTTTAACTCTGGAAGTTGAGTGCACACATTGACAACCGTTCTGTTAGATAGCTGCGTTTTGGATTTAGAAGCAGATATTTCCCTGTGCTTTCTGCTGTTTCTTCCATATGCCGGTATTGGGCTGAAAACGCCTCTTTTGAAACTCTGCACGGAAAGTGTTTGCAGACTGCTGAATCCACACACCGCTTTAACTCTGGAAGTTGAGTGCACACATTGACAACCGTTCTGTTAGATAGCTGCGTTTTGGATTTAGAAGCAGATATTTCCCTGGGCTTTCTGCTGTTTCTTCCATAGGCCGGTATTGGGCTGAAAACGCCTGTTTTGAATCTCTGCAGAGAAGGTGTTTGCAGACTGCTGAATCCCCACACGGGATTAACTCTGGAATTTGAGTGCACACATTGGCAACCGTTCTGTTAGATAGCTGAGTTTTGGATTTAGAAGCAGATATTTCCCTGTGCTTTCTGCTGTTTCTTCCATATGCCGGTAATGGGCTGAAAACGCCTGTTTTGAAACTCTGCACAGAAGTGTTTGCAGACTGCTGAATCCACACACGGGTTTAACTCTGGAAGTTGAGTGCACACATTGACAACCGTTCTGTTAGATAGCTGCGTTTTGGATTTAGAAGCAGATATTTCCCTGTGCTTTCTGCTGTTTCTTCCATATGCCGGTATTGGGCTGAAAAGGCCTGTTTTGAAACTCTGCACAGAAAGTGTTTGCAGACTGCTGAATCCACACACCGGTTTAACTCTGGAAGTTGAGTGCACACATTGACAACCGTTCTGTTAGATAGCTGCGTTTTGGATTTAGAAGCAGATATTTCCCTGTGCTTTCTACTGTTTCTTCCATATGCCGGTATTGGGCTGAAAACGCCTGTTTTGAAACTCTGCGCGGAAAGTGTTTGCAGACTGCTGAATCCACACACGGGTTTAAATCTGGACGTTGAGTGCACACATTGACAACCTTTCTGTTAGATAGCTGCGTTTTGGATTTAGAAGCAGATATTTCCCTGTGCTTTCTGCTGTTTCTTCCATATGCCGGTATTGGGCTGAAAACGCCTGTTTTGAAACTCTGCACACAAAGTGTTTGCAGACTGCTGAATCCACACACGGGTTTAACTCTGGAAGTTGAGTGCACACATTGACAACCGTTCTGTTAGATAGCTGCGTTTTGGATTTAGAAGCAGATATTTCCCTGTGCTTTCTGCTGTTTCTTCCTGATGCCGGTATTGGGCTGAAAACACCTGTTTTGAAACTCTGCACGGAAAGTGTTTGCAGACTGCTGAATCCACACACCGGTTTAACTCTGGAAATTGAGTGCACACATTGACAACCGTTCTGTTAGATAGCTGCGTTTTGAATTTAGACGCAGATATTTCCCTGTGCTTTCTGCTGTTTCTTCCTTATGCCGGTATTGGGCTGAAAACGCCTGTTTTGTAACTCTGCAAAGAAGGTGCTTGCAGACTGCTGATTCCACACACGGGTTTAACTCTGGAAGTTGAGTGGACACATTGACAACCGTTCTGTTAGAGAGCTGCGTTTTGGATTTAGAAGCAGATATTTCCCTGTGCTTTCTGCTGTTTCTTCCATAGGCCGGTATTGGGCTGAAAACGCCTGTTTTGAATCTCTGCACAGAAAGTGTTTGCAGACTGCTGAATACACACACGGGATTAACGCTGGAAGTTGAGTGCACACATTGACAACCGTTCTGTTAGATAGCTGCGTTTTGGATTTAGAAGCAGATATTTCCCTGTGCTTTCTGCTGTTTCTTCCATAGGCCGGTATTGGGCTGAAAACGCCTGTTTTGAAACTCTGCACAGAAAGTGTTTGCAGACTGCTGAATCCACACACCGGTTTAACTCCGGAAGTTGAGTGCACACATTGACAACCGTTCTGTTAGATAGCTGCGTTTTGGATTTAGAAGCAGATATTTCCCGGTGCTTTCTGCTGTTTCTTCCATATGCCGGTATTGGGCTGAAAACGCCTGTTTTGTAACTCTGCACAGAAAGTGCTTGCAGACTGCTGAATCCACACACGGGTTTAACTCTGGAAGTTGAGTGCACACATTGACAACCGTTCTGTTAGATAGCTGCGTTTTGGATTTAGAAGCAGATATTTCCCTGTGCTTTCTGCTGTTTCTTCCATATGCCGGTATTGGGCTGAAAACGCCTGTTTTGAAACTCTGCACCGAAAGTGTTTGCAGACTGCTGAATCCACACACGGGTTTAACTCTGGAAGTTGAGTGCACAGATTGACAACCGTTCTGTTAGATAGCTGCGTTTTGGATTTAGAAGCAGATATTTCCCTGTGCTTTCTACTGTTTCTTCCATAGGCCGGTATTGGGCTGAAAACCCCTGTTTTGAATCTCTGCACAGAAAGTGTTTGCAGACTGCTGAATCCACACACGGGTTTAACTCTGGAAGTTGAGTGCACACATTGACAACCGTTCCGTTAGATAGCTGCGTTTTGGATTTAGAAGCAGATATTTCCCTGTGCTTTCTGCTGTTTCTTCCTTATGCCGGTATTGGGCTGAAAACGCCTGTTTTGAAACTCTGCACGGAAAGTGTTTGCAGACTGCTGAATCCACACACCGGTTTAACTCTGGAAGTTGAGTGCACACATTGACAACCGTTCTGTTAGATAGCTGCGCTTTGGATTTAGACGCAGATATTTCCCTGTGCTTTCTGCTGTTTCTTCCATATGCCGGTACTGGGCTGAAAACGCCTGTTTTGTAACTCTGCAAAGAAGGTGCTTGCAGACTGCTGAATCCACACACGGGTTTAACTCTGGAAGTTGAGTGCACACATTGACAACCGTTCTGTTAGATAGCTGCGTTTTGGATTTAGAAGCAGATATTTCCCTGTGCTTTCTGCTGTTTCTTCCATAGGCCGGTAATGGGCTGAAAACGCCTGTTTTGAATCTCTGCACAGAAAGTGTTTGCAGACTGCTGAATACACACACTGGATTAACTCTGGAAGTTGAGTGCACACATTGACAACCGTTCTGTTAGATAGCTGCGTTTTAGATTTAGAAGCAGATATTTCCCTGTGCTTTCTGCTGTTTCTTCCATATGCCGGTATTGGGCTGAAAACGCCTGTTTTGAAACTCTGCACAGAAAGTGTTTGCAGACTGCTGAATCCACACACGGGTTTAACTCTGGAAGTTGAGTGGACACATTGACAACCGTTCTGTTAGATAGCTGCGTTTTGGATTTAGAAGCAGATATTTCCCTGTGCTTTCTGCTGTTTCTTCCATATGCCGGTAATGGGCTGAAAACGCCTGTTTTGAAACTCTGCACGGAAAGTGTTTTCAGACTGCTGAATCCACACACGGGTTTAACTCTGAAAGTTGAGTGCACACATTGACAACCGTTCTGTTAGAGAGCTGCGTTTTGGATTTAGAAGCATATATTTCGGTGGGCTTTCTGCTGTTTCTTCCATATGCGGTATTGGGCTGAAAACGCCTGTTTTGAAACTCTGCACAGAAAGTGTTTTCACACTGCTGAATCCACACACGGGTTTAACTCTGGAAGTTGAGTGCACACATTGACAACCGTTCTGTTAGATAGCTGCGTTTTGGATTTAGAAGCAGATATTTCCCTGTGCTTTCTGCTGTTTCTTCCATATGCCGGTAATGGGCTGAAAACGCCTGTTTTGAAACTCTGCACAAAAAGTGTTTGCAGACTGCTGAATCCACACACGGGTTTAACTCTGCAAGTTGAGTGCACACATTGACAACCGTTCTGTTAGATAGCTGCGTTCTGGATTTAGAAGCATATATTTCGGTGGGCTTTCTGCTGTTTCTTCCATATGCCGGTATTGGGCTGAAAATGCCTGTTTTGAAACTCTGCACAGAAAGTGTTTGCAGACTGCTGAATCCCCACACGGGATTAACTCTGGAATTTGAGTGCACACATTGGAAACCGTTCTGTTAGATAGCTGCGTTTTGGATTTAGAAGCAGATATTGCCCTGTGCTTTCTGCTGTTTCTTCCATATGCCGGTATTGGGCTGAAAACGCGTGTTTTGAAACTCTGCACAGAAAGTGTTTGCAGACTGCTGAATCCACACACGGGTTTAACTCTGGAAGTTGAGTGCACACATTGACAACCGTTCTGTTAGATAGCTGCGTTTTGGATTTAGAAGCAGATATTTCCCTGTGCTTTCTGCTGTTTCTTCCATATGCCGGTAATGGGCTGAAAACGCCTGTTTTGAAACTCTGCGCGGAAAGTGTTTGCAGACTGCTGAATCCACACACCGGTTTAACTCTGGAAGTTGAGTGCACAAATTGACAACCGTTCTGTTAGATAGCTGCGTTTTGGATTTAGAAGCAGATATTTCCCTGTGCTTTCTCCTGTTTCTTCCATAGGCCGGTATTGGGCTGAAAACGCCTGTTTTGAATCTCTGCACAGAAAGTGTTTGCAGACTGCTGAATCCCCACACGGGATTAACTCTGGAATTTGAGTGTACACATTGGCAACCGTTCTGTTAGATAGCTGCGTTTTGGATTTAGAAGCAGATATTTCCCTGTGCTTTCTGCTGTTTCTTCCATATGCCGGTATTGGGCTGAAAAGGCCTGTTTTGAAACTCTGCACAGAAAGTGTTTGCAGACTGCTGAATCCACACACCGGTTTAACTCTGGAAGTTGAGTGCACACATTGACAACCGTTCTGTTAGATAGCTGCGTTTTGGATTTAGAAGCAGATATTTCCCTGTGCTTTCTGCTGTTTCTTCCATATGCCGGTATTGGGCTGAAAACGCCTCTTTTGAAACTCTGCACGGAAAGTGTTTGCAGACTGCTGAATCCACACACCGCTTTAACTCTGGAAGTTGAGTGCACACATTGACAACCGTTCTGTTAGATAGCTGCGTTTTGGATTTAGAAGCAGATATTTCCCTGGGCTTTCTGCTGTTTCTTCCATAGGCCAGTATTGGGCTGAAAACGCCTGTTTTGAATCTCTGCAGAGAAGGTGTTTGCAGACTGCTGAATCCCCACACGGGATTAACTCTGGAATTTGAGTGCACACATTGGCAACCGTTCTGTTAGATAGCTGAGTTTTGGATTTAGAAGCAGATATTTCCCTGTGCTTTCTGCTGTTTCTTCCATATGCCGGTAATGGGCTGAAAACGCCTGTTTTGAAACTCTGCACAGAAAGTGTTTGCAGACTGCTGAATCCACACACGGGTTTAACTCTGGAAGTTGAGTGCACACATTGACAACCGTTCTGTTAGATAGCTGAGTTTTGGATTTAGAAGCAGATATTTCCCTGTGCTTTCTGCTGTTTCTTCCATATGCCGGTATTGGGCTGAAAAGGCCTGTTTTGAAACTCTGCACAGAAAGTGTTTGCAGACTGCTGAATCCACACACCGGTTTAACTCTGGAAGTTGAGTGCACACATTGACAACCGTTCTGTTAGATAGCTGCGTTTTGGATTTAGAAGCAGATATTTCCCTGTGCTTTCTACTGTTTCTTCCATATGCCGGTATTGGGCTGAAAACGCCTGTTTTGAAACTCTGCGCGGAAAGTGTTTGCAGACTGCTGAATCCACACACGGGTTTAACTCTGGAAGTTGAGTGCACACATTGACAACCGTTCTGTTAGATAGCTGCGTTTTGGATTTAGAAGCAGATATTTGCCTGTGCTTTCTGCTGTTTCTTCCTTATGCCGGTATTGGGCTGAAAACGCCTGTTTTGTAACTCTGCAAAGAAGGTGCTTGCAGACTGCTGATTCCACACACGGGTTTAACTCTGGAAGTTGAGTGGACACATTGACAACCGTTCTGTTAGAGAGCTGCGTTTTGGATTTAGAAGCAGATATTTCCCTGTGCTTTCTGCTGTTTCTTCCATAGGCCGGTATTGGGCTGAAAACGCCTGTTTTGAATCTCTGCACAGAAAGTGTTTGCAGACTGCTGAATACACACACGGGATTAACGCTGGAAGTTGAGTGCACACATTGACAACCGTTCTGTTAGATAGCTGCGTTTTGGATTTAGAAGCAGATATTTCCCTGTGCTTTCTGCTGTTTCTTCCATAGGCCGGTATTGGGCTGAAAACGCCTGTTTTGAAACTCTGCACAGAAAGTGTTTGCAGACTGCTGAATCCACACACCGGTTTAACTCCGGAAGTTGAGTGCACACATTGACAACCGTTCTGTTAGATAGCTGCGTTTTGGATTTAGAAGCAGATATTTCCCGGTGCTTTCTGCTGTTTCTTCCATATGCCGGTATTGGGCTGAAAACGCCTGTTTTGTAACTCTGCACAGAAAGTGCTTGCAGACTGCTGAATCCACACACGGGTTTAACTCTGGAAGTTGAGTGCACACATTGACAACCGTTCTGTTAGATAGCTGCGTTTTGGATTTAGAAGCAGATATTTCCCTGTGCTTTCTGCTGTTTCTTCCATATGCCGGTATTGGGCTGAAAACGCCTGTTTTGAAACTCTGCACCGAAAGTGTTTGCAGACTGCTGAATCCACACACGGGTTTAACTCTGGAAGTTGAGTGCACAGATTGACAACCGTTCTGTTAGATAGCTGCGTTTTGGATTTAGAAGCAGATATTTCCCTGTGCTTTCTACTGTTTCTTCCATAGGCCGGTATTGGGCTGAAAACCCCTGTTTTGAATCTCTGCACAGAAAGTGTTTGCAGACTGCTGAATCCACACACGGGTTTAACTCTGGAAGTTGAGTGCACACATTGACAACCGTTCCGTTAGATAGCTGCGTTTTGGATTTAGAAGCAGATATTTCCCTGTGCTTTCTGCTGTTTCTTCCTTATGCCGGTATTGGGCTGAAAACGCCTGTTTTGAAACTCTGCACGGAAAGTGTTTGCAGACTGCTGAATCCACACACCGGTTTAACTCTGGAAGTTGAGTGCACACATTGACAACCGTTCTGTTAGATAGCTGCGCTTTGGATTTAGACGCAGATATTTCCCTGTGCTTTCTGCTGTTTCTTCCATATGCCGGTACTGGGCTGAAAACGCCTGTTTTGTAACTCTGCAAAGAAGGTGCTTGCAGACTGCTGAATCCACACACGGGTTTAACTCTGGAAGTTGAGTGCACACATTGACAACCGTTCTGTTAGATAGCTGCGTTTTGGATTTAGAAGCAGATATTTCCCTGTGCTTTCTGCTGTTTCTTCCATAGGCCGGTAATGGGCTGAAAACGCCTGTTTTGAATCTCTGCACAGAAAGTGTTTGCAGACTGCTGAATACACACACTGGATTAACTCTGGAAGTTGAGTGCACACATTGACAACCGTTCTGTTAGATAGCTGCGTTTTGGATTTAGAAGCATATATTTCGGTGGGCTTTCTGCTGTTTCTTCCATATGCGGTATTGGGCTGAAAACGCCTGTTTTGAAACTCTGCACAGAAAGTGTTTTCAGACTGCTGAATCCACACACGGGTTTAACTCTGGAAGTTGAGTGCACACATTGACAACCGTTCTGTTAGATAGCTGCGTTTTGGATTTAGAAGCAGATATTTCCCTGTGCTTTCTGCTGTTTCTTCCATATGCCGGTAATGGGCTGAAAACGCCTGTTTTGAAACTCTGCACAAAAAGTGTTTGCAGACTGCTGAATCCACACACGGGTTTAACTCTGCAAGTTGAGTGCACACATTGACAACCGTTCTGTTAGATAGCTGCGTTCTGGATTTAGAAGCATATATTTCGGTGGGCTTTCTGCTGTTTCTTCCATATGCCGGTATTGGGCTGAAAATGCCTGTTTTGAAACTCTGCACAGAAAGTGTTTGCAGACTGCTGAATCCACACACGGGTTTAACTCTGGAAGTTGAGTGCACACATTGACAACCGTTCTGTTAGATAGCTGCGTTCTGGATTTAGAAGCAGATATTTCCCTGGGCTTTCTGCTGTTTCTTCCATATGCCGGTATTGGGCTGAAAATGCCTGTTTTGAAACTCTGCACAGAAAGTGTTTGCAGACTGCTGAATCCCCACACGGGATTAACTCTGGAATTTGAGTGCACACATTGGCAACCGTTCTGTTAGATAGCTGCGTTTTGGATTTAGAAGCAGATATTTCCCTGTGCTTTCTGCTGTTTCTTCCATATGCCGGTATTGGGCTGAAAACGCGTGTTTTGAAACTCTGCACAGAAAGTGTTTGCAGACTGCTGAATACACACACGGGTTTAACTCTGGAAGTTGAGTGCACACATTGACAACCGTTCTGTTAGATAGCTGCGTTTTGGATTTAGAAGCAGATATTTCCCTGTGCTTTCTGCTGTTTCTTCCATATGCCGGTAATGGGCTGAAAACGCCTGTTTTGAAACTCTGCGCGGAAAGTGTTTGCAGACTGCTGAATCCACACACCGGTTTAACTCTGGAAGTTGAGTGCACACATTGACAACCGTTCTGTTAGATAGCTGCGTTTTGGATTTAGAAGCAGATATTTCCCTGTGCTTTCTCCTGTTTCTTCCATAGGCCGGTATTGGGCTGAAAACGCCTGTTTTGAATCTCTGCACAGAAAGTGTTTGCAGACTGCTGAATCCCCACACGGGATTAACTCTGGAATTTGAGTGTACACATTGGCAACCGTTCTGTTAGATAGCTGCGTTTTGGATTTAGAAGCAGATATTTCCCTGTGCTTTCTGCTGTTTCTTCCATATGCCGGTATTGGGCTGAAAAGGCCTGTTTTGAAACTCTGCACAGAAAGTGTTTGCAGACTGCTGAATCCACACACCGGTTTAACTCTGGAAGTTGAGTGCACACATTGACAACCGTTCTGTTAGATAGCTGCGTTTTGGATTTAGAAGCAGATATTTCCCTGTGCTTTCTGCTGTTTCTTCCATATGCCGGTATTGGGCTGAAAACGCCTCTTTTGAAACTCTGCACGGAAAGTGTTTGCAGACTGCTGAATCCACACACCGCTTTAACTCTGGAAGTTGAGTGCACACATTGACAACCGTTCTGTTAGATAGCTGCGTTTTGGATTTAGAAGCAGATATTTCCCTGGGCTTTCTGCTGTTTCTTCCATAGGCCAGTATTGGGCTGAAAACGCCTGTTTTGAATCTCTGCAGAGAAGGTGTTTGCAGACTGCTGAATCCCCACACGGGATTAACTCTGGAATTTGAGTGCACACATTGGCAACCGTTCTGTTAGATAGCTGAGTTTTGGATTTAGAAGCAGATATTTCCCTGTGCTTTCTGCTGTTTCTTCCATATGCCGGTAATGGGCTGAAAACGCCTGTTTTGAAACTCTGCACAGAAAGTGTTTGCAGACTGCTGAATCCACACACGGGTTTAACTCTGGAAGTTGAGTGCACACATTGACAACCGTTCTGTTAGATAGCTGAGTTTTGGATTTAGAAGCAGATATTTCCCTGTGCTTTCTGCTGTTTCTTCCATATGCCGGTATTGGGCTGAAAAGGCCTGTTTTGAAACTCTGCACAGAAAGTGTTTGCAGACTGCTGAATCCACACACCGGTTTAACTCTGGAAGTTGAGTGCACACATTGACAACCGTTCTGTTAGATAGCTGCGTTTTGGATTTAGAAGCAGATATTTCCCTGTGCTTTCTACTGTTTCTTCCATATGCCGGTATTGGGCTGAAAACGCCTGTTTTGAAACTCTGCGCGGAAAGTGTTTGCAGACTGCTGAATCCACACACGGGTTTAACTCTGGAAGTTGAGTGCACACATTGACAACCGTTCTGTTAGATAGCTGCGTTTTGGATTTAGAAGCAGATATTTCCCTGTGCTTTCTGCTGTTTCTTCCATATGCCGGTATTGGGCTGAAAACGCCTGTTTTGAAACTCTGCACAGAAAGTGTTTGCAGACTGCTGAATCCACACACGGGTTTAACTCTGGAAGTTGAGTGCACACATTGACAACCGTTCTGCTAGATAGCTGCGTTTTGGATTTAGAAGCAGATATTTCCCTGTGCTTTCTGCTGTTTCTTCCTGATGCCGGTATTGGGCTGAAAACACCTGTTTTGAAACTCTGCACGGAAAGTGTTTGCAGACTGCTGAATCCACACACCGGTTTAACTCTGGAAATTGAGTGCACACATTGACAACCGTTCTGTTAGATAGCTGCGTTTTGAATTTAGACGCAGATATTTCCCTGTGCTTTCTGCTGTTTCTTCCTTATGCCGGTATTGGGCTGAAAACGCCTGTTTTGTAACTCTGCAAAGAAGGTGCTTGCAGACTGCTGAATCCACACACGGGTTTAACTCTGGAAGTTGAGTGGACACATTGACAACCGTTCTGTTAGAGAGCTGCGTTTTGGATTTAGAAGCAGATATTTCCCTGTGCTTTCTGCTGTTTCTTCCATAGGCCGGTATTGGGCTGAAAACGCCTGTTTTGAATCTCTGCACAGAAAGTGTTTGCAGACTGCTGAATACACACACGGGATTAACGCTGGAAGTTGAGTGCACACATTGACAACCGTTCTGTTAGATAGCTGCGTTTTGGATTTAGAAGCAGATATTTCCCTGTGCTTTCTGCTGTTTCTTCCATAGGCCGGTATTGGGCTGAAAACGCCTGTTTTGAAACTCTGCACAGAAAGTGTTTGCAGACTGCTGAATCCACACACCGGTTTAACTCCGGAAGTTGAGTGCACACATTGACAACCGTTCTGTTAGATAGCTGCGTTTTGGATTTAGAAGCAGATATTTCCCGGTGCTTTCTGCTGTTTCTTCCATATGCCGGTATTGGGCTGAAAACGCCTGTTTTGTAACTCTGCACAGAAAGTGCTTGCAGACTGCTGAATCCACACACGGGTTTAACTCTGGAAGTTGAGTGCACACATTGACAACCGTTCTGTTAGATAGCTGCGTTTTGGATTTAGAAGCAGATATTTCCCTGTGCTTTCTGCTGTTTCTTCCATATGCCGGTATTGGGCTGAAAACGCCTGTTTTGAAACTCTGCACCGAAAGTGTTTGCAGACTGCTGAATCCACACACGGGTTTAACTCTGGAAGTTGAGTGCACAGATTGACAACCGTTCTGTTAGATAGCTGCGTTTTGGATTTAGAAGCAGATATTTCCCTGTGCTTTCTACTGTTTCTTCCATAGGCCGGTATTGGGCTGAAAACCCCTGTTTTGAATCTCTGCACAGAAAGTGTTTGCAGACTGCTGAATCCACACACGGGTTTAACTCTGGAAGTTGAGTGCACACATTGACAACCGTTCCGTTAGATAGCTGCGTTTTGGATTTAGAAGCAGATATTTCCCTGTGCTTTCTGCTGTTTCTTCCTTATGCCGGTATTGGGCTGAAAACGCCTGTTTTGAAACTCTGCACGGAAAGTGTTTGCAGACTGCTGAATCCACACACCGGTTTAACTCTGGAAGTTGAGTGCACACATTGACAACCGTTCTGTTAGATAGCTGCGCTTTGGATTTAGACGCAGATATTTCCCTGTGCTTTCTGCTGTTTCTTCCATATGCCGGTACTGGGCTGAAAACGCCTGTTTTGTAACTCTGCAAAGAAGGTGCTTGCAGACTGCTGAATCCACACACGGGTTTAACTCTGGAAGTTGAGTGCACACATTGACAACCGTTCTGTTAGATAGCTGCGTTTTGGATTTAGAAGCAGATATTTCCCTGTGCTTTCTGCTGTTTCTTCCATAGGCCGGTAATGGGCTGAAAACGCCTGTTTTGAATCTCTGCACAGAAAGTGTTTGCAGACTGCTGAATACACACACTGGATTAACTCTGGAAGTTGAGTGCACACATTGACAACCGTTCTGTTAGATAGCTGCGTTTTAGATTTAGAAGCAGATATTTCCCTGTGCTTTCTGCTGTTTCTTCCATATGCCGGTATTGGGCTGAAAACGCCTGTTTTGAAACTCTGCACAGAAAGTGTTTGCAGACTGCTGAATCCACACACGGGTTTAACTCTGGAAGTTGTGTGGACACATTGACAACCGTTCTGTTAGATAGCTGCGTTTTGGATTTAGAAGCAGATATTTCCCTGTGCTTTCTGCTGTTTCTTCCATATGCCGGTAATGGGCTGAAAACGCCTGTTTTGAAACTCTGCACAGAAAGTGTTTGCAGACTGCTGAATCCACACACGGGTTTAACTCTGAAAATTGAGTGCACACATTGACAACCGTTCTGTTAGATAGCTGCGTTTTGGATTTAGAAGCATATATTTCGGTGGGCTTTCTGCTGTTTCTTCCATATGCGGTATTGGGCTGAAAACGCCTGTTTTGAAACTCTGCACAGAAAGTGTTTTCAGACTGCTGAATCCACACACGGGTTTAACTCTGGAAGTTGAGTGCACACATTGACAACCGTTCTGTTAGATAGCTGCGTTTTGGATTTAGAAGCAGATATTTCCCTGTGCTTTCTGCTGTTTCTTCCATATGCCGGTAATGGGCTGAAAACGCCTGTTTTGAAACTCTGCACAAAAAGTGTTTGCAGACTGCTGAATCCACACACGGGTTTAACTCTGCAAGTTGAGTGCACACATTGACAACCGTTCTGTTAGATAGCTGCGTTCTGGATTTAGAAGCATATATTTCGGTGGGCTTTCTGCTGTTTCTTCCATATGCCGGTATTGGGCTGAAAATGCCTGTTTTGAAACTCTGCACAGAAAGTGTTTGCAGACTGCTGAATCCACACACGGGTTTAACTCTGGAAGTTGAGTGCACACATTGACAACCGTTCCGTTAGATAGCTGCGTTTTGGATTTAGAAGCAGATATTAACCTGTGCTTTCTGCTGTTTCTTCCATATGCCGGTAATGGGCTGAAAACGTGTGTTTAGAAACTCTGCACAGAAAGAGTTTGCAGACTGCTGAATCCACACACGGGTTTAACTCTGGAAGTTGAGTGCACACATTGACAACCGTTCTGTTAGATAGCTGCGTTTTGGATTTAGAAGCAGATATTTCCCTGTGCTTTCTGCTGTTTCTTCCATATGACGGTATTGGGCTGAAAACGCCTGTTTTGAAACTCTGCACAGAAAGTGTTTGCAGACTGCTGAATCCACACACGGGTTTAACTCTGGAAGTTGAGTGCACACATTGACAACCGTTCTGTTAGATAGCTGCGTTTTGGATTTAGAAGCAGATATTTCCCTGTGCTTTCTGCTGTTTCTTCCATATGCCGGTATTGGGCTGAAAACGCCTGTTTTGAAACTCTGCACAGAAAGTGTTTGCAGACTGCTGAATCCACACACGGGTTTAACTCTGGAAGTTGAGTGCACACATTGACAACCGTTCTGTTAGATAGCTGCGTTCTGGATTTAGAAGCAGATATTTCCCTGGGCTTTCTGCTGTTTCTTCCATATGCCGGTATTGGGCTGAAAATGCCTGTTTTGAAACTCTGCACAGAAAGTGTTTGCAGACTGCTGAATCCACACACGGGTTTAACTCTGGAAGTTGAGTGCACACATTGACAACCGTTCTGTTAGATAGCTGCGTTTTGGATTTAGAAGCAGATATTTCCCTGTGCTTTCTGCTGTTTCTTCCATATGCCGGTATTGGGCTGAAAACGCCTGTTTTGAAACTCTGCACAGAAAGTGTTTGCAGACTGCTGAATCCACACACGGGTTTAACTCTGGAAGTTGAGTGCACACATTGACAACCGTTCTGTTAGATAGCTGCGTTTTGGATTTAGAAGCAGATATTTCCCTGTGCTTTCTGCTGTTTGTTCCATATGCCGGTATTGGGCTGAAAACGCCTGTTTTGAAACTCTGCACAGAAAGTGTTTGCAGACTGCTGAATCCACACACGGGTTTAACTCTGGAAGTTGAGTGCACACATTGACAACCGTTCTGTTAGATAGCTGCGTTTTGGATTTAGAAGCAGATATTTCCCCGTGCTTTCTGCTGTTTCTTCCATATGCCGGTAATGGGCTGAAAACGCCTGTTTTGAAACTCTGCGCGGAAAGTGTTTGCAGACTGCTGAATCCACACACCGGTTTAACTCTGGAAGTTGAGTGCACACATTGACAACCGTTCTGTTAGATAGCTGCGTTTTGGATTTAGAAGCAGATATTTCCCTGTGCTTTCTCCTGTTTCTTCCATAGGCCGGTATTGGGCTGAAAACGCCTGTTTTGAATCTCTGCACAGAAAGTGTTTGCAGACTGCTGAATCCCCACACGGGATTAACTCTGGAATTTGAGTGTACACATTGGCAACCGTTCTGTTAGAGACCTGCGTTTTGGATTTAGAAGCAGATATTTCCCTGTGCTTTCTGCTGTTTCTTCCATATGCCGGTATTGGGCTGAAAAGGCCTGTTTTGAAACTCTGCACAGAAAGTGTTTGCAGACTGCTGAATCCACACACCGGTTTAACTCTGGAAGTTGAGTGCACACATTGACAACCGTTCTGTTAGATAGCTGCGTTTTGGATTTAGAAGCAGATATTTCCCTGTGCTTTCTGCTGTTTCTTCCATATGCCGGTATTGGGCTGAAAACGCCTCTTTTGAAACTCTGCACGGAAAGTGTTTGCAGACTGCTGAATCCACACACCGCTTTAACTCTGGAAGTTGAGTGCACACATTGACAACCGTTCTGTTAGATAGCTGCGTTTTGGATTTAGAAGCAGATATTTCCCTGGGCTTTCTGCTGTTTCTTCCATAGGCCGGTATTGGGCTGAAAACGCCTGTTTTGAATCTCTGCAGAGAAGGTGTTTGCAGACTGCTGAATCCCCACACGGGATTAACTCTGGAATTTGAGTGCACACATTGGCAACCGTTCTGTTAGATAGCTGAGTTTTGGATTTAGAAGCAGATATTTCCCTGTGCTTTCTGCTGTTTCTTCCATATGCCGGTAATGGGCTGAAAACGCCTGTTTTGAAACTCTGCACAGAAAGTGTTTGCAGACTGCTGAATCCACACACGGGTTTAACTCTGGAAGTTGAGTGCACACATTGACAACCGTTCTGTTAGATAGCTGCGTTTTGGATTTAGAAGCAGATATTTCCCTGTGCTTTCTGCTGTTTCTTCCATATGCCGGTATTGGGCTGAAAAGGCCTGTTTTGAAACTCTGCACAGAAAGTGTTTGCAGACTGCTGAATCCACACACCGGTTTAACTCTGGAAGTTGAGTGCACACATTGACAACCGTTCTGTTAGATAGCTGCGTTTTGGATTTAGAAGCAGATATTTCCCTGTGCTTTCTACTGTTTCTTCCATATGCCGGTATTGGGCTGAAAACGCCTGTTTTGAAACTCTGCGCGGAAAGTGTTTGCAGACTGCTGAATCCACACACCGGTTTAACTCTGGAAGTTGAGTGCACACATTGACAACCGTTCTGTTAGATAGCTGCGTTTTGGATTTAGAAGCAGATATTTCCCTGTGCTTTCTGCTGTTTCTTCCATAGGCCGGTATTGGGCTGAAAATGCCTGTTTTGAATCTCTGCACAGAAAGTGTTTGCAGACTGCTGAATCCCCACACGGGATTAACTCTGGAATTTGAGTGCACACATTGGCAACCGTTCTGTTAGATAGCTGCGTTTTGGATTTAGAAGCAGATATTTCCCTGTGCTTTCTGCTGTTTCTTCCATATGCCGGTATTGGGCTGAAAAGGCCTGTTTTGAAACTCTGCACAGAAAGTGTTTGCAGACTGCTGAATCCACACACCGGTTTACCTCTGGAAGTTGAGTGCAAACATTGACAACCTTTCTGTTAGATAGCTGCGTTTTGGATTTAGAAGCAGATATTTCCCTGTGCTTTCTACTGTTTCTTCCATATTCCGGTATTGGGCTGAAAACGCCTGTTTTGAAACTCTGCACAGAAAGTGTTTGCACACTGCTGAATCCACACACGGGATTAACTCTGGAAGTTGAGTGCACACATTGACAACCGTTCTGTTAGATAGCTGCGTTTTGGATTTAGAAGCAGATATTTCCCTGTGCTTTCTGCTGTTTCTTCCATATGCCGGTATAGGGCTGAAAACGCCTGTTTTGAAACGCTGCAGAGAAAGTGTTTGCAGACGGCTGAATCCACACACGGGTTTAACTCTGGAAGTTGAGTGCACACATTGACAACCGTTCTGTTAGATAGCTGCGTTTTGGATTTAGAAGCAGATATTTCGCTGGGCTTTCTGCTGTTTCTTCCACATGCCGGTCTTGGGCTGAAAACGCTTGTTTTGAAACTCTGCACAGAATGTGTTTGCAGACTGCTGAATCCACACACTGGTTTAACTCTTGAAGTTGAGTGCACACATTGACAACCGTTCTGTTAGATAGCTGCGTTTTGGATTTAGAAGCAGATGTTTCCCTGTGCTTTCTTCTGTTTCTTCCATATGCCGGTATTGGGCTGAAAACGCCTGTTTTGAAACTCTGCACAGAAAGTGTTTGCAGACTGCTGAATCCACACACGGGTTTAACTCTGGAAGTTGAGTGGACACATTGACAACCGTTCTGTTAGATAGCTGCGTTTTGGATTTAGAAGCAGATATTTCCCTGGGCTTTCTGCTGTTTCTTCCATATGCCGGTAATGGGCTGAAAACGCCTGCTTTGAAACTCTGCACAGAAAGTGTTTGCAGACTGCTGAATCCACACACGGGTTTAACTCTGGAAGTTGAGTGCACACATTGACAACCGTTCTGTTAGATAGCTGCGTTTTGGATTTAGAAGCATATATTTCGCTGGGCTTTCTGCTGTTTCTTCCATATGCCGGTATTGGGCTGAAAACGCCTGTTTTGAAACTCTGCACAGAAAGTGTTTGCAGACTGCTGAATCCACACACGGGTTTAACTCTGGAAGTTGAGTGCACACATTGACAACCGTTCTGTTAGATAGCTGCGTTTTGGATTTAGAAGCAGATATTTCCCTGTGCTTTCTGCTGTTTCTTCCATATGCCGGTATTGGGCTGAAAACGCCTGTTTTGAAACTCTGCACAGAAAGTGTTTGCAGACTGCTGAATCCACACACGGGTTTAACTCTGAAAGTTGAGTGCACACATTGACAACCGTTCTGTTAGATAGCTGCGTTTTGGATTTAGAAGCAGATATTTCCCTGTGCTTTCTGCTGTTTCTTCCATATGCCGGTATTGGGCTGAAAACGCCAGTTTTGAAACTCTGCACAGAAAGAGTTTGCAGACTGCTGAATCCACACACGGGTTTAACTCTGGAAGTTGAGTGCACACATTGACAACCGTTCTGTTAGATAGCTGCGTTCTGGATTTAGAAGCAGATATTTCCCTGGGCTTTCTGCTGTTTCTTCCATATGCCGGTATTGGGCTGAAAATGCCTGTTTTGAAACTCTGCACAGAAAGTGTTTGCAGACTGCTGAATCCACACACGGGTTTAACTCTGGAAGTTGAGTGCACACATTGACAACCGTTCTGTTAGATAGCTGCGTTTTGGATTTAGAAGCAGATATTTCCCTGTGCTTTCTGCTGTTTCTTCCATATGCCGGTATTGGGCTGAAAACGCCTGTTTTGAAACCCTGCACAGAAAGTGTTTGCAGACTGCTGAATCCACACACAGGTTTAACTCCGGAAGTTGAGTGCACACATTGACAACCGTTCTGTTAGATAGCTGCGTTTTGGATTTAGAAGCAGATATTTCCCTGTGCTTTCTGCTGTTTCTTCCATATGCCGGTATTGTGCTGAAAACGCCTGTTTTGAAACTCTGCACGGAAAGTGTTTGCAGACTGCTGAATCCACACACCGGTTTAACTCTGGAAGTTGAGTGCACACATTGACAACCGTTCTGTTAGATAGCTGCGTTTTGGATTTAGAAGCAGATATTTCCCTGTGCTTTCTGCTGTTTCTTCCATATGCCGGTATTGGGCTGAAAACGCCTGTTTTGAAACTCTGCACGGAAAGTGTTTGCAGACTGCTGAATCCACACACCGGTTTAACTCTGGAAGTTGAGTGCACACATTGACAACCGTTCTGTTAGATAGCTGCGTTTTGGATTTAGAAGCAGATATTTCCCTGTGCTTTCTGCTGTTTCTTCCATAGGCCGGTATTGGGCTGAAAACGCCTGTTTTGAATCTCTGCACAGAAAGAGTTTGCAGACTGCTGAATCCCCACACGGGATAAACTCTGTAATTTGACTGCACACATTGGCAACCGTTCTGTTAGATAGCTGCGTTTTGTATTTAGAAGCAGATATTTCCCTGTGCTTTCTGCTGTTTCTTCCATATGCCGGTAATGGGCTGAAAACGTGTGTTTAGAAACTCTGCACAGAAAGTGTTTGCAGACTGCTGAATCCACACACGGGTTTAACTCTGGAAGTTGAGTGCACACATTGACAACCGTTCTGTTAGATAGCTGCGTTTTGGATTTAGAAGCCGATATTTCCCTGTGCTTTCTGCTGTTTCTTCCATATGCCGGTATTGGGCTGAAAACGCCTGTTTTGAAACTCTGCACAGAATGTGTTTGCAGACTGCTGAATCCACACACGGGTTTAACTCTGGAAGTTGAGTGCACACATTGACAACCGTTCTGTTAGATAGCTGCGTTTTGGATTTAGAAGCAGATATTTCCCTGTGCTTTCTGCTGTTTCTTCCATATGCCGGTATTGGGCTGAAAACGCCTGTTTTGAAACTCTGCACAGAAAGTGTTTGCAGACTGCTGAATCCACACACGGGTTTAACTCTGGAAGTTGAGTGCACACATTGACAACCGTTCTGTTAGATAGCTGCGTTTTGGATTTAGAAGCAGATATTTCCCTGTGCTTTCTGCTGTTTCTTCCATATGCCGGTAATGGGCTGAAAACGCCTGTTTTGAAACTCTGCACAGAAAGTGTTTGCAGACTGCTGAATCCACACACGGGTTTAACTCTGGAAGTTGAGTGCACACATTGACAACCGTTCTGTTAGATAGCTGCGTTCTGGATTTAGAAGCAGATATTTCCCTGGGCTTTCTGCTGTTTCTTCCATATGCCGGTATTGGGCTGAAAATGCCTGTTTTGAAACTCTGCACAGAAAGTGTTTGTAGACTGCTGAATCCACACACGGGTTTAACTCTGGAAGTTGAGTGCACACATTGACAACCGTTCTGTTAGATAGCTGCGTTTTGGATTTAGAAGCAGATATTTCCCTGTGCTTTCTGCTGTTTCTTCCATATGCCGGTATTGGGCTGAAAACGCCTGTTTTGAAACCCTGCACAGAAAGTGTTTGCAGACTGCTGAATCCACACACGGGATTAACTCTGGAAGTTGAGTGCACACATTGACAACCGTTCTGTTAGATAGCTGCGTTTTGGATTTAGAAGCAGATATTTCCCTGTGCTTTCTGCTGTTTCTTCCATATGCCGGTATTGGGCTGAAAACGCCTGTT
Source organism: Aotus nancymaae (assembly GCF_030222135.1). Taxonomy (NCBI): domain Eukaryota; kingdom Metazoa; phylum Chordata; class Mammalia; order Primates; family Aotidae; genus Aotus; species Aotus nancymaae. Next base: position 44,964,775 of record NW_026988455.1, on the reverse strand, counting down.
TTGAAACTCTGCACAGAAAGTGTTTGCAGACTGCTGAATCCACACACCGGTTTAACTCTGGAAGTTGAGTGCACACATTGACAACCGTTCTGTTAGATAGCTGCGTTTTGGATTTAGAAGCAGATATTTCCCTGTGCTTTCTGCTGTTTCTTCCATATGCCGGTATTGGGCTGAAAACGCCTGTTTTGAAACTCTGCGCGGAAAGTGTTTGCAGACTGCTGAATCCACACACCGGTTTAACTCTGGAAGTTGAGTGCACACATTGACAACCGTTCTGTTAGATAGCTGCGTTTTGGATTTAGAAGCAGATATTTCCCTGTGCTTTCTCCTGTTTCTTCCATAGGCCAGTATTGGGCTGAAAACGCCTGTTTTGAATCTCTTCACAGAAAGTGTTTGCAGACTGCTGAATCCCCACACGGGATTAACTCTGGAATTTGAGTGTACACATTGGCAACCGTTCTGTTAGATAGCTGCGTTTTGGATTTAGAAGCAGATATTTCCCTGTGCTTTCTGCTGTTTCTTCCATATGCCGGTATTGGGCTGAAAAGGCCTGTTTTGAAACTCTGCACAGAAAGTGTTTGCAGACTGCTGAATCCACACACCGGTTTAACTCTGGAAGTTGAGTGCACACATTGACAACCGTTCTGTTAGATGGCTGCGTTTTGGATTTAGAAGCAGATATTTCCCTGTGCTTTCTGCTGTTTCTTCCATAGGCCGGTATTGGGCTGAAAACGCCTGTTTTGAATCTCTGCACAGAAAGTGTTTGCAGACTGCTGAATCCCCACACGGGATTAACTCTGGAATTTGAGTGCACACATTGGCAACCGTTCTGTTAGATAGCTGCGTTTTGGATTTAGAAGCAGATATTTCCCTGTGCTTTCTGCTGTTTCTTCCATATGCCGGTAATGGGCTGAGAACGTGTGTTTAGAAACTCTGCACAGAAAGAGTTTGCAGACTGCTGAATCCACACACGGGTTTAACTCTGGAAGTTGAGTGCACACATTGACAACCGTTCTGTTAGATAGCTGCGTTTTGGATTTAGAAGCAGATATTTCCCTGTGCTTTCTGCTGTTTCTTCCATATGCCGGTATTGGGCTGAAAAGGCCTGTTTTGAAACTCTGCACAGAAAGTGTTTGCAGACTGCTGAATCCACACACGGGTTTAACTCTGGAAGTTGAGTGCACACATTGACAACCGTTCTGTTAGATAGCTGCGTTTTGGATTTAGAAGCAGATATTTCCCTGTGCTTTCTGCTGTTTCTTCCTTATGCCGGTATTGGGCTGAAAACGCCTGTTTTGAAACTCTGCACAGAAAGTGTTTGCAGACTGCTGAATCCACACACGGGTTTAACTCTGGAAGTTGAGTGCACACATTGACAACCGTACTGTTAGATAGCTGCGTTTTGGATTCAGAAGCAGATATTTCCCTGTGCTTTCTGCTGTTTCTTCCATATGCCGGTAATGGGCTGAAAACGCCTGTTTTGAAACTCTGCGCGGAAAGTGTTTGCAGACTGCTGAATCCACACACCGGTTTAACTCTGGAAGTTGAGTGCACACATTGACAACCGTTCTGTTAGATAGCTGCGTTTTGGATTTAGAAGCAGATATTTCCCTGTGCTTTCTCCTGTTTCTTCCATAGGCCGGTATTGGGCTGAAAACGCCTGTTTTGAATCTCTGCACAGAAAGTGTTTGCAGACTGCTGAATCCCCACACGGGATTAACTCTGGAATTTGAGTGTACACATTGGCAACCGTTCTGTTAGATAGCTGCGTTTTGGATTTAGAAGCAGATATTTCCCTGTGCTTTCTGCTGTTTCTTCCATATGCCGGTATTGGGCTGAAAAGGCCTGTTTTGAAACTCTGCACAGAAAGTGTTTGCAGACTGCTGAATCCACACACCGGTTTAACTCTGGAAGTTGAGTGCACACATTGACAACCGTTCTGTTAGATAGCTGCGTTTTGGATTTAGAAGCAAATATTTCCCTGTGCTTTCTGCTGTTTCTTCCATATGCCGGTATTGGGCTGAAAACGCCTGTTTTGAAACTCTGCACGGAAAGTGTTTGCAGACTGCTGAATCCACACACCGGTTTAACTCTGGAAGTTGAGTGCACACATTGACAACCGTTCTGTTAGATAGCTGCGTTTTGGATTTAGAAGCAGATATTTCCCTGTGCTTTCTGCTGTTTCTTCCATAGGCCGGTATTGGGCTGAAAACGCCTGTTTTGAATCTCTCCACAGAAAGTGTTTGCAGACTGCTGAATCCACACACGGGATTAACTCTGGAATTTGAGTGCACACATTGGCAACCGTTCTGTTAGATAGCTGCGTTTTGGATTTAGAAGCAGATATTTCACTGTGCTTTCTGCTGTTTCTTCCATATGCCGGTATTGGGCTGAAAACGCCTGTTTTGAAACCCTGCACAGAAAGTGTTTGCAGACTGCTGAATCCACACACGGGATTAACTCTGGAAGTTGAGTGCACACATTAACAACCGTTCTGTTAGATAGCTGCGTTTTGGATTTAGAAACAGATATTTCCCTGTGCTTTCTGCTGTTTCTTCCATATGCCGGTATTGGGCTGAAAACGCCTGTTTTGAAACTCTGCACAGAAAGTGTTTGCAGACTGCTGAATCCACACACGGGTTTAACTCTGGAAGTTGAGTGCACACATTGACAACCGTTCTGTTAGATAGCTGCGTTTTGGATTTAGAAGCAGATATTTCCCTGTGCTTTCTGCTGTTTCTTCCATATGCCAGTAATGGGCTGAAAACGCCTGTTTTGAAACTCTGCACAGAAAGTGTTTGCAGACTGCTGAATCCACACACGGGTTTAACTCTGGAAGTTGAGTGCACACATTGACAACCGTTCTGTTAGATAGCTGCGTTTTGGATTTAGAAGCAGATATTTCCCTGTGCTTTCTGCTGTTTCTTCCATATGCCGGTAATGGGCTGAAAACGTGTGTTTAGAAACTCTGCACAGAAAGAGTTTGCAGACTGCTGAATCCACACACGGGTTTAACCCTGGAAGTTGAGTGCACACATTGACAACCGTTCTGTTAGATAGCTGCGTTTTGGATTTAGAAGCAGATATTTCCCTGTGCTTTCTGCTGTTTCTTCCATATGCCGGTAATGGGCTGAAAACGCCTGTTTTGAAACTCTGCACAGAAAGTGTTTGCAGACTGCTGAATACACACACGGTTTTAACTCTGGAAGTTGAGTGCACACATTGACAACCGTTCTGTTAGATAGCTGCGTTCTGGATTTAGAAGCAGATATTTCCCGGGGCTTTCTGGTGATTCTTCCATATGCCGGTATTGGGCTGAAAATGCCTGTTTTGAAACTCTGCACAGAAAGTGTTTGCAGACTGCTGAATCCACACACGGGTTTAACTCTGGAAGTTGAGTGCACACATTGACAACCGTTCTGTTAGATAGCTGCGTTTTGGATTTAGAAGCAGATATTTCCCTGTGCTTTCTGCTGTTTCTTCCATATGCCGGTATTGGGCTGAAAACGCCTGTTTTGAAACTCTGCACAGAAAGTGTTTGCAGACTGCTGAATCCACACACGGGTTTAACTCTGGAAGTTGAGTGCACACATTGACAACCGTTCTGTTAGATAGCTGCGTTTTGGATTTAGAAGCAGATATTTCCCTGTGCTTTCTGCTGTTTCTTCCATATGCCGGTATTGGGCTGAAAAGGCCTGTTTTGAAACTCTGCACAGAAAGTGTTTGCAGACTGCTGAATCCACACACGGGTTTAACTCTGGAAGTTGAGTGCACACATTGACAACCGTTCTGTTAGATAGCTGCGTTTTGGATTTAGAAGCAGATATTTCCCTGTGCTTTCTACTGTTTCTTCCATATGCCGGTAATGGGCTGAAAACGCCTGTTTTGAAACTCTGCACAGAAAGTGTTTGCAGACTGCTGAATCCACACACAGGTTTAACTCTGGAAGTTGAGTGGACACATTGACAACCGTTCTGTTAGATAGCTGCGTTTTGGATTTAGAAGCAGATATTTCCCTGTGCTTTCTGCTGTTTCTTCCATATGCCGGTAATGGGCTGAAAACGCCTGTTTAGAAACTCTGCACAGAAAGTGTTTGCAGACTGCTGAATCCACACACGGGTTTAACTCTGGAAGTTGAGTGCACACATTGACAACCGTTCTGTTAGATAGCTGCGTTTTGGATTTAGAAGCATATATTTCGGTGGGCTTTCTGCTGTTTCTTCCATATGCCGGTATTGGGCTGAAAACGCCTGTTTTGAAACTCTGCACAGAAAGTGTTTGCAGACTGCTGAATCCACACACGGGTTTAACTCTGGAAGTTGAGTGCACACATTGACAACCGTTCTGTTAGATAGCTGCGTTTTGGATTTAGAAGCAGATATTTCCCTGTGCTTTCTGCTGTTTCTTCCATATGCCGGTATTGGGCTGAAAATGCCTGTTTTGAAACTCTGCACAGAAAGTGTTTGCAGACTGCTGAATCCACACACGGGTTTAACTCTGGAAGTTGAGTGCACACATTGACAACCGTTCTGTTAGATAGCTGCGTTTTGGATATAGAAGCAGATATTTCCCTGTGCTTTCTGCTGTTTCTTCCATATGCCGGTATTGGGCTGAAAACGCCTGTTTTGAAACTCTGCACAGAAAGTGTTTGCAGACTGCTGAATCCACACACGGGTTTAACTCTGGAAGTTGAGTGCACACATTGACAACCGTTCTGTTAGATAGCTGCGTTTTGGATTTAGAAGCAGATATTTCCCTGTGCTTTCTGCTGTTTCTTCCATATGCCGGTAATGGGCTGAAAACGCCTGTTTTGAAACTCTGCACAGAAAGTGTTTGCAGACTGCTGAATCCACACACGGGTTTAACTCTGGAAGTTGAGTGCACACATTGACAACCGTTCTGTTAGATAGCTGCGTTTTGGATTTAGAAGCAGCTATTTCCCTGTGCTTTCTGCTGTTTCTTCCATATGCCGGTATTGGGCTGAAAACGCCTGTTTTGAAACCCTTCACAGAAAGTGTTTGCAGACTGCTGAATCCACACACGGGTTTAACTCTGGACGTTGAGTGCACACATTGACAACCTTTCTGTTAGATAGCTGCGTTTTGGATTTAGAAGCAGATATTTCCCTGTGCTTTCTGCTGTTTCTTCCATATGCCGTTATTGGGCTGAATACGCCTGTTTTGAAACTCTGCACAGAAAGTGTTTGCAGACTGCTGAATCCACACACGGGTTTAACTCTGGAAGTTGAGTGCACACATTGACAACCGTTCTGTTAGATAGCTGCGTTTTGGATTTAGAAGCATATATTTCGCTGGGCTTTCTGCTGTTTCTTCCATATGCCGGTATTGGGCTGAAAACGCCTGTTTTGAAACTCTGCACAGAAAGTGTTTGCAGACTGCCGAATCCACACACGGGTTTCACTCTGGAAGTTGAGTGCACACATTGACAACCGTTCTGTTAGATAGCTGCGTTTTGGATTTAGAAGCAGATATTTCCCTGTGCTTTCTGCTGTTTCTTCCATATGCCGGTAATGGGCTGAAAACGTGTGTTTAGAAACTCTGCACAGAAAGAGTTTGCAGACGGCTGAATCCACACACGGGTTTAACTCTGGAAGTTGAGTGCACACATTGATAACCGTTCTGTTAGATAGCTGCGTTTTGGATTTAGAAGCAGATATTTCCCTGGACGTTCTGCTGTTTCTTCCATATGCCGGTATTGGGCTGAAAACGCCTGTTTTGAAACTCTGCACAGAAAGTGTTTGCAGACTGCTGAATCCACACACGGGTTTAACTCTGGAAGTTGAGTGCACACATTGACAACCGTTCTGTTAGATAGCTGCGTTTTGGATTTAGAAGCAGATATTTCCCTGTGCTTTCTGCTGTTTCTTCCATATGCCGGTATTGGGCTGAAAAGGCCTGTTTTGAAACTCTGCACAGAAAGTGTTTGCAGACTGCTGAATCCACACACCGGTTTAACTCTGGAAGTTGAGTGCACACATTGACCACCGTTCTGTTAGATGGCTGCGTTTTGGATTTAGAAGCAGATATTTCCCTGTGCTTTCTGCTGTTTCTTCCATAGGCCGGTATTGGGCTGAAAATGCCTGTTTTGAATCTCTGCACAGAAAGTGTTTGCAGACTGCTGAATCCCCACACGGGATTAACTCTGGAATTTGAGTGCACACATTGGCAACCGTTCTGTTAGATAGCTGCGTTTTGGATTTAGAAGCAGATATTTCCCTGTGCTTTCTGCTGTTTCTTCCATATGCCGGTAATGGGCTGAGAACGTGTGTTTAGAAACTCTGCACAGAAAGAGTTTGCAGACTGCTGAATCCACACACGGGTTTAACTCTGGAAGTTGAGTGCACACATTGACAACCGTTCTGTTAGATAGCTGCGTTTTGGATTTAGAAGCAGATATTTCCCTGTGCTTTCTGCTGTTTCTTCCATATGCCGGTATTGGGCTGAAAAGGCCTGTTTTGAAACTCTGCACAGAAAGTGTTTGCAGACTGCTGAATCCACACACGGGTTTAACTCTGGAAGTTGAGTGCACACATTGACAACCGTTCTGTTAGATAGCTGCGTTTTGGATTTAGAAGCAGATATTTCCCTGTGCTTTCTGCTGTTTCTTCCTTATGCCGGTATTGGGCTGAAAACGCCTGTTTTGAAACTCTGCACAGAAAGTGTTTGCAGACTGCTGAATCCACACACGGGTTTAACTCTGGAAGTTGAGTGCACACATTGACAACCGTACTGTTAGATAGCTGCGTTTTGGATTCAGAAGCAGATATTTCCCTGTGCTTTCTGCTGTTTCTTCCATATGCCGGTAATGGGCTGAAAACGCCTGTTTTGAAACTCTGCACGGAAAGTGTTTGCAGACTGCTGAATCCACACACCGGTTTAACTCTGGAAGTTGAGTGCACACATTGACAACCGTTCTGTTAGATAGCTGCTTTTTGGATTTAGAAGCAGATATTTCCCTGTGCTTTCTCCTGTTTCTTCCATAGGCCGGTATTGGGCTGAAAACGCCTGTTTTGAATCTCTGCACAGAAAGTGTTTGCAGACTGCTGAATCCCCACACGGGATTAACTCTGGAATTTGAGTGTACACATTGGCAACCGTTCTGTTAGATAGCTGCGTTTTGGATTTAGAAGCAGATATTTCCCTGTGCTTTCTGCTGTTTCTTCCATATGCCGGTATTGGGCTGAAAAGGCCTGTTTTGAAACTCTGCACAGAAAGTGTTTGCAGACTGCTGAATCCACACACCGGTTTAACTCTGGAAGTTGAGTGCACACATTGACAACCGTTCTGTTAGATAGCTGCGTTTTGGATTTAGAAGCAAATATTTCCCTGTGCTTTCTGCTGTTTCTTCCATATGCCGGTATTGGGCTGAAAACGCCTGTTTTGAAACTCTGCACGGAAAGTGTTTGCAGACTGCTGAATCCACACACCGGTTTAACTCTGGAAGTTGAGTGCACACATTGACAACCGTTCTGTTAGATAGCTGCGTTTTGGATTTAGAAGCAGATATTTCCCTGTGCTTTCTGCTGTTTCTTCCATAGGCCGGTATTGGGCTGAAAACGCCTGTTTTGAATCTCTCCACAGAAAGTGTTTGCAGACTGCTGAATCCACACACGGGATTAACTCTGGAATTTGAGTGCACACATTGGCAACCGTTCTGTTAGATAGCTGCGTTTTGGATTTAGAAGCAGATATTTCCCTGTGCTTTCTGCTGTTTCTTCCATATGCCGGTATTGGGCTGAAAACGCCTGTTTTGAAACCCTGCACAGAAAGTGTTTGCAGACTGCTGAATCCACACACGGGATTAACTCTGGAAGTTGAGTGCACACATTAACAACCGTTCTGTTAGATAGCTGCGTTTTGGATTTAGAAGCAGATATTTCCCTGTGCTTTCTGCTGTTTCTTCCATATGCCGGTATTGGGCTGAAAACGCCTGTTTTGAAACTCTGCACAGAAAGTGTTTGCAGACTGCTGAATCCACACACGGGTTTAACTCTGGAAGTTGAGTGCACACATTGACAACCGTTCTGTTAGATAGCTGCGTTTTGGATTTAGAAGCAGATATTTCCCTGTGCTTTCTGCTGTTTCTTCCATATGCCAGTAATGGGCTGAAAACGCCTGTTTTGAAACTCTGCACAGAAAGTGTTTGCAGACTGCTGAATCCACACACGGGTTTAACTCTGGAAGTTGAGTGCACACATTGACAACCGTTCTGTTAGATAGCTGCGTTTTGGATTTAGAAGCAGATATTTCCCTGTGCTTTCTGCTGTTTCTTCCATATGCCGGTAATGGGCTGAAAACGTGTGTTTAGAAACTCTGCACAGAAAGAGTTTGCAGACTGCTGAATCCACACACGGGTTTAACCCTGGAAGTTGAGTGCACACATTGACAACCGTTCTGTTAGATAGCTGCGTTTTGGATTTAGAAGCAGATATTTCCCTGTGCTTTCTGCTGTTTCTTCCATATGCCGGTAATGGGCTGAAAACGCCTGTTTTGAAACTCTGCACAGAAAGTGTTTGCAGACTGCTGAATACACACACGGTTTTAACTCTGGAAGTTGAGTGCACACATTGACAACCGTTCTGTTAGATAGCTGCGTTCTGGATTTAGAAGCAGATATTTCCCGGGGCTTTCTGCTGTTTCTTCCATATGCCGGTATTGGGCTGAAAGTGCCTGTTTTGAAACTCTGCACAGAAAGTGTTTGCAGACTGCTGAATCCACACACGGGTTTAACTCTGGAAGTTGAGTGCACACATTGACAACCGTTCTGTTAGATAGCTGCGTTTTGGATTTAGAAGCAGATATTTCCCTGTGCTTTCTGCTGTTTCTTCCATATGCCGGTATTGGGCTGAAAACGCCTGTTTTGAAACTCTGCACAGAAAGTGTTTGCAGACTGCTGAATCCACACACGGGTTTAACTCTGGAAGTTGAGTGCACACATTGACAACCGTTCTGTTAGATAGCTGCGTTTTGGATTTAGAAGCAGATATTTCCCTGTGCTTTCTGCTGTTTCTTCCATATGCCGGTATTGGGCTGAAAAGGCCTGTTTTGAAACTCTGCACAGAAAGTGTTTGCAGACTGCTGATTCCACACACGGGTTTAACTCTGGAAGTTGAGTGCACACATTGACAACCGTTCTGTTAGATAGCTGCGTTTTGGATTTAGAAGCAGATATTTCCCTGTGCTTTCTACTGTTTCTTCCATATGCCGGTAATGGGCTGAAAACGCCTGTTTTGAAACTCTGCACAAAAAGTGTTTGCAGACTGCTGAATCCACACACGGGATTAACTCTGGAAGTTGAGTGCACACATTGACAACCGTTCTGTTAGATAGCTGCGTTTTGGATTTAGAAGCAGATATTTCCCTGTGCTTTCTGCTGTTTCTTCCATATGCCGGAATTGGGCTGAAAACGCCTGTTTTGAAACGCTGCACAGAAAGTGTTTGCAGACGGCTGAATCCACACACGGGTTTAACTCTGGAAGTTGAGTGCACACATTGACAACCGTTCTGTTAGATAGTTGCGTTTTGGATTTAGAAGCAGATATTTCCCTGTGCTTTCTGCTGTTTCTTCCATATGCCGGTAATGGGCTGAAAACGTCTGTTTTGAAACTCTGCACAGAAAGTGTTTGCAGACTGCTGAATCCACACACGGGTTTAACTCTGGAAGTTGAGTGCACACATTGACAACCGTTCTGTTAGATAGCTGCGTTTTGGATTTAGAAGCAGATATTTCCCTGTGCTTTCTGCTGTTTCTTCCTGATGCCGGTATTGGGCTGAAAACGCCTGTTTTGAAACTCTGCACGGAAAGTGTTTGCAGACTGCTGAATCCACACACCGGTTTAACTCTGGAAGTTGAGTGCACACATTGACAACCGTTCTGTTAGATAGCTGCGTTTTGAATTTAGACGCAGATATTTCCCTGTGCTTTCTGCTGTTTCTTCCATATGCCGGTATTGGGCTGAAAACGCCTGTTTTGTAACTCTGCAAAGAAGGTGCTTGCAGACTGCTGAATCCACACACCGGTTTAACTCTGGAAGTTGAGTGCACACATTGACAACCGTTCTGTTAGATAGCTGCGTTTTGGATTTAGAAGAAGATATTTCCCTGTGCTTTCAGCTGTTTCTTCCATAGGCCGGTATTGGGCTGAAAACGCCTGTTTTGAAACTCTGCACGGAAAGTGTTTGCAAACTGCTGAATCCACACACGGGTTTAACTCTGGAAGTTGAGTGCACATATTGACAACCGTTCTGTTAGATTGCTGCGTTTTGGATTTAGAAGCAGATATTTCCCTGGGCTTTCTGCTGTTTCTTCCTTATGCCGGTATTGGGCTGAAAACGCCTGTTTTGAAACTCTGCACGGAAAGTGTTTGCAGACTGCTGAATCCACACACGGGTTTAACTCTGGAAGTTGAGTGCACACATTGACAACCGTTCTGTTAGATAGCTGCGTTTTGGATTTAGAAGCAGATATTTCGCTGGGCTTTCTGCTGTTTCTTCCATATGCCGGTATTGGGCTGAAAACGCCTGTTGTGAAACTCTGCACAGAAAGTGTTTGCAGACTGCTGAATCCACACACTGGTTTAACTCTGGAAGTTGAGTGCACACATTGACAACCGTTCTGTTAGATAGCTGCGTTTTCGATTTAGAAGCAGATATTTCCCTGTGCTTTCTTCTGTTTCTTCCATATGCCGGTATTGGGCTGAAAACGCCTGTTTTGAAACTCTGCACAGAAAGTGTTTGCAGACTGCTGAATCCACACACGGGTTTAACTCTGGAAGTTGAGTGGACACATTGACAACCGTTCTGTTAGATAGCTGCGTTTTGGATTTAGAAGCAGATATTTCCCTGTGCTTTCTGCTGTTTCTTCCATATGCCGGTAATGGGCTGAAAACGCCTGTTTTGAAACTCTGCACAGAAAGTGTTTGCAGACTGCTGAATCCACACACGGGTTTAACTCTGGAAGTTGAGTGCACACATTGACAACCGTTCTGTTAGATAGCTGCGTTTTGGATTTAGAAGCATATATTTCGGTGGGCTTTCTGCTGTTTCTTCCATATGCAGGTATTGGGCTGAAAACGCCTGTTTTGAAACTCTGCACAGAAAGTGTTTGCAGACTGCTGAATCCACACACGGGTTTAACTCTGGAAGTTGAGTGCACACATTGACAACCGTTCTGTTAGATAGCTGCGTTTTGGATTTAGAAGCAGATATTTCCCTGTGCTTTCTGCTGTTTCTTCCATATGCCGGTAATGGGCTGAAAACGCCTGTTTTGAAACTCTGCACAGAAAGTGTTTGCAGACTGCTGAATCCACACACGGGTTTAACTCTGGAAGTTGAGTGCACACATTGACAACCGTTCTGTTAGATAGCTGCGTTCTGGATTTAGAAGCAGATATTTCCCTGGGCTTTCTGCTGTTTCTTCCATATGCCGGTATTGGGCTGAAAATGCCTGTTTTGAAACTCTGCACAGAAAGTGTTTGCAGACTGCTGAATCCACACACGGGTTTAACTCTGGAAGTTGAGTGCACACATTGACAACCGTTCTGTTAGATAGCTGCGTTTTGGATTTAGAAGCAGATATTTCCCTGTGCTTTCTGCTGTTTCTTCCATATGCCGGTATTGGGCTGAAAACGCCTGTTTTGAAACTCTGCACAGAAAGTGTTTGCAGACTGCTGAATCCACACACGGGATTAACTCTGGAAGTTGAGTGCACACATTGACAACCGTTCTGTTAGATAGCTGCGTTTTGGATTTAGAAGCAGCTATTTCCCTGTGCTTTCTGCTGTTTCTTCCATATGCCGGTATTGGGCTGAAAACGCCTGTTTTGAAACCCTTCACAGAAAGTGTTTGCAGACTGCTGAATCCACACACGGGTTTAACTCTGGACGTTGAGTGCACACATTGACAACCTTTCTGTTAGATAGCTGCGTTTTGGATTTAGAAGCAGATATTTCCCTGTGCTTTCTGCTGTTTCTTCCATATGCCGTTATTGGGCTGAATACGCCTGTTTTGAAACTCTGCACAGAAAGTGTTTGCAGACTGCTGAATCCACACACGGGTTTAACTCTGGAAGTTGAGTGCACACATTGACAACCGTACTGTTAGATAGCTGCGTTTTGGATTTAGAAGCATATATTTCGCTGGGCTTTCTGCTGTTTCTTCCATATGCCGGTATTGGGCTGAAAACGCCTGTTTTGAAACTCTGCACAGAAAGTGTTTGCAGACTGCCGAATCCACACACGGGTTTCACTCTGGAAGTTGAGTGCACACATTGACAACCGTTCTGTTAGATAGCTGCGTTTTGGATTTAGAAGCAGATATTTCCCTGTGCTTTCTGCTGTTTCTTCCATATGCCGGTAATGGGCTGAAAACGTGTGTTTAGAAACTCTGCACAGAAAGAGTTTGCAGACTGCTGAATCCACACACGGGTTTAACTCTGGAAGTTGAGTGCACACATTGACAACCGTTCTGTTAGATAGCTGCGTTTTGGATTTAGAAGCAGATATTTCCCTGGACGTTCTGCTGTTTCTTCCATATGCCGGTATTGGGCTGAAAACGCCTGTTTTGAAACTCTTTACAGAAAGTGTTTGCAGACTGCTGAATCCACACACGGGTTTAACTCTGGAAGTTGAGTGCACACATTGACCACCGTTCTGTTAGATAGCTGCGTTTTGGATTTAGAAGCAGATATTTCCCTGTGCTTTCTGCTGTTTCTTCCATATGCCGGTATTGGGCTGAAAACGCCTGTTTTGAAACTCTGCACAGAAAGTGTTTGCAGACTGCTGAATCCACACACCGGTTTTACTCTGGAAGTTGAGTGCACACATTGACATCCGTTCTGTTAGATAGCTGCGTTTTGGATTTAGAAGCAGATATTTCCCTGTGCTTTCTGCTGTTTCTTCCATATGCCGGTATTGGGCTGAAAACGCCTGTTTTGAAACTCTGCACAGAAAGTGTTTGCAGACTGCTGAATCCACACACGGGTTTAACTCTGGAAGTTGAGTGCACACATTGACAACCGTTCTGTTAGATAGCTGCGTTTTGGATTTAGAAGCAGATATTTCCCTGTGCTTTCTGCTGTTTCTTCCTGATGCCGGTATTGGGCTGAAAACACCTGTTTTGAAACTCTGCACGGAAAGTGTTTGCAGACTGCTGAATCCACACACCGGTTTAACTCTGGAAGTTGAGTGCACACATTGACAACCGTTCTGTTAGATAGCTGCGTTTTGAATTTAGACGCAGATATTTCCCTGTGCTTTCTGCTGTTTCTTCCTTATGCCGGTATTGGGCTGAAAATGCCTGTTTTGTAACTCTGCAAAGAAGGTTCTTGCGGACTGCTGAATCCACACACGGGTTTAACTCTGGAAGTTGAGTGGACACATTGACAACCGTTCTGTTAGATAGCTGCGTTTTGGATTTAGAAGCAGATATTTCCCTGTGCTTTCTGCTGTTTCTTCCATAGGCCGGTATTGGGCTGAAAACGCCTGTTTTGAATCTCTGCACAGAAAGTGTTTGCAGACTGCTGAATACACACACGGGATTAACTCTGGAAGTTGAGTGCACACATTGACAACCGTTCTGTTAGATAGCTGCGTTTTGGATTTAGAAGCAGATATTTCCCTGTGCTTTCTGCTGTTTCTTCCATAGGCCGGTATTGGGCTGAAAACGCCTGTTTTGAAACTCTGCACAGAAAGTGTTTGCAGACTGCTGAATCCACACACCGGTTTAACTCCGGAAGTTGAGTGCACACATTGACAACCGTTCTGTTAGATAGCTGCGTTTTGGATTTAGAAGCAGATATTTCCCTGTGCTTTCTGCTGTTTCTTCCATATGCCGGTATTGGGCTGAAAACGCCTGTTTTGTAACTCTGCACAGAAAGTGCTTGCAGACTGCTGAATCCACACACGGGTTTAACTCTGGAAGTTGAGTGCACACATTGACAACCGTTCTGTTAGATAGCTGCGTTTTGGATTTAGAAGCAGATATTTCCCTGTGCTTTCTGCTGTTTCTTCCATATGCCGGTATTGGGCTGAAAACGCCTGTTTTGAAACTCTGCACCGAAAGTGTTTGCAGACTGCTGAATCCACACACGGGTTTAACTCTGGAAGTTGAGTGCACAGATTGACAACCGTTCTGTTAGATAGCTGCGTTTTGGATTTAGAAGCAGATATTTCCCTGGGCTTTCTACTGTTTCTTCCATAGGCCGGTATTGGGCTGAAAACCCCTGTTTTGAATCTCTGCACAGAAAGTGTTTGCAGACTGCTGAATCCACACACGGGTTTAACTCTGGAAGTTGAGTGCACACATTGACAACCGTTCTGTTAGATAGCTGCGTTTTGGATTTAGAAGCAGATATTTCCCTGTGCTTTCTGCTGTTTCTTCCTTATGCCGGTATTGGGCTGAAAACGCCTGTTTTGAAACTCTGCACGGAAAGTGTTTGCAGACTGCTGAATCCACACACCGGTTTAACTCTGGAAGTTGAGTGCACACATTGACAACCGTTCTGTTAGATAGCTGCGTTTTGGATTTAGACGCAGATATTTCCCTGTGCTTTCTGCTGTTTCTTCCATATGCCGTTATTGGGCTGAATACGCCTGTTTTGAAACTCTGCACAGAAAGTGTTTGCAGACTGCTGAATCCACACACGGGTTTAACTCTGGAAGTTGAGTGCACACATTGACAACCGTACTGTTAGATAGCTGCGTTTTGGATTTAGAAGCATATATTTCGCTGGGCTTTCTGCTGTTTCTTCCATATGCCGGTATTGGGCTGAAAACGCCTGTTTTGAAACTCTGCACAGAAAGTGTTTGCAGACTGCCGAATCCACACACGGGTTTCACTCTGGAAGTTGAGTGCACACATTGACAACCGTTCTGTTAGATAGCTGCGTTTTGGATTTAGAAGCAGATATTTCCCTGTGCTTTCTGCTGTTTCTTCCATATGCCGGTAATGGGCTGAAAACGTGTGTTTAGAACCTCTGCACAGAAAGAGTTTGCAGACTGCTGAATCCACACACGGGTTTAACTCTGGAAGTTGAGTGCACACATTGACAACCGTTCTGTTAGATAGCTGCGTTTTGGATTTAGAAGCAGATATTTCCCTGGACGTTCTGCTGTTTCTTCCATATGCCGGTATTGGGCTGAAAACGCCTGTTTTGAAACTCTTTACAGAAAGTGTTTGCAGACTGCTGAATCCACACACGGGTTTAACTCTGGAAGTTGAGTGCACACATTGACAACCGTTCTGTTAGATAGCTGCGTTTTGGATTTAGAAGCAGATATTTCCCTGTGCTTTCTGCTGTTTCTTCCATATGCCGGTATTGGGCTGAAAACGCCTGTTTTGAAACTCTGCACAGAAAGTGTTTGCAGACTGCTGAATCCACACACGGGTTTAACTCTGGAAGTTGAGTGCACACATTGACAACCGTTCTGTTAGATAGCTGCGTTTTGGATTTAGAAGCAGCTATTTCCCTGTGCTTTCTGCTGTTTCTTCCATATGCCGGTATTGGGCTGAAAACGCCTGTTTTGAAACCCTGCACAGAAAGTGTTTGCAGACTGCTGAATCCACACACGGGTTTAAATCTGGACGTTGAGTGCACACATTGACATCCTTTCTGTTAGATAGCTGCGTTTTGGATTTAGTAGCAGATATTTCCCTTGGCTTTCTGCTGTTTCTTCCATATGCCGGTATTGGGCTGAATACGCCTGTTTTGAAACTCTGCACAGAAAGTGTTTGCAGACTGCTGAATCCACACACGGGTTTAACTCTCGAAGTTGAGTGCACACATTGACAACCGTTCTGTTAGATAGCTGCGTTTTGGATTTAGAAGCAGATATTTCCCTGTGCTTTCTGCTGTTTCTTCCATATGCCGGTATTGGGCTGAAAACGCCTGTTTTGAAACTCTGCACAGAAAGTGTTTGCAGACTGCTGAATCCACACACCGGTTTAACTCTGGAAGTTGAGTGCACACATTGACAACCGTTCTGTTAGATAGCTGCGTTTTGGATTTAGTAGCAGATATTTCCTGTGCTTTCTGCTGTTTCTTCCATATGCCGGTATTGGGCTGAAAACGCCTGTTTTGAAACTCTGCACAGAAAGTGTTTGCAGACTGCTGAATCCACACACGGGTTTAACTCTGGAAGTTGAGTGCACACATTGACAACCGTTCTGTTAGATAGCTGCGTTTTGGATTTAGAAGCAGATATTTCCCTGTGCTTTCTGCTGTTTCTTCCATATGCCGGTATTGGGCTGAAAACGCCTGTTTTGTAAATCTGCAAAGAAGGTGCTTGCAGACTCCTGAATCCTCACACGGGTTTAACTCTGGAAGTTGAGTGCACACATTGACAACCGTTTTGTTAGATAGCTGCGTTTTGGATTTAGAAGCAGATATTTCCCTGTGCTTTCTGCTGTTTCTTCCATAGGCCGGTATTGGGCTGAAAACGCCTGTTTTGAATCTCTGCACAGAAAGTGTTTGCAGACTGCTGAATCCACACACGGGATTAACTCTGGAAGTTGAGTGCACACATTGACAACCGTTCTGTTAGATAGCTGCGTTTTGGATTTAGAAGCAGATATTTCCCTGTGCTTTCTGCTGTTTCTTCCATATGCCGGTACTGGGCTGAAAACGCCTGTTTTGAAACTCTGCACAGAAAGTGTTTGCAGACTGCTGAATCCACACACCGGTTTTACTCTGGAAGTTGAGTGCACACATTGACATCCGTTCTGTTAGATAGCTGCGTTTTGGATTTAGAAGCAGATATTTCCCTGGGCTTTCTGCTGTTTCTTCCATATGCCGGTATTGGGCTGAAAAGGCCTGTTTTGAAACTCTGCACAGAAAGTGTTTGCAGACTGCTGAATCCACACACGGGTTTAAATCTGGACGTTGAGTGCACACATTGACATCCGTTCTGTTAGATAGCTGCGTTTTGGATTTAGAAGCAGATATTTCCCTGTGCTTTCTGCTGTTTCTTCCATAGGCCGGTATTGGGCTGAAAACGCCTGTTTTGAATCTCTGCACAGAAAGTGTTTGCAGACTGCTGAATCCACACACGGGATTAACTCTGGAAGTTGAGTGCACACATTGACCACCGTTCTGTTAGATAGCTGCGTTTTGGATTTAGAAGCAGATATTTCCCTGTGCTTTCTGCTGTTTCTTCCATATGCCGGTATTGGGCTGAAAACGCCTGTTTTGAAACTCTGCACAGAAAGTGTTTGCAGACTGCTGAATCCACACACCGGTTTTACTCTGGAAGTTGAGTGCACACATTGACATCCGTTCTGTTAGATAGCTGCGTTTTGGATTTAGAAGCAGATATTTCCCTGGGCTTTCTGCTGTTTCTTCCATATGCCGGTATTGGGCTGAAAACGCCTGTTTTGAAACTCTGCACAGAAAGTGTTTGCAGACTGCTGAATCCACACACGGGTTTAACTCTGGAAGTTGAGTGCACACATTGACAACCGTTCTGTTAGATAGCTGCGTTTTGGATTTAGAAGCAGATATTTCCCTGTGCTTTCTGCTGTTTCTTCCTGATGCCGGTATTGGGCTGAAAACACCTGTTTTGAAACTCTGCACGGAAAGTGTTTGCAGACTGCTGAATCCACACACCGGTTTAACTCTGGAAGTTGAGTGCACACATTGACAACCGTTCTGTTAGATAGCTGCGTTTTGAATTTAGACGCAGATATTTCCCTGTGCTTTCTGCTGTTTCTTCCTTATGCCGGTATTGGGCTGAAAATGCCTGTTTTGTAACTCTGCAAAGAAGGTTCTTGCGGACTGCTGAATCCACACACGGGTTTAACTCTGGAAGTTGAGTGGACACATTGACAACCGTTCTGTTAGATAGCTGCGTTTTGGATTTAGAAGCAGATATTTCCCTGTGCTTTCTGCTGTTTCTTCCATAGGCCGGTATTGGGCTGAAAACGCCTGTTTTGAATCTCTGCACAGAAAGTGTTTGCAGACTGCTGAATACACACACGGGATTAACTCTGGAAGTTGAGTGCACACATTGACAACCGTTCTGTTAGATAGCTGCGTTTTGGATTTAGAAGCAGATATTTCCCTGTGCTTTCTGCTGTTTCTTCCATAGGCCGGTATTGGGCTGAAAACGCCTGTTTTGAAACTCTGCACAGAAAGTGTTTGCAGACTGCTGAATCCACACACCGGTTTAACTCCGGAAGTTGAGTGCACACATTGACAACCGTTCTGTTAGATAGCTGCGTTTTCGATTTAGAAGCAGATATTTCCCTGTGCTTTCTGCTGTTTCTTCCATATGCCGGTATTGGGCTGAAAACGCCTGTTTTGTAACTCTGCACAGAAAGTGCTTGCAGACTGCTGAATCCACACACGGGTTTAACTCTGGAAGTTGAGTGCACACATTGACAACCGTTCTGTTAGATAGCTGCGTTTTGGATTTAGAAGCAGATATTTCCCTGTGCTTTCTGCTGTTTCTTCCATATGCCGGTATTGGGCTGAAAACGCCTGTTTTGAAACTCTGCACCGAAAGTGTTTGCAGACTGCTGAATCCACACACGGGTTTAACTCTGGAAGTTGAGTGCACAGATTGACAACCGTTCTGTTAGATAGCTGCGTTTTGGATTTAGAAGCAGATATTTCCCTGGGCTTTCTACTGTTTCTTCCATAGGCCGGTATTGGGCTGAAAACCCCTGTTTTGAATCTCTGCACAGAAAGTGTTTGCAGACTGCTGAATCCACACACGGGTTTAACTCTGGAAGTTGAGTGCACACATTGACAACCGTTCTGTTAGATAGCTGCGTTTTGGATTTAGAAGCAGATATTTCCCTGTGCTTTCTGCTGTTTCTTCCTTATGCCGGTATTGGGCTGAAAACGCCTGTTTTGAAACTCTGCACGGAAAGTGTTTGCAGACTGCTGAATCCACACACCGGTTTAACTCTGGAAGTTGAGTGCACACATTGACAACCGTTCTGTTAGATAGCTGCGTTTTGGATTTAGACGCAGATATTTCCCTGTGCTTTCTGCTGTTTCTTCCATATGCCGGTATTGGGCTGAAAACGCCTGTTTTGTAACTCTGCAAAGAAGGTGCTTGCAGACTGCTGAATCCACACACGGGTTTAACTCTGGAAGTTGAGTGCACACATTGACAACCGTTCTGTTAGATAGCTGCGTTTTGGATTTAGAAGCAGATATTTCCCTGTGCTTTCTGCTGTTTCTTCCATAGGCCGGTAATGGGCTGAAAACGCCTGTTTTGAATCTCTGCACAGAAAGAGTTTGCAGACTGCTGAATACACACACGGGATTAACTCTGGAAGTTGAGTGCACACATTGACCACCGTTCTGTTAGATAGCTGCGTTTTGGATTTAGAAGCAGATATTTCCCTGTGCTTTCTGCTGTTTCTTCCATATGCCGGTATTGGGCTGAAAACGCCTGTTTTGAAACTCTGCACAGAAAGTGTTTGCAGACTGCTGAATCCACACACGGGTTTAACTCTGGAAGTTGAGTGGACACATTGACAACCGTTCTGTTAGATAGCTGCGTTTTGGATTTAGAAGCAGATATTTCCCTGTGCTTTCTGCTGTTTCTTCCATATGCCGGTAATGGGCTGAAAACGCCTGTTTTGAAACTCTGCACAGAAAGTGTTTGCAGACTGCTGAATCCACACACGGGTTTAACTCTGGAAGTTGAGTGCACACATTGACAACCGTTCTGTTAGATAGCTGCGTTTTGGATTTAGAAGCATATATTTCGGTGGGCTTTCTGCTGTTTCTTCCATATGCCGGTATTGGGCTGAAAACGCCTGTTTTGAAACTCTGCACAGAAAGTGTTTGCAGACTGCTGAATCCACACACGGGTTTAACTCTGGAAGTTGAGTGCACACATTGACAACCGTTCTGTTAGATAGCTGCGTTTTGGATTTAGAAGCAGATATTTCCCTGTGCTTTCTGCTGTTTCTTCCATATGCCGGTAATGGGCTGAAAACGCCTGTTTTGAAACTCTGCACAGAAAGTGTTTGCAGACTGCTGAATCCACACACGGGTTTAACTCTGGAAGTTGAGTGCACACATTGACAACCGTTCTGTTAGATAGCTGCGTTCTGAATTTAGAAGCAGATATTTCCCTGGGCTTTCTGCTGTTTCTTCCATATGCAGGTATTGGGCTGAAAATGCCTGTTTTGATACTCTGCACAGAAAGTGTTTGCAGACTGCTGAATCCACACACGGGTTTAACTCTGGAAGTTGAGTGCACACATTGACAACCGTTCTGTTAGATAGCTGCGTTTTGGATTTAGAAGCAGATATTAACCTGTGCTTTCTGCTGTTTCTTCCATATGCCGGTATTGGGCTGAAAACGCCTGTTTTGAAACTCTGCACAGAAAGTGTTTGCAGACTGCTGAATCCACACACGGGTTTAACTCTGGAAGTTGAGTGCACACATTGGCAACCGTTCTGTTAGATAGCTGCGTTTTGGATTTAGAAGCAGATATTTCCCTGTGCTTTCTGCTGTTTCTTCCATATGCCGGTAATGGGCTGAAAACGCCTGTTTTGAAACTCTGCACAGAAAGTGTTTGCAGACTGCTGAATCCACACACGGGTTTAACTCTGGAAGTTGAGTGCACACATTGACAACCGTTCTGTTAGATAGCTGCGTTTTGGATTTAGAAGCAGCTATTTCCCTGTGCTTTCTGCTGTTTCTTCCATATGCCGGTATTGGGCTGAAAACGCCTGTTTTGAAACCCTGCACAGAAAGTGTTTGCAGACTGCTGAATCCACACACGGGTTTAACTCTGGACGTTGAGTGCACACATTGACAACCTTTCTGTTAGATAGCTGCGTTTTGGATTTAGAAGCAGATATTTCCCTGTGCTTTCTGCTGTTTCTTCCATATGCCTGTATTGGGCTGAATACGCCTGTTTTGAAACTCTGCACAGAAAGTGTTTGCAGACTGCTGAATCCACTCACGGGTTTAACTCTGGAAGTTGAGTGCACACATTGACAACCGTTCTGTTAGATAGCTGCGTTTTGGATTTAGAAGCATATATTTCGCTGGGCTTTCTGCTGTTTCTTCCATATGCCGGTATTGGGCTGAAAACGCCTGTTTTGAAACTCTGCACAGAAAGTGTTTGCAGACTGCTGAATCCACACACGGGTTTAACTCTGGAAGTTGAGTGCACACATTGACAACCGTTCTGTTAGATAGCTGCGTTTTGGATTTAGAAGCAGATATTTCCCTGTGCTTTCTGCTGTTTCTTCCATATGCCGGTAATGGGCTGAAAACGTGTGTTTAGAAACTCTGCACAGAAAGAGTTTGCAGACTGCTGAATCCACACACGGGTTTAACTCTGGAAGTTGAGTGCACACATTGACAACCGTTCTGTTAGATAGCTGCGTTTTGGATTTAGAAGCAGATATTTCCCTGGGCTTTCTGCTGTTTCTTCCATATGCCGGTATTGGGCTGAAAACGCCTGTTTTGAAACTCTGCACAGAAAGTGTTTGCAGACTGCTGAATCCACACACGGGTTTAACTCTGGAAGTTGAGTGCACACATTGACAACCGTTCTCTTAGATAGCTGCGTTTTGGATTTAGAAGCAGATATTTCCCTGTGCTTTCTGCTGTTTCTTCCATATGCCGGTATTGGGCTGAAAACGCCTGTTTTGAAACTCTGCACAGAAAGTGTTTGCAGACTGCTGAATCCACACACGGGTTTAACTCTGGAAGTTGAGTGCACACATTGACAACCGTTCTGTTAGATAGCTGCGTTTTGGATTTAGAAGCAGATATTTCCCTGTGCTTTCTGCTGTTTCTTCCATATGCCGGTAATGGGCTGAAAACGCCTGTTTTGAAACTCTGCACAGAAAGTGTTTGCAGACTGCTGAATCCACACACGGGTTTAACTCTGTAAGTTGAGTGCACACATTGACAACCGTTCTGTTAGATAGCTGCGTTTTGGATTTAGAAGCAGATATTTCCCTGTGCTTTCTGCTGTTTCTTCCATATGCCGGTATTGGGCTGAAAACGCCTGTTTTGAAACCCTGCACAGAAAGTGTTTGCAGACTGCTGAATCCACACACGGGTTTAACTCTGGAAGTTGAGTGCACACATTGACAACCGTTCTGTTAGATAGCTGCGTTTTGGATTTAGAAGCAGATATTTCCCTGTGCTTTCTGCTGTTTCTTCCATATGCCGGTATTGGGCTGAAAACGGCTGTTTTGAAACTCTGCACGGAAAGTGTTTGCAGACTGCCGAATCCACACACCGGTTTAACTCTGGAAGTTGAGTGCACACATTGACAACCGTTCTGTTAGATAGCTGCGTTTTGGATTTAGAAGCAGATATTTCCCTGTGCTTTCTGCTGTTTCTTCCTGATGCCGGTATTGGGCTGAAAACGCCTGTTTTGAAACTCTGCACGGAAAGTGTTTGCAGACTGCTGAATCCACACACCGGTTTAACTCTGGAAGTTGAGTGCACACATTGACAACCGTTCTGTTAGATAGCTGCGTTTTGGATTTTTAAGCAAATATTTCCCGGTGCTTTCTGCTGTTTCTTCCATATGCCGGTATTGGGCTGAAAACGCCTGTTTTGTAACTCTGCACAGAAAGTGCTTGCAGACTGCTGAATCCACACACGGGTTTAACTCTGGAAGTTGAGTGCACACATTGACAACCGTTCTGTTAGATAGCTGCGTTTTGGATTTAGAAGCAGATATTTCCCTGTGCTTTCTGCTGTTTCTTCCATATGCCGGTATTGGGCTGAAAACGCCTGTTTTGAAACTCTGCACGGAAAGTGTTTGCAGACTGCTGAATCCACACACGGGTTTAACTCTGGAAGTTGAGTGCACACATTGACAACCGTTCTGTTAGATAGCTGCGTTTTGGATTTAGAAGCAGATATTTCCCTGTGCTTTCTGCTGTTTCTTCCATATGCCGGTATTGGGCTGAAAACGCCTGTTTTGAAACCCTGCACAGAAAGTGTTTGCAGACTGCTGAATCCACACACGGGTTTAACTCTGGACGTTGAGTGCACACATTGACAACCTTTCTGTTAGATAGCTGCGTTTTGGATTTAGAAGCAGATATTTCCCTGTGCTTTCTGCTGTTTCTTCCATATGCCGGTAATGGGCTGAAAACGCCTGTTTTGAAACTCTGCACAGAAAGTGTTTGCAGACTGCTGAATCCACACACGGGTTTAACTCTGGAAGTTGAGCGCACACATTGACAACCGTTCTGTTAGATAGCTGCGTTTTGGATTTAGAAGCATATATTTCGGTGGGCTTTCTGCTGTTTCTTCCATATGCCGGTATTGGGCTGAAAACGCCTGTTTTGAAACTCTGCACAGAAAGTGTTTGCAGACTGCTGAATCCACACACGGGTTTAACTCTGGAAGTTGAGTGCACACATTGACAACCGTTCTGTTAGATAGCTGCGTTTTGGATTTAGAAGCAGATATTTCCCTGTGCTTTCTGCTGTTTCTTCCATATGCCGGTAATGGGCTGAAAACGCCTGTTTTGAAACTCTGCACAGAAAGTGTTTGCAGACTGCTGAATCCACACACGGGTTTAACTCTGGAAGTTGAGTGCACACATTGACAACCGTTCTGTTAGATAGCTGCGTTCTGGATTTAGAAGCAGATATTTCCCTGGGCTTTCTGCTGTTTCTTCCATATGCCGGTATTGGGCTGAAAATGCCTGTTTTGAAACTCTGCACAGAAAGTGTTTGCAGACTGCTGAATCCACACACGGGTTTAACTCTGGAAGTTGAGTGCACACATTGACAACCGTTCTGTTAGATAGCTGCGTTTTGGATTTAGAAGCAGATATTTCCCTGTGCTTTCTGCTGTTTCTTCCATATGCCGGTATTGGGCTGAAAACGCCTGTTTTGAAACTCTGCACAGAAAGTGTTTGCAGACTGCTGAATCCACACACGGGTTTAACTCTGGAAGTTGAGTGCACACATTGACAACCGTTCTGTTAGATAGCTGCGTTTTGGATTTAGAAGCATATATTTCGCTGGGCTTTCTGCTGTTTCTTCCATATGCCGGTATTGGGCTGAAAACGCCTGTTTTGAAACTCTGCACAGAAAGTGTTTGCAGACTGCTGAATCCACACACGGGTTTAACTCTGGAAGTTGAGTGCACACATTGACAACCGTTCTGTTAGATAGCTGCGTTTTGGATTTAGAAGCAGATATTTCCCTGTGCTTTCTGCTGTTTCTTCCATATGCCGGTAATGGGCTGAAAACGCCTGTTTTGAAACTCTGCACAGAAAGTGTTTGCAGACTGCTGAATCCACACACGGGTTTAACTCTGGAAGTTGAGTGCACACATTGACAACCGTTCTGTTAGATAGCTGCGTTTTGGATTTAGAAGCAGATATTTCCCTGTGCTTTCTGCTGTTTCTTCCATATGCCGGTATTGGGCTAAAAACGCCTGTTTTGAAACTCTTCACAGAAAGTGTTTGCAGACTGCTGAATCCACACACGGGTTTAACTCCGGAAGTTGAGTGGACACATTGACAACCGTTCTGTTAGATAGCTGCGTTTTGGATTTAGAAGCAGATATTTCCCTGTGCTTTCTGCTGTTTCTTCCATATGCCGGTTTTGGGCTGAAAACGCCTCTTTTGAAATTCTGCACAGAAAGTGTTTGCAGACTGCTGAATCCACACACGGGTTGAACTCTGGAAGTTGAGTGCACCCGTTGACAACCGTTCTGTTAGATAGCTGCGTTTTGGACTTAGAAGCAGATATTTCCCTGTGCTTTCTGCTGTTTCTTCCACATGCCGGTAATGGGCTGAAAACGCCTGTTTTGAAACTCTGCACAGAAAGTGTTTGCAGACTGCTGAATCCACACACGGGTTAAACTCTGGAAGTTGAGTGCACACATTTCAACCGTTCTGTTAGATAGCTGCGTTTTGGATTTAGAAGCAGATATTTCCCTGTGCTTTCTGCTGTTTCTTCCACATGCCGGTATTGGGCTGAAAACGCGTTTTGAAACTCTGCACAGAAAGTGTTTGCAGACTGCTGAATCTAGGACACGCATTTACCTCTGGAAGTTGAGTGCACACATTGACAACCGTTCTGTTAGATAGCTGCGTTTTGCATTTAGAAGCAGATATTTCCCTGTGCTTTCTGCTGTTTCTTCCATATGCCGGTATTGGGCAGAAAACGCCTGTTTTGAAACTCTGCACAGAAAGTGTTTGCAGACTCCTGAATCCACACACGGGTTTAACTCTGGAAGTTGAGTGCACACACTGACAACCGTTCTGTTAGATAGCTGCGTTTTGGATTTAGAAGCAGATATTTCCCTGTGCTTTCTGCTGTTTCTTCCATATGCCGGTTTTGGGCTGAAAACGCCTGTTTTGAAACTCTGCACAGAAAGTGTTTGCAGACTGCTGAATCCACACACGGGTTTAACTCTGGAAGTTGAGTGCACACATTGACAACCGTTCTGTTAGATAGCTGCGTTTTGGACTTAGAAGCAGATATTACCCTGTGCTTTCTGCTGTTTCTTCCACATTCCGGTAACGGGCTGAAAACGCCTGTTTTGAAACTCTGCACAGAAAGTGTTTGCAGACTGCTGAATCCACACACGGGTTTAACTCTGGAAGTTGAGTGCACCCATTGACAACCGTTCTGTTAGATAGCTGCGTTTTGGATTTAGAAGCAGATATTTCCCTGTGCTTTCTGCTGTTTCTTCCATATGCCGGTAATGGGCTGAAAACGCCTGTTTTGAAACTCTGCACAGAAAGTGTTTGCAGACTGCTGAATCCACACACGGGTTTAACTCTGGAAGTTGAGTGCACACATTGACAACCGTTCTGTTAGATAGCTGCGTTTTGGATTTAGAAGCAGCTATTTCCCTGTGCTTTCTGCTGTTTCTTCCATATGCCGGTATTGGGCTGAAAACGCCTGTTTTGAAACCCTTCACAGAAAATGTTTGCAGACTGCTGAATCCACACACGGGTTTAACTCTGGACGTTGAGTGCACACATTGACAACCTTTCTGTTAGATAGCTGCGTTTTGGATTTAGAAGCAGATATTTCCCTGTGCTTTCTGCTGTTTCTTCCATATGCCGTTATTGGGCTGAATACGCCTGTTTTGAAACTCTGCACAGAAAGTGTTTGCAGACTGCTGAATCCACACACGGGTTTAACTCTGGAAGTTGAGTGCACACATTGACAACCGTTCTGTTAGATAGCTGCGTTTTGGATTTAGAAGCATATATTTCGCTGGGCTTTCTGCTGTTTCTTCCATATGCCGGTATTGGGCTGAAAACGCCTGTTTTGAAACTCTGCACAGAAAGTGTTTGCAGACTGCCGAATCCACACACGGGTTTCACTCTGGAAGTTGAGTGCACACATTGACAACCGTTCTGTTAGATAGCTGCGTTTTGGATTTAGAAGCAGATATTTCCCTGTGCTTTCTGCTGTTTCTTCCATATGCCGGTAATGGGCTGAAAACGTGTGTTTAGAAACTCTGCACAGAAAGAGTTTGCAGACTGCTGAATCCACACACGGGTTTAACTCTGGAAGTTGAGTGCACACATTGATAACCGTTCTGTTAGATAGCTGCGTTTTGGATTTAGAAGCAGATATTTCCCTGGACGTTCTGCTGTTTCTTCCATATGCCGGTATTGGGCTGAAAACGCCTGTTTTGAAACTCTGCACAGAAAGTGTTTGCAGACTGCTGAATCCACACACGGGTTTAACTCTGGAAGTTGAGTGCACACATTGACAACCGTTCTGTTAGATAGCTGCGTTTTGGATTTAGAAGCAGATATTTCCCTGTGCTTTCTGCTGTTTCTTCCATATGCCGGTATTGGGCTGAAAACGCCTGTTTTGAAACTCTGCACAGAAAGTGTTTGCAGACTGCTGAATCCACACACGGGTTTAACTCTGGAAGTTGAGTGGACACATTGACAACCGTTCTGTTAGATAGCTGCGTTTTGGATTTAGAAGCAGATATTTCCCTGTGCTTTCTGCTGTTTCTTCCATATGCCGGTATTGGGCTGAAAAGGCCTGTTTTGAAACTCTGCACAGAAAGTGTTTGCAGACTGCTGAATCCACACACCGGTTTAACTCTGGAAGTTGAGTGCACACATTGACCACCGTTCTGTTAGATGGCTGCGTTTTGGATTTAGAAGCAGATATTTCCCTGTGCTTTCTGCTGTTTCTTCCATAGGCCGGTATTGGGCTGAAAACGCCTGTTTTGAATCTCTGCACAGAAAGTGTTTGCAGACTGCTGAATCCCCACACGGGATTAACTCTGGAATTTGAGTGCACACATTGGCAACCGTTCTGTTAGATAGCTGCGTTTTGGATTTAGAAGCAGATATTTCCCTGTGCTTTCTGCTGTTTCTTCCATATGCCGGTAATGGGCTGAGAACGTGTGTTTAGAAACTCTGCACAGAAAGAGTTTGCAGACTGCTGAATCCACACACGGGTTTAACTCTGGAAGTTGAGTGCACACATTGACAACCGTTCTGTTAGATAGCTGCGTTTTGGATTTAGAAGCAGATATTTCCCTGTGCTTTCTGCTGTTTCTTCCATATGCCGGTATTGGGCTGAAAAGGCCTGTTTTGAAACTCTGCACAGAAAGTGTTTGCAGACTGCTGAATCCACACACGGGTTTAACTCTGGAAGTTGAGTGCACACATTGACAACCGTTCTGTTAGATAGCTGCGTTTTGGATTTAGAAGCAGATATTTCCCTGTCCTTTCTGCTGTTTCTTCCTTATGCCGGTATTGGGCTGAAAACGCCTGTTTTGAAACTCTGCACAGAAAGAGTTTGCAGACTGCTGAATCCACACACGGGTTTAACTCTGGAAGTTGAGTGCACACATTGACAACCGTACTGTTAGATAGCTGCGTTTTGGATTCAGAAGCAGATATTTCCCTGTGCTTTCTGCTGTTTCTTCCATATGCCGGTAATGGGCTGAAAACGCCTGTTTTGAAACTCTGCGCGGAAAGTGTTTGCAGACTGCTGAATCCACACACCGGTTTAACTCTGGAAGTTGAGTGCACACATTGACAACCGTTCTGTTAGATAGCTGCGTTTTGGATTTAGAAGCAGATATTTCCCTCTGCTTTCTCCTGTTTCTTCCATAGGCCGGTATTGGGCTGAAAACGCCTGTTTTGAATCTCTGCACAGAAAGTGTTTGCAGACTGCTGAATCCCCACACGGGATTAACTCTGGAATTTGAGTGTACACATTGGCAACCGTTCTGTTAGATAGCTGCGTTTTGGATTTAGAAGCAGATATTTCCCTGTGCTTTCTGCTGTTTCTTCCATATGCCGGTATTGGGCTGAAAAGGCCTGTTTTGAAACTCTGCACAGAAAGTGTTTGCAGACTGCTGAATCCACACACCGGTTTAACTCTGGAAGTTGAGTGCACAAAGTGACAACCGTTCTGTTAGATAGCTGCGTTTTGGATTTAGAAGCAAATATTTCCCTGTGCTTTCTGCTGTTTCTTCCATATGCCGGTATTGGGCTGAAAACGCCTGTTTTGAAACTCTGCACGGAAAGTGTTTGCAGACTGCTGAATCCACACACCGGTTTAACTCTGGAAGTTGAGTGCACACATTGACAACCGTTCTGTTAGATAGCTGCGTTTTGGATTTAGAAGCAGATATTTCCCTGTGCTTTCTGCTGTTTCTTCCATAGGCCGGTATTGGGCTGAAAACGCCTGTTTTGAATCTCTCCACAGAAAGTGTTTGCAGACTGCTGAATCCACACACGGGATTAACTCTGGAATTTGAGTGCACACATTGGCAACCGTTCTGTTAGATAGCTGCGTTTTGGATTTAGAAGCAGATATTTCCCTGTGCTTTCTGCTGTTTCTTCCATATGCCGGTATTGGGCTGAAAACGCCTGTTTTGAAACCCTGCACAGAAAGTGTTTGCAGACTGCTGAATCCACACACGGGATTAACTCTGGAAGTTGAGTGCACACATTAACAACCGTTCTGTTAGAAAGCTGCGTTTTGGATTTAGAAGCAGATATTTCCCTGTGCTTTCTGCTGTTTCTTCCATATGCCGGTATTGGGCTGAAAACGCCTGTTTTGAAACTCTGCACAGAAAGTGTTTGCAGACTGCTGAATCCACACACGGGTTTAACTCTGGAAGTTGAGTGCACACATTGACAACCGTTCTGTTAGATAGCTGCGTTTTGGATTTAGAAGCAGATATTTCCCTGTGCTTTCTGCTGTTTCTTCCATATGCCAGCAATGGGCTGAAAACGCCTGTTTTGAAACTCTGCACAGAAAGTGTTTGCAGACTGCTGAATCCACACACGGGTTTAACTCTGGAAGTTGAGTGCACACATTGACAACCGTTCTGTTAGATAGCTGCGTTTTGGATTTAGAAGCAGATATTTCCCTGTGCTTTCTGCTGTTTCTTCCATATGCCGGTAATGGGCTGAAAACATGTGTTTAGAAACTCTGCACAGAAAGAGTTTGCAGACTGCTGAATCCACACACGGGTTTAACCCTGGAAGTTGAGTGCACACATTGACAACCGTTCTGTTAGATAGCTGCGTTTTGGATTTAGAAGCAGATATTTCCCTGTGCTTTCTGCTGTTTCTTCCATATGCCGGTAATGGGCTGAAAACGCCTGTTTTGAAACTCTGCACAGAAAGTGTTTGCAGACTGCTGAATACACACACGGTTTTAACTCTGGAAGTTGAGTGCACACATTGACAACCGTTCTGTTAGATAGCTGCGTTTTGGATTTAGAAGCAGATATTTCCCGGGGCTTTCTGCTGTTTCTTCCATATGCCGGTATTGGGCTGAAAGTGCCTGTTTTGAAACTCTGCACAGAAAGTGTTTGCAGACTGCTGAATCCACACACGGGTTTAACTCTGGAAGTTGAGTGCACACATTGACAACCGTTCTGTTAGATAGCTGCGTTTTGGATTTAGAAGCAGATATTTCCCTGTGCTTTCTGCTGTTTCTTCCATATGCCGGTATTGGGCTGAAAAGGCCTGTTTTGAAACTCTGCACAGAAAGTGTTTGCAGACTGCTGAATCCACACACGGGTTTAACTCTGGAAGTTGAGTGCACACATTGACAACCGTTCTGTTAGATAGCTGCGTTTTGGATTTAGAAGCAGATATTTCCCTGTGCTTTCTACTGTTTCTTCCATATGCCGGTAATGGGCTGAAAACGCCTGTTTTGAAACTCTGCACAAAAAGTGTTTGCAGACTGCTGAATCCACACACGGGATTAACTCTGGAAGTTGAGTGCACACATTGACAACCGTTCTGTTAGATAGCTGCGTTTTGGATTTAGAAGCAGATATTTCCCTGTGCTTTCTGCTGTTTCTTCCATATGCCGGTAATGGGCTGAAAACGTCTGTTTTGAAACTCTGCACAGAAAGTGTTTGCAGACTGCTGAATCCACACACGGGTTTAACTCTGGAAGTTGAGTGCACACATTGACAACCGTTCTGTTAGATAGCTGCGTTTTGGATTTAGAAGCAGATATTTCCCTGTCCTTTCTGCTGTTTCTTCCTTATGCCGGTATTGGGCTGAAAACGCCTGTTTTGAAACTCTGCACAGAAAGAGTTTGCAGACTGCTGAATCCACACACGGGTTTAACTCTGGAAGTTGAGTGCACACATTGACAACCGTACTGTTAGATAGCTGCGTTTTGGATTCAGAAGCAGATATTTCCCTGTGCTTTCTGCTGTTTCTTCCATATGCCGGTAATGGGCTGAAAACGCCTGTTTTGAAACTCTGCGCGGAAAGTGTTTGCAGACTGCTGAATCCACACACCGGTTTAACTCTGGAAGTTGAGTGCACACATTGACAACCGTTCTGTTAGATAGCTGCGTTTTGGATTTAGAAGCAGATATTTCCCTCTGCTTTCTCCTGTTTCTTCCATAGGCCGGTATTGGGCTGAAAACGCCTGTTTTGAATCTCTGCACAGAAAGTGTTTGCAGACTGCTGAATCCCCACACGGGATTAACTCTGGAATTTGAGTGTACACATTGGCAACCGTTCTGTTAGATAGCTGCGTTTTGGATTTAGAAGCAGATATTTCCCTGTGCTTTCTGCTGTTTCTTCCATATGCCGGTATTGGGCTGAAAAGGCCTGTTTTGAAACTCTGCACAGAAAGTGTTTGCAGACTGCTGAATCCACACACCGGTTTAACTCTGGAAGTTGAGTGCACACATTGACAACCGTTCTGTTAGATAGCTGCGTTTTGGATTTAGAAGCAAATATTTCCCTGTGCTTTCTGCTGTTTCTTCCATATGCCGGTATTGGGCTGAAAACGCCTGTTTTGAAACTCTGCACGGAAAGTGTTTGCAGACTGCTGAATCCACACACCGGTTTAACTCTGGAAGTTGAGTGCACACATTGACAACCGTTCTGTTAGATAGCTGCGTTTTGGATTTAGAAGCAGATATTTCCCTGTGCTTTCTGCTGTTTCTTCCATAGGCCGGTATTGGGCTGAAAACGCCTGTTTTGAATCTCTCCACAGAAAGGGTTTGCAGACTGCTGAATCCACACACGGGATTAACTCTGGAATTTGAGTGCACACATTGGCAACCGTTCTGTTAGATAGCTGCGTTTTGGATTTAGAAGCAGATATTTCCCTGTGCTTTCTGCTGTTTCTTCCATATGCCGGTATTGGGCTGAAAACGCCTGTTTTGAAACCCTGCACAGAAAGTGTTTGCAGACTGCTGAATCCACACACGGGATTAACTCTGGAAGTTGAGTGCACACATTAACAACCGTTCTGTTAGAAAGCTGCGTTTTGGATTTAGAAGCAGATATTTCCCTGTGCTTTCTGCTGTTTCTTCCATATGCCGGTATTGGGCTGAAAACGCCTGTTTTGAAACTCTGCACAGAAAGTGTTTGCAGACTGCTGAATCCACACACGGGTTTAACTCTGGAAGTTGAGTGCACACATTGACAACCGTTCTGTTAGATAGCTGCGTTTTGGATTTAGAAGCAGATATTTCCCTGTGCTTTCTGCTGTTTCTTCCATATGCCAGCAATGGGCTGAAAACGCCTGTTTTGAAACTCTGCACAGAAAGTGTTTGCAGACTGCTGAATCCACACACGGGTTTAACTCTGGAAGTTGAGTGCACACATTGACAACCGTTCTGTTAGATAGCTGCGTTTTGGATTTAGAAGCAGATATTTCCCTGTGCTTTCTGCTGTTTCTTCCATATGCCGGTAATGGGCTGAAAACATGTGTTTAGAAACTCTGCACAGAAAGAGTTTGCAGACTGCTGAATCCACACACGGGTTTAACCCTGGAAGTTGAGTGCACACATTGACAACCGTTCTGTTAGATAGCTGCGTTTTGGATTTAGAAGCAGATATTTCCCTGTGCTTTCTGCTGTTTCTTCCATATGCCGGTAATGGGCTGAAAACGCCTGTTTTGAAACTCTGCACAGAAAGTGTTTGCAGACTGCTGAATACACACACGGTTTTAACTCTGGAAGTTGAGTGCACACATTGACAACCGTTCTGTTAGATAGCTGCGTTTTGGATTTAGAAGCAGATATTTCCCGGGGCTTTCTGCTGTTTCTTCCATATGCCGGTATTGGGCTGAAAGTGCCTGTTTTGAAACTCTGCACAGAAAGTGTTTGCAGACTGCTGAATCCACACACGGGTTTAACTCTGGAAGTTGAGTGCACACATTGACAACCGTTCTGTTAGATAGCTGCGTTTTGGATTTAGAAGCAGATATTTCCCTGTGCTTTCTGCTGTTTCTTCCATATGCCGGTATTGGGCTGAAAACGCCTGTTTTGAAACTCTGCACAGAAAGTGTTTGCAGACTGCTGAATCCACACACGGGTTTAACTCTGGAAGTTGAGTGCACACATTGACAACCGTTCTGTTAGATAGCTGCGTTTTGGATTTAGAAGCAGATATTTCCCTGTGCTTTCTGCTGTTTCTTCCATATGCCGGTATTGGGCTGAAAAGGCCTGTTTTGAAACTCTGCACAGAAAGTGTTTGCAGACTGCTGAATCCACACACGGGTTTAACTCTGGAAGTTGAGTGCACACATTGACAACCGTTCTGTTAGATAGCTGCGTTTTGGATTTAGAAGCAGATATTTCCCTGTGCTTTCTACTGTTTCTTCCATATGCCGGTAATGGGCTGAAAACGCCTGTTTTGAAACTCTGCACAAAAAGTGTTTGCAGACTGCTGAATCCACACACGGGATTAACTCTGGAAGTTGAGTGCACACATTGACAACCGTTCTGTTAGATAGCTGCGTTTTGGATTTAGAAGCAGATATTTCCCTGTGCTTTCTGCTGTTTCTTCCATATGCCGGAATTGGGTTGAAAACGCCTGTTTTGAAACGCTGCACAGAAAGTGTTTGCAGACGGCTGAATCCACACACGGGTTTAACTCTGGAAGTTGAGTGCACACATTGACAACCGTTCTGTTAGATAGTTGCGTTTTGGATTTAGAAGCAGATATTTCCCTGTGCTTTCTGCTGTTTCTTCCATATGCCGGTAATGGGCTGAAAACGTCTGTTTTGAAACTCTGCACAGAAAGTGTTTGCAGACTGCTGAATCCACACACGGGTTTAACTCTGGAAGTTGAGTGCACACATTGACAACCGTTCTGTTAGATAGCTGCGTTTTGGATTTAGAAGCAGATATTTCCCTGTGCTTTCTGCTGTTTCTTCCTGATGCCGGTATTGGGCTGAAAACGCCTGTTTTGAAACTCTGCACGGAAAGTGTTTGCAGACTGCTGAATCCACACACCGGTTTAACTCTGGAAGTTGAGTGCACACATTGACAACCGTTCTGTTAGATAGCTGCGTTTTGAATTTAGACGCAGATATTTCCCTGTGCTTTCTGCTGTTTCTTCCATATGCCGGTATTGGGCTGAAAACGCCTGTTTTGTAACTCTGCAAAGAAGGTGCTTGCAGACTGCTGAATCCACACACCGGTTTAACTCTGGAAGTTGAGTGCACACATTGACAACCGTTCTGTTAGATAGCTGCGTTTTGGATTTAGAAGAAGATATTTCCCTGTGCTTTCAGCTGTTTCTTCCATAGGCCGGTATTGGGCTGAAAACGCCTGTTTTGAAACTCTGCACGGAAAGTGTTTGCAAACTGCTGAATCCACACACGGGTTTAACTCTGGAAGTTGAGTGCACATATTGACAACCGTTCTGTTAGATTGCTGCGTTTTGGATTTAGAAGCAGATATTTCCCTGGGCTTTCTGCTGTTTCTTCCTTATGCCGGTATTGGGCTGAAAACGCCTGTTTTGAAACTCTGCACGGAAAGTGTTTGCAGACTGCTGAATCCACACACGGGTTTAACTCTGGAAGTTGAGTGCACACATTGACAACCGTTCTGTTAGATAGCTGCGTTTTGGATTTAGAAGCAGATATTTCGCTGGGCTTTCTGCTGTTTCTTCCATATGCCGGTATTGGGCTGAAAACGCTTGTTGTGAAACTCTGCACAGAAAGTGTTTGCAGACTGCTGAATCCACACACTGGTTTAACTCTGGAAGTTGAGTGCACACATTGACAACCGTTCTGTTAGATAGCTGCGTTTTCGATTTAGAAGCAGATATTTCCCTGTGCTTTCTTCTGTTTCTTCCATATGCCGGTATTGGGCTGAAAACGCCTGTTTTGAAACTCTGCACAGAAAGTGTTTGCAGACTGCTGAATCCACACACGGGTTTAACTCTGGAAGTTGAGTGGACACATTGACAACCGTTCTGTTAGATAGCTGCGTTTTGGATTTAGAAGCAGATATTTCCCTGTGCTTTCTGCTGTTTCTTCCATATGCCGGTAATGGGCTGAAAACGCCTGTTTTGAAACTCTGCACAGAAAGTGTTTGCAGACTGCTGAATCCACACACGGGTTTAACTCTGGAAGTTGAGTGCACACATTGACAACCGTTCTGTTAGATAGCTGCGTTTTGGATTTAGAAGCATATATTTCGGTGGGCTTTCTGCTGTTTCTTCCATATGCAGGTATTGGGCTGAAAACGCCTGTTTTGAAACTCTGCACAGAAAGTGTTTGCAGACTGCTGAATCCACACACGGGTTTAACTCTGGAAGTTGAGTGCACACATTGACAACCGTTCTGTTAGATAGCTGCGTTTTGGATTTAGAAGCAGATATTTCCCTGTGCTTTCTGCTGTTTCTTCCATAGGCCGGTAATGGGCTGAAAACGCCTGTTTTGAAACTCTGCACAGAAAGTGTTTGCAGACTGCTGAATCCACACACGGGTTTAACTCTGGAAGTTGAGTGCACACATTGACAACCGTTCTGTTAGATAGCTGCGTTCTGGATTTAGAAGCAGATATTTCCCTGGGCTTTCTGCTGTTTCTTCCATATGCCGGTATTGGGCTGAAAATGCCTGTTTTGAAACTCTGCACAGAAAGTGTTTGCAGACTGCTGAATCCACACACGGGTTTAACTCTGGAAGTTGAGTGCACACATTGACAACCGTTCTGTTAGATAGCTGCGTTTTGGATTTAGAAGCAGATATTTCCCTGTGCTTTCTGCTGTTTCTTCCATATGCCGGTAATGGGCTGAAAACGCCTGTTTTGAAACTCTGCACAGAAAGTGTTTGCAGACTGCTGAATCCACACACGGGTTTAACTCTGGAAGTTGAGTGGACAGATTGACAACCGTTCTGTTAGATAGCTGCGTTTTGGATTTAGAAGCAGCTATTTCCCTGTGCTTTCTGCTGTTTCTTCCATATGCCGGTATTGGGCTGAAAACGCCTGTTTTGAAACCCTTCACAGAAAGTGTTTGCAGACTGCTGAATCCACACACGGGTTTAACTCTGGACGTTGAGTGCACACATTGACAACCTTTCTGTTAGATAGCTGCGTTTTGGATTTAGAAGCAGATATTTCCCTGTGCTTTCTGCTGTTTCTTCCATATGCCGTTATTGGGCTGAATACGCCTGTTTTGAAACTCTGCACAGAAAGTGTTTGCAGACTGCTGAATCCACACACGGGTTTAACTCTGGAAGTTGAGTGCACACATTGACAACCGTACTGTTAGATAGCTGCGTTTTGGATTTAGAAGCATATATTTCGCTGGGCTTTCTGCTGTTTCTTCCATATGCCGGTATTGGGCTGAAAACGCCTGTTTTGAAACTCTGCACAGAAAGTGTTTGCAGACTGCCGAATCCACACACGGGTTTCACTCTGGAAGTTGAGTGCACACATTGACAACCGTTCTGTTAGATAGCTGCGTTTTGGATTTAGAAGCAGATATTTCCCTGTGCTTTCTGCTGTTTCTTCCATATGCCGGTAATGGGCTGAAAACGTGTGTTTAGAAACTCTGCACAGAAAGAGTTTGCAGACTGCTGAATCCACACACGGGTTTAACTCTGGAAGTTGAGTGCACACATTGACAACCGTTCTGTTAGATAGCTGCGTTTTGGATTTAGAAGCAGATATTTCCCTGTGCTTTCTGCTGTTTCTTCCATATGCCGGTATTGGGCTGAAAACGCCTGTTTTGAAACTCTGCACAGAAAGTGTTTGCAGACTGCTGAATCCACACACGGGTTTAACTCTGGAAGTTGAGTGCACACATTGACAACCGTTCTGTTAGATAGCTGCGTTTTGGATTTAGAAGCAGATATTTCCCTGTGCTTTCTGCTGTTTCTTCCATATGCCGGTAATGGGCTGAAAACGCCTGTTTTGAAACTCTGCACAGAAAGTGTTTGCAGACTGCTGAATCCACACACGGGTTTAACTCTGGAAGTTGAGTGCACACATTGACAACCGTTCTGTTAGATAGCTGCGTTTTGGATTTAGAAGCAGCTATTTCCCTGTGCTTTCTGCTGTTTCTTCCATATGCCGGTATTGGGCTGAAAACGCCTGTTTTGAAACCCTGCACAGAAAGTGTTTGCAGACTGCTGAATCCACACACGGGTTTAAATCTGGACGTTGAGTGCACACATTGACATCCTTTCTGTTAGATAGCTGCGTTTTGGATTTAGTAGCAGATATTTCCCTTGGCTTTCTGCTGTTTCTTCCATATGCCGGTATTGGGCTGAATACGCCTGTTTTGAAACTCTGCACAGAAAGTGTTTGCAGACTGCTGAATCCACACACGGGTTTAACTCTCGAAGTTGAGTGCACACATTGACAACCGTTCTGTTAGATAGCTGCGTTTTGGATTTAGAAGCAGATATTTCCCTGTGCTTTCTGCTGTTTCTTCCATATGCCGGTATTGGGCTGAAAACGCCTGTTTTGAAACTCTGCACAGAAAGTGTTTGCAGACTGCTGAATCCACACACCGGTTTAACTCTGGAAGTTGAGTGCACACATTGACAACCGTTCTGTTAGATAGCTGCGTTTTGGATTTAGTAGCAGATATTTCCTGTGCTTTCTGCTGTTTCTTCCATATGCCGGTATTGGGCTGAAAACGCCTGTTTTGAAACTCTGCACAGAAAGTGTTTGCAGACTGCTGAATCCACACACGGGTTTAACTCTGGAAGTTGAGTGCACACATTGACAACCGTTCTGTTAGATAGCTGCGTTTTAGATTTAGAAGCAGATATTTCCCTGTGCTTTCTGCTGTTTCTTCCATATGCCGGTATTGGGCTGAAAACGCCTGTTTTGTAAATCTGCAAAGAAGGTTCTTGCAGACTCCTGAATCCTCACACGGGTTTAACTCTGGAAGTTGAGTGCACACATTGACAACCGTTCTGTTAGATAGCTGCGTTTTGGATTTAGAAGCAGATATTTCCCTGTGCTTTCTGCTGTTTCTTCCATAGGCCGGTATTGGGCTGAAAACGCCTGTTTTGAATCTCTGCACAGAAAGTGTTTGCAGACTGCTGAATCCACACACGGGATTAACTCTG
Organism: Aotus nancymaae; assembly: GCF_030222135.1. Lineage (NCBI taxonomy): Eukaryota > Metazoa > Chordata > Mammalia > Primates > Aotidae > Aotus > Aotus nancymaae. The sequence continues at coordinate 44,926,979 of NW_026988455.1, read as the reverse complement.
GAAGTTGAGTGCACACATTGACAACCGTTCTGTTAGATAGCTGCGTTTTGGATTTAGAAGCAGATATTTCCCTGTGCTTTCTGCTGTTTCTTCCATATGCCGGTACTGGGCTGAAAACGCCTGTTTTGAAACTCTGCACAGAAAGTGTTTGCAGACTGCTGAATCCACACACCGGTTTTACTCTGGAAGTTGAGTGCACACATTGACATCCGTTCTGTTAGATAGCTGCGTTTTGGATTTAGAAGCAGATATTTCCCTGTGCTTTCTGCTGTTTCTTCCATATGCCGGTATTGGGCTGAAAAGGCCTGTTTTGAAACTCTGCACAGAAAGTGTTTGCAGACTGCTGAATCCACACACGGGTTTAAATCTGGACGTTGAGTGCACACATTGACATCCGTTCTGTTAGATAGCTGCGTTTTGGATTTAGAAGCAGATATTTCCCTGTGCTTTCTGCTGTTTCTTCCATAGGCCGGTATTGGGCTGAAAACGCCTGTTTTGAATCTCTGCACAGAAAGTGTTTGCAGACTGCTGAATCCACACACGGGATTAACTCTGGAAGTTGAGTGCACACATTGACCACCGTTCTGTTAGATAGCTGCGTTTTGGATTTAGAAGCAGATATTTCCCTGTGCTTTCTGCTGTTTCTTCCATATGCCGGTATTGGGCTGAAAACGCCTGTTTTGAAACTCTGCACAGAAAGTGTTTGCAGACTGCTGAATCCACACACCGGTTTTACTCTGGAAGTTGAGTGCACACATTGACATCCGTTCTGTTAGATAGCTGCGTTTTGGATTTAGAAGCAGATATTTCCCTGGGCTTTCTGCTGTTTCTTCCATATGCCGGTATTGGGCTGAAAAGGCCTGTTTTGAAACTCTGCACAGAAAGTGTTTGCAGACTGCTGAATCCACACACGGGTTTAACTCTGGAAGTTGAGTGCACACATTGACAACCGTTCTGTTAGATAGCTGCGTTTTGGATTTAGAAGCAGATATTTCCCTGTGCTTTCTGCTGTTTCTTCCTGATGCCGGTATTGGGCTGAAAACACCTGTTTTGAAACTCTGCACGGAAAGTGTTTGCAGACTGCTGAATCCACACACCGGTTTAACTCTGGAAGTTGAGTGCACACATTGACAACCGTTCTGTTAGATAGCTGCGTTTTGAATTTAGACGCAGATATTTCCCTGTGCTTTCTGCTGTTTCTTCCTTATGCCGGTATTGGGCTGAAAATGCCTGTTTTGTAACTCTGCAAAGAAGGTTCTTGCGGACTGCTGAATCCACACACGGGTTTAACTCTGGAAGTTGAGTGGACACATTGACAACCGTTCTGTTAGATAGCTGCGTTTTGGATTTAGAAGCAGATATTTCCCTGTGCTTTCTGCTGTTTCTTCCATAGGCCGGTATTGGGCTGAAAACGCCTGTTTTGAATCTCTGCACAGAAAGTGTTTGCAGACTGCTGAATACACACACGGGATTAACTCTGGAAGTTGAGTGCACACATTGACAACCGTTCTGTTAGATAGCTGCGTTTTGGATTTAGAAGCAGATATTTCCCTGTGCTTTCTGCTGTTTCTTCCATAGGCCGGTATTGGGCTGAAAAGGCCTGTTTTGAAACTCTGCACAGAAAGTGTTTGCAGACTGCTGAATCCACACACCGGTTTAACTCTGGAAGTTGAGTGCACACATTGACAACCGTTCTGTTAGATAGCTGCGTTTTGGATTTAGAAGCAAATATTTCCCTGTGCTTTCTGCTGTTTCTTCCATATGCCGGTATTGGGCTGAAAACGCCTGTTTTGAAACTCTGCACGGAAAGTGTTTGCAGACTGCTGAATCCACACACCGGTTTAACTCTGGAAGTTGAGTGCACACATTGACAACCGTTCTGTTAGATAGCTGCGTTTTGGATTTAGAAGCAGATATTTCCCTGTGCTTTCTGCTGTTTCTTCCATAGGCCGGTATTGGGCTGAAAACGCCTGTTTTGAATCTCTCCACAGAAAGTGTTTGCAGACTGCTGAATCCACACACGGGATTAACTCTGGAATTTGAGTGCACACATTGGCAACCGTTCTGTTAGATAGCTGCGTTTTGGATTTAGAAGCAGATATTTCCCTGTGCTTTCTGCTGTTTCTTCCATATGCCGGTATTGGGCTGAAAACGCCTGTTTTGAAACCCTGCACAGAAAGTGTTTGCAGACTGCTGAATCCACACACGGGATTAACTCTGGAAGTTGAGTGCACACATTAACAACCGTTCTGTTAGAAAGCTGCGTTTTGGATTTAGAAGCAGATATTTCCCTGTGCTTTCTGCTGTTTCTTCCATATGCCGGTATTGGGCTGAAAACGCCTGTTTTGAAACTCTGCACAGAAAGTGTTTGCAGACTGCTGAATCCACACACGGGTTTAACTCTGGAAGTTGAGTGCACACATTGACAACCGTTCTGTTAGATAGCTGCGTTTTGGATTTAGAAGCAGATATTTCCCTGTGCTTTCTGCTGTTTCTTCCATATGCCAGCAATGGGCTGAAAACGCCTGTTTTGAAACTCTGCACAGAAAGTGTTTGCAGACTGCTGAATCCACACACGGGTTTAACTCTGGAAGTTGAGTGCACACATTGACAACCGTTCTGTTAGATAGCTGCGTTTTGGATTTAGAAGCAGATATTTCCCTGTGCTTTCTGCTGTTTCTTCCATATGCCGGTAATGGGCTGAAAACATGTGTTTAGAAACTCTGCACAGAAAGAGTTTGCAGACTGCTGAATCCACACACGGGTTTAACCCTGGAAGTTGAGTGCACACATTGACAACCGTTCTGTTAGATAGCTGCGTTTTGGATTTAGAAGCAGATATTTCCCTGTGCTTTCTGCTGTTTCTTCCATATGCCGGTAATGGGCTGAAAACGCCTGTTTTGAAACTCTGCACAGAAAGTGTTTGCAGACTGCTGAATACACACACGGTTTTAACTCTGGAAGTTGAGTGCACACATTGACAACCGTTCTGTTAGATAGCTGCGTTTTGGATTTAGAAGCAGATATTTCCCGGGGCTTTCTGCTGTTTCTTCCATATGCCGGTATTGGGCTGAAAGTGCCTGTTTTGAAACTCTGCACAGAAAGTGTTTGCAGACTGCTGAATCCACACACGGGTTTAACTCTGGAAGTTGAGTGCACACATTGACAACCGTTCTGTTAGATAGCTGCGTTTTGGATTTAGAAGCAGATATTTCCCTGTGCTTTCTGCTGTTTCTTCCATATGCCGGTATTGGGCTGAAAACGCCTGTTTTGAAACTCTGCACAGAAAGTGTTTGCAGACTGCTGAATCCACACACGGGTTTAACTCTGGAAGTTGAGTGCACACATTGACAACCGTTCTGTTAGATAGCTGCGTTTTGGATTTAGAAGCAGATATTTCCCTGTGCTTTCTGCTGTTTCTTCCATATGCCGGTATTGGGCTGAAAAGGCCTGTTTTGAAACTCTGCACAGAAAGTGTTTGCAGACTGCTGAATCCACACACGGGTTTAACTCTGGAAGTTGAGTGCACACATTGACAACCGTTCTGTTAGATAGCTGCGTTTTGGATTTAGAAGCAGATATTTCCCTGTGCTTTCTACTGTTTCTTCCATATGCCGGTAATGGGCTGAAAACGCCTGTTTTGAAACTCTGCACAAAAAGTGTTTGCAGACTGCTGAATCCACACACGGGATTAACTCTGGAAGTTGAGTGCACACATTGACAACCGTTCTGTTAGATAGCTGCGTTTTGGATTTAGAAGCAGATATTTCCCTGTGCTTTCTGCTGTTTCTTCCATATGCCGGAATTGGGTTGAAAACGCCTGTTTTGAAACGCTGCACAGAAAGTGTTTGCAGACGGCTGAATCCACACACGGGTTTAACTCTGGAAGTTGAGTGCACACATTGACAACCGTTCTGTTAGATAGTTGCGTTTTGGATTTAGAAGCAGATATTTCCCTGTGCTTTCTGCTGTTTCTTCCATATGCCGGTAATGGGCTGAAAACGTCTGTTTTGAAACTCTGCACAGAAAGTGTTTGCAGACTGCTGAATCCACACACGGGTTTAACTCTGGAAGTTGAGTGCACACATTGACAACCGTTCTGTTAGATAGCTGCGTTTTGGATTTAGAAGCAGATATTTCCCTGTGCTTTCTGCTGTTTCTTCCTGATGCCGGTATTGGGCTGAAAACGCCTGTTTTGAAACTCTGCACGGAAAGTGTTTGCAGACTGCTGAATCCACACACCGGTTTAACTCTGGAAGTTGAGTGCACACATTGACAACCGTTCTGTTAGATAGCTGCGTTTTGAATTTAGACGCAGATATTTCCCTGTGCTTTCTGCTGTTTCTTCCATATGCCGGTATTGGGCTGAAAACGCCTGTTTTGTAACTCTGCAAAGAAGGTGCTTGCAGACTGCTGAATCCACACACCGGTTTAACTCTGGAAGTTGAGTGCACACATTGACAACCGTTCTGTTAGATAGCTGCGTTTTGGATTTAGAAGAAGATATTTCCCTGTGCTTTCAGCTGTTTCTTCCATAGGCCGGTATTGGGCTGAAAACGCCTGTTTTGAAACTCTGCACGGAAAGTGTTTGCAAACTGCTGAATCCACACACGGGTTTAACTCTGGAAGTTGAGTGCACATATTGACAACCGTTCTGTTAGATTGCTGCGTTTTGGATTTAGAAGCAGATATTTCCCTGGGCTTTCTGCTGTTTCTTCCTTATGCCGGTATTGGGCTGAAAACGCCTGTTTTGAAACTCTGCACGGAAAGTGTTTGCAGACTGCTGAATCCACACACGGGTTTAACTCTGGAAGTTGAGTGCACACATTGACAACCGTTCTGTTAGATAGCTGCGTTTTGGATTTAGAAGCAGATATTTCGCTGGGCTTTCTGCTGTTTCTTCCATATGCCGGTATTGGGCTGAAAACGCTTGTTGTGAAACTCTGCACAGAAAGTGTTTGCAGACTGCTGAATCCACACACTGGTTTAACTCTGGAAGTTGAGTGCACACATTGACAACCGTTCTGTTAGATAGCTGCGTTTTCGATTTAGAAGCAGATATTTCCCTGTGCTTTCTTCTGTTTCTTCCATATGCCGGTATTGGGCTGAAAACGCCTGTTTTGAAACTCTGCACAGAAAGTGTTTGCAGACTGCTGAATCCACACACGGGTTTAACTCTGGAAGTTGAGTGGACACATTGACAACCGTTCTGTTAGATAGCTGCGTTTTGGATTTAGAAGCAGATATTTCCCTGTGCTTTCTGCTGTTTCTTCCATATGCCGGTAATGGGCTGAAAACGCCTGTTTTGAAACTCTGCACAGAAAGTGTTTGCAGACTGCTGAATCCACACACGGGTTTAACTCTGGAAGTTGAGTGCACACATTGACAACCGTTCTGTTAGATAGCTGCGTTTTGGATTTAGAAGCATATATTTCGGTGGGCTTTCTGCTGTTTCTTCCATATGCAGGTATTGGGCTGAAAACGCCTGTTTTGAAACTCTGCACAGAAAGTGTTTGCAGACTGCTGAATCCACACACGGGTTTAACTCTGGAAGTTGAGTGCACACATTGACAACCGTTCTGTTAGATAGCTGCGTTTTGGATTTAGAAGCAGATATTTCCCTGTGCTTTCTGCTGTTTCTTCCATATGCCGGTAATGGGCTGAAAACGCCTGTTTTGAAACTCTGCACAGAAAGTGTTTGCAGACTGCTGAATCCACACACGGGTTTAACTCTGGAAGTTGAGTGCACACATTGACAACCGTTCTGTTAGATAGCTGCGTTCTGGATTTAGAAGCAGATATTTCCCTGGGCTTTCTGCTGTTTCTTCCATATGCCGGTATTGGGCTGAAAATGCCTGTTTTGAAACTCTGCACAGAAAGTGTTTGCAGACTGCTGAATCCACACACGGGTTTAACTCTGGAAGTTGAGTGCACACATTGACAACCGTTCTGTTAGATAGCTGCGTTTTGGATTTAGAAGCAGATATTTCCCTGTGCTTTCTGCTGTTTCTTCCATATGCCGGTAATGGGCTGAAAACGCCTGTTTTGAAACTCTGCACAGAAAGTGTTTGCAGACTGCTGAATCCACACACGGGTTTAACTCTGGAAGTTGAGTGCACACATTGACAACCGTTCTGTTAGATAGCTGCGTTTTGGATTTAGAAGCAGCTATTTCCCTGTGCTTTCTGCTGTTTCTTCCATATGCCGGTATTGGGCTGAAAACGCCTGTTTTGAAACCCTTCACAGAAAGTGTTTGCAGACTGCTGAATCCACACACGGGTTTAACTCTGGACGTTGAGTGCACACATTGACAACCTTTCTGTTAGATAGCTGCGTTTTGGATTTAGAAGCAGATATTTCCCTGTGCTTTCTGCTGTTTCTTCCATATGCCGTTATTGGGCTGAATACGCCTGTTTTGAAACTCTGCACAGAAAGTGTTTGCAGACTGCTGAATCCACACACGGGTTTAACTCTGGAAGTTGAGTGCACACATTGACAACCGTACTGTTAGATAGCTGCGTTTTGGATTTAGAAGCATATATTTCGCTGGGCTTTCTGCTGTTTCTTCCATATGCCGGTATTGGGCTGAAAACGCCTGTTTTGAAACTCTGCACAGAAAGTGTTTGCAGACTGCCGAATCCACACACGGGTTTCACTCTGGAAGTTGAGTGCACACATTGACAACCGTTCTGTTAGATAGCTGCGTTTTGGATTTAGAAGCAGATATTTCCCTGTGCTTTCTGCTGTTTCTTCCATATGCCGGTAATGGGCTGAAAACGTGTGTTTAGAAACTCTGCACAGAAAGAGTTTGCAGACTGCTGAATCCACACACGGGTTTAACTCTGGAAGTTGAGTGCACACATTGACAACCGTTCTGTTAGATAGCTGCGTTTTGGATTTAGAAGCAGATATTTCCCTGGACGTTCTGCTGTTTCTTCCATATGCCGGTATTGGGCTGAAAACGCCTGTTTTGAAACTCTTTACAGAAAGTGTTTGCAGACTGCTGAATCCACACACGGGTTTAACTCTGGAAGTTGAGTGCACACATTGACAACCGTTCTGTTAGATAGCTGCGTTTTGGATTTAGAAGCAGATATTTCCCTGTGCTTTCTGCTGTTTCTTCCATATGCCGGTATTGGGCTGAAAACGCCTGTTTTGAAACTCTGCACAGAAAGTGTTTGCAGACTGCTGAATCCACACACGGGTTTAACTCTGGAAGTTGAGTGCACACATTGACAACCGTTCTGTTAGATAGCTGCGTTTTGGATTTAGAAGCAGATATTTCCCTGTGCTTTCTGCTGTTTCTTCCATATGCCGGTAATGGGCTGAAAACGCCTGTTTTGAAACTCTGCACAGAAAGTGTTTGCAGACTGCTGAATCCACACACGGGTTTAACTCTGGAAGTTGAGTGCACACATTGACAACCGTTCTGTTAGATAGCTGCGTTTTGGATTTAGAAGCAGCTATTTCCCTGTGCTTTCTGCTGTTTCTTCCATATGCCGGTATTGGGCTGAAAACGCCTGTTTTGAAACCCTGCACAGAAAGTGTTTGCAGACTGCTGAATCCACACACGGGTTTAAATCTGGACGTTGAGTGCACACATTGACATCCTTTCTGTTAGATAGCTGCGTTTTGGATTTAGTAGCAGATATTTCCCTTGGCTTTCTGCTGTTTCTTCCATATGCCGGTATTGGGCTGAATACGCCTGTTTTGAAACTCTGCACAGAAAGTGTTTGCAGACTGCTGAATCCACACACGGGTTTAACTCTCGAAGTTGAGTGCACACATTGACAACCGTTCTGTTAGATAGCTGCGTTTTGGATTTAGAAGCAGATATTTCCCTGTGCTTTCTGCTGTTTCTTCCATATGCCGGTATTGGGCTGAAAACGCCTGTTTTGAAACTCTGCACAGAAAGTGTTTGCAGACTGCTGAATCCACACACCGGTTTAACTCTGGAAGTTGAGTGCACACATTGACAACCGTTCTGTTAGATAGCTGCGTTTTGGATTTAGTAGCAGATATTTCCTGTGCTTTCTGCTGTTTCTTCCATATGCCGGTATTGGGCTGAAAACGCCTGTTTTGAAACTCTGCACAGAAAGTGTTTGCAGACTGCTGAATCCACACACGGGTTTAACTCTGGAAGTTGAGTGCACACATTGACAACCGTTCTGTTAGATAGCTGCGTTTTAGATTTAGAAGCAGATATTTCCCTGTGCTTTCTGCTGTTTCTTCCATATGCCGGTATTGGGCTGAAAACGCCTGTTTTGTAAATCTGCAAAGAAGGTTCTTGCAGACTCCTGAATCCTCACACGGGTTTAACTCTGGAAGTTGAGTGCACACATTGACAACCGTTCTGTTAGATAGCTGCGTTTTGGATTTAGAAGCAGATATTTCCCTGTGCTTTCTGCTGTTTCTTCCATAGGCCGGTATTGGGCTGAAAACGCCTGTTTTGAATCTCTGCACAGAAAGTGTTTGCAGACTGCTGAATCCACACACGGGATTAACTCTGGAAGTTGAGTGCACACATTGACAACCGTTCTGTTAGATAGCTGCGTTTTGGATTTAGAAGCAGATATTTCCCTGTGCTTTCTGCTGTTTCTTCCATATGCCGGTACTGGGCTGAAAACGCCTGTTTTGAAACTCTGCACAGAAAGTGTTTGCAGACTGCTGAATCCACACACCGGTTTTACTCTGGAAGTTGAGTGCACACATTGACATCCGTTCTGTTAGATAGCTGCGTTTTGGATTTAGAAGCAGATATTTCCCTGTGCTTTCTGCTGTTTCTTCCATATGCCGGTATTGGGCTGAAAAGGCCTGTTTTGAAACTCTGCACAGAAAGTGTTTGCAGACTGCTGAATCCACACACGGGTTTAAATCTGGACGTTGAGTGCACACATTGACATCCGTTCTGTTAGATAGCTGCGTTTTGGATTTAGAAGCAGATATTTCCCTGTGCTTTCTGCTGTTTCTTCCATAGGCCGGTATTGGGCTGAAAACGCCTGTTTTGAATCTCTGCACAGAAAGTGTTTGCAGACTGCTGAATCCACACACGGGATTAACTCTGGAAGTTGAGTGCACACATTGACCACCGTTCTGTTAGATAGCTGCGTTTTGGATTTAGAAGCAGATATTTCCCTGTGCTTTCTGCTGTTTCTTCCATATGCCGGTATTGGGCTGAAAACGCCTGTTTTGAAACTCTGCACAGAAAGTGTTTGCAGACTGCTGAATCCACACACCGGTTTTACTCTGGAAGTTGAGTGCACACATTGACATCCGTTCTGTTAGATAGCTGCGTTTTGGATTTAGAAGCAGATATTTCCCTGGGCTTTCTGCTGTTTCTTCCATATGCCGGTATTGGGCTGAAAAGGCCTGTTTTGAAACTCTGCACAGAAAGTGTTTGCAGACTGCTGAATCCACACACGGGTTTAACTCTGGAAGTTGAGTGCACACATTGACAACCGTTCTGTTAGATAGCTGCGTTTTGGATTTAGAAGCAGATATTTCCCTGTGCTTTCTGCTGTTTCTTCCTGATGCCGGTATTGGGCTGAAAACACCTGTTTTGAAACTCTGCACGGAAAGTGTTTGCAGACTGCTGAATCCACACACCGGTTTAACTCTGGAAGTTGAGTGCACACATTGACAACCGTTCTGTTAGATAGCTGCGTTTTGAATTTAGACGCAGATATTTCCCTGTGCTTTCTGCTGTTTCTTCCTTATGCCGGTATTGGGCTGAAAATGCCTGTTTTGTAACTCTGCAAAGAAGGTTCTTGCGGACTGCTGAATCCACACACGGGTTTAACTCTGGAAGTTGAGTGGACACATTGACAACCGTTCTGTTAGATAGCTGCGTTTTGGATTTAGAAGCAGATATTTCCCTGTGCTTTCTGCTATTTCTTCCATAGGCCGGTATTGGGCTGAAAACGCCTGTTTTGAATCTCTGCACAGAAAGTGTTTGCAGACTGCTGAATACACACACGGGATTAACTCTGGAAGTTGAGTGCACACATTGACAACCGTTCTGTTAGATAGCTGCGTTTTGGATTTAGAAGCAGATATTTCCCTGTGCTTTCTGCTGTTTCTTCCATAGGCCGGTATTGGGCTGAAAACGCCTGTTTTGAAACTCTGCACAGAAAGTGTTTGCAGACTGCTGAATCCACACACCGGTTTAACTCCGGAAGTTGAGTGCACACATTGACAACCGTTCTGTTAGATAGCTGCGTTTTGGATTTAGAAGCAGATATTTCCCTGTGCTTTCTGCTGTTTCTTCCATATGCCGGTATTGGGCTGAAAACGCCTGTTTTGTAACTCTGCACAGAAAGTGCTTGCAGACTGCTGAATCCACACACGGGTTTAACTCTGGAAGTTGAGTGCACACATTGACAACCGTTCTGTTAGATAGCTGCGTTTTGGATTTAGAAGCAGATATTTCCCTGTGCTTTCTGCTGTTTCTTCCATATGCCGGTATTGGGCTGAAAACGCCTGTTTTGAAACTCTGCACCGAAAGTGTTTGCAGACTGCTGAATCCACACACGGGTTTAACTCTGGAAGTTGAGTGCACAGATTGACAACCGTTCTGTTAGATAGCTGCGTTTTGGATTTAGAAGCAGATATTTCCCTGGGCTTTCTACTGTTTCTTCCATAGGCCGGTATTGGGCTGAAAACCCCTGTTTTGAATCTCTGCACAGAAAGTGTTTGCAGACTGCTGAATCCACACACGGGTTTAACTCTGGAAGTTGAGTGCACACATTGACAACCGTTCTGTTAGATAGCTGCGTTTTGGATTTAGAAGCAGATATTTCCCTGTGCTTTCTGCTGTTTCTTCCTTATGCCGGTGTTGGGCTGAAAACGCCTGTTTTGAAACTCTGCACGGAAAGTGTTTGCAGACTGCTGAATCCACACACCGGTTTAACTCTGGAAGTTGAGTGCACACATTGACTACCGTTCTGTTAGATAGCTGCGTTTTGGATTTAGACGCAGATATTTCCCTGTGCTTTCTGCTGTTTCTTCCATATGCCGGTATTGGGCTGAAAACGCCTGTTTTGTAACTCTGCAAAGAAGGTGCTTGCAGACTGCTGAATCCACACACGGGTTTAACTCTGGAAGTTGAGTGCACACATTGACAACCGTTCTGTTAGATAGCTGCATTTTGGATTTAGAAGCAGATATTTCCCTGTGCTTTCTGCTGTTTCTTCCATAGGCCGGTAATGGGCTGAAAACGCCTGTTTTGAATCTCTGCACAGAAAGAGTTTGCAGACTGCTGAATACACACACGGGATTAACTCTGGAAGTTGAGTGCACACATTGACAACCGTTCTGTTAGATAGCTGCGTTTTGGATTTAGAAGCAGATATTTCCCTGTGCTTTCTGCTGTTTCTTCCATATGCCGGTATTGGGCTGAAAACGCCTGTTTTGAAACTCTGCACAGAAAGTGTTTGCAGACTGCTGAATCCACACACGGGTTTAACTCTGGAAGTTGAGTGGACACATTGACAACCGTTCTGTTAGATAGCTGCGTTTTGGATTTAGAAGCAGATATTTCCCTGTGCTTTCTGCTGTTTCTTCCATATGCCGGTAATGGGCTGAAAACGCCTGTTTTGAAACTCTGCACAGAAAGTGTTTGCAGACTGCTGAATCCACACACGGGTTTAACTCTGGAAGTTGAGTGCACACATTGACAACCGTTCTGTTAGATAGCTGCGTTTTGGATTTAGAAGCATATATTTCGGTGGGCTTTCTGCTGTTTCTTCCATATGCCGGTATTGGGCTGAAAACGCCTGTTTTGAAACTCTGCACAGAAAGTGTTTGCAGACTGCTGAATCCACACACGGGTTTAACTCTGGAAGTTGAGTGCACACATTGACAACCGTTCTGTTAGATAGCTGCGTTTTGGATTTAGAAGCAGATATTTCCCTGTGCTTTCTGCTGTTTCTTCCATATGCCGGTAATGGGCTGAAAACGCCTGTTTTGAAACTCTGCACAGAAAGTGTTTGCAGACTGCTGAATCCACACACGGGTTTAACTCTGGAAGTTGAGTGCACACATTGACAACCGTTCTGTTAGATAGCTGCGTTCTGAATTTAGAAGCAGATATTTCCCTGGGCTTTCTGCTGTTTCTTCCATATGCAGGTATTGGGCTGAAAATGCCTGTTTTGATACTCTGCACAGAAAGTGTTTGCAGACTGCTGAATCCACACACGGGTTTAACTCTGGAAGTTGAGTGCACACATTGACAACCGTTCTGTTAGATAGCTGCGTTTTGGATTTAGAAGCAGATATTAACCTGTGCTTTCTGCTGTTTCTTCCATATGCCGGTATTGGGCTGAAAACGCCTGTTTTGAAACTCTGCACAGAAAGTGTTTGCAGACTGCTGAATCCACACACGGGTTTAACTCTGGAAGTTGAGTGGACACATTGACAACCGTTCTGTTAGATAGCTGCGTTTTGGATTTAGAAGCAGATATTTCCCTGTGCTTTCTGCTGTTTCTTCCATATGCCGGTAATGGGCTGAAAACGCCTGTTTTGAAACTCTGCACAGAAAGTGTTTGCAGACTGCTGAATCCACACACGGGTTTAACTCTGGAAGTTGAGTGCACACATTGACAACCGTTCTGTTAGATAGCTGCGTTTTGGATTTAGAAGCAGCTATTTCCCTGTGCTTTCTGCTGTTTCTTCCATATGCCGGTATTGGGCTGAAAACGCCTGTTTTGAAACCCTGCACAGAAAGTGTTTGCAGACTGCTGAATCCACACACGGGTTTAACTCTGGACGTTGAGTGCACACATTGACAACCTTTCTGTTAGATAGCTGCGTTTTGGATTTAGAAGCAGATATTTCCCTGTGCTTTCTGCTGTTTCTTCCATATGCCTGTATTGGGCTGAATACGCCTGTTTTGAAACTCTGCACAGAAAGTGTTTGCAGACTGCTGAATCCACTCACGGGTTTAACTCTGGAAGTTGAGTGCACACATTGACAACCGTTCTGTTAGATAGCTGCGTTTTGGATTTAGAAGCATATATTTCGCTGGGCTTTCTGCTGTTTCTTCCATATGCCGGTATTGGGCTGAAAACGCCTGTTTTGAAACTCTGCACAGAAAGTGTTTGCAGACTGCTGAATCCACACACGGGTTTAACTCTGGAAGTTGAGTGCACACATTGACAACCGTTCTGTTAGATAGCTGCGTTTTGGATTTAGAAGCAGATATTTCCCTGTGCTTTCTGCTGTTTCTTCCATATGCCGGTAATGGGCTGAAAACGTGTGTTTAGAAACTCTGCACAGAAAGAGTTTGCAGACTGCTGAATCCACACACGGGTTTAACTCTGGAAGTTGAGTGCACACATTGACAACCGTTCTGTTAGATAGCTGCGTTTTGGATTTAGAAGCAGATATTTCCCTGGGCTTTCTGCTGTTTCTTCCATATGCCGGTATTGGGCTGAAAACGCCTGTTTTGAAACTCTGCACAGAAAGTGTTTGCAGACTGCTGAATCCACACACGGGTTTAACTCTGGAAGTTGAGTGCACACATTGACAACCGTTCTCTTAGATAGCTGCGTTTTGGATTTAGAAGCAGATATTTCCCTGTGCTTTCTGCTGTTTCTTCCATATGCCGGTATTGGGCTGAAAACGCCTGTTTTGAAACTCTGCACAGAAAGTGTTTGCAGACTGCTGAATCCACACACGGGTTTAACTCTGGAAGTTGAGTGCACACATTGACAACCGTTCTGTTAGATAGCTGCGTTTTGGATTTAGAAGCAGATATTTCCCTGTGCTTTCTGCTGTTTCTTCCATATGCCGGTAATGGGCTGAAAACGCCTGTTTTGAAACTCTGCACAGAAAGTGTTTGCAGACTGCTGAATCCACACACGGGTTTAACTCTGTAAGTTGAGTGCACACATTGACAACCGTTCTGTTAGATAGCTGCGTTTTGGATTTAGAAGCAGATATTTCCCTGTGCTTTCTGCTGTTTCTTCCATATGCCGGTATTGGGCTGAAAACGCCTGTTTTGAAACCCTGCACAGAAAGTGTTTGCAGACTGCTGAATCCACACACGGGTTTAACTCTGGAAGTTGAGTGCACACATTGACAACCGTTCTGTTAGATAGCTGCGTTTTGGATTTAGAAGCAGATATTTCCCTGTGCTTTCTGCTGTTTCTTCCATATGCCGGTATTGGGCTGAAAACGGCTGTTTTGAAACTCTGCACGGAAAGTGTTTGCAGACTGCCGAATCCACACACCGGTTTAACTCTGGAAGTTGAGTGCACACATTGACAACCGTTCTGTTAGATAGCTGCGTTTTGGATTTAGAAGCAGATATTTCCCTGTGCTTTCTGCTGTTTCTTCCTGATGCCGGTATTGGGCTGAAAACGCCTGTTTTGAAACTCTGCACGGAAAGTGTTTGCAGACTGCTGAATCCACACACCGGTTTAACTCTGGAAGTTGAGTGCACACATTGACAACCGTTCTGTTAGATAGCTGCGTTTTGGATTTTTAAGCAAATATTTCCCGGTGCTTTCTGCTGTTTCTTCCATATGCCGGTATTGGGCTGAAAACGCCTGTTTTGTAACTCTGCACAGAAAGTGCTTGCAGACTGCTGAATCCACACACGGGTTTAACTCTGGAAGTTGAGTGCACACATTGACAACCGTTCTGTTAGATAGCTGCGTTTTGGATTTAGAAGCAGATATTTCCCTGTGCTTTCTGCTGTTTCTTCCATATGCCGGTATTGGGCTGAAAACGCCTGTTTTGAAACTCTGCACGGAAAGTGTTTGCAGACTGCTGAATCCACACACGGGTTTAACTCTGGAAGTTGAGTGCACACATTGACAACCGTTCTGTTAGATAGCTGCGTTTTGGATTTAGAAGCAGATATTTCCCTGTGCTTTCTGCTGTTTCTTCCATATGCCGGTATTGGGCTGAAAACGCCTGTTTTGAAACCCTGCACAGAAAGTGTTTGCAGACTGCTGAATCCACACACGGGTTTAACTCTGGACGTTGAGTGCACACATTGACAACCTTTCTGTTAGATAGCTGCGTTTTGGATTTAGAAGCAGATATTTCCCTGTGCTTTCTGCTGTTTCTTCCATATGCCGGTAATGGGCTGAAAACGCCTGTTTTGAAACTCTGCACAGAAAGTGTTTGCAGACTGCTGAATCCACACACGGGTTTAACTCTGGAAGTTGAGCGCACACATTGACAACCGTTCTGGTAGATAGCTGCGTTTTGGATTTAGAAGCATATATTTCGGTGGGCTTTCTGCTGTTTCTTCCATATGCCGGTATTGGGCTGAAAACGCCTGTTTTGAAACTCTGCACAGAAAGTGTTTGCAGACTGCTGAATCCACACACGGGTTTAACTCTGGAAGTTGAGTGCACACATTGACAACCGTTCTGTTAGATAGCTGCGTTTTGGATTTAGAAGCAGATATTTCCCTGTGCTTTCTGCTGTTTCTTCCATATGCCGGTAATGGGCTGAAAACGCCTGTTTTGAAACTCTGCACAGAAAGTGTTTGCAGACTGCTGAATCCACACACGGGTTTAACTCTGGAAGTTGAGTGCACACATTGACAACCGTTCTGTTAGATAGCTGCGTTCTGGATTTAGAAGCAGATATTTCCCTGGGCTTTCTGCTGTTTCTTCCATATGCCGGTATTGGGCTGAAAATGCCTGTTTTGAAACTCTGCACAGAAAGTGTTTGCAGACTGCTGAATCCACACACGGGTTTAACTCTGGAAGTTGAGTGCACACATTGACAACCGTTCTGTTAGATAGCTGCGTTTTGGATTTAGAAGCAGATATTTCCCTGTGCTTTCTGCTGTTTCTTCCATATGCCGGTATTGGGCTGAAAACGCCTGTTTTGAAACTCTGCACAGAAAGTGTTTGCAGACTGCTGAATCCACACACGGGTTTAACTCTGGAAGTTGAGTGCACACATTGACAACCGTTCTGTTAGATAGCTGCGTTTTGGATTTAGAAGCATATATTTCGCTGGGCTTTCTGCTGTTTCTTCCATATGCCGGTATTGGGCTGAAAACGCCTGTTTTGAAACTCTGCACAGAAAGTGTTTGCAGACTGCTGAATCCACACACGGGTTTAACTCTGGAAGTTGAGTGCACACATTGACAACCGTTCTGTTAGATAGCTGCGTTTTGGATTTAGAAGCAGATATTTCCCTGTGCTTTCTGCTGTTTCTTCCATATGCCGGTAATGGGCTGAAAACGCCTGTTTTGAAACTCTGCACAGAAAGTGTTTGCAGACTGCTGAATCCACACACGGGTTTAACTCTGGAAGTTGAGTGCACACATTGACAACCGTTCTGTTAGATAGCTGCGTTTTGGACTTAGAAGCAGATATTACCCTGTGCTTTCTGCTGTTTCTTCCACATTCCGGTAACGGGCTGAAAACGCCTGTTTTGAAACTCTGCACAGAAAGTGTTTGCAGACTGCTGAATCCACACACGGGTTTAACTCTGGAAGTTGAGTGCACCCATTGACAACCGTTCTGTTAGATAGCTGCGTTTTGGATTTAGAAGCAGATATTTCCCTGTGCTTTCTGCTGTTTCTTCCATATGCCGGTATTGGGCTGAAAACGCCTGTTTTGAAACTCTGCACAGAAAGTGTTTGCAGACTGCTGAATCCACACACGGGTTTAACTCCGGAAATTGAGTGCACACATTGACAACCGTTCTGTTAGATAGCTGCGTTTTGGATTTAGAAGCAGATATTTCCCTGTGCTTTCTGCTGTTTCCTCCATATGCCGGTATTGGGCTGAAAACGCCTGTTTTGAAACTCTGCACAGAAAGTGTTTGCAGACTGCTGAATCCACACACGGGTTTAACTCTGGAAGTTGAGTGCACACATTTCAACCGTTCTGTTAGATAGCTGCGTTTTGGATTTAGAAGCAGATATTTCCCTGTGCTTTCTGCTGTTTCTTCCATATGCCGGTATTGGGCTGAAAACGCCTGTTTTGAAACTCTGCACAGAAAGTGTTTGCAGACTGCTGAATCCACACACGGGTTTAACTCTGGAAGTTGAGTGCACACATTGACAACCGTTCTGTTAGATAGGTGCGTTTGGATTTAGAAGCAGATATTTCCCTATTCTTTCTGCTCTTTCGTCCATATGCCGGTATTTAGCTGAAAACGCCTGTTTTGAAACTCTGCACAGAAAGGGTTTGCAGACTGCTGAATCCACACACCGGTTAACTCCAGAAGTTGAGTGCGCACATTGACTACCGTTCTGTTAGATAGCTCCGTTTTGGATTTAGAAGCAGATATTTCCCTGTGCTTTCTGTCGTTTCTTCCATATGCCGGTATTGGGCTGAAAACGCCTCTTTTGAAATTCTGCACAGAAAGTGTTTGCAGACTGCTGAATCCAGGACACGCATTTACCTCTGGAAGTTGAGTGCACACGTTGACAACCGTTCTGTTAGGTAGCTGCGTTTTGGATTTAGAAGCAGATATTTCCCTGTGCTTTCTGCTGTTTCTTCCATATGCCGGTATTGGGCTGAAAACGCCGGTTTTGAAACTCTGCACAGAATGTGTTTGCAGACTGCTGAATCCACACACGGGTTTAACTCTGGAAGTTGAGTGCACACATTGACAACCGTTCTGTTAGATAGCTGCGTTTTGGATTTAGAAGCAGATATTTCCCTGTGCTTTCTGCTGTTTCTTCCATATGCCGGTATTGGGCTGAAAAGGCCTGTTTTGAAACTCTGCACAGAAAGTGTTTGCAGACTGCTGAATCCACACACGGGTTTAAATCTGGACGTTGAGTGCACACATTGACATCCGTTCTGTTAGATAGCTGCGTTTTGGATTTAGAAGCAGATATTTCCCTGTGCTTTCTGCTGTTTCTTCCATAGGCCGGTATTGGGCTGAAAACGCCTGTTTTGAATCTCTGCACAGAAAGTGTTTGCAGACTGCTGAATCCACACACGGGATTAACTCTGGAAGTTGAGTGCACACATTGACCACCGTTCTGTTAGATAGCTGCGTTTTGGATTTAGAAGCAGATGTTTCCCTGTGCTTTCTGCTGTTTCTTCCATATGCCGGTATTGGGCTGAAAACGCCTGTTTTGAAACTCTGCACAGAAAGTGTTTGCAGACTGCTGAATCCACACACCGGTTTTACTCTGGAAGTTGAGTGCACACATTGACATCCGTTCTGTTAGATAGCTGCGTTTTGGATTTAGAAGCAGATATTTCCCTGGGCTTTCTGCTGTTTCTTCCATATGCCGGTATTGGGCTGAAAAGGCCTGTTTTGAAACTCTGCACAGAAAGTGTTTGCAGACTGCTGAATCCACACACGGGTTTAACTCTGGAAGTTGAGTGCACACATTGACAACCGTTCTGTTAGATAGCTGCGTTTTGGATTTAGAAGCAGATATTTCCCTGTGCTTTCTGCTGTTTCTTCCTGATGCCGGTATTGGGCTGAAAACACCTGTTTTGAAACTCTGCACGGAAAGTGTTTGCAGACTGCTGAATCCACACACCGGTTTAACTCTGGAAGTTGAGTGCACACATTGACAACCGTTCTGTTAGATAGCTGCGTTTTGAATTTAGACGCAGATATTTCCCTGTGCTTTCTGCTGTTTCTTCCTTATGCCGGTATTGGGCTGAAAATGCCTGTTTTGTAACTCTGCAAAGAAGGTTCTTGCGGACTGCTGAATCCACACACGGGTTTAACTCTGGAAGTTGAGTGGACACATTGACAACCGTTCTGTTAGATAGCTGCGTTTTGGATTTAGAAGCAGATATTTCCCTGTGCTTTCTGCTGTTTCTTCCATAGGCCGGTATTGGGCTGAAAACGCCTGTTTTGAATCTCTGCACAGAAAGTGTTTGCAGACTGCTGAATACACACACGGGATTAACTCTGGAAGTTGAGTGCACACATTGACAACCGTTCTGTTAGATAGCTGCGTTTTGGATTTAGAAGCAGATATTTCCCTGTGCTTTCTGCTGTTTCTTCCATAGGCCGGTATTGGGCTGAAAACGCCTGTTTTGAAACTCTGCACAGAAAGTGTTTGCAGACTGCTGAATCCACACACCGGTTTAACTCCGGAAGTTGAGTGCACACATTGACAACCGTTCTGTTAGATAGCTGCGTTTTGGATTTAGAAGCAGATATTTCCCTGTGCTTTCTGCTGTTTCTTCCATATGCCGGTAATGGGCTGAAAACGCCTGTTTTGTAACTCTGCACAGAAAGTGCTTGCAGACTGCTGAATCCACACACGGGTTTAACTCTGGAAGTTGAGTGCACACATTGACAACCGTTCTGTTAGATAGCTGCGTTTTGGATTTAGAAGCAGATATTTCCCTGTGCTTTCTGCTGTTTCTTCCATATGCCGGTATTGGGCTGAAAACGCCTGTTTTGAAACTCTGCACCGAAAGTGTTTGCAGACTGCTGAATCCACACACGGGTTTAACTCTGGAAGTTGAGTGCACAGATTGACAACCGTTCTGTTAGATAGCTGCGTTTTGGATTTAGAAGCAGATATTTCCCTGGGCTTTCTACTGTTTCTTCCATAGGCCGGTATTGGGCTGAAAACCCCTGTTTTGAATCTCTGCACAGAAAGTGTTTGCAGACTGCTGAATCCACACACGGGTTTAACTCTGGAAGTTGAGTGCACACATTGACAACCGTTCTGTTAGATAGCTGCGTTTTGGATTTAGAAGCAGATATTTCCCTGTGCTTTCTGCTGTTTCTTCCTTATGCCGGTATTGGGCTGAAAACGCCTGTTTTGAAACTCTGCACGGAAAGTGTTTGCAGACTGCTGAATCCACACACCGGTTTAACTCTGGAAGTTGAGTGCACACATTGACTACCGTTCTGTTAGATAGCTGCGTTTTGGATTTAGACGCAGATATTTCCCTGTGCTTTCTGCTGTTTCTTCCATATGCCGGTATTGGGCTGAAAACGCCTGTTTTGTAACTCTGCAAAGAAGGTGCTTGCAGACTGCTGAATCCACACACGGGTTTAACTCTGGAAGTTGAGTGCACACATTGACAACCGTTCTGTTAGATAGCTGCATTTTGGATTTAGAAGCAGATATTTCCCTGTGCTTTCTGCTGTTTCTTCCATAGGCCGGTAATGGGCTGAAAACGCCTGTTTTGAATCTCTGCACAGAAAGAGTTTGCAGACTGCTGAATACACACACGGGATTAACTCTGGAAGTTGAGTGCACACATTGACAACCGTTCTGTTAGATAGCTGCGTTTTGGATTTAGAAGCAGATATTTCCCTGTGCTTTCTGCTGTTTCTTCCATATGCCGGTATTGGGCTGAAAACGCCTGTTTTGAAACTCTGCACAGAAAGTGTTTGCAGACTGCTGAATCCACACACGGGTTTAACTCTGGAAGTTGAGTGGACACATTGACAACCGTTCTGTTAGATAGCTGCGTTTTGGATTTAGAAGCAGATATTTCCCTGTGCTTTCTGCTGTTTCTTCCATATGCCGGTAATGGGCTGAAAACGCCTGTTTTGAAACTCTGCACAGAAAGTGTTTGCAGACTGCTGAATCCACACACGGGTTTAACTCTGGAAGTTGAGTGCACACATTGACAACCGTTCTGTTAGATAGCTGCGTTTTGGATTTAGAAGCATATATTTCGGTGGGCTTTCTGCTGTTTCTTCCATATGCCGGTATTGGGCTGAAAACGCCTGTTTTGAAACTCTGCACAGAAAGTGTTTGCAGACTGCTGAATCCACACACGGGTTTAACTCTGGAAGTTGAGTGCACACATTGACAACCGTTCTGTTAGATAGCTGCGTTTTGGATTTAGAAGCAGATATTTCCCTGTGCTTTCTGCTGTTTCTTCCATATGCCGGTAATGGGCTGAAAACGCCTGTTTTGAAACTCTGCACAGAAAGTGTTTGCAGACTGCTGAATCCACACACGGGTTTAACTCTGGAAGTTGAGTGCACACATTGACAACCGTTCTGTTAGATAGCTGCGTTCTGAATTTAGAAGCAGATATTTCCCTGGGCTTTCTGCTGTTTCTTCCATATGCAGGTATTGGGCTGAAAATGCCTGTTTTGATACTCTGCACAGAAAGTGTTTGCAGACTGCTGAATCCACACACGGGTTTAACTCTGGAAGTTGAGTGCACACATTGACAACCGTTCTGTTAGATAGCTGCGTTTTGGATTTAGAAGCAGATATTAACCTGTGCTTTCTGCTGTTTCTTCCATATGCCGGTATTGGGCTGAAAACGCCTGTTTTGAAACTCTGCACAGAAAGTGTTTGCAGACTGCTGAATCCACACACGGGTTTAACTCTGGAAGTTGAGTGCACACATTGACAACCGTTCTGTTAGATAGCTGCGTTTTGGATTTAGAAGCAGATATTTCCCTGTGCTTTCTGCTGTTTCTTCCATATGCCGGTAATGGGCTGAAAACGCCTGTTTTGAAACTCTGCACAGAAAGTGTTTGCAGACTGCTGAATCCACACACGGGTTTAACTCTGGAAGTTGAGTGCACACATTGACAACCGTTCTGTTAGATAGCTGCGTTTTGGATTTAGAAGCAGCTATTTCCCTGTGCTTTCTGCTGTTTCTTCCATATGCCGGTATTGGGCTGAAAACGCCTGTTTTGAAACCCTGCACAGAAAGTGTTTGCAGACTGCTGAATCCACACACGGGTTTAACTCTGGACGTTGAGTGCACACATTGACAACCTTTCTGTTAGATAGCTGCGTTTTGGATTTAGAAGCAGATATTTCCCTGTGCTTTCTGCTGTTTCTTCCATATGCCTGTATTGGGCTGAATACGCCTGTTTTGAAACTCTGCACAGAAAGTGTTTGCAGACTGCTGAATCCACTCACGGGTTTAACTCTGGAAGTTGAGTGCACACATTGACAACCGTTCTGTTAGATAGCTGCGTTTTGGATTTAGAAGCATATATTTCGCTGGGCTTTCTGCTGTTTCTTCCATATGCCGGTATTGGGCTGAAAACGCCTGTTTTGAAACTCTGCACAGAAAGTGTTTGCAGACTGCTGAATCCACACACGGGTTTAACTCTGGAAGTTGAGTGCACACATTGACAACCGTTCTGTTAGATAGCTGCGTTTTGGATTTAGAAGCAGATATTTCCCTGTGCTTTCTGCTGTTTCTTCCATATGCCGGTAATGGGCTGAAAACGTGTGTTTAGAAACTCTGCACAGAAAGAGTTTGCAGACTGCTGAATCCACACACGGGTTTAACTCTGGAAGTTGAGTGCACACATTGACAACCGTTCTGTTAGATAGCTGCGTTTTGGATTTAGAAGCAGATATTTCCCTGGGCTTTCTGCTGTTTCTTCCATATGCCGGTATTGGGCTGAAAACGCCTGTTTTGAAACTCTGCACAGAAAGTGTTTGCAGACTGCTGAATCCACACACGGGTTTAACTCTGGAAGTTGAGTGCACACATTGACAACCGTTCTCTTAGATAGCTGCGTTTTGGATTTAGAAGCAGATATTTCCCTGTGCTTTCTGCTGTTTCTTCCATATGCCGGTATTGGGCTGAAAACGCCTGTTTTGAAACTCTGCACAGAAAGTGTTTGCAGACTGCTGAATCCACACACGGGTTTAACTCTGGAAGTTGAGTGCACACATTGACAACCGTTCTGTTAGATAGCTGCGTTTTGGATTTAGAAGCAGATATTTCCCTGTGCTTTCTGCTGTTTCTTCCATATGCCGGTAATGGGCTGAAAACGCCTGTTTTGAAACTCTGCACAGAAAGTGTTTGCAGACTGCTGAATCCACACACGGGTTTAACTCTGTAAGTTGAGTGCACACATTGACAACCGTTCTGTTAGATAGCTGCGTTTTGGATTTAGAAGCAGATATTTCCCTGTGCTTTCTGCTGTTTCTTCCATATGCCGGTATTGGGCTGAAAACGCCTGTTTTGAAACCCTGCACAGAAAGTGTTTGCAGACTGCTGAATCCACACACGGGTTTAACTCTGGAAGTTGAGTGCACACATTGACAACCGTTCTGTTAGATAGCTGCGTTTTGGATTTAGAAGCAGATATTTCCCTGTGCTTTCTGCTGTTTCTTCCATATGCCGGTATTGGGCTGAAAACGGCTGTTTTGAAACTCTGCACGGAAAGTGTTTGCAGACTGCCGAATCCACACACCGGTTTAACTCTGGAAGTTGAGTGCACACATTGACAACCGTTCTGTTAGATAGCTGCGTTTTGGATTTAGAAGCAGATATTTCCCTGTGCTTTCTGCTGTTTCTTCCTGATGCCGGTATTGGGCTGAAAACGCCTGTTTTGAAACTCTGCACGGAAAGTGTTTGCAGACTGCTGAATCCACACACCGGTTTAACTCTGGAAGTTGAGTGCACACATTGACAACCGTTCTGTTAGATAGCTGCGTTTTGGATTTTTAAGCAAATATTTCCCGGTGCTTTCTGCTGTTTCTTCCATATGCCGGTATTGGGCTGAAAACGCCTGTTTTGTAACTCTGCACAGAAAGTGCTTGCAGACTGCTGAATCCACACACGGGTTTAACTCTGGAAGTTGAGTGCACACATTGACAACCGTTCTGTTAGATAGCTGCGTTTTGGATTTAGAAGCAGATATTTCCCTGTGCTTTCTGCTGTTTCTTCCATATGCCGGTATTGGGCTGAAAACGCCTGTTTTGAAACTCTGCACGGAAAGTGTTTGCAGACTGCTGAATCCACACACGGGTTTAACTCTGGAAGTTGAGTGCACACATTGACAACCGTTCTGTTAGATAGCTGCGTTTTGGATTTAGAAGCAGATATTTCCCTGTGCTTTCTGCTGTTTCTTCCATATGCCGGTATTGGGCTGAAAACGCCTGTTTTGAAACCCTGCACAGAAAGTGTTTGCAGACTGCTGAATCCACACACGGGTTTAACTCTGGACGTTGAGTGCACACATTGACAACCTTTCTGTTAGATAGCTGCGTTTTGGATTTAGAAGCAGATATTTCCCTGTGCTTTCTGCTGTTTCTTCCATATGCCGGTAATGGGCTGAAAACGCCTGTTTTGAAACTCTGCACAGAAAGTGTTTGCAGACTGCTGAATCCACACACGGGTTTAACTCTGGAAGTTGAGCGCACACATTGACAACCGTTCTGGTAGATAGCTGCGTTTTGGATTTAGAAGCATATATTTCGGTGGGCTTTCTGCTGTTTCTTCCATATGCCGGTATTGGGCTGAAAACGCCTGTTTTGAAACTCTGCACAGAAAGTGTTTGCAGACTGCTGAATCCACACACGGGTTTAACTCTGGAAGTTGAGTGCACACATTGACAACCGTTCTGTTAGATAGCTGCGTTTTGGATTTAGAAGCAGATATTTCCCTGTGCTTTCTGCTGTTTCTTCCATATGCCGGTAATGGGCTGAAAACGCCTGTTTTGAAACTCTGCACAGAAAGTGTTTGCAGACTGCTGAATCCACACACGGGTTTAACTCTGGAAGTTGAGTGCACACATTGACAACCGTTCTGTTAGATAGCTGCGTTCTGGATTTAGAAGCAGATATTTCCCTGGGCTTTCTGCTGTTTCTTCCATATGCCGGTATTGGGCTGAAAATGCCTGTTTTGAAACTCTGCACAGAAAGTGTTTGCAGACTGCTGAATCCACACACGGGTTTAACTCTGGAAGTTGAGTGCACACATTGACAACCGTTCTGTTAGATAGCTGCGTTTTGGATTTAGAAGCAGATATTTCCCTGTGCTTTCTGCTGTTTCTTCCATATGCCGGTATTGGGCTGAAAACGCCTGTTTTGAAACTCTGCACAGAAAGTGTTTGCAGACTGCTGAATCCACACACGGGTTTAACTCTGGAAGTTGAGTGCACACATTGACAACCGTTCTGTTAGATAGCTGCGTTTTGGATTTAGAAGCATATATTTCGCTGGGCTTTCTGCTGTTTCTTCCATATGCCGGTATTGGGCTGAAAACGCCTGTTTTGAAACTCTGCACAGAAAGTGTTTGCAGACTGCTGAATCCACACACGGGTTTAACTCTGGAAGTTGAGTGCACACATTGACAACCGTTCTGTTAGATAGCTGCGTTTTGGATTTAGAAGCAGATATTTCCCTGTGCTTTCTGCTGTTTCTTCCATATGCCGGTAATGGGCTGAAAACGCCTGTTTTGAAACTCTGCACAGAAAGTGTTTGCAGACTGCTGAATCCACACACGGGTTTAACTCTGGAAGTTGAGTGCACACATTGACAACCGTTCTGTTAGATAGCTGCGTTTTGGACTTAGAAGCAGATATTACCCTGTGCTTTCTGCTGTTTCTTCCACATTCCGGTAACGGGCTGAAAACGCCTGTTTTGAAACTCTGCACAGAAAGTGTTTGCAGACTGCTGAATCCACACACGGGTTTAACTCTGGAAGTTGAGTGCACCCATTGACAACCGTTCTGTTAGATAGCTGCGTTTTGGATTTAGAAGCAGATATTTCCCTGTGCTTTCTGCTGTTTCTTCCATATGCCGGTATTGGGCTGAAAACGCCTGTTTTGAAACTCTGCACAGAAAGTGTTTGCAGACTGCTGAATCCACACACGGGTTTAACTCCGGAAATTGAGTGCACACATTGACAACCGTTCTGTTAGATAGCTGCGTTTTGGATTTAGAAGCAGATATTTCCCTGTGCTTTCTGCTGTTTCTTCCATATGCCGGTATTGGGCTGAAAACGCCTGTTTTGAAACTCTGCACAGAAAGTGTTTGCAGACTGCTGAATCCACACACGGGTTTAACTCTGGAAGTTGAGTGCACACATTTCAACCGTTCTGTTAGATAGCTGCGTTTTGGATTTAGAAGCAGATATTTCCCTGTGCTTTCTGCTGTTTCTTCCATATGCCGGTATTGGGCTGAAAACGCCTGTTTTGAAACTCTGCACAGAAAGTGTTTGCAGACTGCTGAATCCACACACCGGTTTAACTCTGGAAGTTGAGTGCACACATTGACAACCGTTCTGTTAGATAGGTGCGTTTGGATTTAGAAGCAGATATTTCCCTATTCTTTCTGCTCTTTCGTCCATATGCCGGTATTTAGCTGAAAACGCCTGTTTTGAAACTCTGCACAGAAAGGGTTTGCAGACTGCTGAATCCACACACCGGTTAACTCCAGAAGTTGAGTGCGCACATTGACTACCGTTCTGTTAGATAGCTCCGTTTTGGATTTAGAAGCAGATATTTCCCTGTGCTTTCTGTCGTTTCTTCCATATGCCGGTATTGGGCTGAAAACGCCTCTTTTGAAATTCTGCACAGAAAGTGTTTGCAGACTGCTGAATCCAGGACACGCATTTACCTCTGGAAGTTGAGTGCACACGTTGACAACCGTTCTGTTAGGTAGCTGCGTTTTGGATTTAGAAGCAGATATTTCCCTGTGCTTTCTGCTGTTTCTTCCATATGCCGGTATTGGGCTGAAAACGCCGGTTTTGAAACTCTGCACAGAATGTGTTTGCAGACTGCTGAATCCACACACGGGTTTAACTCTGGAAGTTGAGTGCACACATTGACAACCGTTCTGTTAGATAGCTGCGTTTTGGATTTAGAAGCAGATATTTCCCTGTGCTTTCTGCTGTTTCTTCCATATGCCGGTATTGGGCTGAAAACGCCTGTTTTGAAACTCTGCACAGAAAGTGTTTGCAGACTGCTGAGTCCACACTCCGGTTTAACTCTGGAAGTTGAGTGCACACATTGACAATCGTTCTGTTAGATAGCTGCGTTTTGGATTTAGAAGCAGATATTTCCCTGTGCTTTCTGCCGTTTCTTCCATATGCCGGTATTGGGCTGAAAATGCGTGTTTTTAAACTGTGCACAGAAAGTGTTTGCAGACTGCTGAATCCAAGACACGCATTTAACTCTGGAAGTTGAGTGCACACATTGACAACCGTTCTGTTAGATAGCTGCGTTTTGGACTTAGAAGCAGATATTTCCCTGTGCTTTCTGCTGTTTCTTCTACATGCCGGTATTGGGCTGAAAACGCCTGTTTTGAAACTCTG
Organism: Aotus nancymaae; assembly: GCF_030222135.1. NCBI lineage: Eukaryota > Metazoa > Chordata > Mammalia > Primates > Aotidae > Aotus > Aotus nancymaae. The sequence continues at coordinate 44,900,022 of NW_026988455.1, read as the reverse complement.
CACAGAAAGTGTTTGCAGACTGCTGAATCCACACACGGGTTTAACTCTGGAAGTTGAGTGCACACATTGACAACCGTTCTGTTAGATAGCTGCGTTTTGGATTTAGAAGCATATATTTCGCTGGGCTTTCTGCTGTTTCTTCCATATGCCGGTATTGGGCTGAAAACGCCTGTTTTGAAACTCTGCACAGAAAGTGTTTGCAGACTGCTGAATCCACACACGGGTTTAACTCTGGAAGTTGAGTGCACACATTGACAACCGTTCTGTTAGATAGCTGCGTTTTGGATTTAGAAGCAGATATTTCCCTGTGCTTTCTGCTGTTTCTTCCATATGCCGGTAATGGGCTGAAAACGCCTGTTTTGAAACTCTGCACAGAAAGTGTTTGCAGACTGCTGAATCCACACACGGGTTTAACTCTGGAAGTTGAGTGCACACATTGACAACCGTTCTGTTAGATAGCTTCGTTTTGGACTTAGAAGCAGATATTACCCTGTGCTTTCTGCTGTTTCTTCCACATTCCGGTAACGGGCTGAAAACGCCTGTTTTGAAACTCTGCACAGAAAGTGTTTGCAGACTGCTGAATCCACACACGGGTTTAACTCTGGAAGTTGAGTGCACCCATTGACAACCGTTCTGTTAGATAGCTGCGTTTTGGATTTAGAAGCAGATATTTCCCTGTGCTTTCTGCTGTTTCTTCCATATGCCGGTATTGGGCTGAAAACGCCTGTTTTGAAACTCTGCACAGAAAGTGTTTGCAGACTGCTGAATCCACACACGGGTTTAACTCCGGAAATTGAGTGCACACATTGACAACCGTTCTGTTAGATAGCTGCGTTTTGGATTTAGAAGCAGATATTTCCCTGTGCTTTCTGCTGTTTCTTCCATATGCCGGTATTGGGCTGAAAACGCCTGTTTTGAAACTCTGCACAGAAAGTGTTTGCAGACTGCTGAATCCACACACGGGTTTAACTCTGGAAGTTGAGTGCACACATTTCAACCGTTCTGTTAGATAGCTGCGTTTTGGATTTAGAAGCAGATATTTCCCTGTGCTTTCTGCTGTTTCTTCCATATGCCGGTATTGGGCTGAAAACGCCTGTTTTGAAACTCTGCACAGAAAGTGTTTGCAGACTGCTGAATCCACACACGGGTTTAACTCTGGAAGTTGAGTGCACACATTGACAACCGTTCTGTTAGATAGGTGCGTTTGGATTTAGAAGCAGATATTTCCCTATTCTTTCTGCTCTTTCTTCCATATGCCGGTATTTAGCTGAAAACGCCTGTTTTGAAACTCTGCACAGAAAGTGTTTACAGACTGCTGAATCCACACACTGGTTAACTCTAGAAGTTGAGTGCGCACATTGACTACCGTTCTGTTAGATAGCTCCGTTTTGGATTTAGAAGCAGATATTTCCCTGTGCTTTCTGTCGTTTCTTCCATATGCCGGTATTGGGCTGAAAACGCCTCTTTTGAAATTCTGCACAGAAAGTGTTTGCAGACTGCTGAATCCAGGACACGCATTTACCTCTGGAAGTTGAGTGCACACGTTGACAACCGTTCTGTTAGGTAGCTGCGTTTTGGATTTAGAAGCAGATATTTCCCTGTGCTTTCTGCTGTTTCTTCCATATGCCGGTATTGGGCTGAAAACGCCGGTTTTGAAACTCTGCACAGAATGTGTTTGCAGACTGCTGAATCCACACACGGGTTTAACTCTGGAAGTTGAGTGCACACATTGACAACCGTTCTGTTAGATAGCTGCGTTTTGGATTTAGAAGCAGATATTTCCCTGTGCTTTCTGCTGTTTCTTCCATATGCCGGTATTGGGCTGAAAACGCCTGTTTTGAAACTCTGCACAGAAAGTGTTTGCAGACTGCTGAGTCCACACTCCGGTTTAACTCTGGAAGTTGAGTGCACACATTGACAATCGTTCTGTTAGATAGCTGCGTTTTGGATTTAGAAGCAGATATTTCCCTGTGCTTTCTGCCGTTTCTTCCATATGCCGGTATTGGGCTGAAAATGCGTGTTTTTAAACTGTGCACAGAAAGTGTTTGCAGACTGCTGAATCCAAGACACGCATTTAACTCTGGAAGTTGAGTGCACACATTGACAACCGTTCTGTTAGATAGCTGCGTTTTGGACTTAGAAGCAGATATTTCCCTGTGCTTTCTGCTGTTTCTTCTACATGCCGGTATTGGGCTGAAAACGCCTGTTTTGAAACTCTGCACAGAAAGTGTTTGCAGACTGCTGAATCCACACACGGGTTTAACTCTGGAAGTTGAGGGCACACAGTGACAACCGTTCTGTTAGATAGCTGCGTTTTGGATTTAGAAGCAGATATTTCCCTGAGCTTTCTGATGTTTCTTCCTTATGCCGGAATTGGGCTGAAAACGCCTGTTTTGAAACTCTGCACAGAAAGTGTTTGCAGACTGCTGAATCCACACACGGGTTTAACTCTGGAAGTTGAGTGCACACATTGACAACCGTTCTGTTAGATAGCTGCGTTTGGATTTAGAAGCAGATATTTCCCTGTGCTTTCTGCTGTTTCTTCCATATGCCGGTAATGGGCTGAAAACGCCTGTTTTGAAACTCTGCACAGAAAGTGTTTGCAGACTGCTGAATCCACACACCGGTTAACTCCGGAAGTTGAGTGCACACATTGACAATCGTTCTGTTAGATAGCTGCGTTTTGGATTTAGAAGCAGATATTTCCCTGTGCTTTCTGCTGTTTCTTCCGCATGCCGGTATTGGGCTGAAAACGCCTGTTTTGAAACTCTGCACAGAAAGTGTATGCAGACTGCTGAATCCACACACGGGTTTAACTCTGGAAGTTGAGTGCACACATTGACAACCGTTCTGTTAGATAGCTGCGTTTTGGATTTAGAAGCAGATATTTCCCTGTGCTTTCTGCTGTTTCTTCCATATGCCGGTATTGGGCTGAAAACGCCTGTTTTGAAACTCTGCACAGAAAGTGTTTGCAGACTGCTGAATCCACACACGGGTTTAACTCCGGAAGTTGAGTGCACACATTGACAACCGTTCTGTTAGATAGCTGCGTTTTGGATTTAGAAGCAGATATTTCCCTGTGCTTTCTGCTGTTTCTTCCATATGCCGGTATTGGGCTGAAAACGCCTGTTTTGAAACTCTGCACAGAAAGTGTTTGCAGACTGCTGAATCCACACACGGGTTTAACTCTGGAAGTTGAGTGCACACATTGACAACCGTTCTGTTAGATAGCTGCGTTTTGGAATTAGAAGCAGATATTTCCCTGTGCTTTCTGCTGTTTCTTCCATATGCCGGTACTGGGCTGAAAACGCCTGTTTTGAAACCCTGCACAGAAAGTGTTTGCAGACTGCTGAATCCACACACGGGTTTAACTCCGGAAGTTGAGTGCACACATTGACAACCGATCTGTTAGATAGCTGCGTTTTGGATTTAGAAGCAGATATTTCCCTGTGCTTTCTGCTGTTTCTTCCATATGCCGGTATTGGGCTGATAACGCCTGTTTTGAAATTCTGCACAGTAAGTGTTTCCAGAGTGCTGAATCCACACACCGGTTTAACTACGGAAGTTGAGTGGACACATTGACAACCGTTCTGTTAGATAGCTGCGTTTTGGATTTAGAAGCAGATATTTCCCTGTGCTTTCTGCCGTTTCTTCCATATGCTGGTATTGGGCTGAAAACAACTGTTTTGAAACTCTGCACAGTAAGTGTTTGCAGACTGCTGAATCCACACACGGGTTTAACTCTGGAAGTTGAGTGCACACATTGACAACCGTTCTGTTAGATAGCTGCGTTTTGGATTTAGAAGCAGATATTTCCCTGTGCTTTCTGCTGTTTCTTCCATATGCCGGTAATGGGCTGAAAACGTCTGTTTTGAAACTCTGCACAGAAAGTGTTTGCAGACTGCTGAATCCACACACGGGTTTAACTCTGGAAGTTGAGTGCACACATTGACAACCGTTCTGTTATATAGCTGCTTTTTGGATTTAGAAGCAGATATTTCCCTGTGCTTTCTGCTGTTTCTTCCTGATGCCGCTATTGGGCTGAAAACGCCTGTTTTGAAACTCTGCACGGAAAGTGTTTGCAGACTGCTGAATCCACACACCGGTTTAACTCTGGAAGTTGAGTGCACACATTGACAACCGTTCTGTTAGATAGCTGCATTTTGAATTTAGACGCAGATATTTCCCGGAGCTTTCTGCTGTTTCTTCCTTATGCCGGTATTGGGCTGAAAACGCCTGTTTTGTAACTCTGCAAAGAAGGTGCTTACAGACTGCTGAATCCACACACCGGTTTAACTCTGGAAGTTGAGTGCACACATTGACAACCGTTCTGTTAGATAGCTGCGTTTTGGATTTAGAAGAAGATATTTCCCTGTGCTTTCAGCTGTTTCTTCCATAGGCCGGTATTGGGCTGAAAACGCCTGTTTTGAAACTCTGCACGGAAAGTGTTTGCAAACTGCTGAATCCACACACGGGTTTAACTCTGGAAGTTGAGTGCACATATTGACAACCGTTCTGTTAGATAGCTGCGTTTTGGATTTAGAAGCAGATATTTCCCTGGGCTTTCTGCTGTTTCTTCCTTATGCCGGTATTGGGCTGAAAACGCCTGTTTTGAAACTCTGCACGGAAAGTGTTTGCAGACTGCTGAATCCACACACGGGTTTAACTCTGGAAGTTGAGTGCACACATTGACAACCGTTCTGTTAGATAGCTGCGTTTTGGATTTAGAAGCAGATATTTCGCTGGGCTTTCTGCTGTTTCTTCCATATGCCGGTATTGGGCTGAAAACGCCTGTTGTGAAACTCTGCACAGAAAGTGTTTGCAGACTGCTGAATCCACACACTGGTTTAACTCTGGAAGTTGAGTGCACACATTGACAACCGTTCTGTTAGATAGCTGCGTTTTCGATTTAGAAGCAGATATTTCCCTGTGCTTTCTTCTGTTTCTTCCATATGCCGGTATTGGGCTGAAAACGCCTGTTTTGAAACTCTGCACAGAAAGTGTTTGCAGACTGCTGAATCCACACACGGGTTTAACTCTGGAAGTTGAGTGGACACATTGACAACCGTTCTGTTAGATAGCTGCGTTTTGGATTTAGAAGCAGATATTTCCCTGTGCTTTCTGCTGTTTCTTCCATATGCCGGTAATGGGCTGAAAACGCCTGTTTTGAAACTCTGCACAGAAAGTGTTTGCAGACTGCTGAATCCACACACGGGTTTAACTCTGGAAGTTGAGTGCACACATTGACAACCGTTCTGTTAGATAGCTGCGTTTTGGATTTAGAAGCATATATTTCGGTGGGCTTTCTGCTGTTTCTTCCATATGCCGGTATTGGGCTGAAAACGCCTGTTTTGAAACTCTGCACAGAAAGTGTTTGCAGACTGCTGAATCCACACACGGGTTTAACTCTGGAAGTTGAGTGCACACATTGACAACCGTTCTGTTAGATAGCTGCGTTTTGGATTTAGAAGCAGATATTTCCCTGTGCTTTCTGCTGTTTCTTCCATATGCCGGTAATGGGCTGAAAACGCCTGTTTTGAAACTCTGCACAGAAAGTGTTTGCAGACTGCTGAATCCACACACGGGTTTAACTCTGGAAGTTGAGTGCACACATTGACAACCGTTCTGTTACCTAGCTGCGTTCTGGATTTAGAAGCAGATATTTCCCTGGGCTTTCTGCTGTTTCTTCCATATGCCGGTATTGGGCTGAAAATGCCTGTTTTGAAACTCTGCACAGAAAGTGTTTGCAGACTGCTGAATCCACACACGGGTTTAACTCTGGAAGTTGAGTGCACACATTGACAACCGTTCTGTTAGATAGCTGCGTTTTGGATTTAGAAGCAGATATTTCCCTGTGCTTTCTTCTGTTTCTTCCATATGCCGGTATTGGGCTGAAAACGCCTGTTTTGAAACTCTGCACAGAAAGTGTTTGCAGACTGCTGAATCCACACACGGGTTTAACTCTGGAAGTTGAGTGCACACATTGACAACCGTTCTGTTAGATAGCTGCGTTTTGGATTTAGAAGCAGATATTTCCCTGTGCTTTCTGCTGTTTCTTCCATATGCCGGTAACGGGCTGAAAACGCCTGTTTTGAAAGTCTGCACAGAAAGTGTTTGCAGACTGCTGAATCCACACACGGGTTTAACTCTGGAAGTTGAGTGCACACATTGAAAACCGTTCTGTTAGATAGCTGCGTTTTGGATTTAGAAGCAGCTATTTCCCTGTGCTTTCTGCTGTTTCTTCCATATGCCGGTATTGGGCTGAAAACGCCTGTTTTGAAACCCTTCACAGAAAGTGTTTGCAGACTGCTGAATCCACACACGGGTTTAACTCTGGACGTTGAGTGCACACATTGACAACCTTTCTGTTAGATAGCTGCGTTTTGGATTTAGAAGCAGATATTTCCCTGTGCTTTCTGCTGTTTCTTCCATATGCCGGTATTGGGCTGAATACGCCTGTTTTGAAACTCTGCACAGAAAGTGTTTGCAGACTGCTGAATCCACACACGGGTTTAACTCTGGAAGTTGAGTGCACACATTGACAACCGTTCTGTTAGATAGCTGCGTTTTGGATTTAGAAGCATACATTTCGCTGGGCTTTCTGCTGTTTCTTCCATATGCCGGTATTGGGCTGAAAACGCCTGTTTTGAAACTCTGCACAGAAAGTGTTTGCAGACTGCCGAATCCACACACGGGTTTCACTCTGGAAGTTGAGTGCACACATTGACAACCGTTCTGTTAGATAGCTGCGTTTTGGATTTAGAAGCAGATATTTCCCTGTGCTTTCTGCTGTTTCTTCCATATGCCGGTAATGGGCTGAAAACGTGTGTTTAGAAACTCTGCACAGAAAGAGTTTGCAGACTGCTGAATCCACACACGGGTTTAACTCTGGAAGTTGAGTGCACACATTGACAACCGTTCTGTTAGATAGCTGCGTTTTGGATTTAGAAGCAGATATTTCCCTGGGCGTTCTGCTGTTTCTTCCATATGCCGGTATTGGGCTGAAAACGCCTGTTTTGAAACTCTGCACAGAAAGTGTTTGCAGACTGCTGAATCCACACACGGGTTTAACTCTGGAAGTTGAGTGCACACATTGACAACCGTTCTGTTAGATAGCTGCGTTTTGGATTTAGAAGCAGATATTTCCCTGTGCTTTCTGCTGTTTCTTCCATATGCCGGTATTGGGCTGAAAACGCCTGTTTTGAAACTCTGCACAGAAAGTGTTTGCAGACTGCTGAATCCACACACGGGTTTAACTCTGGAAGTTGAGTGCACACATTGACAACCGTTCTGTTAGATAGCTGCGTTTTGGATTTAGAAGCAGATATTTCCCTGTGCTTTCTGCTGTTTCTTCCATATGCCGGTAATGGGCTGAAAACGCCTGTTTTGAAACTCTGCACAGAAAGTGTTTGCAGACTGCTGAATCCACACACGGGTTTAACTCTGGAAGTTGAGTGCACACATTGACAACCGTTCTGTTAGATAGCTGCGTTTTGGATTTAGAAGCAGCTATTTCCCTGTGCTTTCTGCTGTTTCTTCCATATGCCGGTATTGGGCTGAAAACGCCTGTTTTGAAACCCTGCACAGAAAGTGTTTGCAGACTGCTGAATCCACACACGGGTTTAAATCTGGACGTTGAGTGCACACATTGACAACCTTTCTGTTAGATAGCTGCGTTTTGGATTTAGAAGCAGATATTTCCCTGTGCTTTCTGCTGTTTCTTCCATATGCCGGTATTGGGCTGAAAACGCCTGTTTTGAAACTCTGCACAGAAAGTTTTGCAGACTGCTGAATCCACACACCGGTTTAACTCTGGAAGTTGAGTGCACACATTGACAACCGTTCTGTTAGATAGCTGCGTTTTGGATTTAGTAGCAGATATTTCCTGTGCTTTCTGCTGTTTCTTCCATATGCCGGTATTGGGCTGAAAACGCCTGTTTTGAAACTCTGCACAGAAAGTGTTTGCAGACTGCTGAATCCACACACGGGTTTAACTCTGGAAGTTGAGTGCACACATTGACAACCGTTCTGTTAGATAGCTGCGTTTTGGATTTAGAAGCAGATATTTCCCTGTGCTTTCTGCTGTTTCTTCCATATGCCGGTATTGGGCTGAAAACGCCTGTTTTGTAAATCTGCAAAGAAGGTGCTTGCAGACTCCTGAATCCTCACACGGGTTTAACTCTGGAAGTTGAGTGCACACATTGACAACCGTTCTGTTAGATAGCTGCGTTTTGGATTTAGAAGCAGATATTTCCCTGTGCTTTCTGCTGTTTCTTCCATAGGCCGGTATTGGGCTGAAAACGCCTGTTTTGAATCTCTGCACAGAAAGTGTTTGCAGACTGCTGAATCCACACACGGGATTAACTCTGGAAGTTGAGTGCACACATTGACAACCGTTCTGTTAGATAGCTGCGTTTTGGATTTAGAAGCAGATATTTCCCTGTGCTTTCTGCTGTTTCTTCCATATGCCGGTACTGGGCTGAAAACGCCTGTTTTGAAACTCTGCACAGAAAGTGTTTGCAGACTGCTGAATCCACACACCGGTTTAACTCTGGAAGTTGAGTGCACACATTGACAACCGTTCTGTTAGATAGCTGCGTTTTGGATTTAGAAGCAGATATTTCCCTGTGCTTTCTGCTGTTTCTTCCATATGCCGGTATTGGGCTGAAAACGCCTGTTTTGAAACTCTGCACAGAAAGTGTTTGCAGACTGCTGAATCCACACACCGGTTTAACTCTGGAAGTTGAGTGCACACATTGACATCCGTTCTGTTAGATAGCTGCGTTTTGGACTTAGAAGCAGATATTTCCCTGTGCTTTCTGCTGTTTCTTCCATATGCCGGTATTGGGCTGAAAAGGCCTGTTTTGAAACTCTGCACAGAATGTGTTTGCAGACTGCTGAATCCACACACGGGTTTAACTCTGGAAGTTGAGTGCACACATTGACAACCGTTCTGTTAGATAGCTGCGTTTTGGATTTAGAAGCAGATATTTCCCTGTGCTTTCTGCTGTTTCTTCCTGATGCCGGTATTGGGCTGAAAACACCTGTTTTGAAACTCTACACGGAAAGTGTTTGCAGACTGCTGAATCCACACACCGGTTTAACTCTGGAAGTTAGGGGCACACATTGACAACCGTTCTGTTAGATAGCTGCGTTTTGAATTTAGACGCAGATATTTCCCTGTGCTTTCTGCTGTTTCTTCCTTATGCCGGTATTGGGCTGAAAACGCCTGTTTTGTAACTCTGCAAAGAAGGTTCTTGCAGACTGCTGAATCCACACACGGGTTTAACTCTGGAAGTTGAGTGGACACATTGACAACCGTTCTGTTAGAGAGCTGCGTTTTGGATTTAGAAGCAGATATTTCCCTGTGCTTTCTGCTGTTTCTTCCATAGGCCGGTATTGGGCTGAAAACGCCTGTTTTGAATCTCTGCACAGAAAGTGTTTGCAGACTGCTGAATACACACACGGGATTAACTCTGGAAGTTGAGTGCACACATTGACAACCGTTCTGTTAGATAGCTGCGTTTTGGATTTAGAAGCAGATATTTCCCTGTGCTTTCTGCTGTTTCTTCCATAGGCCGGTATTGGGCTGAAAACGCCTGTTTTGAAACTCTGCACAGAAAGTGTTTGCAGACTGCTGAATCCACACACCGGTTTAACTCCGGAAGTTGAGTGCACACATTGACAACCGTTCTGTTAGATAGCTGCGTTTTGGATTTAGAAGCAGATATTTCCCTGTGCTTTCTGCTGTTTCTTCCATATGCCGGTATTGGGCTGAAAACGCCTGTTTTGTAACTCTGCACAGAAAGTGCTTGCAGACTGCTGAATCCACACACGGGTTTAACTCTGGAAGTTGAGTGCACACATTGACAACCGTTCTGTTAGATAGCTGCGTTTTGGATTTAGAAGCAGATATTTCCCTGTGCTTTCTGCTGTTTCTTCCATATGCTGGTATTGGGCTGAAAACGCCTGTTTTGAAACTCTGCACCGAAAGTGTTTGCAGACTGCTGAATCCACACACGGGTTTAACTCTGGTAGTTGAGTGCACAGATTGACAACCGTTCTGTTAGATAGCTGCGTTTTGGATTTAGAAGCAGATATTTCCCTGGGCTTTCTACTGTTTCTTCCATAGGCCGGTATTGGGCTGAAAACCCCTGTTTTGAATCTCTGCACAGAAAGTGTTTGCAGACTGCTGAATCCACACACGAGTTTAACTCTGGAAGTTGAGTGCACACATTGACAACCGTTCTGTTAGATAGCTGCGTTTTGGATTTAGAAGCAGATATTTCCCTGTGCTTTCTGCTGTTTCTTCCTTATGCCGGTATTGGGCTGAAAACGCCTGTTTTGAAACTCTGCACGGAAAGTGTTTGCAGACTGCTGAATCCACACACCGGTTTAACTCTGGAAGTTGAGTGCACACATTGACAACCGTTCTGTTAGATAGCTGCGTTTTGGATTTAGACGCAGATATTTCCCTGTGCTTTCTGCTGTTTCTTCCATATGCCGGTATTGGGCTGAAAACGCCTGTTTTGTAACTCTGCAAAGAAGGTGCTTGCAGACTGCTGAATCCACACACGGGTTTAACTCTGGAAGTTGAGTGCACACATTGACAACCGTTCTGTTAGATAGCTGCGTTTTGGATTTAGAAGCAGATATTTCCCGGTGCTTTCTGCTGTTTCTTCCATAGGCCGGTAATGGGCTGAAAACGCCTGTTTTGAATCTCTGCACAGAAAGAGTTTGCAGACTGCTGAATACACACACGGGATTAACTCTGGAAGTTGAGTGCACACATTGACAACCGTTCTGTTAGATAGCTGCGTTTTGGATTTAGAAGCAGATATTTCCCTGTGCTTTCTGCTGTTTCTTCCATATGCCGGTATTGGGCTGAAAACGCCTGTTTTGAAACTCTGCACAGAAAGTGTTTGCAGACTGCTGAATCCACACACGGGTTTAACTCTGGAAGTTGAGTGCACACATTGACAACCGTTCTGTTAGATAGCTGCGTTTTGGATTTAGAAGCAGATATTTCCCTGTGCTTTCTGCTGTTTCTTCCATATGCCGGTAATGGGCTGAAAACGCCTGTTTTGAAACTCTGCACAGAAAGTGTTTGCAGACTGCTGAATCCACACACGGGTTTAACTCTGGAAGTTGAGTGCACACATTGACAACCGTTCTGTTAGATAGCTGCGTTTTGGATTTAGAAGCATATATTTCGGTGGGCTTTCTGCTGTTTCTTCCATATGCCGGTATTGGGCTGAAAACGCCTGTTTTGAAACTCTGCACAGAAAGTGTTTGCAGACTGCTGAATCCACACACGGGTTTAACTCTGGAAGTTGAGTGCACACATTGACAACCGTTCTGTTAGATAGCTGCGTTTTGGATTTAGAAGCAGATATTTCCCTATGCTTTCTGCTGTTTCTTCCATATGCCGGTAATGGGCTGAAAACGCCTGTTTTGAAACTCTGCACAGAAAGAGTTTGCAGACTGCTGAATCCACACACGGGTTTAACTCTGGAAGTTGAGTGCACACATTGACAACCGTTCTGTTAGATAGCTGCGTTCTGAATTTAGAAGCAGATATTTCCCTGGGCTTTCTGCTGTTTCTTCCATATGCCGGTATTGGGCTGAAAATGCCTGTTTTGATACTCTGCACAGAAAGTGTTTGCAGACTGCTGAATCCACACACGGGTTTAACTCTGGAAGTTGAGTGCACACATTGACAACCGTTCTGTTAGATAGCTGCGTTTTGGATTTAGAAGCAGATATTAACCTGTGCTTTCTGCTGTTTCTTCCATATGCCGGTATTGGGCTGAAAACGCCTGTTTTGAAACTCTGCACAGAAAGTGTTTGCAGACTGCTGAATCCACACACGGGTTTAACTCTGGAAGTTGAGTGCACACATTGACAACCGTTCTGTTAGATAGCTGCGTTTTGGATTTAGAAGCAGATATTTCCCTGTGCTTTCTGCTGTTTCTTCCATATGCCGGTAATGGGCTGAAAACGCCTGTTTTGAAACTCTGCACAGAAAGTGTTTGCAGACTGCTGAATCCACACACGGGTTTACCTCTGGAAGTTGAGTGCACACATTGACAACCGTTCTGTTAGATAGCTGCGTTTTGGATTTAGAAGCAGCTATTTCCCTGTGCTTTCTGCTGTTTCTTCCATATGCCGGTATTGGGCTGAAAACGCCTGTTTTGAAACCCTGCACAGAAAGTGTTTGCAGACTGCTGAATCCACACACGGGTTTAACTCTGGACGTTGAGTGCACACATTGACAACCTTTCTGTTAGATAGCTGCGTTTTGGATTTAGAAGCAGATATTTCCCTGTGCTTTCTGCTGTTTCTTCCATATGCCTGTATTGGGCTGAATACGCCTGTTTTGAAACTCTGCACAGAAAGTGTTTGCAGACTGCTGAATCCACACACGGGTTTAACTCTGGAAGTTGAGTGCACACATTGACAACCGTTCTGTTAGATAGCTGCGTTTTGGATTTAGAAGCAGATATTTCCCTGGGCTTTCTGCTGTTTCTTCCATATGCCGGTATTGGGCTGAAAACGCCTGTTTTGAAACTCTGCACAGAAAGTGTTTGCAGACTGCTGAATCCACACACGGGTTTAACTCTGGAAGTTGAGTGCACACATTGACAACCGTTCTCTTAGATAGCTGCGTTTTGGATTTAGAAGCAGATATTTCCCTGTGCTTTCTGCTGTTTCTTCCATATGCCGGTATTGGGCTGAAAACGCCTGTTTTGAAACTCTGCACAGAAAGTGTTTGCAGACTGCTGAATCCACACACGGGTTTAACTCTGGAAGTTGAGTGCACACATTGACAACCGTTCTGTTAGATAGCTGCGTTTTGGATTTAGAAGCAGATATTTCCCTGTGCTTTCTGCTGTTTCTTCCATATGCCGGTAATGGGCTGAAAACGCCTGTTTTGAAACTCTGCACAGAAAGTGTTTGCAGACTGCTGAATCCACACACGGGTTTAACTCTGGAAGTTGAGTGCACACATTGACAACCGTTCTGTTAGATAGCTGCGTTTTGGATTTAGAAGCAGCTATTTCCCTGTGCTTTCTGCTGTTTCTTCCATATGCCGGTATTGGGCTGAAAACGCCTGTTTTGAAACCCTGCACAGAAAGTGTTTGCAGACTGCTGAATCCACACACGGGTTTAACTCTGGACGTTGAGTGCACACATTGACAACCTTTCTGTTAGATAGCTGCGTTTTGGATTTAGAAGCAGATATTTCCCTGTGCTTTCTGCTGTTTCTTCCATATGCCGGTAATGGGCTGAAAACGTGTGTTTAGAAACTCTGCACAGAAAGAGTTTGCAGACTGCTGAATCCACACACGGGTTTAACTCTGGAAGTTGAGTGCACACATTGACAACCGTTCTGTTAGATAGCTGCGTTTTGGATTTAGAAGCAGATATTTCCCTGGGCTTTCTGCTGTTTCTTCCATATGCCGGTAATGGGCTGAAAACGCCTGTTTTGAAACTCTGCACAGAAAGTGTTTGCAGACTGCTGAATCCACACACGGGTTTAACTCTGGACGTTGAGTGCACACATTGACAACCTTTCTGTTAGATAGCTGCGTTTTGGATTTAGAAGCAGATATTTCCCTGTGCTTTCTGCTGTTGCTTCCATATGCCGGTAATGGGCTGAAAACGCCTGTTTTGAAACTCTGCACAGAAAGTGTTTGCAGACTGCTGAATCCACACACGGGTTTAACTCTGGAAGTTGAGTGCACACATTGACAACCGTTCTGTTAGATAGCTGCGTTTTGGATTTAGAAGCATATATTTCGGTGGGCTTTCTGCTGTTTCTTCCATATGCCGGTATTGGGCTGAAAACGCCTGTTTTGAAACTCTGCACAGAAAGTGTTTGCAGACTGCTGAATCCACACACGGGTTTAACTCTGGAAGTTGAGTGCACACATTGACAACCGTTCTGTTAGATAGCTGCGTTTTGGATTTAGAAGCAGATATTTCCCTGTGCTTTCTGCTGTTTCTTCCATATGCCGGTAACGGGCTGAAAACGCCTGTTTTGAAACTCTGCACAGAAAGTGTTTGCAGACTGCTGAATCCACACACGGGTTTAACTCTGGAAGTTGAGTGCACACATTGACAACCGTTCTGTTAGATAGCTGCGTTCTGGATTTAGAAGCAGATATTTCCCTGGGCTTTCTGCTGTTTCTTCCATATGCCGGTATTGGGCTGAAAATGCCTGTTTTGAAACTCTGCACAGAAAGTGTTTGCAGACTGCTGAATCCACACACGGGTTTAACTCTGGAAGTTGAGTGCACACATTGACAACCGTTCTGTTAGATAGCTGCGTTTTGGATTTAGAAGCAGATATTTCCCTGTGCTTTCTGCTGTTTCTTCCATATGCCGGTATTGGGCTGAAAACGCCTGTTTTGAAACTCTGCACAGAAAGTGTTTGCAGACTGCTGAATCCACACACGGGTTTAACTCTGGAAGTTGAGTGCACACATTGACAACCGTTCTGTTAGATAGCTGCGTTTTGGATTTAGAAGCATATATTTCGCTGGGCTTTCTGCTGTTTCTTCCATATGCCGGTATTGGGCTGAAAACGCCTGTTTTGAAACTCTGCACAGAAAGTGTTTGCAGACTGCTGAATCCACACACGGGTTTAACTCTGGAAGTTGAGTGCACACATTGACAACCGTTCTGTTAGATAGCTGCGTTTTGGATTTAGAAGCAGATATTTCCCTGTGCTTTCTGCTGTTTCTTCCATATGCCGGTAATGGGCTGAAAACGTGTGTTTAGAAACTCTGCACAGAAAGAGTTTGCAGACTGCTGAATCCACACACGGGTTTAACTCTGGAAGTTGAGTGCACACATTGACAACCGTTCTGTTAGATAGCTGCGTTTTGGATTTAGAAGCAGATATTTCCCTGGGCTTTCTGCTGTTTCTTCCATATGCCGGTATTGGGCTGAAAACGCCTGTTTTGAAACTCTGCACAGAAAGTGTTTGCAGACTGCTGAATCCACACACGGGTTTAACTCTGGAAGTTGAGTGCACACATTGACAACCGTTCTGTTAGATAGCTGCGTTTTGGATTTAGAAGCAGATATTTCCCTGTGCTTTCTGCTGTTTCTTCCATATGCCGGTATTGGGCTGAAAACGCCTGTTTTGAAACTCTGCACAGAAAGTGTTTGCAGACTGCTGAATCCACACACGGGTGTAACTCTGGAAGTTGAGTGCACACATTGACAACCGTTCTGTTAGATAGCTGCGTTTTGGATTTAGAAGCAGATATTTCCCTGTGCTTTCTGCTGTTTCTTCCATATGCCGGTAATGGGCTGAAAACGCCTCTTTTGAAACTCTGCACAGAAAGTGTTTGCAGACTGCTGAATCCACACACGGGTTTAACTCTGGAAGTTGAGTGCACACATTGACAACCGTTCTGTTAGATAGCTGCGTTTTGGATTTAGAAGCAGATATTTCCCTGTGCTTTCTGCTGTTTCTTCCATATGCCGGTATTGGGCTGAAAACGCCTGTTTTGAAACTCTTCACAGAAAGTGTTTGCAGACTGCTGAATCCACACACGGGTTTAACTCCGGAAGTTGAGTGGACACATTGACAACCGTTCTGTTAGATAGCTGCGTTTTGGATTTAGAAGCAGATATTTCCCTGTGCTTTCTGCTGTTTCTTCCATATGCCGGTTTTGGGCTGAAAACGCCTCTTTTGAAATTCTGCACAGAAAGTGTTTGCAGACTGCTGAATCCACACACGGGTTGAACTCTGGAAGTTGAGTGCACACGTTGACAACCGTTCTGTTAGATAGCTGCGTTTTGGACTTAGAAGCAGATATTTCCCTGTGCTTTCTGCTGTTTCTTCCACATGCCGGTAATGGGCTGAAAACGCCTGTTTTGAAACTCTGCACAGAAAGTGTTTGCAGACTGCTGAATCCACACACGGGTTAAACTCTGGAAGTTGAGTGCACACATTTCAACCGTTCTGTTAGATAGCTGCGTTTTGGATTTAGAAGCAGATATTTCCCTGTGCTTTCTGCTGTTTCTTCCACATGCCGGTATTGGGCTGAAAACGCGTTTTGAAACTCTGCACAGAAAGTGTTTGCAGACTGCTGAATCTAGGACACGCATTTACCTCTGGAAGTTGAGTGCACACATTGACAACCGTTCTGTTAGATAGCTGCGTTTTGCATTTAGAAGCAGATATTTCCCTGTGCTTTCTGCTGTTTCTTCCATATGCCGGTATTGGGCAGAAAACGCCTGTTTTGAAACTCTGCACAGAAAGTGTTTGCAGACTCCTGAATCCACACACGGGTTTAACTCTGGAAGTTGAGTGCACACACTGACAACCGTTCTGTTAGATAGCTGCGTTTTGGATTTAGAAGCAGATATTTCCCTGTGCTTTCTGCTGTTTCTTCCATATGCCGGTTTTGGGCTGAAAACGCCTGTTTTGAAGCTCTGCACAGAAAGTGTTTGCAGTCTGCTGAATCCACACACGGGTTTAACTCTGGAAGATGAGTGCACACGTTGACAACCGTTCTGTTAGATAGCTGCGTTTTGGACTTTGAAGCAGATATTTACCTGTGCTTTCTGCTGTTTCTTCCACATGCCGGTAATGGGCTGAAAAGGCCTGTTTTGAAACTCTGCACAAAAAGTGTTTGCAGACTGCTGAATCCACACACGGGTTTAACTCTGGAAGTTGAGTGCACCCATTGACAACCGTTCTGTTAGATAGCTGCGTTTTGGATTTAGAAGCAGATATTTCCCTGGGCTTTCTGCTGTTTCTTCCATATGCCGGTATTGGGCTGAAAACGCCTGTTTCGAAACTCTGCACAGAAAGTGTTTGCAGACTGCTGAATCCACACACGGGTTTAACTCTGGAAGTTGAGTGCACACATTTCAACCGTTCTGTTAGATAGCTGCGTTTTGGATTTAGAAGCAGGTATTTCCCTGTGCTTTCTGCTGTTTCTTCCATATGCCGGTATTGGGCTGAAAACGCCTGTTTTGAAACTCTGCACAGAAAGTGTTTGCAGACTGCTGAATCCACACACGGGCTTAACTCTGGAAGTTGAGTGCACACATTGACAACCGTTCTGTTAGATAGCTGCGTTTTGGATTTAGAAGCAGATATTTCCCTGTGCTTTCTGCTGTTTCTTCCATATGCCGGTACTGGGCTGAAAATGCCTCTTTTGAAACTCTGCACAGAAAGTGTTTGCAGACTGCTGAATCCAAACACGGGTTTAACTCTGGAAGTTGAGTGCACACATTGACAACCGTTCTGTTAGATGGCTGCCTTTTGGATTTAGAAGTAGATATTTCCCTGTGCTTTCTGCTGTTACTTCCATATGCCGGTATTGGGCTGAAAACGCCTGTTTTGAAACTCTGCACAGAAAGTGTTTGCAGACTGCTGAATCCACACACGGGTGTAACTCTGGAAGTTGAGTGCACACATTGACAACCGTTCTGTTAGATAGCTGCGTTTTGGATTTAGAAGCAGATATTTCCCTGTGCTTTCTGCTGTTTCTTCCTTATGCCGGTAATGGGCTGAAAACGCCTCTTTTGAAACTCTGCACAGAAAGTGTTTGCAGACTGCTGAATCCACACACGGGTTTAACTCTGGAAGTTGAGTGCACACATTGACAACCGTTCTGTTAGATAGCTGCGTTTTGGATTTAGAAGCAGATATTTCCCTGTGCTTTCTGCTGTTTCTTCCATATGCCGGTATTGGGCTGAAAACGCCTGTTTTGAAACTCTTCACAGAAAGTGTTTGCAGACTGCTGAATCCACACACGGGTTTAACTCCGGAAGTTGAGTGGACACATTGACAACCGTTCTGTTAGATAGCTGCGTTTTGGATTTAGAAGCAGATATTTCCCTGTGCTTTCTGCTGTTTCTTCCATATGCCGGTTTTGGGCTGAAAACGCCTCTTTTGAAATTCTGCACAGAAAGTGTTTGCAGACTGCTGAATCCACACACGGGTTGAACTCTGGAAGTTGAGTGCACACGTTGACAACCGTTCTGTTAGATAGCTGCGTTTTGGACTTAGAAGCAGATATTTCCCTGTGCTTTCTGCTGTTTCTTCCACATGCCGGTAATGGGCTGAAAACGCCTGTTTTGAAACTCTGCACAGAAAGTGTTTGCAGACTGCTGAATCCACACACGGGTTAAACTCTGGAAGTTGAGTGCACACATTTCAACCGTTCTGTTAGATAGCTGCGTTTTGGATTTAGAAGCAGATATTTCCCTGTGCTTTCTGCTGTTTCTTCCACATGCCGGTATTGGGCTGAAAACGCGTTTTGAAACTCTGCACAGAAAGTGTTTGCAGACTGCTGAATCTAGGACACGCATTTACCTCTGGAAGTTGAGTGCACACATTGACAACCGTTCTGTTAGATAGCTGCGTTTTGCATTTAGAAGCAGATATTTCCCTGTGCTTTCTGCTGTTTCTTCCATATGCCGGTATTGGGCAGAAAACGCCTGTTTTGAAACTCTGCACAGAAAGTGTTTGCAGACTCCTGAATCCACACACGGGTTTAACTCTGGAAGTTGAGTGCACACACTGACAACCGTTCTGTTAGATAGCTGCGTTTTGGATTTAGAAGCAGATATTTCCCTGTGCTTTCTGCTGTTTCTTCCATATGCCGGTTTTGGGCTGAAAACGCCTGTTTTGAAACTCTGCACAGAAAGTGTTTGCAGTCTGCTGAATCCACACACGGGTTTAACTCTGGAAGATGAGTGCACACGTTGACAACCGTTCTGTTAGATAGCTGCGTTTTGGACTTTGAAGCAGATATTTCCCTGTGCTTTCTGCTGTTTCTTCCACATGCCGGTAATGGGCTGAAAAGGCCTGTTTTGAAACTCTGCACAAAAAGTGTTTGCAGACTGCTGAATCCACACACGGGTTTAACTCTGGAAGTTGAGTGCACCCATTGACAACCGTTCTGTTAGATAGCTGCGTTTTGGATTTAGAAGCAGATATTTCCCTGGGCTTTCTGCTGTTTCTTCCATATGCCGGTATTGGGCTGAAAACGCCTGTTTCGAAACTCTGCACAGAAAGTGTTTGCAGACTGCTGAATCCACACACGGGTTTAACTCTGGAAGTTGAGTGCACACATTTCAACCGTTCTGTTAGATAGCTGCGTTTTGGATTTAGAAGCAGATATTTCCCTGTGCTTTCTGCTGTTTCTTCCATATGCCGGTATTGGGCTGAAAACGCCTGTTTTGAAACTCTGCACAGAAAGTGTTTGCAGACTGCTGAATCCACACACGGGCTTAACTCTGGAAGTTGAGTGCACACATTGACAACCGTTCTGTTAGATAGCTGCGTTTTGGATTTAGAAGCAGATATTTCCCTGTGCTTTCTGCTGTTTCTTCCATATGCCGGTACTGGGCTGAAAACGCCTCTTTTGAAACTCTGCACAGAAAGTGTTTGCAGACTGCTGAATCCAAACACGGGTTTAACTCTGGAAGTTGAGTGCACACATTGACAACCGTTCTGTTAGATGGCTGCCTTTTGGATTTAGAAGTAGATATTTCCCTGTGCTTTCTGCTGTTACTTCCATATGCCGGTATTGGGCTGAAAACGCCTGTTTTGAAACTCTGCACAGAAAGTGTTTGCAGACTGCTGAATCCACACACGGGTTTAACTCTGGAAGTTGAGTGCACACATTGACAACCGTTCTGTTAGATAGCTGCGTTTTGGATTTAGAAGCAGATATTTCCCTGTGCTTACTGCCCTTTCTTCCATATGCCGGTATTGGGCTGAAAACGCCTGTTTTGAAACTCTGCACAGAAAGTGTTTGCAGACTGCTGAATCCACACACGGGTTTAACTCTGGAAGTTGAGTGCACACATTGACAATCGTTCTGTTAGATTGCTGCGTTTTGACTTAGAAGAAGATATTTCCCTGTGCTTTCTGCTGTTTCTTCCACATGCCGGTAATGGGCTGAAAACGCCTGTTTTGAAACTCTGCACAGAAAGTGTTTGCAGACTGCTGAATCCACACACGGATTTAACTCTGGAAGTTGAGTGCACCCATTGACAACCGTTCTGTTAGATAGCTGCGTTTTGGATTTAGAAGCAGATATTTCCCTGGGCTTTCTGCTGTTTCTTCCATATGCCGGTAATGGGCTGAAAACGTGTGTTTAGAAACTCTGCACAGAAAGAGTTTGCAGACTGCTGAATCCACACACGGGTTTAACTCTGGAAGTTGAGTGCACACATTGACAACCGTTCTGTTAGATAGCTGCGTTTTGGATTTAGAAGCAGATATTTCCCTGGGCTTTCTGCTGTTTCTTCCATATGCCGGTAATGGGCTGAAAACGCCTGTTTTGAAACTCTGCACAGAAAGTGTTTGCAGACTGCTGAATCCACACACGGGTTTAACTCTGGACGTTGAGTGCACACATTGACAACCTTTCTGTTAGATAGCTGCGTTTTGGATTTAGAAGCAGATATTTCCCTGTGCTTTCTGCTGTTGCTTCCATATGCCGGTAATGGGCTGAAAACGCCTGTTTTGAAACTCTGCACAGAAAGTGTTTGCAGACTGCTGAATCCACACACGGGTTTAACTCTGGAAGTTGAGTGCACACATTGACAACCGTTCTGTTAGATAGCTGCGTTTTGGATTTAGAAGCATATATTTCGGTGGGCTTTCTGCTGTTTCTTCCATATGCCGGTATTGGGCTGAAAACGCCTGTTTTGAAACTCTGCACAGAAAGTGTTTGCAGACTGCTGAATCCACACACGGGTTTAACTCTGGAAGTTGAGTGCACACATTGACAACCGTTCTGTTAGATAGCTGCGTTTTGGATTTAGAAGCAGATATTTCCCTGTGCTTTCTGCTGTTTCTTCCATATGCCGGTAACGGGCTGAAAACGCCTGTTTTGAAACTCTGCACAGAAAGTGTTTGCAGACTGCTGAATCCACACACGGGTTTAACTCTGGAAGTTGAGTGCACACATTGACAACCGTTCTGTTAGATAGCTGCGTTCTGGATTTAGAAGCAGATATTTCCCTGGGCTTTCTGCTGTTTCTTCCATATGCTGGTATTGGGCTGAAAATGCCTGTTTTGAAACTCTGCACAGAAAGTGTTTGCAGACTGCTGAATCCACACACGGGTTTAACTCTGGAAGTTGAGTGCACACATTGACAACCGTTCTGTTAGATAGCTGCGTTTTGGATTTAGAAGCAGATATTTCCCTGTGCTTTCTGCTGTTTCTTCCATATGCCGGTATTGGGCTGAAAACGCCTGTTTTGAAACTCTGCACAGAAAGTGTTTGCAGACTGCTGAATCCACACACGGGTTTAACTCTGGAAGTTGAGTGCACACATTGACAACCGTTCTGTTAGATAGCTGCGTTTTGGATTTAGAAGCATATATTTCGCTGGGCTTTCTGCTGTTTCTTCCATATGCCGGTATTGGGCTGAAAACGCCTGTTTTGAAACTCTGCACAGAAAGTGTTTGCAGACTGCTGAATCCACACACGGGTTTAACTCTGGAAGTTGAGTGCACACATTGACAACCGTTCTGTTAGATAGCTGCGTTTTGGATTTAGAAGCAGATATTTCCCTGTGCTTTCTGCTGTTTCTTCCATATGCCGGTAATGGGCTGAAAACGTGTGTTTAGAAACTCTGCACAGAAAGAGTTTGCAGACTGCTGAATCCACACACGGGTTTAACTCTGGAAGTTGAGTGCACACATTGACAACCGTTCTGTTAGATAGCTGCGTTTTGGATTTAGAAGCAGATATTTCCCTGGGCTTTCTGCTGTTTCTTCCATATGCCGGTATTGGGCTGAAAACGCCTGTTTTGAAACTCTGCACAGAAAGTGTTTGCAGACTGCTGAATCCACACACGGGTTTAACTCTGGAAGTTGAGTGCACACATTGACAACCGTTCTGTTAGATAGCTGCGTTTTGGATTTAGAAGCAGATATTTCCCTGTGCTTTCTGCTGTTTCTTCCATATGCCGGTATTGGGCTGAAAACGCCTGTTTTGAAACTCTGCACAGAAAGTGTTTGCAGACTGCTGAATCCACACACGGGTTTAACTCTGGAAGTTGAGTGCACACATTGACAACCGTTCTGTTAGATAGCTGCGTTTTGGATTTAGAAGCAGATATTTCCCTGTGCTTTCTGCTGTTTCTTCCATATGCCGGTAATGGGCTGAAAACGCCTCTTTTGCAACTCTGCACAGAAAGTGTTTGCAGACTGCTGAATCCACACACGGGTTTAACTCTGGAAGTTGAGTGCACACATTGACAACCGTTCTGTTAGATAGCTGCGTTTTGGATTTAGAAGCAGATATTTCCCTGTGCTTTCTGCTGTTTCTTCCATATGCCGGTATTGGGCTGAAAACGCCTGTTTTGAAACTCTTCACAGAAAGTGTTTGCAGACTGCTGAATCCACACACGGGTTTAACTCCGGAAGTTGAGTGGACACATTGACAACCGTTCTGTTAGATAGCTGCGTTTTGGATTTAGAAGCAGATATTTCCCTGTGCTTTCTGCTGTTTCTTCCATATGCCGGTTTTGGGCTGAAAACGCCTCTTTTGAAATTCTGCACAGAAAGTGTTTGCAGACTACTGAATCCACACACGGGTTGAACTCTGGAAGTTGAGTGCACACGTTGACAACCGTTCTGTTAGATAGCTGCGTTTTGGACTTAGAAGCAGATATTTCCCTGTGCTTTCTGCTGTTTCTTCCACATGCCGGTAATGGGCTGAAAACGCCTGTTTTGAAACTCTGCACAGAAAGTGTTTGCAGACTGCTGAATCCACACACGGGTTAAACTCTGGAAGTTGAGTGCACACATTTCAACCGTTCTGTTAGATAGCTGCGTTTTGGATTTAGAAGCAGATATTTCCCTGTGCTTTCTGCTGTTTCTTCCACATGCCGGTATTGGGCTGAAAACGCGTTTTGAAACTCTGCACAGAAAGTGTTTGCAGACTGCTGAATCTAGGACACGCATTTACCTCTGGAAGTTGAGTGCACACATTGACAACCGTTCTGTTAGATAGCTGCGTTTTGCATTTAGAAGCAGATATTTCCCTGTGCTTTCTGCTGTTTCTTCCATATGCCGGTATTGGGCAGAAAACGCCTGTTTTGAAACTCTGCACAGAAAGTGTTTGCAGACTCCTGAATCCACACACGGGTTTAACTCTGGAAGTTGAGTGCACACACTGACAACCGTTCTGTTAGATAGCTGCGTTTTGGATTTAGAAGCAGATATTTCCCTGTGCTTTCTGCTGTTTCTTCCATATGCCGGTATTGGGCTGAAAACGCCTGTTTTGAAACTCTGCACAGAAAGTGTTTGCAGTCTGCTGAATCCACACACGGGTTTAACTCTGGAAGATGAGTGCACACGTTGACAACCGTTCTGTTAGATAGCTGCGTTTTGGACTTTGAAGCAGATATTTCCCTGTGCTTTCTGCTGTTTCTTCCACATGCCGGTAATGGGCTGAAAAGGCCTGTTTTGAAACTCTGCACAAAAAGTGTTTGCAGACTGCTGAATCCACACACGGGTTTAACTCTGGAAGTTGAGTGCACCCATTGACAACCGTTCTGTTAGATAGCTGCGTTTTGGATTTAGAAGCAGATATTTCCCTGGGCTTTCTGCTGTTTCTTCCATATGCCGGTATTGGGCTGAAAACGCCTGTTTCGAAACTCTGCACAGAAAGTGTTTGCAGACTGCTGAATCCACACACGGGTTTAACTCTGGAAGTTGAGTGCACACATTTCAACCGTTCTGTCAGATAGCTGCGTTTTGGATTTAGAAGCAGGTATTTCCCTGTGCTTTCTGCTGTTTCTTCCATATGCCGGTATTGGGCTGAAAACGCCTGTTTTGAAACTCTGCACAGAAAGTGTTTGCAGACTGCTGAATCCACACACGGGCTTAACTCTGGAAGTTGAGTGCACACATTGACAACCGTTCTGTTAGATAGCTGCGTTTTGGATTTAGAAGCAGATATTTCCCTGTGCTTTCTGCTGTTTCTTCCATATGCCGGTACTGGGCTGAAAACGCCTCTTTTGAAACTCTGCACAGAAAGTGTTTGCAGACTGCTGAATCCAAACACGGGTTTAACTCTGGAAGTTGAGTGCACACATTGACAACCGTTCTGTTAGATGGCTGCCTTTTGGATTTAGAAGTAGATATTTCCCTGTGCTTTCTGCTGTTACTTCCATATGCCGGTATTGGGCTGAAAACGCCTGTTTTGAAACTCTGCACAGAAAGTGTTTGCAGACTGCTGAATCCACACACGGGTTTAACTCTGGAAGTTGAGTGCACACATTGACAACCGTTCTGTTAGATAGCTGCGTTTTGGATTTAGAAGCAGATATTTCCCTGTGCTTACTGCCCTTTCTTCCATATGCCGGTATTGGGCTGAAAACGCCTGTTTTGAAACTCTGCACAGAAAGTGTTTGCAGACTGCTGAATCCACACACGGGTTTAACTCTGGAAGTTGAGTGCACACATTGACAATCGTTCTGTTAGATTGCTGCGTTTTGACTTAGAAGAAGAAATTTCCCTGTGCTTTCTGCTGTTTCTTCCACATGCCGGTAATGGGCTGAAAACGCCTGTTTTGAAACTCTGCACAGAAAGTGTTTGCAGACTGCTGAATCCACACACGGGTTTAACTCTGGAAGTTGAGTGCACCCATTGACAACCGTTCTGTTAGATAGCTGCGTTTTGGATTTAGAAGCAGATATTTCCCTGGGCTTTCTGCTGTTTCTTCCATATGCCGGTAATGGGCTGAAAACGTGTGTTTAGAAACTCTGCACAGAAAGAGTTTGCAGACTGCTGAATCCACACACGGGTTTAACTCTGGAAGTTGAGTGCACACATTGACAACCGTTCTGTTAGATAGCTGCGTTTTGGATTTAGAAGCAGATATTTCCCTGGGCTTTCTGCTGTTTCTTCCATATGCCGGTAATGGGCTGAAAACGCCTGTTTTGAAACTCTGCACAGAAAGTGTTTGCAGACTGCTGAATCCACACACGGGTTTAACTCTGGACGTTGAGTGCACACATTGACAACCTTTCTGTTAGATAGCTGCGTTTTGGATTTAGAAGCAGATATTTCCCTGTGCTTTCTGCTGTTGCTTCCATATGCCGGTAATGGGCTGAAAACGCCTGTTTTGAAACTCTGCACAGAAAGTGTTTGCAGACTGCTGAATCCACACACGGGTTTAACTCTGGAAGTTGAGTGCACACATTGACAACCGTTCTGTTAGATAGCTGCGTTTTGGATTTAGAAGCATATATTTCGGTGGGCTTTCTGCTGTTTCTTCCATATGCCGGTATTGGGCTGAAAACGCCTGTTTTGAAACTCTGCACAGAAAGTGTTTGCAGACTGCTGAATCCACACACGGGTTTAACTCTGGAAGTTGAGTGCACACATTGACAACCGTTCTGTTAGATAGCTGCGTTTTGGATTTAGAAGCAGATATTTCCCTGTGCTTTCTGCTGTTTCTTCCATATGCCGGTAACGGGCTGAAAACGCCTGTTTTGAAACTCTGCACAGAAAGTGTTTGCAGACTGCTGAATCCACACACGGGTTTAACTCTGGAAGTTGAGTGCACACATTGACAACCGTTCTGTTAGATAGCTGCGTTCTGGATTTAGAAGCAGATATTTCCCTGGGCTTTCTGCTGTTTCTTCCATATGCTGGTATTGGGCTGAAAATGCCTGTTTTGAAACTCTGCACAGAAAGTGTTTGCAGACTGCTGAATCCACACACGGGTTTAACTCTGGAAGTTGAGTGCACACATTGACAACCGTTCTGTTAGATAGCTGCGTTTTGGATTTAGAAGCAGATATTTCCCTGTGCTTTCTGCTGTTTCTTCCTTATGCCGGTATTGGGCTGAAAACGCCTGTTTTGAAACTCTGCACAGAAAGTGTTTGCAGACTGCTGAATCCACACACGGGTTTAACTCTGGAAGTTGAGTGCAAACATTGACAACCGTTCTGTTAGATAGCTGCGTTTTGGATTTAGAAGCATATATTTCGCTGGGCTTTCTGCTGTTTCTTCCATATGCCGGTATTGGGCTGAAAACGCCTGTTTTGAAACTCTGCACAGAAAGTGTTTGCAGACTGCTGAATCCACACACGGGTTTAACTCTGGACGTTGAGTGCACACATTGACAACCTTTCTGTTAGATAGCTGCGTTTTGGATTTAGAAGCAGATATTTCCCTGTGCTTTCTGCTGTTGCTTCCATATGCCGGTAATGGGCTGAAAACGCCTGTTTTGAAACTCTGCACAGAAAGTGTTTGCAGACTGCTGAATCCACACACGGGTTTAACTCTGGAAGTTGAGTGCACACATTGACAACCGTTCTGTTAGATAGCTGCGTTTTGGATTTAGAAGCATATATTTCGGTGGGCTTTCTGCTGTTTCTTCCATATGCCGGTATTGGGCTGAAAACGCCTGTTTTGAAACTCTGCACAGAAAGTGTTTGCAGACTGCTGAATCCACACACGGGTTTAACTCTGGAAGTTGAGTGCACACATTGACAACCGTTCTGTTAGATAGCTGCGTTTTGGATTTAGAAGCAGATATTTCCCTGTGCTTTCTGCTGTTTCTTCCATATGCCGGTAACGGGCTGAAAACGCCTGTTTTGAAACTCTGCACAGAAAGTGTTTGCAGACTGCTGAATCCACACACGGGTTTAACTCTGGAAGTTGAGTGCACACATTGACAACCGTTCTGTTAGATAGCTGCGTTCTGGATTTAGAAGCAGATATTTCCCTGGGCTTTCTGCTGTTTCTTCCATATGCTGGTATTGTGCTGAAAATGCCTTTTTTGAAACTCTGCACAGAAAGTGTTTGCAGACTGCTGAATCCACACACGGGTTTAACTCTGGAAGTTGAGTGCACACATTGACAACCGTTCTGTTAGATAGCTGCGTTTTGGATTTAGAAGCAGATATTTCCCTGTGCTTTCTGCTGTTTCTTCCATATGCCGGTATTGGGCTGAAAACGCCTGTTTTGAAACTCTGCACAGAAAGTGTTTGCAGACTGCTGAATCCACACACGGGTTTAACTCTGGAAGTTGAGTGCAAACATTGACAACCGTTCTGTTAGATAGCTGCGTTTTGGATTTAGAAGCATATATTTCGCTGGGCTTTCTGCTGTTTCTTCCATATGCCGGTATTGGGCTGAAAACGCCTGTTTTGAAACTCTGCACAGAAAGTGTTTGCAGACTGCTGAATCCACACACGGGTTTAACTCTGGAAGTTGAGTGCACACATTGACAACCGTTCTGTTAGATAGCTGCGTTTTGGATTTAGAAGCAGATATTTCCCTGTGCTTTCTGCTGTTTCTTCCATATGCCGGTAATGGGCTGAAAACGTGTGTTTAGAAACTGTGCACAGAAAGAGTTTGCAGACTGCTGAATCCACACACGGGTTTAACTCTGGAAGTTGAGTGCACACATTGACAACCGTTCTGTTAGATAGCTGCGTTTTGGATTTAGAAGCAGATATTTCCCTGTGCTTTCTGCTGTTTCTTCCATATGCCGGTATTGGGCTGAAAACGCCTGTTTTGAAACTCTGCACAGAAAGTGTTTGCAGACTGCTGAATCCACACACGGGTTTAACTCTGGAAGTTGAGTGCACACATTGACAACCGTTCTGTTAGATAGCTGCGTTTTGGATTTAGAAGCAGATATTTCCCTGTGCTTTCTGCTGTTTCTTCCATATGCCGGTATTGGGCTGAAAACGCCTGTTTTGAAACTCTGCACAGAAAGTGTTTGCAGACTGCTGAATCCACACACGGGTTTAACTCTGGAAGTTGAGTGCACACATTGACAACCGTTCTGTTAGATAGCTGCGTTTTGGATTTAGAAGCAGATATTTCCCTGTGCTTTCTGCTGTTTCTTCCATATGCCGGTAATGGGCTGAAAACGCCTCTTTTGCAACTCTGCACAGAAAGTGTTTGCAGACTGCTGAATCCACACACGGGTTTAACTCTGGAAGTTGAGTGCACACATTGACAACCGTTCTGTTAGATAGCTGCGTTTTGGATTTAGAAGCAGATATTTCCCTGTGCTTTCTGCTGTTTCTTCCATATGCCGGTATTGGGCTGAAAACGCCTGTTTTGAAACTCTTCACAGAAAGTGTTTGCAGACTGCTGAATCCACACACGGGTTTAACTCCGGAAGTTGAGTGGACACATTGACAACCGTTCTGTTAGATAGCTGCGTTTTGGATTTAGAAGCAGATATTTCCCTGTGCTTTCTGCTGTTTCTTCCATATGCCGGTTTTGGGCTGAAAACGCCTCTTTTGAAATTCTGCACAGAAAGTGTTTGCAGACTACTGAATCCACACACGGGTTGAACTCTGGAAGTTGAGTGCACACGTTGACAACCGTTCTGTTAGATAGCTGCGTTTTGGACTTAGAAGCAGATATTTCCCTGTGCTTTCTGCTGTTTCTTCCACATGCCGGTAATGGGCTGAAAACGCCTGTTTTGAAACTCTGCACAGAAAGTGTTTGCAGACTGCTGAATCCACACACGGGTTAAACTCTGGAAGTTGAGTGCACACATTTCAACCGTTCTGTTAGATAGCTGCGTTTTGGATTTAGAAGCAGATATTTCCCTGTGCTTTCTGCTGTTTCTTCCACATGCCGGTATTGGGCTGAAAACGCGTTTTGAAACTCTGCACAGAAAGTGTTTGCAGACTGCTGAATCTAGGACACGCATTTACCTCTGGAAGTTGAGTGCACACATTGACAACCGTTCTGTTAGATAGCTGCGTTTTGCATTTAGAAGCAGATATTTCCCTGTGCTTTCTGCTGTTTCTTCCATATGCCGGTATTGGGCAGAAAACGCCTGTTTTGAAACTCTGCACAGAAAGTGTTTGCAGACTCCTGAATCCACACACGGGTTTAACTCTGGAAGTTGAGTGCACACACTGACAACCGTTCTGTTAGATAGCTGCGTTTTGGATTTAGAAGCAGATATTTCCCTGTGCTTTCTGCTGTTTCTTCCATATGCCGGTTTTGGGCTGAAAACGCCTGTTTTGAAACTCTGCACAGAAAGTGTTTGCAGTCTGCTGAATCCACACACGGGTTTAACTCTGGAAGATGAGTGCACACGTTGACAACCGTTCTGTTAGATAGCTGCGTTTTGGACTTTGAAGCAGATATTTCCCTGTGCTTTCTGCTGTTTCTTCCACATGCCGGTAATGGGCTGAAAAGGCCTGTTTTGAAACTCTGCACAAAAAGTGTTTGCAGACTGCTGAATCCACACACGGGTTTAACTCTGGAAGTTGAGTGCACCCATTGACAACCGTTCTGTTAGATAGCTGCGTTTTGGATTTAGAAGCAGATATTTCCCTGGGCTTTCTGCTGTTTCTTCCATATGCCGGTATTGGGCTGAAAACGCCTGTTTCGAAACTCTGCACAGAAAGTGTTTGCAGACTGCTGAATCCACACACGGGTTTAACTCTGGAAGTTGAGTGCACACATTTCAACCGTTCTGTTAGATAGCTGCGTTTTGGATTTAGAAGCAGGTATTTCCCTGTGCTTTCTGCTGTTTCTTCCATATGCCGGTATTGGGCTGAAAACGCCTGTTTTGAAACTCTGCACAGAAAGTGTTTGCAGACTGCTGAATCCACACACGGGCTTAACTCTGGAAGTTGAGTGCACACATTGACAACCGTTCTGTTAGATAGCTGCGTTTTGGATTTAGAAGCAGATATTTCCCTGTGCTTTCTGCTGTTTCTTCCATATGCCGGTACTGGGCTGAAAACGCCTCTTTTGAAACTCTGCACAGAAAGTGTTTGCAGACTGCTGAATCCAAACACGGGTTTAACTCTGGAAGTTGAGTGCACACATTGACAACCGTTCTGTTAGATGGCTGCCTTTTGGATTTAGATGTAGATATTTCCCTGTGCTTTCTGCTGTTACTTCCATATGCCGGTATTGGGCTGAAAACGCCTGTTTTGAAACTCTGCACAGAAAGTGTTTGCAGACTGCTGAATCCACACACGGGTTTAACTCTGGAAGTTGAGTGCACACATTGACAACCGTTCTGTTAGATAGCTGCGTTTTGGATTTAGAAGCAGATATTTCCCTGTGCTTACTGCCCTTTCTTCCATATGCCGGTATTGGGCTGAAAACGCCTGTTTTGAAACTCTGCAAAGAAAGTGTTTGCAGACTGCTGAATCCACACACGGGTTTAACTCTGGAAGTTGAGTGCACACATTGACAATCGTTCTGTTAGATTGCTGCGTTTTGACTTAGAAGAAGATATTTCCCTGTGCTTTCTGCTGTTTCTTCCACATGCCGGTAATGGGCTGAAAACGCCTGTTTTGAAACTCTGCACAGAAAGTGTTTGCAGACTGCTGAATCCACACACGGGTTTAACTCTGGAAGTTGAGTGCACCCATTGACAACCGTTCTGTTAGATAGCTGCGTTTTGGATTTAGAAGCAGATATTTCCCTGTGCTTTCTGCTGTTTCTTCCATATGCCGGTATTGGGCTGAAAAGGCCTGTTTTGAAACTCTGCACAGAAAGTGTTTGCAGACTGCTGAATCCACACACGGGTTTAACTCTGGAAGTTGAGTGCACACATTGACAACCGTTCTGTTAGATAGCTGCGTTTTGGATTTAGAAGCAGATATTTCCCTGTGCTTTCTGTTGTTTCTTCCATAGGCTGGTATTGGGCTGAAAACGCCTGTTTTGAAACTCTGCACAGAAAGTGTTTGCAGACTGCTGAAGCCACACACGGGTTTAACTCTGGAAGTTGAGTGCACACATTGACAACCGTTCTGTTAGATTGCTGCATTTTGGATTTAGAAGCAGATATTTCCCTGTGCTTTCTGCTGTTTCTTCCATATGCCGGTACTGGGCTGAAAACGCCTGTTTTGAAACTCTGCACAGAAAGTGTTTGCAGACTGCTGAATCCACACACGGGTTTAACTCCGGAAGTTGAGTGCACACATTGACAACCGATCTGTTAGATAGCTGCGTTTTGGATTTAGAAGCAGATATTTCCCTGTGCTTTCTGCTGTTTCTTCCATATGCCGGTATTGGGCTGATAACGCCTGTTTTGAAACTCTGCACAGTAAGAGTTTCCAGAGTGCTGAATCCACACACCGGTTTAACTCCGGAAGTTGAGTGGACACATTGACAACCGTTCTGTTAGATAGCTGCGTTTTGGATTTAGAAGCAGATATTTCCCTGTGCTTTCTGCCGTTTCTTCCATATGCTGGTATTGGGTTGAAAACACCTGTTTTGAAACTCTGCACAGTAAGTGTTTGCAGACTGCTGAATCCACACACGGGTTTAACTCTGGAAGTTGAGTGCACACATTGACAACCGTTCTGTTAGATAGCTGCGTTTTGGATTTAGAAGCAGATATTTCCCTGTGCTTTCTCCTGTTTCTTCCATATGCCGGTATTGGGCTGAAAACGCCTGTTTTGAAACTCTGCAAAGAAAGTGTTTGCAGACTGCTGAATCCACACACGGGTTTACCTCTGGAAGTTGAGTGCACACATTGGCGACCGTTCTGTTAGATAGCTGCATTTTGGATTTAGAAGCAGATATTTCCCTGTGCTTTCTCCTGTTTCTTCCATATGCCGGTATTGGGCTGAAAACGCCTGTTTTGAAACTCTGCACAGAAAGTGTTTGCAGACTGCTGAATCCACACACGGGTTTAACTCTGGAAGTTGAGTGCACACATTGACAACCGTTCTGTTAGATAGCTGCGTTTTGGATTTAGAAGCAGATATTTCCCTGTGCTTTCTGCTGTTTCTTCCGTATGCCGGTATTGGGCTGAAAACGCCTGTTTTGAAACTCTGCACAGAAAGTGTTTGCAGACTGCTGAATCCACACACGGGTTTAACTCTGGAAGTTGAGTGCACACATTGACAACCGTTCTGTTAGATAGCTGCGTTTTGGATTTAGAAGCAGATATTTCCCTGTGCTTTCTGCTGTTTCTTCCATATGCCGTTATTGGGCTGAAAACGCCTGTTTTGAAACTCTGCACAGAAAGTGTTTGCAGACTGCTGAATCCACACACGGGTTTACCTCTGGAAGTTGAGTGCACACATTGACAACCGTTCTGTTAGATAGCTGCGTTTTGGATTTAGAAGCAGATATTTCCCTGTGCTTTGTGCTGTTTCTTCCATATGCCGGTATTGGGCGGAAAACGCCTGTTTTGAAACTCTGCACAGAAAGTGTTTGCAGACTGCTGAATCCACACACGGGTTTAACTCTGGAAGTTGAGTGCACAGATTGACAACGGTTCTGCTAGATAACTGTGTTTTGGATTTAGAAGCAGATATTTCCTGTGCTTACTGCCCTTTCTTCCATATGCCTGTATTGGGCTGAAAACGCCTATTCTCTGACTCTGCACAGAAAATGTTTGCAGACTGCTTAATCCACACACGGGTTTAACACTTGAAGTTGAGTGCACACATTGACAACCGTTCTGTCACATAGCTGCGTTTTGGATTTAGAAGCAGATATTTCCCTGTGCTTTCTGCTGTTTCTTCCATATGCCGGTATTGGGCTGAAAACGCCTGTTTTGAAACTCTGCACAGAAAGTGTTTGCAGACTGCTGAATCCACACACGGGTTTAACTCTGGAAGTTGAGTGCACGCATTGACAACCGTTCTGTTAGATAGCTGCGTTTTGGATTTAGAAGCAGATATTTCCCTGTGCTTTCTGCTGTTTCTTCCATATGCCGGTAATGGGCTGAAAACGCCTCTTTTGAAACTCTGCACAGAAAGTGTTTGCAAACTGCTGAATCCACACACGGGTTTAACTCTGGAAGTTGAGTGCACACATTGACAACCGTTCTGTTAGATAGCTGCGTTTTGGATTTAGAAGCAGATATTTCCCTGTGCTTTCTGCTGTTTCTTCCATATGCCGGTATTGGGCTGAAAACGCCTGTTTTGAAACTCTTCACAGAAAGTGTTTGCAGACTGCTGAATCCACACACGGGTTTAACTCCGGAAGTTGAGTGGACACATTGACAACCGTTCTGTTAGATAGCTGCGTTTTGGATTTAGAAGCAGATATTTCCCTGTGCTTTCTGCTGTTTCTTCCATATGCCGGTTTTGGGCTGAAAACGCCTCTTTTGAAATTCTGCACAGAAAGTGTTTGCAGACTGCTGAATCCACACACGGGTTGAACTCTGGAAGTTGAGTGCACACGTTGACAACCGTTCTGTTAGATAGCTGCGTTTTGGACTTAGAAGCAGATATTTCCCTGTGCTTTCTGCTGTTTCTTCCACATGCCGGTAATGGGCTGAAAACGCCTGTTTTGAAACTCTGCACAGAAAGTGTTTGCAGACTGCTGAATCCACACACGGGTTAAACTCTGGAAGTTGAGTGCACACATTTCAACCGTTCTGTTAGATAGCTGCGTTTTGGATTTAGAAGCAGATATTTCCCTGTGCTTTCTGCTGTTTCTTCCACATGCCGGTATTGGGCTGAAAACGCGTTTTGAAACTCTGCACAGAAAGTGTTTGCAGACTGCTGAATCTAGGACACGCATTTACCTCTGGAAGTTGAGTGCACACATTGACAACCGTTCTGTTAGATAGCTGCGTTTTGCATTTAGAAGCAGATATTTCCCTGTGCTTTCTGCTGTTTCTTCCATATGCCGGTATTGGGCAGAAAACGCCTGTTTTGAAACTCTGCACAGAAAGTGTTTGCAGACTCCTGAATCCACACACGGGTTTAACTCTGGAAGTTGAGTGCACACACTGACAACCGTTCTGTTAGATAGCTGCGTTTTGGATTTAGAAGCAGATATTTCCCTGTGCTTTCTGCTGTTTCTTCCATATGCCGGTTTTGGGCTGAAAACGCCTGTTTTGAAACTCTGCACAGAAAGTGTTTGCAGTCTGCTGAATCCACACACGGGTTTAACTCTGGAAGATGAGTGCACACGTTGACAACCGTTCTGTTAGATAGCTGCGTTTTGGACTTTGAAGCAGATATTTCCCTGTGCTTTCTGCTGTTTCTTCCACATGCCGGTAATGGGCTGAAAAGGCCTGTTTTGAAACTCTGCACAAAAAGTGTTTGCAGACTGCTGAATCCACACACGGGTTTAACTCTGGAAGTTGAGTGCACCCATTGACAACCGTTCTGTTAGATAGCTGCGTTTTGGATTTAGAAGCAGATATTTCCCTGGGCTTTCTGCTGTTTCTTCCATATGCCGGTATTGGGCTGAAAACGCCTGTTTCGAAACTCTGCACAGAAAGTGTTTGCAGACTGCTGAATCCACACACGGGTTTAACTCTGGAAGTTGAGTGCACACATTTCAACCGTTCTGTTAGATAGCTGCGTTTTGGATTTAGAAGCAGGTATTTCCCTGTGCTTTCTGCTGTTTCTTCCATATGCCGGTATTGGGCTGAAAACGCCTGTTTTGAAACTCTGCACAGAAAGTGTTTGCAGACTGCTGAATCCACACACGGGCTTAACTCTGGAAGTTGAGTGCACACATTGACAACCGTTCTGTTAGATAGCTGCGTTTTGGATTTAGAAGCAGATATTTCCCTGTGCTTTCTGCTGTTTCTTCCATATGCCGGTACTGGGCTGAAAACGCCTCTTTTGAAACTCTGCACAGAAAGTGTTTGCAGACTGCTGAATCCAAACACGGGTTTAACTCTGGAAGTTGAGTGCACACATTGACAACCGTTCTGTTAGATGGCTGCCTTTTGGATTTAGAAGTAGATATTTCCCTGTGCTTTCTGCTGTTACTTCCATATGCCGGTATTGGGCTGAAAACGCCTGTTTTGAAACTCTGCACAGAAAGTGTTTGCAGACTGCTGAATCCACACACGGGTTTAACTCTGGAAGTTGAGTGCACCCATTGACAACCGTTCTGTTAGATAGCTGCGTTTTGGATTTAGAAGCAGATATTTCCCGGGGTTTCTGCTGTTTCTTCCATATGCCGGTATTGGGCTGAAAAGGCCTGTTTTGAAACTCTGCACAGAAAGTGTTTGCAGACTGCTGAATCCACACACGGGTTTAACTCTGGAAGTTGAGTGCACACATTGACAACCGTTCTGTTAGATAGCTGCGTTTTGGATTTAGAAGCAGATATTTCCCTGTGCTTTCTGTTGTTTCTTCCATAGGCTGGTATTGGGCTGAAAACGCCTGTTTTGAAACTCTGCACAGAAAGTGTTTGCAGACTGCTGAAGCCACACACGGGTTTAACTCTGGAAGTTGAGTGCACACATTGACAACCGTTCTGTTAGATTGCTGCATTTTGGATTTAGAAGCAGATATTTCCCTGTGCTTTCTGCTGATTCTTCCATATGCCGGTATTGGGCTGAAAACGCCTGTTTTGAAACTATGCACAGAAAGTGTTTGCAGACTGCTGAATCCACACACGGGTTTAACTCTGGAAGTTGAGTGCAGACATTGACAACCGTTCTGTTAGATAGCTGCGTTTTGGAATTAGAAGCAGATATTTCCCTGTGCTTTCTGCTGTTTCTTCCATATGCCGGTACTGGGCTGAAAACGCCTGTTTTGAAACTCTGCACAGAAAGTGTTTGCAGACTGCTGAATCCACACACGGGTTTAACTCCGGAAGTTGAGTGCACACATTGACAACCGATCTGTTAGATAGCTGCGTTTTGGATTTAGAAGCAGATATTTCCCTGTGCTTTCTGCTGTTTCTTCCATATGCCGGTATTGGGCTGATAACGCCTGTTTTGAAACTCTGCACAGTAAGTGTTTCCAGAGTGCTCAATCCACACACCGGTTTAACTCCGGAAGTTGAGTGGACACATTGACAACCGTTCTGTTAGATAGCTGCGTTTTGGATTTAGAAGCAGATATTTCCCTGTGCTTTCTGCCGTTTCTTCCATATGCAGGTATTGGGTTGAAAACACCTGTTTTGAAACTCTGCACAGTAAGTGTTTGCAGACTGCTGAATCCACACACGGGTTTAACTCTGGAAGTTGAGTGCACACATTGACAACCGTTCTGTTAGATAGCTGCGTTTTGGATTTAGAAGCAGATATTTCCCTGTGCTTTCTCCTGTTTCTTCCATATGCCGGTATTGGGCTGAAAACGCCTGTTTTGAAACTCTGCAAAGAAAGTGTTTGCAGACTGCTGAATCCACACACGGGTTTACCTCTGGAAGTTGAGTGCACACATTGGCGACCGTTCTGTTAGATAGCTGCATTTTGGATTTAGAAGCAGATATTTCCCTGTGCTTTCTCCTGTTTCTTCCATATGCCGGTATTGGGCTGAAAACGCCTGTTTTGAAACTCTGCACAGAAAGTGTTTGCAGACTGCTGAATCCACACACGGGTTTAACTCTGGAAGTTGAGTGCACACATTGACAACCGTTCTGTTCGATAGCTGTGTTTTGGATTTAGAAGCAGATATTTACCCTGTGCTTAATGCCCTTTCTTCCATATGCCTGCATTGGGCTGAAAACGCCTATTCACAGACTCTACACAGAAAGTGTT
This sequence comes from Aotus nancymaae, assembly GCF_030222135.1. Classification (NCBI taxonomy): domain Eukaryota; kingdom Metazoa; phylum Chordata; class Mammalia; order Primates; family Aotidae; genus Aotus; species Aotus nancymaae. The sequence goes on along the minus strand of NW_026988455.1, from coordinate 44,863,588 downwards.
TGCAGACTGCTGAATCCACACACATGTTTAACTCTGGAAGTTGAGTGCACACATTGTCATCCGTTCTGTCAGACAGCTGCGTTTTGGATATAGAAGCAGATATTTCCCTGTGCTTACTGCCCTTCCTTCTATATGCTGGTATTGGGCTGAAAACGCCTGTTTTGAGACTGCACAGAAAGGGTTTGCAGACTGCTTAATCCACACACTGGTTTAACTCTGGAAGTTGAGTGCACACATTGACAACCGTTCTGTTAGATAGTTGCGTTTTGGATTTAGAAGCCGATATTTCCCTGTGCTTTCTGCTGTTTCTTCCATATGCCGGTATTGGGCTGAAAACGCCTGTTTTGAAACTCTGCACAGAGAGTGTTTGCAGACTGCTGAATCCACACACCGGTTTAACTCCGGAAGTTGAGTGCACACATTTACACCCGTTCTGTTAGATAGCTGCGTTTTGGATTTAGAAGCAGATGTTTCCCTGTGCTTTCTGCTGTTTCTTCCATATGCCGGTATTGGGCTGAAAACGCCTGTTTTGAAACTCTGCACAGAAAGTGTTTGCAGACTTCTGAATCCAGGACACGCATTAACCTCTGGAAATTGAGTGCACACATTGACAACCGTTCTGTTAGATAGCTGCATTTTGGATTTAGAAGCAGATATTTCCCTGTGCTTTCTGCTGTTTCTTCCATATGCCGGTATTGGGCTGAAAACGCCTGTTTTGAAACTCTGCACAGAAAGTGTTTGCAGACTGCTGAATCCACACACGGGTTTAACTCTGGAAGTTGAGTGCACACATTGACAACCGTTCTGTTAGATAGCTGCGTTTTGGATTTAGAATCAGATATTTCCCTGTGCTTTCTGCCGTTTCTTCCATATGCCGGTGTTGGGCTGAAAACGCCTGTTTTGAAACTCTGAAGAGAAAGAGTTTGCAAACTGCTGATTCCACACACGGGTTTAACTCCGGAAGTTGAGTGCACACATTGACAACCGTTCTGTTGGAAAGCTGCATTTTGGATTTAGAAGCAGATATTTCCCTGTGCTTTCTGCTGTTTCTTCCATAGGCCGGTATTGGGCTGAAAAGGCCTGTTTTGAAACTCTGCACAGAAAGTGTTTGCAGACTGCTGAATCCACACACGGGTTTAACTCCGGAAGTTGACTGCACACATTGACAACCGTTCTGTTAGATAGCTGCGTTTTGGATTTAGAAGCAGATATTTCCCTGCTCTTTCTGCCGTTTCTTCCATATGCCGGTATTGGGCTGAAAACGCCTGTTTTGAAACTCTGCACAGTAAGTGTTTGCAGACTGCTGAATCCACACACGGGTTTAACTCTGGAAGTTGAGTGCACACATTGACAACCGTTCTGTTAGATAGCTGCGTTTTGGATTTAGAAGCAGATATTTCCCTGTGCTTTCTGCTGTTTCTTCCATACGCCGGAATTGGGCTGAAAACGCCTGTTTTGAAACTCTTTACAGAAAGAGTTTGCAGACTGCTGAATCCACACACGGGTTTAACTCTGTAAGTTGAGTGCACACATTGACAACCGTTCTGTTAGATAGCTGCGTTTTGGATTTAGAAGCAGATATTTCCCTGTGCTTTCTGCTGTTTCTTCCATATGCCGGTATTGGGCTGAAAACGCCTGTTTTGAAACTCTGCACAGAAAGTGTTTGCAGACTGCTGAATCCACACACGGGTTTAACTCCGGAAGTTGAGTCCACATTGACAACCGTTCTGTTAGATAGCTGCGTTTTGGATTTAGACGCAGATATTTCCCTGTACTTTCTGTTGTTTCTTCCATATGCTGGTATTGGACTGAAATCGCCTGTTTTGAAACTCTGCACTGAAAGTGTTTGTAGACTGCTGAATCCACACACGGATATAACTCTGGAAGTTGAGTGCACACATTGACAACCGTTCTGTTAGATAGCTGCGTTTTGGATTTAGAAGCAGATATTTCCCTGAGCTTTCTGCCGTTTCTTCCATATGCCGGTATTGGGCTGAAAACGCCTGTTTTGAAACTCTGCACAGAAAGTGTTTGCAGACTGCTGAATCCACACACGGGTTTAACTCTGGAAGTTGAGTGCACACATTGACAACCGTTCTGTTAGATTGCTGCATTTTGGATTTAGAAGCAGATATTTCCCTGTGCTTTCTGCTGATTCTTCCATATGCCGGTATTGGGCTGAAAACGCCTGTTTTGAAACTATGCACAGAAAGTGTTTGCAGACTGCTGAATCCACACACGGGTTTAACCCTGGAAGTTGAGTGCACACATTGACAACCGTTCTGTTAGATAGCTGCGTTTTGGAATTAGAAGCAGATATTTCCCTGTGCTTTCTGCTGTTTCTTCCATATGCCGGTACTGGGCTGAAAACGCCTGTTTTGAAACTCTGCACAGAAAGTGTTTGCAGACTGCTGAATCCACACACGGGTTTAACTCCGGAAGTTGAGTGCACACATTGACAACCGATCTGTTAGATAGCTGCGTTTTGGATTTAGAAGCAGATATTTCCCTGTGCTTTCTGCTGTTTCTTCCATATGCCGGTATTGGGCTGAAAACGCCTGTTTTGAAACTCTGCACAGTAAGTGTTTCCAGAGTGCTGAATCCACACACCGGTTTAACTCCGGAAGTTGAGTGGACACATTGACAACCGTTCTGTTAGATAGCTGCGTTTTGGATTTAGAAGCAGATATTTCCCTGTGCTTTCTGCCGTTTCTTCCATATGCTGGTATTGGGCTGAAAACACCTGTTTTGAAACTATGCACAGTAAGTGTTTGCAGACTGCTGAATCCACACACGGGTTGAACTCTGGAAGTTGAGTGCACACATTGACAACCGTTCTGTTAGATAGCTGCGTTTTGGATTTAGAAGCAGATATTTCCCTGTGCTTTCTCCTGTTTCTTCCATATGCCGGTATTGGGCTGAAAACGCCTGTTTTGAAACTCTGCACAGAAAGTGTTTGCAGACTGCTGAATCCACACACGGGTTTACCTCTGGAAGTTGAGTGCACACATTGGCGACCGTTCTGTTAGATAGCTGCATTTTGGATTTAGAAGCAGATATTTCCCTGTGCTTTCTCCTGTTTCTTCCATATGCCGGTATTGGGCTGAAAATGCCTGTTTTGAAACTCTGCACAGAAAGTGTTTGCAGACTGCTGAATCCACACACGGGTTTACCTCTGGAAGTTGAGTGCACACATTGACAACCGTTCTGTTAGATAGCTGCGTTTTGGATTTAGAAGCAGATATTTCCCTGTGCTTTCTGCTGTTTCTTCCGTATGCCGGTATTGGGCTGAAAACGCCTGTTTTGAAACTCTGCACAGAAAGTGTTTGCAGACTGCTGAATCCACACACGGGTTTAACTCTGGAAGTTGAGTGCACACATTGACAACCGTTCTGTTAGATAGCTGCGTTTTGGATTTAGAAGCAGATATTTCCCTGTGCTTTCTGCTGTTTCTTCCATATGCCGGTATTGGGCTGAAAACGCCTGTTTTGAAACTCTGCACAGAAAGTGTTTGCAGACTGCTGAATCCACACACGGGTTTACCTCTGGAAGTTGAGTGCACACATTGACAACCGTTCTGTTAGATAGCTGCGTTTTGGATTTAGAAGCAGATATTTCCCTGTGCTTTGTGCTGTTTCTTCCATATGCCGGTATTGGGCTGAAAACGCCTGTTTTGAAACTCTGCACAGAAAGTGTTTGCAGACTGCTGAATCCACACACGGGTTTAACTCTGGAAGTTGAGTGCACAGATTGACATCGGTTCTGCTAGATAACTGTGTTTTGGATTTAGAAGCAGATATTTCCCTGTGCTTACTGCCCTTTCTTCCATATGCCTGTATTGGGCTGAAAACGCCTATTCTCTGACTCTGCACAGAAAATGTTTGCAGACTGCTTAATCCACACACGGGTTTAACACTTGAAGTTGAGTGCAGACATTGACAACCGTTCTGTTAGGTAGCTGCGTTTTGGAATTAGAAGCAGATATTTCCCTGTGCTTTCTGCTGTTTCTTCCACATGCTGGTATTGGGCTGAAAACGCCTGTTTTGAAACTCTGCACAGAAAGTGTTTGCAGACTGCTGAATCCACACACGGGTTTAACTCTGGAAGTTGAGTGCACACATTGACAACCGTTCTGTTAGATAGCTGCGTTTTGGATTTAGAATCAGATATTTCCCTGTGCTTTCTGCCGTTTCTTCCATATGCCGGTGTTGGGCTGAAAACGCCTGTTTTGAAACTCTGAAGAGAAAGAGTTTGCAAACTGCTGATTCCACACACGGGTTTAACTCCGGAAGTTGAGTGCACACATTGACAACCGTTCTGTTGGAAAGCTGCGTTTTGGATTTAGAAGCAGATATTTCCCTGTGCTTTCTGCTGTTTCTTCCATAGGCCGGTATTGGGCTGAAAAGGCCTGTTTTGAAACTCTGCACAGAAAGTGTTTGCAGACTGCTGAATCCACACACGGGTTTAACTCCGGAAGTTGACTGCACACATTGACAACCGTTCTGTTAGATAGCTGCGTTTTGGATTTAGAAGCAGATATTTCCCTGCTCTTTCTGCCGTTTCTTCCATATGCCGGTATTGGGCTGAAAACGCCTGTTTTGAAACTCTGCACAGTAAGTGTTTGCAGACTGCTGAATCCACACACGGGTTTAACTCTGGAAGTTGAGTGCACACATTGACAACCGTTCTGTTAGATAGCTGCGTTTTGGATTTAGAAGCAGATATTTCCCTGTGCTTTCTGCTGTTTCTTCCATACGCCGGAATTGGGCTGAAAACGCCTGTTTTGAAACTCTTTACAGAAAGTGTTTGCAGACTGCTGAATCCACACACGGGTTTAACTCTGTAAGTTGAGTGCACACATTGACAACCGTTCTGTTAGATAGCTGCGTTTTGGATTTAGAAGCAGATATTTCCCTGTGCTTTCTGCTGTTTCTTCCATATGCTGGTATTGGACTGAAATCGCCTGTTTTGAAACTCTGCACAGAAAGTGTTTGCAGACTGCTGAATCCACACACGGGTTTAACTCCGGAAGTTGAGTCCACATTGACAACCGTTCTGTTAGATAGCTGCGTTTTGGATTTAGACGCAGATATTTCCCTGTACTTTCTGTTGTTTCTTCCATATGCTGGTATTGGACTGAAATCGCCTGTTTTGAAACTCTGCACTGAAAGTGTTTGTAGACTGCTGAATCCACACACGGATTTAACTCTGGAAGTTGAGTGCACACATTGACAACCGTTCTGTTAGATAGCTGCGTTTTGGATTTAGAAGCAGATATTTCCCTGAGCTTTCTGCCGTTTCTTCCATATGCCGGTATTGGGCTGAAAACGCCTGTTTTGAAACTCTGCACAGAAAGTGTTTGCAGACTGCTGAATCCACACACGGGTTTAACTCTGGAAGTTGAGTGCACACATTGACAACCGTTCTGTTAGATTGCTGCATTTTGGATTTAGAAGCAGATATTTCCCTGTGCTTTCTGCTGATTCTTCCATATGCCGGTATTGGGCTGAAAACGCCTGTTTTGAAACTATGCACAGAAAGTGTTTGCAGACTGCTGAATCCACACACGGGTTTAACTCTGGAAGTTGAGTGCACACATTGACAACCGTTCTGTTAGATAGCTGCGTTTTGGAATTAGAAGCAGATATTTCCCTGTGCTTTCTGCTGTTTCTTCCATATGCCGGTACTGGGCTGAAAACGCCTGTTTTGAAACTCTGCACAGAAAGTGTTTGCAGACTGCTGAATCCACACACGGGTTTAACTCCGGAAGTTGAGTGCACACATTGACAACCGATCTGTTAGATAGCTGCGTTTTGGATTTAGAAGCAGATATTTCCCTGTGCTTTCTGCTGTTTCTTCCATATGCCGGTATTGGGCTGAAAACGCCTGTTTTGAAACTCTGCACAGTAAGTGTTTCCAGAGTGCTGAATCCACACACCGGTTTAACTCCGGAAGTTGAGTGGACACATTGACAACCGTTCTGTTAGATAGCTGCGTTTTGGATTTAGAAGCAGATATTTCCCTGTGCTTTCTGCCGTTTCTTCCATATGCTGGTATTGGGCTGAAAACACCTGTTTTGAAACTCTGCACAATAAGTGTTTGCAGACTGCTGAATCCACACACGGGTTTAACTCTGGAAGTTGAGTGCACACATTGACAACCGTTCTGTTAGATAGCTGCGTTTTGGATTTAGAAGCAGATATTTCCCTGTGCTTTCTCCTGTTTCTTCCATATGCCGGTATTGGGCTGAAAACGCCTGTTTTGAAACTCTGCACAGAAAGTGTTTGCAGACTGCTGAATCCACACACGGGTTTACCTCTGGAAGTTGAGTGCACACATTGGCGACCGTTCTGTTAGATAGCTGCATTTTGGATTTAGAAGCAGATATTTCCCTGTGCTTTCTCCTGTTTCTTCCATATGCCGGTATTGGGCTGAAAATGCCTGTTTTGAAACTCTGCACAGAAAGTGTTTGCAGACTGCTGAATCCACACACGGGTTTACCTCTGGAAGTTGAGTGCACACATTGACAACCGTTCTGTTAGATAGCTGCGTTTTGGATTTAGAAGCAGATATTTCCCTGTGCTTTCTGCTGTTTCTTCCGTATGCCGGTATTGGGCTGAAAACGCCTGTTTTGAAACTCTGCACAGAAAGTGTTTGCAGACTGCTGAATCCACACACGGGTTTAACTCTATAAGTTGAGTGCACACATTGACAACCGTTCTGTTAGATAGCTGCGTTTTGGATTTAGAAGCAGATATTTCCCTGTGCTTTCTGCTGTTTCTTCCATATGCCGGTATTGGGCTGAAAACGCCTGTTTTGAAACTCTGCACAGAAAGTGTTTGCAGACTGCTGAATCCACACACGGGTTTACCTCTGGAAGTTGAGTGCACACATTGACAACCGTTCTGTTAGATAGCTGCGTTTTGGATTTAGAAGCAGATATTTCCCTGTGCTTTGTGCTGTTTCTTCCATATGCCGGTATTGGGCTGAAAACGCCTGTTTTGAAACTCTGCACAGAAAGTGTTTGCAGACTGCTGAATCCACACACGGGTTTAACTCTGGAAGTTGAGTGCACAGATTGACATCGGTTCTGCTAGATAACTGTGTTTTGGATTTAGAAGCAGATATTTCCCTGTGCTTACTGCCCTTTCTTCCATATGCCTGTATTGGGCTGAAAACGCCTATTCTCTGACTCTGCACAGAAAATGTTTGCAGACTGCTTAATTCACACACGGGTTTAACACTTGAAGTTGAGTGCAGACATTGACAACCGTTCTGTTAGATAGCTGCGTTTTGGAATTAGAAGCAGATATTTCCCTGTGCTTTCTGCTGTTTCTTCCACATGCTGCTATTGGGCTGAAAACGCCTGTTTTGAAACTCTGCACAGAAAGTGTTTGCAGACTGCTGAATCCACACACGGGTTTAACTCTGGAAGTTGAGTGCACACATTGACAACCGTTCTGTTAGATAGCTGCGTTTTGGATTTAGAATCAGATATTTCCCTGTGCTTTCTGCCGTTTCTTCCATATGCCGGTGTTGGGCTGAAAACGCCTGTTTTGAAACTCTGAAGAGAAAGAGTTTGCAAACTGCTGATTCCACACACGGGTTTAACTCCGGAAGTTGAGTGCACACATTGACAATCGTTCTGTTGGAAAGCTGCGTTTTGGATTTAGAAGCAGATATTTCCCTGTGCTTTCTGCTATTTCTTCCATAGGCCGGTATTGGGCTGAAAAGGCCTGTTTTGAAACTCTGCACAGAAAGTGTTTGCAGACTGCTGAATCCACACACGGGTTTAACTCCGGAAGTTGACTGCACACATTGACAACCGTTCTGTTAGATAGCTGCGTTTTGGATTTAGAAGCAGATATTTCCCTGCTCTTTCTGCCGTTTCTTCCATATGCCGGTATTGGGCTGAAAACGCCTGTTTTGAAACTCTGCACAGTAAGTGTTTGCAGACTGCTGAATCCACACACGGGTTTAACTCTGGAAGTTGAGTGCACACATTGACAACCGTTCTGTTAGATAGCTGCGTTTTGGATTTAGAAGCAGATATTTCCCTGTGCTTTCTGCTGTTTCTTCCATACGCCGGAATTGGGCTGAAAACGCCTGTTTTGAAACTCTTTACAGAAAGTGTTTGCAGACTGCTGAATCCACACACGGGTTTAACTCTGTAAGTTGAGTGCACACATTGACAACCGTTCTGTTAGATAGCTGCGTTTTGGATTTAGAAGCAGATATTTCCCTGTGCTTTCTGCTGTTTCTTCCATATGCTGGTATTGGGCTGAAAACGCCTGTTTTGAAACTCTGCACAGAAAGTGTTTGCAGACTGCTGAATCCACACACGGGTTTAACTCCGGAAGTTGAGTCCACATTGACAACCGTTCTGTTAGATAGCTGCGTTTTGGATTTAGACGCAGATATTTCCCTGTACTTTATGTTGTTTCTTCCATATGCTGGTATTGGACTGAAATCGCCTGTTTTGAAACTCTGCACTGAAAGTGTTTGTAGACTGCTGAATCCACACACGGATTTAACTCTGGAAGTTGAGTGCACACATTGACAACCGTTCTGTTAGATAGCTGCGTTTTGGATTTAGAAGCAGATATTTCCCTGAGCTTTCTGCCGTTTCTTCCATATGCCGGTATTTGGCTGAAAACGCCTGTTTTGAAACTCTGCACAGAAAGTGTTTGCAGACTGCTGAATCCACACACGGGTTTAACTCTGGAAGTTGAGTGCACACATTGACAACCGTTCTGTTAGATTGCTGCATTTTGGATTTAGAAGCAGATATTTCCCTGTGCTTTCTGCTGATTCTTCCATATGCCGGTATTGGGCTGAAAACGCCTGTTTTGAAACTATGCACAGAAAGTGTTTGCAGACTGCTGAATCCACACACGGGTTTAACTCTGGAAGTTGAGTGCAGACATTGACAACCGTTCTGTTAGATAGCTGCGTTTTGGAATTAGAAGCAGATATTTCCCTGTGCTTTCTGCTGTTTCTTCCATATGCCGGTACTGGGCTGAAAACGCCTGTTTTGAAACTCTGCACAGAAAGTGTTTGCAGACTGCTGAATCCACACACGGGTTTAACTCCGGAAGTTGAGTGCACACATTGACAACCGATCTGTTAGATAGCTGCGTTTTGGATTTAGAAGCAGATATTTCCCTGTGCTTTCTGCTGTTTCTTCCATATGCCGGTATTGGGCTGATAACGCCTGTTTTGAAACTCTGCACAGTAAGTGTTTCCAGAGTGCTGAATCCACACACCGGTTTAACTCCGGAAGTTGAGTGGACACATTGACAACCGTTCTGTTAGATAGCTGCGTTTTGGATTTAGAAGCAGATATTTCCCTGTGCTTTCTGCCGTTTCTTCCATATGCTGGTATTGGGCTGAAAACACCTGTTTTGAAACTCTGCACAGTAAGTGTTTGCAGACTGCTGAATCCACACACGGGTTTAACTCTGGAAGTTGAGTGCACACATTGACAACCGTTCTGTTAGATAGCTGCGTTTTGGATTTAGAAGCAGATATTTCCCTGTGCTTTCTCCTGTTTCTTCCATATGCCGGTATTGGGCTGAAAACGCCTGTTTTGAAACTCTGCAAAGAAAGTGTTTGCAGACTGCTGAATCCACACACGGGTTTACCTCTGGAAGTTGAGTGCACACATTGGCGACCGTTCTGTTAGATAGCTGCATTTTGGATTTAGAAGCAGATATTTCCCTGTGCTTTCTCCTGTTTCTTCCATATGCCGGTATTGGGCTGAAAACGCCTGTTTTGAAACTCTGCACAGAAAGTGTTTGCAGACTGCTGAATCCACACACGGGTTTACCTCTGGAAGTTGAGTGCACACATTGACAACCGTTCTGTTAGATAGCTGCGTTTTGGATTTAGAAGCAGATATTTCCCTGTGCTTTCTGCCGTTTCTTCCGTATGCCGGTATTGGGCTGAAAACGCCTGTTTTGAAACTCTGCACAGAAAGTGTTTGCAGACTGCTGAATCCACACACGGGTTTAACTCTGGAAGTTGAGTGCACACATTGACAACCGTTCTGTTAGATAGCTGCGTTTTGGATTTAGAAGCAGATATTTCCCTGTGCTTTCTGCTGTTTCTTCCATATGCCGTTATTGGGCTGAAAACGCCTGTTTTGAAACTCTGCACAGAAAGTGTTTGCAGACTGCTGAATCCACACACGGGTTTACCTCTGGAAGTTGAGTGCACACATTGACAACCGTTCTGTTAGATAGCTGCGTTTTGGATTTAGAAGCAGATATTTCCCTGTGCTTTGTGCTGTTTCTTTCGTATGCCGGTATTGGGCTGAAAACGCCTGTTTTGAAACTCTGCACAGAAAGTGTTTGCAGACTGCTGAATCCACACACGGGTTTAACTCTGGAAGTTGAGTGCACAGATTGACAACGGTTCTGCTAGATAACTGTGTTTTGGATTTAGAAGCAGATATTTCCCTGTGCTTACTGCCCTTTCTCTCATATGCCTGTATTGGGCTGAAAACGCCTATTCTCTGACTCTGCACAGAAAATGTTTGCAGACTGCTTATTCCACACACGGGTTTAACACTTCAAGTTGAGTGCACACATTGACAACCGTTCTGTCACATAGCTGCGTTTTGGATTTAGAAGCAGATATTTCCCTGTGCTTACTGCCCTTTCTTCCCTATGCCAGTATTGGGCTGAAAACGCCTCTTTTGAGACTCTGCACAGAAAGTGTTTGCAGACTGCTGAATCCACACACGGGTTTACCTCTGGAAGTTGAGTGCACACATTGACAACCGTTCTGTTAGATAGCTGCATTTTGGATTTAGAAGCAGATATTTCCCTGTGCCTACTGCCCTTTCTTCCATATGGCGGTACTGGGCTGAAAAAGCCTGCTTTGGGACTCTGAACAGAAAGTGTTTGCAGGCTGCTGAATCCACCCACGGGTTTAACTCTTGAAGTTGAGTGCACACATTGACAACCGTTCTGTTCGATAGCTGTGTTTTGGATTTAGAAGCAGATATTTACCCTGTGCTTAATGCCCTTTCTTCCATATGCCTGCATTGGGCTGAAAACGCCTATTCACAGACTCTACACAGAAAGTGTTTGCAGACTGCTGAATCCACACACATGTTTAACTCTGGAAGTTGAGTGCACACATTGTCATCCGTTCTGTCAGACAGCTGCGTTTTGGATATAGAAGCAGATATTTCCCTGTGCTTACTTCCCTTCCTTCTATATGCTGGTATTGGGCTGAAAACGCCTGTTTTGAGACTGCACAGAAAGTGTTTGCAGACTGCTGAATCCAGGACACGCATTAACCTCTGGAAATTGAGTGCACACATTGACAACCGTTCTGTTAGATAGCTGCATTTTGGATTTAGAAGCAGATATTTCCCTGTGCTTTCTGCTGTTTCTTCCATATGCCGGTATTGGGCTGAAAACGCCTGTTTTGAAACTCTGCACAGAAAGTGTTTGCAGACTGCTGAATCCACACACGGGTTTAACTCTGGAAGTTGAGTGCACACATTGACAACCGTTCTGTTAGATAGCTGCTTTTGGATTCAAAAGCAGATATTTCCCTGTGCTTTCTGCTGTTTCTTCCATATGCCGGTTTTGGGCTGAAAACGCCTGTTTTGAAACTCTGCACAGAAAGTGTTTGCAGACTGCTGAATCCACACACGGGTTTAACTCTGGAAGTTGAGTGCTCACATTGACAACCGTTCTGCTAGACAGCTGCGTTTTGGATTTAGAAGCAGATATTTCCCTGTGCTTTCTGCTGTTTCTTCCATTTGCTGGTATTGGGGTGAAAACGCCTGTTTTGAAACCCTGCACAGAAAGTGTTTGCAGACTGCTGAATCCACACTCCGGTTTAACTCTGGAAGTTGAGTGCACACATTGACAATCGTTCTCTTAGACATCTGCGTTTTGAATTTAGAAGCAGATATTTCACTGTGCGTACTGCCCTTTCTTCCATATGCCTGCATTGGGCTGAAAACGTCTGTTTTGCGACAGTGCACAGAAAGTGTTTGCAGACTGCTGAATCCACAGACGTGTTTAACTCTGGAAGTTGAGTGCCAACATTGACATCCGTTCTGTCAGATAGCTGCGTTTTGGATTTAGAAGCAGATATTTCCCTGTGCTTTCTGCCCTTCCTTATATATGCCGGTATAGGGCTGAAAATGCCTGTTTTGAGACTGCACAGAAAGTGTTTGCAGACTGCTGAATCCACACACGGGTTTAACTCTGGAAGTTGAGTGCACACATTGACAACTGTTCTGTCAGATAGCTGCGTTTTGGATTTTGAAACAGATATTTCCCTGTGCTTACTGCCCTTTCTTCCATATGCCGGTATTGGGCTGAAAACGCCTCGTTTGAGACTCTGCACCGAAAGTGTTTGCAGACTGCTGAATCCACACACGGGTTTAACTCTGGAAGTTGAGTGCACACATTGACAACCGTTCTTTTAGATAGCTGCCTTTTGGATTTAGAAGCCGATATTTCCCTGTGCTTTCTGCTCTTTCTTCCTTATGGCGGTACTGGGCTGAAAACGCCTGCTTTGGGACTCTGCACAGAAAGTTTTTGCAGACTGCTGAATCCACACACGGTTATAATTCTGGAAGTTGAGTGCGCAGATTGACAACCGTTCTGTTAGATAGCTGTGTTTTGGGTTTAGAATCAGATATTTCCCTGTGCTTACTGCCCTTTCTTCCATATGCTGGTATTGGATTCAAAACGACTGTTATGAGACACTGCACAAAAAGTGTTTGCAGACTGCTGACTCCAAACACGGGTTAAACACTGGAAGTTGAGTGCACATATTGACAACCGTTCTGTTAGACATCAGCGTTTTGGATTTAGAAGCAGATATATCCCTGTGCTTACTGCCCTTTCTTCCATATGCCTGTATTGGGCTGAAAACGCCTATTCTCTGACTCTGCACAGAAAGTGTTTGCAGACTGCTTAATCCACACACGGGTTTAACTCTTGAAGTTGAGTGCACACATTGACAACCGTTCTGTCGCATACCTGCGTTTTGGATTTAGAAGCAGATATTTCCCTGTGCTTACTGCCCTTTCTTCCATATGCCGGTATTGGGCTGATAACGCCTGTTTTGAGACTGCACTGAAAGTGTTTGCAGACTGCTTAATCCACACACGGGTTTAACTCTGGAAGTTGAGTGCACAGATTGACAACTGTTCTGTCAGATAGCTGCGTTTTGGATTTAGAAGCAGATATTTCCCTGTGCTTACTTCCCTTTCTTCCATATGCCAGTATTGGGCTGAAAACGCCTCTTTTGAGACTCTGCACAGAAAGGGTTTGCAGACTGCTGAATCCCCACACGGGTTTAACTCTGGAAGTTGAGTGCACACATTGCCAACCGTTCTGTTAGATAGCTGTGTTTTGGATTTAGAAGCAGATATTTCCCTGTGCTTACTGCCCTTTCTTCCATATGCCTGCATTGGGCTGAAAACGCCTATTCTCAGACTCTGCACAGAAAGTGTTTGCAGACTGCTGAATCCACACACGTGTTTAACTCTGGAAGTTGAGTGCACACATTGACATCCGTTCTGTCAGATAGCTGCGTTTTGGATTTAGAAGCAGATATTTCCCTGTGCTTACTGCCCTTCCTTCTATATGCCGGTATTGGGCTAAAAACGCCTGCTTTGAGACTGCACAGAAAGTGTTTGCAGACTGCTGAATCCACACACGGGTTTAACTCTGGAAGTTGAGTACACACATTGACAACTGTTCTGTCAGATAGCTGTGTTTTGGATTTAGAAGCAGATATTTCCCTGTGCTTACTGCCCTTTCTTCCATATGCCGGTATTGGGATGAAAACGCCTCTTTTGATACTCTGAACAGAAAGTGTTTGCAGACTGCTGAATCCACACACGGGATTAACTCTGGAAGTTGAGTGCACACGTTGACAACCGTTCTGTCAGATAGCTGCCTTTTGGGTTCAGAAGCAGATATTTCTCTGTGCTTACTGCCCTATCTTCCTTATGGCGGTACTGGGCTGAAAACGCCTGCTTTGGGGCTCTGCACAGAAAGTTTTTGCAGACTGCTGAATCCACACACGGGTTTAACTCTGGAAGTTGAGTGCACACATTGACAACAGTTCTGTTAGATAGCTGTGTTTTGGATTTAGAAGCAGATATTTCCCTGTGCTTACTGCCCTTTCTTCCATATGCCTGTATTTGGCTGAAAACGCCTATTCTCAGACTCTGCACAGAAAGTGTTTGCAGACTGCTGAATCCACATACGTGTTTAACTCTGGAAGTTGAGTGCACACATTGACAACCGTTCTGTCAGATAGCTGCGTTTTGGATTTAGAAGCAGATATTTCCGTGTGCTTACTGCCCTTTGTTGTATATGCTGGTATTGGGCTGAAAACTCCTGTTTTGAGACTGTGCACAGAAAGTGTTTGCAGACTGCTTAATCCACACACGGGTTTAATGCTGGAAGTTGAGTGCACACATTGACAACTGTTCTGTCAGATAGCTGCGTTTTGGATTTAGAAGCAGATATTTCCCTGTGCTTACTGCCCTCTCTTCCATATGCCGGTATTGGGCTGAAAATGCTTGTTTTGAGACTCTGCACAGAAAGTGTTTGCAGACTGCTGAATCCACACACGGGTTTAACTCTGGAAGTTGAGTGCACCCATTGACAACCGTTCTGTTAGATAGCTGCCTTTTGGATTTAGAAGCAGATATTTCCCTGTGCTTTCTGCCGTTTCTTCCATATGCCGGTATTGGGCTGAAAACGCCTGTTTTGAGACACTGCACAGAAAATGTTTGCAGACTGCTTAACCACAGACGGGTTTAATTCTGGAAGTTGAGTGCACACATTGACAACCGTTCTGTTAGATAGCTGCGTTTTGAAGTTAGAAGCAGATATTTCCCTGTGCTCACTGCCCTTTCTTCCATCAGCCTGTATTGGGCTGAAAACGCCTATTCTCAGACTCTGCACAGAAAGTGTTTGCAGACTGCTGAATCCACACACGGGTTTAACTCTGGAAGTTGAGTGCACACATTGACAACCGTTCGGACAGATAGCTGCGTTTTGGATTTAGAAGCAGATATTTCCCTATGCTTACTTCCCTTTCTTCTATATGGTGGTATTGCGCTGAAAACGCCTGTATTGAGACTGCACAGAAAGTGTTTGCAGACTGCTGAATCCACACACGGGTTTAACTCTGGAAGTTGAGTGCACACATTGACAACTCTTCTGTCAGATAGCTGCGTTTTGGATTTAGAAGCAGATATTTCCCTGTGCTTACTGCCCTTTTTTCCATATGCCGGTATAAGGCGGAAAACGCATGTTTTGAGACTCTGCACAGAAAGTGTTTGCAGACTGCTGAATCCACACACTGGTTTAACGCTGGAAGTTGAGTGCACACATTGACAACCGTTCTGTTACATAGCTGCGTTTTGGTTTTAGAAGCAGATATTTCCCTGTGCTTACTGCCCTTTCTTCCATATGCGTGTATTGGGCTGAAAACACCTGTTTTGCGACACTGCACAGAAAGTGTTTGCAGGCTGCTGTATCCACACACGGGTTCAACTCTGGAAGTTGAGTGCACACATTGACAACCGTTCTGTCAGAAAGCTGCGTTTCGGATTTAGAAGCAGATATTTTAATGTGCTTACTGCCCTTTCTTCCATATGCCGGTATTGGGCTGAAAACGCCTGTTTTGAGACTGTACTGAAAGTGTTTGCAAACTGCTTAATCCACACACGGGTTTAACTCTGGAAGTTGAGTGCACACATTGACAACCGTTCCGTCATATAGCTGCGTTTTCGATTTAGAAACAGATATTTCCCTGTGCTTATTGCCCTTTCTTCCATATGCCGGTACTGGGCTGAAAACGCCTGCTTTGGGACTCTGCACAGAAAGTGTTTGCAGACTGCTGAACACACACACGGGTTTAACTCTGGAAGCTGAGTGCACACATTGACAACCGTTCTGTTAGATAGCTGTGTTTTGGATTTAGAAGCAGATATTTCCCTGTGCTTACTGCCGTTTCTTCCATATGCCTGCATTGGGCTGAAAACGCCTATTTTCAGACTCTGCACAGAAAGTGTTTGCAGACTGCTTAATCCACACGGGTTAAACTCTGGAAGCTGAGTGCACACATTGACAACTGTTCTGTCAGATAGCTGCGTTTTGGATTTAGAAGCCGATATTTCCCTTTGCTTACTGCCCTTTCTTCCATATGCCGGTAGTGGACTGAAAACGCCTGTTTTGAGACTCAGCGCAGAAAGTGTTTGTAGACTGCTGAATCCACACACGGGTTTAACTCTGAAAGTTGAGTGCACACATTGAGAAACGTTCTGTTAGATAGCTGCCTTTTGGATTTAGAAGCAGATATTTCCCTGTGCCTACTGCCCTTTCTTCCATATGCCGGTACTGGGCTGAAAACGTCAGCTTTGGGATTCTTCACAGAAAGTGTTTGCAGAGTGCTGAATACACACACGGGTTTAACTCTGGAAGTTGAGTGCACACATTGACAACCGTTCTGTTAGATAGCTGCATTTTGGATTTAGAAGCAGATATTTCCCTGTGCTTACGGCCGTTTCTTCCATATGCCGGTACTGGACTGTAAACGCCTGCTTTGGGACTCTGCACAGAAAGTGTTTGCAGACTGCTGAATCCACACACGGGTTTAACTCTGGAAATTGAGTGCACACATTGACAACCGTTCTGTTAGAAGCTGTGTTTTGGATTTAGAAGCAGATATTTCCCTGTGCTTACTGCCGTTTCTTCCATATGCCTGTATTGGGCTGAAAACGCCTATTCTCACACTCTGCACAGAAAGTGTTTGCAGACTCCTGAATCCACACACGGGTTGAAATCTGGATGTTGAGTGCACACATTGACAACCGTTCTGTCAGAAAGCTGCGTTTTGGATTTAGAAGCAGATATTTCCCTGAGCTTACTACCCTTTCTTCTATAAGCCGGTATTGGGCTGAAAACGCCTGTTTTGGGACTCTGCACAGAAAGTGTTTACAGACTGCTTAATCCACACACGGGTTTAACTCTGAAAGTTGAGTGCACACTTTGACAACCATTGTGTTAGATAGCTGCCTTTTGGATTTGGAAGCAGACATTTCCTTGTGCTATTGCCCTTTCTTCCATTTGCCGGTACTGGGCTGAAAACGCCTGCTTTGAGACTCAGAACAGAAAGTGTTTGTAGACTGCTGAATCCACACACGGGTTTAACTCTGGAAGTTGAGTGCACACATTGACAGCCGTTCTGTTAGATAGCTGGGTTTTGGATTTAGAAGCAGATACTTCCCTGTACATACTGCCCTTTCTTCCATATGCGTGTATTGGACTGAAAACGCCTATTGTCAGACTCTGCACAGAAAGTGTTTGCAGACTGCTGAATCCACAAACGGGTTTAACTCTGGAACTTGAGTGCACACATTGACAACCGTTCGGTCAGATAGCTGCGTTTTGGATTTAGAAGCAGATATTTCCCTGTGCTTACTGCCGTTTCTTCTATATGCCGGTATTGGGCTGAAAACGCCTGTTTTGAGACTGCACAGAAAGTGTTTGCAGACTGCTTAATCCACACACGGGTTTAACTCTGGAAGTTGAGTGCACACATTGACAACTGTTCTGTCAGATACCTGCGTTTTGGATTTAGAAGCAGATATTTACCTGGGCTTACAGCCCTTTCTTCCATATGCCGGTAATGGGCTGAAACCGCCTATTTTGGATACTGCACCGAAAGTGTTTGCAGACTGCTGAATCCACACACGGGTTTAACTATTGAAGCTGAGTGCACACATTGACAACCATTCTGTTAGATAGCTGCCTTTTGGATTTAGAAGCAGATATTTCCTTGTGCTTACTGCCCTTTCTTCCATATGCCGGTATTGGGCTGAAAACGCCTGCTTTGAGACTCTGCACAGAAAGTGTTTGTAGACTGCTGAATCCACACAAGGGTTTAACTATGGAAGTTGAGTGCACACATTGACAACCGTTCTGTTAGATAGCTGTGTTTTGGATTTAGAAGCAGATATTTCCCGGTACTTACCGCCCTTTCTTCCATATGCCTGTATTGGGCTGAAAACGCCTATTTTCAAACTCTGCACAGAAATTGTTTGCTGACTGCTGAATCCACACAGGGGTTTAACTCTTGAAGTTGAGTGCACACATTGATAACCGTTCTGTCAGATATCTGCGTTTTGGATTTAGAAGCAGATATTTCCCTGTCCTTACTGCCCTTTCTTGTATATGCCGGTATTGGGCTGAAAACGCCTGCTTTGGGACTCTGCACAGAAACTGTTTACAGACTGCTGAATCCACACACGGGTTTAACTCTGGAAGTTGAGTGCACACATTGAGAACCGTTCTGTTAGATTGCTGTGTTTTGGATTTAGAAGCAGATATTTCCCGGTACTTACTGACCTTTCTTCCATATGCCTGTATTGGGCTGAATACTCCTATTTTCAGACTCTGCACAGAAAGTGTTTGCAGACTGCTTAATTCACAATCGGGTTTAACTCTGGATGTTGAGTGCACACATTGACAACTGTTCTGTCAGATAGCTGCGTTTTGGATTTAGAAGCCGATATTTCCCTGTGCTTACTGCCCTTTCTTCCATATGCCGGTAGTGGGCTGAAAACGCCTGTCTTGAGACTCTGCCCAGAAAGTGTTTGCAGACTGCTGAATCCACACACGGGTTTAACTCTGGAAGTTGAGTGCACACATTGACAAACGTTCTGTTAGAAAGCTGCCTTTTGGATTTAGAAGCAGATATTTCCCTGTGATTACTGCCCTTTCTTCCATATGCCGGTACTGGGCTGAAAACGCCTGCTTTGGGACTCTGCACAGAAAGTGTTTGCAGCCTGCTGAATACACACACGGGTTTAACTCTGGAAGCTGAGTGCACACATTGAGAACCGTTATTGTAGGTAGCTGAGTTTTGGATTTAGAAGCAGATATTTCCCTGTGCTTACTGCCGTTTCTTCCATATGCCTGCATTGGGCTGAAAACGCCTATTTTCAGACTCTGCACAGAAAGTGTTTGCAGACTGCTGAATCCACACACGGGTTAAACTCTGGAAGCTGAGTGCACACATTGACAACTGTTCTGTCAGATAGCTGCGTTTTGGATTTAGAAGCCGATATTTCCCATTGCTTACTGCCCTTTCTTCCATATGCCGGTAGTGGGCTGAAAACGCCTGTTTTGAGACTCAGCGCAGAAAGTGTTTGTAGACTGCTGAATCCACACACGGGCTTAACTCTGAAAGTTGAGTGCACACATTGAGAAACGTTCTGTTAGATAGATGCCTTTTGGATTAAGAAGCAGATATTTCCCTGTGCCTACTGCCCTTTCTTCCATATGCCGGTACTGGGCTGTAAAGGTCTGCTTTGGGACTCTTCACAGAAAGTGTTTGCAGAGTGCTGAATACACACACGGGTTTAACTCTGGAAGTTGAGTGCACACATTGACAACCGTTCTGTTAGATAGCTGCATTTTGGATTTAGAAGCAGATATTTCCCTGTGCTTACGGCCGTTTCTTCCATATGCCGGTACTGGACTGTAAACGCCTGCTTTGGGACTCTGCACAGAAAGTGTTTGCAGACTGCTGAATCCACACACGGGTTTAACTCTGGAAATTGAGTGCACACATTGACAACCGTTCTGTTAGAAGCTGTGTTTTGGATTTAGAAGCAGATATTTCCCTGTGCTTACTGCCCTTTCTTCCATATGCCTGTATTGGGCTGAAAACGCCTATTCTCACACTCTGCACAGAAAGTGTTTGCAGACTCCTGAATCCACACACGGGTTGAAATCTGGATGTTGAGTGCACACATTGACAACCGTTCTGTAAGAAAGCTGCGTTTTGGATTTAGAAGCAGATATTTCCCTGTGCTTACTGCCCTTTCTTCTATATGCCGGTATTGGGCTGAAAACGCCTGTTTTGGGACTCTGCACAGAAAGTGTTTACAGACTGCTTAATCCACACACAGGTTTAACTCTGGAAGTTGAGTGCACACTTTGACAACCATTGTGTTAGATAGCTGCCTTTTGGATTTAGAAGCAGATATTTCCTTGTGCTATTGCCCTTTCTTCCTTTTGCCGGTACTGGGCTGAAAACGCCTGCTTTGAGACTCAGAACAGAAAGTGTTTGTAGACTGCTGAATCCACACACGGGTTTAACTCTGGAAGTTGAGTGCACACATTGACAACCGTTCTGTCAGATAGCTGCGTTTTGGATTTAGAAGCAGATATTTCCCTGTACTTACTGCCCTTTCTTCCATATGTGTGTAATGGGCTGAAAACGCCTATTGTCAGACTCTGCACAGAAAGAGTTTGTAGTCTGCTGAATCCACACACGGGTTTAACTCTGGAACTTGAGTACACACATTGACAACCGTTCGGTCAGATAGCTGCGTTTTGGATTTAGAAGCAGATATTTCCCTGTGCTTACTGCCGTTTCTTCTATATGCCGGTATTGGGCTGAAAACGCCTTTTTCGAGACTGCACAGAAAGTGTTTGCAGACTGCTTAATCGACACACGGGTTTAACTCTGGAAGTTGAGTGCACACATTGACAACTGTTCTGTCAGATAGCTGCGTTTTGGATTTAGAAGCAGTTATTTCCCTGGGCTTACAGCCCTTTCTTCCATATGCCGGTATTGGGCTGAAACCGCCTATTTTGGATACTGCACAGAAAGTGTTTGCAGACTGCTGAATCCACACACGGGTTTAACTATAGAAATTGAGTGCACACATTGACAACCATTCTGTCAGATAGCAGCGTTTTGGATTTAGAAGCAGATATTTCCCTGTGCTTACTGCCCTTTCTTCTATATGCTGGTACTGGGCTGAAAACGCCTGTTTTGAGACTCGGCACAGAAAGTGTTTCCAGACTGCTGAATCCACACACGGGTTTAACTCTGGAAGTTGAGTGCACACATTGACAACCGTTCTGTTAGACAGGTGCGTTTTGGATTTAGAAGCAGATATTTCGCTGTGCTTACTGCCCTTTCTTCCATTTGCCGGCATTGGCCTGAAAACGCCTGTTTTGAGACTCTGCACAGAAAGTGTTTGCAGACTGCTTAATCCACACACGGGTTTAATGCTGGAAGTTGAGTGCACACATTGACAACTGTTCTGTCAGATAGCTGCGTTTTGGATTTAGAAGCAGATATTTCCCTGTGCTTACTGCCCTCTCTTCCATATGCCGGTATTGGGCTGAAAATGCTTGTTTTGAGACTCTGCACAGAAAGTGTTTGCAGACTGCTGAATCCACACACGGGTTTAACTCTGGAAGTTGAGTGCACCCATTGACAACCGTTCTGTTAGATAGCTGCCTTTTGGATTTAGAAGCAGATATTTCCCTGTGCTTTCTGCCGTTTCTTCCATATGCCGGTATTGGGCTGAAAACGCCTGTTTTGAGACACTGCACAGAAAATGTTTGCAGACTGCTTAACCACAGACGGGTTTAATTCTGGAAGTTGAGTGCACACATTGACAACCGTTCTGTTAGATAGCTGCGTTTTGAAGTTAGAAGCAGATATTTCCCTGTGCTCACTGCCCTTTCTTCCATCAGCCTGTATTGGGCTGAAAACGCCTATTCTCAGACTCTGCACAGAAAGTGTTTGCAGACTGCTGAATCCACACACGGGTTTAACTCTGGAAGTTGAGTGCACACATTGACAACCGTTCGGACAGATAGCTGCGTTTTGGATTTAGAAGCAGATATTTCCCTATGCTTACTTCCCTTTCTTCTATATGGTGGTATTGCGCTGAAAACGCCTGTATTGAGACTGCACAGAAAGTGTTTGCAGACTGCTGAATCCACACACGGGTTTAACTCTGGAAGTTGAGTGCACACATTGACAACTCTTCTGTCAGATAGCTGCGTTTTGGATTTAGAAGCAGATATTTCCCTGTGCTTACTGCCCTTTTTTCCATATGCCGGTATAAGGCGGAAAACGCATGTTTTGAGACTCTGCACAGAAAGTGTTTGCAGACTGCTGAATCCACACACTGGTTTAACGCTGGAAGTTGAGTGCACACATTGACAACCGTTCTGTTACATAGCTGCGTTTTGGTTTTAGAAGCAGATATTTCCCTGTGCTTACTGCCCTTTCTTCCATATGCGTGTATTGGGCTGAAAACACCTGTTTTGCGACACTGCACAGAAAGTGTTTGCAGGCTGCTGTATCCACACACGGGTTCAACTCTGGAAGTTGAGTGCACACATTGACAACCGTTCTGTCAGAAAGCTGCGTTTCGGATTTAGAAGCAGATATTTTAATGTGCTTACTGCCCTTTCTTCCATATGCCGGTATTGGGCTGAAAACGCCTGTTTTGAGACTGTACTGAAAGTGTTTGCAAACTGCTTAATCCACACACGGGTTTAACTCTGGAAGTTGAGTGCACACATTGACAACCGTTCTGTCATATAGCTGCGTTTTCGATTTAGAAACAGATATTTCCCTGTGCTTATTGCCCTTTCTTCCATATGCCGGTACTGGGCTGAAAACGCCTGCTTTGGGACTCTGCACAGAAAGTGTTTGCAGACTGCTGAACACACACACGGGTTTAACTCTGGAAGCTGAGTGCACACATTGACAACCGTTCTGTTAGATAGCTGTGTTTTGGATTTAGAAGCAGATATTTCCCTGTGCTTACTGCCGTTTCTTCCATATGCCTGCATTGGGCTGAAAACGCCTATTTTCAGACTCTGCACAGAAAGTGTTTGCAGACTGCTTAATCCACACGGGTTAAACTCTGGAAGCTGAGTGCACACATTGACAACTGTTCTGTCAGATAGCTGCGTTTTGGATTTAGAAGCCGATATTTCCCTTTGCTTACTGCCCTTTCTTCCATATGCCGGTAGTGGACTGAAAACGCCTGTTTTGAGACTCAGCGCAGAAAGTGTTTGTAGACTGCTGAATCCACACACGGGTTTAACTCTGAAAGTTGAGTGCACACATTGAGAAACGTTCTGTTAGATAGCTGCCTTTTGGATTTAGAAGCAGATATTTCCCTGTGCCTACTGCCCTTTCTTCCATATGCCGGTACTGGGCTGAAAACGTCAGCTTTGGGATTCTTCACAGAAAGTGTTTGCAGAGTGCTGAATACACACACGGGTTTAACTCTGGAAGTTGAGTGCACACATTGACAACCGTTCTGTTAGATAGCTGCATTTTGGATTTAGAAGCAGATATTTCCCTGTGCTTACGGCCGTTTCTTCCATATGCCGGTACTGGACTGTAAACGCCTGCTTTGGGACTCTGCACAGAAAGTGTTTGCAGACTGCTGAATCCACACACGGGTTTAACTCTGGAAATTGAGTGCACACATTGACAACCGTTCTGTTAGAAGCTGTGTTTTGGATTTAGAAGCAGATATTTCCCTGTGCTTACTGCCGTTTCTTCCATATGCCTGTATTGGGCTGAAAACGCCTATTCTCACACTCTGCACAGAAAGTGTTTGCAGACTCCTGAATCCACACACGGGTTGAAATCTGGATGTGGAGTGCACACATTGACAACCGTTCTGTCAGAAAGCTGCGTTTTGGATTTAGAAGCAGATATTTCCCTGAGCTTACTACCCTTTCTTCTATAAGCCGGTATTGGGCTGAAAACGCCTGTTTTGGGACTCTGCACAGAAAGTGTTTACAGACTGCTTAATCCACACACGGGTTTAACTCTGAAAGTTGAGTGCACACTTTGACAACCATTGTGTTAGATAGCTGCCTTTTGGATTTGGAAGCAGACATTTCCTTGTGCTATTGCCCTTTCTTCCATTTGCCGGTACTGGGCTGAAAACGCCTGCTTTGAGACTCAGAACAGAAAGTGTTTGTAGACTGCTGAATCCACACACGGGTTTAACTCTGGAAGTTGAGTGCACACATTGACAGCCGTTCTGTTAGATAGCTGGGTTTTGGATTTAGAAGCAGATACTTCCCTGTACATACTGCCCTTTCTTCCATATGCGTGTATTGGACTGAAAACGCCTATTGTCAGACTCTGCACAGAAAGTGTTTGCAGACTGCTGAATCCACAAACGGGTTTAACTCTGGAACTTGAGTGCACACATTGACAACCGTTCGGTCAGATAGCTGCGTTTTGGATTTAGAAGCAGATATTTCCCTGTGCTTACTGCCGTTTCTTCTATATGCCGGTATTGGGCTGAAAACGCCTGTTTTGAGACTGCACAGAAAGTGTTTGCAGACTGCTTAATCCACACACGGGTTTAACTCTGGAAGTTGAGTGCACACATTGACAACTGTTCTGTCAGATACCTGCGTTTTGGATTTAGAAGCAGATATTTACCTGGGCTTACAGCCCTTTCTTCCATATGCCGGTAATGGGCTGAAACCGCCTATTTTGGATACTGCACCGAAAGTGTTTGCAGACTGCTGAATCCACACACGGGTTTAACTATTGAAGCTGAGTGCACACATTGACAACCATTCTGTTAGATAGCTGCCTTTTGGATTTAGAAGCAGATATTTCCTTGTGCTTACTGCCCTTTCTTCCATATGCCGGTATTGGGCTGAAAACGCCTGCTTTGAGACTCTGCACAGAAAGTGTTTGTAGACTGCTGAATCCACACAAGGGTTTAACTATGGAAGTTGAGTGCACACATTGACAACCGTTCTGTTAGATAGCTGTGTTTTGGATTTAGAAGCAGATATTTCCCGGTACTTACCGCCCTTTCTTCCACATGCCTGTATTGGGCTGAAAACGCCTATTTTCAAACTCTGCACAGAAATTGTTTGCTGACTGCTGAATCCACACAGGGGTTTAACTCTTGAAGTTGAGTGCACACATTGATAACCGTTCTGTCAGATATCTGCGTTTTGGATTTAGAAGCAGATATTTCCCTGTCCTTACTGCCCTTTCTTGTATATGCCGGTATTGGGCTGAAAACGCCTGCTTTGGGACTCTGCACAGAAACTGTTTACAGACTGCTGAATCCACACACGGGTTTAACTCTGGAAGTTGAGTGCACACATTGAGAACCGTTCTGTTAGATTGCTGTGTTTTGGATTTAGAAGCAGATATTTCCCGGTACTTACTGACCTTTCTTCCATATGCCTGTATTGGGCTGAATACTCCTATTTTCAGACTCTGCACAGAAAGTGTTTGCAGACTGCTTAATTCACAATCGGGTTTAACTCTGGATGTTGAGTGCACACATTGACAACTGTTCTGTCAGATAGCTGCGTTTTGGATTTAGAAGCCGATATTTCCCTGTGCTTACTGCCCTTTCTTCCATATGCCGGTAGTGGGCTGAAAACGCCTGTCTTGAGACTCTGCCCAGAAAGTGTTTGCAGACTGCTGAATCCACACACGGGTTTAACTCTGGAAGTTGAGTGCACACATTGACAAACGTTCTGTTAGAAAGCTGCCTTTTGGATTTAGAAGCAGATATTTCCCTGTGATTACTGCCCTTTCTTCCATATGCCGGTACTGGGCTGAAAACGCCTGCTTTGGGACTCTGCACAGAAAGTGTTTGCAGCCTGCTGAATACACACACGGGTTTAACTCTGGAAGCTGAGTGCACACATTGAGAACCGTTATTGTAGGTAGCTGAGTTTTGGATTTAGAAGCAGATATTTCCCTGTGCTTACTGCCGTTTCTTCCATATGCCTGCATTGGGCTGAAAACGCCTATTTTCAGACTCTGCACAGAAAGTGTTTGCAGACTGCTGAATCCACACACGGGTTAAACTCTGGAAGCTGAGTGCACACATTGACAACTGTTCTGTCAGATAGCTGCGTTTTGGATTTAGAAGCCGATATTTCCCATTGCTTACTGCCCTTTCTTCCATATGCCGGTAGTGGGCTGAAAACGCCTGTTTTGAGACTCAGCGCAGAAAGTGTTTGTAGACTGCTGAATCCACACACGGGCTTAACTCTGAAAGTTGAGTGCACACATTGAGAAACGTTCTGTTAGATAGATGCCTTTTGGATTAAGAAGCAGATATTTCCCTGTGCCTACTGCCCTTTCTTCCATATGCCGGTACTGGGCTGTAAAGGTCTGCTTTGGGACTCTTCACAGAAAGTGTTTGCAGAGTGCTGAATACACACACGGGTTTAACTCTGGAAGTTGAGTGCACACATTGACAACCGTTCTGTTAGATAGCTGCATTTTGGATTTAGAAGCAGATATTTCCCTGTGCTTACGGCCGTTTCTTCCATATGCCGGTACTGGACTGTAAACGCCTGCTTTGGGACTCTGCACAGAAAGTGTTTGCAGACTGCTGAATCCACACACGGGTTTAACTCTGGAAATTGAGTGCACACATTGACAACCGTTCTGTTAGAAGCTGTGTTTTGGATTTAGAAGCAGATATTTCCCTGTGCTTACTGCCCTTTCTTCCATATGCCTGTATTGGGCTGAAAACGCCTATTCTCACACTCTGCACAGAAAGTGTTTGCAGACTCCTGAATCCACACACGGGTTGAAATCTGGATGTTGAGTGCACACATTGACAACCGTTCTGTAAGAAAGCTGCGTTTTGGATTTAGAAGCAGATATTTCCCTGTGCTTACTGCCCTTTCTTCTATATGCCGGTATTGGGCTGAAAACGCCTGTTTTGGGACTCTGCACAGAAAGTGTTTACAGACTGCTTAATCCACACACAGGTTTAACTCTGGAAGTTGAGTGCACACTTTGACAACCATTGTGTTAGATAGCTGCCTTTTGGATTTAGAAGCAGATATTTCCTTGTGCTATTGCCCTTTCTTCCTTTTGCCGGTACTGGGCTGAAAACGCCTGCTTTGAGACTCAGAACAGAAAGTGTTTGTAGACTGCTGAATCCACACACGGGTTTAACTCTGGAAGTTGAGTGCACACATTGACAACCGTTCTGTCAGATAGCTGCGTTTTGGATTTAGAAGCAGATATTTCCCTGTACTTACTGCCCTTTCTTCCATATGTGTGTAATGGGCTGAAAACGCCTATTGTCAGACTCTGCACAGAAAGAGTTTGTAGTCTGCTGAATCCACACACGGGTTTAACTCTGGAACTTGAGTACACACATTGACAACCGTTCGGTCAGATAGCTGCGTTTTGGATTTAGAAGCAGATATTTCCCTGTGCTTACTGCCGTTTCTTCTATATGCCGGTATTGGGCTGAAAACGCCTTTTTCGAGACTGCACAGAAAGTGTTTGCAGACTGCTTAATCGACACACGGGTTTAACTCTGGAAGTTGAGTGCACACATTGACAACTGTTCTGTCAGATAGCTGCGTTTTGGATTTAGAAGCAGTTATTTCCCTGGGCTTACAGCCCTTTCTTCCATATGCCGGTATTGGGCTGAAACCGCCTATTTTGGATACTGCACAGAAAGTGTTTGCAGACTGCTGAATCCACACACGGGTTTAACTATAGAAATTGAGTGCACACATTGACAACCATTCTGTCAGATAGCAGCGTTTTGGATTTAGAAGCAGATATTTCCCTGTGCTTACTGCCCTTTCTTCTATATGCTGGTACTGGGCTGAAAACGCCTGTTTTGAGACTCGGCACAGAAAGTGTTTCCAGACTGCTGAATCCACACACGGGTTTAACTCTGGAAGTTGAGTGCACACATTGACAACCGTTCTGTTAGACAGGTGCGTTTTGGATTTAGAAGCAGATATTTCGCTGTGCTTACTGCCCTTTCTTCCATTTGCCGGCATTGGCCTGAAAACGCCTGTTTTGAGACTCTGCACAGAAAGTGTTTGCAGACTGCTTAATCCACACACGGGTTTAATGCTGGAAGTTGAGTGCACACATTGACAACTGTTCTGTCAGATAGCTGCGTTTTGGATTTAGAAGCAGATATTTCCCTGTGCTTACTGCCCTCTCTTCAATATGCCGGTATTGGGCTGAAAATGCTTGTTTTGAGACTCTGCACAGAAAGTGTTTGCAGACTGCTGAATCCACACACGGGTTTAACTCTGGAAGTTGAGTGCACCCATTGACAACCGTTCTGTTAGATAGCTGCCTTTTGGATTTAGAAGCAGATATTTCCCTGTGCTTTCTGCCGTTTCTTCCATATGCCGGTATTGGGCTGAAAACGCCTGTTTTGAGACACTGCACAGAAAATGTTTGCAGACTGCTTAACCACAGACGGGTTTAATTCTGGAAGTTGAGTGCACACATTGACAACCGTTCTGTTAGATAGCTGCGTTTTGAAGTTAGAAGCAGATATTTCCCTGTGCTCACTGCCCTTTCTTCCATCAGCCTGTATTGGGCTGAAAACGCCTATTCTCAGACTCTGCACAGAAAGTGTTTGCAGACTGCTGAATCCACACACGGGTTTAACTCTGGAAGTTGAGTGCACACATTGACAACCGTTCGGACAGATAGCTGCGTTTTGGATTTAGAAGCAGATATTTCCCTATGCTTACTTCCCTTTCTTCTATATGGTGGTATTGCGCTGAAAACGCCTGTATTGAGACTGCACAGAAAGTGTTTGCAGACTGCTGAATCCACACACGGGTTTAACTCTGGAAGTTGAGTGCACACATTGACAACTCTTCTGTCAGATAGCTGCGTTTTGGATTTAGAAGCAGATATTTCCCTGTGCTTACTGCCCTTTTTTCCATATGCCGGTATAAGGCGGAAAACGCATGTTTTGAGACTCTGCACAGAAAGTGTTTGCAGACTGCTGAATCCACACACTGGTTTAACGCTGGAAGTTGAGTGCACACATTGACAACCGTTCTGTTACATAGCTGCGTTTTGGTTTTAGAAGCAGATATTTCCCTGTGCTTACTGCCCTTTCTTCCATATGCGTGTATTGGGCTGAAAACACCTGTTTTGCGACACTGCACAGAAAGTGTTTGCAGGCTGCTGTATCCACACACGGGTTCAACTCTGGAAGTTGAGTGCACACATTGACAACCGTTCTGTCAGAAAGCTGCGTTTCGGATTTAGAAGCAGATATTTTAATGTGCTTACTGCCCTTTCTTCCATATGCCGGTATTGGGCTGAAAACGCCTGTTTTGAGACTGTACTGAAAGTGTTTGCAAACTGCTTAATCCACACACGGGTTTAACTCTGGAAGTTGAGTGCACACATTGACAACCGTTCTGTCATTTAGCTGCGTTTTCGATTTAGAAACAGATATTTCCCTGTGCTTATTGCCCTTTCTTCCATATGCCGGTACTGGGCTGAAAACGCCTGCTTTGGGACTCTGCACAGAAAGTGTTTGCAGACTGCTGAACACACACACGGGTTTAACTCTGGAAGCTGAGTGCACACATTGACAACCGTTCTGTTAGATAGCTGTGTTTTGGATTTAGAAGCAGATATTTCCCTGTGCTTACTGCCGTTTCTTCCATATGCCTGCATTGGGCTGAAAACGCCTATTTTCAGACTCTGCACAGAAAGTGTTTGCAGACTGCTTAATCCACACGGGTTAAACTCTGGAAGCTGAGTGCACACATTGACAACTGTTCTGTCAGATAGCTGCGTTTTGGATTTAGAAGCCGATATTTCCCTTTGCTTACTGCCCTTTCTTCCATATGCCGGTAGTGGACTGAAAACGCCTGTTTTGAGACTCAGCGCAGAAAGTGTTTGTAGACTGCTGAATCCACACACGGGTTTAACTCTGAAAGTTGAGTGCACACATTGAGAAACGTTCTGTTAGATAGCTGCCTTTTGGATTTAGAAGCAGATATTTCCCTGTGCCTACTGCCCTTTCTTCCATATGCCGGTACTGGGCTGAAAACGTCAGCTTTGGGATTCTTCACAGAAAGTGTTTGCAGAGTGCTGAATACACACACGGGTTTAACTCTGGAAGTTGAGTGCACACATTGACAACCGTTCTGTTAGATAGCTGCATTTTGGATTTAGAAGCAGATATTTCCCTGTGCTTACGGCCGTTTCTTCCATATGCCGGTACTGGACTGTAAACGCCTGCTTTGGGACTCTGCACAGAAAGTGTTTGCAGACTGCTGAATCCACACACGGGTTTAACTCTGGAAATTGAGTGCACACATTGACAACCGTTCTGTTAGAAGCTGTGTTTTGGATTTAGAAGCAGATATTTCCCTGTGCTTACTGCCGTTTCTTCCATATGCCTGTATTGGGCTGAAAACGCCTATTCTCACACTCTGCACAGAAAGTGTTTGCAGACTCCTGAATCCACACACGGGTTGAAATCTGGATGTGGAGTGCACACATTGACAACCGTTCTGTCAGAAAGCTGCGTTTTGGATTTAGAAGCAGATATTTCCCTGAGCTTACTACCCTTTCTTCTATAAGCCGGTATTGGGCTGAAAACGCCTGTTTTGGGACTCTGCACAGAAAGTGTTTACAGACTGCTTAATCCACACACGGGTTTAACTCTGAAAGTTGAGTGCACACTTTGACAACCATTGTGTTAGATAGCTGCCTTTTGGATTTGGAAGCAGACATTTTCCTTGTGCTATTGCCCCTTTCTTCCATTTGCCGGTACTGGGCTGAAAACGCCTGCTTTGAGACTCAGAACAGAAAGTGTGTTGTAGACTGCTGAATCCACACACGGGTTTAACTCTGGAAGTTGAGTGCACACATTGACAGCCGTTCTGTTAGATAGCTGGGTTTTGGATTTAGAAGCAGATACTTCCCTGTACATACTGCCCTTTCTTCCATATGCGTGTATTGGACTGAAAACGCCTATTGTCAGACTCTGCACAGAAAGTGTTTGCAGACTGCTGAATCCACAAACGGGTTTAACTCTGGAACTTGAGTGCACACATTGACAACCGTTCGGTCAGATAGCTGCGTTTTGGATTTAGAAGCAGATATTTCCCTGTGCTTACTGCCGTTTCTTCTATATGCCGGTATTGGGCTGAAAACGCCTGTTTTGAGACTGCACAGAAAGTGTTTGCAGACTGCTTAATCCACACACGGGTTTAACTCTGGAAGTTGAGTGCACACATTGACAACTGTTCTGTCAGATACCTGCGTTTTGGATTTAGAAGCAGATATTTACCTGGGCTTACAGCCCTTTCTTCCATATGCCGGTAATGGGCTGAAACCGCCTATTTTGGATACTGCACCGAAAGTGTTTGCAGACTGCTGAATCCACACACGGGTTTAACTATTGAAGCTGAGTGCACACATTGACAACCATTCTGTTAGATAGCTGCCTTTTGGATTTAGAAGCAGATATTTCCTTGTGCTTACTGCCCTTTCTTCCATATGCCGGTATTGGGCTGAAAACGCCTGCTTTGAGACTCTGCACAGAAAGTGTTTGTAGACTGCTGAATCCACACAAGGGTTTAACTATGGAAGTTGAGTGCACACATTGACAACCGTTCTGTTAGATAGCTGTGTTTTGGATTTAGAAGCAGATATTTCCCGCGGTACTTACCGCCCTTTCTTCCATATGCCTGTATTGGGCTGAAAACGCCTATTTTCAAACTCTGCACAGAAATTGTTTGCTGACTGCTGAATCCACAACAGGGGTTTAACTCTTGAAGTTGAGTGCACACATTGATAACCGTTCTGTCAGATATCTGCGTTTTGGATTTAGAAGCAGATATTTCCCTGTCCTTACTGCCCTTTCTTGTATATGCCGGTATTGGGCTGAAAACGCCTGCTTTGGGACTCTGCACAGAAACTGTTTACAGACTGCTGAATCCACACACGGGTTTAACTCTGGAAGTTGAGTGCACACATTGAGAACCGTTCTGTTAGATTGCTGTGTTTTGGATTTAGAAGCAGATATTTCCCGGTACTTACTGACCTTTCTTCCATATGCCTGTATTGGGCTGAATACTCCTATTTTCAGACTCTGCACAGAAAGTGTTTGCAGACTGCTTAATTCACAATCGGGTTTAACTCTGGATGTTGAGTGCACACATTGACAACTGTTCTGTCAGATAGCTGCGTTTTGGATTTAGAAGCCGATATTTCCCTGTGCTTACTGCCCTTTCTTCCATATGCCGGTAGTGGGCTGAAAACGCCTGTCTTGAGACTCTGCCCAGAAAGTGTTTGCAGACTGCTGAATCCACACACGGGTTTAACTCTGGAAGTTGAGTGCACACATTGACAAACGTTCTGTTAGAAAGCTGCCTTTTGGATTTAGAAGCAGATATTTCCCTGTGATTACTGCCCTTTCTTCCATATGCCGGTACTGGGCTGAAAACGCCTGCTTTGGGACTCTGCACAGAAAGTGTTTGCAGCCTGCTGAATACACACACGGGTTTAACTCTGGAAGCTGAGTGCACACATTGAGAACCGTTATTGTAGGTAGCTGAGTTTTGGATTTAGAAAGCAGATATTTCCCGTGCTTACTGCCGTTTCTTCCATATGCCTGCATTGGGCTGAAAACCGCCTATTTTCAGACTCTGCACAGAAGTGTTTGCAGACTGCTGAATCCACACACGGGTTAAACTCTGGAAGCTGAGTGCACACATTGACAACTGTTCTGTCAGATAGCTGCGTTTTGGATTTAGAAGCCGATATTTCCCATTGCTTACTGCCCTTTCTTCCATATGCCGGTAGTGGGCTGAAAACGCCTGTTTTGAGACTCAGCGCAGAAAGTGTTTGTAGACTGCTGAATCCACACACGGGCTTAACTCTGAAAGTTGAGTGCACACATTGAGAAACGTTCTGTTAGATAGATGCCTTTTGGATTAGAAGCAGATATTTCCCTGTGCCTACTGCCCTTTCTTCCATATGCCGGTACTGGGCTGTAAAGGTCTGCTTTGGGACTCTTCACAGAAAGTGTTTGCAGAGTGCTGAATACACACACGGGTTTAACTCTGGAAGTTGAGTGCACACATTGACAACCGTTCTGTTAGATAGCTGCATTTTGGATTTAGAAGCAGATATTTCCCTGTGCTTACGGCCGTTTCTTCCATATGCCGGTACTGGACTGTAAACGCCTGCTTTGGGACTCTGCACAGAAAGTGGTTGCAGACTGCTGAATCCACACACCGGGTTTAACTCTGGAAATTGAGTGCACACATTGACCAACCGTTCTGTTAGAAGCTGTGTTTTTGGATTTAGAAGCAGATATTTCCCTGTGCTTACTGCCCTTTCTTCCATATGCCTGTATTGGGCTGAAAACGCCTATTCTCACACTCTGCACAGAAAGTGTTTGCAGACTCCTGAATCCACACACGGGTTGAAATCTGGATGTTGAGTGCACACATTGACAACCGTTCTGTAAGAAAGCTGCGTTTTGGATTTAGAAGCAGATATTTCCCTGTGCTTACTGCCCTTTCTTCTATATGGCCGGTATTGGGCTGAAAACGCCTGTTTTGGGACTCTGCACAGAAAGTGTTTACAGACTGCTTAATCCACACACAGGTTTAACTCTGGAAGTTGAGTGCACACTTTGACAACCATTGTGTTAGATAGCTGCCTTTTGGATTTAGAAGCAGATATTTCCTTGTGCTATTGCCCTTTCTTCCTTTTGCCGGTACTCGGGCTGAAAACGCCTGCTTTGAGACTCAGAACAGAAAGTGTTTGTAGACTGCTGAATCCACACACGGTTTAACTCTGGAAGTTGAGTGCACACATTGACAACCGTTCTGTCAGATAGCTGCGTTTTGGATTTAGAAGCAGATATTTCCCTGTACTTACCTGCCCTTTCTTCCATATGTGTGTAATGGGCTGAAAACGCCTATTGTCAGACTCTGCACAGAAAGAGTTTGTAGTCTGCTGAATCCACACACGGGTTTAACTCTGGAACTTGAGTACACACATTGACAACCGTTCGGTCAGATAGCTGCGTTTTGGATTTAGAAGCAGATATTTCCCTGTGCTTACTGCCGTTTCTTCTATATGCCGGTATTGGGCTGAAAACGCCTTTTTCGAGACTGCACAGAAAGTGTTTGCAGACTGCTTAATCGACACACGGGTTTAACTCTGGAAGTTGAGTGCACACATTGACAACTGTTCTGTCAGATAGCTGCGTTTTGGATTTAGAAGCAGTTATTTCCCTGGGCTTACAGCCCTTTCTTCCATATGCCGGTATTGGGCTGAAACCGCCTATTTTGGATACTGCACAGAAAGTGTTTGCAGACTGCTGAATCCACACACGGGTTTAACTATAGAAATTGAGTGCACACATTGACAACCATTCTGTCAGATAGCAGCGTTTTGGATTTAGAAGCAGATATTTCCCTGTGCTTACTGCCCTTTCTTCTATATGCTGGTACTGGGCTGAAAACGCCTGTTTTGAGACTCGGCACAGAAAGTGTTTCCAGACTGCTGAATCCACACACGGGTTTAACTCTGGAAGTTGAGTGCACACATTGACAACCGTTCTGTTAGACAGGTGCGTTTTGGATTTAGAAGCAGATATTTCGCTGTGCTTACTGCCCTTTCTTCCATTTGCCGGCATTGGGCTGAAAACGCCTGTTTTGAGACTCTGCACAGAAAGTGTTTGCAGACTGCTGAATCCACACACAATTTTATCTCTGGAAGCTGAGTGCACACTTTGATAACCGTTTTGTTACATAGCTTCATTTTGGAATTTGAAGCAGATATTTCCCTGTGCTTACTGACCTGTCTTCCATATGCCGGCATTGTGCGGAAAACGCCTGTTTTGAGACTGCACAGAAACAGTTTGTAGACTACTGAATCCACACACTGGTTTAACTCTGGATGTTGAGTGCACACATTGAAAACCGTACTGTTAGATAGCTGCGTTTTGGATTTAGAAGCAGATATTTCCATGTGCTTCCTGCTGTTTCTTCCATATGCCGGTATTGGGCTGAAAACGCCTGTTTTGAGACTCTGCACAGAAAGTGTTTGCAGACTGCTTTATTCACACACGGGTTAAACTCTGGAAGTTGAGTGCACACATTGACAACCGTTCTGTTAGATAGCTGCGTTTTGGTATTAGAAGCAGATATTTCCATGTGCTTACTGCTGTTTCTTCCATATGCCGGTATGGGGCTGAAAACACCTGTTTTGAGACTCTGCACAGAAAGTGTTTGCAGACTGCTGAATCCACACACGGGTTTAACTCTGGAAGTTGTGTGCACACATTGAGAACCGTTCTGTTAGATAGTTGCGTTTTGGATTTAGAAGCAGATATTTCCCTGTGCTTACTTCCCTTTCTTCCATATGCCGGTATTGGGCTGAAAACGCCTGTTTTGAGACTCTTCACAGAATGTGTTTGTAGACTTCTGAATCCACACACGGGTTTAACTCTGGACGCTGAGTGCACACATTGACAACCGTTCTGTTAGATAACTTCATTTTGGATTTAGAAGCAGATATTTACCTGTGCTTACTGCTGTTTCTTCCATATGCCAGAATTTTGCTGAAAATGCCTGTTTTGAGACTGCACAGAAAGTGTTTGCAGACTGCTGAATCCACACACGGGTTTAACTCTGGAATTTGAGTGCACACATTGACAACCGTATTGTTCGATATCTGTGTTTTGGTTTTAGAAGCAGATATTTCCCGGTGCTTACTGCCCTGTCTTCCATATGCTGGTATTGGGATGAAATCACCTCTTTTGAGACTCTGCACAGAAAGTGTTTGCAGACTGCTGAATCCACACACGGGTTTAACTCTGGAAATTGAGTGCACACATTGACAACCGTTCTGTTAGAAGCTGTGTTTTGGATTTAGAAGCAGATATTTCCCTGTGCTTACTGCCCTTTCTTCCATATGCCTGTATTGGGCTGAAAACGCCTATTCTCACACTCTGCACAGAAAGTGTTTGCAGACTCCTGAATCCACACACGGGTTGAAATCTGGATGTTGAGTGCACACATTGACAACCGTTCTGTCAGAAAGCTGCGTTTTGGATTTAGAAGCAGATATTTCCCTGTGCTTACTGCCCTTTCTTCTATATGCCGGTATTGGGCTGAAAACGCCTGTTTTGGGACTCTGCACAGAAAGTGTTTACAGACTGCTTAATCCACACACGGGTTTAACTCTGGAAGTTGAGTGCACACTTTGACAACCATTGTGTTAGATAGCTGCCTTTTGGATTTAGAAGCAGATATTTCCTTGTGCTATTGCCCTTTCTTCCATTTGCCGGTACTGGGCTGAAAACGCCTGCTTTGAGACTCAGAACAGAAAGTGTTTGTAGACTGCTGAATCCACACACGGGTTTAACTCTGGAAGTTGAGTGCACACATTGACAACCGTTCTGTTACATAGCTGCGTTTTGGATTTAGAAGCAGATATTTCCCTGTACTTACTGCCCTTTCTTCCATATGCGTGTATTGGGCTGAAAACGCCTATTGTCAGACTCTGCACAGAAAGTGTTTGCAGACTGCTCAATCAACACACGGGTTTAACTCTGGAACTTGAGTGCACACATTGACAACCGTTCGGTCAGATAGCTGCGTTTTGGATTTAGAAGCAGATATTTCCCTTTGCTTACTGCCGTTTCTTCTATATGCCGGTATTGGGCTGAAAACGCCTGTTTTGAGACTCTGCACAGAAAGTGTTTGCAGACTGCTGAATCCACACACGGGTTTAACTCTGGAAGTTGAGTGCACACATTGACAACTGTTCTGTCAGATAGCTGCGTTTTGGATTTAGAAGCAGATATTTCCCTGGGCTTACAGCCCTTTCTTCCATATGCCGGTATTGGGCTGAAACCGCCTATTTTGGATACTGCACAGAAAGTGTTTGCAGACTGCTGAATCCACACACGGGTTTAACTATAGAAGTTGAGTGCACACATTGACAACCATTCTGTTAGATAGCTGCCTTTTGGATTTAGAAGCAGATATTTCACTGTGATTACTGCCCTTTCTTCCATATGCCGGTACTGAGGTGAAAACGCCTGCTTTGGGGCTCTGCACAGAAAGTGTTTGCAGACTGCTGAATACACACACGGGTTGAACTCTGGAAGTTGAGTGCACACATTGACAACCGTTCTGTTAGATAGCTGTGTTTTGGATTTAGAAGCAGATATTTCCCTGTGATTACTGCCGTTTCTTCCATATGCCTGTATTGGGCTGAAAACGCCTATTCTCACACTCTGCACAGAAAGTGTTTGCAGACTCCTGAATCCACACACGGGTTTAAATCTGGATGTTGAGTGCACACATTGACAACCGTTCTGTCAGAAATCTGCGGTTTGGATTTAGAAGCAGATATTTCCCTGTGCTTACTGCCCTTTCATCTATATGCCGGTATTGGGCTGAAAACGCCTGTTTTGAGACTCTGCACAGAAAGTGTTTGCAGACTGCTTAATCCACACACGGGTTTAACTCTGGAAGTTGAGTGCACACATTGACAACCGTTCTGTTAGATAGCTGCGTTTTGGATTTAGAAGCAGATATTTCCTTGTGCTTACTGCCCTTTCTTCCATTTGCCGGTACTGGGCTGAAAACGCCTGCTTTGAGACTCAGCACAGAAAGTGTTTGTAGACTGCTGAATCCACACACGGGTTTAACACTGGAAGTTGAGTGCACACATTTACAACCGTTCTGTTAGATAGCTACGTTTTGGATATAGAAGCAGATATTTCCCTGTGCTTACTGCCCTTTCTTCCGTATGCCTGTAGTGGGCTGAAAACGCCTATTGTCCGACTCTGCACAGAAAGTGTTTGCAGACTGCTGAATCCGCACACGGGTTTAACTCTGGAAGTTGAGTGCACACATTGACAACCGTTCGGTCAGATAGCTGCATTTTGTATTTAGAAGCAGATATTTCCCTGTGCTTACTGCCCTTTCTTCTATATGCCGGTATTGGGCTGAAAACGCCTGTTTTGAGACTGCACAGAAAGTGTTTGCAGACTGCTTAATCCACATACGGGTTTAACTCTGGAAGTTGAGTGTACACATTGACAACTGTTCTGTCAGATAGTTGCGTTTTGGATTTAGAAGCAGATATTTCCCTGTGCTTACTGCCCTTTCTTCCATATGCCGGTATTGGGCTGAAAACGCCTATTTTGAGATACTGCACAGAAAGTGTTTGCAGACTGCTGAATCCACACACGGGTTTAACTCTTGAAGTTGAGTGCACACATTGACAACCATTCTGTTAGAAAGCTGCCTTTTGGATTTAGAAGCAGCTATTTCCTTGTGCTTACTGCCCTTTCTTCCATATGCCGGTACTGGGCTGAAAACGCCTGCTTTGAGACTCTGCACAGAAATTGTTTTTAGACTGCTGAATCCACACACGGGTTGAACTATGGAAGTTGAGTGCACACATTGACAACCGTTCTGTTAGAAAGCTGCGTTTTGAATTTAGAAGCAGATATTTCCCTGTTCTTACTGCCCTTTCTTCCATATGCTGGTATTGGGCTGAAAACGCCTGTTATGAGACACTGCACAGAAAGTGTTTGCAGACTGCTGAATCCACACACGGGTTAAACTCTGGATGTTGAGTGCACATATTAACAACCGTTCTGTTAGATAGCTGCGTTTTGGATTTAGAAGCAGATATTTCCCTGTGCTTACTGCCCTTTCTTCAATATGCCGGTATTGGGCTGAAAACGCCTGTTTTGAGACACTGCACAGAAAGTGTTTGCAGACTGCTGAATCCACACACGGGTTTAAATCTGGATGTTGAGTGCACACATTGAGAACCGTTCTGTCAGAAAGCTGCGTTTTGGATTTAGAAGCAGATATTTCTCTGTGCTTACTGCCCTTTCTTCTATATGCCGGTATTGGGCTGAAAACGCCTGTTTTGAGACTCTGCACAGAAAGTGTTTGCAGACTGCTCAATCCACACACAGGTTTGACGCTGGAAGTTGAGAGCACACATTGACAACTGTGCTGTCAGATAGATGCGTTTTATATTTAGAAGCAGATATTTCCCTGTGCTTTGTGCTGTTTCTTCCATATGCCGGTATTGGGCTGAAAACGCCTGTTTTGAGATACTGCACCGAAAGTGTTTGCAGACTGCTGAATCCACACACGGGTTTTTCTCCGGAAGTTGAGTGCACACATTGACAACCGTTCTGTCAGATAGCTGCCTTTTGGATTTAGAAGCAGATATTTCCTTGTGCTTACTGCCCTTTCTTCCATATGCCGGTACTGGGCTGAAAACGCCTGCTTTGAGACTCTGCACAGAAAGTGTTTGTAGACTGCTGAATCCACACACGGGTTTTACTATGGAAGTTGAGTGCACACATTGACAACCGTTCTGTTAGATAGCTGCGTTTTTGATTTAGAAGCAGATATTTCCCGGTACTTACCGCCCTTTCTTCCATATGCCTGTATTGGGCTGAAAACTCCTATTTTCAGACTCTGCACAGAAAGTGTTTGCAGAGTGCTTAATCCACACACGGGTTTAACTCTGGAAGTTGAGTGCACACTTTGACAAACGTTCTGTTAGATAGCTGCCTTTTGGATTTAGGAGCAGATATTTCCCTGTGCTTACTGCCCTTTATTACATATGCCGGTACTGGGCTGAAAACACCTGCTTTGGGACTCTGCACAGAAGGTGTTTGCAGACTGTTGAATTCACACACGGGTTTAACTCTGGAAGTTGAGTGCACACATTGACAACCGTTCTGTTAGATAGCTTTGTTTTGGATTTAGAAGCAGATATTTCCCTGTGCTTACTGCCGTTTCTTCCATATGCCTGTATTGGGCTGAAAATGCCTATTCTCACACTCTGCACAGAAAGTGTTTGCAGACTGCTGAATCCACACACGTGTTTAACTCTGGAAGTTGAGTGCACAGATTGACAACCGTTCTGTCAGATAGCTGCGTTTTGGATTTAGAAGCAGATATTTCCCTGTGCTTACTGCCCTTTCTTCTATATGCCGGTATTGGGTTGAAAACGCCTGTTTTGAGACTGCACAGAAAGTGTTTGCAGACTGCTGAATCCACACACAGGTTTAACTCTGAAAGTTGGGTGCACACATTGACAACTGTTCTGTCAGAAAGCTGCGTTTTGAATTTAGAAGCAGATATTTCCTTGTGCTTACTGCCCTTTCTTCCATATGCCGGTACTGGGCTGAAAACGCCTGCTTTGAGACTCTGCAGAGAAAGTGTTTGTAGACTGCTGAATCCACACACGGGTTTAACTACGGAAGTTGTGTGCACACATTGACAACCGTTCTGCTAGATAGCTGTGTTTTGGATTTAGAAGCAGATATTTCCCTGTACTTACTGCCCTTTCTTCCATATGCCTGTTTTGGGCTGAAAACGCCTATTTTCAGACTCCGCACAGAAACTGTTTGCAGACTTCTGAATCCACACACTTGTTTAACTCTTGAAGTTGAGTGCACACATTGACAACCGTTATATCAAATAGCTTCGTTATGGATTTAGAAGCAGATATTTCCCTATGCTTACTGCCCTTTCTTGTATATGCCGGTATTGGGCTGAAAACGCCTGCTTTGGGACTCTGCACAGAAAGTCTTTCCAGACTGCTGAATCCACACACGGGTTTAACTATGTAAGTTGAGTGCACACATTGACAACCGTTCTGTTAGATAGCTGTGTTTTGGATTTAGAAGCAGATATTTCCCTGTGCTTACTGCCGTTTCTTCCATATGCCTGTATTGGGCTGAAAACGCCTATTCTCAGACTCTGCATAGAAAGTGTTTGCAGACTGCTGAAACCAGACACGTGTTTAACTCTGGACGTTGAGTGCACACATGACAACCGTTCTGTCAGGTAGCTGCGTTTTGGATTTAGAAGCAGATATTTCCCTATGCTTACTGCCCTTTCTTCTATATGCCGGTATTGGGCAGAAGACGCCTGTTTTGAGACACTGCACAGAAAGTGGTTGCAGACTGCTGAATCCACACACGGGTTTAACTCTGGAAGTTGAGTGCACACATTGACAACCGTTCGGTTAGATAGCTGCGTTTTGGATTTAGAAGCAGATATTTTCCTGTGCTTACTGCCGTTTCTTCCATATGCCTGTATTGGGCTGAAAACGCCTATTCTCAGACTCTGCACAGAAAGTGTTTGCAGACTGCTGAATCCACACCCGGGTTTAATTCTGGAAGTTGAGTGCACACATTGACAACCGTTCGGTCAGATAGCTGCGTTTTGGATTTAGAAGCAGATATTTCCCTGTGATTACTGCCCTTTCTTCCATATGCCTGTATTGTACTGAAAACGCCTATTCTCAGACTCTACACAGAAAGTTTTTGCAGACTGCTGAATCCACTAACGGGTTTAACTCTTGAAGTTGAGTGCACACATTGACAACCATTCTGTCAGATAGCAGCGTTTTGGATTTAGAAGCAGATATTTCCCTGTGCTTACTGCCCTTTCTTCTATATGCTGGTACTGGGCTGAAAACGCCTGCTTTGAGACTCGGCACAGAAAGTGTTTCCAGACTGCTGAATCCACACACGGGTTTAACTCTGGAAGTTGAGTGCACACATTGACAACCGTTCTGTTAGACAGGTGCGTTTTGGATTTAGAAGCAGATATTTCGCTGTGCTTAGTGCCCTTTCTTCCATTTGCCGGCAATGGGCTGAAAACGCCTGTTTTGAGACTCTGCACAGAAAGTGTTTGCAGACTGCTGAATCCACACACGGGTTTAACTCTGGAAGTTATGTGCACACATTGAGAACCGTTCTGTTAGATAGTTGCGTTTTGGATTTAGAAGCAGATATTTCCCTGTGCTTACTTCCCTTTCTTCCATATGCCGGTATTGGGCTGAAAACGCCTGTTTTGAGACTCTTAACAGAATGTGTTTGTAGACTTCTGAATCCACACACGGGTTTAACTCTGGACGCTGAGTGCACACATTGACAACCGTTCTGTTAGATAGCTTCATTTTGGATTTAGAAGCAGATATTTACCTGTGCTTACTGCTGTTTCTTCCATATGCCAGAATTTTGCTGAAAATGCCTGTTTTGAGACTGCACAGAAAGTGTTTGCAGACTGCTGAATCCACACACGGGTTTAACTCAGGAAATTGAGTGCACACATTGACAACCGTTCTGTTAGAAGCTGTGTTTTGGATTTAGAAGCAGATATTTCCCTGTGCTTACTGCCCTTTCTTCCATATGCCTGTATTGGGCTGAAAACGCCTATTCTCACACTCTGCACAGAAAGTGTTTGCAGACTCCTGAATCCACACACGGGTTGAAATCTGGATGTTGAGTGCACACATTGACAACCGTTCTGTCAGATAGCTGCGTTTTGGATTTAGAAGCAGATATTTCCCTGTGCTTACTGCCCTTTCTTCTATATGCTGGTACTGGGCTGAAAACGCCTGTTTTGAGACTCGGCACAGAAAGTGTTTCCAGACTGCTGAATCCACACACGGGTTTAACTCTGGAAGTTGAGTGCACACATTGACAACCGTTCTGTTAGACAGGTGCGTTTTGGATTTAGAAGCAGATATTTCGCTGTGCTTAGTGCCCTTTCTTCCATTTGCCGGCATTGGGCTGAAAACGCCTGTTTTGAGACTCTGCACAGAAAGTGTTTGCAGACTGCTGAATCCACACACAATTTTATCTCTGGAAGCTGAGTGCACACTTTGACAACCGTTTTGTTACATAGCTTCATTTTGGAATTTGAAGCAGATATTTCCCTGTGCTTACTGACCTGTCTTCCATATGCCGGCATTGGGCGGAAAACGCCTGTTTTGAGACTGCACAGAAACTGTTTGTAGACTACTGAATCCACACACTGGTTTAACTCTGGATGTTGAGTGCACACATTGAAAACCGTACTGTTAGATAGCTGCGTTTTGGATTTAGAAGCAGATATTTCCATGTGCTTACTGCCCTTTCTTCCATATGCCAGTAATGGGCTGAAAACGCCTGTTTTGAGACTCTGCACAGAAAGTGTTTGCAG
This sequence comes from Aotus nancymaae, assembly GCF_030222135.1. Taxonomy (NCBI): domain Eukaryota; kingdom Metazoa; phylum Chordata; class Mammalia; order Primates; family Aotidae; genus Aotus; species Aotus nancymaae. The sequence continues at coordinate 44,820,920 of NW_026988455.1, read as the reverse complement.
ACTGCTTTATTCACACACGGGTTAAACTCTGGAAGTTGAGTGCACACATTGACAACCGTTCTGTTAGATAGCTGCGTTTTGGTATTAGAAGCAGATATTTCCATGTGCTTACTGCTGTTTCTTCCATATGCCGGTATGGGGCTGAAAACACCTGTTTTGAGACTCTGCACAGAAAGTGTTTGCAGACTGCTGAATCCACACACGGGTTTAACTCTGGAAGTTGTGTGCACACATTGAGAACCGTTCTGTTAGATAGTTGCGTTTTGGATTTAGAAGCAGATATTTCCCTGTGCTTACTTCCCTTTCTTCCATATGCCGGTATTGGGCTGAAAACGCCTGTTTTGAGACTCTTCACAGAATGTGTTTTTAGACTTCTGAATCCACACATGGGTTTAACTCTGGACGCTGAGTGCACACATTGACAACCGTTCTGTTAGATAGCTTCATTTTGGATTTAGAAGCAGATATCTACCTGTGCTTACTGCTGTTTCTTCCATATGCCAGAATTTTTCTGAAAATGCCTGTTTTGAGACAGCACAGAAAGTGTTTGCAGACTGCTGAATCCACACACGGGTTTAACTCTGGAATTTGAGTGCACACATTGACAACCGTATTGTTAGATAGCTGTGTTTTGGATTTAGAAGCAGATATTTCCCGGTGCTTACTGCCCTGTCTTCCATATGCTTTTATTGGGCTGAAATCACCTCTTTTGAGACTCTGCACAGAAAGTGTTTGCAGACTGCTGAATCCACACACGAGTTTAACTCTGAAAGCTGAATACAGACATTGACAAACATTCCAGTAGATAGCTGCGTTTCGATTTTAGAAGCAGATATTCCTGTTCTTACTGCTGTTTCTTCTGCATGCCGGTATTGGGATGGAAACGCCCGTTTTGATCTTCGGCACAGAAAGGGTTTGCAGACTGCTGAATCCAAGCACGCATTTACCTCTGGAAGTTGAGTGCACACATTGACAACCATTCCGGTAGATAGCTGCGTTTTGGTTTTAGAAACAGATATTCTCCTGCTTACTGCTCTTTCTTCTTTATGCCGGTATTGGGCTGGAAATGCCTGTTTTGAAGTTCTGCACAGAAAGTGTTTGCAGACTGCTGAATCTACACACGAGTTTAAATCTGGAAGTTGAGTGCACACATTGACAACCATTCAGTTAGATAGCTGCATCTTGCTTTTATAAGCAGATATTCCTATTCTTACTGCTGTTTCTTCTATATGTCTGTATCGGGCTGGAAACGCCTGTTTTGAGCTTCTGCACAGAAAGTGTTTTCAGACTGCTGAATCCACACACGAGTTTAACTCTGGAAGCTGAGAACAGACATTCACAACCATTCAGGTAGAGAGCTGCGTTTTGGATTTAGAAGCAGATATTCCTGTCCTTACTGCTGTTTCTTCTACATGCCGATTTTGGGCTGGAAACGCCTGTTTTGAGCTTCTGCACAGAAAGTGTTTGCAGACTGCTGAATCCACACGAGTGTTTAACTCTGGAAGTTGAGCGCATACATTGACAAACATTCAGTTATATAGCTGCGTTTTGGTTTTAGAAGCAGATAATCTCCTCTTTACTGCTGTTTCTTCTACAAGACAGTATTGGCCTGGAAACGCCTGTTTTAAGCTTCTGCACAGAAAGTGTTTATGGAGTGCTGAATCCACACACGAATTTAACTCTGGAAGTCGAGTGCACACATTGACCACCATTCAGTTACATGGCTGCGTTTTTGTATTAGAAGCAGATATTCTTGTCCTAACTGCTCTTTCTTTTATATGCCGGTATTAGGCTGGAAACGCCTGTTTTGAGCTTTTGCCCGGAAAGTGTTTGCAGACTGCCTAATCCATGCACGATTATATCCCTTGATGTTGAGTGCATACATTGACATCGATTCAGTTAGATAGCTGCATTTTGGTTTTAGAAGCAGATATTCTCCTGTTTGGTCTATGCTGTTTGTTCTACATGCCAGTATTGGGTTGGAAACGCCTGTTTTGAGCTTCTGCACAGAACGTGTTTGCTGACTGCTGAATCCACACACGAATTTAACTCTGGAATTCGAGTGCACACATTGACAACCATTTTGTTAGATAGCTGCGTTTTGGTTTTAGAAGCAGATATTCCTGTCTTTACTGCTGTTTCTTCTATATGCCGGTATTGGGCTGGAAAAACGTGTTTTGAACATCTGCACAGACAGTGTTTGCAGACTGCTGAATCTACACACGAGTTTAACTCCGGAAGTTGAATGCACACATTGACAACCATTCAGTTATTTCCCTCCCAATACAGCTATGCGTAAGAAACAGCAGTAAGACTTCGACTAAAACTCAGAAGGAACGTATCCTTCAAAATGCTCTGCTCTGCGTTTGTTCACCTAATAGAGTTGAATCTATGTTTAGATGCAGATAGTTAGAAACACGTTTCTTCTTGGAGTGGTGTTGGGATATTCCCGAGTAAATGGGACCATTGGCTGTACAGAGAAATATCTGCTTCTAAAACCGAAACGGAGCTATGTAACTGAATCGTTGTCAACGTGTGCATTCAACTGACAGAGTTAAACACATGTGTGGATACAGCAGTTTGCAAACACATTGTGTGCAGAATCCCAAAACAGGCATTTCCAGCGCAATACAGGCATAGGTAAGAAGCAGCAGTAAGACTTCTCCTAAAACTCTGGAGGAAAGTTTCCTTCAAACTGCTCTGCTGTTCGTTCACCTAAGAGAGTTGAATCTATGTTTAGATTCAGCGAGTTAGAAACACGTTTCTTCTAGGAGCTGCGTTGGGATATTCCCGAGTGAATGGGAACATAGTCTTTACAGAGAAATATCTGCTTGTAAAACTAAAATGTTGCTATCTAACTGAATGGTTGTCAACGTGTGCATTCAGCTAAAAGAGTTAAACTCATGTGTGGTTTCTGCAGTTTGCAAACACGTTATGTGCAGAATCCCAAAACAGGGATTTCCATTCCAAAACCGGCGTATGTAAGAAACAGCAGTAAGATTTCGACTAAACCTCAGAAGAAACGGTTCATTCCAAGTGCTCTGCTGTGCTTTCCTTCACCTAAGAGAGTTGAATCTATGTTTAGATTCAGCGAGTTAGAAACATGTTTCTTCTAGGAGCTGCGTTGGCATTTTGCCGAGTGAAAGGGACCATAGGCTGCACAGAGAAATATCTGCTTCTAAAACCAAAACGGAGCTATCTAACTGAATGGCTGTCACTATGTGCATTCAACTGACAGAGTGAAACTCATGAGTGGATTCAGCAGTTTGCAAACAATTTCTTTGCATAATCCCAAAACAGACATTTCCAGCCCTATACAGGCATGTGTAAGAAGCAGCAGTATGAGTTCGTCTAAAACTCAGGAGAAATGTTTTCTTCAAACTGCTCTGCTGTGTGTTCGTTCACCTAAGAGAGTTCAATCTATGTTCAGATTCAGCGAGTTAGAAACACGTTTCATCTAGGAGCTGAGTTGGGATATTCCCGAGTGAATAGGATCAAATGCTGTACAGAGAAATATCTGCTTCTAAAACAAAAATGGAGCTATCTAACTGAATGGTTTTCAATGAGTGCATTCAACTGACAGAGTTAAACTCATGTATCGATTCAGCAGTTTGCAAAGCCTTTCTGTGCAGAATCCCAAAACAGGCATTTCCAGCCCAATACAGGCATACGTAAGAAACAGCAGTAAGACTTCGTATAAAACTCAGGAGAAACGTATCCTTGAAACTGCTCTGCTGTGTATTCGTTCCCCTTAGAGAGTTCAATCTATGTTTAGATTCAGCGAGTTAGTAACACGTTTCTACTAGGAGCTGTGTGGGGATATTCCCGAGTGAATGGGACCATAGGCTGTACAGAGAAATATCTGCTCCTAAAACCAAAACGGAGCTATCTAACTGAATGGTTGTCAATGTGTACATTCAACTGATGGAGTTAAACTCATGTGTGGATTCAGTAGTTTGCAGTCCCTTTCTGTGCAGAATCCCAAAACAGGCATTTCCAGCCCAATACAGGCATAGGTAACAAGCAGCAGTAAGACTTCGTCTAAAATTCAGGAGAAACGTTTCCTTGAAACTGCTCTGCTGTGCGTTCGTTCACCTGAGAGAGTTGAATCTATATTTAGATTCAACGAGTTAGAAACACGTTTCTTCTAGGAGCTGCGTTGGGATATTCCCGAGTGAATGGGTCCATAGGCTGTACAGAGAAATATCTGCTTCTAAATCGAAAATGGATCTTTCTAAATGAATGGTTGTCGATGTGTGCATTCAAATAACGGAGTTAAAGCCATGTCTGGTTTCAGCAGTTTGCAAACACTTTCTGTGCAGAATACCACAAGAGGCATTTCAAGCCCAATACAGGCATAGGTAAGAAGCAGCAGTAAGATTTCTTCTAAAACTCAGGACAAATATTTCGTTCAAACTGCTCTGCTGTGCGTTCATTCACCTAAGAGAGTTGAATCTATGTTTAAATTCAGCGAGTTAGAAACACGTTTCTTCTAGGAGCTGCGTTGGGATTTTCCCGAGTGAAAGGGACCATAGGCTGTACAGAGAATTATCTGCTTCTAAAATTAAAATGGTGCTATCTAACTGAATGGTTGTCAAAGTGTGCATTCAGCTGAAAGAGTTTAACTCATGTGTGGATTCAGCAGTTTGCAAACCCTTTCTGTGCAGAATCCCAAAACTGGCATTTCCTGCCCAATACAGGCATACGTAAGGCATAAGGAAACTCAGGAGAAACGTTTCCTTCACACTGCTCTGAGTTGCATTCGTTCACCTCAGAGAGCTGAATCTATCTTTAGATTCAGTGAGTTAGAAACACGTTTCATCTAGGAGCTCTGCTGGCGCTTTCCCTAGTGAACGGGACCATAGGCTGTACAGGGAAAAATCTGCTTCTAAAACCAAAACGGAGCTATCCAACTGAATGGTTGTCAATGTGTGCATTCAACTGACAGAGTTAAACTCATGTGTGGATTCGGCTGTTTACAAAACTTTCTGTGCAGAATCCCAAAACAGGCATTTCCAGCCCCATACACTCATAGGTAAGAAACAACAGTAAGACTTCGTGTAAAACTCAGGAGAAACGTTTCCTTCAAACTGCTCTGTTGTGCGTCCATTCACATAAGAGACTTGAATCCATGTTCCGATTCAGCGAGTTAGAAACACGTTTCTTCTAGGAGCTGCGTTGGGATATTCACGAGTGAATGGGAACATAGGCTGCACAGAGAAATATCTGCTTGTAAAATCAAAATGGTGCTATCTAACTGAATGGTTGTCAAAGTGTGCATTCAGCTGAAAGACTTAAACTCATGTGTGGTTTCAGCAGTTTGCAAACCCTTTCTGTGCAGTATCCCAAAACTGGCATTGCCAGCCCAATACAGGCATAGGTAAGAAATAGCAGTAAGACTTCGTCTAAAACTCAGGAGAAACGTTTCCTTCATACTGCTCTGAGATGCGTTCGTTCACCTCAGAGAGTTGAATCTATCTTTAGATTCAGTGAGTTAGAAACACGTTTAATCTAGGAGCTCTGTTGGCGCTTTCCTTAGTGAACGGGACCATAGGCTGTACAGGGAAATATCTGCTTCTAAAACCAAAACGGAGCTATCCAACTGAATGGTTTTCAATGTGTGCATTCAACTGACAGAGTTAAACTCATGGGTGGATTCAGCAGTTTGCAAACACTTTTTGTGCAGAATCACAAAGCAAGCATTTCCAGTCCAGAATATTCATAGGTAAGAAGTAGCAGTAAGACTTCGTCTCTAACTCAGGAGAAACGTTTACTTGAAATTGCTCTGCTGTGCACTCGCTCACCTAAGAGAGTTAAATCTATATTTAGATTCAGCGACGTAGAAACATGTTTCTTTTAGGAGCTGCGTTGGGATATTCCCGAGTGAATGGGACAATAGTCTGTACACAGAAATATCTGCTTCTAAAACCAAAACGGGGCTCTCTAACTGAATGGTTGTCATTGTGTGCATTCAACTGACAGAGTTAATCTCATGTGTGGATTCAGCATTTTGCATACCCTTTCTGTGCAGAATTGCAAAATTGGCATTTCCAACCCAATACAGGCATTGGTAAGAAGCAGCAGTAAGAGTATATCTAAAACTCATGAGAAACGTTTCCTTGAAAATGCTCTGCTTTGCTTTCGTTTAATTAAGAGAGATGAATGTATGTTTGGATTCAGCGAGTTACAAAAACGTTTCTTCTAGGAGCTGCGTTGGTATATTCCCGAGTGAATGAGACCACAGTCTGTACAGAGAAGTATCTGCTTCGAAAACCAAAACGGATCTATCTAACTGAATGATTGTCAATGTATGCATTCAACTGACAGAGTTTAACTAATATGTGGATTCAGCACTTTGCAAACCCTTTTTGTGCAGAATCCCAAAACAGGCATTTCCAGCCCAGTACATTCATAGGTGAGAAGCAGCAGTAAGACTTTGTCTTAAACTCAGGAGAAACGTTTCCTTGAAACTGCTCTGCTGTGCGTTCGTTCACCTAAGTGGGTTGAATCTATGTTTAGATTCAGCGAGGAAGAAACACGGTTCTTCTAGGACCTGCGTTGGGATATTCCTGAGTGAATGGGATCATAGGCTGTACAGAGAAATATATGCTTCTACAACCACAATGGAGCTATCTAACTGGGAGGTTGTCAATGTGTGCATTCAACTAACAGAGTAAAACTAATGTGTAAATTCAGCAGTTTGCAAACCCTTTCTGTGCAGAATCCTAAAACGGCATTTTCAGGCAGATACTGGCATATGTAAGAAACAGCAGTACGACTTCGTCTAAAATTCAGGAGAAACGTTTCCTTGAAACTGCTGTGCTGTGCGTTCGTTCACCTTAGAGAGTTGCATCAATGATAAAATTCAGCGAGGTAGGAAGACGTTTCTTCTAGGAGCTGCGTTGGGATATTCCCAAGTGAATGGGACCATAGGCTGTACAAATAAATATCTGCTTCTAAAATCTAAACGGAGCTATCTAACTGAATGGTTGTCAACGTGTACATTCAACTGACAGAGTTAAACTCATGTGTGGATTCAGAAGTTTGCAAACACTTTCTGTGCATAATCTCAAAACAGGTATTTCCAGCCCAGTGCATCCATACGGAAGAAGCAGCAGTAAGATTTCGTCTGAAACTCAGGAGAAACGTTTCCTTCAAACTGCTCTGCTGTGCGTTCGTTCACCTAAGAGAGTTGAATCTATGTTTTTATTCAGCGAGTTCGAAACACGTTTCTTCTAGGAGCTGCGTTGGGATACTCCCGAGTGAATGGGACCATAGGCTGTACAGAGAAATATCTGCTTCTAAGACCAAAACGGAGCTATTTAACTGAATGGTTGTCAACGCATGCATTGAACTGACAGAGTAAAATTCATGTGTGAATTCACCATATGCAAACACTTTCTGTGCAGAATCCCAAAACAGGTACTTGTAGCCCTACGCCGGCATATTTAAGAAACAGCAGTAACACTTCTTCTAAAACTCAGGAGAAACGTTTCCTTGAAACTGCTCTTCTATGCGTTCGTTCACCTAAGAGAGTTGAATCTATGTTTAGATTCAGCGATTTAGAAACACGTTTCTTCTAGGAGCTTCTTTGGGATATTCCCGAGTGAATGGGACCGTACACTTTACAGATAAATATATGCTTCTACAACCAAAATGGAGTTATGTAACTGAATGGTTGTCAATGTGTGCATTCAACTGACAGAGTAAATCTCATTTGTGGATTCAGTAGTTTGCAAACCCTTTTTGTGCAGAATCGCAAAAATGGCATTTCCAGCCCAATACCGGCATATGTACAAAACAGCAGCAAGACTTCGTCTAAAACTCAGGAGAAACGTTTCCTTGAAACTGCTCTGATGTGCGTTCATTCACATTAGAGAGTTGTATGTATGATTAGATTCAGCGAGTTAGAAACACTTTTCATCTTGGAGCTGCGTTGGGATAATCCCAAGTGAATGGGACCATAGGCTGTACAGAGAAATATCTGCATCTAAAATCAAAACGGAGCTATCTAACTGAATGGTTGTCAATGTGTGCATTGAACTGACAGAATTAAACTCAGGTGTGGATTCAGCAGTTTGCAAACACCTTCTGTGCAGAATCTCAAAACAGGCATTTCCAGCCTAGTACATCCATAGGGAAGAAGCAGGAGTAAGATTTTGTCTAAAACTCAGGAGAAACGTTTCCTTCATACAGCTCTGCTGTGCGTTCGTTCACCTAAGAGAGTTGAATCTCTGTTTAGATTCAGCGAGGTAGAAACACGTTTCTTCTTGGAGCTGCGTTGGGATACTCCCGACTGAATGGGACCATAGGCTGTACAGAGAAATATCTGCTTCTAAAACCAAAACGGAGCCATCTAACTGAATGGTTGTCAATGTGTGCATTCAACTGACAGAGTTAAACTCACGTGTGGATTCAGCAGTTTACAAACCCTTTCTGTGCAGAATCCCAAAACAGGCATTTCCAGCCCAGTACATCCATAGGTAAGAAGCAGCAGTAAGACTTCGTCTCAAACTCAGGAGAAACGTTTCCTTGAAACTGCTCTGCTGTGCGTTCCTTCACCTAAAAGAGTTGAATCTATGTTTAGATTCAGAGAATTAGAAACACGTTTCTTCTAGAAGCTTCGTTGGGATATTCCCGAGTGAAAGGGACCGTACACTGTACAGAGAAATGTATGCCGCTACAACCAAAACGAAGCTATCTAACTGAATGGTTGTCAATGTGTGCATTTAACTGATAGAATTAATCTCATTTGTGGATTCAGCAGTTAGCAAACCCTCTCTGTGCAGAATCGCAAAACTGGCATTTCCAGCCCAATACCGGCATATGTACGAAACAGCAGCAAGACTTCTTCTAAAACTCAGGAGAAACGTTTCCTTGAAACTGCTCTGCTGTGTGTTCGTTCAACTTAGAAAGTTGCATCTATGATTAGATTCAGCGAGTTAGAAACCCGTTTCTTCTAGGAGCTGCCATGGGATATTCCCGAGTGAATGGGACCATAGGCTATACAGAGTAGTATCTGCTTCTAAAACCAAAACGGATTTATCTAACTGAATAGTTGTCATCGTGTGCATTCAACTGACAGATTTAAACAAATATGTGGATTCAGCAGTTTGCAAACCCTTTTTGTGCAGAATCCCAAAACAGGCATTTCCAGCCCAGTACATTCATAGGTAAGAAGCAGCAGTAAGACTTTGTCTCAAACTCACGGGAAACGTTTCCTTGAAACTGCTCTGCTGTGCGTTCGTTCACCTAAGAGGGGTGAATCTATGTTTAGATTCAGCGAGGTAGAAACACGGTTCTTCTAGGACCTGCATTGGGATATTCCCGAGTGAATGGGACCAGAGGCTGTACAGAGAAATATATGCTTCTACAACCAAAATGGAACTATCTAACTGAGTGGTTGTCAATGTGTGCATTCAACTAACAGAGTTAAACTAACGTGTGAATTCAGCAGTTTACAAACCCTTTTTGTGCACAATCCTAAAACAGGCATTTCCAGCCAAATACCGGCATATGTAAGAAACAGCAGTAAGACTTCGTCTAAAACTCAGGAGAAACGTTTCCTTGAAACTGCTGTGCTGTGCGTTCGTTCAACTTAGAGAGTTGCATCTATGATAACATTCAGCGAGGTAGAAAGCCGTTTCTTCCAGGAGCTGCGTTGGGATATTCCCGAGTGAATGGGACCATAGGCTGTACAAAGAAATATCTGCTTCTAAGCTCAAAACGGAGCTATCTAACTGAATGGTTGTCAACGCGTGCATTGAACTGACAGAGTAAAATTCATGTGTGAATTCAGCATTTGCAAACACTTTATGTGCAGAATCCCAAAACAGGTATTTGTAGCCCTACACGGGCATATGTAAGAAACAGCAGTAACACTTCTTCTAAAACTCAGGAGAAACGTTTCCTTGAAACTGCTCTTCTGTGCGGTCGTTCAGCTAAGAGAGTTGAATCTATGTTTACATTCAGCGAATTAGAAACACGTTTCTTCTAGGAGCTTCATTGGGATATTACCGAGTGAACGGGACCGTACACTGTACAAAGAAATATATGCTTCTACATCCAAAACGAAGCTATCTAACTGAATGGTTGTCAATGTGTGCATTCAACTGACAGAGTTAATCTCATTTGTGGATTCAGCAGTTTGCAAACCCTTTCTGTGCTGAATCGCAAAAATGGCATTTCCAGCCCAATACCGGCATATGTACGAAACAGCAGCAAGACTTTGTCTAAAACTCAGGAGAAACGTTTCCTTGAAACTGCTCTGCTGTGCGTTCGTTCACCTTAGAGAGTTGCATCTATGATTAGATTCAGCGAGTTAGAAACATTTTTCTTCTAGGAGCTGCGTTGGGATAATCCCAAGTGAATGGGACCATAGGCTGTACAGAGAAATATCTGCTTCCAAAATCAAAACGGAGCTATCTAACTGAATGGTTGTCAATGCATGTTTTCAACTGACAGAGTTAAACTGATGTGAGTATTTGGGAGTTTGCAAACCTTTTCTCTGCAGAATCCCGAAACAGGCATTTCCAGGCCAATACAGGCATCGGTAAGAAGCAGCAGTTAGACTTCGTCTAAAACCCAGGAGAAACGTTTCCTTCAATCTGCTCTACTGTGCGATCATTCACCTTAGAGAGTTAAACCTATGTTTTGATTCAGCGAGTTAGAAACACGTTTCTTCTAGGAGCTGCCCTGGGATATTGCTGAGTGAATGAGACCATCGACTGTACAGATAAATATCTGCTTCTAAAACCTAAACGGAGCTATCTAACTGAATGGTTGTCAATGCGTGCATTCAACTGACAGAGTTAAACTCATGTGTGGATTCAACAGTTTGCAAACCCTTTCTGTGCAGAATCATACAACAGGCATTTCCAGCCCGTTACAGGCATAGGTAAGTAGCAGCAGTTAGACTTCGTCAAAAACCCAGGAGAATCGTTTCCTTCAAACTACTCTGCTATGCGTTCGTTCACGTAAGAGAGTTGAATCTATGTTTACATTCAGCTAGTTAGAAACACGTTTCTTCACGGAGCTCCGTTGGCATATTCCCGAGTGATAGGGACCGTGTTCTATACAGAGATATATCTGTTTCTAAAACCAAAGCGGAGCTATCTAACTGAATGGTTATCATTGTGTGCATTGAATTGACAGAGTTAAACTCATGTGTGGATTCAGCAGTTTGCAAACGCTTTCTGTGCAGAATCCCAAAACTGTCATTTCCAGCCCAATACTGGCACATGTATGAAACAGCAGTAAGACTTCGTCTAAAACTCAGGAGAAACCTTTCTTTCAAACTGCTCTGCTCTGCGTTCATTCACCTAAGAGAGTGGACTCTATGTTTAGATTCAGCGAATTAGAAACAAGTTTCTTCTAGGAGCTGCGTTGGGATATTCCGGAGTGAATGGGACCATAGGCTGTACAGAGTAATATATGCTTCTACAATCAAAACGGAGCTATCTAACTGAATGACTGTCAATGTGTACATTTAACTGACAGAGTTAAACTCATGTGTGGATTCAGCAGTTTGCAAACCCTTTCTTTGTAGAATCCCAAAACAGGCATTTCCAGCCCGGTACATCCACAGGTAAGAAGCAGCAGTAAGACTTCGTCTAAAACTCAGGAGAAACCTTCCCTTGAAACTGCTCTGCTGTGCGTTCGTTCATCTAAGAGAGATGAGTCTAGGTATAGATTCAGCTTGTTAGAAACACGTTTCTTCTAGGAGTTGTATTGGGATATTCCCGAGTGAACGGGACCACAGGCTGTACAGAGAAATATCTCCTTGGAAAACCAAAACGGAGCTATCGCACTGAATGGTTGTCAATGTGTGCATTCAACTGACAGAGTTAAACTCATGTGTGGATTCAGCAGTTTGCAAATGCTTTAGGTGCAGAATCCCAAAACTGGCATTTCCAATACAATATCAGCATATGGAAGAAGCAGCAGTAAGACTTCGTCTAAAACTCAGGAGCAACCTTTCCTTCAAGATCCTCTGCTGTGCGTTCGTTCACCTAAGAGAGTTGAATCTATGTTAAGATTCAGCGAGATAGAAACACGTTTATTCTTGGACCTGCGTTGGGATATTTCCGAGCGAATTGGATCACAGGCTGTACAGAGAAATATCTACTTCTAAAACCAAAACGGAGCTATCAAACTGAATGGTTGTCAATGTGTGCATTCAACTGACTGAGTTAAACTCATGGGTGGAGTCAGTAGTTTGCAAACACTTTCTTTGCAGAATCCCTAAGCAGGCATTTCCAGCCCAGTTCATCCAGAGGTAAGAAGCAGCAGTAAGACTTCATCTAAAACTCAGGAGAAACCTTCCCTTGAAACAGCTCTGCTGTGGGTTTGTTCACCTATGAGAGTTGAATCTACGTTTAGATTTAGCTTGTTAGAAACACGTTTCTTCTAGGAGCTGCATTGGGATATTCCCGAGGGAATGGGACCATAGGTTGTACAGAGAAATATCTCCTTCTAAAACCAAAGCGGAGCTATCTAACTGAATGGTTGTCAATGCGTGTTTTCAACTGACAGAGTTAAACTCATGTGAGTATTTGGCAGTTTGCAAACCCTTTCTCTGCAGAATCCCGAAACAGGCATTTCTAGCCCAATACTGGCATAGGTAAGAAGCAGCAGTTAGACTTCGTCTAAAACCCAGGAGAAACGTTTCCTTCAAACTGCTCTGCTGTGCGATCATTCACCTTAGAGAGTTGAACCTATGTTTTGATTCAGCAAGTTAGAAACACGTTTCTTCTAGGAGCTGCCCTGGGATATTGCCGAGTGAATGAGACCATAGGCTGTACAGAAATAAATCTCATTCTAAAACCAAAACGGAGCTATCTAAATGAATGGTTGTCAATGTGTGTTTTCAACTGACAGAGTTAAACTCATGTGAGTATTTGGAAGTTTGCAAACACTTTCTCTACAGAATCCCGAAACAGGCATTTCCAGTCCAATACAGGCATAGGTAAGAAGCAGCAGTTAGACTTCGTCTAAAACCCAGGAGAAATGTTTCCTTCAAACTGCTCTGCTGTGCGATAATTCACCTTAGAGAGTTGAACCTATGTTTTGATTCAGCGAGTTAGAAACACGTTTCTTCTAGGAGCAGCATTGGGATATTCCCGAGTGAATGGGACCATAGCCTGTACAGAGAAATGTCTGCTTCTAAGACCGAAACGGAGATATCTAACTGAATGGTTGTCAATGTGTGCATTCAACTGACGGAGTTAAATTCATGTGTGGATTCAGCAGTTTGCAAACCCTTTCTGTGCAGAATCCCAAAACTGGCATTTCCAGTCCAATACCGGCATATGTACGAAACTGCAGTAAGACTTGTTCTAAAACTCAAGAGAAATGTGTCTTTGAAACTGTTCTGCTGTGCGTTTCTTCACCTAAGAGAGTTGAATCTATGGTTAGATTCAGCAAGTTCGAAACACGTTTCTTCCAGGACTTGCATTGGGATATTCCCAAGTGAATGGGATCATAGACCGTACAGAGAAATATCTGCTCCTAAAACCATAATGGAGCTATCTAACTGAATGGTTGTCAATGTATGCATTCAACTGACAGAGTTAAACTCACGTGTGGATAGAGCAGTTTGCAAACCCTTTCTGTGCAGAATCCCAGAACCGGCATTTCCAGCCCAGTATATCCATAGGTGAAAAACAGCAGTAAGACTTCGTCGAAAACTCAGGAGAAACGTTTCTTTGAAACTGCTCTGCTGTGCTTTCGTTTACCGAAGATAGTTGAATCTATGTTTAGATTCAGCGAGTTAGAAACACGTTTCTTCTAGGAGCTGCGTTGGGATATTCCCGAGTGAAAGGGACCATAGGCTGTACAGAGAAATATCTGGTTCTAAAAACAAAACTTAGCTGTTTAACTGAATGGTTGCCAATGTGGGCATTCAACTGACAGAGGTAAACTCTTGTCTGGATTCAGCAGTTTGCAAATCCTTTCTGTGCAGAATCCCAAAACAGGCCTTTCTAACCCTACACCGGCATATGTAAGAAACAGGAGTAAGACTTCGTCTAAAACTCAGGAGAAACGTTTACTTGAAACTTACCTGCTGTGCGTTCGTTCACCTAACAGAATTGAATCTATGTTTACGTTCAGCGAGTTAGAAACACGTTTCTTTTAGAAACTGCGTTGGGATATTCCCGAGTGAATTGGACTATAGGCTGTACAGAGAAATATCTGCTTCTAAAACCAAATGGAGCTATCTAACTGAATGGATGTCAATGTGTGCATTCAACTAATGGAGTTAAACTCATGTGTGGATGCAGCAATTGGCAAACCCTTTCTGTGCAGAATCCCAAAACTGGCGTTTCCAGCCCAATTTCGGCTTATGTAAGAAACAGCAGTAACACATCGTCTAAAACTCAGGGGAAACGTTTCCTTGAAACTGCTCTGCTGTGCGCTCGTTCAACTAAGAGAGTTCAATCTATGTTTAGATTCATAGAGTTAGAAACACGTTTCTTTTATGAGCTACGTTGGTATATTCCTGAGTCAATGGGACCATACGCTGTAGAGAGAAATATCTGCTTCTAAAACCAAAACGGAGCTATCTAACCGAATGGTTGTCTATGTGCGCATTCAACTGACAGAGATAAACTCATGTGTGGATTCAGCAGTTTGCAAACACTTTCTGTGCTGAATCCCAAAACCGTCATTTCCAGCCCAATACGGGCATTTGTACAAAACAGCAGTAAAACTTCATCTAAAACTCAGGAGAAACGTTTCCTTCAAACTGCTCTTATGTGCGTTCATTCACCTAAGAGAGTTGAACCTATGTTTAGATTCAGCTTGTTAGAAACACGTTTCTTCTAGGAGTTGTGTTGGGATATTCGGGAGGGAATGGGACCATAGGCTGTACAGAGAAATATCTGCTTCTAAAACCAAAACGGAGCTATCTAACTGAATGGTTGTCAATGCGTGCATTCAATTGACAGAGTTAAACTCATGTGTGGATTCAGCAGTTTGCAAACGCTTTCTGTGCAGAATCATAAAACAGGCATTTCCAGCCCAATACTGGCATAAGTAAGAAGCAGCAGTAAGACTTCATCTAAAACTCAGGAGAAACGTTTCCTTCAAACTGCTCTGCTGTGCGTTCGTTCATCTAAGTGAGTTGAATCAATGTTTAGATTCAGAGTGTTAGAAACACGTTTCTTCTAGGAGCTGCGTGGGTATATTCCCGAGTGAATGGGACCACAGGCTGTACAGAGAAATATCTGCTTGTAAAAGCAAAAAGGAGCTATCTACTTGAATGGTTGCCAATGCGTTGATTCAATTGACTGAATTAAACTCATGTGTGGATTCAGCTGTTTGCAAACCCTTTCTGTGCAGAATCATAAAACAGGATTTCCAGGTCAATACAGGCATTGGTAAGAAGCAGCAGTAAGACTTCGTCTACAACTCAGGGGAAACGTTTCCTTGAAACTGCTCTGCTGTGCGTTCGTTCACCTAAAAGATTTGAATCTATGTTTAGATTCAACAAGTTAGAAACACGTATCTTCTAGGAGCTGCATTGGGATATTCCTGAGTGAATGGGACCATAGGATGTACAGGGAAATATCTGCTTCTAAAACTGAAACGGAGCTATCTAACTGAATGATTGTCAATGTGTGCATTCAACTGACAGAGTTAAACTCATGTGTGGTTTCAGCAGTTTGCAAACCCTTTCTGTGCAGAATCCCAAAACATGTATTTCCAGCCCAATACATCCACAGGTAAGAAGCAGCAGACAGACTTCATCTTAAACTCATGAGAAACTTTTCCTTGAAGCTGCTCTGCCGTGCATTCGTTCAACTAAGAGAGTTGAAACTATGTTTAGATTCAGTGTGTTAGAAACATGTTTCTTCTAGGAGCTGCATTGGGATATTCCCGAGTGAATGGGACCATAGGTTGTACAGAAAATTATCTGCTTCTGAAACCAAAACGGAGCAACATAACTGAATGATTGTCAACGTTTTCACTGAACTGACAGAGGTAAACTCATGAGTGGATTCAGCAGTTTGCAAACCCTTTCTGTGCAGAATCCCAAAACTGGCATTTCCAGCCCACTACAGACATAGGTAAGAAGCAGCAGTAATACTTCGTCTAAAACTCAGGAGAAACGTATCCTTGAATCTGCTCTGCTGTGAGTTCGTTCACCTAAGAGAGTTGAATCTATGTTTAGATTCAGCTAGTTAGAAACACGTTTCTTCAAGGAGCTGCGTTGGCATCTTCCCGAGTGAATGTGATCATAGGCTGTACAGAGAAATATCTGCTTCTAAAAACAAAACGGAACTATCTAACTGAATGGTTGTCAATGTGTGCATTCAACTGACAGAGTTAAACTCATGTGTGGATTCAGCAGTTTGCAAACCCTTTCTGTGCAGAATCCCAAAACAGGCATTTCAAGCCCCATACACTCATAGGCAAGAAACAACAGTAAGACTTCGTGTAAAACTCAGGAGAAGCGTTTCCTTCAAATGCTCTGCTGTGCCTTCGTTCACCTAAGAGATTTGAATCTATCTTTAGATTCAGCGAGTTAGAAACACGTTTCTTCCAGGAGCTGCATTTTTATATTCCCGAGTGAATGGGACCATAGGCTGAACAGAGAAATATCTGCTTCTAAAACCAAAACAGAGCTATCTAACTGAATTGTTGTCAATGTGTGCATTCAACTGACAGAGTTAAACTCATGTGTGGATTCGGCTGTTTGCAAAACTTTCTGTGCAGAATCCCAAAACAGGCATTTCCAGCCCCATACACTCATAGGTAAGAAACAACAGTAAGACTTCGTCTAAAACTCAGGAGAAACTTTTCCTTCAAACTGCTCTGCTGTGCGTTCGTTCATCTAAGTGAGTTGAATCTATGTTTAGATTCAGAGTGTTAGAAACACGTTTCTTCTAGGAGCTGCGTGGGCATATTCCCGAGTGAATGGGACCATAGGCTGTACAGAGAAATATCTGCTTGTAAAAGCAAAAAGGAGCTATCTACCTGAATGGTTGCCAATGCGTTGATTCAATTGACTGAGTTAAACTCATGTGTGGATTCAGCTGTTTGCAAACCCTTTCTGTGCAGAATCATAAAACAGGATTTCCACGTCAATACAGGCATAAGTATGAAGCAGCTGTAAGACTTCGTCTAAAACTCAGGGGAAACGTTTCCTTGAAACTGCTCTGCTGTGCGCTCATTCAACTAAGAGAGTTCAATCTCTGTTTAGATTCATCGAGTTAGAAACACGTTTCTTTTATGAGCTGCGTTAGGATATTCCTGAGTGAATGGGACCACACGCTGTAGAGAGAAATACCTGCTTCTAAATCCAAAACGGAGCTATCTAACTGAATGGTTGTCTATGTGTGCATTCAACTGACAGAGTTAAACTCATGTGTGGATTCAGCAGTTTGCAAACACTTTCTGTGCAGAATCCCAAAACAGGCATTTCAAGCCCCATACACTCATAGGTAAGAAACAACAGTAAGACTTCGTCTAAAACTCTGGAGAAAAGTTTCCTTCAAACTGCTCTGTTGTGCATTCGTTCACGTAAGAGAGTTGAATCTATGTTTAGGTTCAGCTAGTTAGAATCACGTTTCTTCAAGGCGCTCCGCTGTCATATTCACAAGTGATTGGGACCATAGGCTGTACAGAGAAATATATGCTTCTAAAACCAAACGGAGCTATCTAACTGAATGGATGTCAATGTGTGCATTCAACTGATGGAGTTAAACTCATGTGTGGATGCAGCAATTGGCAAACTCTTTCTGTGCAGAATCCCAAAACTGGCATTTCCAGCCCAATTTCGGCTTATGTAAGAAACAGCAGTAAGACATCGTCTGAAACTCAGGGAAAACGTTTCCTTGAAACTGCTCTGCTGTGCGCTCGTTCAACTAAGAGAATTCAATCTTTGTTTAGATTCATCGAGTTAGAAACACGTTACTTTTATGAGCTGCGTTGGGATATTCCTGAGTGAATGGCACCATACGCTGTAGAGAGAAATATCTGCTTCTAAAACCAAAACGGAGCTCTCTAACCGAATGGTTGTCTATGTGTGCATTCAACTGACAGAGTTAAACTCATGTGTGGATTCAGCAGTTTGCAAACACTTTCTGTGCAGAATCCCAAAACAGGCATTTCCAGCCCAATAGAGACATAGGGAAGAAGAAGCAGTAAGACTTCGTCTAAAACTCAGGAGAAGCGTTTCCTTAAAATGCTCTGCTGTGCCTTCGTTCACCTAAGAGAGTTGAATCTAACTTTAGATTCAGCGAGTTAGAAAAACGTTTCTTCTAGGAGCTGCATTGGGATATTCCCGAGGGAATGGCACCATAGGTTGTACAGAGAAATAACACCTGCTAAAACCAAAACGGAGCTATCTAACTGAATGGTTGTCAATGCGTGTTTTCAACTGACAGAGTTAAGCTCATGTGAGTATTTAGCAGTTTGCAAACCCTTTCTCTGCAGAATCCCAAAACAGGCATTTCTAACCCAATACTGGCATAGGTAAGAAGCAGAAATTAGACTTCGTCTAAAACCCAGGAGAAACGTTTCCTTCAAACTGCTCTGCTGTGCGATCATTCACCTTAGAGAGTTGAACCTATGTTTTGATTCAGCGAGTTAGAAACACGTTTCTTCTAGGAGCTGCCCTGGGATATTGCCGAGTGAATGAGACCATAGACTGTACAGAGAAATATCTGCTTCTAAAACCTAAACGGAGGTATCTAACTGAATGGTTGTCAATGTGTGCATTGAATTGACAGAGTTAAACTCATGTGTGGATTCAGCAGTTTGCAAACCCTTTCTGTGCAGAATCCCAAAACTGTCATTTCCAGCCCAATATGGGCATTTGTACAAAACAGCAGTAAAACCTCATCTAAAACTCAGGAGAAACGTTTCTTTCAAACTGCTCTGCTGTGCGTTCATTCACCTAAGAGAGTTGAATCTATGTTTAGATTCAGCTTGTTAGAAACACGTTTCTTCTAGGAGCTGTGTTGGGATATTCCGGAGGGAATGGGACCATAGGCTGTACAGAGAAATATCTGCTTCTAAATCCAAAACGGAGCTATCTAACTGAATGGTTGTCAATGCGTGCATTCAATTGACAGAGTTAAACTCTTGTGTGGATTCAGCAGTTTGCAAACGCTTTCTGTGCAGAATCATAACACAGGCATTTCCAGCCCAATACTGGCATAAGTAAGAAGCAGCAGTAAGACTTCGTCTAAAACTCAGGAGAAACGTTTCCTTCAAACTGCTCTGCTGTGCGTTCGTTCATCTAAGTGAGTTGAATCTATGTTTAGATTCAGAGTGTTAGAAACACGTTTCTTCTAGGAGCTGCGTGGGCATATTCCCGAGTGAATGGGACCATAGTCTGTACAGAGAAATATCTGCTTGTAAAAGCAAAAAGGAGCTATCTACCTGAATGGTTGCCAATGCGTTGATTCAATTGACTGAGTTAAACTCATGTGTGGATTCAGCTGTTTGCAAACCCTTTCTGTGCAGAATCATAAAACAGGATTTCCAGGTCAATACAGGCATTGGTAAGAAGCAGCAGTAAGACTTCGTCTACAACTCAGGGGAAACGTTTCCTTGAAACTGCTCTGCTGTGCGTTCGTTCACCTAAAAGATTTGAATCTATGTTTAGATTCAACAAGTTAGAAACACGTATCTTCTAGGAGCTGCATTGGGATATTCCTGAGTGAATGGGACCATAGGATGTACAGGGAAATATCTGCTTCTAAAACTGAAACGGAGCTATCTAACTGAATGATTGTCAATGTGTGCATTCAACTGACAGAGTTAAACTCATGTGTGGTTTCAGCAGTTTGCAAACCCTTTCTGTGCAGAATCCCAAAACATGTATTTCCAGCCCAATACATCTATAGGTAAGAAGCAGCAGACAGACTTCATCTTAAACTCATGAGAAACTTTTCCTTGAAACTGCTCTGCCGTGCGTTCGTTCAACTAAGAGAGTTGAAACTATGTTTAGATTCAGTGTGTTAGAAACATGTTTCTTCTAGGAGCTGCATTGGGATATTCCCGAGTGAATGGGACCATAGGTTGTACAGAGAAATATCTGCTTCTGAAACCAAAACGGAGCAACATAACTGAATGATTGTCAACGTGTTCACTGAACTGACAGAGGTAAACTCATGAGTGGATTCAGCAGTTTGCAAACCCTTTCTGTGCAGAATCCCAAAACTGGCATTTCCAGCCCACTACAGGCATAGGTAAGAAGCAGCAGTAATACTTCGTCTAAAACTCAGGAGAAACGTATCCTTGAATCTGCTCTGCTGTGAGTTCGTTCACCTAAGAGAGTTGAATCTATGTTTAGATTCAGCTAGTTAGAAACACGTTTCTTCAAGGAGCTGCGTTGGCATATTCCCGAGTGAATGCGACCATAGGCTGTACAGAGAAATATCTGCTTCTAAAAACAAAACGGAACTATCTAACTGAATGGTTGTCAATGTGTGCATTCAACTGACAGAGTTAAACTCATGTGTGGATTCAGCAGTTTGCAAACCCTTTCTGTGCAGAATCCCAAAACAGGCATTTCCAGCCCAAAACAGCCATAGGTAAGAAGAAGCAGTAAGACTTCGTATAAAACTCAGGAGAAGCGTTTCCTTCAAATGCTCTGCTGTGCCTTCGTTCACCTAAGAGATTTGAATCTATCTTTAGATTCAGCGAGTTAGAAACACGTTTCTTCCAGGAGCTGCATTTTTATATTCCCGAGTGAATGGGACCATAGGCTGTACAGAGAAATATCTGCTTCTAAAACCAAAACGGAGCTATCTAACTGAATGGTTGTCAATGTGTGCATTCAACTGACAGAGTTAAACTCATGTGTGGATTCGGCTGTTTGCAAAACTTTCTGTGCAGAATCCCAAAACAGGCATGTCCAGCCCCATACACTCATAGGTAAGAAACAACAGTAAGACTTCGTGTAAAACTCAGGAGAAACGTTTCCTTCAAACTGCTCTGTTGTGCGTTCGTTCACGTAAGAGAGTTGAATCTATGTTTAGGTTCAGCTAGTTAGAATCACGTTTCTTCAAGGCGCTCCGCTGTCATATTCACAAGTGATTGGGACCATAGGCTGTACAGAGAAATATCTGCTTCTAAAACCAAACGGAGCTATCTAACTGAATGGATGTCAATGTGTGCATTCAACTGATGGAGTTAAACTCATGTGTGGATGCAGCAATTGGCAAACTCTTTCTGTGCGGAATCCCAAAACTGGCATTTCCAGCCCAATTTCGGCTTATGTAAGAAACTGCAGTAAGACATCGTCTAAAACTCAGGGGAAACGTTTCCTTGAACCTGCTCTGCTGTGCGCTCGTTCAACTAAGAGAATTCAATCTATGTTTAGATTCATCGAGTTAGAAACACGTTTCTTTTATGAGCTGCGTTGGGATATTCCTGAGTGAATGGGACCATACGCTGTAGAGAGAAATATCTGCTTCTAAAACCAAAACGGAGCTATCTAACCGAATGGTTGTCTATGTGTGCATTCAACTGACAGAGTTAAACTCATGTGTGGATTCAGCAGTTTGCAAACACTTTCTGTGCAGAATCCCAAAACAGGCATTTCCAGCCCAATAGAGACATAGGGAAGAAGAAGCAGTAAGACTTCGTCTAAAACTCAGGAGAAGCGTTTCCTTAAAATGCTCTGCTGTGCCTTCGTTCACCTAAGAGAGTTGAATCTAACTTTAGATTCAGCGAGTTAGAAAAACGTTTCTTCTAGGAGCTGCAATGGGATATTCCCGAGGGAATGGGACCATAGGTTGTACAGAGAAATATCTCCTGCTAAAACCAAAACGGAGCTATCTAACTGAATGGTTGTCAATGCGTGTTTTCAACTGACAGAGTTAAGCTCATGTGAGTATTTAGCAGTTTGCAAACCCTTTCTCTGCAGAATCCCAAAACAGGCATTTCTAACCCCATATTGGCATAGGTAAGAAGCAGAAATTAGACTTCGTCTAAAACCCAGGAGAAACGTTTCCTTCAAACTGCTCTGCTGTGCGATCATTCACCTTAGAGAGTTGAACCTATGTTTTGATTCAGCGAGTTAGAAACACGTTTCTTCTAGGAGCTGCCCTGGGATATTGCCGAGTGAATGAGACCATAGGCTGTACAGAGAAATATCTGTTTCTAAAACCTAAACGGAGCTAACTAACTGAATGGTTGTCAATGTGTGCATTGAATTGACAGAGTTAAACTCATGTGTGGATTCAGCAGTTTGCAAACCCTTTCTGTGCAGAATCCCAAAACTGTCATTTCCAGCCCAATACGGGCATTTGTACAAAACTGCAGTAAAACTTCATCTAAAACTCAGGAGAAAAGTTTCTTTCAAACTGCTCTGCTGTGCGTTCATTCACCTAAGAGAGTTGAATCTATGTTTAGATTCAGCTTGTTAGAAACACGTTTCTTCTAGGAGCTGTGTTGGGATATTCCGAAGGGAATGGGACCATAGGCTGTACAGAGAAATATCTGCTTCTTAAACCAAAACGGAGCTATCTAACTGAATGGTTGTCAAAGCGTGCATTCAATTGACAGAGTTAAACTCATGTGTGGATTCAGCAGTTTGCAAACGCTTTCTGTGCAGAATCATAACACAGGCATTTCCAGCCCAATACTGGCATAAGTAAGAAGCAGCAGTAAGACTTGGTCTAAAACTCAGGAGAAACGTTTCCTTCAAACTGCTCTGCTGTGCGTTCGTTCATCTAAGTGAGTTGAATCTATGTTTAGATTCAGAGTGTTAGAAACACGTTTCTTCTAGGAGCTGCGTGGGCATATTCCCGAGTGAATGGGACCATAGGCTGTACAGAGAAATATCTGCTTGTAAAAGCAAAAAGGAGCTATCTACCTGAATGGTTGCCAATGCGTTGATTCAATTGACTGAGTTAAACTCATGTGTGGATTCAGCTGTTTGCAAACCCTTTCTGTGCAGAATCATAAAACAGGATTTCCAGGTCAATACAGGCATTGGTAAGAAGCAGCAGTAAGACTTCGTCTACAACTCAGGGGAAACGTTTCCTTGAAACTGCTCTGCTGTGCGTTCGTTCACCTAAAAGATTTGAATCTATGTTTAGATTCAACAAGTTGGAAACACGTATCTTCTAGGAGCTGCATTGGGATATTCCTGAGTGAATGGGACCATAGGATGTACAGGGAAATATCTGCTTCTAAAACTGAAACGGAGCTATCTAACTGAATGATTGTCAATGTGTGCATTCAACTGACAGAGTTAAACTCATGTGTGGTTTCAGCAGTTTGCAAACCCTTTCTGTGCAGAATCCCAAAACATGTATTTCCAGCCCAATACATCCATAGGTAAGAAGCAGCAGACAGACTTCATCTTAAACTCATGAGAAACTTTTCCTTGAAACTGCTCTGCCGTGCGTTCGTTCAACTAAGAGAGTTGAAACTATGTTTAGATTCAGTGTGTTAGAAACATGTTTCTTCTAGGAGCTGCATTGGGATATTCCCGAGTGAATGGGACCATAGGTTGTACAGAGAAATATCTGCTTCTGAAACCAAAACGGAGCAACATAACTGAATGATTGTCAACGTGTTCACTGAACTGACAGAGGTAAACTCATGAGTGGATTCAGCAGTTTGCAAACCCTTTCTGTGCAGAATCCCAAAACTGGCATTTCCAGCCCACTACAGGCATAGGTAAGAAGCAGCAGTAATACTTCGTCTAAAACTCAGGAGAAACGTATCCTTGAATCTGCTCTGCTGTGAGTTCGTTCACCTAAGAGAGTTGAATCTATGTTTAGATTCAGCTAGTTAGAAACACGTTTCTTCAAGGAGCTGCGTTGGCATATTCCCGAGTGAATGCGACCATAGGCTGTACAGAGAAATATCTGCTTCTAAAAACAAAACGGAACTATCTAACTGAATGGTTGTCAATGTGTGCATTCAACGGACAGAGTTAAACTCATGTGTGGATTCAGCAGTTTGCAAACCCTTTCTGTGCAGAATCCCAAAACAGGCATTTCCAGCCCAAAACAGCCATAGGTAAGAAGAAGCAGTAAGACTTCGTATAAAACTCAGGAGAAGCGTTTCCTTCAAATGCTCTGCTGTGCCTTCGTTCACCTAAGAGATTTGAATCTATCTTTAGATTCAGCGAGTTAGAAACACGTTTCTTCCAGGAGCTGCATTTTTATATTCCCGAGTGAATGGGACCATAGGCTGTACAGAGAAATATCTGCTTCTAAAACCAAAACGGAGCTATCTAACTGAATGGTTGTCAATGTGTGCATTCAACTGACAGAGTTAAACTCATGTGTGGATTCGGCTGTTTGCAAAACTTTCTGTGCAGAATCCCAAAACAGGCATGTCCAGCCCCATACACTCATAGGTAAGAAACAACAGTAAGACTTCGTGTAAAACTCAGGAGAAACGTTTCCTTCAAACTGCTCTGTTGTGCGTTCGTTCACGTAAGAGAGTTGAATCTATGTTTAGGTTCAGCTAGTTAGAATCACGTTTCTTCAAGGCGCTCCGCTGTCATATTCACAAGTGATTGGGACCATAGGCTGTACAGAGAAATATCTGCTTCTAAAACCAAACGGAGCTATCTAACTGAATGGATGTCAATGTGTGCATTCAACTGATGGAGTTAAACTCATGTGTGGATGCAGCAATTGGCAAACTCTTTCTGTGCGGAATCCCAAAACTGGCATTTCCAGCCCAATTTCGGCTTATGTAAGAAACTGCAGTAAGACATCGTCTAAAACTCAGGGGAAACGTTTCCTTGAACCTGCTCTGCTGTGCGCTCGTTCAACTAAGAGAATTCAATCTATGTTTAGATTCATCGAGTTAGAAACACGTTTCTTTTATGAGCTGCGTTGGGATATTCCTGAGTGAATGGGACCATACGCTGTAGAGAGAAATATCTGCTTCTAAAACCAAAACGGAGCTATCTAACCGAATGGTTGTCTATGTGTGCATTCAACTGACAGAGTTAAACTCATGTGTGGATTCAGCAGTTTGCAAACACTTTCTGTGCAGAATCCCAAAACAGGCATTTCCAGCCCAATAGAGACATAGGGAAGAAGAAGCAGTAAGACTTCGTCTAAAACTCAGGAGAAGCGTTTCCTTAAAATGCTCTGCTGTGCCTTCGTTCACCTAAGAGAGTTGAATCTAACTTTAGATTCAGCGAGTTAGAAAAACGTTTCTTCTAGGAGCTGCAATGGGATATTCCCGAGGGAATGGGACCATAGGTTGTACAGAGAAATATCTCCTGCTAAAACCAAAACGGAGCTATCTAACTGAATGGTTGTCAATGCGTGTTTTCAACTGACAGAGTTAAGCTCATGTGAGTATTTAGCAGTTTGCAAACCCTTTCTCTGCAGAATCCCAAAACAGGCATTTCTAACCCCATATTGGCATAGGTAAGAAGCAGAAATTAGACTTCGTCTAAAACCCAGGAGAAACGTTTCCTTCAAACTGCTCTGCTGTGCGATCATTCACCTTAGAGAGTTGAACCTATGTTTTGATTCAGCGAGTTAGAAACACGTTTCTTCTAGGAGCTGCCCTGGGATATTGCCGAGTGAATGAGACCATAGGCTGTACAGAGAAATATCTGTTTCTAAAACCTAAACGGAGCTAACTAACTGAATGGTTGTCAATGTGTGCATTGAATTGACAGAGTTAAACTCATGTGTGGATTCAGCAGTTTGCAAACCCTTTCTGTGCAGAATCCCAAAACTGTCATTTCCAGCCCAATACGGGCATTTGTACAAAACTGCAGTAAAACTTCATCTAAAACTCAGGAGAAAAGTTTCTTTCAAACTGCTCTGCTGTGCGTTCATTCACCTAAGAGAGTTGAATCTATGTTTAGATTCAGCTTGTTAGAAACACGTTTCTTCTAGGAGCTGTGTTGGGATATTCCGGAGGGAATGGGACCATAGGCTGTACAGAGAAATATCTGCTTCTTAAACCAAAACGGAGCTATCTAACTGAATGGTTGTCAAAGCGTGCATTCAATTGACAGAGTTAAACTCATGTGTGGATTCAGCAGTTTGCAAACGCTTTCTGTGCAGAATCATAACACAGGCATTTCCAGCCCAATACTGGCATAAGTAAGAAGCAGCAGTAAGACTTCGTCTAAAACTCAGGAGAAACGTTTCCTTCAAACTGCTCTGCTGTGCGTTCGTTCATCTAAGTGAGTTGAATCTATGTTTAGATTCAGAGTGTTAGAAACACGTTTCTTCTAGGAGCTGCGTGGGCATATTCCCGAGTGAATGGGACCATAGTCTGTACAGAGAAATATCTGCTTGTAAAAGCAAAAAGGAGCTATCTACCTGAATGGTTGCCAATGCGTTGATTCAATTGACTGAGTTAAACTCATGTGTGGATTCAGCTGTTTGCAAACCCTTTCTGTGCAGAATCATAAAACAGGATTTCCAGGTCAATACAGGCATTGGTAAGAAGCAGCAGTAAGACTTCGTCTACAACTCAGGGGAAACGTTTCCTTGAAACTGCTCTGCTGTGCGTTCGTTCACCTAAAAGATTTGAATCTATGTTTAGATTCAACAAGTTAGAAACACGTATCTTCTAGGAGCTGCATTGGGATATTCCTGAGTGAATGGGACCATAGGATGTACAGGGAAATATCTGCTTCTAAAACTGAAACGGAGCTATCTAACTGAATGATTGTCAATGTGTGCATTCAACTGACAGAGTTAAACTCATGTGTGGTTTCAGCAGTTTGCAAACCCTTTCTGTGCAGAATCCCAAAACATGTATTTCCAGCCCAATACATCTATAGGTAAGAAGCAGCAGACAGACTTCATCTTAAACTCATGAGAAACTTTTCCTTGAAACTGCTCTGCCGTGCGTTCGTTCAACTAAGAGAGTTGAAACTATGTTTAGATTCAGTGTGTTAGAAACATGTTTCTTCTAGGAGCTGCATTGGGATATTCCCGAGTGAATGGGACCATAGGTTGTACAGAGAAATATCTGCTTCTGAAACCAAAACGGAGCAACATAACTGAATGATTGTCAACGTGTTCACTGAACTGACAGAGGTAAACTCATGAGTGGATTCAGCAGTTTGCAAACCCTTTCTGTGCAGAATCCCAAAACTGGCATTTCCAGCCCACTACAGGCATAGGTAAGAAGCAGCAGTAATACTTCGTCTAAAACTCAGGAGAAACGTATCCTTGAATCTGCTCTGCTGTGAGTTCGTTCACCTAAGAGAGTTGAATCTATGTTTAGATTCAGCTAGTTAGAAACACGTTTCTTCAAGGAGCTGCGTTGGCATATTCCCGAGTGAATGCGACCATAGGCTGTACAGAGAAATATCTGCTTCTAAAAACAAAACGGAACTATCTAACTGAATGGTTGTCAATGTGTGCATTCAACTGACAGAGTTAAACTCATGTGTGGATTCAGCAGTTTGCAAACCCTTTCTGTGCAGAATCCCAAAACAGGCATTTCCAGCCCAAAACAGCCATAGGTAAGAAGAAGCAGTAAGACTTCGTATAAAACTCAGGAGAAGCGTTTCCTTCAAATGCTCTGCTGTGCCTTCGTTCACCTAAGAGATTTGAATCTATCTTTAGATTCAGCGAGTTAGAAACACGTTTCTTCCAGGAGCTGCATTTTTATATTCCCGAGTGAATGGGACCATAGGCTGTACAGAGAAATATCTGCTTCTAAAACCAAAACGGAGCTATCTAACTGAATGGTTGTCAATGTGTGCATTCAACTGACAGAGTTAAACTCATGTGTGGATTCGGCTGTTTGCAAAACTTTCTGTGCAGAATCCCAAAACAGGCATGTCCAGCCCCATACACTCATAGGTAAGAAACAACAGTAAGACTTCGTGTAAAACTCAGGAGAAACGTTTCCTTCAAACTGCTCTGTTGTGCGTTCGTTCACGTAAGAGAGTTGAATCTATGTTTAGGTTCAGCTAGTTAGAATCACGTTTCTTCAAGGCGCTCCGCTGTCATATTCACAAGTGATTGGGACCATAGGCTGTACAGAGAAATATCTGCTTCTAAAACCAAACGGAGCTATCTAACTGAATGGATGTCAATGTGTGCATTCAACTGATGGAGTTAAACTCATGTGTGGATGCAGCAATTGGCAAACTCTTTCTGTGCGGAATCCCAAAACTGGCATTTCCAGCCCAATTTCGGCTTATGTAAGAAACTGCAGTAAGACATCGTCTAAAACTCAGGGGAAACGTTTCCTTGAACCTGCTCTGCTGTGCGCTCGTTCAACTAAGAGAATTCAATCTATGTTTAGATTCATCGAGTTAGAAACACGTTTCTTTTATGAGCTGCGTTGGGATATTCCTGAGTGAATGGGACCATACGCTGTAGAGAGAAATATCTGCTTCTAAAACCAAAACGGAGCTATCTAACCGAATGGTTGTCTATGTGTGCATTCAACTGACAGAGTGAAACTCATGTGTGGATTCAGCAGTTTGCAAACACTTTCTGTGCAGAATCCCAAAACAGGCATTTCCAGCCCAATAGAGACATAGGGAAGAAGAAGCAGTAAGACTTCGTCTAAAACTCAGGAGAAGCGTTTCCTTAAAATGCTCTGCTGTGCCTTCGTTCACCTAAGAGAGTGGAATCTAACTTTAGATTCAGCGAGTTAGAAAAACGTTTCTTCTAGGAGCTGCAATGGGATATTCCCGAGGGAATGGGACCATAGGTTGTACAGAGAAATATCTCCTGCTAAAACCAAAACGGAGCTATCTAACTGAATGGTTGTCAATGCGTGTTTTCAACTGACAGAGTTAAGCTCATGTGAGTATTTAGCAGTTTGCAAACCCTTTCTCTGCAGAATCCCAAAACAGGCATTTCTAACCCCATATTGGCATAGGTAAGAAGCAGAAATTAGACTTCGTCTAAAACCCAGGAGAAACGTTTCCTTCAAACTGCTCTGCTGTGCGATCATTCACCTTAGAGAGTTGAACCTATGTTTTGATTCAGCGAGTTAGAAACACGTTTCTTCTAGGAGCTGCCCTGGGATATTGCCGAGTGAATGAGACCATAGGCTGTACAGAGAAATATCTGTTTCTAAAACCTAAACGGAGCTAACTAACTGAATGGTTGTCAATGTGTGCATTGAATTGACAGAGTTAAACTCATGTGTGGATTCAGCAGTTTGCAAATCCTTTCTGTGCAGAATCCCAAAACTGTCATTTCCAGCCCAATACGGGCATTTGTACAAAACTGCAGTAAAACTTCATCTAAAACTCAGGAGAAAAGTTTCTTTCAAACTGCTCTGCTGTGCGTTCATTCACCTAAGAGAGTTGAATCTATGTTTAGATTCAGCTTGTTAGAAACACGTTTCTTCTAGGAGCTGTGTTGGGATATTCCGAAGGGAATGGGACCATAGGCTGTACAGAGAAATATCTGCTTCTTAAACCAAAACGGAGCTATCTAACTGAATGGTTGTCAAAGCGTGCATTCAATTGACAGAGTTAAACTCATGTGTGGATTCAGCAGTTTGCAAACGCTTTCTGTGCAGAATCATAACACAGGCATTTCCAGCCCAATACTGGCATAAGTAAGAAGCAGCAGTAAGACTTCGTCTAAAACTCAGGAGAAACGTTTCCTTCAAACTGCTCTGCTGTGCGTTCGTTCATCTAAGTGAGTTGAATCTATGTTTAGATTCAGAGTGTTAGAAACACGTTTCTTCTAGGAGCTGCGTGGGCATATTCCCGAGTGAATGGGACCATAGGCTGTACAGAGAAATATCTGCTTGTAAAAGCAAAAAGGAGCTATCTACCTGAATGGTTGCCAATGCGTTGATTCAATTGACTGAGTTAAACTCATGTGTGGATTCAGCTGTTTGCAAACCCTTTCTGTGCAGAATCATAAAACAGGATTTCCAGGTCAATACAGGCATTGGTAAGAAGCAGCAGTAAGACTTCGTCTACAACTCAGGGGAAACGTTTCCTTGAAACTGCTCTGCTGTGCGTTCGTTCACCTAAAAGATTTGAATCTATGTTTAGATTCAACAAGTTGGAAACACGTATCTTCTAGGAGCTGCATTGGGATATTCCTGAGTGAATGGGACCATAGGATGTACAGGGAAATATCTGCTTCTAAAACTGAAACGGAGCTATCTAACTGAATGATTGTCAATGTGTGCATTCAACTGACAGAGTTAAACTCATGTGTGGTTTCAGCAGTTTGCAAACCCTTTCTGTGCAGAATCCCAAAACATGTATTTCCAGCCCAATACATCCATAGGTAAGAAGCAGCAGACAGACTTCATCTTAAACTCATGAGAAACTTTTCCTTGAAACTGCTCTGCCGTGCGTTCGTTCAACTAAGAGAGTTGAAACTATGTTTAGATTCAGTGTGTTAGAAACATGTTTCTTCTAGGAGCTGCATTGGGATATTCCCGAGTGAATGGGACCATAGGTTGTACAGAGAAATATCTGCTTCTGAAACCAAAACGGAGCAACATAACTGAATGATTGTCAACGTGTTCACTGAACTGACAGAGGTAAACTCATGAGTGGATTCAGCAGTTTGCAAACCCTTTCTGTGCAGAATCCCAAAACTGGCATTTCCAGCCCACTACAGGCATAGGTAAGAAGCAGCAGTAATACTTCGTCTAAAACTCAGGAGAAACGTATCCTTGAATCTGCTCTGCTGTGAGTTCGTTCACCTAAGAGAGTTGAATCTATGTTTAGATTCAGCTAGTTAGAAACACGTTTCTTCAAGGAGCTGCGTTGGCATATTCCCGAGTGAATGCGACCATAGGCTGTACAGAGAAATATCTGCTTCTAAAAACAAAACGGAACTATCTAACTGAATGGTTGTCAATGTGTGCATTCAACTGACAGAGTTAAACTCATGTGTGGATTCAGCAGTTTGCAAACCCTTTCTGTGCAGAATCCCAAAACAGGCATTTCCAGCCCAAAACAGCCATAGGTAAGAAGAAGCAGTAAGACTTCGTATAAAACTCAGGAGAAGCGTTTCCTTCAAATGCTCTGCTGTGCCTTCGTTCACCTAAGAGATTTGAATCTATCTTTAGATTCAGCGAGTTAGAAACACGTTTCTTCCAGGAGCTGCATTTTTATATTCCCGAGTGAATGGGACCATAGGCTGTACAGAGAAATATCTGCTTCTAAAACCAAAACGGAGCTATCTAACTGAATGGTTGTCAATGTGTGCATTCAACTGACAGAGTTAAACTCATGTGTGGATTCGGCTGTTTGCAAAACTTTCTGTGCAGAATCCCAAAACAGGCATGTCCAGCCCCATACACTCATAGGTAAGAAACAACAGTAAGACTTCGTGTAAAACTCAGGAGAAACGTTTCCTTCAAACTGCTCTGTTGTGCGTTCGTTCACGTAAGAGAGTTGAATCTATGTTTAGGTTCAGCTAGTTAGAATCACGTTTCTTCAAGGCGCTCCGCTGTCATATTCACAAGTGATTGGGACCATAGGCTGTACAGAGAAATATCTGCTTCTAAAACCAAACGGAGCTATCTAACTGAATGGATGTCAATGTGTGCATTCAACTGATGGAGTTAAACTCATGTGTGGATGCAGCAATTGGCAAACTCTTTCTGTGCGGAATCCCAAAACTGGCATTTCCAGCCCAATTTCGGCTTATGTAAGAAACTGCAGTAAGACATCGTCTAAAACTCAGGGGAAACGTTTCCTTGAACCTGCTCTGCTGTGCGCTCGTTCAACTAAGAGAATTCAATCTATGTTTAGATTCATCGAGTTAGAAACACGTTTCTTTTATGAGCTGCGTTGGGATATTCCTGAGTGAATGGGACCATACGCTGTAGAGAGAAATATCTGCTTCTAAAACCAAAACGGAGCTATCTAACCGAATGGTTGTCTATGTGTGCATTCAACTGACAGAGTTAAACTCATGTGTGGATTCAGCAGTTTGCAAACACTTTCTGTGCAGAATCCCAAAACAGGCATTTCCAGCCCAATAGAGACATAGGGAAGAAGAAGCAGTAAGACTTCGTCTAAAACTCAGGAGAAGCGTTTCCTTAAAATGCTCTGCTGTGCCTTCGTTCACCTAAGAGAGTTGAATCTAACTTTAGATTCAGCGAGTTAGAAAAACGTTTCTTCTAGGAGCTGCAATGGGATATTCCCGAGGGAATGGGACCATAGGTTGTACAGAGAAATATCTCCTGCTAAAACCAAAACGGAGCTATCTAACTGAATGGTTGTCAATGCGTGTTTTCAACTGACAGAGTTAAGCTCATGTGAGTATTTAGCAGTTTGCAAACCCTTTCTCTGCAGAATCCCAAAACAGGCATTTCTAACCCCATATTGGCATAGGTAAGAAGCAGAAATTAGACTTCGTCTAAAACCCAGGAGAAACGTTTCCTTCAAACTGCTCTGCTGTGCGATCATTCACCTTAGAGAGTTGAACCTATGTTTTGATTCAGCGAGTTAGAAACACGTTTCTTCTAGGAGCTGCCCTGGGATATTGCCGAGTGAATGAGACCATAGGCTGTACAGAGAAATATCTGTTTCTAAAACCTAAACGGAGCTAACTAACTGAATGGTTGTCAATGTGTGCATTGAATTGACAGAGTTAAACTCATGTGTGGATTCAGCAGTTTGCAAACCCTTTCTGTGCAGAATCCCAAAACTGTCATTTCCAGCCCAATACGGGCATTTGTACAAAACTGCAGTAAAACTTCATCTAAAACTCAGGAGAAAAGTTTCTTTCAAACTGCTCTGCTGTGCGTTCATTCACCTAAGAGAGTTGAATCTATGTTTAGATTCAGCTTGTTAGAAACACGTTTCTTCTAGGAGCTGTGTTGGGATATTCCGGAGGGAATGGGACCATAGGCTGTACAGAGAAATATCTGCTTCTTAAACCAAAACGGAGCTATCTAACTGAATGGTTGTCAAAGCGTGCATTCAATTGACAGAGTTAAACTCATGTGTGGATTCAGCAGTTTGCAAACGCTTTCTGTGCAGAATCATAACACAGGCATTTCCAGCCCAATACTGGCATAAGTAAGAAGCAGCAGTAAGACTTGGTCTAAAACTCAGGAGAAACGTTTCCTTCAAACTGCTCTGCTGTGCGTTCGTTCATCTAAGTGAGTTGAATCTATGTTTAGATTCAGAGTGTTAGAAACACGTTTCTTCTAGGAGCTGCGTGGGCATATTCCCGAGTGAATGGGACCATAGGCTGTTCAGAGAATTATCTGCTTGTAAAAGCAAAAAGGAGCTATCTACCTGAATGGTTGCCAATGCGTTGATTCAATTGACTGAGTTAAACTCATGTGTGGATTCAGCTGTTTGCAAACCCTTTCTGTGCAGAATCATAAAACAGGATTTCCAGGTCAATACAGGCATTGGTAAGAAGCAGCAGTAAGACTTCGTCTACAACTCAGGGGAAACGTTTCCTTGAAACTGCTCTGCTGTGCGTTCGTTCACCTAAAAGATTTGAATCTATGTTTAGATTCAACAAGTTAGAAACACGTATCTTCTAGGAGCTGCATTGGGATATTCCTGAGTGAATGGGACCATAGGATGTACAGGGAAATATCTGCTTCTAAAACTGAAACGGAGCTATCTAACTGAATGATTGTCAATGTGTGCATTCAACTGACAGAGTTAAACTCATGTGTGGTTTCAGCAGTTTGCAAACCCTTTCTGTGCAGAATCCCAAAACATGTATTTCCAGCCCAATACATCCATAGGTAAGAAGCAGCAGACAGACTTCATCTTAAACTCATGAGAAACTTTTCCTTGAAACTGCTCTGCCGTGCGTTCGTTCAACTAAGAGAGTTGAAACTATGTTTAGATTCAGTGTGTTAGAAACATGTTTCTTCTAGGAGCTGCATTGGGATATTCCCGAGTGAATGGGACCATAGGTTGTACAGAGAAATATCTGCTTCTGAAACCAAAACGGAGCAACATAACTGAATGATTGTCAACGTGTTCACTGAACTGACAGAGGTAAACTCATGAGTGGATTCAGCAGTTTGCAAACCCTTTCTGTGCAGAATCCCAAAACTGGCATTTCCAGCCCACTACAGGCATAGGTAAGAAGCAGCAGTAATACTTCGTCTAAAACTCAGGAGAAACGTATCCTTGAATCTGCTCTGCTGTGAGTTCGTTCACCTAAGAGAGTTGAATCTATGTTTAGATTCAGCTAGTTAGAAACACGTTTCTTCAAGGAGCTGCGTTGGCATATTCCCGAGTGAATGCGACCATAGGCTGTACAGAGAAATATCTGCTTCTAAAAACAAAACGGAACTATCTAACTGAATGGTTGTCAATGTGTGCATTCAACTGACAGAGTTAAACTCATGTGTGGATTCAGCAGTTTGCAAACCCTTTCTGTGCAGAATCCCAAAACAGGCATTTCCAGCCCAAAACAGCCATAGGTAAGAAGAAGCAGTAAGACTTCGTATAAAACTCAGGAGAAGCGTTTCCTTCAAATGCTCTGCTGTGCCTTCGTTCACCTAAGAGATTTGAATCTATCTTTAGATTCAGCGAGTTAGAAACACGTTTCTTCCAGGAGCTGCATTTTTATATTCCCGAGTGAATGGGACCATAGGCTGTACAGAGAAATATCTGCTTCTAAAACCAAAACGGAGCTATCTAACTGAATGGTTGTCAATGTGTGCATTCAACTGACAGAGTTAAACTCATGTGTGGATTCGGCTGTTTGCAAAACTTTCTGTGCAGAATCCCAAAACAGGCATGTCCAGCCCCATACACTCATAGGTAAGAAACAACAGTAAGACTTCGTGTAAAACTCAGGAGAAACGTTTCCTTCAAACTGCTCTGTTGTGCGTTCGTTCACGTAAGAGAGTTGAATCTATGTTTAGGTTCAGCTAGTTAGAATCACGTTTCTTCAAGGCGCTCCGCTGTCATATTCACAAGTGATTGGGACCATAGGCTGTACAGAGAAATATCTGCTTCTAAAACCAAACGGAGCTATCTAACTGAATGGATGTCAATGTGTGCATTCAACTGATGGAGTTAAACTCATGTGTGGATGCAGCAATTGGCAAACTCTTTCTGTGCGGAATCCCAAAACTGGCATTTCCAGCCCAATTTCGGCTTATGTAAGAAACTGCAGTAAGACATCGTCTAAAACTCAGGGGAAACGTTTCCTTGAACCTGCTCTGCTGTGCGCTCGTTCAACTAAGAGAATTCAATCTATGTTTAGATTCATCGAGTTAGAAACACGTTTCTTTTATGAGCTGCGTTGGGATATTCCTGAGTGAATGGGACCATACGCTGTAGAGAGAAATATCTGCTTCTAAAACCAAAACGGAGCTATCTAACCGAATGGTTGTCTATGTGTGCATTCAACTGACAGAGTGAAACTCATGTGTGGATTCAGCAGTTTGCAAACACTTTCTGTGCAGAATCCCAAAACAGGCATTTCCAGCCCAATAGAGACATAGGGAAGAAGAAGCAGTAAGACTTCGTCTAAAACTCAGGAGAAGCGTTTCCTTAAAATGCTCTGCTGTGCCTTCGTTCACCTAAGAGAGTTGAATCTAACTTTAGATTCAGCGAGTTAGAAAAACGTTTCTTCTAGGAGCTGCAATGGGATATTCCCGAGGGAATGGGACCATAGGTTGTACAGAGAAATATCTCCTGCTAAAACCAAAACGGAGCTATCTAACTGAATGATTGTCAATGCGTGTTTTCAACTGACAGAGTTAAGCTCATGTGAGTATTTAGCAGTTTGCAAACCCTTTCTCTGCAGAATCCCAAAACAGGCATTTCTAACCCCATATTGGCATAGGTAAGAAGCAGAAATTAGACTTCGTCTAAAACCCAGGAGAAACGTTTCCTTCAAACTGCTCTGCTGTGCGATCATTCACCTTAGAGAGTTGAACCTATGTTTTGATTCAGCGAGTTAGAAACACGTTTCTTCTAGGAGCTGCCCTGGGATATTGCCGAGTGAATGAGACCATAGGCTGTACAGAGAAATACCTGTTTCTAAAACCTAAACGGAGCTATCTAACTGAATGGTTGTCAATGTGTGCATTGAATTGACAGAGTTAAACTCATGTGTGGATTCAGCAGTTTGCAAACCCTTTCTGTGCAGAATCCCAAAACTGTCATTTCCAGCCCAATACGGGCATTTGTACAAAACTGCAGTAAAACTTCATCTAAAACTCAGGAGAAAAGTTTCTTTCAAACTGCTCTGCTGTGCGTTCATTCACCTAAGAGAGTTGAATCTATGTTTAGATTCAGCTTGTTAGAAACACGTTTCTTCTAGGAGCTGTGTTGGGATATTCCGGAGGGAATGGGACCATAGGCTGTACAGAGAAATATCTGCTTCTTAAACCAAAACGGAGCTATCTAACTGAATGGTTGTCAAAGCGTGCATTCAATTGACAGAGTTAAACTCATGTGTGGATTCAGCAGTTTCCAAACGCTTTCTGTGCAGAATCATAACACAGGCATTTCCAGCCCAATACTGGCATAAGTAAGAAGCAGCAGTAAGACTTGGTCTAAAACTCAGGAGAAACGTTTCCTTCAAACTGCTCTGCTGTGCGTTCGTTCATCTAAGTGAGTTGAATCTATGTTTAGATTCAGAGTGTTAGAAACATGTTTCTTCTAGGAGCTGCGTGGGCATATTCCCGAGTGAATGGGACCATAGGCTGTTCAGAGAATTATCTGCTTGTAAAAGCAAAAAGGAGCTATCTACCTGAATGGTTGCCAATGCGTTGATTCAATTGACTGAGTTAAACTCATGTGTGGATTCAGCTGTTTGCAAACCCTTTCTGTGCAGAATCATAAAACAGGATTTCCAGGTCAATACAGGCATTGGTAAGAAGCAGCAGTAAGACTTCGTCTACAACTCAGGGGAAACGTTTCCTTGAAACTGCTCTGCTGTGCGTTCGTTCACCTAAAAGATTTGAATCTATGTTTAGATTCAACAAGTTAGAAACACGTATCTTCTAGGAGCTGCATTGGGATATTCCTGAGTGAATGGGACCATAGGATGTACAGGGAAATATCTGCTTCTAAAACTGAAACGGAGCTATCTAACTGAATGATTGTCAATGTGTGCATTCAACTGACAGAGTTAAACTCATGTGTGGTTTCAGCAGTTTGCAAACCCTTTCTGTGCAGAATCCCAAAACATGTATTTCCAGCCCAATACATCCATAGGTAAGAAGCAGCAGACAGACTTCATCTTAAACTCATGAGAAACTTTTCCTTGAAACTGCTCTGCCGTGCGTTCGTTCAACTAAGAGAGTTGAAACTATGTTTAGATTCAGTGTGTTAGAAACATGTTTCTTCTAGGAGCTGCATTGGGATATTCCCGAGTGAATGGGACCATAGGTTGTACAGAGAAATATCTGCTTCTGAAACCAAAACGGAGCAACATAACTGAATGATTGTCAACGTGTTCACTGAACTGACAGAGGTAAACTCATGAGTGGATTCAGCAGTTTGCAAACCCTTTCTGTGCAGAATCCCAAAACTGGCATTTCCAGCCCACTACAGGCATAGGTAAGAAGCAGCAGTAATACTTCGTCTAAAACTCAGGAGAAACGTATCCTTGAATCTGCTCTGCTGTGAGTTCGTTCACCTAAGAGAGTTGAATCTATGTTTAGATTCAGCTAGTTAGAAACACGTTTCTTCAAGGAGCTGCGTTGGCATATTCCCGAGTGAATGCGACCATAGGCTGTACAGAGAAATATCTGCTTCTAAAAACAAAACGGAACTATCTAACTGAATGGTTGTCAATGTGTGCATTCAACTGACAGAGTTAAACTCATGTGTGGATTCAGCAGTTTGCAAACCCTTTCTGTGCAGAATCCCAAAACAGGCATTTCCAGCCCAAAACAGCCATAGGTAAGAAGAAGCAGTAAGACTTCGTATAAAACTCAGGAGAAGCGTTTCCTTCAAATGCTCTGCTGTGCCTTCGTTCACCTAAGAGATTTGAATCTATCTTTAGATTCAGCGAGTTAGAAACACGTTTCTTCCAGGAGCTGCATTTTTATATTCCCGAGTGAATGGGACCATAGGCTGTACAGAGAAATATCTGCTTCTAAAACCAAAACGGAGCTATCTAACTGAATGGTTGTCAATGTGTGCATTCAACTGACAGAGTTAAACTCATGTGTGGATTCGGCTGTTTGCAAAACTTTCTGTGCAGAATCCCAAAACAGGCATGTCCAGCCCCATACACTCATAGGTAAGAAACAACAGTAAGACTTCGTGTAAAACTCAGGAGAAACGTTTCCTTCAAACTGCTCTGTTGTGCGTTCGTTCACGTAAGAGAGTTGAATCTATGTTTAGGTTCAGCTAGTTAGAATCACGT
The DNA here is from genome assembly GCF_030222135.1 of Aotus nancymaae. Lineage (NCBI taxonomy): Eukaryota > Metazoa > Chordata > Mammalia > Primates > Aotidae > Aotus > Aotus nancymaae. Next base: position 44,782,677 of record NW_026988455.1, on the reverse strand, counting down.
TTCTTCTAGGAGCTGCGTGGGCATATTCCCAAGTGAATGGGACCATAGGCTGTACAGAGAAATATCTGCTTCTAAAACCAAACGGAGCTATCTAACTGAATGGATGTCAATGTGTGCATTCAACTGATGGAGTTAAACTCATGTGTGGATGCAGCAATTGGCAAACTCTTTCTGTGCGGAATCCCAAAACTGGCATTTCCAGCCCAATTTCGGCTTATGTAAGAAACTGCAGTAAGACATCGTCTAAAACTCAGGGGAAACGTTTCCTTGAACCTGCTCTGCTGTGCGCTCGTTCAACTAAGAGAATTCAATCTATGTTTAGATTCATCGAGTTAGAAACACGTTTCTTTTATGAGCTGCGTTGGGATATTCCTGAGTGAATGGGACCATACGCTGTAGAGAGAAATATCTGCTTCTAAAACCAAAACGGAGCTATCTAACCGAATGGTTGTCTATGTGTGCATTCAACTGACAGAGTTAAACTCATGTGTGGATTCAGCAGTTTGCAAACACTTTCTGTGCAGAATCCCAAAACAGGCATTTCCAGCCCAATAGAGACATAGGGAAGAAGAAGCAGTAAGACTTCGTCTAAAACTCAGGAGAAGCGTTTCCTTAAAATGCTCTGCTGTGCCTTCGTTCACCTAAGAGAGTTGAATCTAACTTTAGATTCAGCGAGTTAGAAAAACGTTTCTTCTAGGAGCTGCATTGGGATATTCCCGAGGGAATGGGACCATAGGTTGTACAGAGAAATATCTCCTGCTAAAACCAAAACGGAGCTATCTAACTGAATGGTTGTCAATGCGTGTTTTCAACTGACAGAGTTAAGCTCATGTGAGTATTTAGCAGTTTGCAAACCCTTTCTCTGCAGAATCCCAAAACAGGCATTTCTAACCCCATATTGGCATAGGTAAGAAGCAGAAATTAGACTTCGTCTAAAACCCAGGAGAAACGTTTCCTTCAAACTGCTCTGCTGTGCGATCATTCACCTTAGAGAGTTGAACCTATGTTTTGATTCAGCGAGTTAGAAACACGTTTCTTCTAGGAGCTGCCCTGGGATATTGCCGAGTGAATGAGACCATAGGCTGTACAGAGAAATATCTGTTTCTAAAACCTAAACGGAGCTAACTAACTGAATGGTTGTCAATGTGTGCATTGAATTGACAGAGTTAAACTCATGTGTGGATTCAGCAGTTTGCAAACCCTTTCTGTGCAGAATCCCAAAACTGTCATTTCCAGCCCAATACGGGCATTTGTACAAAACTGCAGTAAAACTTCATCTAAAACTCAGGAGAAAAGTTTCTTTCAAACTGCTCTGCTGTGCGTTCATTCACCTAAGAGAGTTGAATCTATGTTTAGATTCAGCTTGTTAGAAACACGTTTCTTCTAGGAGCTGTGTTGGGATATTCCGGAGGGAATGGGACCATAGGCTGTACAGAGAAATATCTGCTTCTTAAACCAAAACGGAGCTATCTAACTGAATGGTTGTCAAAGCGTGCATTCAATTGACAGAGTTAAACTCATGTGTGGATTCAGCAGTTTCCAAACGCTTTCTGTGCAGAATCATAACACAGGCATTTCCAGCCCAATACTGGCATAAGTAAGAAGCAGCAGTAAGACTTGGTCTAAAACTCAGGAGAAACGTTTCCTTCAAACTGCTCTGCTGTGCGTTCGTTCATCTAAGTGAGTTGAATCTATGTTTAGATTCAGAGTGTTAGAAACACGTTTCTTCTAGGAGCTGCGTGGGCATATTCCCGAGTGAATGGGACCATAGGCTGTACAGAGAAATATCTGCTTGTAAAAGCAAAACGGAGCTATCTACCTGAATGGTTGCCAATGCGTTGATTCAATTGACTGAGTTAAACTCATGTGTGGATTCAGCTGTTTGCAAACCCTTTCTGTGCAGAATCATAAAACAGGATTTCCAGGTCAATACAGGCATTGGTAAGAAGCAGCAGTAAGACTTCGTCTACAACTCAGGGGAAACGTTTCCTTGAAACTGCTCTGCTGTGCGTTCGTTCACCTAAAAGATTTGAATCTATGTTTAGATTCAACAAGTTAGAAACACGTATCTTCTAGGAGCTGCATTGGGATATTCCTGAGTGAATGAGACCATAGGATGTACAGGGAAATATCTGCTTCTAAAATTGAAACGGAGCTATCTAACTGAATGATTGTCAATGTGTGCATTCAACTGACAGAGTTAAACTCATGTGTGGTTTCAGCAGTTTGCAAACCCTTTCTGTGCAGAATCCCAAAACATGTATTTCCAGCCCAATACATCTATAGGTAAGAAGCAGCAGACAGACTTCATCTTAAACTCATGAGAAACTTTTCCTTGAAACTGCTCTGCCGTGCGTTCGTTCAACTAAGAGAGTTGAAACTATGTTTAGATTCAGTGTGTTAGAAACATGTTTCTTCTAGGAGCTGCATTGGGATATTCCCGAGTGAATGGGACCATAGGTTGTACAGAGAAATATCTGCTTCTGAAACCAAAACGGAGCAACATAACTGAATGATTGTCAACGTGTTCACTGAACTGACAGAGGTAAACTCATGAGTGGATTCAGCAGTTTGCAAACCCTTTCTGTGCAGAATCCCAAAACTGGCATTTCCAGCCCACTACAGGCATAGGTAAGAAGCAGCAGTAATACTTCGTCTAAAACTCAGGAGAAACGTATCCTTGAATCTGCTCTGCTGTGAGTTCGTTCACCTAAGAGAGTTGAATCTATGTTTAGATTCAGCTAGTTAGAAACACGTTTCTTCAAGGAGCTGCGTTGGCATATTCCCGAGTGAATGCGACCATAGGCTGTACAGAGAAATATCTGCTTCTAAAAACAAAACGGAGCTATCTAACTGAATGGTTGTCAATGTGTGCATTCAACTGACAGAGTTAAACTCATGTGTGGATTCAGCAGTTTGCAAACCCTTTCTGTGCAGAATCCCAAAACAGGCATTTCCAGCCCAAAACAGCCATAGGTAAGAAGAAGCAGTAAGACTTCGTATAAAACTCAGGAGAAGCGTTTCCTTCAAATGCTCTGCTGTGCCTTCGTTCACCTAAGAGATTTGAATCTATCTTTAGATTCAGCGAGTTAGAAACACGTTTCTTCCAGGAGCTGCATTTTTATATTCCCGAGTGAATGGGACCATAGGCTGTACAGAGAAATATCTGCTTCTAAAACCAAAACGGAGCTATCTAACTGAATGGTTGTCAATGTGTGCATTCAACTGACAGAGTTAAACTCATGTGTGGATTCGGCTGTTTGCAAAACTTTCTGTGCAGAATCCCAAAACAGGCATGTCCAGCCCCATACACTCATAGGTAAGAAACAACAGTAAGACTTCGTGTAAAACTCAGGAGAAACGTTTCCTTCAAACTGCTCTGTTGTGCGTTCGTTCACGTAAGAGAGTTGAATCTATGTTTAGGTTCAGCTAGTTAGAATCACGTTTCTTCAAGGCGCTCCGCTGTCATATTCACAAGTGATTGGGACCATAGGCTGTACAGAGAAATATCTGCTTCTAAAACCAAACGGAGCTATCTAACTGAATGGATGTCAATGTGTGCATTCAACTGATGGAGTTAAACTCATGTGTGGATGCAGCAATTGGCAAACTCTTTCTGTGCAGAATCCCAAAACTGGCATTTCCAGCCCAATTTCGGCTTATGTAAGAAACAGCAGTAACACATCGTCTAAAACTCAGGGGAAACGTTTCCTTGAAACTGCTCTGCTGTGCGCTCGTTCAACTAAGAGAATTCATTCTATGTTTAGATTCATCGAGTTAGAAACACGTTTCTTTTATGAGCTGCGTTGGGATATTCCTGAGTGAATGGGACCACACGCTGTAGAGAGAAATACCTGCTTCTAAAACCAAAACGGAGCTATCTAACCGAATGGTTGTCTATGTGTGCATTCAACTGACAGAGTTAAACTCATGTGTGGATTCAGCAGTTTGCAAACACTTTCTGTGCAGAATCCCAAAACAGGCATTTCCAGCCCAATAGAGACATAGGGAAGAAGAAGCAGTAAGACTTCGTCTAAAACTCAGGAGAAGCGTTTCCTTAAAATGCTCTGCTGTGCCTTCGTTCACCTAGGAGAGTGGAATCTAACTTTAGATTCAGCGAGTTAGAAAAACGTTTCTTCTAGGAGCTGCATTGGGATATTCCCGAGGGAATGGGACCATAGGTTGTACAGAGCAATATCTCCTGCTAAAACCAAAACGGAGCTATCTAACTGAATGGTTGTCAATGCGTGTTTTCAACTGACAGAGTTAAGCTCATGTGAGTATTTAGCAGTTTGCAAACCCTTTCTCTGCAGAATTCCAAAACAGGCATTTCTAGCCCAGTACTGGCATAGGTAAGAAGCAGAAATTAGACTTCGTCTAAAACCCAGGAGAAACGTTTCCTTCAAATTGCTCTGCTGTGCGATCATTCACCTTAGAGAGTTGAACCTATGTTTTGATTCAGCGAGTTAGAAACACGTTTCTTCTAGGAGCTGCCCTGGGATATTGCCGAGTGAATGAGACCATAGGCTGTACAGAGAAATATCTGTTTCTAAAACCTAAACGGAGCTAACTAACTGAATGGTTGTCAATGTGTGCATTGAATTGACAGAGTTAAACTCATGTGTGGATTCAGCAGTTTGCAAACCCTTTCTGTGCAGAATCCCAAAACTGTCATTTCCAGCCCAATACGGGCATTTGTACAAAACAGCAGTAAAACTTCATCTAAATCTCAGGAGAAAAGTTTCTTTCAAACTGCTCTGCTGTGCATTCATTCACCTAAGAGAGTTGAATCTATGTTTAGATTCAGCTTGTTAGAAACACGTTTCTTCTAGGAGCTGTGTTGGGATATTCCGGAGGGAATGGGACCATAGGCTGTACAGAGAAATATCTGCTTCTAAAACCAAAACGGAGCTATCTAACTGAATGGTTGTCAAAGCGTGCATTCAACTGACAGAGTTAAACACATGTGTGGATTCAGCAGTTTCCAAACGCTTTCTGTGCAGAATCATAACACAGGCATTTCCAGCCCAATACTGGCATAAGTAAGAAGCAGCAGTAAGACTTCGTCTAAAACTCAGGAGAAACGTTTCCTTCAAACTGCTCTGCTGTGCGTTCGTTCATCTAAGTGAGTTGAATCTATGTTTAGATTCAGAGTGTTAGAAACATGTTTCTTCTTGGAGCTGCGTGGGCATATTCCCGAGTGAATGGGACCATAGGCTGTACAGAGAATTATCTGCTTGTAAAAGCAAAAAGGAGCTATCTACCTGAATGGTTGCCAATGCGTTGATTCAATTGACTGAGTTAAACTCATGTGTGGATTCAGCTGTTTGCAAACCCTTTCTGTGCAGAATCATAAAACAGGATTTCCAGGTCAATACAGGCATTGGTAAGAAGCAGCAGTAAGACTTCGTCTACAACTCAGGGGAAACGTTTCCTTGAAACTGCTCTGCTGTGCGTTCGTTCACCTAAAAGATTTGAATCTATGTTTAGATTCAACAAGTTAGAAACACGTATCTTCTAGGAGCTGCATTGGGATATTCCTGAGTGAATGGGACCATAGGATGTACAGGGAAATATCTGCTTCTAAAACTGAAACGGAGCTATCTAACTGAATGATTGTCAATGTGTGCATTCAACTGACAGAGTTAAACTCATGTGTGGTTTCAGCAGTTTGCAAACCCTTTCTGTGCAGAATCCCAAAACATGTATTTCCAGCCCAATACATCCATAGGTAAGAAGCAGCAGACAGACTTCATCTTAAACTCATGAGAAACTTTTCCTTGAAACTGCTCTGCCGTGCGTTCGTTCAACTAAGAGAGTTGAAACTATGTTTAGATTCAGTGTGTTAGAAACATGTTTCTTCTAGGAGCTGCATTGGGATATTCCCGAGTGAATGGGACCATAGGTTGTACAGAGAAATATCTGCTTCTGAAACCAAAACGGAGCAACATAACTGAATGATTGTCAACGTGTTCACTGAACTGACAGAGGTAAACTCATGAGTGGATTCAGCAGTTTGCAAACCCTTTCTGTGCAGAATCCCAAAACTGGCATTTCCAGCCCACTACAGGCATAGGTAAGAAGCAGCAGTAATACTTCGTCTAAAACTCAGGAGAAACGTATCCTTGAATCTGCTCTGCTGTGAGTTCGTTCACCTAAGAGAGTTGAATCTATGTTTAGATTCAGCTAGTTAGAAACACGTTTCTTCAAGGAGCTGCGTTGGGATATTCCCGAGTGAATGCGACCATAGGCTGTACAGAGAAATATCTGCTTCTAAAAACAAAACGGAGCTATCTAACTGAATGGTTGTCAATGTGTGCATTCAACTGACAGAGTTAAACTCATGTGTGGATTCAGCAGTTTGCAAACCCTTTCTGTGCAGAATCCCAAAACAGGCATTTCCAGCCCAAAACAGCCATAGGTAAGAAGAAGCAGTAAGACTTCGTATAAAACTCAGGAGAAGCGTTTCCTTCAAATGCTCTGCTGTGCCTTCGTTCACCTAAGAGATCTGAATCTATCTTTAGATTCAGCGAATTAGAAACATGTTTCTTCCAGGAGCTGCATTTTTATATTCCCGAGTGAATGGGACCATAGGCTGTACAGAGAAATATCTGCTTCTAAAACCAAAACGGAGCTATCTAACTGAATGGTTGTCAATGTGTGCATTCAACTGACAGAGTTAAACTCATGTGTGGATTCGGCTGTTTGCAAAACTTTCTGTGCAGAATCCCAAAACAGGCATTTCCAGCCCCATACACTCATAGGTAAGAAACAACAGTAAGACTTCGTGTAAAACTCAGGAGAAACGTTTCCTTCAAACTGCTCTGTTGTGCGTTCGTTCACGTAAGAGTGTTGAATCTATGTTTAGGTTCAGCTAGTTAGAATCACGTTTCTTCAAGGCGCTCCGCTGTCATATTCACAAGTGATTGGGACCATAGGCTGTACAGAGAAATATCTGCTTCTAAAACCAAACGGAGCTATCTAACTGAATGGATGTCAATGTGTGCATTCAACTGATGGAGTTAAACTCATGTGTGGATGCAGCAATTGGCAAACTGTTTCTGTGCAGAATCCCAAAACTGGCATTTCCAGCCCAATTTCGGCTTATGTAAGAAACTGCAGTAAGACATCGTCTAAAACTCAGGGGAAACGTTTCCTTGAAATTGCTCTGCTGTGCGCTCGTTCAACTAAGAGAGTTCAATCTATGTTTAGATTCATCGAGTTAGAAACACGTTTCTTTTATGAGCTGCGTTGGGATATTCCTGAGTGAATGGGACCACACGCTGTAGAGAGAAATACCTGCTTCTAAAACCAAAACGGAGCTATCTAACCGAATGGTTGTCTATGTGTGCATTCAACTGACAGAGTTAAACTCATGTGTGGATTCAGCAGTTTGCAAACACTTTCTGTGCAGAATCCCAAAACAGGCATTTCCAGCCCAATAGAGACATAGGGAAGAAGAAGCAGTAAGACTTCGTCTAAAACTCAGGAGAAGCGTTTCCTTAAAATGCTCTGCTGTGCCTTCGTTCACCTAAGAGAGTGGAATCTAACTTTAGATTCAGCGAGTTAGAAAAACGTTTCTTCTAGGAGCTGCATTGGGATATTCCCGAGGGAATGGGACCATAGGTTGTACAGAGAAATATCTCCTTCTAAAACCAAAACGGAGCTATCTAACTGAATGGTTGTCAATGCGTGTTTTCAACTGACAGAGTTAAGCTCATGTGAGTTTTTAGCAGTTTGCAAACCCTTTCTCTGCAGAATCCCAAAACAGGCATTTCTAGCCCAATACTGGCATAGGTAAGAAGCAGAAATTAGACTTCGTCTAAAACCCAGGAGAAACGTTTCCTTCAAACTGCTCTGCTGTGCGATCATTCACCTTAGAGAGTTGAACCTATGTTTTGATTCAGCGACTTAGAAACACGTTTCTTCTAGGAGCTGCCCTGGGATATTGCCGAGTGAATGAGACCATAGGCTGTACAGAGAAATATCTGCTTCTAAAACCTAAACGGAGCTATCTAACTGAATGGTTGTCAATGTGTGCATTGAATTGACAGAGTTAAACTCATGTGTGGATTCAGCAGTTTGCAAACCCTTTCTGTGCAGAATCCCAAAACTGGCAATTCCAGCCCAATACGGGCATTTGTACAAAACAGCAGTAAAACTTCATCTAAAACTCAGGAGAAACGTTTCTTTCAAACTGCTCTGCTGTGCGTTCATTCACCTAAGAGAGTTGAACCTATGTTTAGATTCAGCTTGTTAGAAACACGTTTCTTCTAGGAGCTGTGTTGGGATATTCCGGAGGGAATGGGACCATAGACTGTACAGAGAAATATCTGCTTCTAAAACCTAAACGGAGCTATCTAACTGAATGGTTGTCAATGTGTGCATTGAATTGACAGAGCTAAACTCATGTGTGGATTCAGCAGTTTGCAAACCCTTTCTGTGCAAAATCCCAAAACTGTCATTTTCAGCCCAATACAGGCATTTGTACAAAACAGCAGTAAAACTTCATCTAAAACTCAGGAGAAACGTTTCTTTCAAACTGCTCTGCTGTGTGTTCATTCACCTAAGAGAGTTGAACCTATGTTTAGATTCAGCTTGTTAGAAACACGTTTCTTCTAGGAGCTGTGTTGGGATATTCCGGAGGGAATGGGACCATAGGCTGTACAGAGAAATATCTGCTTCTAAATCCAAAACGGAGCTATCTAACTGAATGGTTGTCAATGCGTGCATTCAATTGACAGAGTTAAACTCATGTGTGGATTCAGCAGTTTGCAAACGCTTTCTGTGCAGAATCATAAAACAGGCATTTCCAGCCCAATGCTGGCTTAAGTAAGAAGCAGCAGTAAGACTTCGTCTAAAACTCAGGAGAAACGTTTCCTTCAAACTGCTCTGCTGTGCTTTCGTTCATCTAAGTGAGTTGAATCTATGTTTAGATTCAGAGTGTTAGAAACACGTTTCTTCTAGGAGCTGCGTGGGCATATTCCCGAGTGAATGGGACCATAGGCTGTACAGAGAAATATCTGCTTGTAAAAGCAAAAAGGAGCTATCTACCTGAATGGTTGCCAATGCGTTGATTCAATTGACTGAGTTAAACTCATGTGTGGATTCAGCTGTTTGCAAACCCTTTCTGTGCAGAATCATAAAACAGGATTTCCAGGTCAATACAGGCATTGGTAAGAAGCAGCAGTAAGACTTCGTCTACAACTCAGGGGAAACGTTTCCTTGAAACTGCTCTGCTGTGCTTTCGTTCACCTAAAAGATTTGAATCTATGTTTAGATTCAACAAGTTAGAAACACGTATCTTCTAGGAGCTGCATTGGGATATTCCTGAGTGAATGGGACCATAGGATGTACAGGGAAATATCTGCTTCTAAAACTGAAACGGAGCTATCTAACTGAATGATTGTCAATGTGTGCATTCAACTGACAGAGTTAAACTCATGTGTGGTTTCAGCAGTTTGCAAACCCTTTCTGTGCAGAATCCCAAAACATGTATTTCCAGCCCAATACATCCATAGGTAAGAAGCAGCAGACAGACTTCATCTTAAACTCATGAGAAACTTTTCCTTGAAACTGCTCTGCCGTGCGTTCGTTCAACTAAGAGAGTTGAAACTATGTTTAGATTCAGTGTGTTAGAAACATGTTTCTTCTAGGAGCTGCATTGGGATATTCCCGAGTGAATGGGACCATAGGTTGTACAGAGAAATATCTGCTTCTGAAACCAAAACGGAGCAACATAACTGAATGATTGTCAACGTGTTCACTGAACTGACAGAGGTAAACTCATGAGTGGATTCAGCAGTTTGCAAACCCTTTCTGTGCAGAATCCCAAAACTGGCATTTCCTGCCCACTACAGGCATAGGTAAATAGCAGCAGTAATACTTCGTCTAAAACTCAGGAGAAACATATCCTTGAATCTGCTCTGCTGTGAGTTCGTTCACCTAAGAGAGTTGAATCTATGTTTAGATTCAGCTAGTTAGAAACACGATTCTTCAAGGAGCTGCGTTGGCATATTCCCGAGTGAATGCGACCATAGGCTGTACAGAGAAATATCTGCTTCTAAAAACAAAACGGAACTATCTAACTGAATGGTTGTCAATGTGTGCATTCAACTGACACAGTTAAACTCATGTGTGGATTCAGCAGTTTGCAAACCCTTTCTGTGCAGAATCCCAAAACTGGCATTTCCAGCCCACTACAGGCATAGGTAAGAAGCAGCAGTAATACTTCGTCTAAAACTCAGGAGAAACGTATCCTTGAATCTGCTCTGCTGTGAGTTCGTTCACCTAAGAGAGTTGAATTTATGTTTAGATTCAGCTAGTTAGAAACACGTTTCTTCAAGGAGCTGCATTGGCATATTCCCGAGTGAATGCGACCATAGGCTGTACAGAGAAATATCTGCTTCTAAAACCAAAACGGAGCTATCTAACTGAATGGTTGTCAATGTGTGCATTCAACTGACAGAGTTAAACTCATGTGTGGATTCAGCAGTTTGCAAACCCTTTCTGTGCAGAATCCCAAAACAGGCATTTCCAGCCCAAAACAGCCATAGGTAAGAAGAAGCAGTAAGACTTCGTATAAAACTCAGGAGAAGCGTTTCCTTCAAATGCTCTGCTGTGCCTTCGTTCACCTAAGAGATTTGAATCTATCTTTAGATTCAGCGAGTTAGAAACACGTTTCTTCCAGGAGCTGCATTTTTATATTCCCGAGTGAATGGGACCATAGGCTGTACAGAGAAATATCTGCTTCTAAAACCAAAACGGAGCTATCTAACTGAATGGTTGTCAATGTGTGCATTCAACTGATGGAGTTAAACTCATGTGTGGATGCAGCAATTGGCAAACTGTTTCTGTGCAGAATCCCAAAACTGGCATTTCCAGCCCAATTTTGGCTTATGTAAGAAACAGCAGTAAGACATCGTCTAAAACTCAGGGGAAACGTTTCCTTGAAACTGCTCTGCTGTGCGCTCGTTCAACTAAGAGAGTTCAATCTATGTTTAGATTCATCGAGTTAGAAACACGTTTCTTTTATGAGCTGCGTTGGGATATTCCTGAGTGAATGGGACCACACGCTGTAGAGAGAAATACCTGCTTCTAAAACCAAAACGGAGCTATCTAACCGAATGGTTGTCTATGTGTGCATTCAACTGACAGAGTTAAACTCATGTGTGGATTCAGCAGTTTGCAAACACTTTCTGTGCAGAATCCCAAAACAGGCATTTCCAGCCCAATAGAGACATAGGTAAGAAGAAGCAGTAAGACTTCCTCTAAAACTCAGGATAAGCGTTTCCTTAAAATGCTCTGCTGTGCCTTCGTTCACCTAAGAGAGTTGAATCTAACTTTAGATTCAGCGAGTTAGAAAAACGTTTCTTCTAGGAGCTGCATTGGGATATTCCCGAGGGAATGGGACCATAGGTTGTACAGAGAAATATCTACTTCTAAAACCAAAACGGAGCTATCTAACTGAATGGTTGTCAATGCGTGTTTTCAACTGACAGAGTTAAGCTCATGTGAGTATTTAGCAGTTTGCAAACCCTTTCTCTGCAGAATCCCAAAACAGGCATTTCTAGCCCAATACTGGCATAGGTAAGAAGCAGAAATTAGACTTCGTCTAAAACCCAGGAGAAACGTTTCCTTCAAACTGCTCTGCTGTGCGATCATTCACCTTAGAGAGTTGAACCTATGTTTTGATTCAGCGAGTTAGAAACACGTTTCTTCTAGGAGCTGCCCTGGGATATTGCCGAGTGAATGAGACCATAGGCTGTACAGAGAAATATCTGCTTCTAAAACCTAAACGGAGCTATCTAACTGAATGGTTGTCAATGTGTGCATTGAATTGACAGAGTTAAACTCATGTGTGGATTCAGCAGTTTGCAAACCCTTTCTGTGCAAAATCCCAAAACTGTCATTTACACCCCAATACAGGCATTTGTACAAAACAGCAGTAAAACTTCATCTAAAACTCAGGAGAAACGTTTCTTTCAAACTGCTCTGCTGTGCGTTCATTCACCTAAGAGAGTTGAACCTATGGTTAGATTCAGCTTGTTAGAAACACGTTTCTTCTAGGAGCTGTGTTGGGATATTCCGGAGGGAATGGGACCATAGGCTGTACAGAGAAATATCTGCTTCTAAAACCAAAACGGAGCTATCTAACTGAATGGTTGTCAATGCGTGCATTCAATTGACAGAGTTAAACTCATGTGTGGATTCAGCAGTTTGCAAACGCTTTCTGTGCAGAATCATAACACAGGCATTTCCAGCCCAATACTGGCATAAGTAAGAAGCAACAGTAAGACTTGGTCTAAAACTCAGGAGAAACGTTCCCTTCAAACTGCTCTGCTGTGCGTTCGTTCATCTAAGTGAGTTGAATCTATGTTTAGATTCAGAGGGTTAGAAACACGTTTCTTCTAGGAGCTGCGTGGGCATATTCCCGAGTGAATGGGACCATAGGCTGTACAGAGAAATATCTGCTTGTAAAAGCAAAAAGAAGCTATCTACCTGAATGGTTGCCAATGCGTTGATTCAATTGACTGAGTTAAACTCATGTGTGGATTCAGCTGTTTGCAAACCCTTTCTGTGCAGAATCATAAAACAGGATTTCCAGGTCAATACAGGCATTGGTAAGAAGCAGCAGTAAGACTTCGTCTACAACTCAGGGGAAACGTTTCCTTGAAACTGCTCTGCTGTGCGTTCGTTCACCTAAAAGATTTGAATCTATGTTTAGATTCAACAAGTTAGAAACACGTATCTTCTAGGAGCTGCATTGGGATATTCCTGAGTGAATGGGACCATAGGATGTACCGGGAAATATCTGCTTCTAAAACTGAAACGGAGCTATCTAACTGAATGATTGTCAATGTGTGCATTCAACTGACAGAGTTAAACTCATGTGTGGTTTCAGCAGTTTGCAAACCCTTTCTGTGCAGAATCCCAAAACATGTATTTCCAGCCCAATACATCCATAGGTAAGAAGCAGCAGACAGACTTCATCTTAAACTCATGAGAAACTTTTCCTTGAAACTGCTCTGCCGTGCGTTCGTTCAACTAAGAGAGTTGAAACTATGTTTAGATTCAGTGTGTTAGAAACATGTTTCTTCTAGGAGCTGCATTGGGATATTCCCGAGTGAATGGGACCATAGGTTGTACAGAGAAATATCTGCTTCTGAAACCAAAACGGAGCAACATAACTGAATGATTGTCAACGTGTTCACTGAACTGACAGAGGTAAACTCATGAGTGGATTCAGCAGTTTGCAAACCCTTTCTGTGCAGAATCCCAAAACTGGCATTTCCAGCCCACTACAGGCATAGGTAAGAAGCAGCAGTAATACTTCGTCTAAAACTCAGGAGAAACGTATCCTTGAATCTGCTCTGCTGTGAGTTCGTTCACCTAAGAGAGTTGAATCTATGTTTAGATTCAGCTAGTTAGAAACACGTTTCTTCAAGGAGCTGCGTTGGCATATTCCCGAGTGAATGCGACCATAGGCTGTACAGAGAAATATCTGCTTCTAAAAACAAAACGGAACTATCTAACTGAATGGTTGTCAATGTGTGCATTCAACTGACAGAGTTAAACTCATGTGTGGATTCAGCAGTTTGCAAACCCTTTCTGTGCAGAATCCCAAAACAGGCATTTCCAGCCCAAAACAGCCATAGGTAAGAAGAAGCAGTAAGACTTCGTATAAAACTCAGGAGAAGCGTTTCCTTCAAATGCTCTGCTGTGCCTTCGTTCACCTAAGTGATTTGAATCTATCTTTAGATTCAGCGAGTTAGAAACACGTTTCTTGTAGGAGCTGCATTTTTATATTCCCGAGTGAATGGGACCATAGGCTGTACAGAGAAATATCTGCTTCTAAAACCAAAACGGAGCTATCTAACTGAATGGTTGTCAATGTGTGCATTCAACTGACAGAGTTAAACTCATGTATGTATTCGGCTGTTTGCAAAACTTTCTGTGCAGAATCCCAAAACAGGCATTTCCAGCCCCATACACACATAGGTAAGAAACAACAGTAAGACTTCGTGTAAAACTCAGGAGAAACGTTTCCTTCAAACTGCTCTGTTGTGTGTTCGTTCACGTAAGAGTGTTGAATCTATGTTTAGGTTCAGCTAGTTAGAATCACGTTTCTTCAAGGCGCTCCGCTGTCATATTCACAAGTGATTGGGACCATAGTCTGTACAGAGAAATATCTGCTTCTAAAAACAAACGGAGCTATCTAACTGAATGGATGTCAATGTGTGCATTCAACTGATGGTGTTAAACTCATGTGTGGATACAGCAATTGGCAAACTGTTTCTGTGCAGAATCCCAAAACTGGCATTTCCATCCCAATTTCGGCTTATGTAAGAAACAGCAGTAAGACATCGTCTAAAACTCAGGGGAAACGTTTCCTTGAAACTGCTCTGCTGTGCGCTCGTTCAACTAAGAGAGTTCAATCTATGTTTAGATTCATCGAGTTAGAAACACGTTTCTTTTATGAGCTGCGTTAGGATATTCCTGAGTGAACGGGACCACACGCTGTAGAGAGAAATACCTGCTTCTAAATCCAAAATGGAGCTATCTAACCGAATGGTTGTCTATGTGTGCATTCAACTGACAGAGTTAAACTCATGTGTGGATTCAGCAGTTTGCAAACACTTTCTGTGCAGAATCCCAAAACAGGCATTTCCAGCCCAATAGAGACATAGGGAAGAAGAAGCAGTAAGACTTCGTCTAAAACTCAGGAGAAGCGTTTCCTTAAAATGCTCTGCTGTGCCTTCGTTCACCTAAGAGAGTTGAATCTAACTTTAGATTCAGCGAGTTAGAAAAACGTTTCTTCTAGGAGCTGCATTGGGATATTCCCGAGGGAATGGGACCATAGTTTGTACAGAGAAATATCTCCTTCTAAAACCAAAACGGAGCTATCTAACTGAATGGCTGTCAATGCGTGTTTTCAACTGACAGAGTTAAGCTCATGTGAGTATTTAGCAGTTTGCAAACCCTTTCTCTGCAGAATCCCAAAACAGGCATTTCTAGCCCAATACTGGCTTAGGTAAGAAGCAGAAATTAGACTTCGTCTAAAACCCAGGAGAAACGTTTCCTTCAAACTGCTCTGCTGTGCGATCATTCACCTTAGAGAGTTGAACCTATGTTTTGATTCAGCGAGTTAGAAACACGTTTCTTCTAGGAGCTGCCCTGGGATATTGCCGAGTGAATGAGACCATAGGATGTACAGAGAAATATCTGCTTCTAAAACCTAAACGGAGCTATCTAACTGAATGGTTGCCAATGTGTGCATTGAATTGACAGAGTTAAACTCATGTGTGGATTCAGCAGTTTGCAAACCCTTTCTGTGCAAAATCCCAAAACTGTCATTTCCAGCCCAATACGGGCATTTGTACAAAACAGCAGTAAAACTTCTTCTAAAACTCAGGAGAAACGTTTCTTTCAAACTGCTCTGCTGTGCGTTCATTCACCTAAGAGAGTTGAACCTATGGTTAGATTCAGCTTGTTAGAAACACGTTTCTTCTAGGAGCTGTGTTGGGATATTCCGGAGGGAATGGGACCATAGGCTGTACAGAGAAATATCTGCTTCTAAATCCAAAACGGAGCTATGTAACTGAATGGTTGTCAATGCGTGCATTCAATTGACAGAGTTAAACTCATGTGTAGATTCAGCAGTTTGCAAACGCTTTCTGTGCAGAATCATAACACAGGCATTTCCAGCCCAATACTGGCATAAGTAAGAAGCAGCAGTAAGACATCGTCTAAAACTCAGGAGAAACGTTTCCTTCAAACTGCTCTGCTGTGCGTTCCTTCATCAAAGTGAGTTGAATCTATGTTTAGATTCAGAGTGTTAGAAACACGTTTCTTCTAGGAGCTGCGTGGGCATATTCCCGAGTGAATGGGACCATAGGCTGTACAGAGAAATATCTGCTTGTAAAAGCAAAAAGGAGCTATCTACCTGAATGGTTGCCAATGCGTTGATTCAATTGACTGAGTTAAACTCATGTGTGGATTCAGCTGTTTGCAAACCCTTTCTGTGCAGAATCATAAATCAGGATTTCCAGGTCAATACAGGCATTGGTAAGAAGCAGCAGTAAGACTTCGTCTACAACTCAGGGGAAACGTTTCCTTGAAACTGCTCTGCTGTGCGTTCGTTCACCTAAAAGATTTGAATCTATGTTTAGATTCAACAAGTTAGAAACACGTATCTTCTAGGAGCTGCATTGGGATATTCCTGAGTGAATGGGACCATAGGATGTACAGGGAAATATCTGCTTCTAAAACTGAAACGGAGCTATCTAACTGAATGATTGTCAATGTGTGCATTCAACTGACAGAGTTAAACTCATGTGTGGTTTCAGCAGTTTGCAAACCCTTTCTGTGCAGAATCCCAAAACATGTATTTCCAGCCCAATACATCCATAGGTAAGAAGCAGCAGACAGACTTCATCTTAAACTCATGAGAAACTTTTCCTTGAAACTGCTCTGCCGTGCGTTCGTTCAACTAAGAGAGTTGAAACTATGTTTAGATTCAGTGTGTTAGAAACATGTTTCTTCTAGGAGCTGCATTGGGATATTCCCGAGTGAATGGGACCATAGGTTGTACAGAGAAATATCTGCTTCTGAAACCAAAACGGAGCAACATAACTGAATGATTGTCAACGTGTTCACTGAACTGACAGAGGTAAACTCATGAGTGGATTCAGCAGTTTGCAAACCCTTTCTGTGCAGAATCCCAAAACTGGCATTTCCAGCCCACTACAGGCATAGGTAAGAAGCAGCAGTAATACTTCGTCTAAAACTCAGGAGAAACGTATCCTTGAATCTGCTCTGCTGTGAGTTCGTTCACCTAAGAGAGTTGAATCTATGTTTAGATTCAGCTAGTTAGAAACACGTTTCTTCAAGGAGCTGCGTTGGCATATTCCCGAGTGAATGCGACCATAGGCTGTACAGAGAAATATCTGCTTCTAAAAACAAAACGGAGCTATCTAACTGAATGGTTGTCAATGTGTGCATTCAACGGACAGAGTTAAACTCATGTGTGGATTCAGCAGTTTGCAAACCCTTTCTGTGCAGAATCCCAAAACAGGCATTTCCAGCCCAAAACAGCCATAGGTAAGAAGAAGCAGTAAGACTTCGTATAAAACTCAGGAGAAGCGTTTCCCTCAAATGCTCTGCTGTGCCTTCGTTCACCTAAGAGATCTGAATCTATCTTTAGATTCAGCGAGTTAGAAACACGTTTCTTCTAGGAGCTGCATTTTTATATTCCCGAGTGAATGGGACCATAGGCTGTACAGAGAAATATCTGCTTCTAAAACCAAAACGGAGCTATCTAACTGAATGGTTGTCAATGTGTGCATTCAACTGACAGAGTTAAACTCATGTGTGGATTCGGCTGTTTGCAAAACTTTCTGTGCAGAATCCCAAAACAGGCATTTCCAGCCCCATACACACATAGGTAAGAAACAACAGTAAGACTTCGTGTAAAACTCAGGAGAAACGTTTCCTTCAAACTGCTCTGTTGTGCGTTCGTTCACGTAAGAGAGTTGAATCTATGTTTAGGTTCAGCTAGTTAGAATCACGTTTCTTCAAGGCGCTCCGCTGTCATATTCACAAGTGATTGGGACCATAGGCTGTACAGAGAAATATCTGCTTCTAAAACCAAACGGAGCTATCTAACTGAATGGATGTCAATGTGTGCATTCAACTGATGGAGTTAAACTCATGTGTGGATGCAGCAATTGGCAAACTGTTTCTGTGCAGAATCCCAAAACTGGCATTTCCAGCCCAATTTCGGCTTATGTAAGAAACAGCAGTAAGACATCGTCTAAAACTCAGGGGAAACGTTTCCTTGAAACTGCTCTGCTGTGCGCTCGTTCAACTAAGAGAGTTCAATCTATGTTTAGATTCATCGAGTTAGAAACACGTTTCTTTTATGAGCTGCGTTGGGATATTCCTGAGTGAATGGGACCACACGCTGTAGAGAGAAATACCTGCTTCTAAAACCAAAACGGAGCTATCTAACCGAATGGTTGTCTATGTGTGCATTCAACTGACAGAGTTAAACTCATGTGTGGATTCAGCAGTTTGCAAACACTTTCTGTGCAGAATCCCAAAACAGGCATTTCCAGCCCAATAGAGACATTGGTAAGAAGAAGCAGTAAGACTTCGTCTAAAACTCAGGAGAAGCGTTTCCTTAAAATGCTCTGCTGTGCCTTCGTTCACCTAAGAGAGTTGAATCTAACTTTAGATTCAGCGAGTTAGAAAAACGTTTCTTCTAGGAGCTGCATTGGGATATTCCCGAGGGAATGGGACCATAGGTTGTACAGAGAAATATCTACTTCTAAAACCAAAACGGAGCTATCTAACTGAATGGTTGTCAATGCGTGTTTTCAACTGACAGAGTTAAGCTCATGTGAGTATTTAGCAGTTTGCAAACACTTTCTCTGCAGAATCCCAAAACAGGCATTTCTAGCCCAATACTGGCATAGGTAAGAAGCAGAAATTAGACTTCGTCTAAAACCCAGGAGAAACGTTTCCTTCAAACTGCTCTGCTGTGCGATCATTCACCTTAGAGAGTTGAACCTATGTTTTGATTCAGCGAGTTAGAAACACGTTTCTTCTAGGAGCTGCCCTGGGATATTGCCGAGTGAATGAGACCATAGGCCGTACAGAGAAATATCTGCTTCTAAAACCTAAACGGAGCTATCTAACTGAATGGTTGTCAATGTGTGCATTGAATTGACAGAGTTAAACTCATGTGTGGATTCAACAGTTTGCAAACCCTTTCTGTGCAGAATCCCAAAACTGGCAATTCCAGCCCAATACGGGCATTTGTACAAAACAGCAGTAAAACTTCATCTAAAACTCAGGAGAAACGTTTCTTTCAAACTGCTCTGCTGTGCGTTCATTCACCTAAGAGAGTTGAACCTATGTTTAGATTCAGCTTGTTAGAAACACGTTTCTTCTAGGAGCTGTGTTGGGATATTCCGGAGGGAATGGGACCATAGACTGTACAGAGAAATATCTGCTTCTAAAACCTAAACGGAGCTATCTAACTGAATGGTTGTCAATGTGTGCATTGAATTGACAGAGCTAAACTCATGTGTGGATTCAGCAGTTTGCAAACCCTTTCTGTGCAAAATCCCAAAACTGTCATTTTCAGCCCAATACAGGCATTTGTACAAAACAGCAGTAAAACTTCATCTAAAACTCAGGAGAAACGTTTCTTTCAAACTGCTCTGCTGTGTGTTCATTCACCTAAGAGAGTTGAACCTATGTTTAGATTCAGCTTGTTAGAAACACGTTTCTTCTAGGAGCTGTGTTGGGATATTCCGGAGGGAATGGGACCATAGGCTGTACAGAGAAATATCTGCTTCTAAAACCAAAACGGAGCTATCTAACTGAATGGTTGTCAATGCGTGCATTCAATTGACAGAGTTAAACTCATGTGTGGATTCAGCAGTTTGCAAACGCTTTCTGTGCAGAATCATAAAACAGGCATTTCCAGCCCACTACAGGCATAGGTAAGAAGCAGCAGTAAGACTTCGTCTAAAACTCAGGAGAAACATATCCTTGAATCTGCTCTGCTGTGAGTTCGTTCACCTAAGAGAGTTGAATCTATGTTTAGATTCAGCTAGTTAGAAACACGATTCTTCAAGGAGCTGCGTTGTCATATTCCCGAGTGAATGCGACCAAAGGCTGTACAGAGAAATATCTGCTTCTAAAAACAAAACGGAACTATCTAACTGAATGGTTGTCAATGTGTGCATTCAACTGACACAGGTAAACTCATGTGTGGATTCAGCAGTTTGCAAACCCTTTCAGTGCAGAATCCCAAAACTGGCATTTCCAGCCCACTACAGGCATAGGTAAGAAGCAGCAGTAATACTTCGTCTAAAACTCAGGAGAAACGTATCCTTGAATCTGCTCTGCTGTGAGTTCGTTCACCTAAGAGAGTTGAATTTATGTTTAGATTCAGCTAGTTAGAAACACGTTTCTTCAAGGAGCTGCATTGGCATATTCCCGAGTGAATGCGACCAAAGGCTGTACAGAGAAATATCTGCTTCTAAAAACAAAACGGAACTATCTAACTGAATGGTTGTCAATGTGTGCATTCAACTGACAGAGTTAAACTCATGTGTGGATTCAGCAGTTTGCAAACCCTTTCTGTGCAGAATCCCAAAACTGGCATTTCCAGCCCAAAACAGCCATAGGTAAGAAGAAGCAGTAAGACTTCGTCTAAAACTCAGGAGAAGCGTTTCCTTCAAATGCTCTGCTGTGCCTTCGTTCACCTAAGAGATTTGAATCTATCTTTAGACTCAGCGAGTTAGAAACACGTTTCTTCCAGGAGCTGCATTTTTATATTCCCGAGTGAATGGAACCATAGGCTGTACAGAGAAATATCTGCTTCTAAAACCAAAACGGAGCTATCTAACTGAATGGTTGTCAATGCGTGCATTCAACTGACAGAGTTAAACTCATGTGTGGATTCGGCTGTTTGCAAAACTTTCTGTTCAGAATTCCAAAACAGGCATTTCCAGCCCCATACACTCATAGGTAAGAAACAACAGTAAGACTTCGTGTAAAACTCAGGAGAAACGTTTCCTTCAAACTGCTCTGCTGTGCGTTCGTTCATCTAAGTGAGTTGAATCTATGTTTAGATTCAGAGTGTTAGAAACACGTTTCTTCTAGGAGCTGCGTGGGCATATTCCCGAGTGAATGGGACCATAGGCTGTACAGAGAAATATCTGCTTGTAAAAGCAAAAAGGAGCTATCTACCTGAATGGTTGCCAATGCGTTGATTCAATTGACTGAGTTAAACTCATGTGTGGATTCAGCTGTTTGCAAACCCTTTCTGTGCAGAATCATAAAACAGGATTTCCAGGTCAATACAGGCATTGGTAAGAAGCAGCAGTAAGACTTCGTCTACAACTCAGGGGAAACGTTTCCTTGAAACTGCTCTGCTGTGTGTTCGTTCACCTAAAAGATTTGAATCTATGTTTAGATTCAACAAGTTAGAAACACGTATCTTCTAGGAGCTGCATTGGGATATTCCTGAGTGAATGGGACCATAGGATGTACCGGGAAATATCTGCTTCTAAAACTGAAACGGAGCTATCTAACTGAATGATTGTCAATGTGTGCATTCAACTGACAGAGTTAAACTCATGTGTGGTTTCAGCAGTTTGCAAACCCTTTCTGTGCAGAAACCCAACACATGTATTTCCAGCCCAATACATCCATAGGTAAGAAGCAGCAGACAGACTTCATCTTAAACTAATGAGAAACTTTTCCTTGAAACTGCTCTGCCGTGCATTCGTTCAACTAAGAGAGTTGAAACTATGTTTAGATTCAGTGTGTTAGAAACATGTTTCTTCTAGGAGCTGCATTGGGATATTCCCGAGTGAATGGGACCATAGGTTGTACAGAGAAATATCTGCTTCTGAAACCAAAACGGAGCAACATAACTGAATGATTGTCAACGTGTTCACTGAACTGACAGAGGTAAACTCATGAGTGGATTCAGCAGTTTGCAAACACTTTCTGTGCAGAATCCCAAAACTGGCATTTCCAGCCCACTACAGGCATAGGTAAGAAGCAGCAGTAATACTTCGTCTAAAACTCAGGAGAAACGTATCCTTGAATCTGCTCTGCTGTGAGTTCGTTCACCTAAGAGAGTTGAATCTATGTTTAGATTCAGCTAGTTAGAAACACGTTTCTTCAAGGAGCTGCATTGGCATATTCCCGAGTGAATGCGACCATAGGCTGTACAGAGGAATATCTGATTCTAAAAACAAAACGGAACTATCTAACTGAATGGTTGTCAATGTGTGCATTCAACTGACAGAGTTAAACTCATGTGTGGATTCGGCAGTTTGCAAACCCTTTCTGTGGAGAATCCCAAAACAGGCATTTCCAGCCCAAAACAGCCATAGGTAAGAAGAAGCAGTAAGACTTCGTCTAAAACTCAGGAGAAGCGTTTCCTTCAAATGCTCTGCTGTGCCTTCGCTCACCTAAGTGATTTGAATCTATCTTTAGATTCAGCGAGTTAGAAACACGATTCTTCAAGGAGCTGCGTTGGCATATTCCCGAGTGAATGCGACCAAAGGCTGTACAGAGAAATATCTGCTTCTAAAAACAAAACGGAACTATCTAACTGAATGGTTGTCAATGTGTGCATTCAACTGACACAGTTAAACTCATGTGTGGATTCAGCAGTTTGCAAACCCTTTCTGTGCAGAATCCCAAAACTGGCATTTCCAGCCCACTACAGGCATAGGTAAGAAGCAGCAGTAATACTTCGTCTAAAACTCAGGAGAAACGTATCCTTGAATCTGCTCTGCTGTGAGTTCGTTCACCTAAGAGAGTTGAATCTATGTTTAGATTCAGCTAGTTAGAAACACGATTCTTCAAGGAGCTGCGTTGGCATATTCCCGAGTGAATGCGACCAAAGGCTGTACAGAGAAATATCTGCTTCTAAAAACAAAACGGAACTATCTAACTGAATGGTTGTCAATGTGTGCATTCAACTGACACAGTTAAACTCATGTGTGGATTCAGCAGTTTGCAAACCCTTTCTGTACAGAATCCCAAAACTGGCATTTCCAGCCCACTACAGGCATAGGTAAGAAGCAGCAGTAATACTTCGCCTAAAACTCAGCAGAAACGTATCCTTGAATCTTCTCTGCTGTGAGTTCGTTCACCTAAGAGAGTTGAATTTATGTTTAGATTCAGCTAGTTAGAAACACGTTTCTTCAAGGAACTGCATTGGCATATTCCCGAGTGAATGCGACCATAGGCTGTACAGAGAAATATCTGCTTCTAAAAACAAAACGGAACTATCTAACTGAATGGTTGTCAATGTGTGCATTCAACTGACAGAGTTAAACTCATGTGTGGATTCAGCAGTTTGCAAACCCTTTCTGTGCAGAATCCCAAAACAGGCATTTCCAGCCCAAAACAGCCATAGGTAAGAAGAAGCAGTAAGACTTCGTCTAAAACTCAGGAGAAGCGTTTCCTTCAAATGCTCTGCTGTGCCTTCGTTCACCTAAGAGATTTGAATCTATCTTTAGACTCAGCGAGTTAGAAACACGTTTCTTCCAGGAGCTGCATTTTTATATTCCCGAGTGAATGGGACCATAGGCTGTACAGAGAAATATCTGCTTCTAAAACCAAAACGGAGCTATCTAACTGAATGGTTGTCAATGTGTGCATTCAACTGACAGAGTTAAACTCATGTGTGGATTCGGCTGTTTGCAAAACTTTCTGTTCAGAATTCCAAAACAGGCATTTCCAGCCCCATACACTCATAGGTAAGAAACAACAGTAAGACTTCGTGTAAAACTCAGGAGAAACGTTTCCTTCAAACTGCTCTGCTGTGCGTTCGTTCATCTAAGTGAGTTGAATCTATGTTTAGATTCAGAGTGTTAGAAACACGTTTCTTCTAGGAGCTGCGTGGTCATATTCCCGAGTGAATGGGACCATAGGCTGTACAGAGAAATATCTGCTTGTAAAAGCAAAGAGGAGCTATCTACCTGAATGGTTGCCAATGCGTTGATTCAATTGACTGAGTTAAACTCACGTGTGGATTCAGCTGTTTGCAAACCCTTTCTGTGCAGAATCATAAAACAGGATTTCCAGGTCAATACAGGCATTGGTAAGAAGCAGCAGTAAGACTTCGTCTACAACTCAGGGGAAACGTTTCCTTGAAACTGCTCTGCTGTGCGTTCGTTCACCTAAAAGATTTGAATCTATGTTTAGATTCAACAAGTTAGAAACACGTATCTTCTAGGAGCTGCATTGGGATATTCCTGAGTGAATGGGACCATAGGATGTACAGGGAAATATCTGCTTCTAAAACTGAAACGGAGCTATCTAACTGAATGATTGTCAATGTGTGCATTCAACTGACAGAGTTAAACTCATGTGTGGTTTCAGCAGTTTGCAAACCCTTTCTGTGCAGAATCCCAACACATGTATTTCCAGCCCAATACATCCATAGGTAAGAAGCAGCAGACAGACTTCATCTTAAACTCATGAGAAACTTTTCCTTGAAACTGCTCTGCCGTGCGTTCGTTCAACTAAGAGAGTTGAAACTATGTTTAGATTCAGTGTGTTAGAAACATGTTTCTTCTAGGAGCTGCATTGGGATATTCCCGAGTGAATGGGACCATAGGTTGTACAGAGAAATATCTGCTTCTGAAACCAAAACGGAGCAACATAACTGAATGATTGTCAACGTGTTCACTGAACTGACAGAGGTAAACTCATGAGTGGATTCAGCAGTTTGCAAACCCTTTCTGTGCAGAATCCCAAAACTGGCATTTCCAGCCCACTACAGGCATAGGTAAATAGCAGCAGTAATACTTCGTCTAAAACTCAGGAGAAACATATCCTTGAATCTGCTCTGCTGTGAGTTCGTTCACCTAAGAGAGTTGAATCTATGTTTAGATTCAGCTAGTTAGAAACACGATTCTTCAAGGAGCTGCGTTGGCATATTCCCGAGTGAATGCGACCATAGGCTGTACAGAGAAATATCTGCTTCTAAAAACAAAACGGAACTATCTAACTGAATGGTTGTCAATGTGTGCATTCAACTGACACAGTTAAACTCATGTGTGGATTCAGCAGTTTGCAAACCCTTTCTGTGCAGAATCCCAAAACTGGCATTTCCAGCCCACTACAGGCATAGGTAAGAAGCAGCAGTAATACTTCGTCTAAAACTCAGGAGAAACGTATCCTTGAATCTGCTCTGCTGTGAGTTCGTTCACCTAAGAGAGTTGAATCTATGTTTAGATTCAGCTAGTTAGAAACACGTTTCTTCAAGGAGCTGCATTGGCATATTCCCGAGTGAATGCGACCATAGGCTGTACAGAGAAATATCTGCTTCTAAAAACAAAACGGAACTATCTAACTGAATGGTTGTCAATGTGTGCATTCAACTGACAGAGTTAAACTCATGTGTGGATTCAGCAGTTTGCAAACCCTTTCTGTGCAGAATCCCAAAACAGGCATTTCCAGCCCAAAACAGCCATAGGTAAGAAGAAGCAGTAAGACTTCGTCTAAAACTCAGGAGAAGCGTTTCCTTCAAATGCTCTGCTGTGCCTTCGTTCACCTAAGAGATTTGAATCTATCTTTAGATTCAGCGAGTTAGAAACACGTTTCTTCCAGGAGCTGCATTTTTATATTCCCGAGTGAATGGGACCATAGGCTGTACAGAGAAATATCTGCTTCTAAAACCAAAACGGAGCTATCTAACTGAATGGTTGTCAATGTGTGCATTCAACTGACAGAGTTAAACTCATGTGTGGATTCGGCTGTTTGCAAAACTTTCTGTGCAGAATCCCAAAACAGGCATTTCCAGCCCAATACTGGCATAAGTAAGAAGCAGCAGTAAGACTTGGTCTAAAACTCAGGAGAAACGTTTCCTTCAAACTGCTCTGCTGTGCGTTCGTTCATCTAAGTGAGTTGAATCTATGTTTAGATTCAGAGTTTTAGAAACACGTTTCTTCTAGGAGCTGCGTGGGCATATTCCCGAGTGAATGGGACCATTGGCTGTACAGAGAAATATCTGCTTGTAAAAGCAAAAAGGAGCTATCTACCTGAATGGTTGCCAATGCGTTGATTCAATTGACTGAGTTAAACTCACGTGTGGATTCAGCTGTTTGCAAACCCTTTCTGTGCAGAATCATAAAACAGGATTTCCAGGTCAATACAGGCATTGGTAAGAAGCAGCAGTAAGACTTCGTCTACAACTCAGGGGAAACGTTTCCTTGAAACTGCTCTGCTGTGCGTTCATTCACCTAAAAGATTTGAATCTATGTTTAGATTCAACAAGTTAGAAACACGTATCTTCTAGGAGCTGCATTGGGATATTCCTGAGTGAATGGGACCATAGGATGTACAGGGAAATATCTGCTTCTAAAACTGAAACGGAGCTATCTAACTGAATGATTGTCAATGTGTGCATTCAACTGACAGAGTTAAACTCATGTGTGGTTTCAGCAGTTTGCAAACCCTTTCTGTGCAGAATCCCAACACATGTATTTCCAGCCCAATACATCCATAGGTAAGAAGCAGCAGACAGACTTCATCTTAAACTCATGAGAAACTTTTCCTTGAAACTGCTCTGCCGTGCGTTCGTTCAACTAAGAGAGTTGAAACTATGTTTAGATTCAGTGTGTTAGAAACATGTTTCTTCTAGGAGCTGCATTGGGATATTCCCGAGTGAATGGGACCATAGGTTGTACAGAGAAATATCTGCTTCTGAAACCAAAACGGAGCAACATAACTGAATGATTGTCAACGTGTTCACTGAACTGACAGAGGTAAGCTCATGAGTGGATTCAGCAGTTTGCAAACCCTTTCTGTGCAGAATCCCAAAACTGGCATTTCCAGCCCACTACAGGCATAGGTAAATAGCAGCAGTAATACTTCGTCTAAAACTCAGGAGAAACATATCCTTGAATCTGCTCTGCTGTGAGTTCGTTCACCTAAGAGAGTTGAATCTATGTTTAGATTCAGCTAGTTAGAAACACGATTCTTCAAGGAGCTGCGTTGGCATATTCCCGAGTGAATGCGACCATAGGCTGTACAGAGAAATATCTGCTTCTAAAAACAAAACGGAACTATCTAACTGAATGGTTGTCAATGTGTGCATTCAACTGACACAGTTAAACTCATGTGTGGATTCAGCAGTTTGCAAACCCTTTCTGTGCAGAATCCCAAAACTGGCATTTCCAGCCCACTACAGGCATAGGTAAGAAGCAGCAGTAATACTTCGTCTAAAACTCAGGAGAAACGTATCCTTGAATCTGCTCTGCTGTGAGTTCGTTCACCTAAGAGAGTTGAATCTATGTTTAGATTCAGCTAGTTAGAAACACGTTTCTTCAAGGAGCTGCATTGGCATATTCCCGAGTGAATGCGACCATAGGCTGTACAGAGAAATATCTGCTTCTAAAAACAAAACGGAACTATCTAACTGAATGGTTGTCAATGTGTGCATTCAACTGACAGAGTTAAACTCATGTGTGGATTCAGCAGTTTGCAAACCCTTTCTGTGCAGAATCCCAAAACAGGCATTTCCAGCCCAAAACAGCCATAGGTAAGAAGAAGCAGTAAGACTTCGTCTAAAACTCAGGAGAAGCGTTTCCTTCAAATGCTCTGCTGTGCCTTCGTTCACCTAAGAGATTTGAATCTATCTTTAGATTCAGCGAGTTAGAAACACGTTTCTTCCAGGAGCTGCATTTTTATATTCCCGAGTGAATGGGACCATAGGCTGTACAGAGAAATATCTGCTTCTAAAACCAAAACGGAGCTATCTAACTGAATGGTTGTCAATGTGTGCATTCAACTGACAGAGTTAAACTCATGTGTGGATTCGGCTGTTTGCAAAACTTTCTGTGCAGAATCCCAAAACAGGCATTTCCAGCCCAATACTGGCATAAGTAAGAAGCAGCAGTAAGACTTGGTCTAAAACTCAGGAGAAACGTTTCCTTCAAACTGCTCTGCTGTGCGTTCGTTCATCTAAGTGAGTTGAATCTATGTTTAGATTCAGAGTGTTAGAAACACGTTTCTTCTAGGAGCTGCGTGGGCATATTCCCGAGTGAATGGGACCATTGGCTGTACAGAGAAATATCTGCTTGTAAAAGCAAAAAGGAGCTATCTACCTGAATGGTTGCCAATGCGTTGATTCAATTGACTGAGTTAAACTCACGTGTGGATTCAGCTGTTTGCAAACCCTTTCTGTGCAGAATCATAAAACAGGATTTCCAGGTCAATACAGGCATTGGTAAGAAGCAGCAGTAAGACTTCGTCTACAACTCAGGGGAAACGTTTCCTTGAAACTGCTCTGCTGTGCGTTCGTTCACCTAAAAGATTTGAATCTATGTTTAGATTCAACAAGTTAGAAACACGTATCTTCTAGGAGCTGCATTGGGATATTCCTGAGTGAATGGGACCATAGGATGTACAGGGAAATATCTGCTTCTAAAACTGAAACGGAGCTATCTAACTGAATGATTGTCAATGTGTGCATTCAACTGACAGAGTTAAACTCATGTGTGGTTTCAGCAGTTTGCAAACCCTTTCTGTGCAGAATCCCAACACATGTATTTCCAGCCCAATACATCCATAGGTAAGAAGCAGCAGACAGACTTCATCTTAAACTCATGAGAAACTTTTCCTTGAAACTGCTCTGCCGTGCGTTCGTTCAACTAAGAGAGTTGAAACTATGTTTAGATTCAGTGTGTTAGAAACATGTTTCTTCTAGGAGCTGCATTGGGATATTCCCGAGTGAATGGGACCATAGGTTGTACAGAGAAATATCTGCTTCTGAAACCAAAACGGAGAAACATAACTGAATGATTGTCAACGTGTTCACTGAACTGACAGAGGTAAACTCATGAGTGGATTCAGCAGTTTGCAAACCCTTTCTGTGCAGAATCCCAAAACTGGCATTTCCAGCCCACTACAGGCATAGGTAAATAGCAGCAGTAATACTTCGTCTAAAACTCAGGAGAAACATATCCTTGAATCTGCTCTGCTGTGAGTTCGTTCACCTAAGAGAGTTGAATCTATGTTTAGATTCAGCTAGTTAGAAACACGATTCTTCAAGGAGCTGCGTTGGCATATTCCCGAGTGAATGCGACCATAGGCTGTACAGAGGAATATCTGATTCTAAAAACAAAACGGAACTATCTAACTGAATGGTTGTCAATGTGTGCATTCAACTGACAGAGTTAAACTCATGTGTGGATTCGGCAGTTTGCAAACCCTTTCTGTGCAGAATCCCAAAACAGGCATTTCCAGCCCAAAACAGCCATAGGTAAGAAGAAGCAGTAAGACTTCGTCTAAAACTCAGGAGAAGCGTTTCCTTCAAATGCTCTGCTGTGCCTTCGTTCACCTAAGTGATTTGAATCTATCTTTAGATTCAGCGAGTTAGAAACACGATTCTTCAAGGAGCTGCGTTGGCATATTCCCGAGTGAATGCGACCAAAGGCTGTACAGAGAAATATCTGCTTCTAAAAACAAAACGGAACTATCTAACTGAATGGTTGTCAAAGTGTGCATTCAACTGACACAGTTAAACTCATGTGTGGATTCAGCAGTTTGCAAACCCTTTCTGTGCAGAATCCCAAAACTGGCATTTCCAGCCCACTACAGGCATAGGTAAGAAGCAGCAGTAATACTTCGTCTAAAACTCAGGAGAAACGTATCCTTGAATCTGCTCTGCTGTGAGTTCGTTCACCTAAGAGAGTTGAATCTATGTTTAGATTCAGCTAGTTAGAAACACGATTCTTCAAGGAGCTGCGTTGGCATATTCCCGAGTGAATGCGACCAAAGGCTGTACAGAGAAATATCTGCTTCTAAAAACAAAACGGAACTATCTAACTGAATGGTTGTCAATGTGTGCATTCAACTGACACAGTTAAACTCATGTGTGGATTCAGCAGTTTGCAAACCCTTTCTGTGCAGAATCCCAAAACTGGCATTTCCAGCCCACTACAGGCATAGGTAAGAAGCAGCAGTAATACTTCGCCTAAAACTCAGCAGAAACGTATCCTTGAATCTTCTCTGCTGTGAGTTCGTTCACCTAAGAGAGTTGAATTTATGTTTAGATTCAGCTAGTTAGAAACACGTTTCTTCAAGGAGCTGCGTTGGCATATTCCCGAGTGAATGCGACCATAGGCTGTACAGAGAAATATCTGCTTCTAAAAACAAAACGGAACTATCTAACTGAATGGTTGTCAATGTGTGCATTCAACTGACAGAGTTAAACTCATGTGTGGATTCAGCAGTTTGCAAACCCTTTCTGTGCAGAATCCCAAAACAGGCATTTCCAGCCCAAAACAGCCATAGGTAAGAAGAAGCAGTAAGACTTCGTCTAAAACTCAGGAGAAGCGTTTCCTTCAAATGCTCTGCTGTGCCTTCGTTCACCTAAGAGATTTGAATCTATCTTTAGACTCAGCGAGTTAGAAACACGTTTCTTCCAGGAGCTGCATTTTTATATTCCCGAGTGAATGGGACCATAGGCTGTACAGAGAAATATCTGCTTCTAAAACCAAAACGGAGCTATCTAACTGAATGGTTGTCAATGTGTGCATTCAACTGACAGAGTTAAACTCATGTGTGGATTCGGCTGTTTGCAAAACTTTCTGTTCAGAATTCCAAAACAGGCATTTCCAGCCCCATACACTCATAGGTAAGAAACAACAGTAAGACTTCGTGTAAAACTCAGGAGAAACGTTTCCTTCAAACTGCTCTGCTGTGCGTTCGTTCATCTAAGTGAGTTGAATCTATGTTTAGATTCAGAGTGTTAGAAACACGTTTCTTCTAGGAGCTGCGTGGTCATATTCCCGAGTGAATGGGACCATAGGCTGCACAGAGAAATATCTGCTTGTAAAAGCAAAGAGGAGCTATCTACCTGAATGGTTGCCAATGCGTTGATTCAATTGACTGAGTTAAACTCATGTGTGGATTCAGCTGTTTGCAAACCCTTTCTGTGCAGAATCATAAAACAGGATTTCCAGGTCAATAGAGGCATTGGTAAGAAGCAGCAGTAAGACTTCGTCTACAACTCAGGGGAAACGTTTCCTTGAAACTGCTCTGCTGTGCGTTCGTTCACCTAAAAGATTTGAATCTATGTTTAGATTCAACAAGTTAGAAACACGTATCTTCTAGGAGCTGCATTGGGATATTCCTGAGTGAATGGGACCATAGGATGTACAGGGAAATATCTGCTTCTAAAACTGAAACGGAGCTATCTAACTGAATGATTGTCAATGTGTGCATTCAACTGACAGAGTTAAACTCATGTGTGGTTTCAGCAGTTTGCAAACCCTTTCTGTGCAGAATCCCAACACATGTATTTCCAGCCCAATACATCCATAGGTAAGAAGCAGCAGACAGACTTCATCTTAAACTCATGAGAAACTTTTCCTTGAAACTGCTCTGCCGTGCGTTCGTTCAACTAAGAGAGTTGAAACTATGTTTAGATTCAGTGTGTTAGAAACATGTTTCTTCTAGGAGCTGCATTGGGATATTCCCGAGTGAATGGGACCATAGGTTGTACAGAGAAATATCTGCTTCTGAAACCAAAACGGAGCAACATAACTGAATGATTGTCAACGTGTTCACTGAACTGACAGAGGTAAACTCATGAGTGGATTCAGCAGTTTGCAAACCCTTTCTGTGCAGAATCCCAAAACTGGCATTTCCAGCCCACTACAGGCATAGGTAAGAAGCAGCAGTAATACTTCGTCTAAAACTCAGGAGAAACGTATCCTTGAATCTGCTCTGCTGTGAGTTCGTTCACCTAAGAGAGTTGAATCTATGTTTAGATTCAGCTAGTTAGAAACACGTTTCTTCAAGGAGCTGCATTGGCATATTCCCGAGTGAATGCGACCATAGGCTGTACAGAGGAATATCTGAGTCTAAAAACAAAACGGAACTATCTAACTGAATGGTTGTCAATGTGTGCATTCAACTGACAGAGTTAAACTCATGTGTGGATTCGGCAGTTTGCAAACCCTTTCTGTGCAGAATCCCAAAACAGGCATTTCCAGCCCAAAACAGCCATAGGTAAGAAGAAGCAGTAAGACTTCGTCTAAAACTCAGGAGTAGCGTTTCCTTCAAATGCTCTGCTGTGCCTTCGTTCACCTAAGTGATTTGAATCTATCTTTAGATTCAGCGAGTTAGAAACACGATTCTTCAAGGAGCTGCGTTGGCATATTCCTGAGTGAATGCGACCAAAGTCTGTACAGAGAAATATCTGCTTCTGAAAACAAAACGGAACTATCTAACTGAATGGTTGTCAATGTGTGCATTCAACTGACACAGTTAAACTCATGTGTGGATTCAGCAGTTTGCAAACCCTTTCTGTGCAGAATCCCAAAACTGGCATTTCCAGCCCACTACAGGCATAGGTAAGAAGCAGCAGTAATACTTCGTCTAAAACTCAGGAGAAACGTATCCTTGAATCTGCTCTGCTGTGAGTTCGTTCACCTAAGAGAGTTGAATCTATGTTTAGATTCAGCTAGTTAGAAACACGATTATTCAAGGAGCTGCGTTGGCATATTCCCGAGTGAATGCGACCAAAGGCTGTACAGAGAAATATCTGCTTCTAAAAACAAAACGGAACTATCTAACTGAATGGTTGTCAATGTGTGCATTCAACTGACAGAGTTAAACTCATGTGTGGATTCAGCAGTTTGCAAACCCTTTCTGTGCAGAATCCCAAAACTGGCATTTCCAGCCCACTACAGGCATAGGTAAGAAGCAGCAGTAATACTTCGCCTAAAACTCAGCAGAAACGTATCCTTGAATCTGCTCTGCTGTGAGTTCGTTCACCTAAGAGAGTTGAATTTATGTTTAGATTCAGCTGGTTAGAAACACGTTTCTTCAAGGAGCTGCATTGGCATATTCCCGAGTGAATGCGACCATAGGCTGTACAGAGAAATATCTGCTTCTAAAAACAAAATGGAACTATCTAACTGAATGGTTGTCAATGTGTGCATTCAACTGACAGAGTTAAACTCATGTGTGGATTCAGCAGTTTGCAAACCCTTTCTGTGCAGAATCCCAAAACAGGCATTTCCAGCCCAAAACAGCCATAGGTAAGAAGAAGCAGTAAGACTTCGTATAAAACTCAGGAGAAGCGTTTCCTTCAAATGCTCTGCTGTGCCTTCGTTCACCTAAGAGATTTGAATCTATCTTTAGATTCAGCGAGTTAGAAACACGTTTCTTCCAGGAGCTGCATTTTTATATTCCCGAGTGAATGGGACCATAGGCTGTACAGAGAAATATCTGCTTCTAAAACCAAAACGGAGCTATCTAACTGAATGGTTGTCAATGTGTGCATTCAACTGACAGAGTTAAACTCATGTGTGGATTCGGCTGTTTGCAAAACTTTCTGTGCAGAATCCCAAAACAGGCATTTCCAGCCCCATACACTCATAGGTGAGAAACAACAGTAAGACTTCGTGTAAAACTCAGGAGAAACGTTTC
This sequence comes from Aotus nancymaae, assembly GCF_030222135.1. Lineage (NCBI taxonomy): Eukaryota > Metazoa > Chordata > Mammalia > Primates > Aotidae > Aotus > Aotus nancymaae. The sequence goes on along the minus strand of NW_026988455.1, from coordinate 44,749,680 downwards.
CTTCAAACTGCTCTGTTGTGCGTTCGTTCACGTAAGAGAGTTGAATCTATGTTTAGGTTCAGCTAGTTAGAATCACGTTTCTTCAAGGCGCTCCGCTGTCATATTCACAAGTGATTGGGACCATAGGCTGTACAGAGAAATATCTGCTTCTAAAACCAAACGGAGCTATCTAACTGAATGGATGTCAATGTGTGCATTCAACTGATGGAGTTAAACTCATGTGTGGATGCAGCAATTGGCAAACTCTTTCTGTGCAGAATCCCAAAACTGGCATTTCCAGCCCAATTTCGGCTTATGTAAGAAACAGCAGTAAGACATCGTCTAAAACTCAGGGGAAACGTTTCCTTGAAACTGCTCTGCTGTGCGCACGTTCAACTAAGAGAGTTCAATCTATGTTTAGATTCATCGAGTTAGAAACACGTTTCTTTTATGAGCTGCGTTGGGATATTCCTGAGTGAATGGGACCACACGCTGTAGAGAGAAATACCTGCTTCTAAAACCAAAACGGAGCTATCTAACCGAATGGTTGTCTATGTGTGCATTCAACTGACAGATTTAAACTCATGTGTGGATTCAGCAGTTTGCAAACACTTTCTGTGCAGAATCCCAAAACAGGCATTTCCAGCCCAATAGAGACATAGGTAAGAAGAAGCAGTAAGACTTCGTCTAAAACTCAGGAGAAGCGTTTCCTTAAAATGCTCTGCTGTGCCTTCGTTCACCTAAGAGAGTTGAATCTAACTTTAGATTCAGCGAGTTAGAAAAACGTTTCTTCTAGGAGTTGCATTGGGATATTCCCGAGGGAATTTGACCATAGGTTGTACAGAGAAATATCTCCTTCTAAAACCAAAACGGAGCTATCTAACTGAATGGTTGTCAATGCGTGTTTTCAACTGACAGAGTTAAGCTCATGTGATTATTTAGCAGTTTGCAAACCCTTTCTCTGCAGAATCCCAAAACAGGCATTTCTAGCCCAATACTGGCATAGGTAAGAAGCAGAAATTAGACTTCGTCTAAAACCCAGGAGAAACGTTTCCTTCAAACTGCTCTGCTGTGCGATCATTCACCTTAGAGAGTTGAACCTATGTTTTGATTCAGCGAGTTAGAAACACGTTTCTTCTAGGAGCTGCCCTGGGATATTGCCGAGTGAATGAGACCATAGGTTGTACAGAGAAATATCTGCTTCTAAAACCTAAACGGAGCTATCTAACTGAATGGTTGTCAATGTGTGCATTGAATTGACAGAGTTAAACTCATGTGTGGATTCAGCAGTTTGCAAACCCTTTCTGTGCAGAATCCCAAAACTGGCAATTCCAGCCCAATACGGGCATTTGTACAAAACAGCAGTAAAACTTCATCTAAAACTCAGGAGAAATGTTTCTTTCAAACTGCTCTGCTGTGCGTTCATTCACCTAAGAGAGTTGAACCTATGTTTAGATTCAGCTTGTTAGAAACACGTTTCTTCTAGGAGCTGTGTTGGGATATTCCGGAGGGAATGGGACCATAGGCTGTACAGAGAAATATCTGCTTCTAAAACCTAAACGGAGCTATCTAACTGAATGGTTGTCAATGTGTGCATTGAATTGACAGAGTTAAACTCATGTGTGGATTCAGCAGTTTGCAAACCCTTTCTGTGCAAAATCCCAAAACTGTCATTTCCAGCCCAATACAGGCATTTGTACAAAACAGCAGTAAAACTTTATCTAAAACTCAGGAGAAACGTTTCTTTCAATCTGCTCTGCTGTGTGTTCATTCACCTAAGAGAGTTGAACCTATGTTTAGATTCAGCTTGTTAGAAACACGTTTCTTCTAGGAGCTGTGTTGGGATATTCCGGAGGGAATGGGACCGTAGGCTGTACAGAGAAATATCTGCTTCTAAAACCAAAACGGAGCTATCTAACTGAATGGTTGTCAATGCGTGCATTCAATTGACAGAGTTAAACTCATGTGTGGATTCAGCAGTTTGCAAACGCTTTCTGTGCAGAATCCCAAAACTGTCATTTCCAGCCCAATACAGGCATTTGTACAAAACAGCAGTAAAACTTCACCTAAAACTCAGGAGAAACGTTTCCTTCAAACTGCTCTGCTGTGCGTTCGTTCATCTAAGTGAGTTGAATCTATGTTTAGATTCAGAGTGTTAGAAACACGTTTCTTCTAGGAGCTGCGTGGGCATATTCCCGAGTGAATGGGACCATAGGCTGTACAGAGAAATATCTGCTTGTAAAAGCAAAAAGGAGCTATCTACCTGAATGGTTGCCAACGCGTTGATTCAATTGACTGAGTTAAACTCACGTGTGGATTCAGCTGTTTGCAAACCCTTTCTGTGCAGAGTCATAAAACAGGATTTCCAGGTCAATACAGGCATTGGTAAGAAGCAGCAGTAAGACTTCGTCTACAACTCAGGGGAAACGTTTCCTTGAAACTGCTCTGCTGTGCGTTCGTTCACCTAAAAGATTTGAATCTATGTTTAGATTCAACAAGTTAGAAACACGTATCTTCTAGGAGCTGCATTGGGATATTCCTGAGTGAATGGGACCATAGGATGTACAGGGAAATATCTGCTTCTAAAACTGAAACGGAGCTATCTAACTGAATGATTGTCAATGTGTGCATTCAACTGACAGAGTTAAACTCATGTGTGGTTTCAGCAGTTTGCAAACCCTTTCTGTGCAGAATCCCAACACATGTATTTCCAGCCCAATACATCCATAGGTAAGAAGCAGCAGACAGACTTCATCTTAAACTCATGAGAAACTTTTCCTTGAAACTGCTCTGCCGTGCGTTCGTTCAACTAAGAGAGTTGAAACTATGTTTAGATTCAGTGTGTTAGAAACATGTTTCTTCTAGGAGCTGCATTGGGATATTCCCGAGTGAATGGGACCATAGGTTGTACAGAGAAATATCTGCTTCTGAAACCAAAACGGAGCAACATAACTGAATGATTGTCAACGTGTTCACTGAACTGACAGAGGTAAACTCATGAGTGGATTCAGCAGTTTGCAAACCCTTTCTGTGCAGAATCCCAAAACTGGCATTTCCAGCCCACTACAGGCATAGGTAAGAAGCAGCAGTAATACTTCGTCTAAAACTCAGGAGAAACGTATCCTTGAATCTGCTCTGCTGTGAGTTCGTTCACCTAAGAGAGTTGAATCTATGTTTAGATTCAGCTAGTTAGAAACACGTTTCTTCAAGGAGCTGCGTTGGCATATTCCCGAGTGAATGCGACCATAGGCTGTACAGAGAAATATCTGCTTCTAAAAACAAAACGGAACTATCTAACTGAATGGTTGTCAATGTGTGCATTCAACTGACACAGTTAAACTCATGTGTGGATTCAGCAGTTTGCAAACCCTTTCTGTGCAGAATCCCAAAACAGGCATTTCCAGCCCAAAACAGCCATAGGTAAGAGGAAGCAGTAAGACTTCGTATAAAACTCAGGAGAAGCGTTTCCTTCAAATGCTCTGCTGTGCCTTCGTTCACCTAAGAGATTTGAATCTATCTTTAGATTCAGCGAGTTAGAAACACGTTTCTTCTAGGAGCTGCATTTTTATATTCCCGAGTGAATGGGACCATAGGCTGTACAGAGAAATATCTGCTTCTAAAACCAAAACGGAGCTATCTAACTGAATGGTTGTCAATGTGTGCATTCAACTGACAGAGTTAAACTCATGTGTGGATTCGGCTGTTTGCAAAACTTTCTGTGCAGAATCCCAAAACAGGCATTTCCAGCCCCATACACTCATAGGTAAGAAACAACAGTAAGACTTCGTGTAAAACTCAGGAGAAACGTCTCCTTCAAACTGCTCTGTTGTGCGTTCGTTCACGTAAGAGAGTTGAATCTATGTTTAGGTTCAGCTAGTTAGAATCACGTTTCTTCAAGGCGCTCCGCTGTCATATTCACAAGTGATTGGGACCGTAGGCTGTACAGAGAAATATCTGCTTCTAAAACCAAACGGAGCTATCTAACTGAATGGATGTCAATGTGTGCATTCAACTGATGGAGTTAAACTCATGTGTGGATGCAGCAATTGGCAAACTCTTTCTGTGCAGAATCCCAAAACTGGCATTTCCAGCCCAATTTCGGCTTATGTAAGAAACAGCAGTAACACATCGTCTAAAACTCAGGGGAAACATTTCCTTGAATCTGCTCTGCTGTGCGCTCGTTCAACTAAGAGAGTTCAATCTATGTTTAGATTCATCGAGTTAGAAACACGTTTCTTTTATGAGCTGCGTTGGGATATTCCTGAGTGAATGGGACCATACGCTGTAGAGAGAAATATCTGCTTCTAAAACCAAAACGGAGCTATCTAACCGAATGGTTGTCTATGTGTGCATTCAACTGACAGAGTTAAACTCATGTGTGGATTCAGCAGTTTGCAAACACTTTCTGTGCAGAATCCCAAAACAGGCATTTCCAGCCCAATAGAGACATAGGTAAGAAGAAGCAGTAAGACTTCGTCTAAAACTCAGGAGAAGCGTTTCCTTAAAATGCTCTGCTGTGCCTTCGTTCACCTAAGAGAGTTGAATCTAACTTTAAATTCAGCGAGTTAGAAAAACGTTTCTTCTAGGAGCTGCATTGGGATATTCCCGAGGGAATGGGACCATAGTTTGTACAGAGAAATATCTCCTTCTAAAACCAAAACGGAGCTGTCTAACTGAATGGCTGTCAATGCGTGTTTTCAACTGACAGAGTTAAGCTCATGTGAGTATTTAGCAGTTTGCAAAGCCATTCTCTGTAGAATCCCAAAACAGGCATTTCTAGCCCAATACTGGCATTGGTAAGAAGCAGAAATTAGACTTCGTCTAAAACCCAGGAGAAACGTTTCCTTCAAACTGCTCTGCTGTGCGATCGTTCACCTTAGAGAGTTGAACCTATGTTTTGATTCAGCGAGTTAGAAACACGTTTCTTCTAGGAGCTTCCCTGGGATATTGCCGAGTGAATGAGACCATAGGCTGTACAGAGAAATATCTGCTTCTAAAACCTAAACGGAGCTATCTAACTGAATGATTGTCAATGTGTGCATTGAATTGACATAGTTAAACTCATGTGTGGATTCAGAACTTTGCAAACCCTTTCTGTGCAGAATCCCAAAACTGGCAATTACAGCCCAATACGGGTATTTGTACAAAACAGCAGTAAAACTTCATCTATAACTCAGGAGAAACGTTTCTTTCAAACTACTCTGCTGTGCGTTCATTCACCTAAGAGAGTTGAACCTATGTTTAGATTCAGCTTGTTAGAAACACGTTTCTTCTAGGAGCTGCCCTGGGATATTCCGGAGGGAATGGGACCATAGGCTGTACAGAGAAATATCTGCTTCTAAAACCTAAACGGAGCTATCTAACTGAATGGTTGTCAATGTGTGCATTGAATTGACAGAGTTAAACTCATGTGTGGATTTGGCAGTTTGCAAACCCTTTCTGTGCAGAATCCCAAAACTGTCATTTCCAGCCCAATACGGGCATTTGTACAAAACAGCAGTAAAACTTCATCTAAAACTCAGGAGAAACGTTTCTTTCAAACTGCTCTGCTGTGCGTTCCTGCACCTAAGAGAGTTGAACCTATGTTTAGATTCAGCTTGTTAGAAACACGTTTCTTCTAGGAGCTGTGTTGGGATATTCCGGAGGGAATGGGACCATAGGCTGTACAGAGAAATATCTGTTTCTGAAACCAAAACGGAGCTATCTAATTGAATGGTTGTCAATGCGTGCATTCAATTGACAGAGTTAAACTCATGTGTGGATTCAGCAGTTTGCAAACGCTTTCTGTGCAGAATCATAACACAGGCATTTCCAGCCCAATACTGGCATAAGTAAGAAGCAGCAGTAAGACTTCGTCTAAAACTCAGGAGAAACGTTTCCTTCAAACTGCTCTGCTGTGCGTTCGTTCATCTAAGTGAGTTGAATCTATGTTTAGATTCCGAGTGTTAGAAACACGTTTCTTCTAGGAGCTGCGTGGGCATATTCCCGAGTGAATGGGACCATAGGCTGTACAGAGAAATATCTGCTTGTAAAAGCAAAAAGGAGCTATCTACCTGAATGGTTGCCAACGCGTTGATTCAATTGACTGAGTTAAACTCACGTGTGGATTCAGCTGTTTGCAAACCCTTTCTGTGCAGAATCATAAAACAGGATCTCCAGGTCAATACAGGCATTGGTAAGAAGCAGCAGTAAGACTTCGTCTACAACTCAGGGGAAACGTTTCCTTGAAACTGCTCTGCTGTGCGTTCGTTCACCTAAAAGATTTGAATCTATGTTTAGATTCAACAAGTTAGAAACACGTATCTTCTAGGAGCTGCATTGGGATATTCCTGAGTGAATGGGACCATAGGATGTACAGGGAAATATCTGCTTCTAAAACTGAAACGGAGCTATCTAACTGAATGATTGTCAATGTGTGCATTCAACTGACAGAGTTAAACTCATGTGTGGTTTCAGCAGTTTGCAAACCCTTTCTGTGCAGAATCCCAAAACATGCATTTCCAGCCCAATACATCCATAGGTAAGAAGCAGCAGACAGACTTCATCTTAAAATCATGAGAAACTTTTCCTTGAAACTGCTCTGCCGTGCGTTCGTTCAACTAAGAGAGTTGAAACTATGTTTAGATTCAGTGTGTTAGAAACATGTTTCTTCTAGGAGCTGCATTGGGATATTCCCGAGTGAATGGGACCATAGGTTGTACAGAGAAATATCTGCTTCTGAAACCAAAACGGAGCAACATAACTGAATGATTGTCAACGTGTTCACTGAACTGACAGAGGTAAACTCATGAGTGGATTCAGCAGTTTGCAAACCCTTTCTGTGCAGAATCCCAAAACTGGCATTTCCAGCCCACTACAGGCATAGGTAAGAAGCAGCAGTAATACTTCGTCTAAAACTCAGGAGAAACGTATCCTTGAATCTGCTCTGCTGTGAGTTCGTTCACCTAAGAGAGTTGAATCTATGTTTAGATTCAGCTAGTTAGAAACACGTTTCTTCAAGGAGCTGCGTTGGCATATTCCCGAGTGAATGCGACCATAGGCTGTACAGAGAAATATCTGCTTCTAAAAACAAAACGGAACTATCTAACTGAATGGTTGTCAATGTGTGCATTCAACTGACAGAGTTAAACTCATGTGTGGATTCAGCAGTTTGCAAACCCTTTCTGTGCAGAATCCCAAAACAGGCATTTCCAGCCCAAAACAGCCATAGGTAAGAAGAAGCAGTAAGACTTCGTATAAAACTCAGGAAAAGCGTTTCCTTCAAATGTTCTGCTGTGCCTTCGTTCACCTAAGAGATTTGAATCTATCTTTAGATTCAGCGAGTTAGAAACACGTTTCTTCTAGGAGCTGCATTTTTATATTCCCGAGTGAATGGGACCATAGGCTGTACAGAGACATATCTGCTTCTAAAACCAAAACGGAGCTATCTAACTGAATGGTTGTCAATGTGTGCATTCAACTGACAGAGTTAAACTCATGTGTGGATCCGGCTGTTTGCAAAACTTTCTGTGCAGAATCCCAAAACAGGCATTTCCAGCCCCATACACTCATAGGTAAGAAACAACAGTAAGACTTCGTGTAAAACTCAGGAGAAACGTCTCCTTCAAACTGCTCTGTTGTGCGTTCGTTCACGTAAGAGAGTTGAATCTATGTTTAGGTTCAGCTAGTTAGAATCACGTTTCTTCAAGGCGCTCCGCTGTCATATTCACAAGTGATTGGGACCATAGGCTGTACAGAGAAATATCTGCTTCTAAAACCAAACGGAGCTATCTAACTGAATGGATGTCAATGTGTGCATTCAACTGATGGAGTTAAACTCATGTGTGGATGCAGCAATTGGCAAACTCTTTCTGTGCAGAATCCCAAAACTGGCATTTCCAGCCCAATTTCGGCTTATGTAAGAAACAGCAGTAAGACATCGTCTAAAACTCAGGGGAAACGTTTCCTTGAAACTGCTCTGCTGTGCGCTCGTTCAACTAAGAGAGTTCAATCTATGTTTAGATTCATCGAGTTAGAAACACGTTTCTTTTATGAGCTGCGTTGGGATATTCCTGAGTGAATGGGACCACACGCTGTAGAGAGAAATACCTGCTTCTAAAACCAAAACGGAGCTATCTAACCGAATGGTTGTCTATGTGTGCATTCAACTGACAGAGTTAAACTCATGTGTGGATTCAGCAGTTTGCAAACACTTTCTGTGCAGAATCCCAAAACAGGCATTTCCAGCCCAATAGAGACATAGGGAAGAAGAAGCAGTAAGACTTCGTCTAAAACTCAGGAGAAGCGTTTCCTTAAAATGCTCTGCTGTGCCTTCGTTCACCTAAGAGAGTTGAATCTAACTTTAGATTCAGCGAGTTAGAAAAACGTTTCTTCTAGGAGCTGCATTGGGATATTCCCGAGGGAATGGGACCATAGGTTGTACAGAGAAATATCTCCTTCTAAAACCAAAACGGAGCTATCTAACTGAATGGTTGTCAATGCGTGTTTTCAACTGACAGAGTTAAGCTCATGTGAGTATTTAGCAGTTTGCAAACCCTTTCTCTGCAGAATCCCAAAACAGGCATTTCTAGCCAAATACTGGCATAGGTAAGAAGCAGAAATTAGACTTCGTCTAAAACCCAGGAGAAACGTTTCCTTCAAACTGCTCTGCTGTGCGATCATTCACCTTAGAGAGTTGAACCTATGTTTTGATTCAGCGAGTTAGAAACACGTTTCTTCTAGGAGCTGCCCTGGGATATTTCCGAGTGAATGAGACCATAGGCTGTACAGAGAAATATCTGCTTCTAAAACCTAAACGGAGCTATCTAACTGAATGGTTGTCAATGTGTGCATTGAATTGACAGAGTTAAACTCATGTGTGGATTCAGCAGTTTGCAAACCCTTTCTGTGCAAAATCCCAAAACTGGCAATTCCAGCCCAATACGGGCATTTGTACAAAACATCAGTAAAACTTCATCTAAAACTCAGGATAAACGTTTCTTTCAAACTGCTCTGCTGTGCGTTCATTCACCTAAGAGAGTTGAACCTATGTTTAGATTCAGCTTGTTAGAACCACGTTTCTTCTAGGAGCTGTGTTGGGATATTCCCGAGGGAATGGGACCATAGTTTGTACAGAGAAATATCTCCTTCTAAAACCAAAACGGAGCTATCTAACTGAATGGTTGCCAATGCGTGTTTTCAACTGACACAGTTAAGCTCATGTGAGTATTTAGCAGTTTGCAAACCCTTTCTCTGCAGAATCCCAAAACAGGCATTTCTAGCCCAATACTGGCATAGGTAAGAAGCAGAAATTAGACTTCGTCTAAAACCCAGGAGAAACGTTTCCTTCAAACTGCTCTGCTGTGCGATCATTCACCTTAGAGAGTTGAACCTATGTTTTGATTCAGCGAGTTAGAAACACGTTTCTTCTAGGAGCTGCCCTGGGATATTGCCGAGTGAATGAGACCATAGGCTGTACAGAGAAATATCTGCTTCTAAAACCTAAACGGAGCTATCTAACTGAATGGTTGTCAATGTGTGCATTGAATTGACAGAGTTAAACTCATGTGTGGATTCAGCAGTTTGCAAACCCTTTCTGTGCGGAATCCCAAAACTGTCATTTCCAGCCCAATACGGGCATTTGTACAAAACAGCAGTAAAACTCCATCTAAAACTCAGGAGAAACGTTTCTTTCAAACTGCTCTGCTGTGCGTTCATTCACCTAAGAGAGTTGAACCTATGTTTAGATTCAGCTTGTTAGAAACACGTTTCTTCTAGGAGCTGTGTTGGGATATTCCGGAGGGAATGGGACCATAGGCTGTACAGAGAAATATCTGCTTCTAAAACCAAAACGGAGCTATCTAATTGAATGGTTGTCAATGCGTGCATTCAATTGACAGAGTTTAACTCATGTGTGGATTCAGCAGTTTGCAAACGCTTTCTGTGCAGAATCATAAAACAGGCATTTCCAACCCAATACTGGCATAAGTAAGAAGCAGCAGTAAGACTTCGTCTAAAACTCAGGAGAAACGTTTCCTTCAAACTGCTCTGCTGGGCGTTCGTTCATCTAAGTGAGTTGAATCTATGTTTAGATTCAGAGTGTTAGAAACACGTTTCTTCTAGGAGCTGCGTGGGCATATTCCAGAGTGAATGGGTCCATAGGCTGTACAGAGAAATATCCTCTTGTAAAAGCAAAAAGGAGGTATCTACCTGAATGGTTGCCAACGTGTTGATTCAATTGACTGAGTTAAACTCATGTGTGGATTCAGCTGTTTGCAAACCCTTTCTGTGCAGGATCTTAAAACAGGATCTCCAGGTCAATACAGGCATTGGTAAGAAGCAGCGGTAAGACTTCGTCTAAAACTCAGGGGAAACGTTTCCTTGAAACTGCTCTGCTGTGCGTTCGTTCACCTAAAAGATTTGAATCTATGTTTAGATTCAACAAGTTAGAAACACGTATCTTCTAGGAGCTGCATTGGGATATTCCTGAGTGAATGGGACCATAGGATGTACAGGGAAATAATTGCTTCTAAAACTGAAACGGAGCTATCTAACTGAATGATTGTCAATGTGTGCATTCAACTGACAGAGTTAAAGTCATGTGTGGTTTCAGCAGTTTGCAAACCCTTTCTGTGCAGAATCCCAAAACATGTATTTCCAGCCCAATACATCCATAGGTAAGAAGCAGCAGACAGACTTCATCTTAAACTCATGAGAAACTTTTCCTTGAAACTGCTCTGCCGTGCGTTCGTTCAACTAAGAGAGTTGAAACTATGTTTAGATTCAGTGTGTTAGAAACATGTTTCTTCTAGGAGCTGCATTGGGATATTCCCGAGTGAATGGGACCATAGGTTGTACAGAGAAATATCTGCTTCTGAAACCAAAACGGAGCAACATAACTGAATGATTGTCAACGTGTTCACTGAACTGACAGAGGTAAACTCATGAGTGGATTCAGCAGTTTGCAAACCCTTTCTGTGCAGAATCCCAAAACTGGCATTTCCAGCCCACTACAGGCATAGGTAAGAAGCAGCAGTAATACTTCGTCTAAAACTCAGGAGAAACGTATCCTTGAATCTGCTCTGCTGTGAGTTCGTTCACCTAAGAGAGTTGAATCTATGTTTAGATTCAGCTAGTTAGAAACACGTTTCTTCAAGGAGCTGCGTTGGCATATTCCCGAGTGAATGCGACCATAGGCTGTACAGAGAAATATCTGCTTCTAAAAACAAAATGGAACTATCTAACTGAATGGTTGTCAATGTGTGCATTCAACTGACAGAGTTAAACTCATGTGTGGATTCGGCTGTTTGCAAAACTTTCTGTGCAGAATCCCAAAACAGGCATGTCCAGCCCCATACACTCATAGGTAAGAAACAACAGTAAGACTTCGTGTAAAACTCAGGAGAAACGTCTCCTTCAAACTGCTCTGTTGTGCGTTCGTTCATGTAAGAGAGTTGAATCTATGTTTAGGTTCAGCTAGTTAGAATCACGTTTCTTCAAGGCGCTCCGCTGTCATATTCACAAGTGATTGGGATCATAGGCTGTACAGAGAAATATCTGCTTCTAAAACCAAACGGAGCTATCTAACTGAATGGATGTCAATGTGTGCATTCAACTGATGGAGTTAAACTCATGTGTGGATGCAGCAATTGGCAAACTCTTTCTGTGCAGAATCCCAAAACTGGCATTTCCAGCCCAATTTCGGCTTATGTAAGAAACTGCAGTAAGACATCGTCTAAAACTAAGGGGAAACGTTTCCTTGAATCTGCTCTGCTGTGCGCTCGTTCAACTAAGAGAGTTCAATCTATGTTTAGATTCATCGAGTTAGAAACACGTTTCTTTTATGAGCTGCGTTGGGATATTCCTGAGTGAATGGGACCATACGCTGTAGAGAGAAATATCTGCTTCTAAAACCAAAACGGAGCTATCAAACCGAATGGTTGTCTATGTGTGCATTCAACTGACAGAGTTAAACTCATGTGTGGATTCAGCAGTTTGCAAACACTTTCTGTGCAGAATCCCAAAACAGGCATTTCCAGCCCAATAGAGACATAGGTAAGAAGAAGCAGTAAGACTTCGTCTAAAACTCAGGAGAAGCGTTACCTTAAAATGCTCTGCTGTGCCTTCGTTCAGCTAAGAGAGTTGAATCTATCTTTAGATTCAGCGAGTTAGAAAAACGTTTCTTCTAGGAGCTGCATTGGGATATTCCCGAGGGAATGGGACCATAGTTTGTACAGAGAAATATCTCCTTCTAAAACCAAAACGGAGCTATCTAACTGAATGGTTGTCAATGCGTGTTTTCAACTGACACAGTTAAGCTCATGTGAGTATTTAGCAGTTTGCAAAGCCTTTCTCTGCAGAATCCCAAAACAGGCATTTCTAGCCCAATACTGGCATAGGTAAGAAGCAGAAATTAGACTTCGTCTAAAACCCAGGAGAAACGTTTCCTTCAAACTGCTCTGCTGTGCGATCTTTCACCTTAGAGAGTTGAACCTATGTTTTGATTCAGCGAGTTTGAAACACGTTTCTTCTAGGAGCTGCCCTGGGATATTGCCGAGTGAATGAGACCATAGGCTGTACAGAGAAATATCTGCTTCTAAAAACTAAACGGAGCTATCTAACTGAATGGTTGTCAATGTGTGCATTGAATTGACAGAGTTAAACTCATGTGTGGATTCAGCAGTTTGCAAACCCTTTCTGTGCAGAATCCCAAAACTGTCATTTCCAGCCCAATACGGGCATTCGTACAAAACGGCAGTAAAACTTCATCTAAAACTCAGGAGAAACGTTTCTTTCAAACTGCTCTGCTGTGCGTTCATTCACCTAAGAGAGTTGAACCTATGTTTAGATTCAGCTTGTTAGAAACACGTTTCTTCTAGGAGCTGTGTTGGGATATTCCGGAGGGAATGGGACCATAGGCTGTACAGAGAAATATCTGCTTCTAAAACAAAACGGAGCTATCTAATTGAATGGTTGTCAATGCGTGCGTTCAAATGACAGAGTTTAACTCATGTGTGGATTCAGCAGTTTGCAAACGCTTTCTGTGCGGAATCATAAAACAGGCATTTCCAGCCTAATACTGGCATAAGTAAGAAGCAGCAGTAAGACTTCGTCTAAAACTCAGGAGAAACGTTTCCTTCAAACTGCTCTGCTGTGCGTTCGTTCATCTAAGTGAGTTGAATCTATGTTTAGATTCAGAGTGTTAGAAACACGTTTCTTCTAGGAGCTGCGTGGGCATATTCCCGAGTGAATGGAACCATAGGCTGTACAGAGAAATATCTGCTTGTAAAAGCAAAAAGGAGCTATCTACCTGAATGGTTGCCAACGCGTTGATTCAATTGACTGAGTTAAACTCATGTGTGGATTCAGCTGTTTGCAAACCCTTTCTGTGCAGAATCATAAAACAGGATCTCCAGGTCAATACAGGCATTGGTAAGAAGCAGCAGTAAGACTTCGTCTACAACTCAGGGGAAACGTTTCCTTGAAACTGCTCTGCTGTGCGTTCGTTCACCTAAAAGATTTGAATCTATGTTTAGATTCAACAAGTTAGAAACACGTATCTTCTAGGAGCTGCATTAGGATATTCCTGAGTGAATGGGACCATAGGATGTACAGGGAAATATCTGCTTCTTAAACTGAAACGGAGCTATCTAACTGAATGATTGTCAATGTGTGCATTCAACTGACAGAGTTAAACTCATGTGTGGTTTCAGCAGTTTGCAAACCCTTTCTGTGCAGAATCCCAACACATGTATTTCCAGCCCAATACATCCATAGGTAAGAAGCAGCAGACAGACTTCATCTTAAACTCATGAGAAACTTTTCCTTGAAACTGCTCTGCCGTGCGTTCGTTCAACTAAGAGAGTTGAAACTATGTTTAGATTCAGTGTGTTAGAAACATGTTTCTTCTAGGAGCTGCATTGGGATATTCCCGAGTGAATGGGACCATAGGTTGTACAGAGAAATATCTGCTTCTGAAACCAAAACGGAGCAACATAACTGAATGATTGTCAACGTGTTCACTGAACTGACAGAGGTAAACTCATGAGTGGATTCAGCAGTTTGCAAACCCTTTCTGTGCAGAATCCCAAAACTGGCATTTCCAGCCCACTACAGGCATAGGTAAGAAGCAGCAGTAATACTTCGTCTAAAACTCAGGAGAAACGTATCCTTGAATCTGCTCTGCTGTGAGTTCGTTCACCTAAGAGAGTTGAATCTATGTTTAGATTCAGCTAGTTAGAAACACGTTTCTTCAAGGAGCTGCGTTGGCATATTCCCGAGTGAATGCGACCATAGGCTGTACAGAGAAATATCTGCTTCTAAAAACAAAACGGAACTATCTAACTGAATGGTTGTCAATGTGTGCATTCAACTGACAGAGTTAAACTCATGTGTGGATTCAGCAGTTTGCAAACCCTTTCTGTGCAGAATCCCAAAACAGGCATTTCCAGCCCAAAACAGCCATAGGTAAGAAGAAGCAGTAAGACTTCGTATAAAACTCAGGAGAAGCGTTTCCTTCAAATGCTCTGCTGTGCCTTCTTTCACCTAAGAGATTTGAATCTATCTTTAGATTCAGCGAGTTAGAAACACGTTTCTTCTAGGAGCTGCATTTTTATATTCCCGAGTGAATGGGACCATAGGCTGTACAGAGAAATATCTGCTTCTAAAACCAAAACGGAGCTATCTAACTGAATGGTTGCCAATGTGTGCATTCAACTGACAGAGTTAAACTCATGTGTGGATTTGGCTGTTTGCAAAACTTTCTGTGCAGAATCCCAAAACAGGCATGTCCAGCCCCATACACTCATAGGTAAGAAACAACAGTAAGACTTCGTGTAAAACTCAGGAGAAACGTTTCCTTCAAACTGCTCTGTTGTGCGTTCGTTCACGTAAGAGAGTTGAATCTATGTTTAGGTTCAGCTAGTTAGAATCACGTTTCTTCAAGGCGCTCCGCTGTCATATTCACAAGTGATTGGGATCATATGCTGTACAGAGAAATATCTGCTTCTAAAACCAAACGGAGCTATCTAACTGAATGGATGTCAATGTGTGCATTCAACTGATGGAGTTAAACTCATGTGTGGATGCAGCAATTGGCAAACTCTTTCTGTGCAGAATCCCAAAACTGGCATTTCCAGCCCAATTTCGGCTTATGTAAGAAACAGCAGTAAGACATCGTCTAAAACTCAGGGGAAACGTTTCCTTGAAACTGCTCTGCTGTGCGCTCGTTCAACTAAGAGAGTTCAATCTATGTTTAGATTCATCGAGTTAGAAACACGTTTCTTTTATGAGCTGCGTTGGGATATTCCTGAGTGAATGGGACCATACGCTGTAGAGAGAAATATCTACTTCTAAAACCAAAACGGAGCTATCTAACCGAATGGTTGTCTATGTGTGCATTCAACTGACAGAGTTAAACTCATGTGTGGATTCAGCAGTTTGCAAACACTTTCTGTGCAGAATCCCAAAACAGGCATTTCCAGCCCAATAGAGACATAGGTAAGAAGAAGCAGTAAGACTTCGTCTAAAACTCAGGAGAAGCGTTTCCTTAAAATGCTCTGCTGTGCCTTCGTTCACCTAAGAGAGTTGAATCTAACTTTAGATTCAGCGAGTTAGAAAAACGTTTCTTCTAGGAGCTGCATTGGGATATTCCCGAGGGAATGGGACCATAGGTTGTACAGAGAAATATCTCCTTCTAAAACCAAAACGGAGCTATCTAACTGAATGGTTGTCAATGCGTGTTTTCAACTGACACAGTTAAGCTCAAGTGAGTATTTAGCAGTTTGCAAAGCCATTCTCTGCAGAATCCCAAAACAGGCATTTCTAGCCCAATACTGGCATAGGTAAGAAGCAGAAATTAGACTTCGTCTAAAACCCAGGAGAAACGTTTCCTTCAAACTGCTCTGCTGTGCGATCATTCACCTTAGAGAGTTGAACCTATGTTTTGATTCAGCGAGTTAGAAACACGTTTCTTCTAGGAGCTGCCCTGGGATATTGCCGAGTGAATGAGACCATAGGCTGTACAGAGAAATATCTGCTTCTAAAACCTAAACGGAGCTTTCTAACTGAATGGTTGTCAATGTGTGCATTGAATTGACAGAGTTAAACTCATGTGTGGATTCGGCAGTTTGCAAACCCTTTCTGTGCGGAAGCCCAAAACTGTCATTTCCAGCCCAATACGGGCATTTGTACAAAACAGCAGTAAAACTTCATCTAAAACTCAGGAGAAACGTTTCTTTCAAACTGCTCTGCTGTGCGTTCCTTCACCTAAGAGAGTTGAACCTATGTTTAGATTCAGCTTGTTAGAAACACGTTTCTTCTAGGAGCTGTGTTGGGATATTCCGGAGGGAATGGGACCATAGGCTGTACAGAGAAATATCTGCTTCTAAAACCAAAACGGAGCTATCTAACTGAATGGTTGTAAATGCGTGCATTCAATTGACAGAGTTTAACTCATGTGTGGATTCAGCAGTTTGCAAACACTTTCTGTGCAGAATCATAAAACAGGCATTTCCAGCCCAATACTGGCATAAGTAAGAAGCAGCAGTAAGACTTCGTCTAAAACTCAGGAGAAACGTTTCCTTCAAACTGCTCTGCTGTTCGTTCGTTCATCTAAGTGAGTTGAATCTATGTTTAGATTCAGAGTGTTAGATACACGTTTCTTCTAGGAACTGCGTGGGCATATTCCCGAGTGAATGGGACCATAGGCTGTACAGAGAAATATCTGTTTGTAAAAGCAAAAAGGAGCTATCTACCTGAATGGTTGCCAACGCGTTGATTCAATTGACTGAGTTAAACTCACGTGTGGATTCAGCTGTTTGCAAACCCTTTCTGTGCAGAATCATAAAACAGGATCTCCAGGTCAATACAGGCATTGGTAAGAAGCAGCAGTAAGACTTCGTCTACAACTCAGGGGAAACGTTTCCTTGAAACTGCTCTGCTGTGCGTTCGTTCACCTAAAAGATTTGAATCTATGTTTAGATTCAACAAGTTAGAAACACGTATCTTCTAGGAGCTGCATTGGGATATTCCTGAGTGAATGGGACCATAGGATGTACAGGGAAATATCTGCTTCTAAAACTGAAACGGAGCTATCTAACTGAATGATTGTCAATGTGTGCATTCAACTGACAGAGTTAAAGTCATGTGTGGTTTCAGCAGTTTGCAAACCCTTTCTGTGCAGAATCCCAAAACATGTATTTCCAGCCCAATACATCCATAGGTAAGAAGCAGCAGACAGACTTCATCTTAAACTCATGAGAAACTTTTCCTTGAAACTGCTCTGCCATGCGTTCGTTCAACTAAGAGAGTTGAAACTATGTTTCGATTCAGTGTGTTAGAAACATGTTTCTTCTAGGAGCTGCATTGGGATATTCCCGAGTGAATGGGACCATAGGTTGTACAGAGAAATATCTGCTTCTGAAACCAAAACGGAGCAACATAACTGAATGATTGTCAACGTGTTCACTGAACTGACAGAGGTAAACTCATGAGTGGATTCAGCAGTTTGCAAACCCTTTCTGTGCAGAATCCCAAAACTGGCATTTCCAGCCCACTACAGGCATACGTAAGAAGCAGCAGTAATACTTCATCTAAAACTCAGGAGAAACGTATCCTTGAATCTGCTCTGCTGTGAGTTCGTTCACCTAAGAGAGTTGAATCTATGTTTAGATTCAGCTAGTTAGAAACACGTTTCTTCAAGGAGCTGCATTGGCATATTCCCGAGTGAATGCGACCATAGGCTGTACAGAGAAATATCTGCTTCTAAAAACAAAACGGAACTATCTAACTGAATGGTTGTCAATGTGTGCATTCAACTGACAGAGTTAAACTCATGTGTGGATTCAGCAGTTTGCAAACCCTTTCTGTGCAGAATCCCAAAACAGGCATGTCCAGCCCAAAACAGCCATAGGTAAGAAGAAGCAGTAAGACTTCGTCTAAAACTCAGGAGAAGCGTTTACTTCAAATGCTCTGCTGTGCCTTCGTTCACCTAAGAGATTTGAATCTATCTTTAGATTCAGCGAGTTAGAAACACGTTTCTTCTAGGAGCTGCATTTTTATATTCCCGAGTGAATGGGACCATAGGCTGTACAGAGAAATATCTGCTTCTAAAACCAAAACGGAGCTATCTAACTGAATGGTTGTCAATGTGTGCATTCAACTGACAGAGTTAAACTCATGTGTGGATTCGGCTGTTTGCAAAACTTTCTGTGCAGAATCCCAAAACAGGTATTTCCAGCCCCATACACTCATAGGTAAGAAACAACAGTAAGACTTCGTGTAAAACTCAGGAGAAACGTTTCCTTCAAACTGCTCTGTTGTGCGTTCGTTCACGTAAGAGAGTTGAATCTATGTTTAGGTTCAGCTAGTTAGAATCACGTTTCTTCAAGGCGCTCCGCTGTCATATTCACAAGTGATTGGGACCGTAGGCTGTACAGAGAAATATCTGCTTCTAAAACCAAACGGATCTATCTAACTGAATGGATGTCAATGTGTGCATTCAACTGATGGAGTTAAACTCATGTGTAGATGCAGCAATTGGCAAACTCTTTCTGTGCAGAATCCCAAAACTGGCATTTCCAGCCCAATTTCGGCTTATGTAAGAAACAGCAGTAAGACATCGTCTAAAACTCAGGGGAAATGTTTCCTTGAAACTGCTCTGCTGTGCGCTCGTTCAACTAAGAGAGTTCAATCTATGTTTAGATTCATCGAGTTAGAAACACGTTTCTTTTATGAGCTGCGTTGGGATATTCCTGAGTGAATGGGACCACACGCTGTAGAGAGAAATACCTGCTTCTAAAACCAAAACGGAGCTATCTAACCGAATGGTTTTCTATGTGTGCATTCAACTGATAGAGTTAAACTCATGTGTGGATTCAGCAGTTTGTAAACACTTTCTGTGCAGAATCCCAAAACAGGCATTTCCAGCCCAATAGAGACATAGGTAAGAAGAAGCAGTAAGACTTCGTCTAAAACTCAGGAGAAGCGTTTCCTTAAAATGCTCTGCTGTGCCTTCGTTCACCTAAGAGAGTTGAATCTAACTTTAGATTCAGGGAGTTAGAAAAACGTTTCTTCTAGGAGCTGCATTGGGATGTTCCCGAGGGAATGGGACCATAGTTTGTACAGAGAAATATCTCCTTCTAAAACCAAAACGGAGCTATCTAACTGAATGGTTGTCAATGCGTGTTTTCAACTGACAGAGTTAAGCTCATGTGAGTATTTAGCAGTTTGCAAAGCCATTCTCTGCAGAATCCCAAAACAGGCATTTCTAGCCCAATACTGGCATAGGTAAGAAGCAGAAATTAGACTTCGTCTAAAACCCAGGAGAAACGTTTCCTTCAAACTGCTCTGCTGTGCGATCATTCACCTTAGAGAGTTGAACCTATGTTTTGATTCAGCGAGTTTGAAACACGTTTCTCTAGGAGCTGCCCTGGGATATTGCCGAGTGAATGAGACCATAGGCTGTACAGAGAAATATCTGCTTCTAAAACCTAAACGGAGCTATCTAACTGAATGGTTGTCAATGTGTGCATTGAATTGACAGAGTTAAACTCATGTGTGGATTCGGCAGTTTGCAAACCCTTTCTGTGCGGAATCCCAAAACTGTCATTTCCAGCCCAATACGGGCATTTGTAAAAAACAACAGTAAAACTTCATCTAAAACTCAGGAGAAACGTTTCTTTCAAACTGCTCTGCTGTGCGTTCATTCACCTAAGAGAGTTGAACCTATGTTTAGATTCAGCTTGTTAGAAACACGTTTCTTCTAGGAGCTGTGTTGGGATATTCTGGAGGGAATGAGACCATAGGCTGTACAGAGAAATATCTGCTTCTAAAACCAAAACGGAGCTATCTAACTGAATGGTTGTCAATGCGTGCATTCAATTGACAGAGTTTAACTCATGTGTGGATTCAGCAGTTTGCAAACACTTTCTGTGCAGAATCATAAAACAGGCATTTCCAGCCCAATACTGGCATAAGTAAGAAGCAGCAGTAAGACTTCGTCTAAAACTCAGGAGAAACGTTTCCTTCAAACTGCTCTGCTGTGCGTTCGTTCATCTAAGTGAGTTGAATCTATGTTTAGATTCAGAGTGTTAGAAACACGTTTCTTCTAGGAACTGCGTGGGCATATTCCCGAGTGAATGGGACCATAGGCTGTACAGAGAAATATCTGTTTGTAAAAGCAAAAAGGAGCTATCTACCTGAATGGTTGCCAACGCGTTGATTCAATTGACTGAGTTAATCTCACGTGTGGATTCAGCTGTTTGCAAACCCTTTCTGTGCAGAATCATAAAACAGGATCTCCAGGTCAATACAGGCATTGGTAAGAAGCAGCAGTAAGACTTCGTCTACAACTCAGGGGAAACGTTTCCTTGAAACTGCTCTGCTGTGCGTTCGTTCACCTAAAAGATTTGAATCTATGTTTAGATTCAACAAGTTAGAAACACGTATCTTCTAGGAGCTGCATTGGGATATTCCTGAGTGAATGGGACCATAGGATGTACAGGGAAATATCTGCTTCTAAAACTGAAACGGAGCTATCTAACTGAATGATTGTCAATGTGTGCATTCAACTGACAGAGTTAAACTCATGTGTGGTTTCAGCAGTTTGCAAACCCTTTCTGTGCAGAATCCCAAAACATGTATTTCCAGCCCAATACATCCATAGGTAAGAAGCAGCAGACAGACTTCATCTTAAACTCATGAGAAACTTTTCCTTGAAACTGCTCTGCCGTGCGTTCGTTCAACTAAGAGAGTTGAAACTATGTTTCGATTCAGTGTGTTAGAAACATGTTTCTTCTAGGAGCTGCATTGGGATATTCCCGAGTGAATGGGACCATAGGTTGTACAGAGAAATATCTGCTTCTGAAACCAAATCGTAGCAACATAACTGAATGATTGTCAACGTGTTCACTGAACTGACAGAGGTAAACTCATGAGTGGATTCAGCAGTTTGCAAACCCTTTCTGTGCAGAATCCCAAAACTGGCATTTCCAGCCCACTACAGGCATAGGTAAGAAGCAGCAGTAATACTTCGTCTAAAACTCAGGAGAAACGTATCCTTGAATCTGCTCTGCTGTGAGTTCGTTCACCTAAGAGAGTTGAATCTATGTTTAGATTCAGCTAGTTAGAAACACGTTTCTTCAAGGAGCTGCGTTGGCATATTCCCGAGTGAATGCGACCATAGGCTGTACAGAGAAATATCTGCTTCTAAAAACAAAACGGAACTATCTAACTGAATGGTTGTCAATGTGTGCATTCAACTGACAGAGTTAAACTCATGTGTGGATTCAGCAGTTTGCAAACCCTTTCTGTGCAGAATCCCAAAACAGGCATTTCCAGTCCAAAACAGCCATAGGTAAGAAGAAGCAGTAAGACTTCGTATAAAACTCAGGAAAAGCGTTTCCTTCAAATGTTCTGCTGTGCCTTCGTTCACCTAAGAGATTTGAATCTATCTTTAGATTCAGCGAGTTAGAAACACGTTTCTTCTAGGAGCTGCATTTTTATATTCCCGAGTGAATGGGACCATAGGCTGTACAGAGAAATATCTGCTTCTAAAACCAAAACGGAGCTATCTAACTGAATGGTTGTCAATGTGTGCATTCAACTGACAGAGTCAAACTCATGTGTGGATTCGGCTGTTTGCAAAACTTTCTGTGCAGAATCCCAAAACAGGCATTTCCAGCCCCATACACTCATAGGTAAGAAACAACAGTAAGACTTCGTGTAAAACTCAGGAGAAACGTTTCCTTCAAACTGCTCTGTTGTGCGTTCGTTCACGTAAGAGTGTTGAATCTATGTTTAGGTTCAGCTAGTTAGAATCACGTTTCTTCAAGGCGCTCCGCTGTCATATTCACAAGTGATTGGGACCATAGTCTGTACAGAGAAATATCTGCTTCTAAAACCAAACGGAGCTATCTAACTGAATGGATGTCAATGTGTGCATTCAACTGATGGAGTTAAACTCATGTGTGGATGCAGCAATTGGCGAACTGTTTCTGTGCAGAATCCCAAAACTGGCATTTCCAGCCCAATATCGGCTTATGTAAGAAACAGCAGTAAGACATCGTCTAAAACTCAGGGGAAACGTTTCCTTGAAACTGCTCTGCTGTGCGCTCGTTCAACTAAGAGAGTTCAATCTATGTTTAGATTCATCGAGTTAGAAACACGTTTCTTTTATGAGCTGCGTTGGGATATTCCTGAGTGAATGGGACCACACGCTGTAGAGAGAAATACCTGCTTCTAAAACCAAAACGGAGCTATCTAACCGAATGGTTGTCTATGTGTGCATTCAACTGACAGAGTTAAACTCATGTGTGGATTCAGCAGTTTGCAAACACTTTCTGTGCAGAATCCCAAAACAGGCATTTCCAGCCCAATAGAGACATAGGTAAGAAGAAGCAGTAAGACTTCGTCTAAAACTCAGGAGAAGCGTTTCCTTAAAATGCTCTGCTGTGCCTTCGTTCACCTAAGAGAGTTGAATCTAGCTTTAGATTCAGCGAGTTAGAAAAACGTTTCTTCTAGGAGCTGCATTGGGATATTCCCGAGGGAATGGGACCATAGTTTGTACAGAGAAATATCTCCTTCTAAAACCAAAACGGAGCTATCTAACTGAATGGTTGTCAATGCGTGTTTTCAACTGACAGAGTTAAGCTCATGTGAGTATTTAGCAGTTTGCAAACCCTTTCTCTGCAGAATCCCAAAACAGGCATTTCTAGCCCAATACTGGCATAGGTAAGAAGCAGAAATTAGACTTCGTCTAAAACCCAGGAGAAACGTTTCCTTCAAACTGCTCTGCTGTGCGATCATTCACCTTAGAGAGTTGAACCTATGTTTTGATTCAGCGAGTTAGAAACACGTTTCTTCTAGGAGCTGCCCTGGGATATTGCCGAGTGAATGAGACCATAGGCTGTACAGAGAAATATCTGCTTCTAAAACCTAAACGGAGCTATCTAACTGAATGGTTGTCAATGTGTGCATTGAATTGACAGAGTTAAACTCATGTGTGGATTCGGCAGTTTGCAAAGCCTTTCTGTGCGGAATCCCAAAACTGTCATTTCCAGCCCAATACGGGCATTTGTAAAAAACAACAGTAAAACTTCATCTAAAACTCAGGAGAAACGTTTCTTTCAAACTGCTCTGCTGTGCGTTCATTCACCTAAGAGAGTTGAACCTATGTTTAGATTCAGCTTGTTAGAAACACGTTTCTTCTAGGAGCTGTGTTGGGATATTCCGGAGGGAATGAGACCATAGGCTGTACAGAGAAATATCTGCTTCTAAAACCAAAACGGAGCTATCTAACTGAATGGTTGTCAATGCGTGCATTCAATTGACAGAGTTTAACTCATGTGTGGATTCAGCAGTTTGAAAACACTTTCTGTGCAGAATCATAAAACAGGCATTTCCAGCCCAATACTGGCATAAGTAAGAAGCAGCAGTAAGACTTCGTCTAAAACTCAGGAGAAACGTTTCCTTCAAACTGCTCTGCTGTGCGTTCGTTCATCTACGTGAGTTGAATCTATGTTTAGATTCAGAGTGTTAGAAACACGTTTCTTCTAGGAACTGCGTGGGCATATTCCCGAGTGAATGGGACCATAGGCTGTACAGAGAAATATCTGTTTGTAAAAGCAAAAAGGAGCTATCTACCTGAATGGTTGCCAATGCGTTGATTCAATTGACTGAGTTAAACTCATGTGTGGATTCAGCTGTTTGCAAACCCTTTCTGTGCAGAATCATAAAACAGGATCTCCAGGTCAATACAGGCATTGGTAAGAAGCAGCAGTAAGACTTCGTCTAAAACTCAGGGGAAACGTTTCCTTGAAACTGCTCTGCTGTGCGTTCGTTCACCTAAAAGATTTGAATCTATGTTTAGATTCAACAAGTTGGAAACACGTATCTTCTAGGAGCTGCATTGGGATATTCCTGAGTGAATGGGACCATAGGATGTACAGGGAAATATCTGCTTCTAAAACTGAAACGGAGCTATCTAACTGAATGATTGTCAATGTGTGCATTCAACTGACAGAGTTAAACTCATGTGTGGTTTCAGCAGTTTGCAAACCCTTTCTGTGCAGAATCCCAAAACATGTATTTCCAGCCCAATACATCCATAGGTAAGAAGCAGCAGACAGACTTCATCTTAAACTCATGAGAAACTTTTCCTTGAAACTGCTCTGCCGTGCGTTCGTTCAACTAAGAGAGTTGAAACTATGTTTAGATTCAGTGTGTTAGAAACATGTTTCTTCTAGGAGCTGCATTGGGATATTCCCGAGTGAATGGGACCATAGGTTGTACAGAGAAATATCTGCTTCTGAAACCAAATCGGAGCAACATAACTGAATGATTGTCAACGTGTTCACTGAACTGACAGAGGTAAACTCATGAGTGGATTCAGCAGTTTGCAAACCCTTTCTGTGCAGAATCCCAAAACTGGCATTTCCAGCCCACTACAGGCATAGGTAAGAAGCAGCAGTAATACTTCGTCTAAAACTCAGGAGAAACGTATCCTTGAATCTGCTCTGCTGTGAGTTCGTTCACCTAAGAGAGTTGAATCTATGTTTAGATTCAGCTAGTTAGAAACACGTTTCTTCAAGGAGCTGCGTTGGCATATTCCCGAGTGAATGCGACCATAGGCTGTACAGAGAAATATCTGCTTCTAAAAACAAAACGGAACTATCTAACTGAATGGTTGTCAATGTGTGCATTCAACTGACAGAGTTAAACTCATGTGTGGATTCAGCAGTTTGCAAACCCTTTCTGTGCAGAATCCCAAAACAGGCATTTCCAGCCCAAAACAGCCATAGGTAAGAAGAAGCAGTAAGACTTCGTATAAAACTCAGGAGAAGCGTTTCCTTCAAATGCTCTGCTGTGCCTTCGTTCACCTAAGAGATTTGAATCTATCTTTAGATTCAGCGAGTTAGAAACACGTTTCTTCCAGGAGCTGCATTTTTATATTCCCGAGTGAATGGGACCATAGGCTGTACAGAGAAATATCTGCTTCTAAAACCAAAACGGAGCTATCTAACTGAATGGTTGTCAATGTGTGCATTCAACTGACAGAGTTAAACTCATGTGTGGATTCGGCTGTTTGCAAAACTTTCTGTGCAGAATCCCAAAACAGGCATGTCCAGCCCCATACACTCATAGGTAAGAAACAACAGTAAGACTTCGTGTAAAACTCAGGAGAAACGTTTCCTTCAAACTGCTCTGTTGTGCGTTCGTTCACGTAAGAGAGTTGAATCTATGTTTAGGTTCAGCTAGTTAGAATCACGTTTCTTCTAGGAGCTGCGTGGGCATATTCCCAAGTGAATGGGACCATAGGCTGTACAGAGAAATATCTGCTTCTAAAACCAAACGGAGCTTTCTAACTGAATGGATGTCAATGTGTGCATTCAACTGATGGAGTTAAACTCATGTGTGGATGCAGCAATTGGCAAACTGTTTCTGTGCAGGATCCCAAAACTCGCATTTCCAGCCCAATTTCGGCTTATGTAAGAAACAGCAGTAAGACATCGTCTAAAACTCAGGGGAAACGTTTCCTTGAAACTGCTCTGCTGTGCGCTCGTTCAACTAAGAGAGTTCAATCTATGTTTAGATTCATCGAGTTAGAAACACGTTTCTTTTATGAGCTGCGTTGGGATATTCCTGAGTGAATGGGACCACACGCTGTAGAGAGAAATACCTGCTTCTAAAACCAAAACGGAGCTATCTAACCGAATGGTTGTCTATGTGTGCATTCAACTGATCGAGTTAAACTCATGTGTGGATTCAGCAGTTTGCAAACACTTTCTGTGCAGAATCCCAAAACAGGCATTTCCAGCCCAATAGAGACATAGGTAAGAAGAAGCAGTAAGACTTCGTCTAAAACTCAGGAGAAGCGTTTCCTTAAAATGCTCTGCTGTGCCTTCGTTCACCTAAGAGAGTTGAATCTAACTTTAGATTCAGCGAGTTAGAAAAACGTTTCTTCTAGGAGCTGCATTGGGATATTCCCGTGGGAATGGGACCATAGTTTGTACAGAGAAATATCTCCTTCTAAAACCAAAACGGAGCTATCTAACTGAATGGTTGTCAATGCGTGTTTTCAACTGACACAGTTAAGCTCATGTGAGTATTTAGCAGTTTGCAAACCCTTTCTCTGCAGAATCCCAAAACAGGCATTTCTAGCCCAATACTGGCATAGGTAAGAAGCAGAAATTAGACTTCGTCTAAAACCCAGGAGAAACGTTTCCTTCAAACTGCTCTGCTGTGCGATCATTCACCTTAGAGAGTTGAACCTATGTTTTGATTCAGCGAGTTAGAAACACGTTTCTTCTAGGAGCTGCCCTGGGATATTGCCGAGTGAATGAGACCATAGGCTGTACAGAGAAATATCTGCTTCTAAAACCTAAACGGAGCTATCTAACTGAATGGTTGTCAATGTGTGCATTGAATTGACAGAGTTAAACTCATGTGTGGATTCGGCAGTTTGCAAAGCCTTTCTGTGCGGAATCCCAAAACTGTCATTTCCAGCCCAATACGGGCATTTGTAAAAAACAACAGTAAAACTTCATCTAAAACTCAGGAGAAACGTTTCTTTCAAACTGCTCTGCTGTGCGTTCATTCACCTAAGAGAGTTGAACCTATGTTTAGATTCAGCTTGTTAGAAACACGTTTCTTCTAGGAGCTGTGTTGGGATATTCCGGAGGGAATGGGACCATAGGCTGTACAGAGAAATATCTGCTTCTAAAACCAAAACGGAGCTATCTAACTGAATGGTTGTCAATGCGTGCATTCAATTGACAGAGTTTAACTCATGTGTGGATTCAGCAGTTTGCAAACGCTTTCTGTGCAGAATCATAACACAGGCATTTCCAGCCCAATACTGGCATAAGTAAGAAGCAGCAGTAAGACTTCGTCTAAAACTCAGGAGAAACGTTTCCTTCAAACTACTCTGCTGTGCGTTCGTTCATCTAAGTGAGTTGAATCTATGTTTAGATTCAGAGTGTTAGAAACACGTTTCTTCTAAGAGCTGCGTGGGCATATTCCCGAGTGAATGGGACCATAGGCTGTACAGAGAAATATCTGCTTCTAAAAGCAAAAAGGAGCTATCTACCTGAATGGTTGCCAACGCGTTGATTCAATGGACTGAGTTAAACTCACGTGTGGATTCAGCTGTTTGCAAACCCTTTCTGTGCAGAATCATAAAACAGGATCTCCAGGTCAATACAGGCATTGGTAAGAAGCAGCAGTAAGACATCGTCTAAAACTCAGGGGAAACGTTTCCTTGAAACTGCTCTGCTGTGCGTTCGTTCACCTAAAAGATTTGAATCTATGTTTAGATTCAACAAGTTAGAAACACGTATCTTCTAGGAGCTGCATTGGGATACTCCCGAGTGAATGGGACCATAGGACGTACAGGGAAATATCTGCTTCTAAAACTGAAACGGAGCTATCTAACTGAATGATTGTCAATGTGTGCATTCAACTGACAGAGTTAAACTCATGTGTGGTTTCAGCAGTTTGCAAACCCTTTCTGTGCAGAATCCCAAAACATGTATTTCCAGCCCAATACATCCATAGGTAAGAAGCAGCAGACAGACTTCATCTTAAACTCACGAGAAACTTTTCCTTGAAACTGCTCTGCCGTGCGTTCGTTCAACTAAGAGAGTTGAAACTATGTTTAGATTCAGTGTGTTAGAAACATGTTTCTTCTAGGAGCTGCATTGGGATATTCCCGAGTGAATGGGACCATAGGTTGTACAGAGAAATATCTGCTTCTGAAACCAAAACGGAGCAACATAACTGAATGATTGTCAACGTGTTCACTGAACTGACAGAGGTAAACTCATGAGTGGATTCAGCAGTTTGCAAACCCTTTCTGTGCAGAATCCCAAAACTGGCATTTCCAGCCCACTACAGGCATAGGTAAGAAGCAGCAGTAATACTTCGTCTAAAACTCAGGAGAAACGTATCCTTGAATCTGCTCTGCTGTGAGTTCGTTCACCTAAGAGAGTTGAATCTATGTTTAGATTCAGCTAGTTAGAAACACGTTTCTTCAAGGAGCTGCGTTGGCATATTCCCGAGTGAATGCGACCATAGGCTGTACAGAGAAATATCTGTTTCTAAAACCAAAACGGAGCTATCTAAGTGAATGGTTGTCAATGTGTGCATTCAACTGACAGAGTTAAACTCATGTGTGGATTCGGCTGTTTGCAAATCTTTCTGTGCAGAATCCCAAAACAGGCATTTCCAGCCCCATACACTCATAGGTAAGAAACAACAGTAAGACTTCGTGTAAAACTCAGGAGAAACGTGTCCTTCAAACTGCTCTGTTGTGCATTCGTTCACGTAAGAGAGTTGAATCTATGTTTAGGTTCAGCTAGTTAGAATCACGTTTCTTCAAGGCGCTCCGCTGTCATATTCACAAGTGATTGGGACCATAGGCTGTACAGAGAAATATTTGCTTCTAAAACCAAACGGAGCTATCTAACTGAATGGATGTCAATGTGTGCATTCAACTGATGGAGTTAAACTCATGTGTGGATGCAGCAATTGGCAAACTCTTTCTGTGCAGAATCCCAAAACTGGCATTTCCAGCCCACTACAGGCATAGGTAAGAAGCAGCAATAATACTTCGTCTAAAACTCAGGAGAAACGTATCCTTGAATCTTCTCTGTTGTGAGTTCGTTCACCTAAGAGAGTTGAATCTATGTTTAGATTCAGCTAGTTAGAAACACGTTTCTTCAAGGAGCTGCGTTGGCATATTCCCGAGTGAATGCGACCATAGGCTGTACAGAGAAATATCTGCTTCTAAAAACAAAACGGAGCTATCTAAGTGAATGGTTGTCAATGTGTGCATTCAACTGACAGAGTTAAACTCATGTGTGGATTCAGCAGTTTGCAAACCCTTTCTGTGCAGAATCCCAAAACAGGCATTTCTAGCCCAAAACAGCCATAGGTAAGAAGAAGCAGTAAGACTTCGTATAAAACTCAGGAGAAGCGTTTCCTTCAAATGCTCTGCTGTGCCTTCGTTCACCTAAGAGATTTGAATCTATCTTTAGATTCAGCGAGTTAGAAACACGTTTCTTCTAGGAGCTGCATTTTTATATTCCCGAGTGAATGGGACCATAGGCTGTACAGAGAAATATCTGCTTCTAAAACCAAAACGGAGCTATCTAACTGAATGGTTGTCAATGTGTGCATTCAACTGACAGAGTTAAACTCATGTGTGGATTCGGCTGTTTGCAAAACTTTCTGTGCAGAATCCCAAAACAGGCATTTCCAGCCCCATACACTCATAGGAAAGAAACAACAGTAAGACTTCATGTAAAACTCAGGAGAAACGTTTCCTACAAACTGCTCTGTTGTGCGTTCGTTCACGTAAGAGTGTTGAATCTATGTTTAGGTTCAGCTAGTTAGAATCACGTTTCTTCAAGGCGCTCCGCTGTCATATTCACAAGTGATTGGGACCGTAGGCTGTACAGAGAAATATCTGCTTCTAAAACCAAACGGAGCTATCTAACTGAATGGATGTCAATGTGTGCATTCAACTGATGGAGTTAAACTCATGTGTGGATGCAGCAATTGGCAAACTCTTTCTGTGCAGAATCCCAAAACTGGCATTTCCAGCCCAATTTCGGCTTATGTAAGAAACAGCAGTAAGACATCGTCTAAAACTCAGGGGAAACGTTTCCTTGAAACTGCTCTGCTGTGCGCTCGTTCAACTAAGAGAGTTCAATCTATGTTTAGATTCATCGAGTTAGAAACACGTTTCTTTTATGAGCTGCGTTGGGATATTCCTGAGTGAATGGGACCATACGCTGTAGAGAGAAATATCTGCTTCTAAAACCAAAACGGAGCTATCTAACCGAATGGTTGTCTATGTGTGCATTCAACTGACAGAGTTAAACTCATGTGTGGATTCAGCAGTTTGCAAACACTTTCTGGGCAGAATCCCAAAACAGGCATTTCCAGCCCAATAGAGACATAGGTAAGAACAAGCAGTAAGACTTCGTCTAAAACTCAGGAGAAGCGTTTCCTTAAAATGCTCTGCTGTGCCTTCGTTCACCTAAGAGAGTTGAATCTAACTTTAAATTCAGCGAGTTAGAAAAACGTTTCTTCTAGGAGCTGCATTGGGATATTCCCGAGGGAATGGGACCATAGTTTGTACAGAGAAATATCTCCTTCTAAAACCAAAACGGAGCTATCTAACTGAATGGTTGTCAATGCGTGTTTTCAACTGACAGAGTTAAGCTCATGTTTGTATTTAGCAGTTTGCAAACCCTTTCTCTGCAGAATTCCAAAACAGGCATTTCTAGCCCAATACTGGCATAGGTAAGAAGCAGAAATTAGACTTCGTCTAAAACCCAGGAGAAACGTTTCCTTCAAACTGCTCTGCTGTGCGATCATTCACCTTAGAGAGTTGAACCTATGTTTTGATTCAGCGAGTTAGAAACACGTTTCTTCTAGGAGCTGCCCTGGGATATTGCCGAGTGAATGAGACCATAGGCTGTACAGAGAAATATCTGCTTCTAAAACCTAAACGGAGATATCTAACTGAATGGTTGTCAATGTGTGCATTGAATTGACAGAGTTAAACTCATGTGTGGATTTGGCAGTTTGCAAACCCTTTCTGTGCAGAATCCCAAAACTGTCATTTCCAGCCCAATACGGGCATTTGTACAAAACAGCAGTAAAACTTCATCTAAAACTCAGGAGAAACTTTTCTTTCAAACTGCTCTGCTGTGCGTTCATTCACCTAAGAGAGTTGAACCTATGTTTAGATTCAGCTTGTTAGAAACACGTTTCTTCTAGGAGCTGTGTTGGGATATTCCGGAGGGAATGGGACCATAGGCTGTACAGAGAAATATCTGCTTCTAAAACCAAAACGGAGCTATCTAATTGAATGGTTGTCAATGCGTGCATTCAATTGACAGAGTTTAACTCATGTGTGGATTCAGCAGTTTGCTAACGCTTTCTGTGCAGAATCATAAAACAGGCATTTCTAGCCCAATACTGGCATAAGTAAGAAGCAGCAGTAAGACTTCGTCTAAAACTCAGGAGAAACGTTTCCTTCAAACTGCTCTGCTGTGCGTTCGTTCATCTAAGTGAGTTGAATCTATGTTTAGATTCAGAGTGTTAGAAACACGTTTCTTCTAGGAGCTACGTGGGCATATTCCCGAGTGAATGGGACCATAGGCTGTACAGAGAAATATCTGCTTGTAAAAGCAAAAAGGAGCTATCTACCTGAATGGTTGCCAACGCGTTGATTCAATTGACTGAGTTAAACTCACGTGTGGATTCAGCTGTTTGCAAACCCTTTCTGTGCAGAATCATAAAACAGGATCTCCAGGTCAATACAGGCATTGGTAAGAAACAGCAGTAAGACATCGTCTAAAACTCAGGGGAAACGTTTCCTTGAAACTGCTCTGCTGTGCGTTCGTTCACCTAAAAGATTTGAATCTATGTTTAGATTCAACAAGTTAGAAACACGTATCTTCTAGGAGCTGCATTGGGATATTCCTGAGTGAATGGGACCATAGGACGTACAGGGAAATATCTGCTTCTAAAACTGAAACGGAGCTATCTAACTGAATGATTGTCAATGTGTGCATTCAACTGACAGAGTTAAACTCATGTGTGGTTTCAGCAGTTTGCAAACCCTTTCTGTGCAGAATCCCAAAACATGTATTTCCAGCCCAATACATCCATAGGTAAGAAGCAGCAGACAGAATTCATCTTAAACTCATGAGAAACTTTTCCTTGAAACTGCTCTGCCGTGCGTTCGTTCAACTAAGAGAGTTGAAACTATGTTTAGATTCAGTGTGTTAGAAACATGTTTCTTCTAGGAGCTGCATTGGGATATTCCCGAGTGAATGGGACCATAGGTTGTACAGAGAAATATCTGCTTCTGAAACCAAAACGGAGCAACATAACTGAATGATTGTCAACGTGTTCACTGAACTGACAGAGGTAAACTCATGAGTGGATTCAGCAGTTTGCAAACCCTTTCTGTGCAGAATCCCAAAACTGGCATTTCCAGCCCACTACAGGCATAGGTAAGAAGCAGCAGTAATACTTCGTCTAAAACTCAGGAGAAACGTATCCTTGAATCTGCTCTGCTGTGAGTTCGTTCACCTAAGAGAGTTGAATCTATGTTTAGATTCAGCTAGTTAGAAACACGTTTCTTCAAGGAGCTGCGTTGGCATATTCCCGAGTGAATGCGACCATAGGCTGTACAGAGAAATATCTGCTTCTAAAACCAAAACGGAGCTATCTAAGTGAATGGTTGTCAATGTGTGCATTCAACTGACAGAGTTAAACTCATGTGTGGATTCGGCTGTTTGCAAATCTTTCTGTGCAGAATCCCAAAACAGGCATTTCCAGCCCCATACACTCATAGGTAAGAAACAACAGTAAGACTTCGTGTAAAACTCAGGAGAAACGTGTCCTTCAAACTGCTCTGTTGCGCATTCGTTCACGTAAGAGAGTTGAATCTATGTTTAGGTTCAGCTAGTTAGAATCACGTTTCTTCAAGGCGCTCCGCTGTCATATTCACAAGTGATTGGGACCATAGGCTGTACAGAGAAATATCTGCTTCTAAAACCAAACGGAGCTATCTAACTGAATGGATGTCAATGTGTGCATTCAACTGATGGAGTTAAACTCATGTGTGGATGCAGCAATTGGCAAACTCTTTCTGTGCAGAATCCCAAAACTGGCATTTCCAGCCCACTACAGGCATAGGTAAGAAGCAGCAGTAATACTTCGTCTAAAACTCAGGAGAAACGTATCCTTGAATCTTCTCTGTTGTGAGTTCGTTCACCTAAGAGAGTTGAATCTATGTTTAGATTCAGCTAGTTAGAAACACGTTTCTTCAAGGAGCTGCGTTGGCATATTCCCGAGTGAATGCGACCATAGGCTGTACAGAGAAATATCTGCTTCCAAAAACAAAACGGAACTATCTAACTGAACGGTTGTCAATGTGTGCATTCAACTGACAGAGTTAAACTCATGTGTGGATTCAGCAGTTTGCAAACCCTTTCTGTGCAGAATCCCAAAACAGGCATTTCCAGCCCAAAACAGCCATAGGTAAGAAAAAGCAGTAAGACTTCGTATAAAACTCAGGAGAAGCGTTTCCTTCAAATGCTCTGCTGTGCCTTCGTTCACCTAAGAGATTTGAATCTATCTTTAGATTCAGCGAGTTAGAAACACGTTTCTTCTAGGAGGTGCATTTTTATATTCCCGAGTGAATGGGACCATAGGCTGTACAGAGAAATATCTGCTTCTAAAACCAAAACGGAGCTATCTAACTGAATGGTTGTCAATGTGTGCATTCAACTGGCAGAGTTAACTCATGTGTGGATTCGGCTGTTTGCAAAACTTTCTGTGCAGAATCCCAAAACAGGCATTTCCAGCCCCATACACTCATAGGAAAGAAACAACAGTAAGACTTCATGTAAAACTCAGGAGAAACGTCTCCTTCAAACTGCTCTGTTGTGCGTTCGTTCACGTAAGAGAGTTGAATCTATGTTTAGGTTCAGCTAGTTAGAATCACGTTTCTTCAAGGCGCTCCGCTGTCATATTCACAAGTGATTGGGACCGTAGGCTCTACAGAGAAATATCCGCTTCTAAAACCAAACGGAGCTATCTAACTGAATGGATGTCAATGTGTGCATTCAACTGATGGAGTTAAACTCATGTGTGGATGCAGCAATTGGCAAACTCTTTCTGTGCAGAATCCCAAAACTGGCATTTCCAGCCCAATTTCGGCTTATGTAAGAAACTGCAGTAAGACATCGTCTAAAACTCAGGGGAAACGTTTCCTTGAAACTGCTCTGCTGTGCGCTCGTTCAACTAAGAGAGTTCAATCTATGTTTAGATTCATCAAGTTAGAAACACGTTTCTTTTATGAGCTGCGTTGGGATATTCCTGAGTGAATGGGACCATACGCTGTAGAGAGAAATATCTGCTTCTAAAACCAAAACGGAGCTATCTAACCGAATGGTTGTCTATGTGTGCATTCAACTGACAGAGTTAAACTCATGTGTGGATTCAGCAGTTTGCAAACACTTTCTGTGCAGAATCCCAAAACAGGCATTTCCAGCCCAATAGAGACATAGGTAAGAACAAGCAGTAAGACTTCGTCTAAAACTCAGGAGAAGCGTTTCCTTAAAATGCTCTGCTGTGCCTTCGTTCACCTAAGAGAGTTGAATCTAACTTTAAATTCAGCGAGTTAGAAAAACGTTTCTTCTAGGAGCTGCATTGGGATATTCCCGAGGGAATGGGACCATAGTTTGTACAGAGAAATATCTCCTTCTAAAACCAAAACGGAGCTATCTAACTGAATGGTTGTCAATGCGTGTTTTCAACTGACACAGTTAAGCTCATGTGAGTATTTAGCAGTTTGCAAACCCTTTCTCTGCAGAATCCCAAAACAGGCATTTCTAGCCCAATACTGGCATAGGTAAGAAGCAGAAATTAGACTTCGTCTAAAACCCAGGAGAAACGTTTCCTTCAAACTGCTCTGCTGTGCGATCATTCACCTTAGAGAGTTGAACCTATGTTTTGATTCAGCGAGTTAGAAACACGTTTCTTCTAGGAGCTGCCCTGGGATATTGCCGAGTGAATGAGACCATAGGCTGTACAGAGAAATATCTGCTTCTAAAACCTAAACGGAGCTATCTAACTGAATGGTTGTCAATGTGTACATTGAATTGACAGAGTTAAACTCATGTGTGGATTCGGCAGTTTGCAAACCCTTTCTGTGCAGAATCCCAAAACTGTCATTTCCAGCCCAATACGGGCATTTGTACAAAACAGCAGTAAAACTTCATCTAAAACTCAGGAGAAACGTTTCTTTCAAACTGCTCTGCTGTGCGTTCATTCACCTAAGAGAGTTGAACCTATGTTTAGATTCAGCTTGTTAGAAACACGTTTCTTCTAGGAGCTGTGTTGGGATATTCCGGAGGGAATGGGACCATAGGCTGTACAGAGAAATATCTGCTTCTAAAACCAAAACGGAGCTATCTAATTGAATGGTTGTCAATGCGTGCATTCAATTGACAGAGTTTAACTCATGTGTGGATTCAGCAGTTTGCTAACGCTTTCTGTGCAGAATCATAAAACAGGCATTTCTAGCCCAATACTGGCATAAGTAAGAAGCAGCAGTAAGACTTCGTCTAAAACTCAGGAGAAACGTTTCCTTCAAACTACTCTGCTGTGCGTTCGTTCATCTAAGTGAGTTGAATCTATGTTTAGATTCAGAGTGTTAGAAACACGTTTCTTCTAGGAGCTGCGTGGGCATATTCCCGAGTGAATGGGACCATAGGCTGTACAGAGAAATATCTGTTTGTAAAAGCAAAAAGGAGCTATCTACCTGAATGGTTGCCAACGCGTTGATTCAATTGACTGAGTTAAACTCATGTGTGGATTCAGCTGTTTGCAAACCCTTTCTGTGCAGAATCATAAAACAGGATCTCCAGGTCAATACAGGCATTGGTAAGAAGCAGCAGTAAGACTTCGTCTACAACTCAGGGGAAACGTTTCCTTGAAACTGCTCTGCTGTGCGTTCGTTCACCTAAAAGATTTGAATCTATGTTTAGATTCAACAAGTTAGATACACATATCTTCTAGGAGCTGCATTGGGATATTCCTGAGTGAATGGGACCATAGGATGTACAGGGAAATAAT
This sequence comes from Aotus nancymaae, assembly GCF_030222135.1. Taxonomy (NCBI): domain Eukaryota; kingdom Metazoa; phylum Chordata; class Mammalia; order Primates; family Aotidae; genus Aotus; species Aotus nancymaae. Next base: position 44,714,055 of record NW_026988455.1, on the reverse strand, counting down.
TGCTTCTAAAACTGAAACGGAGCTATCTAACTGAATGATTGTCAATGTGTGCATTCAACTGACAGAGTTAAACTCATGTGTGGTTTCAGCAGTTTGCAAACCCTTTCTGTGCAGAATCCCAAAACATGTATTTCCAGCCCAAAACATCCATAGGTAAGAAGCAGCAGACAGACTTCATCTTAAACTCATGAGAAACTTTTCCTTGAAACTGCTCTGCCGTGCGTTCGTTCAACTAAGAGAGTTGAAACTATGTTTAGATTCAGTGTGTTAGAAACATGTTTCTTCTAGGAGCTGCATTGGGATACTCCCAAGTGAATGGGACCATGGGTTGTACAGAGAAATATCTGCTTCTGAAACCAAAACGGAGCAACATAACTGAATGATTGTCAACGTGTTCACTGAACTGACAGAGGTAAACTCATGAGTGGATTCAGCAGTTTGCAAACCCTTTCTGTGCAGAATCCCAAAACTGGCATTTCGAGGCCACTACAGGCGTAGGTAAGAAGCAGCAGTAATACTTCGTCTAAAACTCAGGAGAAACGTATCCTTGAATCTGCTCTGCTGTGAGTTCGTTCACCTAAGAGAGTTGAATCTATGTTTAGATTCAGCTAGTTAGAAACACGTTTCTTCAAGGAGCTGCGTTGGCATATTCCCGAGTGAATGCGACCATAGGCTGTACAGAGAAATATCTGCTTCTGAAACCAAAACGGAGCTATCTAACTGAATGGTTGTCAATGTGTGCATTCAACTGACAGAGTTAAACTCATGTGTGGATTCGGCTGTTTGCAAATCTTTCTGTGCAGAATCCCAAAACAGGCATTTCCAGCCCCATACACTCATAGGTAAGAAACAACAGTAAGACTTCGTGTAAAACTCAGGAGAAACGTCTCCTTCAAACTGCTCTGTTGTGCATTCGTTCACGTAAGAGAGTTGAATCTATGTTTAGGTTCAGCTAGTTAGAATCACGTTTCTTCAAGGCGCTCCGCTGTCATATTCACAAGTGATTGGGACCATAGGCTGTACAGAGAAATATCTGCTTCTAAAACCAAACGGAGCTATCTAACTGAATGGATGTCAATGTGTGAATTCAACTGATGGAGCTAAACTCATGTGTGGATGCAGCAATTGGCAAACTCTTTCTGTGCAGAATCCCAAAACTGGCATTTCCAGCCCACTACAGGCATAGGTAAGAAGCAGCAGTAATACTTCGTCTAAAACTCAGGAGAAACGTATCCTTGAATCTTCTCTGCTGTGAGTTCGTTCACCTATGAGAGTTGAATCTATGTTTAGATTCAGCTAGTTAGAAACACGTTTCTTCAAGGAGCTGCGTTGGCATATTCCCGAGTGATTGCGACCATAGGCTGTACAGAGAAATATCTGCTTCTAAAAACAAAACGGAACTATCTAACTGAATGGTTGTCAATGTGTGCATTCAACTGACAGAGTTAAACTCATGTGTGGATTCAGCAGTTTGCAAACCCTTTCTGTGCAGAATCCCAAAACAGGCATTTCCAGCCCAAAAGAGTCAAAGGTAAGAAGAAGCAGTAAGACTTCGTATAAAACTCAGGAGAAGCGTTTCCTTCAAATGCTCTGCTGTGCCTTCGTTCACCTAAGAGATTTGAATCTATCTTTAGATTCAGCGAGTTAGAAACACGTTTCTTCTAGGAGCTGCATTTTTATATTCCCGAGTGAATGGGACCATAGGCTGTACAGAGAAATATCTGCTTCTAAAACCAAAACGGAGCTATCTAACCGAATGGTTGTCTATGTGTGCATTCAACTGACAGAGTTAAACTCATGTGTGGATTCAGTAGTTTGCAAACACTTTCTGTGCAGAATCCCAAAACAGGCATTTCCAGCCCAATAGAGACATAGGTAAGAAGAAGCAGTAAGACATCGTCTAAAACTCAGGAGAAGCGTTTCCTTAAAATGCTCTGCTGTGCCTTCGTTCACCTAAGAGAGTTGAATCTAACTTTAGATTCAGCGAGTTAGAAAAACGTTTCTTCTAGGAGCTGCATTGGGATATTCCCGAGGGAATGGGACCATAGTTTGTACAGAGAAATATCTCCTTCTAAAACCAAAACGGAGCTATCTAACTGAATGGTTGTCAATGCGTGTTTTCAACTGACAGAGTTAAGCTCATGTTTGTATTTAGCAGTTTGCAAACCCTTTCTCTGCAGAATTCCAAAACAGGCATTTCTAGCCCAATACTGGCATAGGTAAGAAGCAGAAATTAGACTTCGTCTAAAACCCAGGAGAAACGTTTCCTTCAAACTGCTCTGCTGTGCGATCATTCACCTTAGAGAGTTGAACCTATGTTTTGATTCAGCGAGTTAGAAACACGTTTCTTCTAGGAGCTGCCCTGGGATATTGCCGAGTGAATGAGACCATAGGCTGTACAGAGAAATATCTGCTTCTAAAACCTAAACGGAGATATCTAACTGAATGGTTGTCAATGTGTGCATTGAATTGACAGAGTTAAACTCATGTGTGGATTTGGCAGTTTGCAAACCCTTTCTGTGCAGAATCCCAAAACTGTCATTTCCAGCCCAATACGGGCATTTGTACAAAACAGCAGTAAAACTTCATCTAAAACTCAGGAGAAACGTTTCTTTCAAACTGCTCTGCTGTGCGTTCATTCACCTAAGAGAGTTGAACCTATGTTTAGATTCAGCTTGTTAGAAACACGTTTCTTCTAGGAGCTGTGTTGGGATATTCCGGAGGGAATGGGACCATAGGCTGTACAGAGAAATATCTGCTTCTAAAACCAAAACGGAGCTATCTAATTGAATGGTTGTCAATGCGTGCATTCAATTGACAGAATTTAACTCATGTGTGGATTCAGCAGTTTGCTAACGCTTTCTGTGCAGAATCATAAAACAGGCATTTCTAGCCCAATACTGGCATAAGTAAGAAGCAGCAGTAAGACTTCGTCTAAAACTCAGGAGAAACGTTTCCTTCAAACTGCTCTGCTGTGCGTTCGTTCATCTAAGTGAGTTGAATCTATGTTTAGATTCAGAGTGTTAGAAACACGTTTCTTCTAGGAGCTACGTGGGCATATTCCCGAGTGAATGGGACCATAGGCTGTACAGAGAAATATCTGCTTGTAAAAGCAAAAAGGAGCTATCTACCTGAATGGTTGCCAACGCGTTGATTCAATTGACTGAGTTAAACTCACGTGTGGATTCAGCTGTTTGCAAACCCTTTCTGTGCAGAATCATAAAACAGGATCTCCAGGTCAATACAGGCATTGGTAAGAAACAGCAGTAAGACATCGTCTAAAACTCAGGGGAAATGTTTCCTTGAAACTGCTCTGCTGTGCGTTCGTTCACCTAAAAGATTTGAATCTATGTTTAGATTCAACAAGTTAGAAACACGTATCTTCTAGGAGCTGCATTGGGATATTCCTGAGTGAATGGGACCATAGGACGTACAGGGAAATATCTGCTTCTAAAACTGAAACGGAGCTATCTAACTGAATGATTGTCAATGTGTGCATTCAACTGACAGAGTTAAACTCATGTGTGGTTTCAGCAGTTTGCAAACCCTTTCTGTGCAGAATCCCAAAACATGTATTTCCAGCCCAATACATCCATAGGTAAGAAGCAGCAGACAGAATTCATCTTAAACTCATGAGAAACTTTTCCTTGAAACTGCTCTGCCGTGCGTTCGTTCAACTAAGAGAGTTGAAACTATGTTTAGATTCAGTGTGTTAGAAACATGTTTCTTCTAGGAGCTGCATTGGGATATTCCCGAGTGAATGGGACCATAGGTTGTACAGAGAAATATCTGCTTCTGAAACCAAAACGGAGCAACATAACTGAATGATTGTCAACGTGTTCACTGAACTGACAGAGGTAAACTCATGAGTGGATTCAGCAGTTTGCAAACCCTTTCTGTGCAGAATCCCAAAACTGGCATTTCCAGCCCACTACAGGCATAGGTAAGAAGCAGCAGTAATACTTCGTCTAAAACTCAGGAGAAACGTATCCTTGAATCTGCTCTGCTGTGAGTTCGTTCACCTAAGAGAGTTGAATCTATGTTTAGATTCAGCTAGTTAGAAACACGTTTCTTCAAGGAGCTGCGTTGGCATATTCCCGAGTGAATGCGACCATAGGCTGTACAGAGAAATATCTGCTTCTAAAACCAAAACGGAGCTATCTAAGTGAATGGTTGTCAATGTGTGCATTCAACTGACAGAGTTAAACTCATGTGTGGATTCGGCTGTTTGCAAATCTTTCTGTGCAGAATCCCAAAACAGGCATTTCCAGCCCCATACACTCATAGGTAAGAAACAACAGTAAGACTTCGTGTAAAACTCAGGAGAAACGTGTCCTTCAAACTGCTCTGTTGTGCATTCGTTCACGTAAGAGAGTTGAATCTATGTTTAGGTTCAGCTAGTTAGAATCACGTTTCTTCAAGGCGCTCCGCTGTCATATTCACAAGTGATTGGGACCATAGGCTGTACAGAGAAATATCTGCTTCTAAAACCAAACGGAGCTATCTAACTGAATGGATGTCAATGTGTGCATTCAACTGATGGAGTTAAACTCATGTGTGGATGCAGCAATTGGCAAACTCTTTCTGTGCAGAATCCCAAAACTGGCATTTCCAGCCCACTACAGGCATAGGTAAGAAGCAGCAGTAATACTTCGTCTAAAACTCAGGAGAAACGTATCCTTGAATCTTCTCTGTTGTGAGTTCGTTCACCTAAGAGAGTTGAATCTATGTTTAGATTCAGCTAGTTAGAAACACGTTTCTTCAAGGAGCTGCGTTGGCATATTCCCGAGTGAATGCGACCATAGGCTGTACAGAGAAATATCTGCTTCTAAAAACAAAACGGAACTATCTAACTGAACGGTTGTCAATGTGTGCATTCAACTGACAGAGTTAAACTCATGTGTGGATTCAGCAGTTTGCAAACCCTTTCTGTGCAGAATCCCAAAACAGGCATTTCCAGCCCAAAATAGCCATAGGTAAGAAAAAGCAGTAAGACTTCGTATAAAACTCAGGAGAAGCGTTTCCTTCAAATGCTCTGCTGTGCCTTCGTTCACCTAAGAGATTTGAATCTATCTTTAGATTCAGCGAGTTAGAAACACGTTTCTTCTAGGAGGTGCATTTTTATATTCCCGAGTGAATGGGACCATAGGCTGTACAGAGAAATATCTGCTTCTAAAACCAAAACGGAGCTATCTAACTGAATGGTTGTCAATGTGTGCATTCAACTGGCAGAGTTAACTCATGTGTGGATTCGGCTGTTTGCAAAACTTTCTGTGCAGAATCCCAAAACAGGCATTTCCAGCCCCATACACTCATAGGAAAGAAACAACAGTGAGACTTCATGTAAAACTCAGGAGAAACGTTTCCTTCAAACTGCTCTGTTGTGCGTTCGTTCACGTAAGAGTGTTGAATCTATGTTTAGGTTCAGCTAGTTAGAATCACGTTTCTTCAAGGCGCTCCGCTGTCATATTCACAAGTGATTGGGACCGTAGGCTCTACAGAGAAATATCCGCTTCTAAAACCAAACGGAGCTATCTAACTGAATGGATGTCAATGTGTGCATTCAACTGATGGAGTTAAACTCATGTGTGGATGCAGCAATTGGCAAACTCTTTCTGTGCAGAATCCCAAAACTGGCATTTCCAGCCCAATTTCGGCTTATGTAAGAAACTGCAGTAAGACATCGTCTAAAACTCAGGGGAAACGTTTCCTTGAAACTGCTCTGCTGTGCGCTCGTTCAACTAAGAGAGTTCAATCTATGTTTAGATTCATCAAGTTAGAAACACGTTTCTTTTATGAGCTGCGTTGGGATATTCCTGAGTGAATGGGACCATACGCTGTAGAGAGAAATATCTGCTTCTAAAACCAAAACGGAGCTATCTAACCGAATGGTTGTCTATGTGTGCATTCAACTGACAGAGTTAAACTCATGTGTGGATTCAGCAGTTTGCAAACACTTTCTGTGCAGAATCCCAAAACAGGCATTTCCAGCCCAATAGAGACATAGGTAAGAACAAGCAGTAAGACTTCGTCTAAAACTCAGGAGAAGCGTTTCCTTAAAATGCTCTGCTGTGCCTTCGTTCACCTAAGAGAGTTGAATCTAACTTTAAATTCAGCGAGTTAGAAAAACGTTTCTTCTAGGAGCTGCATTGGGATATTCCCGAGGGAATGGGACCATAGTTTGTACAGAGAAATATCTCCTTCTAAAACCAAAACGGAGCTATCTAACTGAATGGTTGTCAATGCGTGTTTTCAACTGACACAGTTAAGCTCATGTGAGTATTTAGCAGTTTGCAAACCCTTTCTCTGCAGAATCCCAAAACAGGCATTTCTAGCCCAATACTGGCATAGGTAAGAAGCAGAAATTAGACTTCGTCTAAAACCCAGGAGAAACGTTTCCTTCAAACTGCTCTGCTGTGCGATCATTCACCTTAGAGAGTTGAACCTATGTTTTGATTCAGCGAGTTAGAAACACGTTTCTTCTAGGAGCTGCCCTGGGATATTGCCGAGTGAATGAGACCATAGGCTGTACAGAGAAATATCTGCTTCTAAAACCTAAACGGAGCTATCTAACTGAATGGTTGTCAATGTGTACATTGAATTGACAGAGTTAAACTCATGTGTGGATTCGGCAGTTTGCAAACCCTTTCTGTGCAGAATCCCAAAACTGTCATTTCCAGCCCAATACGGGCATTTGTACAAAACAGCAGTAAAACTTCATCTAAAACTCAGGAGAAACGTTTCTTTCAAACTGCTCTGCTGTGCGTTCATTCACCTAAGAGAGTTGAACCTATGTTTAGATTCAGCTTGTTAGAAACACGTTTCTTCTAGGAGCTGTGTTGGGATATTCCGGAGGGAATGGGACCATAGGCTGTACAGAGAAATATCTGCTTCTAAAACCAAAACGGAGCTATCTAATTGAATGGTTGTCAATGCGTGCATTCAATTGACAGAGTTTAACTCATGTGTGGATTCAGCAGTTTGCTAACGCTTTCTGTGCAGAATCATAAAACAGGCATTTCTAGCCCAATACTGGCATAAGTAAGAAGCAGCAGTAAGACTTCGTCTAAAACTCAGGAGAAACGTTTCCTTCAAACTACTCTGCTGTGCGTTCGTTCATCTAAGTGAGTTGAATCTATGTTTAGATTCAGAGTGTTAGAAACACGTTTCTTCTAGGAGCTGCGTGGGCATATTCCCGAGTGAATGGGACCATAGGCTGTACAGAGAAATATCTGTTTGTAAAAGCAAAAAGGAGCTATCTACCTGAATGGTTGCCAACGCGTTGATTCAATTGACTGAGTTAAACTCATGTGTGGATTCAGCTGTTTGCAAACCCTTTCTGTGCAGAATCATAAAACAGGATCTCCAGGTCAATACAGGCATTGGTAAGAAGCAGCAGTAAGACTTCGTCTACAACTCAGGGGAAACGTTTCCTTGAAACTGCTCTGCTGTGCGTTCGTTCACCTAAAAGATTTGAATCTATGTTTAGATTCAACAAGTTAGATACACATATCTTCTAGGAGCTGCATTGGGATATTCCTGAGTGAATGGGACCATAGGATGTACAGGGAAATAATTGCTTCTAAAACTGAAACGGAGCTATCTAACTGAATGATTGTCAATGTGTGCATTCAACTGACAGAGTTAAACTCATGTGTGGTTTCAGCAGTTTGCAAACCCTTTCTGTGCAGAATCCCAAAACATGTATTTCCAGCCCAAAACATCCATAGGTAAGAAGCAGCAGACAGACTTCATCTTAAACTCATGAGAAACTTTTCCTTGAAACTGCTCTGCCGTGCGTTCGTTCAACTAAGAGAGTTGAAACTATGTTTAGATTCAGTGTGTTAGAAACATGTTTCTTCTAGGAGCTGCATTGGGATACTCCCAAGTGAATGGGACCATGGGTTGTACAGAGAAATATCTGCTTCTGAAACCAAAACGGAGCAACATAACTGAATGATTGTCAACGTGTTCACTGAACTGACAGAGGTAAACTCATGAGTGGATTCAGCAGTTTGCAAACCCTTTCTGTGCAGAATCCCAAAACTGGCATTTCGAGGCCACTACAGGCGTAGGTAAGAAGCAGCAGTAATACTTCGTCTAAAACTCAGGAGAAACGTATCCTTGAATCTGCTCTGCTGTGAGTTCGTTCACCTAAGAGAGTTGAATCTATGTTTAGATTCAGCTAGTTAGAAACACGTTTCTTCAAGGAGCTGCGTTGGCATATTCCCGAGTGAATGCGACCATAGGCTGTACAGAGAAATATCTGCTTCTGAAACCAAAACGGAGCTATCTAACTGAATGGTTGTCAATGTGTGCATTCAACTGACAGAGTTAAACTCATGTGTGGATTCGGCTGTTTGCAAATCTTTCTGTGCAGAATCCCAAAACAGGCATTTCCAGCCCCATACACTCATAGGTAAGAAACAACAGTAAGACTTCGTGTAAAACTCAGGAGAAACGTCTCCTTCAAACTGCTCTGTTGTGCATTCGTTCACGTAAGAGAGTTGAATCTATGTTTAGGTTCAGCTAGTTAGAATCACGTTTCTTCAAGGCGCTCCGCTGTCATATTCACAAGTGATTGGGACCATAGGCTGTACAGAGAAATATCTGCTTCTAAAACCAAACGGAGCTATCTAACTGAATGGATGTCAATGTGTGAATTCAACTGATGGAGCTAAACTCATGTGTGGATGCAGCAATTGGCAAACTCTTTCTGTGCAGAATCCCAAAACTGGCATTTCCAGCCCACTACAGGCATAGGTAAGAAGCAGCAGTAATACTTCGTCTAAAACTCAGGAGAAACGTATCCTTGAATCTGCTCTGCTGTGAGTTCGTTCACCTATGAGAGTTGAATCTATGTTTAGATTCAGCTAGTTAGAAACACGTTTCTTCAAGGAGCTGCGTTGGCATATTCCCGAGTGATTGCGACCATAGGCTGTACAGAGAAATATCTGCTTCTAAAAACAAAACGGAACTATCTAACTGAATGGTTGTCAATGTGTGCATTCAACTGACAGAGTTAAACTCATGTGTGGATTCAGCAGTTTGCAAACCCTTTCTGTGCAGAATCCCAAAACAGGCATTTCCAGCCCAAAAGAGTCAAAGGTAAGAAGAAGCAGTAAGACTTCGTATAAAACTCAGGAGAAGCGTTTCCTTCAAATGCTCTGCTGTGCCTTCGTTCACCTAAGAGATTTGAATCTATCTTTAGATTCAGCGAGTTAGAAACACGTTTCTTCTAGGAGCTGCATTTTTATATTCCCGAGTGAATGGGACCATAGGCTGTACAGAGAAATATCTGCTTCTAAAACCAAAACGGAGCTATCTAACTGAATGGTTGTCAATGTGTGCATTCAACTGACAGAGTTAAACTCATGTGTGGATTCGGCTGTTTGCAAAACTTTCTGTGCAGAATCCCAAAACAGGCATGTCCAGCCCCATACACTCATAGGTAAGAAACAACAGTAAGACTTCGTGTAAAACTCAGGAGAAACGTTTCCTTCAAACTGCTCTGTTGTGCGTTCGTTCACGTAAGAGAGTTGAATCTATGTTTAGGTTCAGCTAGTTAGAATCACGTTTCTTCAAGGCGCTCCGCTGTCATATTCACAAGTGATTGGGACCGTAGGCTGTACAGAGAAATATCTGCTTCTAAAACCAAACGGAGCTATCTAACTGAATGGATGTCAATGTGTGCATTCAACTGATGGAGTTAAACTCATGTGTGGATGCAGCAATTGGCAAACTCTTTCTGTGCAGAATCCCAAAACTGGCATTTCCAGCCCAATTTCGGCTTATGTAAGAAACTGCAGTAAGACATCGTCTAAAACTCAGGGGAAACGTTTCCTTGAAACTGCTCTGCTGTGCGCTCGTTCAACTAAGAGAGTTCAATCTATGTTTAGATTCATCGAGTTAGAAACACGTTTCTTTTATGAGCTGCGTTGGGATATTCCTGAGTGAATGGGACCATACGCTGTAGAGAGAAATATCTGCTTCTAAAACCAAAACGGAGCTATCTAACCGAATGGTTGTCTATGTGTGCATTCAACTGACAGAGTTAAACTCATGTGTGGATTCAGTAGTTTGCAAACACTTTCTGTGCAGAATCCCAAAACAGGCATTTCCAGCCCAATAGAGACATAGGTAAGAAGAAGCAGTAAGACATCGTCTAAAAGTCAGGAGAAGCGTTTCCTTAAAATGCTCTGCTGTGCCTTCGTTCACCTAAGAGAGTTGAATCTAACTTTAGATTCAGCGAGTTAGAAAAACGTTTCTTCTAGGAGCTGCATTGGGATATTCCCGAGGGAATGGGACCATAGGTTGTACAGAGAAATATCTCCTTCTAAAACCAAAACGGAGCTATCTAACTGAATGGTTGTCAATGCGTGTTTTCAACTGACACAGTTAAGCTCATGTGAGTATTTAGCAGTTTGCAAACCCTTTCTCTGCAGAATCCCAAAACAGGCATTTCTAGCCCAATACTGGCATAGGTAAGAAGCAGAAATTAGACTTCGTCTAAAACCCAGGAGAAACGTTTCCTTCAAACTGCTCTGCTGTGCGATCATTCACCTTAGAGAGTTGAACCTATGTTTTGATTCAGCGAGTTAGAAACACGTTTCTTCTAGGAGCTGCCCTGGGATATTGCCGAGTGAATGAGACCATAGGCTGTACAGAGAAATATCTGCTTCTAAAACCTAAACGGAGATATCTAACTGAATGGTTGTCAATGTGTGCATTGAATTGACAGAGTTAAACTCATGTGTGGATTCGGCACTTTGCAAACCCTTTCTGTGCAGAAACCCAAAACTGTCATTTCCAGCCCAATACAGGCATTCGTACAAAACAGCAGTAAAACTTCATCTAAAACTCAGGAGAAACGTTTCTTTCAAACTGCTCTGCTGTGCGTTCATTCACCTAAGAGAGTTGAACCTATGTTTAGATTCAGCTTGTTAGAAACACGTTTCTTCTAGGAGCTGTGTTGGAATATTCCGGAGGGAATGGAACAATAGGCTGTACAGAGAAATATCTGCTTCTAAAACCAAAACGGAGCTATCTAACTGAATGGTTGTCATTGCGTGCATTCAATTGACAGAGTTTAACTCATGTGTGGATTCAGCAGTTTGCAAACACTTTCTGTGCAGAATCATAAAACAGGCATTTCCAGCCCAATACTGGCATAAGTAAGAAGCAGCAGTAAGACTTCGTCTAAAACTCAGGAGAAACGTTTCCTTCAAACTGCTCTGCTGTGCGTTCGTTCATCTAAGTGAGTTGAATCTATGTTTAGATTCAGAGTGTTAGAAACACGTTTCTTCCACGAACTGCGTGGGCATATTCCCGAGTGAATGGGACCATAGGCTGTACAGAGAAATATCTGCTTGTAAAAGCAAAAAGGAGCTATCTACCTGAATGGTTGCCAACGCGTTGATTCAATTGACTGAGTTAAACTCATGTGTGGATTCAGCTGTTTGCAAACCCTTTCTGTGCAGAATCATAAAACAGGATCTCCAGGTCAATACAGGCATTGGTAAGAAGCAGCAGTAAGACTTCGTCTACAACTCAGGGGAAACGTTTCCTTGAAACTGCTCTGCTGTGCGTTCGTTCACCTAAAATATTTGAATCTATGTTTAGATTCAACAAGTTAGAAACCCGTATCGTCTAGGAGCTGCATTGGGATATTCCTGAGTGAATGGGACCATAGGATGTACAGGGAAATAATTGCTTCTAAAACTGAAACGGAGCTATCTAACTGAATGATTGTCAATGTGTGCATTCAACTGACAGAGTTAAACTCATGTGTGGTTTCAGCAGTTTGCAAACCCTTTCTGTGCAGAATCCCAAAACATGTATTTCCAGCCCAATACATCCATAGGTAAGAAGCAGCAGACAGACTTCATCTTAAACCCATGAGAAACTTTTCCTTGAAACTGCTCTGCCGTGCGTTCGTTCAACTAAGAGAGTTGAAACTATGTTTAGATTCAGTGTGTTAGAAACATGTTTCTTCTAGGAGCTGCATTGGGATATTCCCGAGTGAATGGGACCATAGGTTGTACAGAGAAATATCTGCTTCTGAAACCAAAACGGAGCAACATAACTGAATGATTGTCAACGTGTTCACTGAACTGACAGAGGTAAACTCATGAGTGGATTCAGCAGTTTGCAAACCCTTTCTGTGCAGAATCCCAAAACTGGCATTTCCAGCCCACTACAGGCATAGGTAAGAAGCAGCAGTAATACTTCGTCTAAAACTCAGGAGAAACGTATCCTTGAATCTGCTCTGCTGTGAGTTCGTTAACCAAAGAGAGTTGAATCTATGTTTAGGTTCAGCTAGTTAGAAACACGTTTCTTCAAGGAGCTGCGTTGGCATATTCCCGAGTGAATGCGACCATAGGCTGTACACAGAAATATCTGCTTCTAAAAACAAAACGGAGCTATCTTCCTGAATGGTTGTCAATGTGTGCATTCAACTGACAGAGTTAAACTCATGTGTGGATTCGGCTGTTTGCAAATCTTTCTGTGCAGAATCCCAAAACAGGCTTTTCCAGCCCCATACACTCATAGGTAAGAAACAACAGTAAGACTTCGTGTAAAACTCAGGAGAAACGTCTCCTTCAAACTGTTCTGTTGTGCATTCGTTCACGTAAGAGAGTTGAATCTATGTTTAGGTTCAGCTAGTTAGAATCACGTTTCTTCAAGGCGCTCCGCTGTCATATTCACAAGTGATTGGGACCATAGGCTGTACAGAGAAATATCTGCTTCTAAAACCAAACGGAGCTATCTAACTGAATGGATGTCAATGTGTGAATTCAACTGATGGAGTTAAACTCATGTGTGGATGCAGCAATTGGCAAACTCTTTCTGTGCAGAATCCCAAAACTGGCATTTCCAGCCCACTACAGGCATAGGTAAGAAGCCGCAGTAATACTTCGTCTAAAACTCAGGAGAAACGTATCCTTGAATCTGCTCTGCTGTGAGTTCGTTCACCTAAGAGAGTTGAACCTATGTTTAGATTCAGCTAGTTAGAAACACGTTTCTTCAAGGAGCTGCGTTGGCATATTCCCGAGTGAATGCGACCATAATCTGTACAGAGAAATATCTGCTTCTAAAAACAAAACGGAACTATCTAACTGAATGGTTGTCAATGTATGCATTCAACTGACAGAGTTAAACTCATGTGTGGATTCAGCAGTTTGCAAACCCTTTCTGTGCTGAATCCCAAAACAGGCATTTCCAGCCCAAAACAGCCATAGGTAAGAAGAAGCAGTAAGACTTCGTCTAAAACTCAGGAGAAGCGTTTCCTTCAAATGCTCTGCTGTGCCTTCGTTCACCTAAGAGATTTGAATCTATCTTTAGATTCAGCGAGTTAGAAACACGTTTCTTCTAGGAGTTGCATTTTTATATTCCCGAGTGAATGGGACCATAGGCTGTACAGAGAAATATCTGCTTCTAAAACCAAAACGGAGCTATCTAACTGAATGGTTGTCAAAGTGTGCATTCAACTGACAGAGTTAAACTCATGTGTGGATTCGGCTGTTTGCAAAACTTTCTGTGCAGAATCCCAAAACAGGCATTTCCAGCCCCATACACTCATAGGTAAGAAACAACAGTAAGACTTCGTGTAAAACTCAGGAGAAACGTTTCCTACAAACTGCTCTGTTGTGCGTTCGTTCACGTAAGAGAGTTGAATCTATGTTTAGGTTCAGCTAGTTAGAATCACGTTTCTTCAAGGCGCTCCGCTGTCATATTCACAAATGATTGGGACCATAGGCTGTACAGAGAAATATCTGCTTCTAAAACCAAACGGAGCTTTCTAACTGAATGGATGTCAATGTGTGCATTCAACTGATGGAGTTAAACTCATGTGTGGATGCAGCAATTGGCAAACTCTTTCTGTGCAGAATCCCAAAACTGGCATTTCCAGCCCAATTTCGGCTTATGTAAGAAACTGCAGTAAGACATCGTCTAAAACTCAGGGGAAACGTTTCCTTGAAACTGCTCTGCTGTGCGCTCGTTCAACTAAGAGAGTTCAATCTATGTTTAGATTCATCGAGTTAGAAACACGTTTCTTTTATGAGCTGCGTTGGGATATTCCTGAGTGAATGGGACCACACGCTGTAGAGAGAAATACCTGCTTCTAAAACCAAAACGGAGCTATCTAACCGAATGGTTGTCTATGTGTGCATTCAACTGACAGAGTTAAACTCATGTGTGGATTCAGCAGTTTGCAAACACTTTCTGTGCAGAATCCCAAAACAGGCATTTCCAGCCCAATAGAGACATAGGTAAGAAGAAGCAGTAAGACTTCGTCTAAAACTCAGGAGAAGCGTTTCCTTAAAATGCTCTGCTGTGCCTTCGTTCACCTAAGAGAGTTGAATCTAACTTTAGATTCAGCGAGTTAGAAAAACGTTTCTTCTAGGAGCTGCATTGGGATATTCCCGAGGGAATGGGACCATAGTTTGTATAGAGAAATATCTCCTTCTAAAACCAAAACGGAGCTATCTAACTGAATGGTTGTCAATGCGTGTTTTCAACTGACACAGTTAAGCTCATGTGAGTATTTAGCAGTTTGCAAACCCTTTCTCTGCAGAATCCCAAAACAGGCATTTCTAGCCCAATACTGGCATAGGTAAGAAGCAGAAATTAGACTTCGTCTAAAACCCAGGAGAAACGTTTCCTTCAAACTGCTCTGCTGTGCGATCATTCACCTTAGAGAGTTGAACCTACGTTTTGATTCAGCGAGTTAGAAACACGTTTCTTCTAGGAGCTGCCCTGGGATATTGCCGAGTGAATGAGACCATAGGCTGTACAGAGAAATATCTGCTTCTAAAACCTAAACGGAGCTATCTAACTGAATGGTTGTCAATGTGTGCATTGAATTGACAGAGTTAAACTCATGTGTGGATTCGGCAGTTTGCAAACCCTTTCTGTGCACAATCCCAAAACTGTCATTTCCAGCCCAATACGGGCATTTGTACAAAACAGCAGTAAAACTTCATCTAAAACTCAGGAGAAACGTTTCTTTCAAACTGCTCTGCTGTGCGTTCATTCACCTAAGAGAGTTGAACCTATGTTTAGATTCAGCTTGTTAGAACCACGTTTCTTCTAGGAGCTGTGTTGGGATATTCCCGAGGGAATGGGACCATAGTTTGTACAGAGAAATATCTCCTTCTAAAACCAAAACGGAGCTATCTAACTGAATGGTTGTCAATGCGTGCATTCAATTGACAGAGTTTAACTCATGTGTGGATTCAGCAGTTTGCAAACACTTTCTGTGCAGAATCATAAAACAGGCATTTCCAGCCCAATACTGGCATAAGTAAGAAGCAGCAGTAAGACTTCGTCTAAAACTCAGGAGAAACGTTTCCTTCAAACTGCTCTGCTGTGCGTTCGTTCATCTAAGTGAGTTGAATCTATGTTTAGATTCAGAGTGTTAGAAACACGTTTCTTCTAGGAACTGTGTGGGCATATTCCCGAGTGAATGGGACCATAGGCTGTACAGAGAAATATCTGTTTGTAAAAGCAAAAAGGAGCTATCTGCCTGAATGGTTGCCAACGCGTTGATTCAATTGACTGAGTTAAACTCATGTGTGGATTCAGCTGTTTGCAAACCCTTTCTGTGCAGAATCATAAAACAGGATCTCCAGGTCAATACAGGCATTGGTAAGAAGCAGCAGTAAGACTTCGTCTAAAACTCAGGGGAAACGTTTCCTTGAAACTGCTCTGCTGTGCGTTCGTTCACCTAAAAGATTTGAATCTATGTTTAGATTCAACAAGTTAGAAACCCGTATCGTCTAGGAGCTGCATTGGGATATTCCTGAGTGAATGGGACCATAGGATGTACAGGGAAATAATTGCTTCTAAAACTGAAACGGAGCTATCTAACTGAATGATTGTCAATGTGTGCATTCAACTGACAGAGTTAAACTCATGTGTGGTTTCAGCAGTTTGCAAACCCTTTCTGTGCAGAATCCCAAAACATGTATTTCCAGCCCAATACATCCATAGGTAAGAAGCAGCAGACAGACTTCATCTTAAACTCATGAGAAACTTTTCCTTGAAACTGCTCTGCCGTGCGTTCGTTCAACTAAGAGAGTTGAAACTATGTTTAGATTCAGTGTGTTAGAAACATGTTTCTTCTAGGAGCTGCATTGGGATATTCCCGAGTGAATGGGACCATAGGTTGTACAGAGAAATATCTGCTTCTGAAACCAAAACGGAGCAACATAACTGAATGATTGTCAACGTGTTCAGTGAACTGACAGAGGTAAACTCATGAGTGGATTCAGCAGTTTGCAAACCCATTCTGTGCAGAATCCCAAAACTGGCATTTCCAGCCCACTACAGGCATAGGTAAGAAGCAGCAGTAATACTTCGTCTAAAACTCAGGAGAAACGTATCCTTGAATCTGCTCTGCTGTGAGTTCGTTCACCTAAGAGAGTTGAACCTATGTTTAGATTCAGCTAGTTAGAAACACGTTTCTTCAAGGAGCTGCGTTGGCATATTCCCGAGTGAATGCGACCATAGGCTGTACAGAGAAATATCTGCTTCTAAAAACAAAACGGAGCTATCTAACTGAATGGTTGTCAATGTGTGCATTCAACTGACAGAGTTAAACTCATGTGTGGATTCAGCAGTTTGCAAACCCTTTCTGTGCAGAATCCCAAAACAGGCATTTCCAGCCCAAAACAGCCATAGGTAAGAAGAAGCAGTAAGACTTCGTCTAAAACTCAGGAGAAGCGTTTCCTTCAAATGCTCTGCTGTGCCTTCGTTCACCTAAGAGATTTGAATCTATCTTTAGATTCAGCGAGTTAGAAACACGTTTCTTCTAGGAGCTGCATTTTTGTATTCCCGAGTGAATGGGACCATAGGCTGTACAGAGAAATATCTGCTTCTAAAACCAAAACGGAGCTATCTAACTGAATGCTTGTCAATGTGTGCATTCAACTGACAGAGTCAAACTCATGTGTGGATTCGGCTGTTTGCAAAACTTTCTGTGCAGAATCCCAAAACAGGCATTTCCAGCCCCATACACTCATAGGTAAGAAACAACAGTAAGACTTCGTGTAAAACTCAGGAGAAACGTTTCCTACAAACTGCTCTGTTGTGCGTTCGTTCACGTAAGAGAGTTGAATCTATGTTTAGGTTCAGCTAGTTAGAATCACGTTTCTTCAAGGCGCTCCGCTGTCATATTCACAAGTGATTGGGACCATAGGCTGTACAGAGAAATATCTGCTTCTAAAACCAAACGGAGCTATCTAACTCAATGGATGTCAATGTGTGCATTCAACTGATGGAGTTAAACTCATGTGTGGATGCAGCAATTGGCAAACTCTTTCTGTGCAGAATCCCAAAACTGGCATTTCCAGCCCAATTTCGGCTTATGTAAGAAACAGCAGTAAGACATCGTCTAAAACTCAGGGGAAACGTTTCCTTGAAACTGCTCTGCTGTGCGCTCGTTCAACTAAGAGAGTTCAATCTATGTTTAGATTCATCGAGTTAGAAACACGTTTCTTTTATGAGCTGCGTTGGGATATTCCTGAGTGAATGGGACCATACGCTGTAGAGAGAAATATCTACTTCTAAAACCAAAACGGAGCTATCTAACCGAATGGTTGTCTATGTGTGCATTCAACTGACAGAGTTAAACTCATGTGTGGATTCAGCAGTTTGCAAACACTTTCTGTGCAGAATCCCAAAACAGGCATTTCCAGCCCAATAGAGACATAGGTAAGAAGAAGCAGTAAGACTTCGTCTAAAACTCAGGAGAAGCGTTTCCTTAAAATGCTCTGCTGTGCCTTCGTTCACCTAAGAGAGTTGAATCTAACTTTAGATTCAGCGAGTTAGAAAAACGTTTCTTCTAGGAGCTGCATTGGGATATTCCCGAGGGAATGGGACCATAGTTTGTACAGAGAAATATCTCCTTCTAAAACCAAAACGGAGCTATCTAACTGAATGGTTGTCAATGCGTGTTTTCAACTGACACAGTTAAGCTCATGTGAGTATTTAGCAGTTTGCAAACCCTTTCTCTGCAGAATCCCAAAACAGGCATTTTTAGCCCAATACTGGCATAGGTAAGAAGCAGAAATTAGACTTCGTCTAAAACCCAGGAGAAACGTTTCCTTCAAACTGCTCTGCTGTGCGATTATTCCCCTTAGAGAGTTGAACCTACGTTTTGATTCAGCGAGTTAGAAACACGTTTCTTCTAGGAGCTGCCCTGGGATATTGCCGAGTGAATGAGACCAGAGGCTGTACAGAGAAATATCTGCTTCTAAAACCTAAACGGAGCTATCTAACTGAATGGTTGTCAATGTGTGCATTGAATTGACAGAGTTAAACTCATGTGTGGATTCGGCAGTTTTCAAACCCTTTCTGTGCGGAATCCCAAAACTGTCATTTCCAGCCCAATACCGGCATTTGTAAAAAACAGCAGTAAAACTTCATCTAAAACTCAGGAGAAACGTTTCTTTCAAACTGCTCTGCTGTGCGTTCATTCACCTAAGAGAGTTGAACCTATGTTTAGATTCAGCTTGTTAGAAACACGTTTCTTCTAGGAGCTGTGTTGGGATATTCCGGAGGGAATGGGACCATAGGCTGTACAGAGAAATATCTGCTTCTAAAACCAAAACGGAGCTATCTAACTGAATGGTTGTCAATGCGTGCATTCAATTGACAGAGTTTAACTCATGTGTGGATTCAGCAGTTTGCAAACGCTTTCTGTGCAGAATCATAACACAGGCATTTCTAGCCCAATACTGGCATAAGTAAGAAGCAGCAGTAAGACTTCGTCTAAAACTCAGGAGAAACGTTTCCTTCAAACTGCTCTGCTGTGCGTTCGTTCATCTAAGTGAGTTGAATCTATGTTTAGATTCAGAGTGTTAGAAACACGTTTCTTCTAGGAACTGTGTGGGCATATTCCCGAGTGAATGGGACCATAGGCTGTACAGAGAAATATCTGCTTGTAAAAGCAAAACGCAGCTATCTAACTGAATGGTTGTCAATGTGTGCATTCAACTGACAGAGTCAAACTCATGTGTGGATTCGGCTGTTTGCAAAACTTTCTGTGCAGAATCCCAAAACAGGCATTTCCAGCCCCATACACTCATAGGTAAGAAACAACAGTAAGACTTCGTGTAAAACTCAGGAGAAACGTTTCCTACAAACTGCTCTGTTGTGCGTTCGTTCACGTAAGAGAGTTGAATCTATGTTTAGGTTCAGCTAGTTAGAATCACGTTTCTTCAAGGCGCTCCGCTGTCATATTCACAAGTGATTGGGACCATAGGCTGTACAGAGAAATATCTGCTTCTAAAACTAAACGGAGCTATCTAACTGAATGGATGTCAATGTGTGCATTCAACTGATGGAGTTAAACTCATGTGTGGATGCAGCAATTGGCAAACTCTTTCTGTGCAGAATCCCAAAACTGGCATTTCCAGCCCAATTTCGGCTTATGTAAGAAACAGCAGTAAGACATCGTCTAAAACTCAGGGGAAACGTTTCCTTGAAACTGCTCTGCTGTGCGCTCGTTCAACTAAGAGAGTTCAATCTATGTTTAGATTCATCGAGTTAGAAACACATTTCTTTTTTGAGCTGCGTTGGGATATTCCTGAGAGAATGGGACCATACGCTGTAGAGAGAAATATCTACTTCTAAAACCAAAACGGAGCTATCTAACCGAATGGTTGTCTCTGTGTGCATTCAACTGACAGAGTTAAACTCATGTGTGGATTCAGCAGTTTGCAAACACTTTCTGTGCAGAATCCCAAAACAGGCATTTCCAGCCCAATAGAGACATAGGTAAGAAGAAGCAGTAAGACTTCGTCTAAAACTCAGGAGAAGCGTTTCCTTAAAATGCTCTGCTGTGCCTTCGTTCACCTAAGAGAGTTGAATCTAACTTTAGATTCAGCGAGTTAGAAAAACGTTTCTTCTAGGAGCTGCATTGGGATATTCCCGTGGGAATGGGACCATAGTTTGTACAGAGAAATATCTCCTTCTAAAACCAAAACGGAGCTATCTAACTGAATGGTTGTCAATGCGTGTTTTCAACTGACACAGTTAAGCTCATGTGAGTATTTAGCAGTTTGCAAACCCTTTCTCTGCAGAATCCCAAAACAGGCATTTCTAGCCCAATACTGGCATAGGTAAGAAGCAGAAATTAGACTTCGTCTAAAACCCAGGAGAAACGTTTCCTTCAAACTGCTCTGCTGTGCGATCATTCACCTTAGAGAGTTGAACCTATGTTTTGATTCAGCGAGTTAGAAACACGTTTCTTCTAGGAGCTGCCCTGGGATATTGCCGAGTGAATGAGACCATAGGCTGTACAGAGAAATATCTGCTTCTAAAACCTAAACGGAGCTATCTAACTGAATGGTTGTCAATGTGTGCATTGAATTGACAGAGTTAAACTCATGTGTGGATTCGGCAGTTTGCAAACCCTTTCTGTGCGCAATCCCAAAACTGTCATTTCTAGCCCAATACGGGCATTGGTGCAAAACAGCAGTAAAACTTCATCTAAAACTCAGGAGAAACGTTTCTTTCAAACTGCTCTGCTGTGCGTTCATTCACCTAAGAGAGTTGAACCTATGTTTAGATTCAGCTTGTTAGAAACACGTTTCTTCTAGGAGCTGTGTTGGGATATTCCGGAGGGAATGGGACCATAGGCTGTACAGAGAAATATCTGCTTCTAAAACCAAAACGGAGCTATCTAACTGAATGGTTGTCAATGCGTGCATTCAATTGACAGAGTTTAACTCATGTGTGGATTCAGCAGTTTGCAAACGCTTTCTGTGCAGAATCATAACACAGGCATTTCCAGCCCAATACTGGCATAAGTAAGAAGCAGCAGTAAGACTTCGTCTAAAACTCAGGAGAAACGTTTCCTTCAAACTGCTCTGCTGTGCGTTCGTTCATCTAAGTGAGTTGAATCTATGTTTAGATTCAGAGTGTTAGAAACACGTTTCTTCTAGGAACTGTGTGGGCATATTCCCGAGTGAATGGGACCATAGGCTGTACAGAGAAATATCTGTTTGTAAAAGCAAAAAGGAGCTATCTGCCTGAATGGTTGCCAACGCGTTGATTCAATTGACTGAGTTAAACTCATGTGTGGATTCAGCTGTTTGCAAACCCTTTCTGTGCAGAATCATAAAACAGGATCTCCAGGTCAATACAGGCATTGGTAAGAAGCAGCAGTAAGACTTCGTCTAAAACTCAGGGGAAACGTTTCCTTGAAACTGCTCTGCTGTGCGTTCGTTCACCTAAAAGATTTGAATCTATGTTTAGATTCAACAAGTTAGAAACCCGTATCGTCTAGGAGCTGCATTGGGATATTCCTGAGTGAATGGGACCATAGGATGTACAGGGAAATAATTGCTTCTAAAACTGAAACGGAGCTATCTAACTGAATGATTGTCAATGTGTGCATTCAACTGACAGAGTTAAACTCATGTGTGGTTTCAGCAGTTTGCAAACCCTTTCTGTGCAGAATCCCAAAACATGTATTTCCAGCCCAATACATCCATAGGTAAGAAGCAGCAGACAGACTTCATCTTAAACTCATGAGAAACTTTTCCTTGAAACTGCTCTGCCGTGCGTTCGTTCAACTAAGAGAGTTGAAACTATGTTTAGATTCAGTGTGTTAGAAACATGTTTCTTCTAGGAGCTGCATTGGGATATTCCCGAGTGAATGGGACCATAGGTTGTACAGAGAAATATCTGCTTCTGAAACCAAAACGGAGCAACATAACTGAATGATTGTCAACGTGTTCACTGAACTGACAGAGGTAAACTCATGAGTGGATTCAGCAGTTTGCAAATCCATTCTGTGCAGAATCCCAAAACTGGCATTTCCAGCCCACTACAGGCATAGGTAAGAAGCAGCAGTAATACTTCGTCTAAAACTCAGGAGAAACGTATCCTTGAATCTGCTCTGCTGTGAGTTCGTTCACCTAAGAGAGTTGAATCTATGTTTAGATTCAGCTAGTTAGAAACACGTTTCTTCAAGGAGCTGCGTTGGCATATTCCCAAGTGAATGCGACCATAGGCTGTACAGAGAAATATCTGCTTCTAAAAACATAACGGAACTATCTAACTGAATGGTTGTCAATGTGTGCATTCAACTGACAGAGTTAAACTCATGTGTGGATTCAGCAGTTTGCAAACCCTTTCTGTGCAGAATCCCAAAACAGGCATTTCCAGTCCAAAACAGCCATAGGTAAGAAGAAGCAGTAAGACTTCGTCTAAAACTCAGGAAAAGCGTTTCCTTCAAATGCTCTGCTGTGCCTTCGTTCACCTAAGAGATTTGAATCTATCTTTAGATTCAGCGAGTTAGAAACACGTTTCTTCTAGGAGCTGCATTTTTATATTCCCGAGTGAATGGGACCATAGGCTGCACAGAGAAATATCTGCTTCTAAAACCAAAACGGAGCTATCTAACTGAATGGTTGTCAATGTGTGCAATCAACTGACAGAGTCAAACTCATGTGTGGATTCGGCTGTTTGCAAAACTTTCTGTGCAGAATCCCAAAACAGGCATTTCCAGCCCCATACACTCATAGGTAAGAAACAACAGTAAGACTTCGTGTAAAACTCAGGAGAAACGTTTCCTACAAACTGCTCTGTTGTGCGTTCGTTCACGTAAGAGAGTTGAATCTATGTTTAGGTTCAGCTAGTTAGAATCACGTTTCTTCAAGGCACTCCGCTGTCATATTCACAAGTGATTGGGACCGTAGGCTGTACAGAGAAATATCTGCTTCTAAAACCAAACGGAGCTATCTAACTGAATGGATGTCAATGTGTGCATTCAACTGATGGAGTTAAACTCATGTGTGGATGCAGCAATTGGCAAACTCTTTCTGTGCAGAATCCCAAAACTGGCATTTCCAGCCCAATTTCGGCTTATGTAAGAAACAGCAGTAAGACATCGTCTAAATCTCAGGGGAAACGTTTCCTTGAAACTGCTCTGCTGTGCGCTCGTTCAACTAAGAGAGTTCAATCTATGTTTAGATTCATCGAGTTAGAAACACGTTTCTTTTATGAGCTGCGTTGGGATATTCCTGAGAGAATGGGACCATACGCTGTAGAGAGAAATATCTACTTCTAAAACCAAAACGGAGCTATCTAACCGAATGGTTGTCTCTGTGTGCATTCAACTGACAGAGTTAAACTCATGTGTGGATTCAGCAGTTTGCAAACACTTTCTGTGCAGAATCCCAAAACAGGCATTTCCAGCCCAATAGAGACATAGGTAAGAAGAAGCAGTAAGACTTCGTCTAAAACTCAGGAGAAGCGTTTCCTTAAAATGCTCTGCTGTGCCTTCGTTCACCTAAGAGAGTTGAATCTAACTTTAGATTCAGCGAGTTAGAAAAACGTTTCTTCTAGGAGCTGCATTGGGATATTCCCGTGGGAATGGGACCATAATTTGTACAGAGAAATATCTCCTTCTAAAACCAAAACGGAGCTATCTAACTGAATGGTTGTCAATGCGTGTTTTCAACTGACAGAGTTAAGCTCATGTGAGTATTTAGCAGTTTGCAAACCCTTTCTCTGCAGAATCCCAAAACAGGCATTTCTAGCCCAATACTGGCATAGGTAAGAAGCAGAAATTAGACTTCGTCTAAAACCCAGGAGAAACGTTTCCTTCAAACTGCTCTGCTGTGCGATCATTCACCTTAGAGAGTTGAACCTATGTTTTGATTCAGCGAGTTAGAAACACGTTTCTTCTAGGAGCTGCCCTGGGATATTGCCGAGTGAATGAGACCATAGGCTGTACAGAGAAATATCTGCTTCTAAAACCTAAACGGAGCTATCTAACTGAATGGTTGTCAATGTGTGCATTGAATTGACAGAGTTAAACTCATGTGTGGATTCGGCAGTTTGCAAACCCTTTCTGTGCGCAATCCCAAAACTGTCATTTCCAGCCCAATACGGGCATTTGTGCAAAACAGCAGTAAAACTTCATCTAAAACTCAGGAGAAACGTTTCTTTCAAACTGCTCTGCTGTGCGTTCATTCACCTAAGAGAGTTGAACCTATGTTTAGATTCAGCTTGTTAGAAACACGTTTCTTCTAGGAGCTGTGTTGGGATATTCCGGAGGGAATGGGACCATAGGCTGTACAGAGAAATATCTGCTTCTAAAACCAAAACGGAGCTATCTAACTGAATGGTTGTCAATGCGTGCATTCAATTGACAGAGTTTAACTCATGTGTGGATTCAGCAGTTTGCAAACGCTTTCTGTGCAGAATCATAACACAGGCATTTCCAGCCCAATACTGGCATAAGTAAGAAGCAGCAGTAAGACTTCGTCTAAAACTCAGGAGAAACGTTTCCTTCAAACTGCTCTGCTGTGCGTTCGTTCATCTAAGTGAGTTGAATCTATGTTTAGATTCAGAGTGTTAGAAACACGTTTCTTCTAGGAACTGTGTGGGCATATTCCCGAGTGAATGGGACCATAGGCTGTACAGAGAAATATCTGTTTGTAAAAGCAAAAAGGAGCTATCTGCCTGAATGGTTGCCAACGCGTTGATTCAATTGACTGAGTTAAACTCATGTGTGGATTCAGCTGTTTGCAAACCCTTTCTGTGCAGAATCATAAAACAGGATCTCCAGGTCAATACAGGCATTGGTAAGAAGCAGCAGTAAGACTTCGTCTAAAACTCAGGGGAAACGTTTCCTTGAAACTGCTCTGCTGTGCGTTCGTTCACCTAAAAGATTTGAATCTATGTTTAGATTCAACAAGTTAGAAACCCGTATCATCTAGGAGCTGCATTGGGATATTCCTGAGTGAATGGGACCATAGGATGTACAGGGAAATAATTGCTTCTAAAACTGAAACGGAGCTATCTAACTGAATGATTGTCAATGTGTGCATTCAACTGACAGAGTTAAACTCATGTGTGGTTTCAGCAGTTTGCAAACCCTTTCTGTGCAGAATCCCAAAACATGTATTTCCAGCCCAATACATCCATAGGTAAGAAGCAGCAGACAGACTTCATCTTAAACTCATGAGAAACTTTTCCTTGAAACTGCTCTGCCGTGCGTTCGTTCAACTAAGAGAGTTGAAACTATGTTTAGATTCAGTGTGTTAGAAACATGTTTCTTCTAGGAGCTGCATTGGGATATTCCCGAGTGAATGGGACCATAGGTTGTACAGAGAAATATCTGCTTCTGAAACCAAAACGGAGCAACATAACTGAATGATTGTCAACGTGTTCACTGAACTGACAGAGGTAAACTCATGAGTGGATTCAGCAGTTTGCAAACCCATTCTGTGCAGAATCCCAAAACTGGCATTTCCAGCCCACTACAGGCATAGGTAAGAAGCAGCAGTAATACTTCGTCTAAAACTCAGGAGAAACGTATCCTTGAATCTGCTCTGCTGTGAGTTCGTTCACCTAAGAGAGTTGAATCTATGTTTAGATTCAGCTAGTTAGAAACACGTTTCTTCAAGGAGCTGCGTTGGCATATTCCCGAGTGAATGCGACCATAGGCTGTACAGAGAAATATCTGCTTCTAAAAACAAAACGGAACTATCTAACTGAATGGTTGTCAATGTGTGCATTCAACTGACAGAGTTAAACTCATGTGTGGATTCAGCAGTTTGCAAACCCTTTCTGTGCAGAATCCCAAAACAGGCATTTCCAGTCCAAAACAGCCATAGGTAAGAAGAAGCAGTAAGACTTCGTCTAAAACTCAGGAAAAGCGTTTCCTTCAAATGCTCTGCTGTGCCTTCGTTCACCTAAGAGATTTGAATCTATCTTTAGATTCAGCGAGTTAGAAACACGTTTCTTCTAGGAGCTGCATTTTTATATTCCCGAGTGAATGGGACCATAGGCTGCACAGAGAAATATCTGCTTCTAAAACCAAAACGGAGCTATCTAACTGAATGGTTGTCAATGTGTGCATTCAACTGACAGAGTCAAACTCATGTGTGGATTCGGCTGTTTGCAAAACTTTCTGTGCAGAATCCCCAAACAGGCATTTCCAGCCCCATACACTCATAGGTAAGAAACAACAGTAAGACTTCGTGTAAAACTCAGGAGAAACGTTTCCTACAAACTGCTCTGTTGTGCGTTCGTTCACGTAAGAGAGTTGAATCTATGTTTAGGTTCAGCTAGTTAGAATCACGTTTCTTCAAGGCGCTCCGCTGTCATATTCACAAGTGATTGGGACCGTAGGCTGTACAGAGAAATATCTGCTTCTAAAACCAAACGGAGCTATCTAACTGAATGGATGTCAATGTGTGCATTCAACTGATGGAGTTAAACTCATGTGTGGATGCAGCAATTGGCAAACTCTTTCTGTGCAGAATCCCAAAACTGGCATTTCCAGCCCAATTTCGGCTTATGTAAGAAACTGCAGTAAGACATCGTCTAAAACTCAGGGGAAACGTTTCCTTGAAACTGCTCTGCTGTGCGCTCGTTCAACTAAGAGAGTTCAATCTATGTTTAGATTCATCGAGTTAGAAACACGTTTCTTTTATGAGCTGCGTTGGGATATTCCTGAGAGAATGGGACCATACGCTGTAGAGAGAAATATCTACTTCTAAAACCAAAACGGAGCTATCTAACCGAATGGTTGTCTCTGTGTGCATTCAACTGACAGAGTTAAACTCATGTGTGGATTCAGCAGTTTGCAAACACTTTCTGTGCAGAATCCCAAAACAGGCATTTCCAGCCCAATAGAGACATAGGTAAGAAGAAGCAGTAAGACTTCGTCTAAAACTCAGGAGAAGCGTTTCCTTAAAATGCTCTGCTGTGCCTTCGTTCACCTAAGAGAGTTGAATCTAACTTTAGATTCAGCGAGTTAGAAAAACGTTTCTTCTAGGAGCTGCATTGGGATATTCCCGTGGGAATGGGACCATAGTTTGTACAGAGAAATATCTCCTTCTAAAACCAAAACGGAGCTATCTAACTGAATGGTTGTCAATGCGTGTTTTCAACTGACACAGTTAAGCTCATGTGAGTATTTAGCAGTTTGCAAACCCTTTCTCTGCAGAATCCCAAAACAGGCATTTCTAGCCCAATACTGGCATAGGTAAGAAGCAGAAATTAGACTTCGTCTAAAACCCAGGAGAAACGTTTCCTTCAAACTGCTCTGCTGTGCGATCATTCACCTTAGAGAGTTGAACCTATGTTTTGATTCAGCGAGTTAGAAACACGTTTCTTCTAGGAGCTGCCCTGGGATATTGCCGAGTGAATGAGACCATAGGCTGTACAGAGAAATATCTGCTTCTAAAACCTAAACGGAGCTATCTAACTGAATGGTTGTCAATGTGTGCATTGAATTGACAGAGTTAAACTCATGTGTGGATTCGGCAGTTTGCAAACCCTTTCTGTGCGCAATCCCAAAACTGTCATTTCCAGCCCAATACGGGCATTTGTACAAAACAGCAGTAAAACTTCATCTAAAACTCAGGAGAAACGTTTCTTTCAAACTGCTCTGCTGTGCGTTCATTCACCTAAGAGAGTTGAACCTATGTTTAGATTCAGCTTGTTAGAAACACGTTTCTTCTAGGAGCTGTGTTGGGATATTCCGGAGGGAATGGGACCATAGGCTGTACAGAGAAATATCTGCTTCTAAAACCAAAACGGAGCTATCTAACTGAATGGTTGTCAATGCGTGCATTCAATTGACAGAGTTTAACTCATGTGTGGATTCAGCAGTTTGCAAACGCTTTCTGTGCAGAATCATAACACAGGCATTTCCAGCCCAATACTGGCATAAGTAAGAAGCAGCAGTAAGACTTCGTCTAAAACTCAGGAGAAACGTTTCCTTCAAACTGCTCTGCTGTGCGTTCGTTCATCTAAGTGAGTTGAATCTATGTTTAGATTCAGAGTGTTAGAAACACGTTTCTTCTAGGAACTGTGTGGGCATATTCCCGAGTGAATGGGACCATAGGCTGTACAGAGAAATATCTGTTTGTAAAAGCAAAAAGGAGCTATCTACCTGAATGGTTGCCAACGCGTTGATTCAATTGACTGAGTTAAACTCATGAGTGGATTCAGCTGTTTGCAAACCCTTTCTGTGCAGAATCATAAAACAGGATCTCCAGGTCAATACAGGCATTGGTAAGAAGCAGCAGTAAGACTTCGTCTAAAACTCAGGGGAAACGTTTCCTTGAAACTGCTCTGCTGTGCGTTCGTTCACCTAAAAGATTTGAATCTATGTTTAGATTCAACAAGTTAGAAACCCGTATCGTCTAGGAGCTGCATTGGGATATTCCTGAGTGAATGGGACCATAGGATGTACAGGGAAATAATTGCTTCTAAAACTGAAACGGAGCTATCTAACTGAATGATTGTCAATGTGTGCATTCAACTGACAGAGTTAAACTCATGTGTGGTTTCAGCAGTTTGCAAACCCTTTCTGTGCAGAATCGCAAAACATGTATTTCCAGCCCAATACATCCATAGGTAAGAAGCAGCAGACAGACTTCATCTTAAACTCATGAGAAACTTTTCCTTGAAACTGCTCTGCCGTGCGTTCGTTCAACTAAGAGAGTTGAAACTATGTTTAGATTCAGTGTGTTAGAAACATGTTTCTTCTAGGAGCTGCATTGGGATATTCCCGAGTGAATGGGACCATAGGTTGTACAGAGAAATATCTGCTTCTGAAACCAAAACGGAGCAACATAACTGAATGATTGTCAACGTGTTCACTGAACTGACAGAGGTAAACTCATGAGTGGATTCAGCAGTTTGCAAACCCATTCTGTGCAGAATCCCAAAACTGGCATTTCCAGCCCACTACAGGCATAGGTAAGAAGCAGCAGTAATACTTCGTCTAAAACTCAGGAGAAACGTATCCTTGAATCTGCTCTGCTGTGAGTTCGTTCACCTAAGAGAGTTGAATCTATGTTTAGATTCAGCTAGTTAGAAACACGTTTCTTCAAGGAGCTGCGTTGGCATATTCCCGAGTGAATGCGACCATAGGCTGTACAGAGAAATATCTGCTTCTAAAAACAAAACGGAACTATCTAACTGAATGGTTGTCAATGTGTGCATTCAACTGACAGAGTTAAACTCATGTGTGGATTCAGCAGTTTGCAAACCCTTTCTGTGCAGAATCCCAAAACAGGCATTTCCAGTCCAAAACAGCCATAGGTAAGAAGAAGCAGTAAGACTTCGTCTAAAACTCAGGAAAAGCGTTTCCTTCAAATGCTCTGCTGTGCCTTCGTTCACCTAAGAGATTTGAATCTATCTTTAGATTCAGCGAGTTAGAAACACGTTTCTTCTAGGAGCTGCATTTTTATATTCCCGAGTGAATGGGACCATAGGCTGCACAGAGAAATATCTGCTTCTAAAACCAAAACGGAGCTATCTAACTGAATGGTTGTCAATGTGTGCATTCAACTGACAGAGTCAAACTCATGTGTGGATTCGGCTGTTTGCAAAACTTTCTGTGCAGAATCCCAAAACAGGCATTTCCAGCCCCATACACTCATAGGTAAGAAACAACAGTAAGACTTCGTGTAAAACTCAGGAGAAACGTTTCCTACAAACTGCTCTGTTGTGCGTTCGTTCACGTAAGAGAGTTGAATCTATGTTTAGGTTCAGCTAGTTAGAATCACGTTTCTTCAAGGCGCTCCGCTGTCATATTCACAAGTGATTGGGACCGTAGGCTGTACAGAGAAATATCTGCTTCTAAAACCAAACGGAGCTATCTAACTGAATGGATGTCAATGTGTGCATTCAACTGATGGAGTTAAACTCATGTGTGGATGCAGCAATTGGCAAACTCTTTCTGTGCAGAATCCCAAAACTGGCATTTCCAGCCCAATTTCGGCTTATGTAAGAAACTGCAGTAAGACATCGTCTAAAACTCAGGGGAAACGTTTCCTTGAAACTGCTCTGCTGTGCGCTCGTTCAACTAAGAGAGTTCAATCTATGTTTAGATTCATCGAGTTAGAAACACGTTTCTTTTATGAGCTGCGTTGGGATATTCCTGAGAGAATGGGACCATACGCTGTAGAGAGAAATATCTACTTCTAAAACCAAAACGGAGCTATCTAACCGAATGGTTGTCTATGTGTGCATTCAACTGACAGAGTTAAACTCATGTGTGGATTCAGCAGTTTGCAAACACTTTCTGTGCAGAATCCCAAAACAGGCATTTCCAGCCCAATAGAGACATAGGTAAGAAGAAGCAGTAAGACTTCGTCTAAAACTCAGGAGAAGCGTTTCCTTAAAATGCTCTGCTGTGCCTTCGTTCACCTAAGAGAGTTGAATCTAAATTTAGATTCAGCGAGTTAGAAAAACGTTTCTTCTAGGAGCTGCATTGGGATATTCCCGTGGGAATGGGACCATAGTTTGTACAGAGAAATATCTCCTTCTAAAACCAAAACGGAGCTATCTAACTGATTGGTTGTCAATGCGTGTTTTCAACTGACACAGTTAAGCTCATGTGAGTATTTAGCAGTTTGCAAACCCTTTCTCTGCAGAATCCCAAAACAGGCATTTCTAGCCCAATACTGGCATAGGTAAGAAGCAGAAATTAGACTTCGTCTAAAACCCAGGAGAAACGTTTCCTTCAAACTGCTCTGCTGTGCGATCATTCACCTTAGAGAGTTGAACCTACGTTTTGATTCAGCGAGTTAGAAACACGTTTCTTCTAGGAGCTGCCCTGGGATATTGCCGAGTGAATGAGACCATAGGCTGTACAGAGAAATATCTGCTTCTAAAACCTAAACGGAGCTATCTAACTGAATGGTTGTCAATGTGTGCATTGAATTGACAGAGTTAAACTCATGTGTGGATTCGGCAGTTTGCAAACCCTTTCTGTGCGCAATCCCAAAACTGTCATTTCCAGCCCAATACGGGCATTTGTACAAAACAGCAGTAAAACTTCATCTAAAACTCAGGAGAAACGTTTCTTTCAAACTGCTCTGCTGTGCGTTCATTCACCTAAGAGAGTTGAACCTATGTTTAGATTCAGCTTGTTAGAAACACGTTTCTTCTAGGAGCTGTGTTGGGATATTCCGGAGGGAATGGGACCATAGGCTGTACAGAGAAATATCTGCTTCTAAAACCAAAACGGAGCTATCTAACTGAATGGTTGTCAATGCGTGCATTCAATTGACAGAGTTTAACTCATGTGTGGATTCAGCAGTTTGCAAACGCTTTCTGTGCAGAATCATAACACAGGCATTTCCAGCCCAATACTGGCATAAGTAAGAAGCAGCAGTAAGACTTCGTCTAAAACTCAGGAGAAACGTTTCCTTCAAACTGCTCTGCTGTGCGTTCGTTCATCTAAGTGAGTTGAATCTATGTTTAGATTCAGAGTGTTAGAAACACGTTTCTTCTAGGAACTGTGTGGGCATATTCCCGAGTGAATGGGACCATAGGCTGTACAGAGAAATATCTGTTTGTAAAAGCAAAAAGGAGCTATCTGCCTGAATGGTTGCCAACGCGTTGATTCAATTGACTGAGTTAAACTCATGTGTGGATTCAGCTGTTTGCAAACCCTTTCTGTGCAGAATCATAAAACAGGATCTCCAGGTCAATACAGGCATTGGTAAGAAGCAGCAGTAAGACTTCGTCTAAAACTCAGGGGAAACGTTTCCTTGAAACTGCTCTGCTGTGCGTTCGTTCACCTAAAAGATTTGAATCTATGTTTAGATTCAACAAGTTAGAAACCCGTATCGTCTAGGAGCTGCATTGGGATATTCCTGAGTGAATGGGACCATAGGATGTACAGGGAAATAATTGCTTCTAAAACTGAAACGGAGCTATCTAACTGAATGATTGTCAATGTGTGCATTCAACTGACAGAGTTAAACTCATGTGTGGTTTCAGCAGTTTGCAAACCCTTTCTGTGCAGAATCCCAAAACCTGTATTTCCAGCCCAATACATCCATAGGTAAGAAGCAGCAGACAGACTTCATCTTAAACTCATGAGAAACTTTTCCTTGAAACTGCTCTGCCGTGCGTTCGTTCAACTAAGAGAGTTGAAACTATGTTTAGATTCAGTGTGTTAGAAACATGTTTCTTCTAGGAGCTGCATTGGGATATTCCCAAGTGAATGGGACCATAGGTTGTACAGAGAAATATCTGCTTCTGAAACCAAAACGGAGCAACATAACTGAATGATTGTCAACGTGTTCACTGAACTGACAGAGGTAAACTCATGAGTGGATTCAGCAGTTTGCAAACCCATTCTGTGCAGAATCCCAAAACTGGCATTTCCAGCCCACTACAGGCATAGGTAAGAAGCAGCAGTAATACTTCGTCTAAAACTCAGGAGAAACGTATCCTTGAATCTGCTCTGCTGTGAGTTCGTTCACCTAAGAGAGTTGAATCTATGTTTAGATTCAGCTAGTTAGAAACACGTTTCTTCAAGGAGCTGCGTTGGCATATTCCCGAGTGAATGCGACCATAGGCTGTACAGAGAAATATCTGCTTCTAAAAACAAAACGGAACTATCTAACTGAATGGTTGTCAATGTGTGCATTCAACTGACAGAGTTAAACTCATGTGTGGATTCAGCAGTTTGCAAACCCTTTCTGTGCAGAATCCCAAAACAGGCATTTCCAGTCCAAAACAGCCATAGGTAAGAAGAAGCAGTAAGACTTCGTCTAAAACTCAGGAAAAGCGTTTCCTTCAAATGCTCTGCTGTGCCTTCGTTCACCTAAGAGATTTGAATCTATCTTTAGATTCAGCGAGTTAGAAACACGTTTCTTCTAGGAGCTGCATTTTTATATTCCCGAGTGAATGGGACCATAGGCTGCACAGAGAAATATCTGCTTCTAAAACCAAAACGGAGCTATCTAACTGAATGGTTGTCAATGTGTGCATTCAACTGACAGAGTCAAACTCATGTGTGGATTCGGCTGTTTGCAAAACTTTCTGTGCAGAATCCCAAAACAGGCATTTCCAGCCCCATACACTCATAGGTAAGAAACAACAGTAAGACTTCGTGTAAAACTCAGGAGAAACGTTTCCTACAAACTGCTCTGTTGTGCGTTCGTTCACGTAAGAGAGTTGAATCTATGTTTAGGTTCAGCTAGTTAGAATCACGTTTCTTCAAGGCGCTCCGCTGTCATATTCACAAGTGATTGGGACCGTAGGCTGTACAGAGAAATATCTGCTTCTAAAACCAAACGGAGCTATCTAACTGAATGGATGTCAATGTGTGCATTCAACTGATGGAGTTAAACTCATGTGTGGATGCAGCAATTGGCAAACTCTTTCTGTGCAGAATCCCAAAACTGGCATTTCCAGCCCAATTTCGGCTTATGTAAGAAACTGCAGTAAGACATCGTCTAAAACTCAGGGGAAACGTTTCCTTGAAACTGCTCTGCTGTGCGCTCGTTCAACTAAGAGAGTTCAATCTATGTTTAGATTCATCGAGTTAGAAACACGTTTCTTTTATGAGCTGCGTTGGGATATTCCTGAGAGAATGGGACCATACGCTGTAGAGAGAAATATCTACTTCTAAAACCAAAACGGAGCTATCTAACCGAATGGTTGTCTCTGTGTGCATTCAACTGACAGAGTTAAACTCATGTGTGGATTCAGCAGTTTGCAAACACTTTCTGTGCAGAATCCCAAAACAGGCATTTCCAGCCCAATAGAGACATAGGTAAGAAGAAGCAGTAAGACTTCGTCTAAAACTCAGGAGAAGCGTTTCCTTAAAATGCTCTGCTGTGCCTTCGTTCACCTAAGAGAGTTGAATCTAACTTTAGATTCAGCGAGTTAGAAAAACGTTTCTTCTAGGAGGTGCATTGGGATATTCCCGTGGGAATGGGACCATAATTTGTACAGAGAAATATCTCCTTCTAAAACCAAAACGGAGCTATCTAACTGAATGGTTGTCAATGCGTGTTTTCAACTGACAGAGTTAAGCTCATGTGAGTATTTAGCAGTTTGCAAACCCTTTCTCTGCAGAATCCCAAAACAGGCATTTCTAGCCCAATACTGGCATAGGTAAGAAGCAGAAATTAGACTTCGTCTAAAACCCAGGAGAAACGTTTCCTTCAAACTGCTCTGCTGTGCGATCATTCACCTTAGAGAGTTGAACCTATGTTTTGATTCAGCGAGTTAGAAACACGTTTCTTCTAGGAGCTGCCCTGGGATATTGCCGAGTGAATGAGACCATAGGCTGTACAGAGAAATATCTGCTTCTAAAACCTAAACGGAGCTATCTAACTGAATGGTTGTCAATGTGTGCATTGAATTGACAGAGTTAAACTCATGTGTGGATTCGGCAGTTTGCAAACCCTTTCTGTGCGCAATCCCAAAACTGTCATTTCCAGCCCAATACGGGCATTTGTACAAAACAGCAGTAAAACTTCATCTAAAACTCAGGAGAAACGTTTCTTTCAAACTGCTCTGCTGTGCGTTCATTCACCTAAGAGAGTTGAACCTATGTTTAGATTCAGCTTGTTAGAAACACGTTTCTTCTAGGAGCTGTGTTGGGATATTCCGGAGGGAATGGGACCATAGGCTGTACAGAGAAATATCTGCTTCTAAAACCAAAACGGAGCTATCTAACTGAATGGTTGTCAATGCGTGCATTCAATTGACAGAGTTTAACTCATGTGTGGATTCAGCAGTTTGCAAACGCTTTCTGTGCAGAATCATAACACAGGCATTTCCAGCCCAATACTGGCATAAGTAAGAAGCAGCAGTAAGACTTCGTCTAAAACTCAGGAGAAACGTTTCCTTCAAACTGCTCTGCTGTGCGTTCGTTCATCTAAGTGAGTTGAATCTATGTTTAGATTCAGAGTGTTAGAAACACGTTTCTTCTAGGAGCTGCGTGGGCATATTCCCGAGTGAATGGGACCATAGGCTGTACAGAGAAATATCTGCTTGTAAAAGCAAAAAGGAGCTATCTACCTGAATGGTTGCCAACGCGTTGATTCAATTAACTGAGTTAAACTCACGTGTGGATTCAGCTGTTTGCAAACCCTCTCTGTGCAGAATCATAAAACAGGATCTCCAGGTCAATACAGGCATTGGTAAGAAGCAGCAGTAAGACATCGTCTAAAACTCAGGGGAAACGTTTCCTTGAAACTGCTCTGCTGTGCGTTCGTTCACCTAAAAGATTTGAATCTATGTTTAGATTCAACAAGTTAGAAACACGTATCTTCTAGGAGCTGCATTGGGATATTCCTGAGTGAATGGGACCATAGGATGTACAGGGAAATATCTGCTTCTAAAACTGAAACGGAGCTATCTAACTGAATGATTGTCAATGAGTGCATACAACTGACAGAGTTAAACTCATGTGTGGTTTCAGCAGTTTGCACACCCTTTGTGTGCAGAATCGCAAAACATGTATTTCCAGCCCAATACATCCATAGGTAAGAAGCAGCAGACAGACTTCATCTTAAACTCATGAGAAACTTTTCCTTGAAACTGCTCTGCCGTGCGTTCGTTCAACTAAGGGAGTTGAAACTATGTTTAGATTCAGTGTGTTAGAAACATGTTTCTTCTAGGAGCTGCATTGGGATATTCCCGAGTGAATGGGACCATAGGTTGTACAGAGAAATATCTGCTTCTGAAACCAAAACGGAGCAACATAACTGAATGATTGTCAACGTGTTCACTGAACTGACAGAGGTAAACTCATGAGTGGATTCAGCAGTTTGTAAACCCTTTCTGTGCAGAATCCCAAAACTGGCATTTCCAGCCCACTACAGGCATAGGTAAGAAGCAGCAGTAATACTTCGTCTAAAACTCAGGAGAAACGTATCCTTGAATCTGCTCTGCTGTGAGTTCGTTCACCTAAGAGAGTTGAATCTATGTTTAGATTCAGCTAGTTAGAAACACGTTTCTTCAAGGAGCTGCGTTGGCATATTCCCGAGTGAATGCGACCATAGGCTGTACAGAGAAATATCTGCTTCTAAAAACAAAACGGAACTATCTAACTGAATGGTTGTCAATGTGTGCATTCAACTGACAGAGTTAAACTCATGTGTGGATTCAGCAGTTTGCAAACCCTTTCTGTGCAGAATCCCAAAACAGGCATTTCCAGTCCAAAACAGCCATAGGTAAGAAGAAGCAGTAAGACTTCGCATAAAACTCAGGAAAAGCGTTTCCTTCAAATGCTCTGCTGTGCCTTCGTTCACCTAAGAGATTTGAATCTATCTTTAGATTCAGCGAGTTAGAAACACGTTTCTTCTAGGAGCTGCATTTTTATATTCCCGAGTGAATGGGACCATAGGCTGTACAGAGAAATATCTGCTTCTAAAACCAAAACGGAGCTATCTAACTGAATGGTTGTCAATGTGTGCATTCAACTGACAGAGTTAAACTCATGTGTTGATTCGGCTGTTTGCAAAACTTTCTGTGCAGAATCCCAAAACAGGCATTTCCAGCCCCATACACTCATATGTAAGAAACAACAGTAAGACTTCGTGTAAAACTCAGGAGAAACGTTTCCTTCAAACTGCTCTGCTGTGCGTTCGTTCACGTAAGAGTGTTGAATCTATGTTTAGGTTCAGCTAGTTAGAATCACGTTTCTTCAAGGCGCTCCGCTGTCATATTCACAAGTGATTGGGACCATAGGCTGTACAGAGAAATATCTGCTTCTAAAACCAAACGGAGCTATCTAACTGAATGGATGTCAATGTGTGCATTCAACTGATGGAGTTAAACTCATGTGTGGATGCAGCAATTGGCAAACTCTTTCTGTGCAGAATCCCAAAACTGGCATTTCCAGCCCAATTTCGGCTTATGTAAGAAACAGCAGTAAGACATCGTCTAAAACTCAGGGGAAACGTTTCCTTGAAACTGCTCTGCTGTGCGCTCGTTCAACTAAGAGAGTTCAATCTATGTTTAGATTCATCGAGTTAGAAACTCGTTTCTTTTATGAGCTGCGTTGGGATATTCCTGAGTGAATGGGACCATACGCTGTAGAGAGAAATATCTGCTTCTAAAACCAAAACGGAGCTATCTAACCGAATGGTTGTCTATGTGTGCATTCAACTGACAGAGTTAAACTCAAGTGTGGATTCAGCAGTTTGCAAACACTTTCTGTGCAGAATCCCAAAACAGGCATTTCCAGCCCAATAGAGACATAGGTAAGAAGAAGCAGTAAGACTTCGTCTAAAACTCAGGAGAAGCGTTTCCTTAAAATGCTCTGCTGTGCCTTCGTTCACCTAAGAGATTTGAATCTAACTTTAGATTCAGCGAGTTAGAAAAACGTTTCTTCTAGGAGCTGCATTGGGATATTCCCGAGGGAATGGGACCATAGGTTGTACAGAGAAATATCTCCTTCTAAAACCAAAACGGAGCTATCTAACTGAATGGTTGTCAATGCGTGTTTTCAACTGACACAGTTAAGCTCATGTGAGTATTTAGCAGTTTGCAAACCCTTTCTCTGAAGAATCCCAAAACAGGCATTTCTAGCCCAATACTGGCATAGGTAAGAAGCAGAAATTCGACTTCGTCTAAAACCCAGGAGAAACGTTTCCTTCAAACTGCTCTGCTGTGCGATCATTCACCTTAGAGAGTTGAACCTATGTTTTGATTCAGCGAGTTAGAAACACGTTCCTTCTAGAAGTTGCCCTGGGATATTGCCGAATGAATGAGACCATAGGCTGTACAGAGAAATATCTGCTTCTAAAACCTAAACGGAGCTATCTAACTGAATGGTTGTCAATGTGTGCATTGAATTGACAGAGTTAAACTTATGTGTGGATTCGGCAGTTTGCAAACCCTTTCTGTGCAGAATCCCAAAACTGGCATTTCCAGCCCAATTTCGGCTTATGTAAGAAGCAGCAGTAAGACTTCGTCTAAAACTCAGGGGAAACGTTTCCTTGAAACTGCTCTGCTGTGCGCTCGTTCAACTAAGAGAGTTCAATCTATGTTTACATTCATCGAGTTAGAAACACGTTTCTTTTATGAGCTGCGTTGGGATATTCCTGAGTGAATGGGACCATACGCTGTAGAGAGAAATATCTGCTTCTAAAACCAAAACGGAGCTATTTAACCGAATGGTTGTCTATGTGTGCATTCAACTGACAGAGTTAAACTCATGTGTGGATTCAGCAGTTTGCAAACGCTTTCTGTGCAGAATCATAACACAGGCATTTCCAGCCCAATACTGGCATAAGTAAGAAGCAGCAGTAAGACTTGGTCTAAAACTCAGGAGAAACGTTTCCTTCAAACTGCTCTGCTGTGCGTTCGTTCATCTAAGTGAGTTGAATCTATGTTTAGATTCAGAGTGTTAGAAACACGTTTCTTCTAGGAGCTGCGTGGGCATATTCCCGAGTGAATGGGACCATAGGCTGTACAGAGAAATATCTGCTTGTAAAAGCAAAAAGGAGCTATCTACCTGAATGGTTGCCAACGCGTTGATTCAATTGACTGAGTTAAACTCACGTGTGGATTCAGCTGTTTGCAAACCCTTTCTGTGCAGAATCATAAAACAGGATTTCCAGGTCAATACAGGCATTGGTAAGAAGCAGCAGTAAGACTTCGTCTACAACTCAGGGGAAACGTTTCCTTGAAACTGCTCTGCTGTGCGTTCGTTCACCTAAAAGATTTGAATCTATGTTTAGATTCAACAAGTTAGAAACACGTATCTTCTAGGAGCTGCATTGGGATATTCCTGAGTGAATGGGACCATAGGATGTACAGGGAAATATCTGCTTCTAAAACTGAAACGGAGCTATCTAACTGAATGATTGTCAATGTGTGCATTCAACTGACAGAGTTAAACTCATGTGTGGTTTCAGCAGTTTGCAAACCCTTTCTGTGCAGAATTCCAAAACATGTATTTCCATCCCAATACATCCATAGGTAAGAAGCAGCAGACAGACTTCATCTTAAACTCATGAGAAACTTTTCCTTGAAACTGCTCTGCCGTGCGTTCGTTCAACTAAGAGAGTTGAAACTATGTTTAGATTCAGTGTGTTAGAAACATGTTTCTTCTAGGAGCTGCATTGGGATATTCCCGAGTGAATGGGACCATAGGTTGTACAGAGAAATATCTGCTTCTGAAAACAAAACGGAGCAACATAACGGAATGATTGTCAACGTGTTCACTGAACTGACAGAGGTAAACTCATGAGTGGATTCAGCAGTTTGCAAACCCTTTCTGTGCAGAATCCCAAAACTGGCATTTCCAGCCCACTACAGGCATAGGTAAGAAGCAGCAGTAATACTTCGTCTAAAACTCAGGAGAAACGTATCCTTGAATCTGCTCTGCTGTGAGTTCGTTCACCTAAGAGAGTTGAACCTATGTTTAGATTCAGCTAGTTAGAAACACGTTTCTTCAAGGAGCTGCGTTGGCATATTCCCGAGTGAATGCGACCATAGGCTGTACAGAGAAATATCTGCTTCTAAAAACAAAACGGAACTATCTAACTGAATGGTTGTCAATGTGTGCATTCAACTGACAGAGTTAAACTCATGTGTGGATTCGGCTGTTTGCAAAACTTTCTGTGCAGAATCCCAAAACAGGCATTTCCAGCCCCATACACTCATAGGTAAGAAACAACAGTAAGACTTCGTGTAAAACTCAGGAGAAACGTTTCCTTCAAACTGCTCTGTTGTGCGTTCGTTCACGTAAGAGAGTTGAATCTATGTTTAGGTTCAGCTAGTTAGAATCACGTTTCTTCAAGGCGCTCCGCTGTCATATTCACAAGTGATTGGGACCGTAGGCTGTACAGAGAAATATCTGCTTCTAAAACCAAACGGAGCTATCTAACTGAATGGATGTCAATGTGTGAATTCAACTGATGGAGTTAAACTCATGTGTGGATGCAGCAATTGGCAAACTCTTTCTGTGCAGAATCCCAAAACTGGCATTTCCAGCCCAATTTCGGCTTATGTAAGAAACAGCAGTAAGACATCGTCTAAAACTCAGGAGAAACGTTCCTTGAAACTGCGTTGCTGTGCGTTCGTTCACCTAAGAGAGTTGAATCTATATTTAGATTCATTGAGATAGAAACACGTTTCTTCTAGGAGCTGCGTTGGGATATGCCCGAGTGAGTTGGACCATGTGCTGTACAGAGAAATATCTGCTTCTAAAACCAAAATGGAGGTATCTAACTGAATGGTTGTCAATGTGTGCATTCAAATGACATAGTCAAACTCATATGTGGATTCAGCAGTTTGCAAATCCTTTCTGTGCCAAATCCCAAAACAGGCATTTCCAGCCCAATACAGCCATAGGTAAGAAGAAGCAATAAGACTTCGTCTAAAACTCAGGAGAAGCATTTCATTCAAATGCTCTGCTGTGCCTTCGTTCACCTAAGAGATTTGAATCTATATTTAGATTCAGTGAGTTAGAAACACGTTTCTCCTAGGAGGTTCCTTGGCATATATCCGAGTGACTGGTACCATAGGCTGTACAGAGAAATATCTGCATCTGAAACCAAAACGGAGCTATCTAACTGAATCACTGTCAATATGTGCATTCAACCTACAGAGTTAAACTCATGTGTGGATTTAGCAGTTTGAGAACACTTTCTATGCAGAATCCCAAAAGAGGCATTTCCAGCCAAATACAGGCATATGTAAGAAACAGCAGTAAGACTTCCTCTGAAACTCAGGAGAATCGTTTCCTTAAACTACTCTGCTGTGCGTTCGTTCACCTAAGAGATTTCAATCTATGTTTAGATTCAACGAGATAGAAACACGTTTCTTCTAGGAGGTGCATTGGGATATTCCTGAGTGAATGGGACCATAGGCATTACAGAGACATATCTGCTTCTAAAAATAAAATGGAGTTTTCTAACTGAATGCTTGTCAATGTGTGCATTCCACTTGCAGAGATAAACTCATGTGTGGATTCAGTACTTTGCAAACCCTTTCTGTTTAGAAAACCATAACAGACATTTCTGGCTCAATACTGGCATATGTAAGAAACAGCCGTAAGACTTCATCTAAATCTGAGGAAAAACCATTACATCAAACTTCTCTGCTGTGCGTTCGTTCACCTAAGACAGTTGAATCTATGTTAAGATTCAGTGAATTAGAACCACGTGTCTTCTAAGAGCTGCGTTGGGACATTCCCAAGTGAATGGGACCATAGGCTGTGCAGAGAAATATCTGCTTCTAAAACCAAAATGGAGCTGTCTATCTGAATGGTTGTCAATGTGTGCATTCAACTGACAGAGTTAAACTCTTGTGTGGATTCAGCAGTTTCCAAACGCTTTCTGTGCAGTATCCCAAAACAGGCATTTCCAGCCCAATACCGTCATAGGTAAGAAACAGCAGTAAGACTTCATCTAAAACTGATGAGAAATGTTTCCTTCAAACTGCTCTGCTGTGCGATCGTTCACCTAAGACAGTTGAATCTTCATTTAGATTCAGTGATTTAGAAACACGTTTCTTCTAGGAGCTGTGTTGGGATATTCCCGAGTGAATGGGACCATAGGCTGTACAGAGAAATATCTGCTTCTAAAACCAAAATGTAGCTATCTAACTGAATGGTTGTAAATGTGTGCATTCAAATTACAGAGTTAAACTCATGTGTGGATTCAGGAGTTTGCAAACCTTTCCTGTGCAGAATCAAAAAACAGGCATTTCCAGCCCAATACCGGGATATGTAAGAAACAGCAGTAAGACTTCGACTGAAACTCAGGAGAAACGTTTCCTTCAAACTGCTCTGCTGTGCTTTCATTCACCTAAGAGAGTTAAATCTATGTTTAGATTCAGCGAGATAGCAACACTTTTCTTCTAGGAGTTGCGTTAAGATATTCCTGAGTAAATGGGACCATAGGCTGTACAGACAAATATATGCTTCTAAAACCAAAACGGAGCTATCTAACTGAATGGTTGTCAGTCTGTGCATTCAACTGACAGAGTTAAACTCATGTGTGGATTCAGCAGCTTGCAAACACTTTCTGTGCAGAATCCCAAAACAGGCATTTCCAGCCCAATACTGGCATACGTAAGAAACAGCAGTAAGACTTCGTCTAAAAATCAGGAGAAACGTTTCCTTCAATCTGCTCTGCTGTGACTTCATTCACCGAGGAGAGGTGAATCTATGTTTAGATTAAGCGAGTTAGAAACACGTTTCTTCTAGGAGCTGTGCTGGATTACTCCCGAGTGAATGGGACCATAGGCTGTACAGAGAAATATCTGTTTCCAAAACCAAAACGTAGCTATCTAACTGAATGGTTGTCAATGTGTGCATTCACCTTGCAGAGTTAAAATCATGTGTGGATTCAGTAGTTTGCAAACCCTTTCTTTGCAGAATCCAAAAATAGCCATTTCCAGCCCAATACAGACATAAGTTAGAAGCAGCAGTAAGACTTCATCTAAAACACAGGAGATACGTTTACTTCAAACTGCTCTGCTGTGTGTACGTTCACCTAAGAGAGTTGAATCTATGTTTACATTCAGAGAACAACAAGCACGTTTCTTCAAGGGCTGCGTTGGGATAATCCTGAGTTAATGAGACCATAGTTTGTACAGAGTAATATCTGCTTATGCAAGTCAGTAGTTAGCAAACGCTTTCTGTGCAGAATCCCAGAACAGTCATTTCCTGCCCAACACTGGCATATGTAAGAAGCAGTAGCAAGACTTCATCTAAAATTCAGTAGAAACGTTACCTTCAAACTGCTCTGCTTTGCGTTCGTTCACCTAAGAGAGTTGCATCTATGTTTAGATTCAGCAAGTTAGAAACACGTTTCTTCCAGGAGCTGCGTTGGGATATTCCCGAGTGAATGGGACCATAGGCTGTACAGAGAAATATCTGCTTCTGAAATCAAAACGGAGCTAACTGTACGGTTGCCAATGTGTGCATTCAACTGACAGAGTTAAATTCAGGTGTGGATTCAGCAGTTTGCAAACCTTTTCTGTGCAGTATCCCAAAACAGGCATTTCCTGCCCAACACCGGCATATGTAAGTAACTGCAGTAAGACTTCGTCTAAAACTCAGGAGAAACGTTTCTTTCGAACTGCTCTGCTGTGCGTACATTCACCTAAGAGAGTTGAATCTATATTAAGATTCAGCGAGTTAGAAACACGTTTCTCCTAGGAGCTGTGTTGGGATATTCTCGAGTGAATGGGACCAAAGGCTGTGCAGAGAAATATCTGCTTCTAAAACCAAAACGGAGCTATCTAACTGAATGGTTGTCAATGTGTGCATTGAACTGACAGAGTTAAACTCATGTGTGGATTCAGCAGTTTACAAACGCTTTCTGTCCAGAATCCCAAAACAGGCATTTCCAGCCCAGTACATCCATAGGTAAGAAGCAGCAGTAAGACTTCGTCTCAAACTCAGGAGAAACGTTTCCTTGAAACTGTTCTGCTGTGCGTTCATTCACCTAAGAGAGTTGAATCTATGTTTACATTCACCGAGTTAGAAACACATTTCTTCTAGGAGCTGCGTTGGGATATTGCCTAGTGAATGGGACCATAGGCTGTACAGAGAAATATCTGCTTCTAAAACCAAAACGGAGCAATCTAACTGAATGGTTGTCAATGTTTGCATTCAACTTGCAGAGGTAAACTCATGTGTGGATTCAGCAGCTTACAAACCCTTTCTGTGCAGAATCCCAGAACAGGCATTTCCTGCCCACCACCAGCATATGTAAGAAGCAGCAGCAAGACTTCACCTAAAACTCAGGAGAAACATTTCATTCGAATTGCTCTGCTGTGCTTACGTTCACCTCAGAGATTTGAATCTATGTTTAGATTGAGCGAGTTAGCAACACGTTTCTTCTAGGAAGTGTATTGGGATATTCCTGAGTGAATTGTACCATAGGCTGTTCAGAAAAATATCTGCTTTAAAACCAAAACGGAGCTCTCTAACTGCATGATTGTCAATGTCTGCATTCAACTTTCAGAGGTAACCTCGTGGGTGGATTCAGTAGTTTGCCAACACTTTCTGTGCAGAATCCCAAAACAGGCATTTCCTCCCCAATACCGGCATATGTAAGAAACAGCAGTAACACTTCGTCTAAAACTCAGGAGAAACGTTTCCTTTGAACTGCTCTGCTGTGCATACATACACCTAAGAAACTTTATTCTATGTTTATATTCAGCGAGTTAGAATCACGTTTCTTTCAGGAACTGCATTGGGATATTCCGGAGTGAATGAGACCATAGGCTCTACAGAGAAATATCTGCACCTGAAACCAAAATGAAGCTGTCTAACTGAATGGTTGTCAATATGTGCATTCAACTTACAGAGTTAAACTCATGTGTGGATTCAGCAGTTTGCACACCCTTTCTGTGCAGAATCCCAAAACTGTCATTTCCAGCCCAATACCGGAATATGTAAGAAACAGCAGTAAGACTTCGTCTAAACCTCAGGAGAAACGTTTCCTTCGAACTGCTCTGCTGTGCGTACATTCATCTAAGGGAGTTGAATCTATGTTAAGATTCAGCGAGTTAGAACCACGTGTCTTCTAGGAGCTGCGTTGGGATATTCCCGAGTGAATGGGACCATAGGCTGTGCAGAGAAATATCTGCTTCTGAAACCAAAACGGAACTGTGTAACTGAATGGTTGTCAATGTGTGCATTCAACTGACAGAGTTAAACTCATGTGTGGATTCAGCAGTTTGCAAACCCGTTCAGTGCAGAATCCCAAAACAGGCATTTCCAGCCCAATACTGGCATAGGTAAGAAACAGCAGTAAGACTTCGTCTAAAACTCAGGAGAAACGTTTCCTTCAAACTGCTCTGCTGTGCCTTCGTTCACCTAAGAGAGTTGAATCTATGTTTAGATTCAGCGAGTTAGAAACAGCTTTCTTCTAGGATCTGTATTGGCATATTCCTGAGTGAATGGGACCGTAGGCTGTACAGAGAATTATCTGCTTCTAAAACCAAAACTGAGCTATCTAACTGAATGGTTGTCAATGTGTGCATTCAACTGACAGAGTTAAACTCATGTGTGGATTCAGCAGTTTGCAAACCCTTTCTGTGCAGAATCCCAAAACAGTTATTTCTAGCCCAATACCAGCTTACGTAAGAAACAGCAGCAAGACTTCACCTAAAACTCAGGAGAAACATTTCATTCGAACTGCTGTGCTGTGCTTTCATTTACCACAGAG
The DNA here is from genome assembly GCF_030222135.1 of Aotus nancymaae. Lineage (NCBI taxonomy): Eukaryota > Metazoa > Chordata > Mammalia > Primates > Aotidae > Aotus > Aotus nancymaae. The sequence goes on along the minus strand of NW_026988455.1, from coordinate 44,669,110 downwards.
ATTTGAATCTATGTTTAGACTGAGCGAGTTAGCAACACGCTTCTTCTAGGAGATGCATTGGGATATTACTGAGTGAATTGTACCATAGGCTGTTCAGAGAAATATCTGCTTTAAAACCAAAACTGAGCTCTCTAACTGCATGGTTGTCAATGTTTGCATTCAACTTGCAGAGGTAAACTCATGGGTGGATTCAGTAGTTTGCCAACACTTTCTGTGCAGTATCCCAAAACAGGCATTTCCTGCCCAATACCAGCATATGGAAGAAACAGCAGTAAGACTTCGTCTAAAACTCAGGAGAAACGTTTCCTTCAAACTGCTCTGCTGTGCCTACATACACCTAAGAGACTTTAATCTATGTTTAGATTCAGCAAGTTAGAACCACGTTTCTTTCAGGAGCTGCATTGGGGTATTACGGAGTGAATGAGACCATAGGCTGTACAGAGAAATATCTGCACCTGAAACCAAAACGGCGCTTTCTAACTGAATGGTTAGGGTTAGGGTTAGGATTAGGGTTAGGGTGGGGTTAGGGCTAGGGCTAGGGTTAGGGTTAGGGCTAGTTTTAGATCTAGGGCTAGGGTTAGGTTTTGCGTTACGGTTAGGGTTTAAGTTTAGGGTTAGGGTTATTGTTAGGGTAAGGGTTAGGGTTTAGGGTTAGGGTTAGGGTTAGGATTTAGGGTTAGAGTTGGGTTTAGTGTTAGGGTTAAGGTTAGGGTTAGGATTAGGGTTAGGCTTAAGGTTAAGGTTTAGGGCTAGGGTTAATGTTAGGGTTTAGGGTTAGGGTTTATGGTTAGGGTTAGCGATAGCGTTAGGTTTATGAACCTAACCCTAAACACTAAACCTAACCCTAACCCTATACTGATCCTCAACCCAAACCCTAAACATAACCCTGACAACTAACACTAACCCTAACCCTATCGGTAACCCTAAACCCTAACCCTAACCCTAACGCTAAACCTAACACTACCACCTAACCTGAACCCTAACCCTAACCCTAACACTATCCCTAACCCTAATCCCCCCAACTGTAACCCTAACCCTAACCCTAACCCTGAACTTAACCCTAACACTAACCCTAACCCTGAACCCTAAACGCTAAAGCTAACCCTAACCTAACCCTAACCCTAACCCTAACCCAAACTCTAATACTAACCCTAACCTTAATCCTAACCTTAACACACATCCTAACACTAACCCTAAACCTAAACCCTAAACACTAACCCTAACCCTAACCCTAACCTTAACCCTTAACCCTCACCCTCACCTTCACCCTCACACTCATCCTAACCCCTAACCCTAACCCTAAAACCTAACCCTAACCCTGACCCTAAACCTAAACCTTAACCCTAACCCTAACGCTAAACCTAACCCTAACCCCTAACCCGAACCCTAACCCTAACCCTAAACACCCCAACTGTAACCCTAACCGTAACCTAAACATAACCAACCCTAACCCTAATCCTAACCCAAACACCTAACACTAACCTTAATCCTAACACAAACACTAAACCCTAACCCTAACCCTAATCCTAACCCTAAACCCCTAACCCTAACACTAATCCCTAACCCTAACACTAACCCTAAACCCTAAACCCTAACCCTAACACAACCCTAACCTGAACCCTAAACCAAACTCTAATCCTAACCCTAAACTTAATCCTAACCCTAACATAAATCGTAACACTAACCCTAACCCTAAACCCTAAACCCTAACCCCAACCCTAACCACCACCTTAACCCTTAACCCTCACCCTCACCCTAAACAATAACCCTAACAATAACCCTAACCCTAACCCCTAACCCTAACCCTAACTCTAACCATAAACCCTTACCCTAACCCTAACCCTAACCCCTAAGCCTAACACTAACCCTAACCCTAACCCTAACCCTAACCCCTAACCCTAACCGTAACCCTAACCCAAACCCTAACCCAAACTCTAATCCTAAACCTAACCCTAACCCTAACCGTAACCCTAACCCTAGACCTAACCCAAAACACTAAACACTAACCCTAACACTAACACTAACCTCTAACCCTTACCCTAACCCCTAACCCTAACCCTAACCCGATACCCTAACCCTAACCCTAACCCTAAACGCTAAACCCTAACCATAACCCTTACTCTAACCCTAACAACCATATCACTAACCCTAACCCTAACCCTAATCCTAAACCCTAAGACTAACCCTATACCTAACCCTAACACTAACCCTAACCCTAACCCTAATCCTTAACCCTAACCCTAACTCTAACACAAACCCTAACCCTAACCCCTAAACCTAAACCAAAACCAAACCCTAACCCCTAACCCTAACATTAACCCTAAATACCAAACCCTAACCCTAACCCTAACCTGTAAACCCTAAACCATAACCCTAACCCTAACCCTAATCCTAACCGTAACTCTAATCCCTAATCCTAACCCTAACCCTAACATTAAACCCTAAACCCTAAACCCTAAACTCTAACCCTAACCCTAACAGTAATCCCAAATCCTAACCCTAACCATAACCCTAACATTAAACACTAAAACCTAACCCTAACACTGACCCTAACCCAAACCCTAATCCCTAACCCTAACCCTAAACCAAACACTAACCCTAACCCTAACCCTAAACCCTAACACAAACCCGAACCCTAACCCTTACCGCTAACCCTATCCATAACCCTAAACCCTAATGCTAAACCTAACCCTAAGCCGTAAACCCTAAACCATAACCCAAACCCTATCCCTAATCCTAAGAGTAACTCTAATCCCTAACACTAACCTTTACCCTAACCCCTAACCCTAAACCTAACACAAAACCCTAACCCTAACCCTAACCCTAAACCCAAACCCTAACCCTAACCCTAAACCCTAACCCTAACTCTAACCCTAAACCCTAATCCTAACCCTAACACGAAACCCTAAACCCTAACCCTAACCCTAATCCTAAACCCTAAACCTAACCCCAACCATGAACCCTAAACCTAACACTAACCCTAACCCTAACCCAAACAACCCTAACCCTCAGCCTAAACCTAAACCCTAACACTAACAATAACCCTAACCCTAACCCTAACAACCCTAACGCTAACCGTAACACTAACCCTAACCCTAAACCCTTACCTTAACCCTATCCTTAACCCTAACCCTGACACTAATCCCTAACCCTAACCCTAAACCCTAAACCCTAACCCTAACCCTATCCCTAACCCTAACACTAACCCTAACCCTAACCCTGATCCCTACCCCTAACCCTAACCCAAACCCTAACCCTCACCCCTAACCGTAACAGTAACCTTAAACCCTAAACCCTAACCCTAACCCGTAAACCCTAAACCATAACCCTATGCCTAACCCTAATCAAAACCGTAACTCTAACTCCTAAACCTAACCCTAACACTAAACCTAACACAAAATCCTAAACCTAACCCTAACCCTAACCCAAATCCTAACATTAATTCTAACCCTAAACCCTAACCCTAACCCTAACCCTAACACAAACCCTAACCCTAACCCTAAACCCTAATCCTAACCCTAACCCTAACCCCTAACCCGTAAGCGTAATCCAAACCCTAAACCACTAACCCGAACACTAATCCCTAACCCTAATGCTAAACCCTAAACCCTAAACCTAACCCTAACACTAAAATCTAAACTGTAACCCTAACCCTAAATCCTAAACCCTAACCCTAACCCTAAACCCTAAACCCTAACGCTAACCCTAACCCTAACCCTAACCGTAATCCTAACCCTAAACCCCTAACCCTAACCATAACAGTAACCCTAATACTAAACTCTAACACTAACCCTAACCCTAATCCTAAACCGTAACCCTAAACCCTAAACCCTAACCCTAACACTAAACCAAAACCCTAAACACAAACGCTAACCGTAACCCTAACCCTAAACCTAACCCAAACACTAACACTAACCCTAAACCCTAAACCGTAAATTGTAGCCCTAACACTAACGCTAATCCTAAACCCTAACCCTAACCCTATCCCTAACCCTAACACTAACCCTAACCCTAACCCTGATGCCTAACCCTAATCCTAACCCTAACGCAAACCCTAACCCTAACTCTAAACTCTAACCGTAACGCTAAACCTAACCCTAACCATAACCC